>NC_057878.1:13906463-16306463 GCF_019740435.1 Gambusia affinis
ACAAGATGCAATCTGCAGCCAACTGGCACACTGAACAAACAGAAAAAAAGATCGGCATACCAACGCAATGTATATTTTACACCGGGCTTACAGGCATTAAACACACTGAAAGGAACACAGCAGCTCGCGCGCAAAAATCCCCTGCACTACGGTGTCCCCGGCAGGACAAACATCTCGGAATTGTGGTAATACCAGCAATTACAGAAAACAATAGTACCCTCTTCTGTAACATTTAAGCACTGCTTTACATTTACATCTGTGAATATGAAAATGTTTTACGAATATTTGACTGTTTGGTGTTGATGCATGACAAACGTTGGAATATATTTTTCCCATGAGACATTGTATGCAATGTGCTAGTGTTATGGTTTTCATGAACATAAAGTAAACTAGAAAATTCCTGAAGAAATTTAACTGGGGCCTGCCAAAGTGTGCCCGTCGGTTTGGACCCAGGGTTCTGATGCTAAAAATTAGCATCAATGCTAACTTAGCTAAATAGTAGTCATTAGCTTCTGGAAAGTCACAAGTATGTTAAGTAAGCTGGACGTGCACCATTCAGTCTGTTAAAATGAGTGTATGAGCTGAAATTAGCCAAAATGCTAATGTAAGCCTAAATACTTTCAGCAGCATGTGGGGTATCATTAGAATGTTCTCTATAATTTACTTACTCCATTCAGTATACTAAACATGGCTATTAAGTCAGAAAAATAGGTAATAGCTTATTTAAGCTAAAAGGCTAATGCTAATTAGCCTTGGTACTGATCTACCAACTTTGCACATCTAGAGGCAATTTTTGTTTGGAAGAAGGTTCAGCTCAGTCACACTGATCTCTGAACATCACTATTTAAGTCTCGCCCCTTGCACAGCAAGGCAGTTCCCTAACTTGAGAGAAACAGATAATGCAGAATCATATTATTGCACTGCCTGTGGCGGTGCACTAACCTGGAGTGCACTAAGAAAAATAAAATGTTGAACATGGGTCAATACTCATTAAAACCTCAAAGTAATCAAAAGTAATTAGTTACATTACTTTTTAAAAGTAATCGAAAAAGTTACACTACAATTACATTTTAAACAAGGTAACTTGTAACTGTAACGGATTACATTTTTAAAGTAACTTACCCAACACTGCTGCCACAACACCTCAAGTTCCCATCGGAGCGCGCGCCATCTACAACTCTTTAATTTCCTCTGAAGCAGCTTCCTCGAGTTATCTACTTCCCGTGGATCCTGTATGAAGCTAAGCCTTGCATGCTTGTCAAGTCGCCGCATTGTAATGCCTCTGCCTGGAAAAGCTGCCGCATTAAATCTGTCTCACCTTATTCAGTAACAGGAAAAGGCATTACAGACTCTCTCATCCTTTTGTGCTCCTCTCCAATGGGAACACATAAAGCATGTACTGAAATGTTATTTTTGGTAATTTGCAAGAATTATGATGAAAAAAAAAAAAGGATGACAAAATCATACCCTCTGCTCTAAAAGTGTTCTGATGAACAAGATGATTGCTCTTGTGTGGGCACTCTCTGCTTTTACCAAATTATTAGGTAGTTTAAGCAACAGTGGTCTTACTGATAGAGACACAAAAGGGTCATTTACATCATCTTACTGCACAGAAGGCTAATAAATGTCAGGAATGGCTTACTTTTGATAGTGTCTCCAGGTTGTAATCAGGATAAGTGAAACTTAAATTATACTAATTTAATATAAAGCTTTTAGTCTGGGCTTCAAAACTGGTCAGAAAATGAGCACATTTATGCATCGTATCATGAATGCTAAACATCTAAGAATATACATCTAAAAAACATCTGGACTTATCACCAGTTTTTTAAAAATCACAAATTTGAAAAACATCCATCCATTCATCCATCTTCTTCCGCTCATCTGGGGTCGGGTCGCGGAGGTAGCAGCTTCAGAAGGGAGGCCCAGACTTCCCTCTCCTCAGCCACTTCCACCAGCTCCTCTGGAGGATCCCAAGGCGTTCCCAGGCCAGCCGAGAGACATAGTCCCTCCAGCGTGTCCTGGGTCTTCCCCGGGGCCTCCTCCCAGTGGGACGTACCCGGAACACCTCACCAGGGAGGCGTCCAGGAGGCATCCTGACCAGATGCCCGAGCCACCTCAACTGGCCCCTCTCGACATGAAGGAGCAGTGGCTCTACTCTGAGTCCCTCCCGGATGACTGAGCTTCTCACCCTATCTCTAAGGGAGAGCCCAGACACCCTACAGAGAAAACCCATTTTGGCCGCTTGTATCTGCGATCTCGTTCTTTCGGTCATGACCCAAAGCTCATGACCACAGATGAGGGTGGGAACGTAGATCGACCGGTAAATCAAGAGCTTCGCTTTTTGGCTCAGCTCTCCCTTCACCACAATGGACCGGTACAACGCCCGCTTGACGGCAGACGCTGCGCCAATCCGCCTGTCGATCTCCCGCTCCCTTCTTCCCCCATTCGTGAACAAGATCCCGAGATACTTGAACTCCTCCACTTGGGGCAGGACACCCCCCTGACCCGGAGAAGGCACTCTACCCTTTTCCGGCTTGAGACCACGGCCTCGGATTTGGAGGCACTGATCGCCACCCCAGCCGCTTCACACTCAGCTGCGAACCGCTCCAGCAAGAGCTGCAGATCACGTCCCGATGAAGCCAAAAGGACCACATCATCCGCAAAAAGCAGAGATGCAATCCTAAGGCCACCAAAACGGATCCCCTCAACACCCTGGCTGCGCCTAGAAATTCTGTCCAGAATCGGTGACAAAGATCAATTGAAAGCATTTCCCAAAAAATATTGATATATATTTAAAAAGTACTGAGACATTAACAGTTAGCCTCCTCCTCCATAAGTGACCTTGAAATAATAATAATAATAATAATAATAAAATTCTCAGCTTAGCAGATACTCACAGTAGGAAGGCTTGGACATAAAAAGGCTTAGGCCTGTTTGAGTTTCAAAACTGTGAAACCTTTGGAACTAACGTTTCATTTATTATTATCACCAGCAAACTATAAAAGATTTCCTGTCTGATGACTCACCGCAAATGGGAGCGTGTGATTGTGGAGCACATCAGATTCGCCAAAGTGCAATGAATTAATGTCCAATCCATCTTGGAAAATGCCTTAAAGACCAACTAAAACAAATGTTTTATTCGACGTCGTAAAGGCCAGATGATGTAAAACGAACTTAGACATTACCAATAAGCACATTTAATGGACTAAATCCAAATTTATCTCGGTTCTTTATGAAGTCCGACAGCTATTCAAGACGACTAGGAACCGGTAAGGTCAGAACATATGCCTGAATAACAGGCGGCGCTCGCTGTGATTCGTTTAATAAACACTGTAATGATAAATTATCCAGTCTGTTTCTTCTTCAGTGATGCAGCAGAGATACCGCTGAAGCTCAATAGATTACAAATTAAATGCTTAGTTTCCTGTTTTTGTCTTCCAACTTTGGTTGCAACATTTCAACCAGTCTGATACTTACATTTTTATCAGTTTTTTGTTTGTTTGTTTGTTTGTTTGTTTGTTTTCAGCTAAAACCAATTTGCATGAATTCACACTTAATCAGAATCAGACAGTTTGGATATAATTGTTCAGTTCAGCTTGTTAAAAGCAGTAAGCACAGTCTCTTCCTCGGGCTTTCGCCTCTGACTTGGACTTTAAAATTTCTATTTGGGCTCTTCAAAAATGCAGCGCACTCCCGTTTGATTGATGGAGCACGAGAGCTTCCTAAGTGGTCTGAGTATGTATGGGACTTTGTGGTGAATTATTGGTTGTTCATTGTCATGATGGCAGCATATCTGAGTCAAGGTGATGTTTGGAGCAGCAGTAGTGACTTATTCTTCGAACGTCGTCTACGTAAACCAAGGTGGACTGCTAATGGGAGAGCTTGAAGGAGAACTGGCATGCAGTGGGGCTGCTGTGACTGCAACAATTATGATTTAATTGATGTCAGGTCAAATACTGTACCAATTTAACACAAACAAACTTCAGGCACTTTGTGAAAAGCAGCTTGTTGGGATCGGCTCAGCTCAGAGTAATTAGTGAAAAACAAAGATTCAGGTTTTTTAAATTCAGAATTACACAAAATTAATTTTTATTTCTGTTTGGATCTCAGCTGCTTTTAAAAACAGCCCAAGTGCTTAAAAAAGGCAACACCCTGTTTTCATTCAAAAAGTTAATGTTTTTTATTGTCTGGACTTTTCAAAAACCTCCTGATTGTTGAGTCGCCAAACTGATGGTGAAGGTCCCAAAACCTCCCAAATTTACAGTGAAATTCTGCACACAACATCTGAGTGTAAAACATTATATAAGACATTATTGGTCCCCAGGCAAGAGTCACATTTCAACATTTCAACCAGAAATGACTTCTACCCTCTTGTAAACTGTTGTCACATCAAATCCCCACACAGCCAAGCTGATGTATAAAACTAAAAATGCCTGTTGATGTAAATTCAATACATTCCAGTGATTATACTGAAAGCTCTTCTCTGCTTAGTGGAAACATGCCATATTATGCCTGATCTAGTTAGTTTTCTTCCAAAACACCCGACTTTACATCACCTATTAGCTTGGCCGCTGACTTTCTACGCAAGTCCACTTGATTCTCGTCTCCTTTCAGTTCTCGGTCTGGGATTTCTCTTGAAGAATTACAACCGGGCAGATCGGTGAGCAGAAGAAGACGTGAATGATGATGTTGATTTTCTGCACTGTTTTAGCTTTTCAGGTTGTCTGTAGCTTTAGCAATGGCAGCAGAGGCAGTGAAGGAAACCATTCAGTCCATGTTGGTTAAAACAAAATGAAAAATTTGTACTATTTTATTTGCTGTTAAAGGTATAAAAGTTGATGCTACCATATTCTTGTGCATATATCCTCTGCTAATGTTTTATCCCAGACAAGAATGTGGGAAGTGAAGCTCATTATTCAGCCGTTACAGGTTGTAGGAATTAGTGGCGTAGGTGAAGTCATCACATTTATTTGGAAGCCACAGATTGCCTTCCTTTTCTTGTTGTGTTTATTATTTTGGCGCCACCTTAATATGAGTGAAGCAGATGAGTAACAGAGTTGTTTCCGTCTAGAGCGCCACAAACCCATAATATGATTACGCAGCGATGATCATGCCAGACAAAGTCTCAGTCTGGTCATGTGAATTTAGGGCTAAGCGCTAAAGAGTAGGCAGACTGTCATTTTTGGTCAGGCTAATGGGTTGTTTCTTACCTCTGCAGAGTTATGTCTCTGCCATCTGCTGCATGCTGCCTCTCTCTCAACACCTCAGCTCTCTCCCTGGAGCTGGAAATGGGCAAATGGCAGACCGAGAGGCTCTCCTGGCAGCTGAGCGCAGGACCGGGCGCACATGGACTCAAACTTCACACTCCAACTCTGACTGTTTTTATAACTTTAAAAAAAATTTTTTTTTAAGTTTGTCCTCATAAAGCTAACAGGCACTGTCTCCAGATAGACACACTGGTCTGCAGCATTTATCAACGACAACAGAAACATGCGCGTAAAAGTAAACTAAGATTTGCAGTTGATGGATCAATGTCAAGTTTGATTTTCAAAAGATCATCAGAAAAAAAAAAAGAAAAAGCATCCTCACAGAAACCAACGCAGAGGAGAAGCTGTCAGCGTCTCAGTCTGCAGAGTTTTTGACACATGATTTTTTTTTTTCTGTGTCCTGCTTAGCACTTGTGGAGCCCTGCTGCGAGCGGAGTACATGTAATAAGCAGCTAAAAAGTCCTATATATAGAGTTATTCAAAAATTATCTAGAGGACACAGTGAACATTTAATGAGACCAAACGTTTAACTTTTAACCTTGCGGTGTGTGAGAGGAAATTAAAACTGCTCATCAGCAACGTGAAACACGGCGTTGGCAGCCTCATACTGTGGCAGTGTATTCTTAGCCTGGCGGACCACCAGGCTTTACTTTTGACCCCACCATGCTAAGCATTGTTAATATATTAAGTTTTTTTTTAATGATTGCCTTTTTTTAAGACCTTATATTCTTTATCTTCCAGTCTTCCAAAAAATGCATAACGAACAAATGATATTTTCAAATTTACTGTCAACTTTAAACTTCTTTTTACTCAAAAACCTGGTGGGTGGATGGATGACTGCCGGAGCGCCCTGAGGACCGGGTTTAGCAAGTTTTCTGGGTTGGGGGGGAAACCTTGTGTGGGGATGTTTTTCTTCAGCAGCATTGATGGGAAGCTGGATGGAGCCGCTAGATGTCGCAAAAACTGGAAATGAGCTTTATCTTCCAGGATGGCAACAACCTTAAACTTTATTTCGCAAATTAATGGTCAACAAAGTTTTAACACTTCTCAGATCTACCACTTTTTTTTGCTGCTCTATTGCTAAAAGGCCAAATAAAATGAAATAAAATCTGAGGTTTGCAAAGTGACAAACTGAGTATGAGTGCTTTAGCTCAACATCAACTGTGCAGGAGGCTTTTATAAAGCTGCGTTTTCCAGTTATCGGGACGCAGATTTTACACTCTCCTTGACCCGCGAGCAGTGCCAAGGTGAAATACTGAAGGTTACACATGTGTACTACACCCCACGGGAGGGAAATTATAACAATCTGGCAGAGTGGCCAAGCCAGGCCTGCAGGCATGGAGCCATATCACTCATGTTCTCTCGTGTACGACAGCCAGGGCACGGTGCCCTCTCCGCCGCCTCAGGAATACAGTAATGTCGCCCCGTTACGAATCAGAGTTTGTGACTCAGCTCCCATTTGCACAGAAACCTGTACAATGCATCCATACTGCATGCGAGGAGCTGAATGCTGCTGAAGCGATCCTCGACTCTCCGGCACCAAAGGAGCCATGCTTCCTCTGAGGAGCAGTGCAGTCAGACGGTTAGAGCTTCGTCTTTGTGACTCCGCCTTGATGTGCCGCAAGCTTATGAGTTAAGACTGAACGCAGAGCGTTATGATTACAGAGCCAATCGTGTACTAAATATTCCTGATACTAGTCCTGGACTTGGCTGACTCCTATTGAGTTTTCCTGGCAATCTGGCAAACCGACGATGCCAGGTCTGTGGTGGTGACACAGCTGACGAAAAGCAAAGAACAATCAGCAGCAGCAGCAAAGTGTGGATTCGACTCAAATCGACGGGTTTAGCGTTCGTGACAGGAGGGAAATAACGGCGCCAGTTTATGTTGGTAGGATTTACGGCAAGCTGTCGCACATTTAGTATGGGCCATTACGTAATTATTATTTTTTTCTTTGCGTTTAGTTTTTGATTTTTGGCACTCACTTGAGTAGTTTTTGTTATTTCACCTCTACTTGTACAGAAAACACTCAGTGGAGCTGAACAGCAATACTAATATATTAATGCATGCAATAAAAGTAAGAAATTTAGTATCACTGAAAGAACCCGAGTAAATAGAAAAGCAGTATTCAAGTGAAAATTTAACTAATTAATTAATTTTCTTTAAAAAAAAAGTGTTGTTACTATAAATGGACTGATTGTTTTGGTTTGTATGGTGTGTTTTTGATGTGTGGAATCAATTAAAAAATGTAAACACACGCGCGCACACATACAAATCTCCGAAAGAAATATATTATGCCTCAGCCAAAAGAAAATTCAAAACAAACACACAATGTCAATGACATCCAAAGGAGTTGCAAAGTCATTGCTAAGGCTTCTGAAGTTCAGCGAACCAAAGTGAGCCGTAATTCTAAAAAGGAGAAAACAAGGACAGCACTCTCCCCAGGAGAGCCCGGCCCAATAAAAGTGCAACACATTTCCATCTAGGAGGCAACAATGTCTAAAACACTGCTAACTCCAGGTACAATCAGGCCAGTTTTGATTATTTTACTGCATGAAACAGTGAAAAAAAAAAAAAAAAAAAAGGCATTCTTGAAAGAGTTCCCAGGGAGAAAAAGCACTGGACCAAAAAACAAAAAACAAAAACCAAAACAGAGATCCCTCTCACTAAGAATATTACGCCTACAGCCGGACACGGTGGTGGTGGTGTGGTGGTCTGGGGCTGCATTACTGCTTAAGGGCCAGGATGACTTGCTCTGGTTGAACCATGAAATCTGCTGAGCAGCAGAAACTCCAAGGCATTCCACCAAGGACTCATGGAGGCTCGAAAAAAAAAGAAAGAAAGAAAAGAAAAGAGGAGGTTTTAGAGTGTCTTAAAAAAAGTATATGAATTTAAATCAAAATGACATGCTGTCACATCACTTTAAACAGACTGCTCAAGCTCAAAAACCTCCCAGTGTGGCTAACCCAACCAAAATAAAACTTTGTCACCGTACAAAACCCCTCGTCTGGTGGGAGATGTTGGTGCCAAGGGTGGCAAAAGTCATTAGTAGATGTTGAGGGGGGAAATCATAGATTATTTAAAAACATACGTCAGGTTCATTTGGTTAATTTTACCTAGGTTTGTGACTTTTAGCCCGATGTTAAAACTGGTTCTCCAAGCTTCCACAGAAAAGCAAAAGCTGCAGAATTCTATTAAAATAAAAAAATAAAAAAATCCACACTGCAAGAAATATGCACTTCAAACTTTGTAGAATCAAAAAAAAAAAAAAAATCATATTGTTTGTGTGCAAACAGACTAACCGAAGCAGCAACAATACTGTAATTAAAGCCGGTAAAATGGCCTAAGCTGTAAAAATGGAAATGTGATTTTTGCTAGCGCAATCTGCATAAATGTCATTAGTGTCATGGAGCGTGTACTCATATCATTACAGTCTATCCCAGAGCCAAGCTCATGTTTACTGCACTGTGTGATCTCGTCTGCTGCATATGGATTGCTTCTTAGTTCCTTCTGCTCTCCGGCGTCTTAAGACTTTTATTCCAGGAGATCAGTGAAGGAGTATGAATAAAGGAAAATCCCTGTTCTTGTAGCTGTTAAAGGAGCAACGCATCACAGAAACAAACTAGGTATGCATTCCAACATCAGGGCTCATGACGATGTGCCGTAAAGAATCTTCATTCATGTTGGCCTCCGTGTGTGAAACTAGGATTTATTCATATTCATTATGAACGATCCTGACAAGGTGTTTGGACTGTAGACACGTTGGACAGTTTCCTGGACTGTGGGATTTCTGTTGCCGAACTGCAAGAACTGCGACGTAAACAGTCTCATCTGCAGCTTAGAGCAAAGATGAGAGAATTTAGGAACAGGGTTATTAAATGGACCAGCAGAATCTAAACAGAGTAAGAGGAATAGATTTTAGAGCTATAGATGACCAGCAGGAGCAATTCCTTCAAAAAGAGTGAAATAGTCCTTAAATTTAACACCAAATCAGAATTGGCTAATTTTAGCCTCGATTTTAGAGGTGTGCCGTTATTATTTATTACTGTTCTTAGACAGTACGCATGCAAGTAAGCAACTGAAAACAGATTTGAACTTTTTTTCTTTGTGAATGCTTGTGCTGCTCCCAGTGGAAGGTTGCCCTGGGCAGGGAGCGTGCGATCCATACAACTTCAAATGAAACTGTGAAACACTGCGAAGCGGGAAAACAAAGCATTCTGCCATTTCTTGTTTTAAATTGAATTCATCAGTGGTTGCAAAAATTTTTTCTCGTTAAGAGAATTTACTTTAAAAAGTCGTTTATTTTTCTTCCTTCCTGTGTGCTGAGTTCTGGTCTTCGCTTGGTCTTCTGGGTATTTGAGAACTTTCAGTGTTATTTCTGGAGGCTCTTTCTGGTAACTCTTCGTGGGGTTGAGTTAAGATTTCTAAAAACCGTTTAAGCTGTTGGGACAGATGTGGTGCAGTCGTAAAGATCATCAGGAAAATCAGAACCAAGCTAATTGTGATAAAGACGAAACCAGAGGGGGCCTCATTATTACCATTATTATAACGTGAACATTTTGAACTATTTAATCCGAATCATATTTACTAAACTTCTTTCACAGGATGAATTACAAAAGAAGAAAACAACATGGTAAAGTGATGCAGCACAGTAAACAAAGAATTTGATTTTCATGCTGGTGTTAGCTATATTTAATATTCACACTTTGACAAAAGAACTGGTCATAAAGTCAATAGAGACATACTTAATTTAAGTTAGTGTCAAATATGCATTAATATTCACAAATTCGGCTCAATAAAAGTCTTGTTTGAAATTAGCTACTTTGCTAATTAGCTTAATTTTGGGATTATCCGTCCATTGGCTACACCCACTCATCCCTGCAGGGTGGCAGGAGGACTGGTGTCTGTCATTGAGCAAAAAACGGGGTAAAACCTGCACAGGTCAAGAGACCAATTAACCTTTGTTTTCGGACTGTGGGAGGAAGCCAGAGTACCTGGAGAAAACGTGCAAACTCAAAGCAGAAAGACTCCAGGCATCACATGCCATCTGGATATTTACCATAAAGATGCCCTAGTTTAACCTGACACACATTTTAGCATCCTTTGACAACTGCGACCATGAAGTGCTACTTTGGGAGACAGGAAATATTTTAGAGACATCGTATGAATTGGAGATTCTCACCTTCACCCACATCACCACAACCCCACTGGTGATTCTTTTCCTTCTATTGATTCCTCTGATATCCCACTGCAGCCGGAGCCTGGTCGAAGCCGAGTTTTTTTGTTTTTTTGTTTTTTCACTGTGGAAGATTAATAAGGGGCACAGTGACGGGTCAGGAAAAAAAAAACGGACGATGAAAAGATACAGTTCACAGTGAAGGTCGTCACAACGCCCCGCACTCCTTAAAAAGAGCATGAATTGGTCGCATCTCATGGGCAAACTGCAAACTCACTGTCGATAGAAATATTAATACATTTTTCTTCCACTTCAAAGAGAGGCTGGCAGTAGCTTGATTGTTTTTTGTTTTTTTGCTTTTTTCCACTTTCAGTATGAAGCATGTACCTTTCTTTCCCCAGGTAACTCTACGAGGAGAAGATTAATCCCGGACACACCGCTCTTAAACTCTTTCCCCCCCAACATTTTCCACACTCCCTTTGCCTTTTCTTTTTGTGCGTTTTCCTTCGTTGGCTGCACAGCTGTTCCTCCAATAATTACCGGGCATCATCCATGACTGGCCCCTCCGCCTTGCTGTTCTTTAATCTGCTGTATGTAAGCACGCACGCATGCAGTTTTTCCCGCTGACGTACAGGAACCTCGAGATTTAAAGGCTGCAAAGGTTGTTAAAGGGAAAGAAGCAGATGGATGAGGACTGTCTTGAGTGGCTCCAGGAAATTAACACCGTCTTTATTGCCTCTTGCCCATTACCTTCACCACCCACCCACACACACACGCATACACAAGGCATTTAACTATTACCAGTACAATGCCGCCCGCTATGGCAACTCCCAAAGCTCAAAAGAAGGGGGGAAATGTCAGGATTATATGAAAGCATGAGCTGTAATCAGACGATAATGGCGTCTCCCATGATGGCGAGTTGACAGAAGGATGATCGAGCCTCTGGGAGGCTGTTGTCAATAACCTGCTGAAGCAGATAAAACGACATTACAGTCAATTAGCTGACAAGCTCACACAGATGCACGCTGCAGTGCCTCATCCTGTACAACGGAGCAGGTTGAAGCCAACAGATTCTGTTGGCTCATTTTACGTCAGGAATTGAGACAGGCATATTCTGCAGTCTGTAAACAAGCAGATCTGGAATGTGATTGCTTTGTTGAGCGTTGCTGTTGAAGCTATTAAGAGATAGACAAAACAATGGCACAACAAATGACCCTGAAGAAGATACTGAGGGAAGCAGACAAGGACACTGGAGTGTCTAGGATTTGTTTCTGAGCCACTGAAGGAGCAGGGCACTCTACTCACACCCACTCCATGAGCTTTTTAGGTGAATTGGAGAACAATATTCTTCTGTGATCAGCGCAGCAACATAAACAGTAGAGGAACAATGGAGGCGAGGCAGAGATCCATAGCTTAGGTGGGAGAATAGGTTGACAGGATGACTATTAGTCGCACATTTCACAAGTCTGACCTTTACGGAGGCGTGGCCATCGATGAAAGAAACCCTCTAGAAGTGCAGGTTGTGGTTTGCCAAGCCACAAGGGAGACAGAAAACATACAGAAGGCAGTTCTCCGGTTCTCTGGAGACCAAACACGAACACTGTGACTTCCATCACAACACCATGCGTGGTGTAAAACCTGACCAGATGTCTGGAAAGAGAAGCAGAACAAAATGCAAGACAAAAAAAAAAGAAGTGAAAGTTCACGAGGAGAAGATTAATCCCGGCTATACAACGAGTATGAGAATGATAAAACCATTCTCATTTGTTAAAAACCACCCATCTACCATTGGAAATCTAATTCTGTGACTAGACCATCCAATCTCACCGAGTTTAAATTACTTTACCATGATAAGTGGGGGGGAAAAAGGACAAATCTCTAGATGTGCAAGTTTGGTAGAGACATACTCCGAGAACCTTAACAGCAATGCACCGCTCCTTTCTTTGTAAAGTGACCTTCAGTGTTATAAAAGACACTTTCAAATAAAATGTGTTGTTGTTGTAACTACTTTGTATTGGGCTGTCACATAAGATCACAAGAAAATAAGTTAATCTCAGTTCCGGTGGTGTTATTACCATTTCATACACTTTATATTTTTCTTTTAAGCTATTTGCTTTAAAATGATAGTAAACTAATTTGATGTTATCTGATGCAGGACAGATACTTCAAAGTCATTAAAAAACCCCCCAAAAAAACAAAATAAAAACTAAACTCAAAATAACAGCGTAATACCGAAGGGAACGCATGATATCCTGCCCTTGACATCCGCTGAGGTGATTTCCTTAAAGCTAGCCGGCACTAATTTTCTTTTTGGCCGGATGTAATTTGTCAGAGAAAATGTTGTTTGTTCCCACCGAAGAGCAATGAGGAAAGCCACATTTTTTGACCCCAAACGCACAGTCTGCTTCATCTTTGTAAACTCACCTCCACTTCGCTGCTCCCCTCTTCCTTTTCCGCGTGACTCTCGTTGCCTCTGTGCGCTGAAATCACCATCTGGGAAAGCCTGATAAGCTCCGAGGCAGACACCAGCATCGGAGCACTGAGTTGAAGAGCTGCCTCGAGACAGCCGGTAGGTTAGCCATACCACTGCATACCCTTCCAAGCGCAGAGGGTTAGGACATGGCAAACAATATCTGCCTGTCTTTTTTTTTTTCCATCAGCAATTTTTACATGTATCTTTCTCATTCCCTCCTCCCCTTTTTTCACGGCTCAGTAGAATTGTATGACTCCAGCATAAAGTTTATGTTGAACAACTTTTGTAGAAAGTCACTGCTGTGTGTCATCTTCCAGGTATAAGAGATTATCCTCTACTTTAAATCTTATGTATCCTCAGTCTACGGGATTTCTCTCTCTTGAAAGGCCTTTATGAAACAAAGCTCATGTTTATTCATTCAATCCTTAAACCTGCACAAAATCACCAGCAGAGTTTGGTTTTCACAGGTCAAAAAACCCGTGTCATTGCTGTTAGTCATAAACTGCTTCTTTGGGATCCTGCACAGAATGGATATTAGTCTATTTCACCAGACGATCAAAAAAGCTACATCCAGAGTCGAAAAAAAAGAAAAGAAAAGAAAAAAGACACCTGGACGATACAGTGCAAGAACCCACAGAGCTTTGATGTGATAAATTCAGTTGAAATGGATTAGCTTGTTTTTTGTTCATAGGTGTACAAGTTTCCTCGTACAGTACCAAACCCTAAATGTTAGGTTCAGTTGCTCTGTGACGTCTTTAAGTTGACCTGACAACCTGTCCTGTTTAGGGTCAAACCTTTGGCCAATGGGCTGTTTGGATAGACTAGCAAACTGAAAAACATTAGCTACAAAAACTGGATAGAGGATTGCTTAATGTCTTTTTTAAGTATCGTCTTGATATTATTAAAATATTGTACAATCACTTCCTATATTCATATTAAAAGGGGTGTTCAGAATATAGTGGATGAATCTCTTGGTGTCTTAATTATAAATTCAGAAAAGTAGGCTCTGGGCTAACGCTAACAGCTAGCTTGAGAGAGATCACGATCAAACTGGACTTCTAACACTTTTAAAAACTCAGATCTCAAAAACGTTAAATTGGCTTAAGTCAATGCTAGTTTAGAGCTCCTTGTGTACAGTGGACCCCCGCCTATTGAGGGATTTTTATGTGTAGTTAAAAACAAAAATAGTTAAGTATTTATGGTCTTTTTTTTTATTAGAGTATATTTAAAACATATGAAAGAACCAGTGGACCGATTTCTTTGCTATACAAAGAAACCTGGAATGGAGTAGTGGAACGGAGTGGCAATATAATCACAATGCACTGTAAGCTATGTAATGTGTTTTGAGGCAGTTCACCAAAATCCCGGACGATTTTTAAATTCCCCCCGGACATTTTTTTAGGTCTGAAAAGTAGGACATGTCCGGGAAAAAGAGGACGTCTGGTCACCCTATAATAAGCGCAACTCTTCATATTCATGTATATTTGATGTTTAAGCTATTAAAATACGAAGGTATATGCGTTTTTAGAATATTCCTGCCCACACGAATCCCGGCCTCCACTAAAATGCAATTTTAAATAATTTCCTGTCAGAGTAACTGTCTGACATAAAAGCTCAAATGTGGTGGGAAAATCAAAAAAAATTATGGTGGTTTATGAAGTTACTCTGGTGGGAAACATTTTCTATGGTTTTCTTCTAAGTATGTCTGATTTATGTGCAAACGTAGCGATTGAAGGTTCAGAAAGTAACATTCGTATTAGCCGCACTGACGTTTTCAAAATCGGAGTTGTCATTAGAAGGCTGTTTTGCTCTTGGCCCCTCTCAGACTGTTAGCTTTACCGTCATCAACTCTGTGCTAAATGAAGACACCAATCTGCTGCAGGAAACATTGATTGCTTATAACCTTTTAACTCAACATTCCATCAAGAATCCTGAACTATTCCTTTAAACATAATCAGAGCTGCCATATAATGTGGGTAGAGAGAGGAACCATGTAACAGAGAGTTCACCTCTCACCCAAGGGAATTAATGGTCTGTTTTTCTGCCCCTCTGACCCCGTCTTGCACTTTTCCCTCCCACTGGATACGTCTTCCGCTATGATTTATGTAACTTCTCTATATGAAACACAAATAAAATGCCCCAAAATACTGACCCTGAGTGCCAACATTAGATCATCCTCCTACAAAATGGACTCAGTATAGCTTACATTACACTTTCCTGTTGTTTCCAGCTCTGTTTGTAAATGATGCAGCTACTCTGCCCGTTCTTATTTTTTGAACAGGCGTTTGTGACTTGCATTTTGTTCGGCTCTGCTAACTTCCTGCGTTGCTGGTGTGCCATTTAAAAATTGGGTGAGGAAATGCACCAAAACACATACATGAGACAGAAAGCCAAGCAAATCAGATACTATGCAGCATTTTGTGAATGATTAAAAATGACTGAAAGCAACAACCTACAATTAACTTTGGCTGAAGGGTGGCCAGTGATTATTTAAGGACTGCAACCAATGAAACTGAATACTAAATATTTAAATGGTCAGCCACCAATTTATAACTAACCTCACTCTAGTGGCAATTTAATTGGAGCTACATGTTACAAAATACAGAGAAAACGCATCATTATTAATGTATTTCTTTAGCTTCTTTCAATTTATTCAATTTCTAATTCTTGCAGCAGTGTGGGTGGGTTTAGTGGAATTGTGAGAGGGCATTTGACCTAACATATGTTTTTGAATGGTGGGATGAGAACACGGATATTGAGAACAGTTTAGCAAACCTGGTGAAAACTTCAAACCCAAGATGCCTTTGAGGCCACAGTGTTAACTAAGTCACCACATCGTCTGTATTGTGGTTTGCTGCTCCTTTCCTTTAGCTTTAAGCCCTGCAGCGTTGCTCTTGCAGCTGCTCAGACAAAGCAGGACTGAATACACCCCATTATTTTACATGGCTGCATCTACATTGTGTCCTTGTCCGCAGAAAAGCAATTTGTCGGCACATATACGGCAAGTTTATCTACCATTGGAAATATTGTAGCAAAACTATCTTTTAAAGCGGTGCAGAGGATGCGATCTCCATTCAGAGTAAGGGACACATTTTGGGGCATCCCACATTCAGTGTCACAGATGTTCCTTTCTGCTCCTGACTTCCTTGTATGCCTTTGAAAAACTATGTGTTGTTAGCTGCACCACAACATGTCAAGACACTCCCCATGAGGGCTTTTGACCCTTTTAAACACTGCATTTATATTATCATTCTCTCCCTATCGCCACATTGAGCCTCCATCAGCGCTGCAGTTTCTCCTCTCCTGCTAGCAGAGCAAACGCATTAGAAGACGTTTTATTGCCACATCTACAGTCATCTTCCCTCACTTTAGCTCAGTAATTTTAACCCACCTCTGGTTGAATCCTGTCTCATCCAGCCTCTTTAAATGGACTCCGTTCCAAAAAAGCAAGACCGGGCATCCCAGAGGAAATCTAAAGAGATCTAGATCATCCTTTCTGGACACTAACTTATTCATGTGGGGTTTGAGGAAGGAAAAAAAAAAAAAAACATGGCGGTGCTGTAGGCCAGGGGCTATACGGGCTATATGCAATGCAGGAGGAGTGTGGTGAAAGGTTTGGAGGACAGCTATCGGATAAGGTTAGGGAAGAGGGATTTGCTATCCATTCCTGCAGATTTGATCAGCACACTGCTGCCAAAAAAAGACTTAACAATTCTGAAATTATTGCTACAGAACAAGAATAGTAAAGGTTTGACGGGCAGAAAGTTGTGCAAAGCCTGGATCAATGAATTGAACATTAGACTTTGAGCAAATCAAGTGGATCAAACTTCAGAAATCTGGAGAACACAAAACACCATAAGGGTTGGTTGGGATTGAGTTGAAGGGATTATTCCATTTTAGATACATTCAGTAATAATAATAATTTAAAATAAGCTGTAATAATAATACAAATTGAAGAACATCATTGGAGAGATCTAGTTTCAAGGTGGCATTTAGGGCAATTTTACAAATTGTCTCTATCACATTGGAAGGAAATAAAACCATATCAATGTATATTTACACATACAGTATAAAAAGACAAACCGTTTTCTCTGTCCGACATGAAATCAGTCAAGCTTTAGCTTGGAATGATCAATATATTGCGTTTTGCTAAGTACCGGAATAATGTGAGTTTTTTTGGGGGGGTGTGGGGGGGGGAGTTGTCTTACTTTGTTTAGATTCAGAAATTCTCATAAGTGTCGTTAATATTGCCTTGACAACTGTGGGACTTTGCTTAGGTGTTTTTGGTTTTGTTCCACAAGCTTCTCACAACACTTTGCTGGAAAACTGGCTCATTCCTCTTGTTTGAACTGTTATCACTGATAAGGAGGCCAGAAAATGTGACCGGCACCCTGTATGAGGCGTCTAACGGAGAGATGGTCGCCGTGGAGACCTGGGAGAGGTGATTAAGAAAAGGACATCAAATCCGAGACGAGAGGGGACATATGCTGATACATGAAAGCCTGAAAATATTCAGCCTAGATGGTATTATTCTTTTGCTCCAGCTGCTGAAACAGGGAAAAAAATGTTAAATGAATGCAATTTATAGTAAAGTAACAGGTTCAAAATATATAAATATATATATATAACGATTTACTATTAAACAACACCACCTCTTAGCAGTGCAATGAAGAACACAGTTGTCAAGCCAAGCTTGTTACTGTAGATCATATACACAGCCTTCAGTTCCCTTAAGGGCAACTACTGCAGAAACACAGAGGAGCTGAATTTTAATAAAAACATGATATTTAAGTCTCCTATTTTGACACTCAACTTTCACTTCTTCATTTTGAAACACCTTATGTAACAGCTTTCTTTCATGAAGACTCATATATTTCATAAAATGTTGAAAACCTTTATCATTTCTAAGACATTACAATAATTGAAGTTGTGTGTCTGGACTCCTGTTGACGCAACATGCCTGCTGCAACACTATGAAACTCAGTGACCTCTGCTAATTATAGCTCCCTTATCATAGAGAGGGGATTTATTCAAATTAGTCATGTCATTATCCGAAATATTACTCCACTAAATATCACTTACGGATGTCTAGTCAGTCTCAAAGTGTCCTCCTTTGCCTCTTCACGGTCAACAGTAGAAGTAAACCTGAAAATAAGCTTGTAAACAGGAGTAACAATAACACAACATGCAATTCAATAAGTTTCATGATGAGAAACTACAGAAGATATTTGCCATTTCTTCAGGTTTACGGGGAAACGTCTGACAGCGGATGTGCTCTGTAGCTTCAATAAACAACATCAATGGGACTCGTGGATATACTGTAAGGAGAGATAACCGGGCTCGGGATGTGAATACGGAATAACAAGCATGGACGAATGGAAGATGGATCACATTAATCTGCTCAGCAGAAGCCCCTCCCCGGCTCCTTTCTGTACAGCGAGCGCTGCAGTTGTGAGGCGGCCGACACCACAGCCTTCACCATCTGATGAGCAATTAGCATGCCCCTCGCCCGAGTTTGTATCACGATGATCCGTTCATTTCCGTGATGTAATTATGTGTATAAGGCTGCTCATTTGGAAAACATTGTACTCATCAATCTTTTTTTTTTTTTCCGCGCCCGTTTTCTAATTCGACGCCGTCGAGGAAATCCTCGGGGGAGGGTGACTCCAAAACCGCACTTAATCGTCTTCAATCCAGACGGAGTCTAATTGCAGCCGGCGCTTGATTCCCGTCTTGTTAGGAAGAAGTTCAAAATCTTCCTCGGCTTCACTTTTTTCATGTTTAGGGAGAGAATCGCAGGGGGAGAAATGCATCCCCTTGTCCCTTTGCCCTCTGGCAGCTGTGCCCCGCATAAACAAGCACGTATCACTGTGCATTAGTCAGCCGGTTGGGAGCTGCAGCTTTGATTAAAAAGCTCCCTCTGCTGTATCTCCATGGCCTCGCTCCTGCGAGAGCCTAGATAAATAAATTAATGAATAGCTCTTGTTGAACTAATGGAGAGACGGGCCGGTTGTCTCAACAGCTGCCGTACTGTATTCTGTTGGGTCCCCGTGATTGAGTGGCGAGAGGAGCACACTTAGGCACACTGTAAATCAGCGGAGTCCTGATTAGCGCTTACACAGATGATTACCAGCAGAGACACCCGCACTCCGCTGCTCAAAAGCCTCAGGACACGGCAGGACTGCCAAAGTTGCCCAGGCAAGGCCGAGCGGAAGTATACAGCACAAACTTACATGCCAGCTGAACGTTTTCACATTTGAATAACAAACTACGAGATTTTCTTTTTTATCAGGGGGTCTTTTGTGGCCTCTAGTGTCCCTTATATGAAAGTAGGCTGACAGGAAAGGGGGAAGACATGCGGCAAATATCGTCGGGTCCGCGCCGAGGACTCAAGGCCTCTAAACATGGGTCGCGCTGTCCTCTACGCCAGTGGTCCCCGACCTTTTTAGTACAGCGGACCGGTCAACCCCTTGTAAACTTTCTGCGGACTGGGGGGAGGGGGGCGCGTTGTGAGGATCGAGGCCGATGCCGTTGTTTCTTACGACGGAGGAGGGGCGCTGTACGCGATGTGATTTCTTGCACATTCTGCTGCATGTTGGCGCGCAAGACGTAACCGACAGCATCAGGTTTAGGATTTTCAAAATAAAAGCTCCTCCAGACTCAATACATAGTACGGACATGTTTAATTATTTCTTGCGCAGCCCGGTACCAATTGGTCTGCGGCCCGGTGGTTGGGGACCACTGGTCTACGCCACCACGGCACGCCACAACTACGTGGTTTTCAGTTGGAGTTTAATTCAACAGACCAGGATAGTGGAGCACATCACTATGAATTGGAAGAAAAATAGTGGATTTAAACAAATAAAATAAAATTCAAATAAAAATCTGAAAATCGTATGAAAAAAAAAAAAATGCTTTTTAGAAACTGAAACAAAATGGGACACCCAAACTCTCCAGCAACATCAACTTTATAGTGTCCAGTTTCAACTATTCAAAATTGTAAATATTTGACTTGAATCATCTGAAGTCATTTCTGTTAAGGTAGCAGTGAAAACAGACAAAGGACAATTTCAGAGCTTGCCTTTGACAAGAAGCAGAACTCAGCATGTGAAGCATGTGATTGCAGCCTGGACAGCATTTTATTTATTTTCTTTCTGTAAAGCCTTTATTCCATTTGTGAAAAGAAAAGAAGATTTTCAGAGTTATTCTCTGTATTAGGACCATCT
Source organism: Gambusia affinis (assembly GCF_019740435.1). Taxonomy (NCBI): domain Eukaryota; kingdom Metazoa; phylum Chordata; class Actinopteri; order Cyprinodontiformes; family Poeciliidae; genus Gambusia; species Gambusia affinis. Next base: position 13,926,604 of record NC_057878.1, read on the forward strand.
TAGATGGAGTCCTTCTGCTAGAGGAGAGGAGACAAAAACTTGGATAACTGGATTATTCCAGGCAAAGTCCAAATCCTAAAAATAAAACACAGTCTGGTATTTGTGAACCTTTACCTTATTTCTGAAATCTCAACTTCAACAGATCTCCACATTTGTTTCTGATTTTTATTGCAAATTTCTCTCAAATCCTTACAAATATTTATACATTAGCACCATAAATTGTGTGATTTTTATTACAAAAATACAAGAAATCACAAAATCTTGGACGGACTGATCAGGGTGAGAAGATGTTCAATATTATTTCATTTTAAGAAACATTATTGAATGCTGAAACAAACAGCTATTTATCGATATTTTAGCAATTTAATGAGTTTTATCAATGCATTGTGGCACAACCCGCCCTTTAAGAACATTCCGATTTCTGATATGACCCAAAATGAAAATGAGTTTGATGCTCCTGCATTAAGTGATGCTTAGTTTGCCAAACTAAGTATAATAAACTGTGCCCATAAAATATATTCATACCTCTGCACCCTCACCATTTGCCTGAACTGTTACTAAGAGGCAGCATTACTCTACTCTTTCATGCTGTTTCTACCAAATTCTGGCCGTATCAAGACTCATCAGTACAGTCGATGTTTTCCCAATCTGTTCTTGTCCAACTTTGTCGAGCCTATGTGTGAACTGTAACCTCAGCTTCCCGTTCTTGCCGGAACAGAGTCGGAGAACCCTTTCTGATCTTCTGCTGCCTTTGCCTGTCTGCTTCCACATACCTTTTTTTTCCCAAATGGCATTTCACATATCTTATGAATAAAACATTTGACCTGTTGTTGCCTTTCCAACATACATCAACACTGCATTTTCTTTTCATTCATGCAGCTCTCTCTCACTTGTTTTTTTTTTTTTTTTTGTTCTTTTTGACCTGCAGTTGTATGAGAAAATCAATAAATCAGCAGTTTCTAAACCCCCGCTGCTCAGCTCATCTCGAACCAACAACCATGTTAAATCTGCCTTAAAGCCTCTTTCTGTCCCTTTTTCATGTTTGGGTTGAACCTCAGCCGTAACGTTAAACCTGCCCGCTTGACATTGTTCCCTTTTTGAAAACAGCTTTGACCTCTGCGGACCGATGTCCTGTAAGGTTGGCAGCATTGTTGCTACGTCATAGAGTGAACGTTTTCTGTTGTATCTGGAGGATTTCCAGTCTAGTCATTGTGTGCTTAGAGGGCAGGACGCTGCAGTTTTCAATGATAGGAAATTGATATGGTTGTTGCTGTCAAATTTAGATCAGATCAGAAAATCAAACATGGTGATTATAGAGAAAACAATCATTTCGTACCGTAAGTTCCAAACAGAATATTATGTTGTTTTATCATTGTAAGATATGATATAAATGCTCAGAGAATGAAATATGAGCTGTTTTTTTTTTTAAATAGACACTTTGACTGAAAAAAAAAATCCTTTTATGAACATCAGAACAAGCAGGGAAATTAATTAAATAAGTTTTGAAGATTAATTATTTAAATTACTTAATTAGCCTGCCCAAAATTACAGGGAACTTAATGTGATTTTGCAGTGTGGATTTAAAAAAATAAAAATACAATGTCTCTGAAACGGTTCCAGTGTAATATGACACGATCCTGCAAAGAAATTTAAATAACTGAATCCGCTTAGACCGTGTCCAGAGTCGTAGTCGGGGGAAATTCTGAGTAAAGCCGCTAAAGACGGTCTAGTTTGATCCGTTTTGTTGTGCACAATTGAACCCGGCACGCTCATCCACCCGTCTTCCCACTATACGGTCACCGAAAAGTACAATGCACATCATAACAAAACCCAAAGCTTTGCCAATATATATTTGCGTGATTCTGGAGTCAAAATCCTAAATTCTTACACAATACTTGAGGTTTCGAAATAATCTCAAGGGGACCGTAGCAACAAAGGTTAAGCTGTTGCTCTGACTTTGAGTCTCAATGCATAGGTCTATTCTATATTGTTATATGCCGCTGATATGAATATTTTCTCTCTAAGTTATTTTAAACGGCTAAAGTCAGCTAAAAGTAGACAGAATAGGTCTGACTACCTGTCAGCCTCCACTACTTACTTACACTTTCAGAAAACTCAAAAACGACATGAAATATTTCTGCAACAAGTAAGAGAATTATCACCATAAATAAATTCACAGTTGCAACGCAAATTATTGAACTCACCCTTTAATAGCGGAAGAGCTCAGAGTTGCTGCCACAGCAACAGCAAAGCGCTTTGACACAAGCTGCTGGACATCAGGGAGAAACAGAAACAACAGAGTCAAACAAGTCCAGGTAAGTGACTTCTCTAGTGGTATTTCATCTTAGTGTGAAATCACATACCAAGAATATGTTTCAAGTATTTAGTCACACACACGCCCACACACACCGAGCCAAAGCAGCAGACGCAGCCAGAGACTCCCGCCGTCTGCTAAGTAGCAAGGTCAAAGCAGTCCGCCGTGTACCTGAGTCTGGTCACACAGCTGAGCCACTGGGACGCCTTCGACTGCGTGACTCCCGTTTATATTCACTCTGAAATGCAAATACAAACAAGCGCAATTAAATGAATTATTGAGAATTCAAAGCCCCTGTAAAGAGCTCTGCTTTGTTGGCTGAAGGACGTTTCCTGACTGTAGCGAGCTATATGAGCTGAAAACGTCTCCCTGCAAACAAGGGGGTGGATGTACTATTGTTATTCATTAGGTGAAAGTGTTTCTAGAAGCATAAACACACCTTCTTATTGGCTCTCCGGCCTGTGCAAGACGGAAACAGGAGAGTAAACTTGCTGCATACATTAAACACTTCTGCAGACTTGGAAGTAATGTGCGGCGTGGTGGTGGTGGTGGTGGTGGTGGGGATTTGCTGCAAAAGCTTTAAGCCTTAGCTGAACTGAATGTGAACTGCGGAGTTGAACCATCGCAGGAGTGCATTATAAATTACCTTTTGTTTTCACAAAGGGGTTTTTATTTGTAGCATTGTTGTTTGTCGTGTTGAAGGTTTTTCCCAACATCCCGCTGCATCACCCGGAGCATAATTCCCATCTGCGGAGTGGCCAGTGCTCTGAGAGTTTACATCCGGCTGAGGAAAGTCTCCACCAAGCAGACTAAGCGGCACAACGAACCCAGGGGACAAGCTGCTTCATCATCGCATCGATTTGCACCCGAGCTTAACTGACTAGTTTGTGGCATCGAGCTTCATGATTGATTATTGATATCACTGAGTCTCATCAACACCGAACCATTAATGAAGCCTCTTCTGCTCTCTATGATTTCCCTAATTTAACCCAAGAGGAACAAACAAGGACTCGCTGCACGGTGGAGCGAGTTTGTGGGTGAGCTTGCATGCTTGTGTGTGTGTGTGTTTGTGGCAAAAGTAGAGCAAGCCACCTGAATCCTAATCACATTTACTGTTGCAACTGAACCCACATAAGCTGATTTCATAGAATATTTACCAGCAAAACAGCAGCTGCAAGGACTGACTTTTTCTGCAGATGGGGCGAAAACAACTCGGCAGTACATCCTCTTATCTTGTCTTCCCTGTGATCTCTGGAGAAGAGAAGGAAGAACATGAGGGGCGCATTTCCAGGCTTCCGACATGATCATTCTAAATGAACATAGGCAGTCTGAACTGCCAGCTATAAAACTAATCACATGATGAAAGTCTGAGTGTGACTGTGTGCACCTTGCATGACAGTCACATCAGGACGTGCTTGCGCATCTAAACAGATTAGCTAACTCACCTTGCACCCTGCAAATCTAAATCTAAATCCTAAACCTGATTTTGTTAATTTGTGTGATTGCCAAGGAACGTTCTCTTCTGGATTTCCCATTTTTGACACCACAGGGGCAGGCTGTGTTAGCTAGCGAACTGCTTTAAGAACAAGACATGTTTTAAATGTTTGAATAAAGTAGAACTGAATTGTCCTGCAAAGAAGAAATTCAGGTGTAACAACAGCCACTGATGCAAAGGGACACCAACAGTTGTTAAAGTGTTAAAAACAATGAACAGAGAAATAAGATCAACAATAGCAATAATAATAATATACTATTATTCTATAACAGAAAATGCTCTGCAGATATTATAAATAGGAATACCAGACTCACGATCCAAGGAATGAATCGGATGACTTTTTCAAAAATGTACGTAATGTGCAGATGCCTTGAACACAGAAAAAGCCAAACTACATGTGATACAGTATATCAGTGCAGCTAAACAGATGTGCAATAAAATATTAGTGAATATGTTGTCTAAAAAAAAAAATTGTAAAAACAGAGAAGGTAATTACACAAGTGCCAGCATGCATGGACATTGCTATTGAGTTTGTTGGGACTCAGCAGTGCCACGAAGCAGAGCCGAAAGTCCAAATGTTTGCCTCCAGACGGTTATTGCTGTGCGACGTCGCCGTGTCTTCTTGTTGAAAGTACATTTAATTTAAACAGCTGGATTTAGTGTGGTTTTTAGTGACGTGCATCGTCTGTGGGATAAAAGGACAGTGCAGTCTCACACAAAGCTTCCGAGCTAATCTCGCTTTTCAAAGCAGCAAGCAGTGGACAGCTGCTCAGCACACAGGGATACTTGTTGACAAAACAACAACAAAAAACTTGCTCAGGTGAAAACTGACAGATAACTTAATTTATTAATTTTTTTTCATCACAGTGTTTGTCCATAACCTCTCTCATCCCCCTGGGATCCAATTTGGGGTTAAGTGCCTAGATGATGCCCCATAAGACACACGTGTGAAGAAGAAAATTGAAGTTGTACCCAGGTCTTCCGGGTTGCAAGGTGCACACCGTTCCCAAGGAACCAACGTGACTCAATCACAACCCTTTTACGGTCATTGCACACAAAAAGTACACAATTAAAAAAATAAGTGAAAGAAGAACCAACAGTTCATGCTCCCTTTGTGCCACCCAGTGACTCGTAAGCCATATTGTCCACACCAAGAAACCTGACCAGATCAAGATGGTGTGGAAACTTTGCACGAAACTCTAGCTACTGTTAAAATGTTTTAGTAAACATGAAGGAGACATACAATGCCTTTTTGTTCGCAGCTTGACATCATTTTCTGGGATTTCATTAAAATGCCTGGTACATTTTCTCCCCCGTCTCCTCCAAGTGTTTGCAGTTTGAAAGTATTCCTCAGTTGAGTTTGTAGATAATCCCAGAGCCCAATTTTAGACAACAGCACCCTGGTGTGTGTTTTGAAAGGATTTTGTAACTGCACCCCTAACCTTTTGCAGGCAGCTAAGGAATTCAGCAAGAATGTTCAAAGTCATATGCAGCACACGGAGCTCGGCGCCACTCCTGGATGCTTGTTAGAAAAACAGCTAAATTCTCTAAAACCGCCGTTTGTTCACCTGGTCTGCGTCATCTCCAGGTTTGCCGATTAGAATCAGCCTCATTGCGTGTCATGAACCATAATGACCCGGGTTATTAAAACAGTGCGCTGCAGATCAGGCTAATAGACTGTTCAGACTCGTGATGCGAACATTGAAACGCATTTTCCACATCCCTCCGTGGAAAATGCTTAGAACACGATTTTCATCCAACACGATCTTGATGCAGTTTGTTCCTTCCCTGCATCTTAATCAATTTAAATAAGGACCTCCCCATCGCTGAGGGAAGTTTTCATTTGCTGCTGCTATCAAATATAAATATAAACTGTCATCCAACTGAATCTGTTGATCTGGATGCAAACCTGCAGGCTGGATATACAGAGTCCACAATAACACCTTCTTTCTGTCTGACAGAGATTAATACAGCAATGTCATAAAAATTTGGTCATTGAGTATTTCTCATTCTTATTTGATGCACAATCTCCATAGTAATGTAGCAATGATTAAATAACGAATTCTGTATCCCCTTGCTGACAGGTCCCCTATTAATAAAATGTCAAAATCAGATTATCTAGTTCACATTAATAGTCAGGAGGATGCATCCCAGCTCAAAGCTCGTCCCTGCTGGTAATGAACAGCCTATTTTCCCATATAATAGACAGATTCCAGTTAACTTGTTCTGTTGAGATACGAGGGTGCCTGGGATATGTGCAGTCGTCAGTGTACCACTTTCTCAGTACATGTACCACCTCTCCCTTCTGCTTCTGTGGAAAGCCTTCCACACGTGACCAATAAACACAGTCGATTTGGCAAGGAACTGGTTCCAGGCAAAGCGTTTCATGTTTATTTGTGCGCTTTTCGTCTCGGCGTACCGAGCGCGCCTCAGACTGCAGCCCTACCGTCTCCCAGGAGGGACTCAGACGCTCTTCACAGCATGCTAAGCCTCCCGCGCCGCCTCTCACACAGAGTTTGCGGTTGCAAAAGTCGAAATGAGAAAGTTTGGGGCACGATGCCGTTTTGAGCTGCTGTTGAGTTGGGGGCCGGTGGGTGTGTGCGTCTTAACGCAGAGGTGATGAGGGGCAAAATTACAATAGCAGAAACTTTTATGGGATTACATTATTAGATGGGCGATGCATTAAATGAATGCTAGCGCACTCAAATGTCGGAGGAAGCGGCGAAGGGGGGACGTATTTCTGCTCATTCGTGGACTGTAAGGAATGACGTGGACGTGAAATTACAATACCAACAGAAAGAGTTGCCAGTAGCTTATAACTGTTTTCCTGCTTCAGAGATGATCTGTTGCTTTTTTTTTTTTTTTTGCTAAAGCAAGACAACAATACTAAAGCATTTATTTACAGTAAGGAAGTAAAATGTGATTGAAAGCTTTCTCAATTTGTGATTCAACAATGTCTGGAAGAGGAACATGAATTTTATACCAGGTGTAACTTGGCAAGTAGAAACAACAGTATGGCTTACAGGTTTGGTTAAAAAAACATTTTTATTCTACTTGTTGGCCAAGGTGAGGAACAAAGAAAGCTTTATAAGGGCAGAAGAATAAGACGTAAACAGCAAAAGGACAATTGGACAGTGACAAAAATAAAACAATCCTCAAACGCCAATCCAATAATTTTCTACTTTCGAATGCCACCAAGAAACTTCTGTCATATGGTTGTTTATTTATCGCTTTTCAAAGAATGAGAGCATTCGTTGTTGCTCTGTATAAAAATAACATCAGCCACACTTCTTACCCTCAATCAGAACAATAAGTGTTTGTATCACTTGGCAAAACAGCATCATTAGAGTTAGCAACTCAGTAAATAACTCCTAAACACGCCACAGTGGGATACGGCTGAGTCACTTGTTTCTGAATGTTGGAAATGCTACAAAGTGGAACTTTAAAGCAGAGATTTAATTCAAAACATCATTTGTTTTTTTGTTTGTTTCTTTTTACAAAAGTTGAAAAGAAGCTCAAACAAACAAATGAGATAAAAGTAAAAATGTTTCTCGTTTTCTGTCATCTGTCTTAATGCAGATGGGATGTGTAACAGCATATTTTAATATATTTACATATATTTTAATTGCCTCCCGGCTGATTTGCTTCTTTCCCAATTTGCACAACAGCACCAGTCTAGCTTCGTGCTTCTTCATTTGTGCATGTTGTGTAAATTCCCTGTAATAAAATATTTTCTAACAGAATTGAATTGATTACAAAAATCTTCAATTTTGCGTCCATGAATTTGACCAAAGCAAATCTACTTATTTCTCTTGGTAGTTACCATATGTTTTTTTTTCCACATCATTTCACATTAGGCCCTTTCTTTAGTGATTATGGTTCTGGTCCATGTTTAGGTGAGTTGATTTATTTTTATTTTTTTGATGTTACAGTGGTACCAAACATTTAATGGAAGATGGCTCTATTTTGATTTTTTAAAAATGTAGTTTACAAGCCAGTCATGATTCCTGGGTGAATTGGTTTGTGTTTTTTATGGGTTATTTATCATTCACAGTTTTTACATTTTTATTTCTTTTTGGTAGGTCTAGTTATTCTAATGCTTCCTTCCTGAATAGTTTCTGTTGTGTTTAATTCATTCAAGTTTTTTCATATTTTGCCAGTTTCTTTCTGCTCATCAGGTTTTCTCATGTTCCTGCATCAGTGTGTTGGTTTACTTATTCATTCTCATCAGTTTCATTTGTGCTTTTTGGGTTTACTTTTCATTTCCTTGTTTACTAAATGGTATGTTTTTCTTAGTGTGATGCTTCTTGTGTATTTGTAATTTTTAAAATTGTTGTCTGGATTATTTCTCTTTCTGGTTCGCGTTCCTCAGCTCGGCTACTTTATTCCAGCGATTAAGCTCATTGAACCCATCTGTGTTCCCCCGTCTTACTGACGCCGCTCACCTGTTTCACCAGATATTTAAGTTCCTGCCTTTCCTCTGTTGTTTAGCTCAGTTCAAGAATGTTCCTTGCTTGTGTCTGCTTGAGATTGGGGCCTTTTTTTGTTTGCATGTAAGGAAAAAAAAAAGGGTTTAAAGGCACACTTCAGTAGTTGTCTTAGGTATGTCTCTCTAAGTCCTAAAATGACACAAAAATGTAAAAATGACCATTGAATATTTGTTGATTAACTTTTCATAGTAGTAGTAGACCAAAAAAACCTTACATAGCCTTAGTTTTATATACACCTGGCTACTCTGACAACAATGTTTTTAAAAACACCAGAAGCTGTTTTTGCATTGTCGTGGAAAAAATTCTATTTCCAAGCACTGTTCAGGTGAAATCATTCAGTCAGGTTTATTCATATATTGTGCACAATACAGAGAGCTTGTAGGACAATCAGTAATGAAGCAGGTCTGGATGAAAAGCTCGCTAAGCTCTGCCAGGCAGGGACAACACATGAGTTTTATACCAAAGATAAAGAATTAACAACAAGGGGAGAGACAGTCTGGTTCTGATGCAGCTGCAGAAAACAACTTCCAACCTTCTACATGAAACCCAAATAGTTTTTTTGGTGATAGTTCATAAGCATATCATATGACATGACCAGCAAATGTGACCTTATAGTAATTTTTCCATGACAGCATTTAAATGACAGGTGCATGATTATTTTTTTTTTCTTCTTGTCCGTGAGGATCTGATTGTAAAGCTCTTGACACCACAGTACAAGAGAACAAAAGAAAACAAAAAGTGAATTTTTAATTTAGACCCCCAAGAGATCTCATAAAACATCAAGAAATATAGATATGTTGCACAGCGTATTTTCAGAACCTGCTGTGTGTGTGTGTGTGTGAGCCCACTATTCGTGAGACAATCCCTTTCATAAGATAAGAATAAGCTCAATATATTTAAAGACACATTTACACCCAAATCTCCCCAGTTCACTAAGTCCAATTGGGAAATTTCCTCCCTACTAAATATCACGCAGCTAACTGTTAAGATTTTTATAAAAAAGGAAACTAATTAGGTGTGACAGCAACTCAACCATGAAGCGGTAGGCCATGTCAAACCAAAAGGTCAGTGGATGCTGAGACACTGTGCAGGGGTCACTCACCTTACACACCTCCAAATCTCACGGGCCCTTCAGAATAGCTCAGGAACAGAGTGCAATGAGCTTCACCGACTGGGTTTCCATGGCAGAGAAGCTGGATCCAAGCTTACAACACCAACTGCATGGTAAGTGTTGGACGGCCTGGTGTCAAGAACACAACCACTGAACTCTAGAGCACTGGAGATGAGATGGCTGTGGCTGTTGCCGGGACAACAGTATATGTCTGACTGCATTTTGTCAACGTTGGTTTGGTGTGGGGTTATTTTCCAGTATTATTATTGTTCTGCCCCGAGGTTTAAAGGAACTCTCAGCATACAGACAATTTGGATAAGTTAATGACTCTGGAATTGGGTGTGTAAAGTAAGTGAACCAGGATTTTTTGCCAATAAAGTGCATGCTGAAGTTTGAAGTTAAACTTACTTGAACACAAGCAGTGTTATGTGTACTTGTACAGTATAATAAGATGGCAAAACCTATTGTAATATTTAAATGTTTTAAAGGGGTATTATTATTTACTTTCCAGACAAATAGTGTCTTTATAGCACAATCAACTACCTATGTTGCCTTTACTTGCTATAAAAATGCAGTGTATATCAAATATGACTTAAAATACATTTTACTTTGTAATTTTATACCTTGAAATTGGGTCTCTATCTCTTTAAGAAAATCTTGCTCTTTCAAGAAGTCATCACTTTGCTCCTCTGAGCTTTTTAATAATGTTTTTATTTATGCTGAACTGAGAAATAGCTTGTATAATGAGCTCAGCAGATGTGCAAATCCAGTAGGTGAGTGCTAATTGCTACTGGCTAGTTTGAAGGAGCTGAGTAGGGGAGTTAGTCTGTGAGGCAGAATGAGGGGATAAGATTATAATATGATGTAAAACTCACACAATTTCACATAATGCTGTTTCTTTTTAAATGCAATTCATGAAAAATGTAGAAAGCCATTTTTCTTTTTCTTTTTTTCTCAGAGATTTCACCCAAAGTACCACGGCTTTGAGAAACCCTGATTCAGCCATTCCTTGGAGGCCTTTAACTTTTTACCTTCGGGAAAGTTTGCGCTCACCCGCAGTGGGTGGGAAACGCATTCTCTCGTTGCTCCAGGAATGTCGTTCTGCCTTCAGGAAGACGTTGAAGTGAGTGAACGTTTACGTGGCGCCGTGCTGCAGTTTGTCTTCTTTAAAAACACAGTAAACCTTCCTGAGGTCCTAAACACAGTAGAAATGTTTTCTCTATGAACTATGATTCTCTACCTCTTGAAGTTAATCACGATTTGTATCACAAGGCCTTCTACAGAAAAAAAACAATCCCTACAAATATTGCTGCCATCACAAACAAAAAAGAGCAGATGATCCTGGTCATTGAACCTGGTCTGTTTCTCTTAAGTTATCAGCCATTGTATCCAGATGGCTCAATTTTCTCTTCGATACATTCAACCATCTTCTTTCTTACAGTATGAGCATCATTAACGTCCCCCAGCAGGCTGTCATGTTCCGTTTTATCTAGCAGTGAATTCTGTCTTTTGCAGCACTTTACAATGAAAGCCTGATTGGGGAAGTGCTGCACAGATGAATGCTGTCCTGTAAAGTTCAGAGGAGCTCTGCGGAGATGGGACCTCTTTTTTTTTTTTTTTTTTTCCCTGATTGCTCACTTTGTCGGTTTGATCTAGAAATCCGTCTCCCATTTAAAATGGTGGCGAATGCTGCACTTTATGTCAACTCCCATGCTGCAGAGACGTCCTTTTATCCTTTTCTGTAACTCTGACGGGTTATAGATCGTCTCGACAATTTGCAGGCAATTCTCTTGTGTTCACTGCTGGTTTGCACCTTGACATAAAGACACATTTGATTTATTCATACAGCAACAAGACACAGTTGTATTTGACCACAAAAACCTCGTAGAACATTATATTCTAAGCCGACAACTGGACACCAACACAACCCCAAAATCAACATGACAAAGAGGGGGAGGTTACGATTCAATATTTGCAGCTTCTCATTTGCTCACGTTTAATAAAAGTAAAGTGGACTATTTTATTTTGTCTTGTGAACGTTTGTCAAGTCAACAAAAATTGCCATATCTTTTCCAATATGTGCTTCCGAAAAATGCAGCGGTTTGAAGAATGAAGGAGAAACTGTGGCGAAAGCCAAAGAAACTGGCCTTGTGACGTGGCCACTGACCAGCAACACGCAAGTTTGAAGACGTATTTAAAAAGTGTTTGTTGGTTTATTCACCAAAATCGCCTTTAAAAACCTCGTTAAATCAAATAAAATTTGGTTTGTTTAGCTCTTTTCGTCAGCAAGATGCTTTACATGATAAAAATACAAAAATGCACATTTTGTTAAGTGCCGTCGTTAAACATCAAATTGTTGATTAGTGTTTTATTGATTATGTTTCAAAAGCAACTCTAAGACAGTTTTTGGGATCACTGCCAAAATGGCTAAAACTGTAACTTAGGGAAAATGTTATAAGGGATTAATTACACTTTGCACAGTGTAATTAAGAAAGTTTGAGCAGAAAAGCCAAAAGCATTTAAACGTCTATTTACTCAGTTTGGTGGCGGTAATCTTTAGTATGGATTTTAGGGGTTTTTTTTCTTTTCTTTTTGAAAATATTTCTCTTTTTACAAAGGGTTCAATCTTGAGTCATGTTGACGTAAAAGCCGTCTTGGACTATATCTATAAATGTTAAACTCCACACAGAGCTACATATTCAGGGTACCTTTCATTACAGAAACATTTGTTCAGATGGTTACAGTCTTACAAGCTTTAATATTTTGAGGTGACCTTTTTTTTTTTTTTTTGTCCTGCAGTGAATATTAATACGAATATCATTCAATATTTGTCAGACAGAAATAAACACATAAATGGGTTACCCAGGCAAATATAATCCCGTTAAAGGCGGCTGCATTCCCTGGAGTTTAAGACAAAGGTGCCGAGTGATCACCCTCTGATCCTTTGTTATGACTCACGACAAGTGTTGTGAATTCGAAAGCAGCTTACATCCCAGCAGACACGCGGAACAGCGGAGGGAAAATGATTTGAAGCTTATTGTGTGGCATTACATGCGATTGTGTGTGTGAAGCACAGGAGAAAAAAAAATAAATTCTTACCTAATCATAAAAAATAAAAAAAAAGAAGGAGCATACTTTGTGTTTCTCCTTATAAAGAAAATGTAAACATTGAATGCTTTTACAGCTGCTCACTTTCATTCTGGAGTTATTTCTGCTGCTTATTCATTGATAATTGTAGAAAGAGTTAAGAGTTCACCTGATATCGAGTGCAGAGGAGCAACTTAAACCCTCCATCTGTGTCCCACTTGTCTTTGGGCAATTTGGATTCTCATTAGAAATAACTGTCTTCATTAGGCGTGAAGAAGTAGCCACTCACTGATTAAAACATGCATTAGGAAATGAACTGGAGAGCTAGGTTTAAATAAACTTGAGAGAGCGACCTGAATTCTTTTGCTTAATGGACTCACTTGGAGGCTAGAAATTCATCATCATTCAATATTTGAAAGAAAAAAAATCACACTTGGAGGCTTAATAAACGTAGCGGACATAGCTCTAGTGCCAACAGTCCTCCACATTTTTGAACGTAGCACCTTCTCTCCTACTTCTCCTGAAAACACCTAGAAAGCAGTTGTTGATATTCTTGGCAGGCAAACAGCCAAGCACCTCCAAAACATCTGAAAAATGTATGACTGAAACATGATTCAGATTGATCCTCAACTCCCAGCGTATATTACATACATCCTTTCTAGTAAGCACGCGCATACATCACAAGACTGCACAAAACAGTCTAAGGCCCATCAATCATGCAGTGAGACACTTTCTCTCGAAGGCAGTCTATAAATCAAGACTTGTACTTCTCTTTATATTTCTTAAGGACACGGTCTCAGTGCCAGACGGAGCTGAATGGGTATAAACCATTCTTTTCAAACGAGTTTTCTTTCTCTTTACTTTAAAATTTGTGATTTAAGAGTAAAACTCTCCAAAAATACGACGGGATTTTCCAGAAAAACAAAAATGATTTTGAGGGGCAGCATTTACCACCATTAACATGATTGTGTAAAATGGCACAGCTCCATTACCAATAATGAAAGGTATTTCATTGTCCACAGAATCCAAGCGTATCTGTCAAGCGATTTGTCATGTGCATGGCAGTGCGTGCATGCACAGATTCACGTCGGCTCTTCAGGTTTTATATTTGCACTTTTGAGAAGATGCTGAAATAATTTCTTAAATATTTTTTATTTTATTTTAAATTCTTAACACAAATTGCAGCACATTGTGCTGGTGTTACTGATGCCTTACAGCCAAATCACCTGCAGGCTGACTTTTGGCTCTCGTAGTGTTTTTTTGTTTTGTTTTTGTTTGTTTTTTTCTGGTGTGAAGTTTGGATCTAGCCTGGAAGGGAAACTTTGGTACGTTTTATTTGTTAAGTGCAAAAACAAAAGACAGAAAATTCTGTGTAATATAAATTACTAAAATGAAGCACAATAAATTCAAAACAAATCCACAAATTGCACAGTTATTCAAACACAAATATCAAAACTTTACTATTCAGGTAACAGATGACTGAACACAATTTTCTACTCCACGTCCTGCGTTCTTGACTTTCTCCAAACGCAATGTTTTATCAAATGTTGCAATCGTTTGGTAGAATTGAAATGCATTTTGAACAGATGTCGAATTAATGCCCTTTAAAGTTAATGCTTGCTCTTCTGCAAAGGGCACAACTCTAAGCTTCTAAACATTAATGCATTCTTGTGTTTCGTCCTTTTAGAACGAATGGATTTGATGGACTTTGAGAGACAGTGATAGCTTTGTTTCAGTATTCTATCAATCCTTTGGAAAGAAAATGAAATGTAGAGTCAAAAGCAGCACTTAATCTCTGTGTGGACAAAGTGAAGCGGAAAGCTAGAGATTTACAATGAGTTGTGCAATTATGGTGCATTTAAGTACCTCGTACACTGGATTGTCTCCAAATGTCTTCTTTAGAAATTCTTGAACAACACTGACCATTAATATGTGAAGTAAATATGTGTGTGATGCAGTAGAAATCTCTTGCTCTAGTTCATTCTGGTTTTGTATGAGGAGCGTCACCTGGTCATATATAGATGAGGTTAATTTAATCTATTCCCATGCACATCCCAGAAGAAGCACATTTCTGCTGAACGTTGCTGAAAGGCTGAAATGTTGCATGAAAGATTTTGTTTGTTGTTGTCGTTTTTCACTGAGATTCGTTGTTTCGTTACTTGAGATCCAGGTGTGGCGCACAGGAATCACAAGGCCGCTTCTGAAAGTCTTTCAGGAACGAAGCAAAGCGTCATGCAACTATGGCGTGTCAGTCTTTGGTCTTCTGGTTTAATGGACCAGGTGTGTAAGCAGAACTGTACGGTGTATTACAATATGTTGTCTTTGACTGAACCTTTACTGTCCTTTGTGTTTTAGATATGGCTTCTTTCAATCCCTAATGGATGGAATTAATTTTTTTATCTATATATTCCGCTTTTTATGTAACAAGTTGCCTGGAAATTTATGCATTTTGTTATAATAGGTGAATGAAGATGAGAATGTTCTACTGCAGGGGTGGTTTTTATTTATTTATTTTATGACAAAGCCATGATTTCACATTGGCTGCAGACATCGGAGGCCGTTGGTAAATAGCTTTGCAGATGAAGGTGACGGGAAGCAAAGGAAGTTATCAGCTGTATGCGTCTCCCTCTCTGAGCAACATAGTGTCAGCCTTCTCTCTGATAGGAACCCTCTCCTTCCTCCACTGTCTGTCACCCCCTCCAATGAAAGCTCTCGGCTCCAACTCCAACCACTTTCCCATTATGCAAATGATTTCCCCGCAGAAAAGCTCCACGGCATGTGCCCATCAATTCAGCGAGGCCTCCAGTTTGAATACATACATTTTTTCTCCTTCCCCTCCCTCAACTCTCTGCAGCCCTCCTCTCCCATTCCTCCCTTCCTAATTCTGAAAAGGAGGTCTATTTCTGATGCATAGAGCTGGTGTTCACATTGCTGTGGTGGGGCGAAGGGGGGAATAGGAAGAAGTCTTACCCAATCGATTTATACAGCGTCCTTTGAAGAATACTCTTCTTTCTATGGTGAGAAGAGAAATTATACAAATGTAGGGGAGGAATACTGGCTGTTACAAAAAATTAAGTTGCCCTCATCCAGGTGCGGTTTGTTTAAAGCGACGACTTTGCCATTCCAAATGCATCATGCGCCGCACATAAATAAAAAGTTGCGCGGCACATTTGATTAACTTCTCAGCTGCCCTAAAGGTGTCCAGCCTTAAGACCTCACCAGCCTTTAATCCTCACTGCCACAGAAAAATCCTGGAATAAGGGAATCAAAAACATCTTCATTCTCCGCCTTGCCACTGGCAAACGGGCCATCTGCAAACTCGATGCATAGTGATCAGCATTAAGTCTATTTCTGATTCTCTCCCACATCCCACTGCATGAGAGTGAGTTTTAATGTTGACTTTATGCTGAGAGCGCAGCATCACATGGGTAAATAAAAAATCGTCCTTATAAATTTCTTTTAACTTGGAAGCTCGCATTTAGCAGCTTTGGGTTCTGTGTGGAAGGGGGAAGTAGTCAATCCGGTTCTGCACACATCATCCACCTTTATCTATAGAATAAGAAAGTAGCAGCAGGAGGTTTTTAAGCCAGCACTATGTGGGCCAAAGACAGCAGTTGCATTTTTAATATGTGCTCCACTGGCAGTAAATTCAGGCGGTCTTATTTAATTAGTTATAGCTGAGAATTAATGTTTTTACTGCTGATTTGATTTTTTTTTTTTTTTCTGTTTTCATTAAAATGGAGCAAAAATGTGTCTCGTTCTAGATTTGCTTTTTAGTAAACTCATGCAAACATGCAAAAGAGATTTCAAAAGGGAGGGTAAAAGAAGAAATATACTTAAAAAAAAGAAAAAAGGCAAATTGATTTCAAAAACTCATAAAGGCAAAAAAAAAAAAAAAAGGTTAGCAATAATTCAGTTAAAACCAAATACATGCAATTAAAATGCAAGTTCTTGAACCTTTCACTCAGGTTTTACAGAATTTCCCCTCAGGAACTGACACAGTTACAACTTTGACTCTAAACCAAGAGCTCATTTAAGTTAATGTCACACACGCACACACACACACACACACACACAGAGACGACAGTGGCTAGACTACATAATGATTTTCAATGTTGACGTCTTTTGTACTGGACCTACCACAAAAAAGAAAACCTCAGAAAGAAAAAGAACGTGTTTCTTCGCAGTGCTTATTAATGGTTATTATTTGGATTTATCTCAGATTTTTATGTGTATTGAACTGAAATTAATCGGACTAATTTAACCCGAATCCTATCAAACTGGGCATCAATTTGCACCCATAATCAGAAAATGTTTTCAACTCACCCGAAGTCAAACACTAACTAATAATCTCTAAAACAAACCATGGAAAACTGAGGACTAAAAGATTTCCTAGAACATTAATACATATATATATATATATATATGCAGATGATGTAATTCTGACTCTGAGGACCTAAAAAAATCTCATATGTTGAAGGAAAGATGGGAGAATATCGTGGGTTGAAAAAAGAAATTATAATTTGCTTTAAAAAAAAATTTCTAAGATTGTAATTGTTTAGTAAACTGTGTAGATATTTTAGTTTAGTCTTAAGTTCTTGTTGCTCTTTTGTATGGTCATTTTGTTGAACTGAGTGAGTGAGATGAAAATCAAAATTCTCCCCTTTCCATATAGACCATTTACCTATGATATGTCGATGTGAACTTTAATTAGACCTCGTGTTTTGGGACATGAGTATGAACCAGGGGTCTTACAGTTTAACTGCAACTTAGTTTGGTTTATTCATTTGGTAAAATGGCGCAAAACACAATAAACAACACTTGGTGCATTGCATGTTGAGAAGAAGAAAGCTCAGAGCGACTATACAGCCTCCTTCCCAATATATAATGAAAAGTAGAACCAATGCAAGTAAGGTAATAAACATAGTTAAAAGAAGAGAAAATAACATAAAAAGCATTTTCTGCAATAAATGGACTTGGCAGGCTGTTCAGTTTTTAAGTGAAGTGTGTTTTTGCACCTCCTTCACTTCTGGCCCCATTTTACAATAAGGTATGAAACCATTCCAGAAGAAAGCAGCTATTTTTGGCTGATTGCGCTCGATGTGTAATAATGAGCTGATAATTAAGGGAATTGCTTCTTTTCAGACTAAACGAAAGTAGCAAATCAGTCAAAAGTGATCCTAAATCTGTCGTTTTGGGGTTTTTTTTTTACTACAACTTCTCTCACTGCACGCAGAATAAAGTGTGAAAAAATCTGTCCAGAATCAAGAGGTATGGACATGAAAGGTAGTCAGCTGCTGCACAGGGAAATTTATGTTATTCTGAACCCTGTTGTTCTCCAGTGGACAAAGAGCCGTTTTCAGGAAACAGAGAAGCACCGTGTTGGGACCACGAGGTTCCAAAACAATTTGTTCAGCGCGAACTAAATAAAAACTGCCCGTTTCTCACAAGGCATCACCTGAGGATAAGGCGAGAAACAGCTGAATATCTCAGTTGTTGGGAACACAATGTTTTTTTTTTTTGTTAAACTCTCAAAATGACGATTTATTCTGGTAGCTGGACATATCCAGAAAGAAGCCAATGCATCGATATGTTATGGAAAACACCTGAAAAGTTGGGTTCAGAGAGGTAATCTTGCCTATTCTGGTTTCACGCACATGCATGCATGAGCCTAATTGCGAATTGTCATTCTATACTGAAGTGTAAGATGACAAGGCTTTGTCTAAGTGCCCTCTCTTTGAACTTATTTCATCAGCTGCCACTGAATCAATACAGGCTGACAGCTCTGTCTTCTACAAGCAAACTGTATCGAAACCTATCAAAAGAACCAAAAACAAACCCGAGGACAGCATTCCAACTCAAACTGACTACAGGTTAAATCAAAAGATTAAGTCCTACACAGTCCCCCCGCCCCATGTAAGCGATCCAAAGCAAACTGCCATTCAGGTAAAAAATTTCCTTCACTCATTTAAGAAATTAAACAAACTACCGGTACTTTTTTCGTTTTTTTTTTTTTTTTGAAAAATAAATATCCCTTCAGAGACAAGGAGATTATCACTCCGGGTTTATAAATCCAGCACACAGCAGATGAAGAGGAGGCATGGCTCTTAATGAGCAACTGGCACGTGCCGTTTCCGTGTGATTCACCAGAGATTAGCATGATTACACCGTGACAGCTGCGTAATTACATGGGAAGGTCCCAACCAGAGAGCCGAGGACATGTTTGAGCAGCTGCAGGCAGTCCCTCCGTCACTGTGCTGTGTCACTGTATGAACTACTCTGCAGGCTGGATGTGCTGCGGTTTAACAAGAAGGTGAGCACACAGAAGCACAGTTGTGACTGCGTGGGTGAGTGACTTGGTTATATGATAATCAATTTCACATTGAATGCAAAATGTTGGAGAAATTTCAACCTATTGCAGTACCAATCACAAAAAGACACCTTGATCAAGACAACAGATGTCAGCTAATTGTTTGTGGCGCCATCAAAACACACAGGAGCCACAATGAAATGCTTTTCTTGACGGAGAAACTTCATGTAAAGGTCACAAAATGGACTGTGCCGCGTTTCGTCTTGTGGATGAAGAAGAATAAAAGTGCTCAATCTTTACAGTTCTATGACTCGTCAATTGTCACAATGTAGAGATTTGGTCTGTAACGAAAAAAAAAAAGATCAGAAAGAAAATGAAATCACACTCTGTAGATCCAGACGAAAAAGTCATACATGGTGCTGTGCTTTCCGTTTTATGATCACTTGTCAAATACGCCGATTGCGCCACAAAAGTGTTTTTTTTAAAGTGACTTGCCTGCTTTGAAAAACAACTGAGACATTCCTTGAGAATCGAATGTCACTACAACCATGGTTTCTAAGTTTTGTGATACTGAATCACGTTTTTGCTCTAAATTTTGTCACAGGATGGAAAAAAAACCCATCCATGTTATCAAATGTAGATCAGTAGGAAAGCAAGTCTTTCACCCCTCCCCTCTTCTGGGAAACAAATATGCTTCTCTGATTGTTTTTACAGAAAACAACAAATCTACACAAGTAGATTAAAATGGAAAGCAGCCTTTACAGGCATACATTAATGATTCACTGAATTTGCGATAGAGGAATGGTTCTGTCAAATTTCCCCAGTTCCTCTCGCCACTCCTTTTCTGCATGTCAAGCAGGAGTCACTGGCAGCAGCTCGCCTCCCTAGGTGTGTCACTCAGGTTTTAATTTAACACAGTCAAGCTACAAGGTTATCCTTTAGGAATTACTCCACGGCTGCAGAATCCAGTCAACAGTAGCAATGAACAAGAAAATAAAAGTATGACTTGTTTCCAGAGGTGAAGTAGGATTTGTGACCATAATACCAAGCCGAGTTCATTCCAGCACATTCTGCTTTTTCTTTAATATAATAAATGTGCTTGGGCAATTACTCATGTATCTATTTTTTTATTTTATTTTATTTATTTTTTTTGCAAGTTATGTCCTAATATGCTTTAGCAAATTATCAAAACCTCACAGCCAAAACGATGTATCAAATTGAAATTGCATTGGGTAGTGCAAGGTTCAAGTTTTAATTTCAGTTAGCTTGGCGTGTGGAGTTTGCAACGTCAGTTTCCTCCCACGGTCCGAAAACACACACTGGAGATTTGAGACTATAGAAAGCGCCTAGAATTAAACCACAAAAAAACACACACATGAAACAAACAACCATTTCCTATCGTGCTAAATAAAGTGTCTGACTTTCCCTCCATCCTGAACTCTCAGGAGAAGATCGACGCCTGTGTGGAAACCTTGAAATGTTTAGTCCTGGATGATTCATTTGTACTCTCATGTTTGCGTGTGCAAACCTGGAATTAGCCTTCCCACCAAAATGAATTGCAACCCCAGCGCCAGAAATCTGAACTGCATCCTACAGTGTCGCAGCCATTGGCACGGATTGTCGAAAGCTGTAACCTTAAGAGGCCAGTGGCACAGCAGACAGCCAGTGCTCAATAAAAACAAGTTAAGAGGTTAGCATGTGTGCCAAGAGGACACCTGCTAGCAATAGTTAGACGGAGAAGCAGAAGCTTTGCTAAACTTTCATCAAAGATTGAATAGTTGGCTCAAATATTCAGAAACTGAAAAACTTGACTCATGTTACATGACACTTGACTTGATTGTTACTTTTGATAGTGGCACCTTTTGACAGAATGCGTCAAAGAGGAACTTAATTTCTCAGTTTAGATTATATCTTTTGTATTAGGGAACACACCATTATGACCAAACCAATTCCCCCTCTTTAATTGACCGGTTGATTCGGGAACCTTTAAGAAGAAACTTGGAGATCTTAAGCAATTTCAGTGTGGATTTTTAAAGGACAGATGTTCTAACATGGTTAGCGTGTTATTTCTCTGAGCCTCCAAACAAGGTAGTGACAATGTCCGGCACGCTTAATTTGGTCAAGGGTAGGACGAAGTGGATAAAGTGTCATTCTCACCATTTATATGCACATCAGAGTCACAGATCACTGAGCATCAGTCATGGTAGTTAGTGATGCTCAGTGATCAGATTCCTCTGGGATGAGAAATTAAAACCCTTCGATTGGTTCAGGCATCAAGTTAAAGGAACTTGTTATTTCTTGTGCTGAATCAAGAAATTATGAGTCTGCGGTCTCCAGTAACTTAGATGCTAGTAGTGCTAATGTTTGTTGCTACATTTTTTGAGCCATCTTTTCTCAGCTGCTGATTGCTGATAAAAAAAAATAAATATACTCTTTTTTTCTAAATTACTAGAGCGGGCTGCTAACCAGCACTAACAGACTTTCCAACTCGTGTCTCATTTGGATGTGATCGACTGGTGACCAATACAGCGTTAGACAGCTTTAAAGCCAAGTCTTGAGTTGGCTGCATACACACAGAACGAGCAAAAATGCAATGCGATAAGGAATGATTCCAGTAGTTCAAAGAAACTATAAAGAACGTTTGTTCTGCCTCATGACCTTTTGTACACAGCATCTGATGCTGACATATACTTGAACTTCTCAAACTGAGCCTATTACTACACGGCAGGGAGGATGTATTTAATTTTTTATGTTTTAAGAAAAGTCAGCACAGTGGACATTCTGTTTGACGAAATCAAAATAATAGACAGCTGGATGAGGCCCTGCCCCCACCGTCGCGCAGTCGAAGTTTTGCAGCCATAACCAGGAGTGGCAGGTCTGTCAAGCTCAGGAATGCTCCACGGGTTGAAACGGCGTACATGGCTCTGCATTAAGTTCCCACAATGCAGTGCTTCAGGGGAAATACAGTTGTTACAGCTGAGGAAATATAAAACGAATATTTGTGGAGATTTTCAGAATCGGGGTTATTAGCTTCATCTCAGGATCAGTTGATTGGGAACGATTCTTTTGCACAAACCAGTAATTCTAATTGCAGTGTGCGGACATTAATTATGAACCTTACCAGGGTTAAAAAGAACAGCATGTACATTTGGTTGTATAGCCATTGTTCTATGTAAAGAAAAATAAAAAAAGGCAGATTGTGATAGTCCAAATACGCTTATTTCGTTTCAGGATGTAAAGTGTTCATTGTGGAAATCTGCTCTCTCTGTGGCGGCTGAGTTTTGCAAACAGCGACAGGCTTAGCTACAACTTTTTAAAATATGGACCAAACATGTCAGTAATATCGTCAGTGGAGATGTCAGCCAAGTCAGAAACTTTCAGAAATGAAAGATGTTGAGATATTATCAACTGTAGTTAAAGAGCATTTTATGTTCACACCACTGATGTCCTGAAAACATTTAAGATTGAAAAATTACCACAAGTGGGAAGAGGTTAAAAATTAACCCTGATTTTTTATTTTTTTACGTAGTAAGCTGTTTTTGTTGTTGTTGTTGTTTAAATCTACTCTTGCTATCTTTATTGGACATTTTAAGTGTAGAACCCCCAAAAAAAGCTAAGTTAGAAGTAATCCGTGAGGATTTTGAGAGAGCTGTATTTAAACTGGATTGAATTATCTTAAAATGAGTCACTTTTAAAAAATAAATAGATTCGTGCTGCATATCTGTATTGTTTCAAACAGATGGAAAAGTGGCATCATTCTGTCAGTATCCTTCTGAGTCTTTTTTTTGTCAGCAGACGTCCTCCATTCAGTTATGATTTATTTATTTTATTTTTTTACATTAGTCAGACGTCTCTATTCCAACAACCTGCTCCTTTTACTGGTTTAAGTGTAAGATGATGGGTGCATTTAGGGCATTAGAGAACCAAACAATCCCTCGAAGACGGTCATTTTATGTGGGAGCAGACGCAGTCTGAAGACGAAGGCATGCATGGGTGAACAAAAAGGTTGATAAACCTTTTCATGGTTCCAACCATCTTGGACTTGAGCTTTTGGTTTTACAGAAAATGTTGTGTTGATTGCAGTATTTTGTTGGTTTTTTTTGGGGGGGGGGGGGGTTTACATTGTTGTAGCATAAAGGAAAGAGGACCCAAGTCCATTAGCAGTACATTCATCAATACAAAATTGCTGCTGAACAGAATCTATGCTTTTTCTTTTATTTTACAAGGGGATCAAAGCATAAAAAAACAATAAATAAGTAAGGGGGAGAGGCTGTTGGGAAGGAGTGAAGAGTCAAGCTGTAAATACACAAAGAGGCTAAAAATGAATTAGAAAGGCTGGTAGACACACAGATGACCCCTTATACAAGCTTTGGACAGTCAGACAAACCACTGGATTTTTCTTCCGATGTCAAATAACAAATCTGTTATCATTTCACCCTCCCATTGTTTTCGACACACTTGGTTGCTTGGAAAAGGGAACTTCTTCAGCACCAAGTGTTGGTGGATTGCGCACTTCGTGAAGCGTGACGGCCTCTTCCTCATAAATACGTAAAGTCAAAACTGTTCAGAACACACAATTTTTTACAATTGTGTCAGTCATATTTTATATTTACATTTGGTCAGAAAATTACTGATCCCTGCAGAGTTCTTGTATTCTCTATTGTGGTTTACTCTGGGGACTCTCACTTCCAAAAACATGCATGTCGGGTTATCTGGTGACTCCAAATGACCCTTTGTGTGTCTCTGTGGTTTCCCTGTAACAGACTGGTGGTGGCGCTAGGCACCGGCTCTCTGTTATCCTGCAAAAAAAAAAAAAAAGAAAAGCATGAATAAAGGATAAACAAGTGATATTCTTACACGCTCAGATGCTTCTGTACCTTTTGACTCTGTTGAATCACAGCATTTCTTTGAGATCCCAAGTTATTCACTGCAGCCTCATGACGGCACTTATGGGTTGGTTTTGTCATGTTTATTTAGAAGAGAAAAGGAAGAAGAAACACAAAATCAAAGAACAAAAAAAGAAAAGCTATTTAGCACCAGAGGAGCAATGCAGTTTTTGTGTTTCTGTGATTCTGATAAAAGATTCAAAAAGGTAGAGAAAATAAAAAACCGATCTCCTCATCCTGTTTTCTTTGGAAAACAACCCGTCCCTGATCTCACTTGCAGGTTTCTTTTTCTGCTGGATGTTTTGGTGCCGCTGCGTTTGAGCAGCGGTTTTATTGATACAGCTCGCGTTGGTCACTGCTCTCATCAAAGTTAAGGCTGCACACAGACAGAATCAATTCTGGTCGATCCTTGTGGCCGGGAGCAGATGAGCAGATTTTTGTCACACCTGGTTGATGTTACAGGAACGGAGGGTTGAAATTTACCCTTGGCTACAAACAGTGATGCAGGCGTCAGATTTTTTTTAAAACTAGAGAAGACTGTGCAGCAGGTTAGGAGGCAGGAATTTCACCTTACCCATCTTGCTACAGGCGCCTGAACACATTCACAAGCTTTCGATGAATATTTTTAGTTTGTCTTAACAGTCCAGTCATTGAAACTTCACATATTTAATCCTATGTTCTGACGTCAGACAGATTTGTTTTTCTTTCTGATTCTTTAAAGTCAACACTTGTGTGACCCATGTGTGTTCACTTCTTTCTTTAATCTGGCCCAGACTTTGCCGTCTTAGACAAGACTCATCACTCTACAATGTGTTGTGACAAGCCTGAACACATTTGGGGTTTTTTAATTCTCTTGTCTTTTCCCTCCACAGTGGGAACTGTGTACTTTGCCACGCAAACACACCAACTATTATCTGTGCTAAGGCGTCTCCTGTAAACCCAGTCACAAACCACAAGCCTTATCTTCTGAGGTTCTGTTAAGCAGCCATTTGTTCTTCAGGCCGAAGAGCCACATTTGCCATGATGAACCTGTTGCTGCCTGGAGCAGAGGAACAGCTGTGTGGCCTTCAAAGCCAAAGATGTCGTTTTCTTCACATCGTGCTGGGTATGGAATAAAAATACCACTGAGTTAGACAAAACAGAGACCATCAGGATATTTTCTTCATGCCACAAGTTAAAATTTGAGAAATCTCGGTGTTCTTGTGGCAAGTTTATGTCAACTTGGCTCCCCACGTAGATCCACCAGACGGTTAGCAAACACCTGAACGTTGTTGTGATGACGCGCTGAACCGGGCGTGTCGGGAAGAGAAGGAGAAAGCTGGATTGGATATATATATATACAGCCACTGTAACAGAGAGCTGCAACCCAGAACAACCAAGTACAGTAGGAGGTGAGTGAATAATGTGCAGTTACTCTGAGAAGTCAGCTTTGGTCTGCCTCAGCTTTAGCCTCATGGACAATCTAATCTGAAATTATACTAATATACTGCATCTACTGCAAACTTTCTGAATTGTCCCTTTAACATATTGCCCTGCACAGTTCCAGATTATGGCCTGTGTTTGTTGAATTGTAGTATTTGATTGACAGTAAAATATCTTCTTCGTGTTTTCTGCTTCGTTTTAGCATTAAATGGAGCAATGTCTGCGGTTAGGCTGCTGTGGGAGAAGGAGGGAATATTAATGTGAATAGAATAAACCCCCTAAGCCCAAGGCAAATTCAGCCAGTAGAAACTTTCTGAACTCCAAGGCCAAATTGAACAACCTTGGACTCCGTGTGCAAAATTCACATGGGGGAATCCTAGAATTCAAAAAGGATACCGATTCTGTTAGAAGAGAGACTGATCACTAATAAACTTTCCAAAAATATATTTGTTCTCTTTATCAGATCTATATTGTCATTGTTATCAATTCAGCAGTGGTCATGTCTTCTTTTGTCACCTGACCAAATCACTTTGTCAGCAGTTTCTTGTATTTGATAAAATTTTTGTTTTTGCCAAATGATTGAACGAACTGAAAGTCACAGTGTAAAAACAACAAATTGGTACAGTAATCATTTAGAGGTAGACAAATGCAAATAATGTATTGTAAAAGTCACATTTTTTCCTTCTGGTTTGATCTTTTCCAAATTGTTCCCATCACTGTTTTTAATTAAAAACATATATATATATGTTTTCTTTTTATTTGGAGGAGTAGTTATTACTGCAGAGGCAGTAAAAGCCCAATTCAATTAACCCTACATGTGAAGGTGTGGGCTTCCCTGCTGAGTGCTTCATATCTGAGATTAATGATTTTCCTTATTCCCTCTGATTTGCTCCTGGCTCAATCCATTGTTGTAGTGAAAAAGGAACTGACCTGAATAAGTCACGAAATGACTATCTATATTCAGAGTTTCTATTTTTCTGCAGGTACTGTTTTAAAGGGATGTTTTATTCATCACTAGGTTTCATATTTCATGTTGTGTCCGTCTGCGTTTGCTTGATTTCAAAGTTTGATCTGGTTATAATTCCGTGCTGTTTTCAATGCACCTCGCAAATTAAGTTAAATTAAATTTGTTTTCAAATGAAATTTAACAAATTAAATATGGTTTAAAAGTGAATGTCAAATCAACTCCTTCAATAGGAGAAAAAAACAACAACAAAAAAACAGTGGTCATGAAGAACTTTGGTGGATGTCCAAAACGTTGGTGGAAAAACTACATTTCGAACAATTTCTAACGACTGTGGCTGTTTTTTTTGTGGGAGTTATTACTCTTATTTAAGTATAATTTGGTCCAAATGTCAAAGCTATGTAGAATTCCTATTTTGTGTTTTTACAAGTAGAAATAAAACTCATTCATACTGATTCTCAAACTCAGTTTTAAAGAATTAATGTTTACAATCCACTTCAGTTTTTGTCCATCTAAGTATTTGAGATCCTGATGATCAAATAAAGTGCTGATCCGACATCGACACCAGCTATAGCAGCTAGAGGTTAGACTTTTGGACTCTTTTTCTATGGGCTACCTGGAACAGTGCAACACAAACAAGCTTTTTAAACTGTTCCAGGGGGGTTTATTTATTTTTTTTCTGAGGCAGCAACTTCCTTTCTCCAGATTAATGGCTTCGCAGCCGCATTTCTTGGCAATAAAAATAAATTCCCTGTAATGCAATAGTACCAGCATCCAGACACAAACCGGCCTCATTCTCTCCTCGACGTTCTCCGGCGTTTGTGTTCCAGGAATCTCAAATGTACTTGGCTTACGCAAATGTGCAATGTACTGCTTTTATAATGAATTGGACAAACACAGATTGCATAAGACGCTCACATACGCGTTTCCATAGCAGCAGGCAGTTGAAATTGTATTGGAGTTCCTCGGCTATTTATTTGTTATTTTGCTTGCCCGTGTAATCGTTAGCTTGCAAGACCAGGACCACTGACTTGTAGCTGTGCTGCAACAGTAGTAATGAGCTGCCTGGTGCCTCAGCATTTTTGATGAAGTCTTCCCTGTGATCCCTTCTGCATGTAATCCCAGCTGGCCGCGCTGCTAGCTGCCTTGCTCCCGTTAGTGCAGCTTCTATCTAATGAAAGCCAAGGAACTCTAACTCTCTCTTGACTGGTTTAATAAAAGCCTGGCGTCCCATAGTGGGGCTTTGAATGCATTTGCATGCTAACAAACCTTTCGTAAAACATGACGAAAGGTTGATGCAATGTGGAGTGTGAAAAGAGGTACAAGTCATGGTCCAACCGATGGAGCAGCTTTTAGTGGACCTCACTATAAGTGTGTAAGGTCAGATCAGAAGGTAATGTGGATTAATTTGCGCTCTTCCCATCTGGATTATGTCTCTCAGGGCCCATCTGCAGAGCCTCCATATCTGCAGAGCCTTGTGTCCTTCTTGCTAGCTGAATTATTCATTTACCAATGCCCCAACTCACATCTGTGGAGACAGCAGCTATTGCAAAAAGCCCTTTTAACCAATTTTTTAATTGCATTCCCTGGATGCATTTTTTTCTAAGTCAATGGGTAGGTAATAGTAAAAAAAAAATTCTTTACACAGCTAAAAAGAGATGTGTACAAAATGATTAATAAAAGTATTAGTTTGCATGTTTTCTTTCCCCTCTGGCCTTCACAGTTTCTTCAAAAAGCGTCCGTACACCTTGTGAACCTTTTCAGTAATTGTCACACAACAACCAGAAATCTTTATGCATCCCATTCGGATTTCATCTGAACACTAAAGAGAGCACAACCGTAAAGCAGAAGACTTCTCTTTGTTATTTATTTATTTATTTATTTTACAGATTTAACCCATTTCTCTGATACACCTTGACAAAAATGTAACCAACTGCATTGAAAACACGCCAAAGGTTTACATAAGGTTTTAAACATAACGTCCCAAACTCTGACATCTCTAAAACCACTGATTGATCCGTCAACAGAAAATATAAAATGTATACGCCACATCTGCAAACTTACAAATACATTCGCCTAAACTGATGAGCAACTGGAATTAGCTGTAGAGTCACTAAGATACAGCTAAGACACCTGTAGTAACTCTGGAGGAGCTGCAGAGTTACACAGCTTGTAGGAGGAGTCACAAGAAGACAGAATAAATCAAATAAAGTGTACGAAAGTTCACGTTTCCAATATGAAAAGGTTAAATGGAAATGATCTCTTCAACAGGAAGATAAAAGCTAGATGTTTTAACTGTAGACACTTTCGTCTGGTGATAATATGTATCCTGCTTGTCCTTGTAGTCTATTTATCTGTCTGTATCCTTCACCAGATGGTGCAAACCTGACATCTTCTATACTCTTATCCCCACAAAAGAACATTTCCAAGGTCGAACAACCAGCTCCTCAGTGTTGTGAAAGGGGAATTCAGTGTTTCTGATGAATATGTTGGAAGAAAAGGGCGGTATAGAAATCGATAAAATAGTTCTCACTAGATTTTTTTTTTATCCTCTGGCTAAATATGCCCAATACATTCTGTTGTACAGTACATGTTGCGCGTGGGGATTTAAACATTGTGGACTGCATGCTTCACAGTCTTCAGTGTACATCATCAAACTGTAACTCAAACTTGACTGAGTTCAAAGGTCAACAGAAAAGGATTCGCATGTTTGGCATTGTTGTTATGGGATAATATGAATGCAACTTTGTCCATGGCCGTGCTCTCAGTGGCTGTAAGCTCTAAAATCAATGTTTGGTCCAAGTGGAAATTCTGCAAGAGTTCAACGGCAGGTAAAAATATTTACGGTCCGAAAAAAAACAAAAAAACAACCAGATCGCCACAAGGAAAAGTCTGTTTTATCTCTTTGAGTAATCAGACAATTTTCTGTCTAGACCTCTGGTTTGAAATGTCGGGAACTGCTTCTTTTTTTGCGTGTGCGTGTGCGTGTGTGTGTGTGTGTGTGTGTGTGCAGTACTCTAAAGGAGAAAATGCATAAAAGACAAGACTGCTACTAAAAATTAAAGCACAACACATATCAGAACAAAACAGAATAAAATATTTGCACATACAAACAAAATTAAATTAAAGAAAACCACGAGACAGATGAAGAAGCAGCTGTGCAGGAGAGTTTAACAACTTCCATTTGACATTATGCAATTAAAAAAAAATATATGCATCTACATATCAGAAACAACACTTTTTGTTTTTGTTTAAGGCTTTCTGTTTTTTTCTACCTTTTTATTTTTTGAGAGAGTGCAATTTGTCGAAGCCTTATCATCGTCTGCCCCCGCTCTCAAGCTAAAGGTTTCAGGTTTAAAAAAACAGTTGCTCTCAGATGTCTCACAAACACCCAGGTAATGGTACCCTTGCAGTGTCTAGTCTTTTTCAGTGGAACAGCTTTCCAATTCAGAGAAGAAGCGCTCAGACCTCAGACGACCTCTGCATGCCTCTAAGAACCCACCACTCTTCAGTGACGGTGCACGACGCCGCGATCCAGTCCTATTGTGTTTGTTTAGTGTTACGGATTAATATTTTTTATCCATTTTCAACTGCGCGGCATAGTTTTGATCGAGTGTATATTATTCTACATCACTTTGCTCCAACTTTCAAGGTTTTAAGTCTGCTGTAGAATTAACAAATGACACTGAAGGTAAACATCTTTGACACGGTTCCCAAAAGCATTCAGAAAATCCAGGAAAATGCAACACATCCGAACAGTCCTAGTAGTAGAACAGTCCTACTTGTTTTCTGCTTCAGAAAAACTTTACACTTTGTTTTCAGTCTGTAGGCGACTGAACGGTCCTGACCCCTCAGGTCGCCAGAGAACTGTTCATTCGGTGTTCATTCTGAAGGAGAAAGCAAACCACAGGTCAACAGTCCACACCGGGGCTACACTCAGGACAAGCAACCACACACTCATGTCATTTTTTAAATGTTTTTTTTGGAGACAGAGCAATTAACCTAACAGTCGTGTTTTTGGACTCAGAGAGGGAAACCCAGAAAGACCTCAGGCTGCGATTCAATCAACGACCTTCTCGCTACAAAAGCAACAAAGCTACAACCTGCTCTGCAGTGCAGGCCCTTTGTTGTGATTGTTAAGTTAAGCCTGCATTTTGCTAATTCTATATTTTTAAGGCAAAGCTTCAATGTCGCTTTCACTTCAACTTTTCTTTTATGTGCAGCTCTTTTAATTGCCTCCTGCGTGAATGGTGCTATTCATGTAAACGTGATTTGCTTTTTAAAAAACTCATCAGCGCTGCTCTTGCTGAATAGCTGGCTTTCTGTACCGTGGGTTCTGTCTAGACAGGTAACCATGCAGCAGGATAAAAAAAAAAAACAACAGTATCTGAACTTTGACAACAACCTTGAGCCAGTAAACCATTTACTGCAATTGTCTTTCTAAACTTTCCTCATTCTGCTGCAGTGCAGAAAAACAATTTGAGCTTCTTTGTTCCCTCCGAACCATGTTTAATATGTAATGGGTTTCTATTTTCTCTTTTCTTTTCTGTACTGGTCGACACTGACATTCTTGCCATTATTCTTCGAGAACAATGTGCTGTAGTTTCCCGTCGCCATTTCCTGTCACTTTCTCAGCTCCGTGCGTTTGCTACTGATTCAGGCCATTAACTTCCTCCAAATGAAACTCCAACAATCATCATTTTCTGTATTCAACTTTGTGTCAGCAGGAACGCTGCGCCACCCGCGCTGACCTCGGTAAACATCAGGGACGCTCTGGAGGAGGAGAGGAACTGGGAATGCAGTTTGGAAACGACGTTAAATTCACCGGAGCTTATAAGAAATGCAACACGCGTCTCTGAAACGAATAGGCATGTATATTAAATTAAAAAAATTTAAAAGAGGAGGATTTAAAAAAAAAAAAAAAAAACGGGAACGGCTTTTATTAAGCTAATAAAACCTCTCAAGGGACACAGCCAGAAATGAAATATTTGATGTGTTCTAATGAAGATGTCTTTATTTCGGTCTTGGTGCCTGTGGCTGTTGTGTGCTTTATGTCTGGATGTATCTTTGCTATAATGGGGCCGCGATAGATTTCTATAAATTAGCTCTGTGGGGTCTTGCGCAAGTCACAGAAACGTCCTCACTCCATTTCGCAAATTGTCACACATGCAGAGCGAGATGGGGTCCTTCAAAAATAATTAGTTTGTCACATGCTGTCAGGAGCAAAAAATGCAAATCAAGGTCCAACATCTTGTTATGTGGTAATTTATTGATCCAGACAGAGAAGATAATGTCCAATTTACTAATAGAGGCTGACTGAACATCGGACCTCAGAGGAGAGAAGACAGGCTGAAACTTTTCTGGGCATCTCCAGGAGATTGATTTATTTAAATAGCTATCTGAACTGCGCTCATAGAAATGTTCTTTTTCATCACACACTGCAAAGATTTTCATCAACCCCCTCCGCCCCCCCTAGTCAGGACATCGCATGGCAAACTGTTTTGCACACACCATTATCTCCGCAACCTTACGCAGAACATCATGTTTGGAGTCCCAACATTCTGCTCTCCTCCTGCACATGTAGTGATGTGAAAAACTCTTCTCCGCTTGCAAAAACAAAACCAACTCCTGCAAAACCAGCAGAACGCCGGTATAATAATAACCTCGACGTTCACGCCAAATGAGAAGAACGGCTCTGCCTTATGTGTCAATGTGTGTGTCAACTGGTATCTGCGAAGGAGTCTTCACAGCTATCTGCTTTCCTTTGAAACCAAGCAAAATGCAAATCCGTGCTCTTGTTTTCCTCCAAAGACCGTCTAATACCAACCTCTTTCTATGAAAATGTTTGTTGTGCTGTTTGCTCAGTTATTTTTATAAAGGTCAGCTCTAAGTGGGAACAGGGGAGACCAATTTAGAAATGTAAAACAACTTTTTGTAAGATAAAAGGTGCTTTCAGTCTCTTCTTTAGGTTATGCGACAGTGCTTATTTGTCAGCAGCTGAAGCCTGAAAGCTGCTTTTAATGGGAAGATTTATTTATTTGTTTGTCATATTCATTTTGCCTCTGAGTGAGATTCACAAAGATTTTGTGCACATGTGTAGCTGACAGGATTTATAAGGGCCTTCTCGAGGCGTATCTGTTTCACTTGAACAACAAAGAAGATATACATTTAAGCTTTCTTTATCAAAACAGAGATACTTGTTTGGAACATGGTAAACACATTAAACTATATTATCCTTCACCACACTGCTTAAAACCATTGTGCATTATTACATAATATCAAACAGGCTTTACACTGGGAAGAGCTCATTGTGTGGTTGTGTGTGTATTTTTGTGGCAATATTGTAGCTTTACCGCCACAAATGCGCATCGTGTTGACACTTTGTGACACACAACACAAAGCCATGTCTAATCTTAATGTTGATAGAAAAAAAAACAAAACAAAACGTGATATACGTTTGCCAAAAAGCATGTGGGAGACTCCCCAAACATATGGAGGAAGGTCGATGTCCGTTTATTTACACAGCGCAACAAAACAACAAATTTGACCAAAGTGCTCCACAATTCAATGACATAACGCAAGATAAGAACAATAACAACAAAACAATATATATATTTAAAACACAAATATAAACCTTAACCATAATTGTCATTTTAAATTCACACATCTCATCCAAGTACACCATCCACACAGTGATACATGGTGGTGGCAGCATAATGCTCTGGTTTCCCAGGATCGAGGGATGGTGCTAAGCACATCGGTGTTCTTGAACAAAACCTGCTTCCATCTGTCAGCAGGTTATGAGGTAGCAAAACACAAAGGGGGTGTGAATTAGATTGCACCGTACATGCGTCCAGATGTTTGTCCTTGAGTTTATAATCCAAGAACAAAAGCAGAAGAGGCGCCACAATGGAAAGAAGCTGATCGGGAGGTGTTAAAAATGAAAAGGACAAAAGAGGCGCAGCTTCAAGTTGAGGGAAAAGCATGTAATTCAAAGAAAAACAATGTAAATAATTTAATTCAGCTGAATAATAAATAACTCTTTCAGCCCGCGGCTTTTACAGATATTCTGCAGGTTAAAAGTGTTTACAGAGGAATGTGCAAAAGGCTTGTTCGATGCCGTGTAAATGTTTTTCTCCTCTAAGACTTTCACAGCTTGTACGGTTCAACCACCAACTTGAATGTGTTTTTAGGGGTATTTTATTTCGCAGACCAAATGAAAGTGTTGCAGGATAGCAAATTGGAAGGAAAGCGATACAGGGTTTTCACATATTTCTTTTTTTTACAAACAGCATCTAGAGAAGTGTGGGATCGTCGTATTCGGCTTCCACAAACCTACATAATCATATTTTGCTGCAGTTAAAGCTGCAGGTCATGTTGGGGTTTTGCCAGCTTTTCACTTTAAGAGACTCGGGAAAAATTCGTAGCCAACCTTTACGAAGAAGGTCAAGATTTGATGGAGAACATCAGTTTTTCCAAAACACACCACATGTTTTCAGTTTGAGTTTGCGCCAGACTTTGAATAGGCCATTCTCAGATGTTAATATTCTTTGGATTTGCAACTTTGCGTTTCGAATAACCCATTAGTTTGGGGGGGGGGAAGCGAAGTCCGTGTGTAATTTCATGAAATATCTGCATAGAATTTCCACAGAGCGACGGCAGCTGTGGACGCTTGTTTCGAATGTTTATTTCATTCAGTCAAAAATGTTGTGAGCACGCTGCTTTGTTTTTATCAGCCAATAGGGAAAACAAAATCATGCTTTGGTGCGAATAAAATGTTAATTTAGCATCAGAGTGAAAGAAACAGACTGTTACCTTCCTAAAATTGGTAAATTGCTCCACTTACAGCTGGATGTACAGCTGGTGATTTCCCCCTGAATCCATAAAATTTCCGACTCAGTTTTTTAACACGGCTGGTGTTAAAACCAGAAGTTTTTTTTATTGCTCTAAAAGTTGTTTATCTTTGGGTTTCCAGCTGCTGGCGCACATGACAGATCAGCTGAGTAGGACTGTGAAACGTTGACACGCATGGCTGGTTGTTTAAAATAGTGTTAGTAGGGTTACGTTTTGTTTTTTTCTAGATCTATTTGTAGAGATACAAAATTGTCAGCTAATAATTGGCAGCTCTAGTTAAGAAAAGAACCTCGTTGATGAAACAAAATCCGTATGGCAGGTTGTCTTTTACGATGGCTCTTTATTCAGGTGCATCCATCTTGCATGAACTCGGATAGATTTCGTGATAGGGCGTACGGTGGCACTTTGCACTCCGCCTTGACATTTTGATGCCTTTTAATAAAAGCTTGGTTCAACTTTCATGTTTTTTTTTTTTAACTTGTCAACAAATGTCAGAGCACGGCTGTTCCACGGGGAGAGCGTTGAGATCAAATGGCCTAAAATCAGAGGTGTGGCGCACTGAAGAGGGAAAATGCCACTTGAACACACCATGTGCTGGGATGAAGAGGCCTGTTGATCATTTACAGACAAACTGTCTCGCGGGGTTTTTGTTCACTGGCAGCCTCTGAGTGTCAGTAATGAGACACATTTATTTTGGAATTCTTAGTTTAATGAAGACTCTTTGCATGTAGGATTTACAATCTTCATTTATCTTGCTGGGAATGTTTTCTTTGAGTGACGCTACAAGTTCGTTTCCTAAAAGAATTAAAATCCAGCACGTCGCTCCAAAAAGAATATGACATGAAAAATATATATATGTATATATTTTTTGACAGTTTGTGGCTTTCCAAGTTCCAAAACCGAACATTTCTCTACAAATACCATCAGTGGCAACAGGTGGCTTGGTTAATTGTTTGAAAAATATATACTTTGTTTCTTGCAAAAGTATACACAAAACGATTACTAAAAATCTATTACAACTTGGTTGAAAACAAAAATTAACTCAATCTGACGTTTCAGGTTCAGAAAGTGCTCAAAAACATTTACTTAACAACAGCTTCTGGTCATGGGACATTTGCCAAACAAAGGGAAGTCGACCACCACACACTCACTGTGTTCTCAATCACTAAATGAATAGGAGGGTCTAAAAGTTACCAAGGTAATCTAAGCAATTCCAAATATAAAAATTACTTACAGATTTAGGTCCTAAACTAACATAAGTATATTCTAACTGCTCAAAGAAAAACAACATTTTTAGAAATTACAGGTTAGAAAATTTCAACATAAATGGCTACCAAAGTGTGAATGGAAGTAGAGAAGATTTGTTTTTATTTGCATTTAATTGATCATTAATACACGAGCCACAAAAGAAGAAGAAGAAAAAAAAAGAGCGCTAACACTAGCCAGCAGTTGCCATGGGAACGAAAGCTTTTCAGCACATGTCGCTAATAGTTCCAAAAACAATTCTACTTGTTCGATTAAGAAAAGTAGAAACTTTGCAAAGCGAGGGCATTTTCAGCGTTGATATGTCATCTGAGTGCACAAGAATGTGGGCAAATGCTGCCTCACCGTTGCCAACGTGAGCTGATTGAAATCTGCGTTGTCAGCGCCAGTCAGGGCTTCCTGGACAGGCTGAGTTGCCTCCTTGATTGGCTGTCAGTCGCTGACAGCAACAGCCTGACCATCAGTCATGCAGAACACACATACACGAATGCAATGAAATATGAATAGTGCATCGTGGAAGCGAAATTATTTTCAAATGAATGGCATACAGTCAGAGAGAATTGGCCCCCGAAGTCAAGATGTGAAACAGTTGCTTGAGCTCAAAACCGTTCTACTGTTGCAGAAGGTTGCTGGTTGCAATGCAAGGGGCTCGTTAGGCCAAGAGTTCCCTGATGAGATGATTTGATTACATGCCATTGGGACTGCCGCAACTATCAATACGATAGAATGAAGTGCATTTTCTTTTATAGAGTCCATGATTTCGAAATGTTTTGAAAAGTGCATATCGGCGCACGTCATAGAAAGTCAATAAAGGTGGCAGGTGTGGTTGTTTCTTTCCATTTTCTTGTTTAATTTAAAAACCGATAAGCAAAATATATGTACAGACTGGTCACCAACTGGTCACTCAATTTCCTTGAGAGAGCCAGACAAGAATAATCCTTCAGGTAAAATCTCTGACTCAGTGCTTTTAATTTCGAATTCCTTCCCAAACATGTGCAACTCTTATGTATAAAATCTGAACATGTATTCCTAAAAACGGGGAGTTGAGGTTTTCTTTTATCCACCCCCCCCATGTGCCGACACACAACTTTCCACTGGAGAAGATGCATTCCTGATGCAGATATTTAAAGTTTGCTTCATAGCCCCCATAACAAATCTTGTGAAGATATTTCTGCAATGACTGGTGTTTGGGTTACACAAGATGTTGGAAATGAGCATGACTCATTTTTTCTCTTGTTGTGACAGATTATATTAGTTACAGGAGTCATTCTTTCCATCCCGATTTTTTATTTTTTTTTCCTCACCAGGACATAGTTTTACAAGTGAGAATTTGCATTGTCTGTTTATTATCTTTCAAAGATGGGATTGATAGACAGGAAGAGTCACTTCTGCCAAGCAGATGAGAATCTGAAATAGCTGAGCTTTTATAACGAGACAGCTGCAGGAAATATAAGAGCTCAGGGAGAATGTTTGGGTAGGTTTAGAAGCAGACTAGTTGGAGAAGTGACAAAATGGATTTTAATTTAATTAGACTGCTAAAAAAATGGAAAAAGAGAATAGAGTAGTCTAGTGATGTTTGATTATTTCATCACATACTCATTTTAGGATATTTTGTGTCACTCAGCAAAAGTTTACTGCAAAGCAAAGGAGAAAAAAAACACCAGCTAACTGCTGCTTCAGGTCAGAGGAAATCCCAGATGTTTCTGTCTGAAAAACAGCTTAGCTCTGTAACAACACGCAGACCAGAGTTGGGATTGGCTCGCTGTAGGAATATTGTAATAGCACAATTTAAGGGTCTCTTAAGTCATTTTGGTTTTTGACCTTTAGTGTATGGGAAAACAATAAATACTGTAACAGTAGAACAGCAACAGCTATAAAGAAATCTTTAGAGATGAGGAAGTTTCAAACCTTCTGGAAGTGAGCTAATACTAATATAAAGTGTGAATATGAGTGGAAAGAGATTTGCACCTGATATGTTGTTTTTCTATTGAAACTAGCCTTCCTGTAGCTGCTTTTTCGGAGAATCGCTTGATGTTTTTCATTGTTGAACATTTTGTTTTTGCCATATCTCTCATGATACTTAATTTAAAATATTTAGAACATGCAAACAGGAGCTTTGTAAATATGATTACAGATGAGTGGGCAGTAAAGAAAAAACTAAAATTAGAAATTCCAATTT
Organism: Gambusia affinis; assembly: GCF_019740435.1. Lineage (NCBI taxonomy): Eukaryota > Metazoa > Chordata > Actinopteri > Cyprinodontiformes > Poeciliidae > Gambusia > Gambusia affinis. Next base: position 13,963,979 of record NC_057878.1, read on the forward strand.
TTGTTTTCACAAAGATGCCAAAGTTTTCAAGTTATGTTTTAAAGAATTGGCCATCAGTACAGAATCTTTCAGTAAATTACTGACAACACAATAACACAAATAACAAACCTGCCAATGACATGCAAGTAACACTGCATTCACACAATCACACATGATGAAGATGAAATGGGGAAGAAATGGGTTTTAGGTGTCAGACGGGCTGGCCTGAGTATTTCAGAAACTGCTAATCTACTGGGATTCCCACTCACAGGCGTTTTTCAAGTTTTCAGAGAACCGCCGGGGGAAAAAAAGTGGAGCAGCTGTGTGGATGAAAATGCCTTTTTGATGTCAAAGGTCAGGGGAGAATGAACAGACTAGTTTGTGATGACAGACAGGCAACAGCCGCTCAAACATCTAGTAACAACCAAAACATGCACAGTGCCACTTAGAAATGCACAACCAAATTGACAACAGCAGGAGAAGATCTTGGTGACAATCCTATCCACTAATGACACAAAACGGGCCACAATTTGTGCAGAGTTACCAAAACTCTTGAACAGACTGGAAAGATGTTGCTTAGTTTGGAGAGTCTCTGTTTCAGGCTTTGGATGTGAACATGAAAGCATTTGTCTGCGTTGCATCATTACTTAAGGCTCATTCTGGTGATGTAATTGTATTGGGCATATTTATTTGGAACAATGTGTGCCAAGTGTGCATCCACTCCAGAGTCCACCTGAGGATTGTTGTTGACCATGGTCATCCCATTTTGTCCATGATGTACTCATCTTCTTATGGCTTCGTAAGGATAAAGCACCATTTCTCTAACTGCTTTCTCGAATATAACAATGAGCTCATTTCACTCCATTGGCTTCCACAATGTCCCAATCTTAATCCAATCAAGGCCATTTTAAGAAGTGAAAGAACATCACCAGAGATTTGAATTATAGATGTACAGCTTACAAATCAAAAGCACATTCGTAGCCATTATCATGCTATCAATATGGACAAAACCGAGGAATATTTTTCTGATGAGGAGGAAAGTGTGCACAACTCCAATGTGATAAAGGGGGATGATAAATGGGTGCCCGGTTCTGAATACCAACAAAAATAATTCCAAAAACACCCAACTTAAAACTTTTAGATATTTATTGTTATTCCTATTTTTTGAATATTTCTTGACACGTTCTTGAATCTATGCCATAAAGAATTACGGCAGTTCTGAAAACAGAAGGGAGTACAAACCAGTACTCAAAGGTTGCACCCAGTTAAGTGGCTAGTGATGTCATGTTTCTCTCAAAATATGTTCAAGAATCTTAAGCAGTTTAATAGCAATGAAGGCATCTGGAATTGGATTGTACCAATCAGTATTGTAGGTCAATTGAAGAATAGCTTATTTTCTTACTTCAAAATAAATCCCCACATATCGTGGTGTTTCAATATTGCAATGAATCATAGCAAAATGTCTCCATCAAATCAATAAAGGAATGAACTGACCAAGTCTTAGACCAAGTCGTAAACCAGGAGTTGGTCTAGGAAGTTCTTATCCTCCAACTTCTTTATATATTTGCCAATAATTAAGAAATGTATCATTATTTAAAGGGTCAGACACTCCTCTGCTGGGGTTGAGGTGTCAGGTTCAGGTTACTCCTGTGTACTTCCAGGTTATGGTCTCATCTTTGAGACTCCAGGGCAGCCTTATGCAACAATGGCATTAAAGTGATCTGCGTATTAGCCACTTTGTTGTCATAGAGCTGTCAACAAATCCTCTATGGAGAGGTCGAGCTGGCACAAAGGAGAGGGGTCTCAACCTAATAAAGGTTGGGTAAAAGACCCAAGGGTTTTGAAAAGGGTTGAATTTTAAGGTCAAGGGTGAGAGGTTGGCAGCGTGAGGTGGGGGACAATGGGACAGACAGGAGTGAAGCAGAGAGAAGAGATTCCCAGCAGCTGGGGGGCTGGAGGAGTGGAGGGTGAGAGTCCAGAGCCCTTGCTGTCTCAAGAGCTTTGGACTTCATTATGTCTCTATTGTGCTACTCCGTGTTCACATGCACAGTGCAACAAGGTTGAAATGAAAGTTTTCTTCCATCGCGTTATTTGCTATCCAGGCACTCTAACTTCAGTTTACCAGATTTTAGTATCCAAAACTCAAACTTGCAGCATCTAAAATAACAGGACGTGTAAAGTGACTCAATCCGAAAAGGCATGTCAATTTACAGCCACATAACAATATATCTGGTGGGTTTATTTTTAAAAAGTCTCAGGGTTGGTTTACCGGTTCTTACCTATTTTTTTTACTTCCTGCTTCCCTTTTATACTTAGAACTGAACCATGCTTTGCTCATGCACTTAAACCATTGTGTCTCCGTTATTTGTCCTTGTAATTAACAGTTGTAATAAGCTATAGAAAAATAAAGATAGAAATAAATGCTCACAAAAAAAAATCTAAATTTCACATCTAATTCAATTCAGTTATATACTATTGCCTGGTAACTTTGTATTGGGTCCTTACCCTTGTTTTGGTCAGTGAGCTCTTCTAAACCATGACTGACTGTAACCCCAGATCAAACCAAAATAATCCTAAATGACATGTGCCTAAATATTCTTTCCTTGCACTAAAAGTACAGTATAGAAAAGACCCCTCAAATAGCTATGAATTGAAGCATGATTGATACAAAATGGCCTATGGCAGATCAACCCAAAGGACCAAAACTGCAATATTACAAAAAGAGTGAACTTATCTATTTACACCGCTGATTTTCTTGACATATAGCATGCTCTGCCACTCATATCTCGCATTTTTTCTGCCAGAACATTACAAACTTAATGCAGAATTATAGCATTACTTCTTATAATGGAAATTGACACTTGGTTACTTGAGAAAAGAAGAGCAGAAGTGTTTTCTTTCAATGTCTGTTACTGATTGAGTTGCTCTATAATCTCACTGTGGTGGACTGCAATCACAGCAAATGCTCTTACAGACAAGAGACGTCATTAAAATGTTTAGAGCAGACTGAAAGAGAAACAAACAATTATATAAGGACTATTTATTGTTTCTGAAGTGGTGGTTTGTCCCTCATGTAGAGAAATGCAATGAGTGAAGCAACACACAATTCATATATCTTTGTTTTGATTTGATGTTGGTTCCATGGCAAGTTTCTAACTTTGGATTCAGATTAGATTTTAATTATACATTTTTAAAGCTGTAGGTTTCTGTATTAATATCATATGGCTTTCTGCCTGTCCAAGCCACTGTGGCAGCATCCAAAATCTCAAGTGAGTTAGAGGGTCTGGATGATAGGAAGCATGTGTGTGCGTGTGTGTGTGTGTGTGTCTTATTCTGCCTGCAACATGTCGGCCAAAACCACAGTGGCTGCAGAGATGCCAGAAAGTCAAGGTTGTCAAGGTCTTGAAGTAATTTTTTAAGAGGAGGAATAAAATGGGTGCCAGGCTTCTCCATGTGAATGTTATTCCATATCCAGACCTAACATGATTGTAGAAACATGCAATTAAAAAGTACCGAGTCAAATACTTTGGGCATTGTTTGGTAAAGTACTGAGGAGAAAAAAATAAACCTGCAATTGGAGAAATGGCAGGGGTGCCAAGATATGAAAACTTTCTGCTTCTGCTCGAAGCTCGGTAGTTTATATATTACATTTTTGCTACTGTACTACATAAATTAGATGTATTATATATTTTTTCTGTTCAAGAAAAATGTTATTGTGTCTGAGATAGAATTCTGTGAATTATAGGATAATATATTACACCATAAAGAAGTGCACAGATTGGCTCCAGCATAATGTTTCTGAGGTTTACTGTTGGTTTGTCAGAGAGGCACAGTCCAAGGCTTATAAAGGCACAAAAATATATATAAGCTTTAATAACATCTGAAAAGAATGTCTATTTAAACATTACTGAATGAGTTCATGTAGACTTAAAGTCTTTTTGTGTTTTATAGGAAATATCTTGCAAATATGTTTGCTCCACTTCAATGTTTCAAATTTTTTCATGTAGTTTTCAACATTATACTTTAGAATAATGACACTAATCATTACTGATTTAGAAAATAAACTAGTTTTAATTGAAGTATAAACAGAAATTGGATTATAAACATCCAAAAGTGGAGTGAAACATCAAAGACTGTATGACATCTACCTCTAACCTTAACTCTGGTCAAAGGCTGAGCTGATTTCCTGTGACTTGCTTTTTTCTGCTCTTTACACAATGAGCCAGGAAAGAAATAAACTTTTTACCTCTTGTTCATTGCTTTTTGATGGAACAATAGGAAGGATGACGCTCATTATGAGTCAGGCCACTACATTTTTTTCGCTTTTCTCTCCTTGTCCTACTATGATGATTTAGGATGGCAGGATAAATGAAAACCCATTGCGACATGGAGTTTATTCCTGTGGTCATTTGCTTTTTAGTAGCTGTACTTTTAACTGTCCAGAGTTTCTAACCCCGTTGTTCCACAACTCTACAGGAGAAAATGGGTCAGCAAACAAATGAATAGATCTGTATAATGGGTTTTCTGTGGAGAGTTTCTGTAAACCAATCAATAGCTTGAATTCATGCCAAACATGTCAGGATAAACACCGGACAGGCTGACCTACGAAGAAGGACTGTATTTAAATCTGGGTCAGTGATCGGTTCTCTGGAAAGAGACTCACTCACTGCAGCAAATTGCCAAAGTAATGTTTATAAGAATCTCAATTCCCAAGACAGTGGATGTTTTCTCCATGAGCATGACAAACATGTTTTTGGACTATTTAGATGGACCTTTTTCTAACTGCTTTAGCTTACTTTTTCCCTTTCAGTGGACACCAGTGAGTCATTCCTCATGTGGTATGCTCCACACACACACCCATTTGACCTAATCTACTCTCATTCCTCTGGTGTCAAACGAGGCTTTGCTTTACTTGCTGTTAGTTAATGGAAGTGAGGATTGGACCTGGGCATGGACCCGGATCCCAGAGAAATTCATGCTTGGTGTGAGCCAGCCAGGGCTTCACGGGTGGCTGAGCACTGAGGAGCATTCAGAGCTCCAAGTCTCACAGAGTGAAAGGTTGACCCACAATGAGGCCCGTTTTATTCGTGTGAGCTTCATCATCATGCAGATTGTGTCCTCCAGTAGGGGAGTGGCCACGTCTCAAGGCAGAGTCTCGAGCTTGCAGCATTCAGGCTTCGTCGCCAGTACTCATGTGAAACTCCCACAGTCACAGTCATTGGTTTTGGTGAAGATGAGCCCGATCCTAGTTCATTATTAATTGTGTATCGCTTTGCATAATTAGAATATATTAACTTCTTTATAAGAAAAAAAATATTGCAATGGCATTAAGAGGTGTAATGATACATCCAATTCATGAAATAATTAGTAAAGGACGTGGGTTTAATGAGACAAGACAGGGAACTTACCATTATGATTTAAAAAAACAAACAAAAAAAAACCTATGTTTTAAAGAATAATTATTGTAGACCATTCTACTCTGCATTTCCATATGTTACATTTTTATCTCAATCTTATTCTAAGGTGTTCCTAATGCCAAAAAGTATTGAAAATCCTGCTACTTTGTAGTTGCAAAAATAGAATAAATGTTTCATAAGACTCTGCATTTTAAAGAACCTTTCATTTGGGCAGCCTGATGTATTCCCACCTGGATTTACTTTGACAGTTTAATAATCCACTTTTGAGAGCAGATCAAACTGTCTCGACAACAACATTAAGTTAAAGGGACTGGTCATTTTGAGATCAATAGCAAGAAGCTGCCCAACATGAGCAGCAAGCAAGCAATGAAAATTGTTTTAAGATTTTAGCAAAAATCATGGTGAAGATTTGAGCATATCACGTTCTAACTAAGTGAGGCATACATTTTATCTGTATCACTGATGACATAAAATTGTGTTACAATTTAGCTAAACCTAGCCCCTGTTATTTTGTTTTCTCTAGGAAGCTTGCTTGTAAAAGAGATTCTCCCATTTGTTTATATAATTTTTGTGCTAAGGGCACTGTTAAAACCAACACGTGTATTTTTCAAAATGTATAAATTGCTGCCCTTGCACTTATCCACTGTAAATTAAGTTTTTTTTCCGACAAAACAGCTATGTTTATTAACTTCTTAAAACGCTTAAAAATGTGGACTACCTAAAGACAGAATAGATGAGAACTGTTTCCACATCTGTCTCAACTTGTTCATATTCTCTCATTTAAACTTCACAAATGGAGTCAGAAAAAACAAAATCAGATGTTTTAGCAGCGTCTCGCACTGCTTTTGCCACACACAAGATATTCTTCTTTTGAATTTTGATGGCGTTAAAGTTGACGTTCTCGCCCCCTTTTGGCACAGCACAGGTATTGCAGCTTCTTATAAAAATGAAAGACATTTTTTGGCATACTCCAAGGATACCTTAAATAAGTAAACTGCCTGAAATTATTGGACAACTTACAACTTTACCTTGCTGAGAAAGTCCTGGTAAATTGCCAGTATACCAGTGATGTAATAAAACAATGACAACTAAGTGGATTTAGAACCAACAAGTACTCTTGTTGTAAACTTTGCTTAAACAGGAAAATGCTTTGGGAATTAGAAGGATTTACTTTAGAGCCTAAAGCCAAAAAATGCTTTAAAGTGCTGTTTATTCAATTTACTAAGTAAGAACATATTGTAAGCATTATTTTTTTATATATATATCAAGCTCTTTTTGTATGTAAAACCCAAAAGTTTGTACACTGGCTTGTTTTTAATCTTGTTATATTCTACTGCAATGTATCAACATGCATCCTCTGTGTGCATCTATTGTCTCTTGTTTTACAATTTAACTCTTTTGATTCTTTGATTGAACTGCAAGCATTTATCTGGAAAACACGATGGATGCTGTTGAATAATCTCAAAAAGAAGGTTAGAGTGGTTTTTTTTTTTTTTTCAACAGATTTACAGTACCAACCTAATGAGGAAGATGTTAGCTCACCAAGTATTTACAGGGTTTATGGTAGAAGTGCTTAAAGATTAGCACACCAGTTGCTGTTGTGGGATCCCCGCTAAGTTCACTTCCCCTGACCCCAGAGGCTCCCATCCCCCATTCACCCCCTTTATCTCTGAGGTCTAGTATCCGTGAGAAGAGCCCACTCTAGCTCTACTCCAGCGGTCTCCGCTCTGCTGAAAGGCTTCGCTCTCATTAGCATACCCCTGGGGCTCCTTAGCCTGTTGTTGCCAATACAGCCAAGATCTTCTTCCCTCTCTACCTCACTCTCTTTTGTTCTGTCATCGCTCATCGTCTGTCTTCCCTGTCAGTTTTTATAACAAGTATTTCTTATTATTTCTTTGACTCTTATTCTCTCCTTTCTTCATTTGTCTTTCCGTTCTTTCTTAGGTTGTTTTTTTTTTTGCATTCCTCTGTAGGGATATCTGTTTCTCTCGTTTTCACATGCTGTTTCCTCTGTTGTATCCATCAGAGCAGAGGATGCTTCCTTGTTCAGGAAAAGTAGATTTGCTGTTCCCCTTCATAATTTAGGAGTCACCAGATAGAGGAACGACAGCAGTCAGGGTGTAATAAAGTGTTGAATGTCTAAAAATTAAGGAATCAACCCTGTATAAGTAGAGCTGGGTTGTATCCCTGTCCTTTCATTGTGGTCAAACAGTGAATTACTTTATTCTTTCTTGTCTGACATACAAGGACGTTTTCTCGCACAGCTGTAGTAGATTTCCTGAATGGTTCCCCTCACCATATAGCTGCACTTTGATTTATGATATAAGCTCCACTCTTCTGATCCTGATAGAAACAGATTAGTGTGGTGACAGGTAGGCTTTGTAGTTTAGCTTCAACTTTTCAGTGCCAACCAAGTAAGATTCACACCTACAAACTTGCTTAGTATCTTGATAGAAAGTTGTACCTTTTTAGAAGTGCATCAGTAAATTGGCTATTGATCAAAACCAGATTTTTATGCCTTCAGGTAGTGCTAACAAGAACTTTGTTTAATACTACACAGTGATCAGTACTCATATATTTTCAACATCATTCAGAAATTTAAATTAAGGGAGCGGAGGCACCAAGATGTAAGAAGTTATTTGAAAAGACACATGTTGAGACATTTCTTCAGTTTGTTCAGGGGGAAAAAGAGAGAGGGAGTGAGTTCAAGCAGATAACAAGAAGGCTGAATGGACTATTGCAGAATCACTCTATTTTACCTTTTTGAGCTTTCAACCTCAGTCTGTTTTGGAACATGGTGGGTTATTGGGGAACCTAATGTTCTCCAGAGAACCGCTGGAGACCACTGCTTCAGTTATGCTAACCAAAGTAATCCTAAAAACAAGATGGTAAACATCAATAATCATTTTTGCTTTTCAAATAGGTGTAAAACAGTTTCAGAGTGGCTGTTTACACACAAGTGTAAAGAAATAATAGCTGCACATGGCAGAAATGTGAGAAGAACATTTTGGGGATGCTGTTCTTATGAAACCTATTCTCATAATTTCCTTATTAAATTGGCCAGAATTGGTACCAGGTGGCCAAAGTTTAACAAAAATTGACCACAATATTCTGATCCAAGGATCTTAAATGTCAAAATGCAGATATTGCACACAAAACACTTTGGTTCCTTTACCATTTGTCCTTGACTGCAAAATTATTTTGTCATCATTCTTACAACAGTGTTATTGTGTAGTAGTGCAGTGTTTTTTCCCCTTTATCTCAGTTAAATGATTTAGTACCAGGTCCTTTTATGACTTGTCAGTGGCCATCATTATGAAAATGTCACTTCATGATAATCAGCCATCCTCTAATATAGATCCATAAATGCTCAGGGTGTGTCAGAGTTATTCTTTCAAAGAAGACTGGAGACAAACGGGGTGAATGTGGAGGACAGATACAAAGATGAATGAGTCAGTCATCAAACTATTTACAAATAAATATCTGAAGAGTGTTGCATACATTTGTATTCATCGTCCTTTATGCTGACACCACTAAACAAAGTCACGTGAATAGCATATAGAGTCCATCTGTGTGTAACAATCCTCACTATAAATACAGCTGTGAAGACTTGGGAGGTTTGTTTCAGAACATTTGAGAACAAACAGTATTGTGAAGACTAAACAGTACAGCAGACAGGTCTGGGATAAAGTTGTGGAGATGTTCAAAGTAGGGTTAGCTTATAAAACAACATCCCAAACTATAAACATTACACAGAGCTTTGCTCTGTCCATCATCTGAAAATGAAAAAAAAGAATGGTGCAACCGAAACCTCTTAAGACATGGCCATCCATCTGGTCTGAATAGGCATGGTCAATTAGAGTATTATTCAAAGAACCAGCCAAAAGACCCAAGAGAACTCTGGAGGAGCAACAGAGATCCACAGCTCAGGTGGAAAAATCTGCTGACAGGACATCAATTAGTCATAGACTCCTCAAATCTAAAAACTGTATCAAGCTGAGATACTTCTGCATTAATTTAATTAATATATAAATAATTGTGTATAGTAAATCATTGTTTAATATATATAGGATTTATTTTCAGTTTCACAACAACACATGTTTTTATAAATCATATCCTATATCTATTAGTAATAACAGAAAATCTTTTGGCAACGTAGCAAGTTCATTAATTTTTATAGTGTTATGAACTAAATCTGAGTAGACCGTATCATCTGCAGGGTTTATTATTACTTATGCCAAGTCACTAATTTGTTTGTTGGATGTTTGAAGTGAGTTTAATTAATACAGCAACAGTGAATAGCCCCAGGTCTGAAATCTAATTTTGTGCAGGAAAGCAAGCGTGTCACACGCAGGGATTGTGACCCTGAACCACTTTTATCGCACAGTTTATTAGAAATGAGACATAAAGTTTCACTTTTCAGAAACTTGCTGGCTAAGAAAAGCCTCTCTTTAACACCCTTTAGAGTTGCAATTAAGGCATTTCAACATCTCTCCCCTCGGTAGAAAATGGAAAATGAGATGCTGCTCTGGCAGTTTGCCCCGGTGGGGCAACAAACAACAATACCCAGCTGTAAACAGAGACATCTGTTAGCAATGATCCTGGGTTTCAGATTGGATTTGGATGGTGTTTTTAATGGAGCTGGAAGACAGTTTATTCCTCCAGACTCAGAGTTCCAATGTGTTTTTTCTCTGGTGTGTTTGTTTGTGCGTGTGGACTCCATTCCATACTTATTTTTCCATAGAGTAACATGGAGCTTGTATTTATGATTGCTGAAAGTCTTTGGTTTAGAAGGTGTCTTTGTGCTTGTGTCTACCTTAGATGAAAGATTGATAGCTTGTTTGAATCTGTAGCCCAGCTTTTTGATGTTTCTCAAACCAGCTACAGATGGATATACCTGTTATTCCACTTTCAAACCGACATAAAGTTGAGCTACTCGGTGATTCTTTCAACAGGTTGTGTGCTTATGCTTATGTGATGGCTGTGGCTGAGGGATGAAGACCAGCTGCAGGGGTTAGCGATGAGTCTGAGCACGAGCCCTTTGCAGTGACTCATGGTCAGATGAACCTGATTAGAGGCAGAAGAACAAATGTTTACTTTGAAGCACAAAATAAGAAAGTACTTTCACAAAATGCATCAATAAATATTATTTTGCACATTACACAGTAGTTATCTTCTTAAAGATGTTCTCCTGAATTTTCTGTTTTGTTGACATACTTTTTAATATGTTGGGTGATGGTCCTTTCGCCAATTTTTACATAAGCAGTTTTGATTGTTTTAATATAAAATTTCTGAGAAGGGAGTTATCTACCACATTTTATACAGAAATACATTATTTGTACATAGTTTTAAGCAATTTTCTTTAACCTTCTCATAGTTAAAGACATGTACATGATAACCTTGTGATGGTAGTCTGAAGAGAAGTGTACCATTATATGGTATTAAAAAGTTCAAACACTGCACATTTGAAGTGAACATGTTGGAGAGGCCTCACCCCTACAAGACCATGACCTTGAGGTATATGAATCTAAATAAATGGGAGAGAAAATAAATGCATTTACCCAACTACCAGTTGGAGATTTGCTGCAGATAAAAGATGTCTGTGTCTGAAAAAGTCAGTTTGAGTTTCAAGGGGGAACTTGAATGTGGTGGGCTGCACAGTGGCGCAGTTGGTAGAGCTGTTGCCTTGCAGCATGGAGTTTGCATGTTCTCCCTGTGCATGGTGGGTTCTCTCCAGGTTCTCCGGCTTCCTCCCACAGTCCAAAAACATGACTGTCAGGTTAATTGGTATCTCTAAATTCTCCCTAGGTGTGAGTGTGTGTGTGAATGGTTGTGTGTCCTGTCTGTTTTCTGTGTTGCCCTGCGACAGACTGGCGACCTGTCCAGGGTGAACCCTGCCTCTCGCCCAGAACGTAGCTGGGGATAGACACCAGCAACCCTCCCGACCCCATTAGGGACGAAGGGTGTATAGAAAATGGATGGATGGATGGAACTTGAATGTGGCAGAATAACCCTCTTGTTGTGTATAATTCTGCTTTTGCTATCCAAATCTTTTCATTTGGACAGCTGAAAATATACCTTTTTATATTTTACTGCATTAGATTCCATGTTTGTTTGGGTTTTTTTTTTTTATTTTGTTTTGTTTTGGTTTTCCTGCAAAGATTCACTGTCTCATATCTTAGCTGTAATTTCATAGTGTTCCCATATCGATGTTTAAAGAGGGGTGTGCTGTTCATCTGTACACCAGGACAGTTTTTCATGAAAAATTTCTAATTGAATTGATAGAATTTGCATTTCTATTGGAAGTATGTTTTAGATTACTCTATTGTCTCGCTTTGTTTTCATGCTTGAATCCTATGGCCACTTGAATGTGAATCTACATGCTACACCATTGCATCTCAATTAAAATAAAAAGAATAGGTGCAATTAGTTGCTTCACTACATGCCCAGAAACCGATAGCAATGACAGTAACCTAAAGGCCAGTCACACAACTGAAACCAGAAGTTTGCATACACCACATAGATGCACATTTCCTCTCACTATCTGGAGTAAAATCAAAGTAAGCTTTCCTTGTAGTAGATCACATAGAATTACCAAGCGTTATATCTGGTGAATATCACAATAATGAGAGACACAATATGTCAGATATTTATTCATCAATGTTTTCAAAATCTTAAGTTTAGCTACAGAATGATTATTCTCTTTTTAAGCAATGAGAAAAAGACCAAATGATGATGTCATGGGTTTGTAAACTTCTGATAGGTCAACTGACACATTTGAGTTAATTGGAGTGATCACTGATGATGTGCAAAGGTATGTAAACTTCTGAGTTTGATGAAAGTTACTAAAAAAGCATCTCTCAGAAATGTTCTTGGTAAGTTTTCTAGCATTTATCAAATAGACATAATTTAGGTAATTGCAAATGATTCAAAACAAGAGAAGTTTGTTAGATGTAACTTCAGATGTTGAGAAAAGAAAGCCTTGTGTGTCTTTTTATTAAGTGTAATAAAAAGACACAGTAAACGTCCAGTTTCAACTGTATCTGAGCTTGCCTGAATCTCATATCAGTGTCATCTCTACACTGACAGATCTGGCAAACAGGATCCTCCTCGAGCATTAAGGGACCGTTATGGCTCTGCACTGTTCTGAAGGGGGGTAGTACACAGGATGAAGCTCAGTGGTGGGTTTGTCTTGGGCTTCAAGCCTGCATGCCGGAAGTGCAAAGTCGTGGCTTACTGCTATTCTGAATGGCCCCTGAGAGTCCAATGTGATGGACAGTCTGTGGCTGCACACACTGGCCCTTTGTATCAGGACTTCTTGGACTCTCTCTATTACTATTTTTTTTTTTTCCAGAGTTTCTCACAATGTCACACACTTTCACACATATTTTTTTTTTTTTTCTCACACAAGAATCTTTTTTTCCCCTGGTCTCCTCGTGATCTTGATGTGGCAAATCAAGCTTCTGCTTCGGGGCCAGACTTTGTCGGGGCCAACAGTAGCAAAACTTGTAGGTGTTTCTTTCTGTTATAGTGGCTTTGAATTCTTCCTTTTCTTATTTTGCTATGTTCTGTGACAAAGACAGAAAGTCAGCCACTTGAAGGAACCGTAGGTCTGACCAGGACTGTTGGTGACTGGGAAAGCATGTGAAAGTCATCAGAGAGACCAACGTGATTTTCATTTTTGGCTATCCAATCAGAAGAAGCCAGCAGTTTCTCCTTCTAATGTCATGTTTTCATGATTAGCTGTGCATCCTTAAAATTGGAAAATGGAAAAACAAATTATATATTTATTTATTTATTTTATTTCCTGTGAGGATTAGCACAAATAATCAGTCACTAATCCTGCTATTGATAACTTCTTGTTTAGTTTTATCTGATAAAGCTCTGCTTTTCTCTACTAATCTACATTGCCTTACAAAAACGACAGCTTTTGATCTACTTCACACATTTTTGTCAGATTAGTACAATTTATTGCATAATTGGAATTGGGGAAAAAATGATGCATAGTTTTAAAAAAATGGAGGATAAAAGAACTTTGCATATTATTTGCCCTTCAAATTCACACCAACTACTGTGTTTAACTTGATATGCAGAGTTAGTTTTCCAACACAAATACAATTTTGCCTGGCCAGTGGAGTGCAATGCTAATAGTTGTCAACACCTTCCCTCACCTCAGCTTTAGTTTTCAGCAGTTTTTCCCAAACAAGGGTGTCTTGGCTGCCTCTCAGTGTATGTGTGCAGTCATGTTTTGGTAGGTTTGTCGTTGTGCCATTTTCCTTTCATATGATGAACTGAAAAGTGTTTTGTGAGATGTTCATAGCTGAGACCTTAATGTTTAACCTACTCCTGGTTTAAACTTCTCCTTTATCCCTCATCTGTCTGGTGATTTCCTTTATTTTTAGTCTTTAGAGACATTCATGTTTTTGCTCCTTTTGCATACAAATATTTAAACCTTGTGCTCTGTCACTGATCCATTCACCAAGTAGTCTTTTAAGATTTTATAATCTAACACTAATAACTTTTCATTTCGGTAAGAGGATTAAATTAGTGCATTTTACTTGTTTTGATATTTATGTCTTGTTAACAATACATGCAGTTCTAAATGGAAAATCTGGATTTCCTTTTCCAGTCTTAAAGTACAATTATAACCACAAATACACTACAAAGCAGGCATTATTTTCATACATGATATTTTAGATTCACCATAAAATCTAGAGCGGCTACAAATAAAACCACTCGTATTCGTGTCTTCTGCCTTTTAGTTTAGCAATAAATTTAAACCCCAACCACATTCAGCACATGTAACATTTGTGGACTTCAGGACGGTAAACAGAGCACCAAAAGCACTTTTACGGGTATGCAAGCAGTTCTTTGCAGCGTTGAAAGGTCCAAACTGAGTTGACCTTAAGCTAATATCTGCTACTGGATTTGATGGTTTCATCTAAAGCAGAAGGAGCTTTTTCTTTAAACTGTTATTTACTTTAGAGCTGGGCTTAATATCCCCTGGCACTGGATGTTCCACCATCCATTGTCCCTGCCTGACATATTTGTTCGAGCTCGCAGCTCCACTGTGGGCACACTCATAAAGTTGTGGTTAACATGTTGCCGTGGCAACTCCTTTGCACGCACCATTGGAGAGAAATGTTTTTATCTCTGTGTGCCGCAAACTGCCCCAATAAGGCCTCTGACTCCAAAAGTGTTGGCCCAGCGGCAATATATCTGTTAGAATTTTCTTCATCACACAAAAATATAAACAGTGCTGAATACTCAGGACGGTGACTTTGTGAAAGAGACACAAAGAAAACACACTGCTCAGAAAATCTGTTGGTTTGTTGTGAGGAAATTTTGTAGAAGCAACCTAGCCTGCAATTTTCTTCATGTGGAGTAAAGTTGTTCTTTATTTTTACCTATACTCGAGTTTTTGTAAGTCACTTTCATCTGCTGGGATCATCGTGACAGCTCACTTCTTAACTGAGCATCCAGAAAAGACTTCACCCACAGGAGAAACATTGAGGCGTTTTAATGTACCCAGATCTTTTGGCACAGAATCTTGATACGATAAAAGCATCAGTCAAACTACTCAAACTTTTTTGAGGTTTTTTAAGCTACTAGATTTAGCGCTGGAAACCTAAATGCACAATATTTACAGAAAATGTGTTCTGGTTTTCATTATCTTTTCTCCGCCTTCACTTTTCAGTTGAGGTAGAGAAGAAGAGCTTCTGTTGGAGTTTTGCACAAAGGCATGTTGTGCTGCAGTTTTAACTGGTCAGCCTAAACCTAGAATACCTCATATTTTGAACTGCTATCTCTAAGAAAACAGCAATGTTACTGATATAAGAACCAAAATAAACCATCAAGTAACTAAAAGAATAATAATAATGAAAAAATTGTCTGAAATGCAACCCTTTGTGTCTGGGCTGGTCACTCTCTGTAGCCTTTTAGCTCTTTTTTTTTATTGTCAATTTAATTCATTACGAATGTAAAACATTTTGTTGTTGCAGTTTTAAATATTCAATTTACATTGTGACGTCAGGAACTGGCAGCGTAGCTGAAACATCAAATTGACCTAGTTCTCCCTCGACTCCCCTATTTCCAGTCCGACACATGTGGATTTGATTTGAAGAGCAGAGTTGCTTGTTAGCTCGTGCCTACAGACAGAGAGCACTGTGGTAAATGGCTCCACCTCAGAAGGCATAAGAACCCATTGGATGAGACGGGCCCATTTGGGTCACTTCACTCCCCTCATGTTCAGCTGCCATAGATTTTCTTTACAGCCTAGCAAAGGCAGACACCCACTGCTCTGACCTGCTGGACAGCCATTAGTGCCCTTTAAGAGTAGTGGTGAGTTGTCAGATGAAAACATGAAGGCGATGCGAGTTGTGAAACCTCAAGGGCACGCAACAAGCTGCTTCAGCTTGTGCTTTACATTACAGACATTTGCAGACATGGCTGACGGAGTGTGCTTCCTCTTTAGACAAACTGTGGGTTAAAACAAATGAGCCTTTTATAGACATGACAGCTGATGTTGATCTCGCTTCACCTCACAGCCTTTTAAAGCAAATTATATCAAATTGCAGTGGCCTGTAAAATGTTTTTTTTTTTTTTTCTCCTCTCTTTCATCTTGCGTAGGTTGCTTTGAGTGCTGCATCAAATGTTTAGGTGGCGTGCCGTATGCATCGCTGGTTGCTACAATCCTCTGCTTCTCTGGTGTGGCCCTGTTCTGCGGATGTGGCCATGTGGCTCTCACTGGCACTGTGACCATCCTGGAAACCTTCTTCTCCACAGTCAGAACTGACCATGCTATGCTCACTGACATGTAAGTCACCCTATGTTGTAACTACATGCTCTTGTCCATAAAGGGCCTTTATTAAAAAAAAGAAAAAGTTTCTCATTTTGCAATTAGGAAAAGCTAAGGTATTTTAAAGGTATTTATTGGGATTTTCTGTGATGGACCAACTCAAGGTGACATAAATTTGCAAATGATACACACACCACAGTCAAAGCTTCAAACATTTTATGAAGCACTGACCCCCCACATCAGGTGGGAGTATTTTTTGGCCTAAGCTTTATTATTATGGGATGGTGGAATGCAGAAAGCTTTGAAAATGTAACATTTCCTTCATTCATAACTAGTAATGGTAGACAACAAATGTTGCATAGGACCCTGAACACACACAAGATAGCCAGACAACAGTCCGACATAATGGTAAAGCTACACTGGAATGGTTTAGATTACAGCATATTCATTTGTTGGATTGGTCCAGTCAAAGGCCTGATTTGAATCTGCTACAGGAGTTGAAAACCAATGGTCACAGTCACTATATTATCATCAATATTTAGATAATTTAGAATTAAAAATATGTAGCTGTGTGGCTGTGATGAAATGTAAAATAGTTCTGGGGGAATGAGTACTTATGCATTTTAGTTGCTAGTGAGAATTGATGCTTGCCATTTTCTAAAAAGGCGAACAAAGAACATTGTAATATTTAGGAACCCTTACCCTTACTGGAAAATAAACTTCTAGATAAGCATCTCAATAAAAAGAAGTCTTTTAAAACAGATAACTGCTGTAATGTGAGCTTGAAGTGGGATATTTTTAACTTTCATCATCTCCCACATTCACCTGATCCTAGAGAACAGTCCTAATAAGGACCGCTTTTAAAAGCACCCCCATTTGTCTAGACAATAAAAAAGGATGACATTGGACAGGGCTGCACATGTGTTTTATGTTGAGAGCTCTGTTTAATTTAAGATGTCCACAGTCTGTCTTTTGCCTGGAGGATTTCCAGAGACCTGCATCACCTGCTATCCCCACATTTGGACTTGAGTCTCTCGTCACGTTTTGATTCATCCCGACCATCTGCTTATATTTTTAAAAACCCAACTTTCTCATGTCTTAAAGATTGAATGGAAAATAAAAATGCTGCATGCTGCCATTTCTTCCCACGGTGAACAGTGGCAGGCCATGCTGGTGTTTTGTTGTCCACAGCATCGTCCCCCGCGCACACTAAAGCCTAACTGTGACCTCGCTCTTTAACAGAATACAGCTGATGCAGTACGTCATCTACGGCATTGCTTCGTTTTTCTTCCTGTATGGAATCATTCTGCTCGCCGAGGGATTCTACACAACCAGCGCCGTCAAGGAACTGCACAGCGAGTTCAAGACCACCATCTGTGGACGCTGCATCAGTGGAATGGTATGTTAACACAACCTCAGTGCTTTTATTTAAGCAAGACATTTTGGGAAACAGTCGTTAGAGGATGTGTAAAACTCTAGAATGAGCTTATTTTATGAATTTTTTTTTACAGCTCTTTCCTGCTCTTGTTTCTGCCTCTCTAGTTTGTGTTCCTCACGTACATCCTGGGTGTAGCCTGGCTCGGCGTATTTGGCTTCTCAGCTGTACCCGTCTTCCTCTTCTACAACATTTGGGCTACCTGTAACACCATGAAGTCCCCAATGGCCAACATTACAAACTTAGACTCCTTTTGTGTGGATGTTCGTCAGTACGGTGAGAGAATATTGCTTTGTCTTTCTAAATTTTGTTTCAGTTCATTTTAGTTGAGAGCAAACACACATGTGGCCTCTAACCAAGAACCACAAGAACCACTTATATGAAGGGTTTCATAATTGTCTTTTGGGCTTGAAAGCTCTTCACACTTCTTATTTTGGAATTTTGATTATGTTTCTATTTGTGACCACTTAAACTTATGACTTTAGTTTTGTTTGAAGAATTTAAAAACTCCAAACAGCATAAAAAAATTAAGTTTATGTATTCTAAAAATAAATGTAAAATAAAATCTTACCATACACTTACTAGATCAGAGGCATGATACACATTGTAAAAATAACTGTGATAACATTTAAAAAGTAACCCACTATTCTGTTATTTTTTAAATTTTAATTTTCAAGAATATTATTTGAAATAAAAGACATCAGGATGTATGTACTATTGTCCTCCAATTCTCCAGTTTCAGAAAAACTTTCAAAAGTACTCGCACCCCTTTTCAAAATGTGTTTTAACCTCAAGCTTCATATTTTGTCCACCTTATCCATGTTTTTACATTTATTTTTCAAATATCCAACCATTTATCATGCCCCTGTACCCACCATGTTCTCAGATTTTATGTGAAGTTATATGTTTGCCATATGTATATAGCTTTGTTTTCTGTTTCATATATTTTATATTTACTTTAATTGACCTTTTTTTTGTGCAACACTGTGGTCAACATTTTTTTTAATAACTTGTTATAAATAAAGTTGAATTTGAGGTCCTGGTTGTTAAACTGCGATATTGCATAAAGTTTACATTTCTTCACACGTGTTGTGTGGAACCTTCTGTAAAAACGTGTGAAATTAGTGGACTGTCCCACTGACACTTTGAAATATTATTTTCTTGCATCTTCTACTTCAGTGATATTTTCCCAGTAGGCCTTGGTTTGAGATCTGTAAGCCACGTGTTTTACCAGCATTGACAAAAGGGACGAGTTGAGAACATCACCAACAATCCTCTGGATCTTTTTGGCTGCAGGAATTATCCCATGGAACGCCACACCAGGAAAGGCTTGCGGATCTTCTCTTATTACCATCTGCGACAGCAATGAGGTACGAAACTGTTGAGAGCAGAGGCTTAAAGCACTGGATGGGACAAGAAAGGATGATTCCAAGGTTCTAATTTAGAAAAATTACTTTTTCAGTTCTACCTATCTTACCACCTGTACATCGTGGCATGCGCTGGAGCAGGAGCCACTGTGATCGCTTTGGTAAGCTGCCCTCTAGTTTCACAATCCTTCAGCTCATCTTTGCATGATTTATATGAGCAGAGTTTGAGTTGAGTGCTCCTTTTTTCCCCCCCATTGCTGTACGGTTTGTGTAAACACACCAACAAGGGTTTGTCATTGGCTTCTTCACAGCTTCAACCCGCATTCACTGTTTACCATTTGCTTAGATGTACATGGCTGTTTGTTTTTCCAAGATGGGCAGGAAGGATAACTTTGAATTCCACAATATTAAACATATGTATTTAAAATGTCCTTTAACATTTTACTTTTAAGAAACTGAACACTATTAACCAGCAATAATATACATGTGCATCTCAATAAATTAGGATATCATTAAAGGTCATTTATTTCAGTAATATAATTTAAAAAGTGAAACTCAGAAGGATTTATTAGACGCAGAGTGATATATTTTATGTGTTTATTTCTGATCACTTTGATAATTATGGCTTATTGCTCTGACTGTGGAAACTAGACTGGCCCTCAAGTAGCTTAGATTCTGTTCCTCTTTATTATTCCTCCAGAATCTGCAACAATTATTATTTTTTTCATCTAAAAGGATAACTTTCTTCTTTTTTTTCCATCTTTAGCCAGTGTAAAATGCTTCTGACAATATCATTGGTTCAGAAATGCAGAAGTTGAAGCCTCTGCCAGAGATGAGTGATTCCTGAAACAGTGACTCCAGCTCTTTTTGCAGGCTTTATGTAACAATCACATTTTGAGAAAATGAGTTTTCACCTTTCATTAGCTGCAAGCCATAGTCATCTGAATTAACACAAATAAACGTGAATCAATAGCACACACAAATGTCACTCTTTTAATTGAATTACTGATATAAATAAACTTTTTTTTGTCATATTTCTAATTTATCGAGATGCACCAGTAAGTGGGGACGTCATCAGCATGTGCTCTTACCGCCTTTTCTGTTCTCTTCCACCAGCTGATCTACATGATGGCTACCACTTATAACTTTGCCGTTTTGAAGTTTAAGAGTCGGGAAGACTGCTGCACTAAGTTTTAAGCTGGTTTAAGAGCCCGGCACCACACGTGACTGTGCCAATTAGAGGCAGATACCACTGACAACAAAGAAACTTAAAAAAAAAAAAAGAAAAAAAGGAAACAAAAACCTGAGAATAGAAAAGTTGACATCTCTCAATTAGTTATCACACAAACTGTAAATAGCTGATTATGTGCTTCTTTTAGCATTTGGTATCCAGGGAGTTTTCTTGTCCTAATAAAGCTGCGCTCAGCTTAGGAGACACTGCTTTCTCCACAAGTTTTCCATGACACGTTGCTTCTACAAATTTGTCACCATAAAAGTTTAAAGAAAAGTGTAAAGCTAGAAATCTAAGAAAAAAAATAGAGGTATTTAAATTTGAAACGTGTGCAGCTGCTTGTGTCTTGTATAAAGGCCTTGTGTGCATGATTAATTTAGATCAGGAAAGTAAACACGATTTGCAGCATCCAGCAACTCGCTTTGCAAGTACCAGTTAAATTCCACCAGGGTATATTTGCAAATTTGTGCACAAATTCATAAATCACACACCAGATACAATTGTAGAATACTTGTGCAGGTTTCAATGCTGTTTTAAGGGACTCACACTGGCCTTAAGACCTTAATTGGAGGAACACTGCACCAGTAGTCTCGTGGCCTTGAAGCATGAAATCACAAAGACTATAAAAGTTAATCCCATTGTTGACATGTTAGCTTGCCAGATTAGCAGTCCTGGTGTGTTTTCTGGAGCTACGTCTGTAAAAAGAAAAAAAGTAGCTTTACCCTTATTTTTTGTTCCTTTTTCTGTTTATTTTTGAATTCTTTTGGACTTTTTGTGCCAATCAATCACAGGAAACCTTCAGTATTATATTTTTCTCACAAAATGAATCCTAAACTAAGCAAACTTTCATCCACTGTATTATGCTGATGAGTATTACGTTGACCTGTTGTGCATTGTAGATTTCAAAGTAACAACTCCTCCCTCAAAGTAGCATAGGCCAGTACAAGTGGTATACTTCTGGATGAGGTCCTAAAGCCTCATTTTATAAGATGTAAGAATAATTTCTGTTTTAGTGTAGCAAAATGTATTCTGTTTCCTACGACAGCTGATCCTCAGCTGGGAAAGATTTTTTTTTTTTTCCTTCCTCAAAGTGCCATTAAAGAGACGTTTTGTTGATTTTAACACAGTGCCTGCATGCTTACAATTTTCAGATTTGTTGATCTGCTTATAATTACTTATACTTCATATTTCATATATTTAATTTTCTTTAAGTTTTACAAGACTGTAGCTTTTACTTTCTACATAAATAAACAATCTTTGTTTACAAAAGCATCCCTACTTGGTCTTTTTTATTCTAACGCTCATAATCGTATGCAGTGGCTTGCAAAGGTGCTCGTATCTCTTGAACTTTTGGGGAATTTTGTTACTTTACATTAACAAACTTTATCATAATTGTTGGGATTTTATGAGTCAGGCAGAGCAACGTGTGATAATTCATAATGTTGAACAGAAAGTTGTATTTCAGTAGCTTCTCTAATATTACCATGGGCCTCTAGGTTGCTTCTGATTAATTCTCTCCTTGCATCGCCTGTCAGCTTAGGTCTTCTCCACTCTGTCTTCGTAGGGTTGGTGGACTTCTGCCATTTTCTATTTCTGAATAAATGACTAAACAGTGATCCATTGGGATGTTAGTCCAAGCAAATCTATTGTGATCTAACACTCAACAAAGCATAATACAATACATAGAACATGCAGTTGTAATAACAAAATGTGATCAAGTTCAAGAGATATTAATACTCATGCAAAGTGTTGTAAATCATGAAATGGGGACTATATGGAGCTCAGTCACGTTTACAGAAACCAGGATCTCATGCTTTGCACTAACCCCCAGCTTTTAACGCCTGTACCACTCTTCACTGTTTTCTAGCATTCATTTTCCTACCATAAAAATGCAATTTCTGTAGTACTCTACATAGCAAAAGTAGAAACGTCTACAATAACTGTAATTGTAACAAATTTATTGTAGAAAGTCTTTTGCCATGTTTTATTCTCTAAAAGTGTAACAATGTGTTTTGTTTACATACCATAGCTCTGTTTCCTGTAGCTCGCTTTGCATCTCTGACATGCTCACCGGCCATCCACCTCACCCTTCTCTTGCAGATCCACTACCTCATGATTCTCTCAGCAAACTGGGCCTACCTTAAGGATGCCAGTCAAATGCATGCCTACCAAGACATCAAAATGAAGGAGGAGCGGGAGCTGCAGGACCTCACCTCGCGCTCCAAGGAATGCCTCAATTCCTACACATAAGGATGTAACACGCTTACAGGAAACAAAGCAAAACAAACAAACAAAAAAAATGCATCCACGCAGATACGCTTACGAACACCACGGCCAAACACTTCAGGCCCTCTTTCTGGACCAACACGCCACTAGTATAACCTGCCAACTCTGTGCAGTACTAACCTGGCTCCTAACAAACTAATCCACAAGAGCTGCTTTCTGCACTAACTCACCAAGAAGTGTTTCAGGAGTGATACATCTTGTCATTTTCTGTGTTGTAGGGAAATGCAGTGTAGTTCTGATGTTCATGCTGTTGATTTTGATGTTTTCTAGCCCTTTCTATAACCAGTCTCTGCTGGTGAATGTTAAGACGTTGCACTATTCTCACACAGCAAATAACAGTTTGTTTTTACTGTCTGTCATGCTCCTTCTTTTGACCCTTTGTTGTAAAGTTTCAGTTCGATGACACGTTCTTTTGTCAGATTTCAAATAAAAAAGGATGCTAATGATTTGTACACAATGAGGAAAGCCTTATGTCTAATTTCAGTAACTGTTTTCAAACTCTAGTCTTACGTTGCTGAAATTGTAGCATTAAGAACGTTAAACATAGGCAGTTATGCAAGTTCTGTATTAGTAAATAGGGTTCACAAGATCAATACACGCATATTTCCCTGGCTAACCATCTTAGTAGCCAATCATTTAAGTGTGAATTAGTTTGGATTGTAGTTCCATTAGCATGTTTGGAACAACAATCGCCTACATTAACACTACCTCAGGTGTGCACTAGAACTCATAGACAACATTAAAAATGTAATTTTGATCAAAAATGGGATGTATTTGGAACAACATAACCATTCACTCAACCTGATTAAATCCTCTTCATGGTGTTAATTAGAATTGTTTCTTACACTTATTACAGGAATGGTGCAAAGTGCAATCTGAATACATGTAACATCTACAAAATTTGGTTCATTTGAATTAAATTTAATTTAAAAAAAAACAAAAAAAACAATCTGTTTCCAATGATGTGATGCTAAGATCTTCCTCAGTAAATAGTTGTGAATTGTACATCAGTACAATACACAAATGTTCTGATTTTCTGCTAAGGTCCTGTAACAGAATTAAAACTGTCCCACATAACACTGCATTTGAACGCAGCCAGGGTTTCAGTTTTAAGCACTGTAAATATGCTATGATTCACTTTTTTGGTGTCTGATTTTAGAAATTGACACCTCGATTAACAATTTTCTTAAATTGCATTTCTTTTAAATGTGCAGTTTTTTATATACTCATGTAATCTTTTTGCTTTTAGTGAAGTTACAGGGATTATTTGATGTCCTGTTGCATGAAAACCATTGTTTCTGCAGAGACACGTGTGATGTACAGTTAGGTATACTGACATCAGTAGTAGGCAGTGTTTGCCCTTTTTAACTGAATTAATATTACTTCCTTTTACATAGCTAACTAGTTATCAATATTTTTAGACTATTGTCTTTTTATAAATTTTTTTGCATGTTAGTACAGATTTTTTTTTACAAATGTCAAGGGCTTCCTCAAAATTTCCTAAAATTAAAAAATCAGTTTTTGGGTTTTTTAAGTAAATGTAGCCAAAGTGTTGAAGCCAATGCTGTCCAATGTAAAACCGTATCCTGTGAAATTAAAGTATTTGTTTCATGGTAACCAAATAGCTGTACAGTGGAAAAACTGAGAAATGTGTCACATGCAACGCCTTGCGAAATAATTTATACCCCTTAAACTTTACCACATATTGTGATGTAAAAACCACAAACCTCATGGTACTTTATTTCTATAGAATATGATCAACACTTAACAACAATGACTTTCTTCTTGCCACTTTTACATAAAGGCCAGATTTGTAGAGTACACAGCTAACAGATTTTTCCACCTAAGCTGTGGCTCTCTGCAGCTCCTCCAAAGGTACCATGGACTTCCTGTCTCATTTCTGAATACTACTCTCCTTGCCTGTCCTGTCAATATGTACGGAGGGTCATGTCTTTGTATAATGCAGAGAATAATCAACCCACTTCTTCCATTTCATAGCAAACCATTACTTTGTCGGTCTGTCATATAAAATCACAATTAAAGTTTGTAGTTGTAACAGGGCCAAATATGAAAAGGTTGAGGAGGTATGGATTCTTTTGCGAGGTATTCTACTACATCATAATAATGTACATGACCTTTGATTGTTTGTGTTCCATACTGAATGAACCAAAAAAAAGCAAGGAAATGTTTATGAATCACCAGGAGGACGTCAATCAATCAACTAATCAATGAGCACCATGTCTAACTGGAAACACAGCTCAACTGGCCTGATGACTGTTTTTATGAAAATAAAGAAAACAAAGTTATGCATGTTCTAAAGTGTTTTTTTTTTATTAGAGCAGTTTACAAAAGTTGCATATTTCACACTGTTTGCTCTTCTAATAAGTGCAAACAGGTCTAAAAAACGAAAATATTAAAATGTAGATTAAAAAGGTGACGAGGTTGAAACTCTTTACAGAACTTCGATTCAGCTCTTGAGGCGGCTCACCAGAACTCGTCTTCTTCATCCTTAAGCGAGAATGCTGCAATACTGAAGAAAACAAACAGAGTTAATAAGCGAAGCCCTCAAGGGACAGAAAAAAGCATAACCCATCAGAGGAAGATATTTTTAAATTAACTTGAAGTAATTCCAGAGCTAATAACATTACTGACATATCAGGAGACGGGAAACCACAAAAGCAATCAATTATTGGGATTACATCACATGGTGTTGCTCTTGTACTGAAGGCTTCTGAAGTAACGTCATACATTTTGAATTGTTTTATATGCAATATAGTGATACGTTTACAAATCAACACAGCAGCTTTATTTGTTTTACCTTTCATCTTTTTCCTCAAATAAACTATTGTCCTCTGGGCTCATCTGTCCTTCTTCCTCTCTTACAGGCTTCTAGAAATGCACAAAAAAGCCAAATGTGAGGTTAAGTAAACTATACAAGTTAAACAAAAAAATGTTGACTCTTAGATCAAACTGACCTGCTCATTCTGCTTCTCTCTTGCTTCCAGAACCATCTTCATGTATTTCTCCAGTGGATTTTCTACTTTTGGCTCTTCCCTGATCTGCTCATCGTCTTCTCCTTTCTTAATGTCAGCTTCTGCTCCCATTTCTTCTCCTTCCTTTTCCAGTTGCACCGCCAAAAGCTGGTTAGACACAGAAGTGGTCACTGTTAGTTTCAGATCAAGATCTTTTAAGCATCGGCACGCTGGATTCACCGTTACCATCTCCTTCTCCAGACGTTCCAACTCCTGCCGCTCTCGCTCCTTAGTTTCTTCTAGCTCCCTCTGCCTTTGCTCTTGTTTCTCTTTCCGCTCTTTTCCCACCTCTGCTCCTCGTCTTCCTCTTCCTTTTTGACAGTGCCACCTGAGGTCTCTTGAACTTCTAGACAAAAGTGAAGTGACATAAATTCAGGAAGCGGGAAATGAGCAAAACCTGGCAGACTGGTAGCAGTAAGAATGATGGCCTTCAACATAAATATAAAATACATATCACTGTGGGTCAACCAAGATCAAGGGTCATTACTGGACGGGTTGACTCACCAGGCTAACTGGCTTGCGAGTCTGCTGGGTCTTCAGGGAGGTCCTGGGGCTGGGGCTGGCGGGCCCTTTGGGGGCCTCCTCAGAGAGAGGGACAGCAGTGTCCAGGAGAAGCTCTGGAATGTGGCCGGGCTCTGGAGGGAGACGCAGCACAAAGAGATCTTTTATGCTCCCCCATAATACAACAGAGCCAGAGAACCGGCACAGAATACATAATCAGCTGTCCTTCATCTTCACCATTGTGCGGGGCTGCTGAAAGGACATGCTGGGGGCCAAACCAAATTCATAGCCATTAACAGGAAATTTAAAAAAAAGTCTGAACCATCAAAGTTGTACATGGCACCTGCTGCAAATAGCATGGCAGCACATCATTTGGAAATTTCAGCGGAAAAATGTTCTACTGGAAGGTTGAAGATACACAATAAAACTATATAATGCCAGAGTATAAGTAACTTGTCCTCCATTGTCACATTACAGACACAATTTTCTTTACTGCATGTTATGTGAAAGCAGTATGTAATTATGGAGTGAAAGGAAAATCATTTATGGTTTTTGAGATGTTTTCAAAGAAAAATCTGCAAAGGAGACACAAGTCAACGTCTCCCCCTTTTCAAAGCCATTTCTTATGGCTGTTGTTCAACAATGGTTTCCTTGTCTCCATGTTTCTATAAATATAAACTATTTTTAAAACAATGCGTCTATTCCTTCCACTTCACAATTACACCCAAATGTGTTGGTCTGTGACATAAAATCACAATAAGACTGGCGTGTGTTTAACACTGAAATGTGGCATGGATTCCTCATCAAAGAACTGCCTGTGTATGATTGCATGTCTGTTCGGATGGAGTGCGAGGTTTCCGATTTTAAGTGCTGAGAGCTGCGACGTGCTTCTGTGGCACGTCTTTTCCACATGTTTGTCAGTCAGAACCCTACAGAGATTTTAAGTGCTAACACATGTGAAAAAAATCCACATAATTATGTTCAGCTCACTTCTAAGTGAGGAGCAGGTAGGGAGATTAAAGAAGTGAAATGATTCTTCCCCCTATCATAAAAAGAAAGTATTGGGTTTAACAACATGCACCATGACATGACTGCTAATACTCTAGAACACCTTGCAAATCTCCTGTTAGATCTTCGAGGTTTATCTCCTCCGGATGCGGGGAAGACTCCAAGCTGGAAAACACAGGCTGTGCTTTTGGTGGACTTGAAAGAAACGAGGGCAAACAAGACAGCATTAAAATTCATGACCATGAAATAAAACGTGAAATGTTTGTCCTTGTCTTAGCGGCAGCAGATGGTACCTGGAGTGGTCCCGTGCTGTGCTCCTGAGCTGGGGGCTGTGAGGTGGACTGAGCTCAGGAGAAAAGTCACCTGCGTTTGCGACGGTGACGACGGAGGCACAGAAGAGCCGTGTGTCAGACGGTGGCGGCTGGGAGAGTGCCATCGCAGGCACCGCTGGCTCTAAGGGGGAGCAAGGACTTATATTGAGAAACAAGACTAAAAGAGGATCAATTTAAACTTAAAGTAGTTGTGTTTGGCATTCTCTGACAAATGGAAAAAAAACTACCTTCTGCATTCTGCTTCTGATGTCTCCGTCTGGAAGAGGACTGTGGCGTCCCAGACGATTGCTCAACTGAAACAGAGCTTCCATCCTGACTTTGTCCGTCTCTTGCAAATGCAGGTTCAGACAAAGAATGGCGACTCTGTTCAGGGGCAAATGGGGCCTGAGGCTGGTCATAGACTTCTGAAGGAGGCATGATGTTTCCGGTGTCGTGGGATACCAATGTGGGGGACTGGATACATTGAGGAGTGAGTTGTTTGAGTAAAGTCTTTGGTCTGTGGGTTGAATAGTTGTGTGAAGGCAGAGAGTCTTTCTTCCTCAAAGGGGAGCTGGGGTAATGTGAAAAATAGCTTTGCTGTGGGGAAAGAGGCCTATGAGAGGCAATGGAGTACACTGCCCTCTGCTGGTAGTTTCTGTAAGCTTCCTCTAAGCTTTCAGCCTCCTTCTGCAGTTTCTGGATGCGAGCTTTGGCTTCTGCCACGAGCTCCACGTCAGAGTCTGGAGAATCGCTCCAAGGGAACTTGTGTCTTCGCAATGGCTCACCTGCTTCAAAGACATCATGGTGACTCACCCTGGACCTCAGCACAGCTTTGTCCACGTAGATGTCGGGTGGAACCAGTGAGTCAGCGCTGAACTCCAGAACAGAGCGATCAACAAGAGAGGGCTTCGGGTTACGCAGCACTTCATTTTCCAGAGCTGTCGTTATCGATTGAGTCACACAGAAGGAAATGAAAGAGGAAAAGCAAACAGAGAGGGGAGGTGGTTCAACACTAAAACAGAAGACCTCCACCAGAAATACAAGCAGCTGCATCTAAAACAGAGTTACTACGGTTAGACAGCAGCTGTCTTTCTTGGTTTCATTTTGTTACAGTGCCGACAAAACTCTTCATACTCTTCATTTTCCCCATTTCGACTTTTTTTGGTATTTTACTGAACAGACTAACTCAAAGTAGCACATAACTATGAAGTGGATTTAGTGGAATGATTTGGTTTTCTAACATGCTTACAAACAAAAAAAATCTCAGGAGAGTTTGTATTCGGTCCCCTTTACACCGATGTGTGTAATTTAATCTCCGTACAAATCCAGCAGTTTGGTCAAGACTTCATGAGTTACATAGTTAAGAGACGTTCAAATTTAGTAGAAGCATCCCCAACGGTCTTCAAGCTGTAATTACAGTAAATAGCGCTTCTAGATGAAATAGACACAGGCGAGATACAAAAGTGTGCCCCACTTTTTCCTCACTGTCCTTCCACTTCACTGTTTTGTTCTGCTTTGTTGAATTATATCAAATAAAATGCCAATAAGACACACTGAAGTTTGCAACATGACAAAATGAGGCATGAATAGTTTTGCAAGACACTTTAAACAACGGGGAAAATATTTGACCCCTGACAAATATCTTCACTCAAAAAACAAAAAGAAAGCAAATCCGTCTATTCAGAGTTGAAAATTTGACAACAAACTTGCTACAGAGTCTAACATGCATAACTGAACAAACCTAACGTGACACAAAGATCAAGCTAACACAAACTGTAAGTTGCAGCACATGCTACCTTGCTGTGTTTGGTGAAGCTGTGTTTTGATCTCCTCAACATGCTTGGTCATCCACTCTGCCCTCTCCTCACACTCTGTCAGCTGAGCTTTAAGCTGAACACATCGTTCCACCTGCAGAGAGAGAGAGAGAGAGAAAAAAAATTACAAATCACCGTCTTGCGAAGTTTTGTATTTGTACCAGAGGCACAAAAGCAATGTTTTCCCCTATGTGATCATAGGGAAAAATGTAGGTCACATAGTTTCCCACAGTCTTCCAAGTACTCTGGTGGAACCGGACTGACCTCACTCTGAAGCTGCGTCTGCAGCACCTGTTTCTGGTTTTCAAACTCTGCCTCGTCCAGCGTACGAGCGTTCTGCAGTCGGTGAAGCTCCGTCTGCAAGGCCAGTTCTTCCTTAGATGGTTTGATCATTTCTAAGAAAGGGGGTTTACAAAACATATTTAGTTCATGTGTGCGAAAGCATTCATGTGCCTTACATTTGTTAACCATTTTATAAAAGGCAGCACATAATTGTGAACTGCAAGTAAAATATAATGAATTCTAAATTTGTATTCGGCCTCGGAGTCAAGACTTTTCAGACGGTCTTTAGGAGAATGTTTCTAACAGCTTTCCACATGCGGAAACAGAAGTTGCGCCATTTCCTGAGCTAGAAAATAGATAAACCTCCATCAGACTGGATGGAGATAGCACACAACTAATTTAGTCAAAATTTAGAATGTTATTTTAAAAGTTAATTCCCAGTCTTTATGATGCTCTAAAGCCTATTACCAAGGCAACTGGTTGCACTGGATTGTATTTAGAAGTCACACAGTAAGGAGGGCTTCATTCAAATGCATGCCACACTGTTCAGATCATTACCTGTAAATAATAAATGAAAGAGAGGGAGAGAAAAATCATCATGCTCCCACTTTCAATCGGCTTATCACATATCCGAAAGAAGTACTTTGAAGTTATAAGTTGTAATGAAAACAAAAAAAGGAAGGGAGGGTTAATTAAAGATATATGAGTATTTTGAAAATGCACTATATAATTTCTTTTTAACTAAATATGTCCAATTTCTACCACACTCAGAGTTCCTACTATTAAACAGGGTGAATTCAGTCTCCCTCAGAGAGAAGAAACATTTTTGTTTGCTGCTGGTAAACAGAGCTTTCTGTCTCAGCTTACGTTTTAATAGCTTTCCTTCACAGACAGTCTGCAAAGCTACAGGTCAGCCAAAGGGGCCCCCACACTGAATTAAGACTCAGGGTGAGGCAGAGAGACAGACTGGACTGAACGTTTCACGGCACATTGAAGCTCATACCGAATGGAGTCACAGACACTCAATATAAGAGACGAACCAGAAAAGAAAAAAAACTGCATACATTACATTAACAGAATGTGTATTTGCACCTTGTTTATGTCATCTGAGTAACAGCTGATATGGATATGAAGGAAACAGAAGCTGTTTCATGTTCATTAGAAATGCGGCGGTCTCCCTTCACCTGCACGGAGCCGCTGGTTCTCTCCTTGTGCTTCTTCCAGCTGTTCCTTCAGCAGCTGCAGCTGTCCCAGCAGCTCCGTTCTCTCCCGTTTCAAGCGGGAATAGTCGCTCGTACTCTCCAGTCGTTCTTTTAATAGCTCCTTCTGTTGAGTCAGCAGAGATATCTGCTGCTGTGCGGTTTCTAGCTCAACCTGGGAAAACCAGCAATGGGTGGAAAATGAAAATAGAACTTAGAAAACACTTCAATAAACCACCCTGTGGAAGTCAATCTTCTCCAATAAGGTGTTATAGGAATAACCAAAATATTTCAAATTAAATATTAGTTTAATAAACTAATACCTGAAGTCTTTTCAGCTCTATGCATGCCCTGTTGTGTTCTTCTAGTCTGGATTCAATCAAATCAGACTCCTTTTGGATTCGAGCTGTTTCCACTGGAAAAATAAAAATGTTGCGAACATTGTGAAAATTAATTCATCATCAAGCTGGTCATTTTTTCTGCAGGAAGTGAAATGCTTGCCTTTGTTTCGGTTCTCGCTTTCTGTGAGTTTTTCTGTTCTTCTAAGAAATTCCTCCTTCAGCTCAAGCTGATAACTGGAATTATAGAAAGCAGGAAATCAATCGGTGACAAAGATGAATAAAAATCGGTTTAGAACAAAGTCAAGTGAATGATTCCTGACACTATAATACGAAAGCCTCATTTCTCCTATCCCAGATTTGCAAAAAATTTGATGAGATAGCAGTACATTTACAGTATCACACTAGAATCTCACAAAATTATTATTTATCGGATCTTCTCAGTATTTATTTGAACTTTTTTTTTTCTCAGAGGGCTAATAAGTCAACATACAACCTCAACAAGTTTTAAAGACTATAATTAGGTGCAAACTTAGAATTTATTGTGGCTTTTCTAGAATTTCTTCAGGGTTTACTTTATATAAAGTTCAAATAAATGAATACACCTCAACTAAATATTTGGTCAAATGTTCCTTACCAAGATGCTTTTTATAGTCATCAGCAGGCTTCTGGTGTAGTTCTAGCTGGACATTTGATCTCTCTTTTCGGTAAAAATATTAAAGTTGATGTAAATTTGTTGGTTTCCAGGAACAGACCCAGCTTCTACATTAATTGTGGACATATGGTCCTCTCTTTTCAATAGGATTGCTCCATGGGCTTAATGTTAGTTGACTTTTAAAGCCCCAAATTGTTATGAAATCTTTGGTGATGACGCAGGTAAACTTGTGACTGGAACTGTATTAGCTTTTAATACCAAAAGCGTTCACAGCAAAGAAAATAAAAATAAAAAAATAAATAAAAACTTCTGTGTAAATTATTAGATTACAATTTTAGCATAATTTGATTTTAGCTGATAAAGTTCAAGATGAGTGATGGTTCATATAAGGTAACAATATTACATCAAGTCAACCCAACAGTGACATCATCTGATAGCAATGCTAAACTTAAGAAAATACTAACTTAAATCTAGGAGCTCCCTTTATTTGGACTTTAAGTGACCTAAACAAATCCAGATTGTGTTTTTCTTAAATAAAAAAATACCTTGAAAGTTCATTCTTCAGTTTCTGGTCGTATGTGTCCTCCATTGTCTTTACAGCCAGTTCTCTCCTCCTCAACAACTCTTCAGTAGCTCTCATCTTCTCCGCATGAATTTCACAGGACCTGAAATTGACATAAAACAAAACAATGAATCAGTGACTGAAAAAAAATTCTTAAAAAAAAAAAAGATTTCTAAAAATATCTTACTTTTCAAAAGCCTCCATTCTCATCCTCAACTCATTTTCTCTGCTGCGCAGCGTTTCGATTTCTTTCAGCAGTGACTGTCTCTGCATGTAGACATTTTTTTCTTCAATCTAAGAATAACACAGTCATTAAAGAATGTTTACACTAATAGTCAATAGAATTAAACAAAGTCTGCAGATTTGGAACTATTTAAGAATGCAAAAGGTTTTGATACCTAAAGTCAGTAACTTAGAAGTCTAAGTTTCAAGAGTCAGCAATCATTCTTTTTTAACCAGAGAAAGACATCTTGCCATATTGATGACACTGTTGTTGTCTACTCAGATAAATCTGTGGGCATTTCCTTTTCATCCCCCCTCCCACAAACACCAATGTGCAAATTTAGCTCACTGAGTGAACCACTTATTCTAATATCGTTTTTTGTCAACACTGCACATATATACAAGGGTTCTGATAACTATTTAACCTGTTTGGATGAAACTTGGAGCCGATGTATCAAGTGCAGGGTTAGGCTGATAAAAGATCAACCCTTAAAAAAAAAACTAAAAAAAAAACTGCTGAAAGAGAGCTAAAAAAAACCCTTCACTTTCTTTACTCATCATAAAGAAATTGTCTAACTGTCACCAGCAGAAGTTGGGTAATCTTGAAAGTAAAGCAGCTTTTAGAATTACGTGTTATCTTTTGAGAATGAGGTAAAAGACGTTTCAGAACACTGTTTCACAATTATCTTAGGCTGACATTATCACTGGTGAAAAAAATATTAACCCAGCTTCTGAAAAGCATGTCATATGCCAGGGAGTTTAAGTATTTGAAGAGAAAGTGCAGAGAAACACAAGTTATTAAAAGTGTCTTACCTCTTGCTGTTTTTGCAACCTCTCAATGGCATTTTTCTCTCGGTCCATCAGTGCCCTTCCCCTCATTTCATAAGTCTTCTCCAGTTCTTTCTGTAGCTTTTCAAGTTCCTGATTAAACTTGGCTTTTTCATCCATTCTGACCTTTGCAATTTCAACATCTTTGAAATGTTTCAGCTGATGAAATGACACAATGTAACAGCATAAATTACATAAAACAAAAACAACCCAGAGGATTAAATGTCATTCTACATGTCCATATGTGTATACCTTTGTGTTCATTTCTGCTTCCTTCTGTGCTTCAATCTCTTTTTTATACGCAGCCAGTTTTGACTGGAGTGGAAACATTTTGTCTTCACCTAAACTGGAGTTCTCGTATTGTCTATCAATCATTTTCATCTTGTCAACTGGGAACAGAAAGGAAAATAACTGTGATTAACACTAAATGATCAGTGCTTGAACACAATGAAAAAGGCTGTTATATATACAAGTTCATCCTACCGAGAGACTCTCCATAACTTGCTAAGTTGGTTGTCTGAGTGTCGACGTCATTACGGAGGTTGTGTGTTGAATGGTGTGTCAGGTTTGTTAAAAGACTGAACAGGAGTCCTGCAAGACACAACCTTTATGCTGACGAGAAGACTTGGGTGTAGAAGAAGTTTGAGTGGAAGACAAAGTTACTGGACGTACCTTTATCACCATCTTCTTTATTTAGCTGTTTAAAATTGATAATATTAATATTACAAAACAGCTTCATTGTTAATCTGATTATATCTTATATTTACTGTGGTTAATCACCATAGATGTGAAAAAGGCTGACGAAGGGGTAAATTTAAGAATCTGAAGAAGGTTTTCTTTCTTGAGAATCTGCCAGAATTGAGCAGAATTGTCATTACAGCCACAAAATTCAGTATACTGTACCACATAATTGTAAAATGATGCAAGATTTTAAAAAAACAACAACAAAAAAACAAAGTGTGACTTGGATTTGTATTCAGCCCTCTGGTGACAATACTTATTTTGTTGCAAGGTAAGTCTGATTGAAAGGATAGCATCGGTAAACCTAAAATATCAAGTACTCCATTTATGAAGTCAGTTTGTTGCATTGGATTTTATTTAGAGGTGTCAGACCAAAAGGAGGCTGAATGCAAAGGCAAGGCAGATGTCAGAATTTTATTTGTAAGTAACTAAAAACCACATAGAATACATTGGTGGTTGTGGATCATACAATTAAAACTGCAGAAGGGAATAAAAGCAGTCATACACACCTCGTCCTTACACACCACTCTGGGGCAGAATACAGAAAGTGTGTACTCATACCCTAGAGTACGGAGGTGATCAGCTACTATAGTGTTGCAAGCTGAAAGTAAAAGAGTATCGGATGTCCCGTGTAGTGGCCTGAGAGCTGGATTTTGTCCCTTGGAATGTGGACTCTTCAACTCCTGGATGAGCTGATTCCGCAGCTGCACCTGGATCAGAACCAAAGGAGATAATGAACAAGGCACAGTAGTGAATAAAGTGACCACACTTGAACGAAGACGAAGTTATGAGGCCTCTGAGGTTAATGTTACTTACTTTTAGTGTGTCAAGCACTCCTTTGTTTTTAAATGTTTGATAGAGTCTTTTCCTCAGCTCTTCAGGGTATAACGCATCCTCCTTGGACGAGGACATAACGATTACAAAAAATAGGAAAATCCCTCAATATCGACAAATTCCTCAGCTTGTAGAAGACTAGTTTATCTATCCTGAAAACCTAATTCCCGAACAGACGAAGGAGAAATCTATTTGTTTTTCAGTTACCGTACAACTCAAAACAATCGATCCGCTCCCTTTAAAAATGTGAACCCAAAATATTTAAACTTGCCAACGGAAATTCTGCAGTGGGCAGGCGCACATCTATGACGCAACTGATATAAATCCTTTAAATTTTTTAAATAGCTCTCGATATATCACATTTTCTGTGCATAATTTTACACAGATCTAATTTAGTAATGCAATTTCAAAAATAGTATGCTCCAAAAAAATTCCAAAAAAAGACAAAATAAATTTAAATGGGTAGCTAACGTTTTTTTTTTTCAATGTCGTCATCTTTTTGCGACTACACTTTCACATCTTCAGGAAGTGAGTTTAACGGGTAAAGAAAAACTGGGGTAATACTTTAAAATATACGTCTTTAATTTTCCTTTGGACTATTAAAGACGTCCAAATTTACTATTTACTTTGATAGCGAAACAATCCCTTAAAGAATCTCGTGCGTTGTATGTTTATTTCAAATGTGTACATGTCATTTCGTTTGTCTCGAAAGATCATTTCTTCGATTTTGTTTGTTTTTCATTAACTACAGGGCATCTTTTGATTTGCTACGATGTCGGGAACCTTTTACTTTGTTATGGTCGGTCATCATGACAATCCTGTGTTTGAGATGGAGTTTTTACCAACCGGGAAGCCTGAATCAAAGGTAACAAATATACTCACCCCTTAAAAATTATCGTAATTGCCTTAAACAGATATATTTTTAATAAGACTCACTAAAATATATTATAAATAGTAAATTCAGACAATGTTGTTGAGTATTAAAATGCAGGTACCTGGCTATTCGAGGTGTAATAACAATGTATTTTTGTGGTGATGTGTGATGTTTGTTCTGGGCAATTCAACTGAAAAACAAACAAATCTGATAAGGGAAACTAGTATATATATTTTAAAAAAACGCTGTAACCGAGTTGGACAAATGTGAACATTCTGAGATTAATATGTTAGTAAGTAAACGGAAAAATATGCCATTGTCCAGCTGCAGCTGCGGAGATTGACGTGCGTGACGTGGCGTGAAATACCTAAATAAATTAGCAATAACTTCCCGATATGCGTTTGAAAGTAAATATGCAAAACAAAGTCCAACTGTTTTCTTCCTTTTTTGGCCTACCTTTTAGGTGTGCTAAAACATTGCACCAACCCTGAAACTGAAAACAAAAAATTATGTGATGGTTGTGATTTGGAATTCGTATTGTTGTTTTTGTTCATTTATGTATCTGCATCAAGCACACATTGGATGCCACTAACTGTTCAAGTGTCTAACAGTTTGTATTTCAAAACGCTGCATCTTTCAGAAAACTGAACAGAAAGTTCCACAATTTTTGTTGCTTATTTTCATTATTAAAGATCCTCTTTAATGGTTTATTTGTTTATTAAATACATTATAATCTACAGGCTCCGCATATAGAAGATGAACAGCAAGAATGTATTTATGACCCTCATTTATAAGATGTGTTTCATTGACCACAGGATGACCATCGTCACCTCAACCAGTTCATCGCACACGCTGCCCTAGACTTGGTGGACGAGAACATGTGGCTGTCCAACAGCATGTACCTGAAAACTGTGGACAAGTTCAACGAGTGGTTTGTCTCAGCCTTCGTCACAGCAGGACATATCCTTTTGTGTATTATCTATTGTTTTTTTTTTCTAAATGTAATATTTAAACACAGTTTTTAGTGTTGTTGATATTTGGTTTTGGACAATTCTCTACTCAGAAACTCTAAAAGTTCCTTCTTTTTCCATTCAGTGGATACAACATATCTAAGTGGTACGAGGCATGTTGAAAACCACCATATTAAGGAACATAATAGTCGTTTCTTATACCTTTTTTATATGCATGTTTATCATATCTGCCTTGGTTTATTTTCTTTAATTAACTGCCATACAAATAAGATTCATCATGCTGCACGATGTTAGACAAGAAGATGGAATCAAGAACTTTTTTAACGATGTGTATGATTTGTACATTAAGGTGAGTTGTGTTCTTTGTGACACCATTACCCCTAATTTGATAGGCTGACTGTCTGACAATTGCGTTTTATCTTCCAGTTTGCAATGAATCCTTTCTATGAAATCAACGCCCCGATACGCTCGACAGCATTTGAGCGGAAAGTCCAGTTTCTTGGAAAGAAACATCTTCTAAGTTAATCATGCCATCTGAATGTATTCTCATTGTATATATAAAAATCAGAAATGCTTGTCTGTTCTTTTTCTGTAGCATTAAATAAAAATTATGGCTAAAAGAAACTTGTATAAAATGATAGTGATTTTACTTTCAGTGTGACATTTTTCTCTACTTTACTCTGCGATAACTTTTATTTAGTTGACAATGAAGCTTGGTTCTTAAAGTAAATTCATAAGAATGAACAAGACTTGGGGTTTAGTACACAGTTACGTTATTCTTTGATATACAAATGTTTCCTGTTCTTTATAAGTTCAAGCACTATTAAAGCAAGATCAAAACAGCACAAACAAATTAAATCTCCCCAGGAAGAGTTTTTAGTTTAATCTCTAGGACAATAAACTAACTTGTAAGCAGTTAATATTAATGCTACCAACAGACTGATCAAACCAAGCCGACTGTTTTTCATTTTAAATAACTATCTGATAACGTCCAACACTAACAATACATACGCAAGATACAAATTGGCCTTTAATGTCTTAAAAAAATGTAAGTCAAAAATGGAAATCATATAACGCATATATATGTTATAGCACTATTTCAGTCTTTAATTGAATAATGCTAAGTTGAATGTGTTTTATCAGTACACTTTATCCAGCAAAGTCAGCTGACAATGTAATAGAAAAGTTCATTGGTGTATAGTTAAAAATGGTGTGTAGATTATTGTGATCTCGTTACGAGTCAGATTGATGACCCACAATCACATTTTAAGGTTATTTTGTGATGGATTGTTGCTTTGGAAACAATGAAAAAACACCTAGCATGTTTAAGAGTTAATCTGTGTATTAAAAATTGGAGGCCTTTAGATAAGCGTTCAAATTTATTGTGTTTATTCCAGTTTAAAGTACCACATACATAAATATTTGACAAGTTATTTGTTGAATTATGGCCCTCTATACAAGTATTGACATTCTATATTAGTTTTGGTCAGATGCACTAGATCTAATTTGAACATCATCAAGGCTTCAGAATACAAAGATTTGCAGAAACTTGAAGGCTCAAATTTGTCATGCAAGTTATTCTTTAAGTTTATTCCCAGAAGGAAACATGTTCATGACGGTTTCTCCAACACAGCTTTAATTTATTTATGATGCAAATACATTACACAGTTTTAAGGGGTAGTAATCAAACGTCTCTGTGGTTAGCTTTTCTAAAGACGGGATTTAATTCATTCATAATCATTAGAAACAGTTATCGGGCGATACAAATGGTTTTAATACGATGCAATTAAATTCTGTAATTGTGTTGCACAATCACATTTGGAAGCCAGATAATATTTGCACTCACATCTAAGCAGTGTGTGTAACTATGACAGCAGAAAACTGGAACATTTACTTTTTAATGCATAAAGAATTTTAAAACATGCCAAAGCTAAATCAATGCAAAGGTTCCTCAAGTTCTTTTGTAATTGGTCATGAATGGAGTTAGTGTTTCTCGTGTATTCTGGGCAGAAGTTCAACAGTTAGCATCAATGAACCTTGGAGAAATAATAGCAATAATAATTAAAAAAAAGCTAGTAGCATAATTTATTACTACAGCATATTATGCCTACAGCCTCAAAACATGGCAGGCATATCAGGATTATTAGTGATAGCTTAAGGATTTTATGAACAGCAAGAAGTGGCAGAGCGGGGCTTTCTGTGGAGCTTGACCGTGTCTGTGGGGATGAGGTGATCTGCTTTGTCATCTGCAGCCAGCGCTCTATGGACTGCTTCCTCAAAAGCCACAGCTACATTCGTGGCATCCTTGGCACTGGTCTCAAAGTAAGGGTAGTCACCATTTTCCTGGCACCACATCTGAGCTTCCTCTGAAGACACCTGCCTTTCTGTCACGTCCACTTTGTTGCCCAATACCACAAATGGGAAGTTCTCAGGCTCCTTGACATCAGCATAGTAGATGAACTCTTTCTTCCAGTTGCTCAAGTTGAGAAAACTCTGGTTATCATCCACGCTGAAGGTTAGCAGACAGCAATCGGAGCCACGATAAAAAGGAGTCCTCAGGCTACGAAAGCGCTCTTGGCCGGCAGTGTCCCAGATCTGCAGGGTTACCTGATTCCCGTCCACCTCGAGGGTCTTGTTTAGGAACTCAACACCAATAGTGTGGAAGAGGTGGGCATCAAACTTGTTGGTGACATACCGATTCATTATGGAGCTCTTTCCAACGCCACCATCACCAAGCAAGATGACTTTAAGCAGGGACTTCCTTGCCGTCATGGCTCTTAACTACTTATCAAACACTGAGAAACTGTTTACCTAATAGAAAAACAACACAGGAATTTATTCAATAAATCACAAAATCATCAAACCTGAATCTCTAAAATAAATTAACATTTCAGGTATATTTAATTTATTGAGGTTTACAAGTAAAGATACCTCACTTTATAGCACTGACCCAAAATAGGATAATTGTCATTTATTCTTACCCCAGTTTGACGTTGTCTTCCTCCACTGGGCCAGATCATATGCTGTTAGCCACAGTATTAGATCACATGCTCATTTGCTTAATTTTGATGATGGCAGCCATATAGAGAACATCTATCTGTATGAAACACAATAACAAGCAGTCATTTTCCTGATTAACATACGCTTCAGGGAAGAAGTTACGGATGAAAATAGCAATAAAAACGTACACCGTTAATCTATGAAGGCCTAACTTGTCGTCATAACGTACAAAAACATTAACCTCCTGTAAAATGTAGCAACTAATTTGAAAGACAAATTGTTCCAGGTCTAAAGGTTAGCTAAGCTTAGGCTATGCTAGGTTAAGTTGAAAATAGATAACAGATGGAAAGGTTAATGAAGAACTAAACTAGCTAGTCAGGCTTTACTTACCGAGACGATTTCTCCAAACGTGCTTCGCAGTTCTAATCAGATAGTTGCTAAAATAATGATAACAATTAAAAAATAGTTTGAATATAACGATTTCTTTCGTTTGACAGCTCAAATAACGTCGGCTCACAGCGTTTCCTGTTCAACTCCCAGAGACTGTGCTAATAAAGCAGCTAGCCGCTAGATCATGTGATCGTAATAGAAACACGAGGGCTGCAATAATAACTCAAGCCCTTTTTAACTTCCATACCTTATATTTATATTTATTTGTGAGAATACTTAATGCCACGTTTCCTAAAAAAAAAGTCAACAATTATTGTTAGCTTTCTTTACTTAATTTACACCGATAGCAAACACTACTTTTCTTGTAGGTTTTTGTAGTATTTCTGTTTGACCGCTAGATGGTGACATTTAGGCAATGACGGTACTCTATAGTGCTAAGATACTACAAAAAGTCAAGCAGAAGTATTTAACTGCCTTGAATACTTTCAGGTGTTGTCATGTTACAGCTGCAAGCTTTAACTATGGTGTCCTTGGGCAAGACAGTTCACCCGCATTCCCTGCTGGTGTTGATCAGAGGGCCCAGTGACGACGTGTCTTTCTGCCCCAGGGTAGCTGTGTTAATAATGTTTCCAGTGGAACTAGTTTCCTGCATAACACATCCAGTTTGTCTTAGAGTTCTCGGTTGTTCAAACACATTAGTAAACACGCTGCATAAGGAAGATCAGAATACATGCCAGATAAATCACAGATAACCCTGTGCAGTAATTTAAAGTGGTGTTAGGTTATAAAACAATATTCTAAACTTCAAGAAATTCACCGGGTACTGCTCAGTTCATCATTCTAAAATCTAACCGAAAATGTAAGACACAACTGGGAAAGCCTAAGAAGATAGAGAAACCCACTTAAATTGAAGGGCTGTGCAAGAGAAGCAGCTATGCTCATAACAACTCTGAAGGAGCTTCAAACAAAGACACACAGCTTTAGTAGAAGAACAAAATCTGTTGCCAGAATAACTATAACTTTTGCATTCCACAAGTCTTGCGTTTCTGAAAGAGTGGCAAGATTGTAACATTTTTGAAAGAAAACCATAGAGTATTGTTTAATGTTTGCTACAAGCAATGTGGGGACACATCAAACATCTGCAAGAAGGTAATCTGGTCTTATAAGAATAATATTATGTTTTTTTAGGGAATACATTGCCAAACATTGTATGTGTCAGAAAAATAAAACTGTAAATACAACATCCCAATGGAGAAACAAGACATAATCTAGGTCATGTTGTGCTGGTGCTTTTTGCAACTGACCATTTGATAGAGAGACAGATGAAGCTAAATGCAAGGGGATGCTGGAAGACAAGCTGTCTTCCAGTGTACATTTTATTTAACTAACATGAAATACATAGAGGAAATATATTTTTTTATGTTTTTCACGATTCAATAGAAAAAAAATTTATTAAAAAGATCAATCTTTCCCACTATTAGAAAAAAACATGTTTATTGTAACCATATACCATATTTTCAATACAAATGTTGCAGTATATATGCACTGACACTTTTTATTGTTTCAACAAAAAAGCCTTCAAAAACTTAAGTCATCTACAATTTCATTCACATTACATCTTGCATTTTATGTGGTTTACTTCACTAACGTACTGTCACATACACAATGCAAGTTAAGCAGAAAACTGTTGAAACAAACTGATGAAGTTAGCTCTACCATCTGTTCCTGAGATA
This sequence comes from Gambusia affinis, assembly GCF_019740435.1. Taxonomy (NCBI): domain Eukaryota; kingdom Metazoa; phylum Chordata; class Actinopteri; order Cyprinodontiformes; family Poeciliidae; genus Gambusia; species Gambusia affinis. The sequence continues at coordinate 14,005,787 of NC_057878.1, forward strand.
TGAGTCATTTGTGTTTTATTTAGACTAGCTATTAACTTAAGATAAAGACTGTTCAGATCAATGTACCAGTATGGAGTGAAAGCAAACTTGCATGCTCTTGTTGTACATAATCTGACTGTGCAGGTTATTGAAGCACAAAAATCCTTGTTGTTTTTTGTTTTTTTTTGCTAAAAGATTGGACCTGCGTCCTCTTGACAGGGCCCTGAGGTCAGCACAACATTATCCAACCCTATTTCGCCTCCAATGTCTTTGCCGCGTTGAGCTTCAAAGATAATCTGAAAGACATTTGGTTGAATCATTGTATTATTAAGTCGAAAAATTTGTTTTAATACACTCCAGTCGAATAAACAGAATTGTAGATCTACATATTTGACGGGACGTCAAATATTTGTTGTGATGTTCGTGCATAACTGTTATTAAAGTCAATTTCTTCATGATGACAATAATCTAAGAAAAATGTTTTTCATAAAACAGTGACTCACAGACTGTGGGGCCTCTTCCTTCCAGGCCACAGTGAGGAATTCTGTTTGCCAGCTCTGGTTTTTGCTTTGGCTTTGCTCCCAAACAGGGTAAGCATTGTTGTCCAGGAGCACCCTGATTGAACCTACGTCATGACCTACCACACGGTAGTCAAAGGTCAGGCAGAAGCTGCCATGTTGGGCTTGGTCACCGAGAAGCAATTTCAGCTTGGCCACATCTCCTCTGCCACCAATCAGCCCGCTCAAAGCCATGTAGTACTCACCACCTGAGTGGATTTAATGGTATATTAGTAGCTGTATCTAAACAAGCAATAAATATTTTGCAACACTCTTTCGTCACCCTTAGTACGGTATGCCACAGTCCAGTCCATGTCATCAGTTTTATCTTGGACCCATTCACAGGCTCCCTGATCAAAGTTGCAGTCCAGGAAATATTCTAGTTGGAAGAAAAGTAAAACAGTTGTACACTTTTACAGTCGGCCACCCACAGACCATTTTTATTGTGTCTTCTTACATGCTTTTGATTACCTTCCTGAGGTGGTTCAATGTAGATTTCTTTGACTTCTGTGGCCGGGCCAAACACTGACTCAAAGTCCTCTGATACTGAATTTAGAGAAGAAAAAATAAATAAATAAACAGAGAATTTTTCTTGTCCATTGATTTTTCAAGCTTTGAAAGTTTGAAGTTTTTTGACATGATTTAACTTTTTAAGAAAAAAAAAAAGCTTTTTTTCCCTTTTGAACTGGGGTTTGGCCAAATTGCCATTAGCTGAACTAAACATCAGTTTGAAATACCACAGTTTGGAAACACAGAATCAAGGTTAGAAATAATGTTTAAGCTAAGACCTGCTCAGAATCTGGCCAGTCTGAAACCATTTACAAGGTCAACACTATAGATTAAATCTTTATATAATCAAAAAGTCATTAACACAAAAGTCTTTATTTATATGCTGTCAAATAGATTTAAAACAAAATTTTTTTCAAACAAAGGTCACACTTTGTAAATCCAGTGGCTCCATCTATATCCCCTCCTTGGACATTTCCTCCTCCAGCATCACATATTTAGGTGTAAAAATAGACCCCAGCCAAAAAAAATAAATAAAATAACTAGCATGTAAAACCGTACGATTATTTTAAAAATAAAATAAAATGCTTGGGCATTCATCACTTAACCTGCTTTACAGATTAAGTGATGAAATCATCACTCCCTTTTAGTTTATGATATTTGAACAATGGTCTTTTCAATAAAAAACAATCGAGTGTAGTATAAAACAGAAAATTGGGGTTTTATAAATTTTATAGCACAAATGTTATATAAAACAGGGGTTTTCAGCTACTTGCTCCCTAAGCAAATTCTATGTTTCTAATTCTATGTATTTTGTTTGAATAGCAGCTTATTTACATTGACTGTCCTATTGACTCCTCTATCCCTGAAATGGGAACATTTACAATCGTTCCTTCTTGATCTTGATCTATTGCTTTTATAGATATCCAGTCAACAGAGAGTTGACAACTCTGTGATGAGTAGGCAGCCCCAGCGTCCTGCTGAGAATAGGGAGATTAGACTCTGTTTGCTGAGAATCAGACAGAACCTATGTGGGGCCAGGCATATGACCTCTTCTCTTGTTTAAGCTGGAATGTGGGAGAACTATCTATATGTACCAATCGGGACATTGAAAGAAATTATGTTTTCACAGACTGTGACAGAGGGAGGCATGGACTCGGCTAATAGCCTTACTTTCATGAACAATCCTGAAGAGAGGGTTAATAATGGCACAGGTAATGATTTTTAAATAGGTTTGTGTAAGTAAACATTTCAACATAGTAAGAAAAGTAAATCAGACAAAGTTGTATCTTCTTTAGCATTCCAAATAGAGATTCTGATATTATCAATGGTCCAATGGGGCTTTTAACCAACAGATTTAGAGACCTGTTCTCCATTTGCCATAACGTTTTAAAAAGGAGCTTCAACTTTAGGTTTGAACCCCACACTCCAAGCTTTTTAAAGTTCTTGCAATAAACCACCACATGTGAAAAGCAGCCCTTTGAGACTCAGATGAGTGACAGCTGGGGTTGCTGAACCTGCTCAGCTCACAGTGGGGCTGGTGTTAGAGAGGCCTAGAGTGGTGATGACAGGCTTTTCCTACTGGGAGGCAGGTCTTTAGCACAACAGCTGTTTTGGGGAAAACATAATAAAAGGCTTGTGGGGACTTCACAGTCGTCCTTCCCTCCTACTCTGCATTGTGAGGCTAGGAAGCATGCTCAAGATGAGTTTTATCCTTAGGCTTGCACATGCCACAAGAGCAAAAAAAAATAAAAAATCCATCCCAGAGGTGATGGATGTCTTGGGACTTGTCTCCTCTTGCTATCACAGGTCTAACACAGAGGCTTGTATTTTCACAAAGATCAAGCAAGGAGGTGAAAGGCAACCTCAGGTGTTAGGTTTCTAAGAGAAATGAATGCTACAATATGACCTCTTTGCTCTATGCATTTATATCTGATAAAGATAAATATTATATCAGTTCTACATTGGCTGGCTTCTCATCCGGTTATTTCTATCTCTCTTTCCTTTGACAAATATAGTGTGAGAGAATCTAAACATTTTACCAGCAGGTCAGAGTTGACAGTAAATGGTAAATGGTCACTGGCTTTGTACTTGCAAAGTGCTTTATCAACCCAAAACCCCAAACCGCTTCACACTGCAGTCATTCATGCATTCACACCCACACACCAATGGTGGTCACAGCAATAACACTATATTTTTTTTCCCCTCCAGGGGGTCTTTTTGTGGGCTCTAGTGTCCCTTATATGACAGTAGGCTGACAGGAAAGGGGGAAGTAGAGGGGGGAAGACATGCAGCAAATGTCGTCGGGTCCGGGAATCAAACCCGCGACGGCCGCGTCGAGGACTCAAGGCCTTCAAACTTGGGTCGCGCCATCCCCTACGCCACCGCAGCATGCCCAATAACACTATTTTTGATGCTTTACATTAATATTCAAGTATATTTCTATTTTTAGTGCAATGGGAACCCATTCATTAGCCAACCTCCGAGGCTCAGAGTCAAAGGTAATGCAGTCGGAGGCATCAGCCCTTCCTTTACTGCTTTTTGGTCAAGAGCTTCATCTTGAGCTGATGTTTATTTCAGCTGCTGGTCAATGTGTTGAACATAGACCAGAATTTCTGTCTGTGATTTACAACAGGACAGCTAAAGAGAAGACACTCACTGAAAACATCTCCTCTTGGGTTGAGCTGGTTTTCTTCTTCTTCCTCTTCTTCCTCCTTCTCCTCAGGAAATTTCTCTTTTCTTTCCTTCGTCGGGGTCCCAACATAGGCCTCTCCATCGTAGTCGAAAGGTTGATGGAGGACTTTGGGGGACGGCGTCGGGACTGTTCCGGGGATGGCGTTTTTTATCTCCTCGTTGCTTAACTTTCCTCCCAGGATCTCTGGCCTCACCTGGGAGTCTGGGATGACTGCAGACAGGAAAGGGAAGCGAAACACACACATGGATGTGCATTTAAAAATTAGTATTTTACCAGGACCTGTTTGTTGTTTGTATCCATTCTGCAGCTGCTCTTTTTGCTCCCGGCTTCCTTGCAGCTTCTTACCAATAATGTCACTTTTTTTTTTTTTTACAAAAGCAGAACAAAAAGCAGTATGTGAAATCTACATGCTGATTAAGAGTGGCTGTTAAAATTAAATCATGAATGCAAAACGTAAATTAGTGCTTTACATGCAAAAGTGATGTCTCATACTGTATCAGCTCTGCCATGCTGGAAGTTTTGAAGCAATGGCTATTGTGATGGCACATTTACAGCAGCGAGCAAGACAGAGACAAAATAAGCCAACATAAGGAAAGGTAAAGCATTGGAAAAAAATCATCCTCACATATCATCTCACCATTGAGGGAATCATCTGCACTGCCTTTGTCTCCATCCCATGACCTCTGATAAAATGGCTTGGCTATAAAAAAATAAACGCATCTTCATTTGTGCTGAAACCTCTGACCTGGAGAGTCTTTGTTTATTGTGATCTCAGTCCTACTTCAAAGAGCGCAGCTTTGTCTTTTCTTCTCATTCTCTCTAAAGTGAGCTGGTTACAATAAAGTTTCATATTTACACAGGTGTGTTTTCAATCCAAGTCTCTTAAAGTCTTTAACATCGAGTCAACTCCAAAAGCAGGAAACTAGCCTTGGCTGTGTTCCTGCTTGCTGATGGTTAAATAATCTAAATGAAATGTGCAGCTGCAAAACTACTTCTGACCAGTCTGACTGGCTGCTTTGATCAGGGGAAGCCCTCATCCTTCTGCTTCTTACTTGTTTCTGTGCAGTTTGAGAAGTATGCATAAAAGTAATTGTTTTAAAATATTGCCTTACCAGAGCATTCAAAGCCATTGCCTCTGAAACCAGGTTTGCACCTACACCTGTAGGATCCATGAGTGTTCAGACAGGCAGCATGTTGGCTGCACTTGTGGGTTTCATCCGCACACTCATCAAGATCTGCAATCAGGAGGACACTGCTTGTACTTTCATAAGCCTCATTAATAGCAGACGTTTCACCTTAAAGAACACCTTGTAGACCCACCTACACAGTCATATTTTCCATTGACGTATTTCAGATCATAGCCATTCTGGCACTTGCAGTAGTAGCTGCCAAAGGTGTTCACACATTGTCTGTTGTATGGGCACAGGTTCTTCCCAGTTGTGCATTCATCAATATCTGAAGAGAAAAAAAAAGATATACAACAAGGTAACATTTTTGTTGAAGTTAAGCTCCTTATTGAGGGGTACATAAATTAGATTTTATATTTTATTTTCATTCTCATTAAGCCACATAGCTTTGACTTTCTTGTTACTTCTATGTTTGATAATAGATATCTCAATCCGTAGTTAACCGCTAAAAGTCTGGGCATGTTTTTTGCATCCAATCTGGTGAAGCCAAAGTTGAAATTTAATGTGGAGTACAAGGTCAGAATGTGTCCCATCAGCACTGTATGGGCTCAGTTAGATTTTGGCTTACCTTAAAAGTGAAAGTCTGCTTTTCTTGTCAAATTACTGCTGAAAGTGTTAGATCAGATTCACTATTGAAATGAGGTAATCTAAAACTGGAAGAGGAGGACGTTTTAGGATTTTGTGATCTATGTGTAGTCTGGCTCAGTCATAGCTCAAACAGAAAAGAATAAAACCTCATTGCATTTATAATCTATCAGCCTGACAGTGTAAAGTTATAACCTTATCCAGAAAAATGAGTATTCCACATGAGACTTTGAAAGGCAAAGTCATTCTCTTTATTCCTTCTTTTGAAGTTGAATAGTACTCCTTGTTAACATGGCAGCTCACCTACACATGTTCTCTCATCTTGGCCTAGTTGAAGACCTGCAGATGGACAGAGGCAGCGAATCTCCCCCTCTACTTCCTCACATCCATACTGGCAGTGAGCGATAGAGCACGTTCTGGAATCTGACCGCATTACCATAATACTCACATAATCAGACATTGATTTTTGAATTTTATTTTACATTTGAAGTAATTGTACACGAGAGGGAGGAAAGGAACTCACTTGCACACGATCCATCAGACATTAGCATGTATCCATTTAGACAGTAGCACTTGTAGCTACCATGAGTGTTCATGCAGCGATGCTCACAGGGACGAGGTTTTAGGCCACACTCATTCAGATCTAAAAAAAATCAAAACCCAAAGGGACAACATTTACATCTAAGTTTAAACATCCAAAATTGGTGTGGAAAAATAATGTACTTTAACAAATTGAACCCAGTCAGACCTATGTTACCCATACCCTTCCTCACTGACCTGGAATACCCACCTTGATTACATGTTTTTCCAGTGTATCCAGGAAAGCACTTGCATTTGTTGGGGCCAACACACTCTCCATGCTTGCAGCCGTGCTCGCACTGAGCTGGTAAAACATTTGACACAAAGAAAATACCACGATATACTAGACATATTAGTGGTCAAGAGTGGTGGACTGCAGTCAAACCACACGTTTCTATTATGCAGGCATTTCCTCCGGATTTTGTGGGTCAAGAAATTTTGATGAAAAGAACAACATTCAAAAGGATGAGAAGTAGTATTCTTCCAGTATCTTGCAAAAAACAACAACATATCCCTTGAATCTTTCTACATTTTGTCTAGTTACAACCACAAATTGCATTGGGTTTTAGAACAGACTAGCAGTGTTAAATCTAGACAAACACAAAGTTGCACATAATTGTAAAGTGAGAGAAAATTTCTGAATGGTTTTCAAAACAATGTCTGAATAAAAGGTGTGTTGTACATTTGTATTTAGTTCACTTCAGTCTGATATTACCAAAGAAAATGTAGTGCAACTAATTAGTTACCTGGTAAACAGAGTTTATGTGTATGCTAGCTGGTGTAAATAAAGCAGTTCAGTGAAGGCCTTGGAGATTTGTTGAGGGATATTATTGAACAGACAGCATCATGAAGACCCAGGAGCACAACAGATTAGGGAGAAAGATGTGGAAGAACCTAATATTAGGTTTTCCCAAGCTTCAAACATCTAACAGATTACTATTCAATCTAGCATTGAAAAAATGTTAAGACTATGGCATAAGGACAAACCTACCAAGGCATTATTGTCTGCCAAACATGAAAAACATTAATTTAAAATCCTAGTAGGACACAAAGCAAAAGTGGAAGAGGGTGCTCTGGTCAGATAAGAGCAAAATTGAATATCTTAGCTTGCATACCAAATTCTAAGTGTGGCAACAAACTAACACTTCATCACCCTGAACACACCATCCCTATAATAAAGCATGGTGAGAACAACAACATGCTTCAATAGGGGTAAATGTTTTGGTCTAAAGTAGATGGATGGCGCTAAACACCTTCCAAAAAGTGGTTGCATGCAATTATATGACACACTTTTCAGATTTGTATTTGAAAACCATAAATCCTTTTTCCTTCCACTTCAGAACTATTCATTATTTTATTTATTGGTCTATCACATCACTTCCAGAAAAATACAGTGTGTGGTTGCTTTCTATCCATTTTCCCCCCCAGAAAATATTAGTAAATTCTAATTTCATTTAATTATGTAAAGATCCTACCCTCGCACTGCCCTTTATTGTTTTTCACCCAGCCATAGCAGCAATCCAGCCTCCTTCCATAGCGACACACTCCTGCTTGGCTTCCAGTATGAACTTGTCGATGGTGCCTTTGTGGGAGAAGCAGTGAGGAAATGGATATTTTATCTGCCATATTATTAATGATATGCTCTGTTTCGAGAATCAAACACTCAGAAACGAATTAAGTTTCTACGCAAGCAAAATTATGTAGAGAGCCACAGTAACACAGTGGTGGAAATTATTTTTCATTAAAAACTCTCCCCTTTTGTATCCAAAAGTCTTCCAACAAAAAAAAAAACCCTTTCTCAAGGAAGGTATTGCTGCAGCATCTGTTTTCGATTAATACCTTGAAAGCAAACAACTAGTAAAACGTGTCTGCTCTTTAGCCTGTTTAAGGAGAGAAATAGGGCTTCCTGCGGCGCAACATCCAGCAGACAGGATGGAGGAAAGCACAAATTAGACTCTCCACATGATGCATATTGATACCGCATGCACAAGCCAGTTTTCAGCTGTACTTTTATCTTTGTGGGAGTTCTGGAGTCAAATGCATTTCTGGTGTCAAGCCATTCTCAGTTGTGTGGAAGGGCTCAGCATTACGCTTAAAATAACCCACAGTAAGCAAAGATTACATTGCAGAAATGTATTTTTAGTTGAATTATTATTATTATTATTATTTTATGTGCCACTGACTGAATTACTGAAAATATCTAAAAAAGCTCAATCTAAAGGCTGCACTTCTCACCTTTATTGTCTTTATTTTAAAGCTTGAAGGTAAAGTCTGATATCCCAGATGTTTAGATGTTGTGGGACCTGGAATTCTAAAAGCAGCTTGCCCCCGAGGGAGAGGAATCTGAGACTGGACTAGAAATCAACAGGAATAGCTCTGGGAGCAAGAGCTCCTTGGTGCAACAGGTGCCCTTTGGATACAAACAGTTGCTGCACCACATTTAGAAGACTCACACTCATCATCTGTTTTCAGGGACAGCATTTTAAACTTCACCTGAAGAAAAAGATCTTGAAGCGGCCAGTTTATGTGCCATTCTCAATGTCCTTGGTTATTTTCGAGCTAATTTCTTGTATAACTACATAAAATGTAGCTGCAGATAGGGTTAAAACACATAAAACATCACTTGCTTTGTTAGTCTGACTTACCTGTAAGCTTCTGTGCTGCTGTTGAGCAGGATAAAAAAAGCACCGATCAAAGTAAATGCCTGCATGTCTGAAAAGTTGAACAGCCCTGCTGCTTTGTTTCTCCGAGAGTCTGACTTTCAGTCTGGGGAGTTTTGACTGTTCCTGCCTGAAATACACTTTCATTAAATTCCTCAGATAGGAACACGTCTTGGTTGAGCTTTAACTCAAAGCACGCTGGATTTCATGTGTGTTCAGAACCAAAGCTAAAAGTCTCCCTTCTCTGTGCTCCAACTACTCTTTGTATCCCATAATTTGCTTCCCCTTCATCCCCTCTGAATTTCTGGAGGTGGGTTGACACTCTGCGAAAAGACACTGCTCTGAAACAGATAGGGGGCGACTGTTGGAAAGTAAGAGGGGGTTTGTAAGTGGGGGTGGGGATTTTGTTTGGGTTTTCACACTAATCCTTTACTGGTCTGCCTGAAACCCATGCAGGAAGAGACAGGATCCAGTTTTAAATGTGTATGCCCGGGTGATACCACCACTGTTTGTGAAAGCCAAGATGAGCAAGAAATACATGCCAGCTAGTTTGCCTTCACTATGTTTTAAAGAGATATGCATGTAATTAGTTGCATCCTCTAATTGTGGAAGTAAAAGAAACATGCAGAGGCGTGCTGTTAGCTGCTGCAGCACTCTTTGATGTCTTGCTCACGGGTAACACATGAAGCTCTGCCGTCTCACACATGTTTATTCTTGGTTCAGCCATAAACTTGTTTAATGAGTTTGCACACTTCTAAACAGAGCTCTGACATTTGGTCCAGCTTCTTTGTTCACTCAACAAATGATCAGACTGTGATTCTGTGAAACCTCTAGGATTTGCTATTTGTTTGCTGTTGAAATGTTTCTGTGTTTCATTTCCTGTTTTGCTGATCCAGACTCACGAATATATACAAAATCAAACATCTATGTCATGACATAGAGCTTAAAGACAGAGGTCAATACAGTTTTAGATGTGTTTTTGCTTCAACACAACTGATTGAAATGGTTCAACTGTCTCCCCAGCATGGCAAAGTTATGCAGAGGCCTGCTAATGAACCTTTATTTGATTCAGGTTGGTTGAGTGAGGAAAAAATATCTAAAGCACTCAGGATACTGACAGCGCAATAACCAGGCGCTGCCACTGGAATGACCCCTTAGACAATTTTATTATTAAAATAAAATTATGTTCTGAGTTGTTAAGACAAAGATATGAGAAATCATTATGTCATGATGTCTTTGTCTGATCATATTAGTTTCGGTTTCTATCATATGTCCAAATATGTAGTCGGTTTTTTGAAACCTATGTACTATTATTTAGGTGTGTTTTTGTTTTTTATTATTTTTACTGTGAAGTTCTTTGTGACTCATGTTGGAGAAAGGTGCTATATAAATTAAATTTACTTACTAATTTACTTACTTGCTTATTTACTCACTTAATTACTATTTTAAAATAATATCTTTACCTATATAAACACATTTCATAGTCATTTGATTCTTTCATAAAGAAAACAAAGGCCAGTCTCACATTTTACAAAGAAAAACGTCATGGTGATCACCAAGACTAATATTCTGTGGACAGAGTAGACTATTAAACATATGGTTATGCAACAGAGAAGTGATCAAAAGCACTCAACTCAGTTGATAAATGGCTAAAAAGATTAAATGCAACTGAAATACTAAATTGACTTTGCACAAATTTTATTTACCAAAGTTGTCGTTGTCAAATGATTGTGTTTTATGCTCTGAAATATTAGTATGTGACAGGAAAGGGGGGCAATAATCAAACTCTGTGTAGCAGAAAATGGAAGGATGGTCAGAGGGATTAAATAGAGGTCATATTTTTACATCAAAACTTTGTTGGTTTTGTTGTACTGTGTGATATTGGACAACACGATGTGCAGGGATAGTGATAGAATCAGTTATCTATAAATTACTTTTGTCCATAATTTTGCAATCCATGGTTTGTTTGTTTTTTGTTTGTTTATTAGTTTTGTTTTTCTTAAAGAGCCTCTTTTATTTCTATTTTGAAATTGGAGTCTATATCACTGACATTTCTGGCATGTGTTTCATGTACCGTACAATGGAGCTGCTGAGTTGACTGTCAGATACATTGAAGTGCAGGAAGATCGTCACAACAGCGCCCCCACATGTCCTGGATCAAACTTCAAGTTTTGAATAAAAAAATGTTTAAAAGACAGAATAAAATTTACCTTGAAATTTATGACCACTCCCCTGCGAGATATCAGTAGTAAAACAAAACTATTTTTACACACACATTTAGGTTAGAGACAGGTAATTGAATGAATAATCATAAACGGATTACAAAACTGGCAGTGGCTTTGATGTTTCTGTGTTATATCTCTAACTAAAGCAGCATTTGTGCAGGGGATCCTCCTGGACCAAGACCCTTTGACTGATCTTCTCTTTGTATGAAATGAATATCGACTGAGTTGTGAAAAAACTACAAGACATATTTGGACAAACTTAAATGACAGGTAAAATAACTTAGTTTTCACAGCATGGTCATTGAGAATAAAGATATTTAAGTTTGTGTTTTATTCACATAATTAGAGGGTTATATTTTAATTGTTATTCATTGTCTTTGTGGAATTTTGTTCTATTCCTCTTCTGTCACAAGAGGTCTCTCTTTGCTGAGAATACAGCAACATGCATGGGTGTGTAAACTATAGAATTGCTGGTAAAAAATAAAGGCAAAGTGCTGCACTGTCTCAAACAGGAAGTATGATAACTCCTTAGTCCTCTGTGGATTTGTGGATTCGTGTTTCTTGCAGTTTCTTGTTGCAATCAAAAGGATGAACATTTTCCCACCAGGACATTGCTCTGCAACAAAATGAGCACATTCGCTCTTTACTTATCAGGGATATAAGTATCATGACTGTGCACTCTTCTTTATATTGCCTCTGCAAGGAGTGACAAAGAAAATTAGCTTCTGACCGTTTCATGTATTATAGTTTTATTATGTGCTTCAAGTACTGCAACACTTGCTGTGCGAAAGTCAAACACTCCCCCCATCATTTCCTAAACCTCACTGATGAAGACCTTTGAGATAACATTTCAAAGAGCAGCAGACACTGAAGACATATTTTAAACAACCTTATTCTGTATCGTTCCATTTTATTTCAGAATGGGAAATTTAGAATTTTCTTTTGTTACTTGGTTGCTGACTATGAGACTTAATGCAATCGGAGAGGTCTTTACTATAAAAGGACAAAGCAATTGTAGAGTTATTTTGAAAGTAGTCTGCATGCACAACCACATCCTGCTTTCACAGGGCATTGACATTAGCAATGAACGCACAGCAGGCAATGCTGACAGCTTTTTAAATGGGCCACTGCTCATCAGAGATAAGATGCTTCCTTGTTTGAAGCTACTGTTTAGTGAGCAGTGGCGTCTAGATTTGAACAATGTCTATGTAACAGTCACATTTAAAAGAGGTGTGTTTAGCTTTCACAGCTGCTTCCTGTTAGATACGACTGATAGATTGATGCTTTGAACCTGTTGCACAATAAAGTGTTTTACTAAACACATCAGGAAGTTCTGCCTCATTTCAGGGAAGGGAGTACTGACTTCCACTTGCATTAGTAGAAGTGGATAAATATGTAATTTTCTTGCCTGACTGTGTGTTCACATTCTGAGTATCAACAGTAAGCTGCTGACTAAAGTTCTTGGATTTTGAAAAAAAAGAGAAGGCCAAATCAGGAACTTGCAAAGACTCTGATTGTAACGAGGTGCTTTACAACATGAAAGTGGAAATGAAACACATCACAAGTTTTACCTAAACTGATCAGTCAAATGTCATATGGGAAACAACAGCAAGAAACATTTGTATTAGGCAGCGTTCCTGTTCACCTATCATTGCATTTTATATAGTTTTATTAACCTCAGAGTTTTACGGTGCTGGTGATTGTCTCCAAGTTACTGGCAGCAACATAGTAAAAGATAAATAACTAATATGCATTTCTGATGTCCCTCCCAAGTGAATTTAGTTGCTTATTTATAGACTGTGGGTAGAAACCACAGACTCTCTAAAGACTGCTGGGCTGAAGACATCCCAATTTAGGTTAATACTATACACAGTTCACTGTTAAATCTGGACGGATCCCACACTGGATTAATTTAACAGGATGGGTTTGAGCTATGGGTTTTCCTCAGCACACTAGGTCAACTTTTGCATCAAACAAGAATGCATAAACGTGACTCATAAATAATCAGAAAAATGTGCTGAAAACTACAGTATAACTTTGGGCACTAAAAAAAGTATTTGCTGAAAATATATATATATATATTTTTTTTACTTTTAGTATAATGTTACATCAGAAATTCCCAGCATTGTAAAAAAAAAAAAATTAAACAACTACATGTCTTTTGAGACTAATTTTAACTGAAAAACATTACATTTTGATAACAAAATTCACATTCAGCATACAACACTGCATACAATGTTGTCATACAGTATTATTTCACCATCTTACCATTTCTTGTTTTATCCAATAGAAAAGATTCTTTGGGATCTGATGAGCTCCTTGGTTCAAAATGGTGATCAAGAGGTGGCACCTCTCAGTCCACTCTGTAACTGGCTAACAATTTTGACCCAATGTTATATTAAAATGATCAATATTTGTTTCAACGGTGTAAGCCAAGCACTTGACTAGAGAAATAACCCAGCACTTTTTATATGCACCTCACATGCAAAGCAAGGACAAAAAGACTGCACATAGTCTCCAGTCCTGATTTAACCTCTACCTTCTCGCTGTGTGGCAACTATACTGACCAGTGCATGCCATTCTGTGAGCATCCTTACTTGATTTATTTCTTCCATAATGTCAAACCATCAAATCCTCCTTATAGTCCAAATGAGCCAACCTCTTCTAGTTTCCACACAGATTACTTGACCTCCGGATGGAATATCATTCCATGAATGTTAATAGTTTACAGAACAAACAATGTGCTTTGGTTCTGAATGACAGACTGACCTCAGGATACCCAGACCTTCATTTACAGACACTTTTTTTTTCGGACAGTGAGGAGATTAACCTCTTTGTTCACATTTTATTCATATTAATAATGTAGGTGCAGTTCTACCAAGTCTGCCTGTGGGGGGGATAGGGAAATACCAGGCAACTAAAGAAGGTCGATGTACAACTCATTACTTCTTCCAGCAGGCAAGGAAAGTGTTAGGAATATCAAAAGGTACTTTAACCTTTTGACTTTTTGTCATGTCACAATGTGCTATACTTGAATTTTAAGTGTTATACCAACAAACTGCAGCACATTAATGTAAACTCATAGAAAAATCTTAAGGAGTTCTCAAAAGTGGTGCATCTATTTATTTTCAGTTCCGAGCTTTATTGAAGAGGAGAAGGAAATAAAAATAAACTTTATTAAAATTTTGTACTTTTATGTAGAAATAAAATGGCAAATGACCTGCATTTATACAGTGGTTTTTCTCTTCCAAAGACTTCAAACTGTTTTACTCTGCAATGATTTATCCACAAATTGACACACTATGGTGATAAACTACATTGTAGATACAACTTTCCTGGGGCAGACTGAAAGAAACGCGGCCTCCATTTGGCACCATCGGGCCCCATGATCAACACCAGCAGGCAAGGACAGTGAAATGTCTTGCACAAGGACACAACTACAAAGTTGTGTCCTTGTGCAAGAACACAACTTTCTGTGTCCTAGACAGAAATGGCGGTTTGAAACAACAAGAATGCTCCTCCTGAGCCACTGCCACCCCTGCAGTGGATACTTTTCTTCAGCAAAAACCAGCAAGTTAAGAGTAAATGTGAAGGTGAAATGAGCTAAATACAGAGCAGTACTAGAAGAAAACCTGCAAAGATTTGATACGAGAGCAGTCATTAACCTGGCTTTCAGTGATGGTGCTAACCGCACAGCCAGAGCTACAATGGGATGGTTTAGACCAAAATACATTCACGGTTTAGAATGACCAAGTCTAAATCTCACTGAAAACAACTGCATGACTTGGAGTTATCATAAGACCTGGAACATTGCAAACTTGTCAGATTTACTTTGTGTATTTTCTTGATGTCAAACACAAGATGTAATTTCAAGCATCGTTAGCTTCCTTGGAAGGTTTTATTTTGAATCCACAGTTAAGTGCAAGTGCCTCAATAATAATAAATACTTCTGACAGGACTGGATAGGTTTACAGTGAGGCTTTAGTTTCCTGTTTGATGTTGAAAGAGGTTCTGTTTTCACTGAGCCTTAAAGGTCAGAGTTTAAACCTGCCCTTTATTCCCTCCTTATTAAATAAGTTCGTTTGGGGTGTAATTACACAGCCATGTCCCCTAAGAAGAGACCCTACCTCACCTCAGTGCATACCTAACAGGATAGGACATGCTGGTATTGCTTTTACTTTGCACAGGTGTAAATAATGTCTGTACTGTTATTAGAGAGCTCTGTTGTCGCCTGTAAAAGAAAGATTTAATTTCCAGTTACGCTCTACAGCTGGGTAATAAATACCCAGACTTGACATTTTACACTGTAGTTACAGATCGGAAGGTTGCATAGATACATTTGTTTGTGCACATAAACAAATGGTTGTTTGTCACATAATGCTGCATGAAGAAGTCAGTGAGGCTTTTGTGTTATAAGTGAGCAGCATGCGGGAAAAGCCCAACTGGGGAAACAGTCACAAATAGCAGAAGTCATGGTTCACAAACTATAACATTACTTTGTCTTCATGGCATACGCTGACCCACTTTAAGCTGTACACATATTCACACATGCAATTCTTACACCACTGTCCACATCGATGCACAGGACAATAAATGTCGACAAATTAGAATGCCCTAACTTCAGTTAAATTCAGAACAAGCAGACAGACATTTTTGAGGCCAGACAGTTAGTATGCACGATTTTAAATAACTGCACTTTGGCAATACTTGCTATACCAAGTGGAGACTTGTGCTTTTGATCAGGACTAAAGCAGCAAAGTTAGCTTATCAAATTCCTCAGTCTTTTATCATTGTGCAACCTGAATCAACTAACAGATTTATGTGTTGAAGTCAAATGATTTATCACCATTCAGTTTTTCTATCCCAGTGAAGAATTTCAAGTGGGGAAAATACAGGCATTGTGCAAGCAAACTAGATTAAGATACAATCTCAAATGAATGAAATACAGATTTTGAAATGAGGGTTTTATTATCTTATAACCTAATTGAATATGTCACAACACTGTCCCAAACAATAAACACATTTCGAATAAAAATAGTATAGGTAGTTTAGGATGTGATACTTTCATCTTCTGACCTCTTTAAAAACTCAGAAGTAGAATTTAAATAACGAAGAACCAGATCTACAGATTCTAAAACCGACCTTTAGTGTAGAACTTTTGTCTTTTTCTGTGTGCTCAATAATCTGAAAAGTTTTGCACGAACAGTGTGACTTTGCAGCTCTTCAACCACATCCTGTTGTGTACCTATGAAACTTCTGAGCTCCCACAAATTCACAATGAAGCTGTTTTAACAATCAGTGGCACTAGTTGCTCAATGTGGCATGTGAAAAGTTAGAATAAGAAAAATCTTTATTGATTGGAATGGTGGCATACTTGGTCAATATAGATGTTAGTGAATTATCTACCACTCTGCAGCTTTCTTCAGAAAATCAAATGTTTGACTGCAAACAGTCAAAGTGTTAGTGTTATCTAACGTACAGACAAATACAAAGGATTTTTATGAAATTCAAATACATTTTAATCTGTTTCTTGGCAGAACTTCTCACAAACTAAGCTGCTGTCTAAGTCTCTTTTTCTCTCATGCATGCTGGCTCTATAATTACACCCCACCTTTAAAGCACACAAAGATGCACACCAATAACATCTCACTTCCCACTCCCTCCTCTCACTTCCTGGCCAAACTTAATGGAAGAAAACTCAAAGCGTTCGACCCAAGTCATACAGTTAATGGAACAAAATATCAGTGAAATGTAGGTATGTGAACTTCCAACTTTATTCAGCAAAGGGTTCTGCACCACAAAAGTCTAGATTTTGTTAGTGTCTATTTTTGATTCATGTGTATTATAAATTGTGAGCCTTGATACCTTGTTAGAAATTGCTTTGACATAATGGAGAAAGAAACAGGCCAAGTTGTTCTGCCTTGTTTCTGATTTACTTTCTTGTTTCTTATGTAAAATCAAAATCAAGGAATTTGAAAAGGTCTATTTTCCATAGGCATCAAAGCATAGATGACTAAACTCCAAAAAAGTGCAGTAAATAAGTATTTTGATGCAATTGTTTTAGTATTTCAAAAATCTCGGGGGGTTTTATAAAACAAAATCAATCCAAAGATCAGAAATCAGCACAGACTCAAAGATGAGTTCTGTCAGTTGTGCAGTTCTGCTGCGACATCACTTCCTCCCACGAAACAGTCAACTGTAGCCTCTGTTTAGCACTGGCAGTATGGCCTTTGAAAAAAGTACAGACACGTTCACAAAGCCTGCAAGCTACAAAATACATAATCAAGCACTTGAGAAAGCACAGTGACATGTAACTTGAATCATCACTTTTATTTCAAAATGCCACCTTTTAAGATTGTATTAACACATAATTTTCAAATGTTTCAAAGTTGAAAAGCTGCCTATAAAGCATAACCTCTTAGCTCTTTTACAGATTATTCTAATCACTCAGTTATTTACATTATAAAGGCCATTTGAGTGGTACCACTGGGATCCTTTTCTTGAAGCACATAACGTAAGCACCCATATGCAGCCATAGAAGCTTCAGTGTTCTTTGTGTTGAGGTTCATTCTGTTACAGAAGCTGCACAGTGTGCTTGTTTGAATGACAGCAGATGGAATCTTGGCACACACTGCCAATTTCATCTCAATCAATGCATCGCGCTGTTTCAGAGTCATTTGCATTTTGTTGCATTGGTGTTAGCATACATGATCATTGGATGCAGCGTTGCACATGCAACATTGGCATAAACACGATGATTGACTTGTGTACCAATGAAGTCATTAATCAACAAATTAAATTGTTGGATAGAGGTATCATTGTCTGACCAAACTACACTTAAGCAGCATGATGTTCCTGTGTTAACTATACATTATTCCAGTTTTACAGATAAATGTTATTTTCCCAGATTAAAATTGACCTACGTTCCATTTTCTTAGAGCATATTCTTACACAGCTGTTAGTGAATACACAAAGAGCATGATGCAATTTCCTTATGTATTGATTCTTCAGTATGGAAAATGAGGCAAAGTAGTGTTTTCACAGCCTTCAGTGGTAGATCCGATGAATGCCAGTTAAGGACCCAAGAACATCTTTGGTTACATGTCTACAGTTTAATTTAACCCTAGAGCAATTTTCACTTAAATGCATAGTGAAAAATTCAGAGTAAATTTTAGGTTTCCAGTAATAGTCAAGCCAGTAGGTGGTTTGAATTTGAGAAGGTCACAAGGCTTGTTATAAAAGAAACCTCACCATAGAAATTAAGTACAGACTTTACCCTTCCACACAGTATTGCAGAAAATTTTCAATCCTACCCACTGAGCAGTCAGGTTTGGCTTTTGAAAACCCCAAAATGTTTAATGTGACCTTTAATAGCAGCAGATTTCTCATGCTTTAAGTTGATTTGTAAATCACTACAAAATTGGCAGCCTGTAGAAAGTTTACACATCTGGATTTTCATTGAAATCCAGTTTGGGAGATTGCCAAGCAAACAAACCTGTACACCACATTTATTTAAGTTTGTTTTATTTTACATATTGAAACTTGTGCATGCAAAGGTTTACAAGACACACTTTGCTTAGTGAGCATTCAAAATTGGCCAAAAAAAACGGCTAACAATGATCATGAAGTGCAAGTCCAGCATGCAATCATTCCACAACAGGGATTCAAGGGGCTGATCCCTTGCTAAGGTGAAGTCAATTTCTTTACATTTGGTGGAATTTGTAGACATTGCTATGGATTAGCAAGTGCAGGAAGACAAAATGCAGCTGTGAAGTGGTTCAAGTCAGCAACTCTTGTGGAATGTGCAACACATGGGAGACTGGTCTTCATGATGACTCCGACTTCTCCTGTTCAATGGCTGGAACAGAGTAAAGTGTTAGAGTTAACCTCAGAACCAAAATGCATGCATTAAAGTTACTTTGAGTAAAACTTACTCTCTTTAGTTGGCAGTGTGTTCTTCTCTTGCGTCTCAGTCTTCTTCAGCTTGGTTTTGTCAAAGGTTGTAACCTCAGTGATGTCAGGTTTGTCAGACATGATTGCAAAAGCACTAAACAGAACACAGTCATCATTTTAGTAATTAAATTAGAACACCTCCAAGTAAAGCTGCACCCTGGTTAACAACCAAAGTTTGACAATCTAAGAGCTCAACACACCGGACTTAAGAGGCTACTTATTTGACATAGCTTCCGTCACAATACCAGACAGAATTGTAAAAAAAAAGAAAAAAAAAAAAGCTAATTAAGGACCAAGTTCTTTTTCAAAACTTGAAAGACTATTTTAAAAGAAGAAAATTCTACACACAGAATCGCC
Source organism: Gambusia affinis (assembly GCF_019740435.1). Taxonomy (NCBI): domain Eukaryota; kingdom Metazoa; phylum Chordata; class Actinopteri; order Cyprinodontiformes; family Poeciliidae; genus Gambusia; species Gambusia affinis. The sequence goes on from NC_057878.1 coordinate 14,025,071, forward strand.
ACAAAATAAAATTGAAAAAAAGCCACTTACCAAGCGTGTAGGCACAGTAGATACACCGAGAACAAAAATCCTCAAAGTCACAGGAACAGAGTGAGGATGAACGGCTCATTCATTCAATAAATACTGCCCAGTATGTTAATAACCTGTGACGTCACACCTGCGCTGCGTTTTCATATTTTTTTGTTTTAAATTATTTATATTATTTAGGATGATTTGAAACAAATGACTAACATATTCATATCGTAACATAAGCTCAGATAAGTAAGCAGTGCCTTTTTTGACGGGAAAAAGAGAGTATTAATTTAGCACCACAAGCTGCGTCTCATTACGTGATTAAAAGCCCGGTAGGTTTCTCTAGACGTCACAAAGTTGTGCAAATTGTAGTCGTAGTTCTAGATGTTTCTTCACGCAGAAGACAAAAGACACCATGTAGAAATCGAATGAGAGAATTTATGGGTAGGATGGCAGGTTTTTATAAATTTGCCACTTGTGACCCCATGTGGACTAATGGGATAATGCAGCTAGGACATACATGCGCTGTGTAAAAACGCGAAGCACGTATTTAGTCAATAAACCTAAATATTTTAAGATCAGCCTGTGAATAAACATTTTAAACGGACACTGATGATGGACTTTTATTTATAATTTCTTTAAAACTTTTGTAATCAAAGATTTTGAAATCTTCTGGCAAAATTTAAATCAGCACAAACTTATAAGTCTCCCATCGTTTCATATTTTTTTTTTGTTTACTCGTAAGATTTAAACGCTGCATACAATTTAGAGATTATTATTATCATTGTACTGCAGACCCACAGTTTCACAGTCCCAAAAATATGAAAGGAATTAAATAAACATTGGTATTTTATTTCAAACATAATTTGAAATAGACATGTTGAATAGACAAAGATCAGTCTTTTTAGCATATTGATTACATATCAGAAAAATATCAAATTAAGTCCAAATTTACTCTTTCAGGTTTCTTATGTTGCAGACCCAAGAGCATGAGCAAAACTTACACAATGCAGACCTAAAATACAACTCATTAACCAGCTAGCACCTCCACCCTGAAACACTCATGATGATGACAAACCTATTAACCCCAGTCTGATATTTTGCATGTCAATGACTTAATGCAATTTTTGGTTTTCTAGAACAGAAAACAACCAATTTCAAAAGTGAAACGAATTTGACTACATGGTTTGATAATTAGGATTATTTGTATTTATAAAGTGCCTTACAATAACAGGTGTTGTGAATTGGACATATACAAATGAAAACATATTTAGCTTAAATTGAAATATGTGGGTCTGTTTGATGAGCTACAATAACATCTTAAATTGCTTTCATGTCATGACAGCCTGCAGAACAGGAACAATGGAAAAACAAAATATACAGAAACAATTTTAGGTCACTTATTTAAGGGTAGCTCTGTGTAAGGTTAAACATGAAGTAAACTCAGTCAGTGATTATGTATTTGTTTATTTCTTGATATAAATTACTAATTACCTTTGACAGCCACCCTCTTTAACCTACACATAAAAACATGGTCATGTACTGTACTATCTCAATTTAATTTCTTCCAAAGTGCAGGATCAAATTTGCTAAAAATCACAGTCGCAATGACACATACAAAATAATGACATGTTTAAAATGCTCAAACAATTAGTAGGTTATTCTCAGGAATTATTATCTTTATCCCTACTTGGTGCTGAAAAACTTTTTATAAGCTTTGTTGTACATAATTTGATTATCCACTTTTACAACACTTTTCAAGTTCTGCCAGAACCAGGGCTCAGCAGCTGGAGTTCTGGGCCACTCCACAACACTTTTCTCACAAAGCCTCCTCCTGAGGCTCAGGAAATGAGAATGTTGCAGGACAGGTTCGAGCATCAGCAGAACAATCACATCCACATTTTCATCCAGCAGTCTCTGGTGGGCCATATACATTGCCAGTCTGAATACCCCAGTCTTAACATAGCCCTCTGTCAAGACAAACAGGGTTTTGCGACTGTTTTGGATGCTCTGTGCAAGGTTATCCACCAGTGGGACTCCTGGAGGCCAGTCTCTCTCCTCCAAGCACAAAGGAAGAAGTTTATCGCCCTCCTCTTCCAATTTCACCCGTAGATTCATCATTACCCACTCAGAGACATGTGGATCTTTGGTGTCATAAGTCACAAAGATGTCGTAAATATTCTCCTGTGAGGACAAGGCTCTGTATCCCTTCAGTTTAGCCTTGATGTAGTGCAAGACATAAGAAGCGTCCCAGTAAAATAAGTGAGCAACTGTTGCCACAAACATAAAGAAAATAAGGAAGAATGTTGTGAGAACGTACATCTTGAATGCCATATCGTCATTTACACATTGATCAATGTTAAAGTATATAAGTGGCTTGTTCCTGTCCTTTAATGGCGTTTCACATCTCACCTCAGTTGTTAATCTAGGAATCCTTATTTGTCGGTTTCCAAGCCATACAAGGAAGTCCAAAGAATCGCATGTACATTGAAATGGATTTTTCTGTAAAAATAAAGTCTTAAGCTTCACTGGTTTGGGCTGGAAGGTGGTTTGATTTATGATAGCCAGCTTGTTGGAGCTGAGGCTCAGAGTCTCAAGGCTTTTCATGCCATTGAAAAAGAAACTTTCCAGGTGACATATCTGATTGTGAGTCAGATAAAGAAAAGTCAAAGAGAAACTAGTAACTGTTTTAATACCTGCTATGTCAGACAACAAATTGTAACTTAAGTCTAAAATTTTAAGCTGATGGAAATAAGTCAGACTGTCCCATGAAAAATCTGTCATTTTGTTATTACTTATTCGTAGTTCAGTTAGGTTGCGAGGGAGCTTTTCATAAACATCATCAGGAATTTTTTCAATGTCATTCCACGAAATATCTAAAACTGTCAAATTAGTGAGGTTGGTAAAAAGAGTCTTATATGAGTCATCACCTACTTTCCAAAGAGTTCCAAGCTTGTTATGTGTAAATTGTAGTTCTGCTAAAGATCTGCTGTGCATCTGTTTTGTTGTTAAAGTGGAAATTGAGTTATGACTCATATTCAACACTCTCAGGACAGGCAAATTTTTTAGGAAGTTTAAATTATGTGTTACTCCAAAAGATTTGAAATAGTGGGCGTTCCAACTGAGGTCTAGTACTTCGAGTTTCTTCAGTTCCTGGAAGGCATTGTCATAAGCCAGATCAATCTTATTGAAGGACAGGTCCAAGTAGGTCAAATTAGGCAGTAATGAGAACTCTGTGCCATTTGGTGCAGCAGAGAATCCATTGCTAGATAGATTCAGACAAGCAATATCTCCATAACCTTCAAATTGCTTTTGTGAAATGAAGAACAAGTTATTTGAACTGAGGACAAGAACCCGTCCAGAGTTAAAGCACTGTTCCTTTATAAGGCCATGGGATAATTCAAAGGTGAAGTCTTTCGGTGGAAGTTTAATATATGAAGAAACAGAGATGTCTGACCTTTGAACATATCTCTCTACTGAATTTGAAAGCTGTTTCTGAGGAGTGGGATACAGCCTGTTTTCTGCCAAATAAATCATTTTCAATGGATGAAATTTGTTGAAGACAGTGGAATCAGCCAGAATAATAAAGTTAGTCCCCAAATTCAAAGCAGATAGGTTTCTAATTTCATAGAGAGGCTTGAGCGTATCTGGTTTAATATTCTGGAAGACCAAACCCTCCATATGCAAGGTCCTTAATGACTGAAGATTTGAAAACTCAGTTGAAAGAGTAATGGTTTCAGGATAACATTTTAAAGCGTAGTTGAAAGAAAATTCAAGCACTTCAAGCCTTGGGAGGTATTGCAGAAATTCAGCCTTTCCAGTAACTTCTCTGAGTAAAAAGTTAAATGAAAGGAGAAGATGTTTAAGCTTCCTTAGGTTCTTAAACCACAATGGATTCAGATACTCTAAGGAGTTTCCCCCCATATTGATTTCCTCAAGTTCAGACAGATTTTCAAATGCATCGGGGTCAATTCCAAGGGAACCATTAGGGCAAGGCACACAGGGAAATGGCGCATTTTCACATCTGGGGCAGTTCCCTTGTATCTTCAGAAGTTTTAAATTATTCAAGCCAGAAAAATCATCCCTAAATATGTACTGTATTTTGTTGCAACTCACATTAAGCACTTCTAAAGACTGTGGTAGTCCTTTGGGAACATTACTTAGGTTGTTATAAGACAAATCCAGATTTTTCAATTTGGTCATATGGGTAAAACTGTTATTTAGGATTTTCACAGGTTTGCCACACGGATTCCAGTAGTAACAGTTCTTGGATAACCACAGTTGTGTCAGGTTTGGTAAGCTGGCAAAGCTCGTATGATTCATATTTGTAATGTTGTTGCTGCTCAGCTCAAGGATTTCCACACTGACAGGTAGATTGCTTGGAATTTCTTCGAGGCCATTGCCGCTCATTTTCAAATCTTGCAGTTTTGTTAGGTTTCTAAGGCTTGCCTTAAAGACCACTTTCTTGTACATGTTTGCCAAGTTGAGATTAAGCCAAGTCAGATTCAGCAGTTTGGAAAATGCATCAGCCTTGATGGTCTTCAGGTAATTGTTTGATAAATCAAGAGCAGTAACATTACTGGTTATCCCACTAGGTACCCATTCTAGGGCGCGGCTACTGCAGTCAAATTGGACCTCAGAGGAATTGGAGGTTGTCACATCACAGAGAAACTGCGCTGTCCAGCGAGGTTTACAGGCAGCAGGCTGGATCTCCGGATGGCAGCACAGACCAAGGAGAAGCAGATAAATCCAACACTTTGCAGTCTGAAATGAACAACAAAGTCAATCAGATGGTGGAATTAAAGCATGTTATGAGACCTTTATGCAATATGTTAAACTGAAGAGTTGGACTCTTCTTGTAATAAACTTCCCAGTTTTTATTTATTTCCACCCTTTTTTGAGAAATAAACTACACAAGTACATATAAATAAATTAGAACACAATTAAGAAATTGATCCACTTCAGCAATTAATAAAAATGTCAAACAAGTAGATTTGTGGGAAGAATGTCTGCAATTAAAATGATAAGACAATTTGTCTTTAAATGTTATTTTTTAGAAGATTCATATGAATCTAATGAAAACAAATTATTTGAATATAACTCAGAAAAATCTATTATCCTGTCCAGAAGTAGTCACAGTTATTATATCTGTTATTAACATGCTGCAACGTTTTTTTTCCGAGCCGTCCATAAACATACCATGAACGTCAACATAACGTCAGTTTAAACTTGTGTACGTTTGGCGCGGGAATTTTGCTCCTGAGAAGAGGAGCACGCCGTGGTTTGTTAATCATTGCAGCAAACCAGCCAGAACTTGCAAAAGGCAAACAACTTCTCACGTTTCTTCCCAAACAAACCGAGTAAGTTGAATAATGCTTTTGGATGCACATCATAATAGCTAAATGTTAACTATATATCATGTTAAGAATGTTTAAGGTGCAAAATTTTATGTTTTTTTTTTAAATTTTTTTATATATATATAAAGTGTTAAAACTATCACTATATATAGACAGCCTGTTTCCTGGGCCTCCCAAAATAAGCTAAACAACCTTCAGCAGTGTGGATCATTGTTCAAATAAAAGATATAAATTCTTTCAGGTTCTATCCTTTCAGAAAACCTTAAGAAAATATTATTATTATTATTATTATTATTATTATTATTATTATTATTATTACTACTGAAGGAATTGACACAAAACCTCTGAAGAAGACCAGCGCAACTTTCTTCTTTACAAAATGTTAACAAAAATGGAGCAGTGTCAGATTTTAGGGGTTGTAGGATTTGTCCATTGATATACTTTACTGGTTTGGATATCGTCCATTAGCCGCTAATGCTAGCGATGCTCCTGCAGGCGCCATTACTACGCTGTGGGTCAAGTCCAAAAACCAGACTGTTCTAATGCGGGATGAGCAAGAATCTGTCACAAAAGTGATCGTAGTAGGTACTCTTATTTCTAATCTGTCTCAAAGCAATCGTAATACTCTTATTTCTAATCTGTCTCAAAAGTGATCGTAGTACTCTTATTTCTTCATCGATTTCTATAAATATGGCTTAAATTAAAGCTTTTCATGTGTAAAATATGTATTCTCTCTTGATATAAATCTATAAACAGTTTGGTTTCTGTCAAAATGCAAGAGAGTATTAAGCAAATTGCTCTTTTATATTGGTCAATATTTAATATTACATAATTCCCGGCTTTAAAATTAGTTTGTCAAAATGTAACAAACCATGGCTCATATATCTATATATATACCAGACATATGAAATATATAATCCTATTTGATGATATACATTTAAACAAAAGAGGTCATTAGCCCAGTTTTTGTCATTTATTAAAGGTTTAACAATTATAATAGTGCAACACAGCAAACAAATAATAAGCTGATAAACAGGTGTAAAACAACTTTAAACCGTTTATATCAGGGGTGCCCAAAGTAAGTCTGTTTTAGAGTCTGATTAAAGCAGACTAAACAGGGCTAGTGTGAATACACCCTATGGGTTTTTAGTCATTGTTTATTGTTTAAATGACCTCAGGTTAGGTAAGTGGAATCACTGTAAAAACCGTAAGCATCCTTGGACACTAAAACATGAACTAACACTTTTAAGTCAAATAAAATCAAATATTTACCAAAACTAAAATTGATTAGAATTCATAACTTGTGGTTAATTTCTTTTACTTGCCAAACCTGTTTTGAACCAAGTACATTTACTACTTATTTGATATGACCCAGCCACTGAATGTTGATCCCTAAAAGCCCTAAAATTTCAACTGTGAAAAATTATTTGTACTACATTTGTTCTAGACCAAACACTCTTAAAAGGCAAAATACTTAGCAATAAAAGATAAGAACAGCTTAATTTTTTACTCTTTCAATCAATTAGGAATTAACACAAAAACACTATCAATAACATGTTTGACACATTTTTCTGTCACAAACATAAGTAGTGTAGAAAATTGTTAGTAAAACTCACCATTTTGCATGATCCTGTAAAACTTCTAAACTGCTTTTTGCATTTGTCTAAAAAGACAATAAATGGTACGTACAATGTGCGAAAAAGAGAGATTTTTATACTACTGATGATTTTTAAATCCGCATGTTATGAAAAAATGATCCTGCCTACTGAAGTCAGATATAAAAGCGGCAAACTGTTTCACCCATTAGAACAGGATGTGGGAGAAGAGAAGCCTGTCAATTGCAGAAGTAACTGTAAAACAGTTTCATTTCCTTGTTTGCAGTTTTACAGATACGCCAGCCAAAATCAACATCAGAAATACTTCTCAGGGGGCGTGCTCCGGTGGCGTAGAGGTTAGCGCGCCCCACGTTTGGAGGCCCTCAGTCCTCGACGCGGCCGTCGCAGGTTCGATTCCCGGACCCGACGACACTTGCCGCATGTCTTCCCACTTCTCTTTCCCCCTTTCCTGTCAGCCTACTATGAAAAAAGGGACACTAGAGCCCACAAAAAGGACCCCCTGGCAGGGGAGAAAAAAAAAAAAAGAAATACTTCTCAAAAACTATAAATCAGCTTTGTAGCAATGCAGACAATTAGACAACCATAGCTATTCAGGGAAGTGCATTCAGAGCTATAAATATTACAGAACGATTAATGTGTATGTATTGTGGATTCTTTATTATAACTTATTATGATTTGAATAATTATATGACCTGGTATAGACAACATTATAAATATATCAAAGCAATGTAAATGACAAAGATCCTTTATTTTTACTGTTGCTACTTTTAAACACAGTTAAAAACAAACACATACATTTGTCAGAATTAGATGTTTATTGTCATTGTCCTAATGGCATATTGATGGATACAATAAAATGTAATTTGAACATCTCAATACTTCTAAGAGTTGGATTTTCAAAGTACACACACTGAGCTGTGCTCACATAAGCAAAGCTTTATGTTTTGAGACTATCTATATTTGATATAGGTAACATATATACACACACGCACGCACACTTTTGTAACTTTTAAATACTAACCTCCTATTGCCAGGCTTTGGGTCATGAATTTGTAGGACAGTCATAGCATTAGCTTAACATCCTTTATAAAAATCATGTACTGTATAAATGTATACATGTCAAGGTACTTACAGAACATCAAACAGCTGTGACACGTTTGTGAAGTTAACTGTACTAGTTATCCAGACCATGTTGGCATTTATTACTAGCCTTTAAAAGCAACTGGCTGTTTGTTTAAACCAAGTAAAGAATTACATAAATGTGTGCTTGCATAGCTTGTAATAAAGTATTTCACAGTGGTGTGTATGTTGTTGTATGATTTAAGCAGTTTTAACTCAGCTCAACTTTAACACAGGGACATATAATGAAACAACTGTTCAAAACACATCAAATTATTAAATGTAAGGATTACTGTAAAATAAAAATAAAAAACCAAACGGTTAGCATAATTAAAGAAATAAAAAATTAGTTTCTTCCACATATGAAGATGCAAAGAAAATTGTAGTAGCAAAACTCAACATGGTACATGATATGTTGAACCCAGCTGTTCAAAGAATATTCAAAGCTACTGATTCAAGGACATTAAAGCCTTCCAGATCTAAAATGGATCTGACAAATCAGCAATCCCTTTACACCAGCCAAAACTACTGACTGCCTTTTCTTGCCCTGTATTTCAGTATTGCTCTATTAAAATAAAAAGCAATAAAACTGTAAGCTGAATAGTATGCACAGAAAGACTGCATGTGTTAGAAAAGCCACATGGAAATTACAGAAGTAGCTGTACTTAGTCAGTTCCTCGTTTGCAACCATAATAAATAAAGACAATCTTAAAATAATTTGTGGTATTAGCATAAAGCTGTTGTTCCTTTTTCCAGTAATAAAACCAAGTAGCACAAACTTTAAGGTTATGCTTAAATAAAGTATAACTGTATACATTTAAAATAAACACAAAAAACTAGAAAAGTTGTTTTGGAGCAACATTGCTTCTTGGTATCTTACTATAATAAAGCTTTTTTGTTTTCTCATGCATGGTGTCACGAAAAAATGCATGGTTGCTTGGATGTGCTTCTCAAACCAGAGAGTCCAGTGCAACTACCTTTGCTGACTTGTGACAAGTGCTGGTTGAAGAAAGGAATACCAAAATAGAACGTGACCAAGCTGGCGATCTGCATGAGGGCAACATACCAGGCTGTTTTAGCTCTGAATAGCTTTCCAACGCATTCCTGAAACCTTGATTTGTTAAAGAAAAATGACTATATTACAGATATCTCTTGTTTCTTCAAGCTTCTATTGTTCAATCCAATAAATGACACCAAACAAGCGTCAACAGCAGAAAGGCATTGTGAATTGCCAGATTATAATTGTAATTGTATAACTTTAAAAATTATTGCCAAGAAGCATTGTTGCAGAAAAGAAATAACTGATAAAACACAAATTGTCTTATTTTTTACAAACTCTATATTGTCATCCCTTCATAGTGTCTCTTTAAAGAGATTGCTGTACTGTTTGTGGCTCTCAGTAGCCAATACACTCCTGAGGCTAAACCAGAAGTATGGTTGTGCTTGTGGGTTTGTCGGCCACTCAAGGACAGACCGCTTGTACAATCGCTTTCTTAAGCGCAGATATTTTGAGTTGCAAGACACTTTTTCCAAAAAAATCAGTACTATGACGTCATTTTTTTCATCCATCAATCTTTGATGGGCCATATAGAAGGCTGTACTGAAATTACCCCCTTGGATATAATTTTTGGTGAGAATGAACACAGTCCTCTTGCTCTTGTGGATGCTCTGGGAGAGGTTGTCAATCAGGGGACAACCGGGGACCCAGTCTCGCTCCTCCAGACACAGTGTCAGTCGGCGATCTCCCCGCTCCTCCAGATGAGGACACATTTCCTTCATCACCCACTCTGTCACAGCAGGATCATTTTTGTCAAACATCACAAAGGCATCATAGACCTCACTTTGAGAAGTCAGGCGGCTGTAGCCCTTGAGTTTAGCCCTGCAGAAGTGATAAATGTACCAGACGTCCCACAGGTACAGGTGACTAGCGATGGACAGAGTAATGAAACTTAGGAGGAGTGAAGTCATGAGAGTGTAGAGGATGATTGATAGGAAGGAGTGCTGGCAGGTTTGTAAGTCCACTGAGACCACAAGATTACCTTTTTGCACTCCTGGAGAAGCACAGGTAACATCAATTCCTAGTCGAGGGATGGTCACCGTGGTCTTGTTTAGCCAAGTGATGAACCAAGAAGCATTACACGTGCAAAGGAAATTGTTTTTGTGCAGAAGCAACTTGTCCATCTGCTTAACAACATTATCTGGAAAGCTAGATTGCTCAATATACTTTATAAGATTGGAGCTAAGATCTAGATATTTTAAACCAAAAGCTCCCTGGAGGAAATTTGGTGTGAGTTTTAGGATTTTGTTGTCATGTAAAACAAGTTTTTCAAGTGATGTGGTACAGTTTGACAGCATTCTTGGAACAGAGGTTAGGTAATTTCCACTGAGGTCCAAGACTTTCAGAGATCTCAGAAGTTGTAATTCCCCCCATGCAAAAAAGTACAGTTTGTTCTTTTTAATGTGGAGTTCAGACAGGTTGTCTGGCAGACCACTGAAGACCTCTCTTCGAACTGAACGAAGGTTATTGGAAGAAATGTCTAGTAGTCTCAGATTACGTAATTTTTTGAAATAGTGGATATATCTTGTGTCCCCATCTCTCCACAGCATATCCAACCTGTTGCCTCTGAACTCCAACTTCTCTAAAGATTCACTTTCCATTTCTGTGTTGGTGGAAGTAGAAATCTTGTTGTGATTCATTAGCAGTATCTTGAGTTTTTTTAAATTCTTAGTGAAATTAAGCATATGAGTCAAGCCCTCTGATTCAAAATAATGGTTGTTTTTACTTATATCCAAGATGACCAGATTGCTTAGCTCTTTAAAAGCAGTTGAGTACAACAAGTCCAGGCGATTTGATGAGAAGTCCAGGTACTTCAAATTAGTCAGATTGCTAAACTCAGATCCGTTCAGGGTTTGGCTCATTGCGTTTCCTGAAAGATTGAGGCACCTCAACTCCTTCAGGTTTAAAAACCTTGAATGCAAGAAAAATATGTTGTTTCTGCTCACATCCAAGGTTTTGCCAAAGTCACTGCATTCCTTCTTGACAAATAATGTAACGATTCCAAGTTCCTTATCTTTGTATTTGCAGCTGCGAGCATATTCGTCATATCTGAAGTAATGAATCTCTCTCACTTCCTTGTTCTGTAACTGATCAGCTGCTGACATGGGGGACCACAGCATAGCCTCTCCCCCGTTGAAACTAAATGCATTTTGAGCATCAGAGGGAGATGATATTTTATTATCAGACAAACTGATTATACGAAAGGTTTTTAACTCCATTAAAATGCTGAGGTTTGCCATTTTGATAAAATTTGTGCCAAGGTCTAGAACTGTAAGATTTGGAAGACTTTTTAAGGGAGCAATGCTTTCTGGCTTTAGTTGCTGAAACACATAGCCCTTTAGTCTGAGAATTTCAAGAGACACAAGGGAGGAGAAATTGGAGCTCAGTCTAAGAGTTTGAGGATACCTCTGGAGCTCATAGTTAAAAGATAAGTCCAGCTCTTGTAGCTTGCCAAGAAATTTAGGAAAGTTTGTGGACCCAATATCTCTGGCTAAAAAGTTTGATGAGAGATCAAGCACTCTCAGATCCTTTGTGCTAGTGAACCATTCAGGTAATATACATGTCAGGGAGTTACTGTGTAAACGTAACGTTTTTAGTTTTGTCAATGTTTTAAAAGCTCCCGTACTTATTTTTAGGGGTGCGTTATTTGGGCATGGGGTGCATGGGAAAGGGGCATTGTAGCATCGAGGACAATTTCCACTAATATCTAAAATCTCGAGGTTTGTCAAGTTTTTAAAATCCTCATCAGAGACCTCTTGGATGTTGTTATTGTATAGATACAGCTCTCTTAAACTTACAGGTAACCTATAGGGAATAAAGGATAAGTTGTTTGACTTAAGGGACAGCAATGTTAGATTTTTCAATTTTAAAAATGCACCATCTTCTATGCCATAGGAAACATTACAGGGGTTGCGATAATAGCAGTTTTGTCCCAGGTAGAGCACCTGAACATTTTGGATTTCAGAAAGATTTTTCTTAGAAATATAAAAAATATGATTCACTTCTAAACTCAGAAGGACAAGGTTTGAAGGTATGCCTTTAGGAATGCTATCAAGCTGATTCCCATCTAGATACAGTGCCCGTAGATTCCTTAGTGCAGTAAATGTATCCTCCTCAATTGTCACACTTTTTGTGCACATGTTGTCCTTCGGGCCAATTTTGATGGGTACGCAGTTGCACCTCATGTCAATCTCTGTGAGGTTATCCAGACCGTGAAAGGATGTTGAGTTCAAATTTGGAATATGGTTGATGGTGAGCGTCAGATTGGTAGTCTCTCCTGGGATGGCGATGGGGACGTTCTTGAGACTTCTTTCAGTGCAGTCCACTTTCACCCCAGTGCCGTTATTGACCTCGCTGACATCACATGGCAGAGTTTTTGGGTAGGAGATGGCACTTGTTTTTTGAATGCAATAACCCAGGCCCAGCAGGGCTCCACACATCTGCACAAAAACAGGTGACTTTATGAAAAGCATGCACAGTGCTAAATATACATGACTATTTCAAATAAGCCCAATTTAACATATTCTACTTAATGCAATAAAACACAAACAGTACATTTTCAATATTTTGCATTTTAGTGATTTACATTTTCACTAAAAACTAAATAGTTAAGCTCATAGAGTTTGTTATGTAGATTCTCATATATTTCAGTCATTTGTTTCTGTTATTTTAGGTTATGGATTACAGCTGATGCAAAAACATAGTCACTCAAAAGATTTGAAACAACCAACAAAATAATAGTCTGCTGAGAAGTTCATCCATGTTCTGCACAGTATGTGTACAGTATGTGTACTGTGCAGTACATGGGGCTCCTGCATGACATAAATACTGCACGAGATGGAGGATTTCAGCTTGTGGCTTTGCTGAGGTGTTCTCAAAGCCCAGGCTGCTTTATTAGCCACCTTTATTTTGTTTGCTTTGTTGGTTCTAAAGTCTCTAGTCTTCTACTATAACACTTGATCCAGCCGCAGTTCATGACTTGCCAATCTCCAGACTCTAGTTTTTTCTTCACAATCCCTTCAAGGCTGCAGTTACAACTATTGCTTTTGAATCTTTTTCTAACACAATGTTTTAACCACTCACCTTTCTGTAAATAATCTTGGATACTTTGCTCTTTGACAAGCCAGCTTCTTTAGAAAATACATTTTTTACCTAGCATTTATGTCAACTGGGTTTTACATGATTGTATGTAAAAGATCTATTTTGTACAATTTTGATGTCACCAGCTGTAAGCCATAGTAATCAACATTAACAGAAAGAAATGCTTAAATTATATCACTTTGTGTTAAATTACACAAATACTATTTTTTTATGAAATTCTAATGTATCATGAATATGTAAGAAGTGACGTTTGTCTCACTTACCAGGTGGAGAAACATATTTTTGTAGGAGAATACAAATGTGGCTTGCTGCTGCTGTCAACACAAGAAGAATGCTGAAAGAGCTGGACTGCAATCAGTACTATAGTAATAACATGAAAGTAACAGGTGGCTATGTAAACCTATTGTGTGTATAATTGGACAGCATCACTTCCCTATTGTTTTAAATCTCGCACATCAAAATTGTTATTCTTGTACATTTTTTATTGTGGCGACTGTGTTTGCCTTTGTTTTGTAGGCATATGCTGAGTGAGAGAATTTCATTTAGTTGTAATATAGAGATAAAGTTTTTTTTACATTTTCTCCAACTACAAAATATAGTGTGGAGAAAATGTCCAACTACACAGCTAAATAACTAAATGGTTTCATTTCTCTGAAAGTTGATGGGCGGAAAGTGAAATTCATAGTTAAGATTTGGGTTTGAAAATTTACATTGTAAATAGCGCAGAATGTTTTCTGGGCCATCTGTGGCTCATTTGTGGCTTCATGCCTGAACGACCAACACCCTCACATGCTCACATAGCGTACATGTTAGTTCCTTCAGTCACTGGACAAAACTGAAAAATCTCACTGTTTACCATCATAGAATTCACAACCGGTGAATTCTATGATGTACACATACTGTGCAGTACATGGAAAACAAATATGGACAGACATTTTCACTTATTTATTTAATAAATTTTGGGCTAAATCCAATGTTTTTTCTGCATCTGATAAGATGGCCAAATCCAATGTTAGAGAGATACATTGCTTTCAAATGTATTTTGATTATTGCAGATAGGAATACATGTAGCATTATATTTTTAAAAATAAATATAGCAGTTAAAATGTTCTACTATTTTTCAGGAAACAAAATCATAACATAAATTTCTTTCCCGTTATGTTTCAATTTGTGTACATCAAACATTCTCCTGATTTAGGCCCATTATAGAAAACTTATTGGGACTTCTTCTAAGCCTGGAATCATAAACTCCAACGTCACCACTAACTCAAAAGCTTTCAAAATAAAGTTTTTATTTTGAAAGTTTTGGTACCTTCTTTTGTAAAGTTGTTCAAATTTGCTCATTCCCATCTCAGAGTAGAATTTTCCAGTTTCTTGAGCCATGCTAAACTCACAACTTTAGATTTGCCAATGCAGTCAGATTTAAACTTTCAGTGTAAAAAGTTATCCTAGCTGCTCTACACAACAACTGGTGTCTTCATCTTGTATAAATCCATATTGGTGCCAGAGTCTTAAACTAGGGGCAACTATGTACTTCTATACATCAATATAGAGTTCAAGAGTCATTTATGAACGAAGACAAAAATTACTTAACTGAAGTGTAGAAAAAAATGCTCTTGAGACTGCAAAGATTGTTAACTTCAGTGTGGATCTTTTGATTGATATTATAGATGGTTTTTTATTGTTTTTACATTGGTTAATGTTTTTGTCATTTTGTAGCGCTTTGATATTTACATGCATTATAAATACATTATTGTTAAAATCTAGAACTAGAAAATATCACAGAAAATTTATGCAAGATTGAAAGTCTAAAAGTTCCTTCAAAGACAAAGTTGTTTTTCTCCCTAAAAGTGCTTCATAATACATTCAGTCATTCACCCATTCAAGCTTCTCCATTGTAGCTGTCTATAACTGAAATGGCAGTGACATAATAATCATCCCAAAAATTATTCAAGTGTAAAATACTATTTGGTAAAAAAAAAAAAGGTTATTTAAATAGCTGAGTGATTATTTGATCATATCATAATAATTAGTTTATGAAAATAAATACAATATACAGTGATGTGTAAATTCTGGTTTTCTGAAGAAAACATTAAACTGAGTAAAAAAACAAACATCAAATTAACAAAATAAATTCAGCCAGATGAAAACACATTTTCAAATCTTGTTTTAGACATAAAACTTTTGAAACCAATATAACCAAATGTAATGTGTACAGTGTCCGAGTGGTGCAAAGTACATATTGGTAAGATTGCCTCTAAAAGTAATGCTAAAATTGATAATAAAAGTAGCATTCACTTGAACCGCTTTATTTTTATATCAGACCTTTCCAAAGACAAGAAATGTTTTACTTGTTCCTTTTTTCAGTATGCTTTTCATATCTTACATTAATTTTCAGTGTAAAACACACTGAGGTCTCTGTAAATAGCAGTCCATTGCAAACCTGAACATAGTTTTTAGCTTAATTAGTAGCAAATTAATATCTTTTGCATTAACTGCTATGAGAGTTTTGAAATTAAAAAGATGGTATGTGTAGGTTGCATACCATCAGCTAGTCACTTTCAGACTAGCTGTTATCATAAGAATCCGAGAATAATTAATCTGATTTAATGCTACAGAAGAGAGTTATTTACTGCATTTAAGGTATCCGCTAATAAACCATCCATCCATTATCTAACACATTTATCTTTACAGGTTTGGGAGGGAGCCTTATGACTATCTAAATCAGTCAACCGGCGAGGGGCAGTGTACAACATTCCATCGCAAAGCAACAATAATCAACCATTCAGCCTCAATTCAAAATGTGAGCCACAACTGACAGACAAAAAAAAAAGATTGTTACAACTGACATGTATTTATGTTATTGTTTAACTCAAACAATAACACAGTTCAGAATCTTCCTAAACTATGGCCATTGCTGTCGACTTGTTTACCTATTTCTCCATTCTCATGCATTTCTCTCTGCAACAGACTCATGCAAATTCAAACAGAACATGATCATTATTAATGCAAATGCTTTACCACCACTCAGGCTTGAACAAATTCAAAAAATGTGAATTATTGAACTGAGTTTCTAAACTTAGGGTTTAAAAAAACCTTTCCTCATTGAGAATGCAGTTTGAAATACAAGGTTTCATCATTCAGGTTTCACTGAATAATGAAAGGCGAATAACTGCAAGAGATGTCAGAAATGACTGCCTTAAGGAAAAATATAGCCAGACAAAAAAGGACAGCATGTGGTGTACAACATAAATAAACTATAATTATTTGAGAGAAAGCTTTTAAAAGTTTTAATTTTTTTAATGATGTTGAGAAAAATACAGGAAAGTACTCAGTATTCATGTGTAAAATAGTCAATAAATCAAGTGAGTCAGCAAATAAATTTTTATGTATTTCTTTAACTTTGTAATATCTTGTCCTGTGCAATGAATTCTCTAAATATAGTGTATGCATTTCTCCAACACAATAGATATTTATACAATTAAAAAGAAGGTGCTTTTCAGGTTGTAATAATTTACATCTTAATCTCCTAATGAAATCAATAAATCATTAAAATAATCCTTACGTAATATTTTAGAATATACTCGAGGGAAGGGTCATTATTTCTCTTCATTAGGGACCGGATATAATCTCTTTTAAAACTTTATTTGATATAATTCAATTTTTTCTTTAGATATTAAAATATTGTATACACAAGGCAAGATTTTCTTCACAGCAGTTCACATTGGTTGGTTAACCCACGTCTCTTATGTATGGCTTAAAAATCAACAATCAGAACACAGCAACAGCTTTTTTGTTGAGCAGTGAATTTAGTGAGATAGTGAGCGTGTTTATAACAACAGACATGGTGGCAGAGTAATGTATCAATGCGTTCACACTTTGGTCACCGGGAGAGCCTCCTGCAGCTCCCTCAGCAGCTTTTAGCAGACGCACGTAGTTCATGATGACCTCGTCCACCTTGACCACCACCTCCATGCGTTCGCTTTCGGTGTTCAGGACCTCCGCCAGAGACATGCAGGCTTGCGCTAAGCAGCACAACGTGTGGAAGCTGTGCGTCAGAGTGAGCAGTAGCTCCTCCGGACTGCTGTACTCTGTGGACATCTGACTGCAGGCGCTGTTCAGCACTTTGGCCTGCAGCAGCAGAAGCTGGGACAGCGTCTCCATGTCGGTCTCACCCATCTCAGGTATGTCACCACTGGACCTGTGTCTGACACTGCAGCGCAACACACTAATCATCTCTAAGGCATCTTTCCGTGCAAGTGCAAACCCTGTATGAAGGCTGTACGTTTTTCCCTTCATTGAGTGTACATGAGCGAGTCTGTCTTTGAGACTCATCTCGTTCATAGATGGATCAGCCCATTCAGCCTTGTGGCCTGCTTTCTGGACTGTTTTCCCCTTGCGGCCAAATGAAGTTGGGCTACTTGAGAGCAGAACTTGTGAAGACATCTCTGTTTCTTCATAACTACCTTGAGTAATTGGCTTTCTCCTGAGGAAGCAGTGACTAAATGGCCCGTGACACCTCCATGTTCCATCTGGCCTTGGAGCTATTGACTCTGACGGCAGCAGTAAGACTCCAGTCAGCAGCCTTCTCTCTGCTGAATTGGAGCTGACTGAACCCTGGGACAAGCTTTTGGGTAGGGTTTTGGCAGAGAATGCCCTCTTCACTTTTGGGGAATCTTGGGACTGCAAATTCTGATCTACAGTCTTTCCAGTGAGCGTGGCTTTTGTCCTTTCCTTAAGTGCTTCTAAGCTCCTGGAACCTGGCATTAAGGTGCTCCAGCTCCTTCTGAGCATTTGAACCCTGTGCGGCTTCCTGAGGCTTCTTGTTGGGTCACATGATGACGGGTCAGGCTCAGGGCTGGCCAGTGTTACCTCACTAGACTTCGTGCTACTTTGTAATGATGACGGTGATATGATGGTGGAGGTGGTACTGGTCTCGTTACAGAGAGATAATGATGAGTCTTTCCCAGCCTTCTTCAGCTGTGTGCAAGCTACACTAGGGGTATTAGGAAAACAGAAAGAACTGTTAAGTATCTCCCCGCAGCAGTCAAGTATTTCGTTTATTATTTTTTAATGTACCTGACTAGATTATGGTAGACAGAATATAAAGTAAGGATGTACTACCATTCTTATACAAGAGACAAGGCCATCGGCTTGCTTATCAAAACAACATACACTCACCAGCCACTTTTAGTAGATACACATGCTCAATGGTTTGCCAACAACAACAGAAAATTGGTCAAAAATATGGCAAGAACCAGTGGTTGTTCTCCTTCTTTTATTTATTAATGTGTTAAAAATAAGAAGTTTACCTAACGAATGGGTGCTATCTCTTTAAACAATGAGGGAGTGAGCTCAGGTTATGATGTCATGGCTCTGGTTTCTTAATTAATCTAATGACAAATTCAAAACAAATCAGCCACAATATAAAGAAGAAAATTGTAAGTCTGCACAAGTCTGGTTCATCATTGGGAACATTTTCCAGATGCTTGAAAATGTGCCGCTTTTATTTGTTAAACATGTACAGATACTATATCATGGGAATGTCCAAACATCATACTTCTCAGGAAGGAGAAATATGATGCAGTACTGTGTTCCAGAAATGAACTTGTTTTGTTCTGAAATGCGCAAATTAATCACAAAGCAAAATCCAAAGACCTTGTGAAGATGCTAACTGAAGTGGATACAAAGTGGCTTGAGGACAACAAAGTTTATGTTTTGTCATGGCCATACCAAAGCTCTGATCTCAGTCCTTTTGGAAATTTGTGGGTAAATATGAAAAAAAAATGTGAGAGCAGCACAGCCTACAAACCTGCCTCAATTATGCCAGTTCTATCAGGAGTAAAGGGCCGCAACTCCAGAAAACTATTGTGAAATTGTGTGGAAGGAAACCCACAACACTTGATCCAAGTCATACAATTCAAAGACAATGCAATCAAATATTGAGGATATATATCTACTGAAATCATCTGAGTTTGAAGAAACTAATAAATAAATCACAGATATGTTCTTCCTGTCATTATTGTGGAATTTAAGAAATATAAATAATTTTGGTAATTCTAATTAACCTAAACCAATACAAGTTAGTCCAATTTAATTTCAGACAATGAGAAAAAAGGTGTGTGTGTGTTCGCCCATTAATTAAACTTTCACATTGCAGTCTACCTTAGTACTTTTGCCGGCCATTCTGACCAGAGCAATCCCATTCTCTAGTGGCTACTTCTCAAACTGGTTTCTTGTCACATCAGTCAATTTACTATTGTCCATTAGCCTTCAAAGTTAGCATATCCCAGTCCAATCAGCACTCTGTGACTGCAGAGTCACAGATCTGTGAGACGCATATCAGTATAAAGCAAAAATTATTGTAGTATGTTCCCCAAACCTTGTTCAGTCTATGCATTGCAAAACTAAGTCAGTTCTAAAGGCAGTAATTTTTTAAACCTGACACCAATAAAGTTAGTCTAAAGTGGCTGGTAAGAGTACATTTTTCTCATCTTCACCAATGATAATCAAAATAAGACATTTTTCATTCACGAAACAAAAAAAAAAAAAACATAAGGTACTCTTATCTGAGACATGATTTAAACATGCAAGTAAGAGCTATTTCAAACTAGCAATAAACATTTAGGTGGGGTTCTCAAGTTTTATGCACTCAGGCAGTCTGCACTTCTCACATAATTTCATATCACACATTTGTTGTCACATGAACTGAGGCACAAGTTTTACACCTAAAGATGTTGTAGAAGAGCTTGACACTAATAGAAAGAGTATCTCCTTTGGGGAACAAATTGCCAATAACTAAACCACTGCCTAAACAGATGTCTGCTATTGAGAAAAGTGACTGTAGAATATTTAAGATATACAGGACATTACGATAAGAATCTACATCCTGGAGGCCAAATGACACCGACATTCTATCTTTTGCCATTGTATTCTTAGCTTTCAACACCGCAGTGTGTCACTATGCCATATAGCTGTCATGTAACTTTTGTACATTTTTCATATTGAGATAAGCCTCTCCAGCCTTTACTAATGCTGCTGTCACACTGTTTCTTATCTTGCAAAATATGTTGGCATACTCAGTACATTTAATAGTCTGTCATGTTGTAGAGAACAAGTAAGTTGCTCTGTGGCTGGATGTTATCAATCCATTTTTTCCATTTTTAAATGGATGTAATTCATATGCAGCCTACAGCTCTAAGCAGTAAAAGTCTTATTAGCTTATTAAATCAGAAAATAAGTCCAAGTCAATTTCCATTTAATTTACTTCAAGCATGTATTGTGCCAAGGTCAAACTTCATCATGGCAGACAGATCATCTGCATAGTGTGTCATGAGATTACGTAAAAGTGTTAATTAATTATTGCAACATTTTCATGACATTTATGCAAATATTGTAAATGTGGAGAATGTATGCAGTAAATATTGTATTTCTAGATTGTTCTTATACCACATAACTCTTTCCTGTCTAGAAAGTTCATGATCATATGGTGCAGATGGATACTATATTTGGTGTAGTACAGTTTCACATGTGGATACATACAGATCTGAAATGTAATGTTATTTATTTGTTTGTTTATAAGCCATTGAAATGTAACAATGTGTAGGCATAATGCTGTCACATAGCTTCCAATTGTTGAGGCTGCAAAAAAAAACATAGATTCCTTTTGGACACTGTGTTGAGTAGATATAATTTGTTTCAAAGAATCTTAGCCCAGTAAGGCCAAAATATATGGTTTCTGTTCTCTCTTGGCCTTTGGAATGTTCCTCAAGTAAAAGAAAATGTTGTAGATCATCAGAAGGCCTTCCACAGCAGATTTGGATAATATCTCCTGAATAGTTTCTGATAAAACAAGCTGCTGGTAACGTTTTTCAAAGACAATATTTCATCTAAATGCCAAGGCCAGTATTTAATGGAAAACCCCCCAAAAAACATTTGATACCAGTGTGAGAATGTGTTTTATTTCCTTTAACAATGTTTTTCTATAGAAACAAAGTAGAGGTGTCCCCTTGTGTTTTTGTCTTACCTGTGGTTTCTTTTATCTTGGGCATTTTGTGACTGCTCCCAAACCCTGGCTCAGCACTGGTAGCTGCATGGATTTTTCTCATCAGGGTGGGGTCCATTGTATGTCCCACTTTCCCCTGCACTGTGGATCCACAGGCCTTCTCCTCAGCCCCAGCTGCATAGCTCATCCCCTTTAGCGAAGACTCTGATAGTACATGCATACTGTCTGTGGCACAAAGGGGAGAGTCCATTGGAGTGACACAACTGCTGCTGCCAGTGCTACAACCCGCATCTATTGACGAGCACTGTGAGCTCTGCAGAGAATGAATTCCTTCACTTTGTATTGATGACATGCGCTTGCTAACGTGGTAGTCATACATCCGTGTGACATCCTGCTCTGACTGCAAAAGCTTGATCTGTTTCTGCTTATTGTCCTGTGAGGTAGCATCACCCTCAGCAGGGAAGGGCCCTTTGAATGGGGAGATGAGATGGGCATTTAACTGTTGGTTTCTTTCTTCTGAGTCCTGGTTCTCTCCCTTTGCTGTCAGCCTGTCTGCGTGGGAAGTCTGTGAGTCATTTGCACATTCTGGTGCAAGATTCTCTGCCATTTTGCTTCCCGGTGCCTTCTGCTGCCATTTTTGATGCCTGTCTTTGCAGTGAGTTCTACCTAGATCCAGTTGATTCATATAATAGGAATCTCTTACAGTGAAAGCGTTGTACTTTCCTACAAGATGAGGGGGCTCCTCCTTTGCGGAATCTAGAGAAGTCGAGTTAGATTTTTCAGAGGAACTGCATCTATCTCCTTGGATACTGCTCTCCGCCTCCCTCTGCTTCCCTCTCTGTCTGCTCATTAGGGAGCCCATGTGCATCTTGGTGAAGAATTCACTGACTGATTTGATTTCCATAGTATCTGGTTCCATCTCACCGCCATCTGAGTGGAAAATCTGAGAGGAGGTAACGGCCGAGGATTTAGCTTCCTCTGGATTCTCATCACTAGTTGTGCAAACCTCTGCCTTTTCTTCATTCATGGCACGGTATCCTTCTGTCATGGCTACATGCATCCTCAGGTGGTTTTCTGAATGTCTCTGAGCAGCGGCTAACTCTGAACTCTCTGTCATCTCAGAGGAGTTCGTCTCATTGCCAGAATCGGAAGACTCTGGGCTAAACGCTCGTGATATTTGTACACCTGCGTACCACACATACAAAAAAACAATACGTTATTAAATATGAAAATGGATCATATCAAGGAATAAATCAGCTATATTTTGTAGAAACAATAACATAAACTAACATAAAAAGGGGATCCAAAACTGTAATAGATGTAAATCAATCTGGAAATAATAATAAAAAAATGACTTACTGACAACATTATATCTAACTGATACAATGTATGATTATATTTAAAAATGATAAAATAGTCCTGTATGCTGGGATATTGAAAAACACTTTATGGAATATCACGTCTGTGTAATGAGATAATGTCTTGACATTATTTCCCTATGACATCATGTCTCCTTAGATCATTGAAACTGAAGGCAACTGTAGATTTAAATCAGGTAAAAACAAGGTAAAAAGCATAGAAACTGTTTTTCAAAACTGCATGCTTTGTCTGTGTATTGTGCTCTTTACTGGGTTAGGACTCGTAGTTTCACAAAACCTGAATATGAATGGATGGATGGATGGATGGATGGATGGAAAACATTTCAAGATAAATTTCTAAGAGACAAAATTATTGATGTAACTCAATTTTCCATCACCATGGAACAAAATGTCATGATGGATTCAATAATTTGATGTCACTGTTTTTACTGATGATATACCTAATAATATTCTATTCTATTCTAATCCGTTTCCAAACCCTCTAAAATCAATAAAATTAATAGTGCAAGGTGTATCTTCAAGTAATCAGCATGTCTCTTTTTCTTTGTGGAAATAGCTCAAATTTCACCTAATTTTGAGCTGCAAATATAAAACCGTGGTATTCTAGGTGGAGACGATAAGTCAAGCAAAACTGGACATACCAGATGGAAGAGGCTCAGTTTTGTCATGGAGCTGCAGCTTCTCAAATAAATTAGCATTCACACTAATCCAAGCTGTGATATAAAAAGATAATCGAAACATTCTGGACCAATAACTCTTATTTACTACTTTCAAAGAACTCAGCCTCAAGTTCATTGCTTATCCGTAATGTATCAACATCAAATCATACACCTAAATGTATCAATTTGAAGTAGAAAAATCACCTTCTTAAAGGAGCCTATAATAAAAAGATTTCTGATCTTAATAAAACCAAACATTATGGAAAAATATGAAACTCATTTTGCTCATATTGTTTTGCGTAAATAGTCCAACCAGTCTAACCAATAGCAACAGCTGCAAAAGTTATTAGCACCCCTGAGGTTTGTTCTTAAAAAAATAAAAGGGAACCCAGGCTTTGGTGACATCTGTTCAAAGCTATTTAGGAATATCATTTTCTGTAATTCTGTAGACTGCTAGAAGTATACCATAATGCATTTTGTGAAAAAAAAAAAAAAAAAAAAAAAACAAGCTCAAAAATAACATGAATAACACAATGCGTACAAATGTCTCAAACGAATGAAAAAAATACTCATAAATGGAAACATTGAACACAATGGGGTTTATTAAAAAAACGAGACAAAAAAATAAGAGCAAATCATAAATGAATGGATCAAGTGAGTATAATGTTAGTGGATGAATGTTACAATAGTATAAGGAGAACCTGTGCTGCTCTCAGACTGTGCGGGACTCTGTTCTTCGGAAGCAGCCAGTGCCTCAAGTGCCTGCAGGGTGGAAACCACTGCATCGTCCAGAGGCTCCTCAGAACCCTCCGCTCGGTGCGTGGGAACGGAGTCTATTAGAGAGATGGGGATATCATTGCAGGCCTCCTGGGCCCGACTCCCAGCACCCTGCTGTTCATCTTCATCAGAACTGTCCCTGAAACCAGGAGGAGGAGCAGCAATGGCCATGTTGAGGGAGTGCAGAAGGACATCGTTGTCCTCCTCATCATTAACCTCTGGAGGCGGAGGGAGGGAGGTCAAGTCAATGATGTCATCACTGGACCCTGAGAGTGTTAGCAATGTGGGCTTATCAATGTCACTCATCACCAAATCTTCCTCACAGCTGATGTCATCCTCATCTTCTGCGTCATCTGTTGTCTCTGCGTAGCAGATGTCGTGCAGCAGGGGTTCCTCGATGCACTCTGTTGGACCAAAGATTTTGGTAGAGTATGGATAACCCTCCTCTATGGCATCCATCATCTTATAATCCTCCTCAAGGCGCTTGTACATGTGGCTGTAATTATCTGCAATCTCTGGGCCTTCGTCCATCAGTCTCTGGTAACCCAGATTTTGGGGGTTCACGCTGTCCAGAGGGGGTTCCCCAAATATGAAGGAAACCTTTGCATTTCTGGATGAATCCGGTGGTTTAGGCCTTGGTATGTTGAGATAAGTCTGGGAGTAAGGAACTCTGCAGCACTCCGCTCTCTCTGCCATATGAACAGAGTGCTGAGGCTGGTGAATCTCTGTCACGTACACAGGCTGGACTTCACATCTATTGTGGTCAAGGTATTCACACTCCTGGTCTAAGTAATCTTGGCTGCACCTCTGGTTATTTCTGTCCTCACACCCTTTGTGAGGTATACTGTAAGCACACTCGATTGCCTGGTAGTTTTGTTTCGGTTTAGCTGCATGGCCTGTGAAAAAGGAACCGAGAGTCTGGATTAATATTTTTGAACACATTCTGCTGAGTCAAGGATAGCTATTTCAAATCATATTGTTTCCCTACTTGTTCCCGTGTTTTTGGCCACATTGAAGATGGAGCGCCGAGAGTCTACGAGTAATCTGTAGTAGCCAGCAGTCAAACAGGCCAGATTCATTGCATCAACAGATTCCATTAATAGAGTGATGGGCTGTAAGAGAAGAAAACAATCCAATGAGATAGTCCGATCACAAAATAACAGAGTCAAAGTTATACAAAAAGACTTTAATAATACATAAACATTTTTTTAGAAATTTTGTATTAACCTTCACATCCAGAACATGCAGTTCCACTCTAACCCTGTTGTCATCTTCAGCGTACATCTCAATGCGGTTAACATGGCTGAAGTCAGCCAGAAGCGCCACCAGATTTGTTTTTGTGTTTATCACATGACTGATGCCGTATTTAGGCCCCACCAGCAAAGTCACTTCTGTGTGCTTCTCGCCTTGCTGTGAATGGGACAGAGACGCCATATAAATATAACTAAACAGGATGTGATACTAGCTGCATGCATGCGGGGGATACCAAGACAAGCTTACTCACCACCAGAGTGGATTTGAAAACACGACCTCCATAAAGTCTCAAATCACTGAGATACTTCAGATAATGCACCTTTGCCTGTAGTGCAGTCAGCTGAAGAGGTGATGAACAGAGGGACATAGTGTCAGATGTAAACTAAACTAAGTAAACAAAAGTTGTAAAGCAGAATTTTGAAAAAAACATTGTCTTGTATTTAAACACTGCCTTGCAGAAGTAATTATACCTCTTGATCTTTTTCACATTTTGCTACTTTGTAACCACACACTGCAACGTGATCAAAATAGATTTTGAACAAAGATAAATGTAAATAGAATTATGTATACAGGCTTTTTTACATTGACACCTCTAAAAATTCACCTAAAAAGCCACCTCTTTAGCAAACGTACTGCTGGGTGTAATCAACCTTGATATAAATGCAACTGTTCTGGGAAGGGAGACAGAACATTATGATTTAATATCATCACAAAGATGAAGGAACCCAGCAGACAGTTCAGGGATGGAATTGATAAGGTTTTGTCGGAGGAAAGTGAAATGGTACTTTTTGGTTGAGATACAGAAGGTTGGGTGTATGAAAAATTGACATTTTCTTGAACACAGCACCATCCCTATTATGAAACATGGTGGTGGCAGAATCATGCTGCTGAGATATTTTTCTTCAGGTGGGAAAGTTGGATGGAGATTATGGGAGGTCAGTCCTGGAAGAAAATCTGTTACAGGCTGCAAAAGATTTTAGACTTCACCCTCCTGCAGAATATGACCCTAGCTTTTGCTTTAAAACAAAAAATTGTGAAAACCATGTGTTAATGTGTGTCATTATACTTCTACTTCACAATTATTCATCAGTTTGTAGTGATCTATCACCTAAAACCCCAGTAAGATACACATAAATTTGTGTTTGCAATAAATGTAGCAAAACGTAAGTGGTTATCAATACCTCCACAGTACTACAGATCTTCACTGTCCACTAGGTGGGATCCTTGAGTAAGATGTGCAAATAAAACAGAGATAACAAAAGAATACAGTGGATAAGCAACTGTTTACCTTTTTGCCAGGAGGCACCAGGTTTTGGTTAGTTTTCAAGATGTGGGTGAGAGCTTTTTTGATATTCTTCTCTTTCATGCTAGACAACACTGCAGGTGGCAGGAATAATGCCAGACCCCACTCCTTCCTGTGGACACACAGTTAACACAGATGAGCCACTATTAAGAATTATTTTCATCACTCAAAGTGGGTCCTTTGCTTAAAGTTACAATTATCAGGCTATTAAAGCAGAAGGCAGAGATGTGAGGCCATAATATGTTTAACATCACCACATTGTTGTACCTTCTGGACCAAGTTGCTAAAAACAAAGGTTCGCTGTCGCAGTGCATCATGAAACCTGATCTACTTACTCAATATACTTCAGGGAAACTTTCTGAGACTGCTTAGTATTGATGGTCAGAATGTACATTTGCAGGGCAGCCAGGCGAAGAGCTGTGTCATATTTCAGTTCTGACCCGAATCTCTCCAACACCACATCATTACAGCTCTGAAAGGAGGCACAGAAAGACGCAACAGGAAGCTGGTAGTTTAATTCACTTCCATCCATGGAATCCAAAACAACACCATGCACATAGTGAGTGTTTGCAGAATGAGAAGTCTGACTCATGGCTGCTGTCATTCTGCAAATACAAAATAAGCAACAGCTACTGCTCTAAAAGCTATTTCCGTGTGTATATCCTTGCATTTTCACCTGAACGTAGAGGTACTCAAAGGCTATTGCATCTCTTCTTAGCAGGTCCACTGGATCCTTTGGGACAAAAGTGATCCGAAAGAAGCACTTCATCTTGTGTGAGCCGGGCCTCTGTGTCACCTGGAGCATGACCCCAAAATGAGAAGCGTCAGGTTAGTTATTATATGTTTGTGTTTGAAACTTTCTGTGGTTAAAAAACATGCCAATGTTTTATTTTTTTTATCTGAAGTAATAACTTTGAATAACTGAAGTGAATATTGGAAATGCATAACTCAATTAAAAGACCCTGGATTTAAGGAACTATTTGACAATTATTGTTTAGCTTTTCAGCATTATGGATTAAAATATCAGTGTTCTCGCAGTAAAGTAATGATGGTTGGTTAAGACGGTCATACAATATGGGAAGATGGACAAATATTGATTTCTTCTACTGGAATTAAATTAATGTGTGTTTTTTCTCACATATTAGCTAACTACAACATTTTATGTAACCTGCACAGACCTCTAAAGAAATTTTTTTTAAAAACAAGGTTTCTTGTTTTAGAACTAGTAGCATTTGGTGACAAAGAAGTGGAATACATGCAGCAAATGACCCAGGAGTGGGAACCAAACCCGGGTTGAGAACTGTAGCATATGTACATGGCGCACCCACTTTACCAACTGAGCCTCCCAGCACCATCAACATGGAGGTTTCTGTGAACCTGAATATCAAATCTTTCAACTAGAAAAGTACCAAAAATAAGCAAATCACAACTGGCATTTTTATTGCGTTTCAAATAAGTTTTTTTGGAGAAAACAACTTTTCTAATATGTGTAGCAACTCAGAATTGGATTGACTGGGAATTTCATGAAAATTAAAAGGTGTACTTCTCCTCCCTCACCTAAACACACTCTCTGCTTAAGACATATTTTTTTTCCCAAAGTTAAAACAACTGTTACAATCTTGATTTCAAGGCAGAGAACAACCCAAGGCTGTGGGACAAGGATGGAACAAAGTTCACGCCATGACAATGCCAAATAGCTCGGTGGCATTAGCAGCCAAACTATCAGTGCAACAGTGGTTCTTGTTAGTTAGCATGAAGATTCTCAGGGTCTTTTGACATATTTTTTTTTTTAAATTTTCAGTCAAATAAGCTTTATTTTTTTTCTTGTATGGCCATTGGTGTCTGCTTCATGTTTTGTCGATTTCACATAACATCCTTATGTTTCCTTAACATTCTGTCTGAAAGGCTTGACAGCTTAATTTCTTTCTGTTACTTTTGATTTTACACAGTTTATGCCCTTTAATATATTCTGTCTTCTTTTGAAATAATGTACAGAAAAGTGTCATACATTGATCATTGGTTATGGCAGATTAAATCACAATTATTTTTAGTGGTCAAACTAATAACTTTTTTTTTTTTTTTTTGTGAATTTGACCAAAGGGAACTGAACAACTGCTCTATCTTTCTATCCATGGTTGTGTTCTCACCTGAGTTAGCATCTCCTGCTCATGCAGGAGCATGAGTTTGCTGGCAGATCCTTCAGCTCTTTGCTCCAGCATTAAAGAGAAGTGCTCAATGCACTTAATGGATAGCTTTTCTTGCAGGGTCAAGATGACGTCCTTGCACATAGACAATGTCATAGTTAATACAACATGCAGTGTGCAGATTGAGCAGCTTCCTTGTGCTCAGCTGACCTCAGTCATGCTCAGAAATCATTCTCACAGCCTAGAATGTTTAAAAGCATCACCATTATAACATACATTTAGAATTCCACCAGCAAAAAAAGCAAGGGGGAAATGTAAATCGCTACATTCGCCTCTCCTTCACAATTAATTACGGCAACTGCTTTTTGATTGTATCATAAGTTCACTTGAGGTACGGGTTTGAATGCCACAGTGAAGAGGAAAGGTTACGCTTCATAAAGTAAAACCTCAACATGCTTTTAGATTACATAACAGCATTTCAGTGTGAAAGGAGGCTCTTACCAGCACCTACCTTAATGGATGTGTTGCTGTCAAATCTAAATGATTTAGTCTGGCCATTTTCCAGGTATACCTTCAAAACATTTGGCATAAAAAGGAGGGAGTTGTCCTTTACTGTTTCCTGAGAAGAAAAGGAAAATTGTATGATCAACAACTCTCTTTATAAAGAGAAAAGTCCTTAACCTATACTTGTAAGAGACCAGTGAATCCCTCCAGTAAAGGAACATGTTATGCAGTGCTTCTTCTTTTAAACCATTTCATATTCTGTCACTTTGTCATCACAAAGTGATAGGACATCACAAAGTAACCTTGAAGTACAAAGGAGTAAAAAAAAAAAGACTGATTGTTAAAAAACTAAAAAGTCCAAACTACCTTTTTATTCAGCTTTATTCCGATACCTCTATATAATATGCAGTGCAAACATTGTCATTCAAAAAATAATCTCTTTACTATGCTGCAAACCCGGCTGTTCAGTAAACGCCTCAGAAGTTTGTTAGAAAACATTAAGGAACAAACAGCAAGAAAAAAGCAGGTGTAGAGGAGTTTAAAGCAGGTTGGCAGTAAAATAACAACCAACCCATCACTACTTTTGATGGGTCATTCATCATTTGGTTTCTGTACGGAATGACTGGTTTCCGTACAGTCTTGCTGATTTTTCAAACAAACATTAGTACAAAAAGGACCACCTGATTAGTTAACAAGAAGAAAAATGATGCTGAAAACAGGGCAAAGCTGAAAGGAAATTTAGAGGATGCGAAAGGCTTGAGTTTGATGTGAATGCCAGTGAATGAAGCTTTTAATGCATATTATTTCATGTATTTTATTATGGGTTTAATGGCCAGGAAGGGGATCCATTCCCTGAGGAGAGGAGGACTACCATCAGAAGACAAGTGAAGGCCAAGCAACAGAGGAGAGCCTGAAGGATGCAGCAGAGAAGGGCAGCAGGAGTTGAAGCAGAGGAAGCAGTCAATGGACATCAGAGATTGAATTCTAAGGCTCTGCCCTTTGAGTGAGTATGATAATTATTGTTTGTCCCCTCAATTTTACTAAGGGAGAATGATTTGGGAAAAGCACTCTACCTAAAATTGGGGATATATGAACACTGTTTGGCTCTCTTTCTTTTCATTGAATCTTCTTTTCTGTGACGCACCTATTAATTATAGGAAGCCGTTGCACAAGATCTTCCTTTTTATCTGTCTGTGGCAGAATGATGCTTATATTGTATATAGATAAAGCTAAATCACAGTCTGTCTTTTTCACCTCTAAATATAAAGCTGTACAAGAAGAGTTCTTTTGGTTTGACTTACTGGGACCTGTCCGTTGACAATGACCTCTTCAGCAAAGCGGACTTTAACAGGATTTGTCTTTAACTTGGCCTTTTTTGCTGCGCTGATGAATGCAGATTTGGGTGACTTTTAGAGAGAAAGAACAAACACAAAAAAGAAACAGGAATTTAAAGGACAATCAGCTTCCACTTCAAAATGAATCACAAGTATGATCAGAGGATATAATTCCCCATTAAAACATATAAACTCTTTTTTGCTGTGACACAATTAGGATAATACTAATCAATAACATGAAAATGAGGATAACCCTTTTGTTATCATATCACAGAATGCAAAAACATTCTGTAAATGTGAGTAATCACAGGATGAATTACTGCAACTTAATCTGTTTTTTAAATATTTAACAGTCTCTAAGTGGTTCTTATTAAGTACTTGACACCACAGACGCCGCATGAAAGAATCATTCTGCATTCACAATGACTGGAAGATTGCAGTTTTATACCAAATGTATTTGATATTACGATGAGGTATGCATTTGAGTTTCCTGCCACATAAGAAAACTCAAACAATATGTCTTCTTTTCTTTCATGATGTTCTGACATTTTTTGCCTGCTTTTGGAAGGAAATTGTGCATTACACCATTTTTAGTAACTTATTATGTGAACTGTAAACAAAGGCTGCAGAGAGGCTATGCTCCTGGCACTGAGTGTTCACCACCATCTGGTGCGTTGTATCTCTAGGAAATGTTGTTGTTGCAGGTTTAAACAAGGTCCTGTGTGGTTCTGACTCCTACATATAAGGGCACTCAAAAGGCTTGTCTTTGTTTGAGCAGCTCAAGTTCTAACTTTACTTGCATGACGGAAAGAGTGCCAGCACAAACATATGGCGTGATTAATTACTTGCTTTCATAGAGTCAACAAAATAATCACTTCCAAATGTTCAAATGGCCTATAGGGATGAATTCAATTTCACTCAAAGGGGAGATACTCACTGGGTATGGTTGAACAACAGTCAGCACTATGGACTCTTTACAGCTCCTGTGAGACAAAAAGAAAAGTAAATCAGGCAATTTTTTTTCTTCTTTTTATTTCTGCTTGACATGATGTAAAAGGGATGCGCCATGTCTCAAAAGCAAGATCATGACACAGTGCATCAATATACCCAAGACCCCACAATCACCTACCCCCTAAAGACTTTTCTATCCAAAGCTTGTAGGCCTACGTGGAGAAATTTACTATTTCATTTTTTGGTTGAACCACCTAAGCCGCAGAAAACAAAGGCTTAGCCACTGGGCAAGACTCCACGCTGAAGCCTAACGCCAGGAGGATTCACTTGTCTTTCTAATCTCAATGAGTTATGACAATAGTTTTGGTCCTTCTTCATCTAGGTCTGACCCCTTTGCCTGAGGCTACTTTACCACGGGAGATTTGATTTGGAAATCTTGAACTGTCATCTTCGCTTTTTGTAGGTAATGGGGCTATGTTGGTCTCTTTGAGTCATGACCTTCAGAATGTACTGAATCAGAAACCAAGGTTGAGAATGCAATAATGAGAGTCAGATCTTCTATGTCTGTGGAAATGATTGTCAATTGGAAAGTTTAGAACCCTAAACCCGATGAATTACAGGGTTGAGGATCTGTCTTTGCTTCAAGTATCTTGGTGTCTTAATTGTGAGTAATGGTAGGTTGGAGAAAGTGATGGATAAATGCCCGGGGGCCAAGTCATCAGTAATGTGTTTGAAGTTTCCATTGTCAAGATGAAAAAGACCTGTACAAAAAAGCTGCACTCAGCTTTAGAAATAGGGTACAGAACTCCTTCATCCAGAGGGAGCTCAAAGTACAGTTGCTCCTCCTCTGCATCAAAAAGAGAAAATCGATGTAGTCTGATCATGATGCCAACTGGAGGCTCCATGTTAGAGATTTACAGTGGAAATTAGACTGTGTAGAAAAGCCCAGTGCATATCCAGATCTCACAGGACAGACTGTATCTCCATACCATGATGCCTGGGTTTCCCACCATGGAGCAACTACTCCCAAGACATCCATGATCTCAAATAAGCAGAAGGCAATGAATGGATGAATGATTTGAAAAAGTAAAGTGTGGTTAACAGAGAAATATTGAGGACAGCAGAAAAGTGCATGCGCCTGACATTCTTTTCCAAAGAAGTATATTGAATTAACTGAGAAAACCCATTCAAATCCATTAGATCTGTGAAGCATAGGCCACATACCTTATTACACCACTCATATAGCAGTAACTCACAGTCAATGACTCAGGTGTATCAGTGATCAATCTAATGAAGTGCTCCAAAACATCCACATCACAACTAAATGACATTGGATGGCATAGGTGGTTAGAGTAATGTGCAAACATCAATTCAGTTGAACATACCCCTTCAGAATTATATCAACAAAACACAAAGCATCATAGTGTCAATAAACAGATATGAAGGATATATCGTCTTTAAAAGCCCAACAGTGAATAATATTAAAATCAGAATCCTCATTAAAGTAAAATATTTTTCTTGGTATTCAATTATCCATGACAGTTGTGACACAAGGCAGGTGTCTTACCTGACAAGGTCGATAACCCTTTCCCTGGGTGCTGAGCTGACTGGCTCATCATTAATCATGATGATCTCGTCCCCAGGGATCAGTTTGCCTTCGGATGGACCCCCTGCCACAATATACCAAACAACACTTCAGGCACACACACGTGTTATTCAGAACGCTCTACATTTTCTAAGTGTCCTGTCTTGTGGCCAAAGCTGTAATGAACGCTTACTCATCGGGGGCTGTTAAAAATCACTGAATCATCGGCGTAAGTGGAATTTCCTCCAAGCTATTACATTTTAGGTGGATTTCATCTCGTGATGTGACTGTGGACTGAATGAGTCAGGTTGTATGGAGGACTCAGTGTGCAGGTGGGTCATTCTCATTACCTGGAGTAACTGAGCGGACAACCACAGGTTTCTCGCTTCCTGCCACAAATCCGAAGCCAAGCACAGGGTCCCGTCTCATCTCCACCTTCCGGGGCGCGGGGGGCACAAACTTGTCTCCGTCCAGACAAACTTCCTCCAGGGAGCTACTCTGGGAGACGTGACTGGAGAAAGAATTAAAAAAATATTCCCTTGTCAATTCTGCTATTTAATTGGCTTACTATAAGACTTTGTAGTACATTGTTTTAAGGTAATGTAGTGTATTTACACTTATTATAAACAATTAATTGTTGCTTCATGTATTCTTTAGGTATTAGCTATCCATGATGGTCAATCATTTCATAAGTTCATCAGTATTACTTTGTAGCACTATAATGTAGCAATTATCTTGTGTATGTATATACACGTACACACACAAACACCAAAACATAGCAAAGCTACAAACAAAAACTCAGTTGTTTCACATCCTTAATCTTTTTTATCAGTACATTTTATAGATACCTCCAACTCGTATCCACTGTAAAAGATTACTATTTCTAGCATTTTAAGTTAAAGAGATGTGCATAACTGGTCACAAAGTTCACATATTGTGTGGTATAATTTTTACACCATTTGTTCACTCTCCCTGGCTGCAGGAGCGCCAGCAGCAACTCTGCATGGTGCCAACAGTGCTGGTTAATTAAAGCTCTGGGCAGACAGTGTGTAATTCACAGTTATTCTTAACACGCGTCCTAGTCACAGCTAAATACCAACAATTAATCTTTCATGGCACAAAGACACAGTCAGATCTGTCATTTGGATTTGCAATGTCACAAAAAAGCTGCAATGGGAATAACAAGTTTAAAGATGTTAATTGATTGTCAGAGACAAAGTTTGGGGGAGGATTTCTCTGCTTCGTCCAAGAACGAAGGTCATGTCATATGCCATTACAACGTCAAATGTAGATGGTGCACAGAAAAAACCCAGAGTTCTGGCATACAATAACGAATGTAAAAGAACAAAATAACCAACAAAACCTGTCAATAACTTGGTGTTTCTAGAACTGAGTGGCCATAATCTTTAAGGCGAGGTAAACCTCAGAAGCAGCTTGATAAATCTTGATCTGCATACATTTCTAACAGTGCAACATAGCATATGATACTGCTTTTTGTTTCATAACTATATTTTTTAAAATCCAATCCTTAAAGAGGGACAACAACAAATCTTTTGTGGTTATTACTGCAGTGTTTGATATGATTATGCTCTTTCCCTCAGTCCAAAATGTTGTTCTTTATTACAAATTAGATTGTTTCTGTCCAATCCACTACTCCTATTTTATTAGGACTCAAATGAACAACGTTTCCAGTTTGTATGGTTGTAAATGTATGATTTATCTTAAAAATACTCAGCAGATACTGATGAAAATTAAACTTCACTGACTCACTGATTCTGAGAGTAAGTTGTTTTTTTTTTCTGTTTGCATTAATTAACCAAATAGCTAAAAATATCTGGAAACTCAATATTGCTAGTAAAGTAGAAGCATACGTATCCACCCTTCACTGCAAATATGGGAGCAAGTCTCAACCTGCTTTGTACGTCAGAAACTTAAATTTGACCACATTCTTCTTTGAAAAATAGTTCAAGCTCAGTTGAACTGGACGAAGAACATCCCTGAAGATCAATTTTCAATGCACTGAACTTCCGATAAGTTTTGACCAGCTTCCCTGTCTCTGCTGAAGAACAGACTCTCACATCATGATGCTGCCACAACAACCACTGTATAGTCATGGAGATGGTGTAGTCATTACCTGCCATGCATAGTGTTTTCTATTCAAAAAAGTTCATCCTGGTCTTCATCCGAAAAGTCACCTTATGTCACATAATTGTTAAGTCGAATATCTCACCTGTGGTAAACTGTAAATGGAACTACCAACAATGTCATTCTTCTTTGCAGTGAAAAGGCTTACAGTTTACACAGAATAATTTCATGAGTTATCAGAAACTATATTTCTCTATATTTGCACTCCACCGTAACATGAAAGAAAAAATTAATATTTTACATTTTTCAAAGTGATTATGGTTTAGATTAAACTGTTGAGAGTTTGAGAAGGTTTTTTTTTTTCTTTTCAAGACGTCTGATGTTTGTGCATTTTGAGATGACTTTCAAGGTTGATAATAAAAACATTTTAATATTTCAAAATTAACAGACAACAATACGGATTACACAGTAGAATTAAAATCAATTTGTTTTTATTTAGAGCTATGATTTTGTAATATTTGTATTGTTTTACTTAAAAAGGCAAAAAATTGAATGTAAAGTATAAGTTTAATTAAAACTAACTAGTAAAAAAAAATGTCTTCACAATAATGCAGTTCAATTTTAGATTATCTGGACTTAGAACAGTTTCCTACTTCATGAGTTCATCTTTTTTAAGCATGTTGTATTTCTTTGTTTTATCCCTCAAAGCCTGCACTGCGATTTTCCCAACAGAGGCATGTCTGTTTTTATTTCAGTGCTGCCTGAAGGTTTAAAGATTACATCTATTCGGTGCAGAATTTTAGCTTCTCTCCTATGACATTTCTCTGTTTTTCAGTACTATTGTTTATTCAGTTATCTGTCTAAACAATGAAATAACCAAAGCCTTTGTAATTACAGAGAACTAGAAATTTTATTCTTTAGTTATTCAGGTTTTGGCTTTTTATAATGAACAAATTTCATGGGAAAATGAATTAGCTTATTGCCAAAATGAAAACTCTGTTTAAGGAGAATCCTTGAGGCATAACAGCGTCACTTGCAGGCAGACAAGGTCTGTCTGACTGCAACAGTTTTTGGTTGAACAAATTTGTTTGTTGTTGAACAAATTGAGGCTTGTAAAAAAGACAAAACCCTTGTATCAATGCTACAGCAAGGATTTATCAACAATACAAAAATTTGCATTACTTTTACTGACATAAATATAATTTAAAAATGTCTTGGAGGAATATGCTATGTTATATTTTTCAGCATCAAGAATCCTTAAAAGAACCATGATAGCTCATAGGTTTCATAAATAAAAATTGAACAGCATGTTTAACTTGCAATGTGCTGCCATGGAGACAAACGTTTCAAACAGAAATCAAACAATGTGATTGTTAAGCAGCCTTATTTGCAATTTAAAAATGGTGTGATTGGAATGGTCATATGTTGACAAATTTTCATGACTTAAAAGTATTATACTTTGAAAGTATATCCTCTAACACTGCTAAATAATACAAAGAACTGTGTACCCCATTAAATAAACACCATGCTGTGATTCTCTCTTTATACAGGAATAACAGTGGCTGCAGGATATGGCTTGAAATTATAGAAAGAAATAAAATGCATGGAGAAAGAGAGTTTGTTAGTTTTTGCTATAGAGAAACAAACTCAGCAGCTTGTGCACAGACCAAAAACATATGGACTTGTGCATTCAGGAAGAGCACTGTTCTCTCCCCTCCGAGGCCACCTGCTGAACATGGCTAGGTTCCCATTGTGCAGACAGCCATGCATCTAATGCCCTCTAATCACACCCATTATCTACTAGCGTAGCTCCACAACGCTTTGTACAGAACTCACAAGCCATGCTTAAGGTTTTTATCATGTATAAGACGGACAAACATAGGAAGCAGGAAATACACTGGTCTGATGCACTGTGTACAGAGTGTATTTCCATGTGCTCTCTTGGTGAATTCTTGCTGTTTTGGGGGTAGCAGAAGAGGAAAGTAAGCCTATAACCAAAGCAATATCCTGTTTTTCCTGCCTCAAAATCCTGCTTTTATGAGGTTCTTAATGTCATGTTTCTTTCTCATGAAATGAAATGAAATTAATATTTTTTTCAGCTTTGTCTATAGGCCTAAGTGAATTATATATGTTGAATTACTGTAGGTAAAAATTATGCACTCTATATTGTACAGAAAATAAATAAATATAAATAAATAAAACTTCTCTCTAGGTAAGTAGTGTTAATTCTCTGCAAAGTGTACCATGTATGACCATTACATGTCATCACAAGTTTCATAACATTTTTTACCTAACAGAAAGGAAGCTGCACATTTCATTCCTCTGCACTGTAAAAATGAGCTATGTTGAGTTATATATTGGTCATTAAATAAAATTTTAATCGAGCATAGTTTGTAAATATAATGTTCAACTTTAGCCACTTTATTTTGTAACAAATTCTATTTCTTTTTATTAGAATTTAACTGGATAGGTTGGTTGGGTCGGCTGTTATTCTCAATCATTATGTTCACGTCCAGCAGAAAACGTGGATTTTATTAATTCATTAAAACCCCCTGACAGTGATAGTAACACAATTACTTACATATAAGTGTTTTGAGGGTGACAGTTATGGAGTTAAAGCAAGAACTTAGGTAGTTTAGTGATAGTACCAATGCTAAAGTCAAACTTGCTGGCTTAACATCTTATCAATGAGGCAGTTGTAGGAAGTGAATAGTGCATCTAGATAGTGGAAAAGCTAACACTTCATCTTTTTATGTATGTATATTTATATTGTGTGTTGTGTATGTGTATATAACCTGCACTTTAACTCGAGTCAAGTACGGTCTCAATCTCGTTGTAATCTGTTGATGACAATGACAAATAAATCTTATCTTATGGTACGTTAATGGAACAGATTTAATCTGTTTATATCTTCAAAGTGGGGCTGCCTAGTGGCGCAGCTGGTAGCACTGTTGCCTTGCAGCCTGGGTTCGATTCCCGGCCCTGGGTCTTTCTGCATGGAGTTTGCATGT
The DNA here is from genome assembly GCF_019740435.1 of Gambusia affinis. Lineage (NCBI taxonomy): Eukaryota > Metazoa > Chordata > Actinopteri > Cyprinodontiformes > Poeciliidae > Gambusia > Gambusia affinis. The sequence continues at coordinate 14,063,324 of NC_057878.1, forward strand.
TCTCCCTGTTCTTGTTTGGATTCTCTCCGGGTACTCCGGCTTCCTCCCTCTCTAAATTTTCCTTAGGTGTGAGTGGGTGTGCATGGTTGTTTGTCCTGTCTGTCTCTGTGTTGCCCTGTGACAGACTGGCGACCTGTCCAGGGTGAACCCCTCCTCTCGCCCGGAACGTTACCTGGAGATAGACACCAGGACCCCTCCTGTCCCCATTAGGGACAAGGGTGAACAGAAAGTTTTGAATGAGGGAAAAAATATCCATGCCACAGTATCTGAACTAAATTTTAAAATTTGTTTACAGCTTTAAGTAGTTTAGAGATAATTCTTCTGGTAAGATCAAATTTGCTTTCAGGCTAACACTGAAACAGTAACACATTTGTTAGGAAAAGGTTTTCATGCCTCCTGTTAAAATAGATTTGAAAGATTTAATATTTAATTACCATATTATGCCTAATCATTTTTTTTTCTTTTCAAGGACAAACCAGATGAGCAAAATATTTTTTATTCTAAAATTTAGTAAACCTGACTGAGAGCAAAATTGCTATTAAAAGTAGAAATATCTACCCTAATTTATTGGTCAAAATTGAACAGTTGGTTTTATTAATGTCATACTGATGAATAATGAACGTATTGTGCTCATCAACTTTCAGTGTATTTTTGTATTGGTCTCTAAAGTACACCCCAATTAGCAAAAAAAAAAAAAGAATGTCAAACTAAATATTAAACCCATAGTTCTTTATTCATGTGCTCGTGTCATGCAGACTTGGCATGTGTTCCGTTGAGAAAAACACAAGACTTTAACATCAGCACCCAGGAGCCAATAAAGCCCAAACTCAACCTCAGACAGTTTCAGGAAGAGATGTTTGATTATTCATGAGTCTTCCTCAAATTTAGAAAGCAGAAGCTGGAGCCAAACAAGCCTCCATGATCTGTCTCATGCAGACACACTCCGCATCCAGCGCTTTCACTGCTCCGTACTTCTTATATAACTCCTCTGACATCACGCTTCTCATGCTACGACCCATGTGTGACCAGTGCTCTACTCCTCTTTTGAGAATCATTTCTAATATTAGCTTGTTCGGATGCATTTGAAACAATAATCCACACTTCTGTTGTATTTTACTTTTTAGCAATGAATTAAAAAATAATTAACATTGTGTGTAAATAATTTACAAAAGAGGTTTGCATGCACAGCAGTCATACTCTAGTACAATACACCCAACTAAAGAGAAAACACTCACTTGTTAAACTATATTGCACATAGACAATTAAAAAAATCAATGTTGTTTTTACCTGCCTGGACAGATTGCCTGAAGTGCCACTTATGAAGGATCAACTATGTTGATAGCATAATAACCCAATTCTTTCTTGTAAAAAAAGTAAAAAAAAAAACAAAAAACAATACATCATGCTGGTTAATTTGATCAACCGCAGCAGCGGAATACACACTCACACCCTCTAAACTCCTCTTCTGCATTTGGGAGACTGCATAAGAAAGTATAGTGGGTGTATCGGTGCGCGCGAGAGAGAGAAAGAGAGAGAGAAGGAGAGAGAAAGGCAGTCAGCAGGGGCAGAGAGTGTGTGCAGCAGTGGAGGGAAGAGAAAAAAGAATCAGTATTCTGGATGCACTGATGGAGACAGTGTGGAGGCAGTGACGTGGCCAGAATAATCACAGGTTGGCAAAGCGCTCACGAAACATCTGGGACGGAGAGAGCTCCCCCTCTGTTTCTATAAAAAAAAGGGCACTTACTTGATGTAGCAGTCACGCCCCTCTCTGATGGTGCCCATGTCCCATCCATTTGGGGGTCCTTGGGAAGCACTCCAGGTCCCTGACGGGGGCGGCCAACCGGAGGATTTGGTCCTGTGGCTGCAAAGGTGCAGAATATGAAAGAAACTACTGAAACTGCCTCTAAACAGGGGAGAAAATTCAATGAGCTGGAAATAACATCCAATTATTTCAAAAAATATAACATTATCCACATCCCAAAAACAGATCGCACTGACACGAAAGAGTCCTAGTCAAATACAAGGGGGTTTCTGAGTCCAATGTGACAAACAATGCTCCATGGGCGCAGTTCAGTGACTGAATACAAATCAAATTAATTACATAAGCTCGATCCAGGCAGAGTTGTCATGCCTCAGTCCTATGCATCAGAGGCATGGAATCGGCTTTATCTGTGGATCTCAGCGCAGTCTTTAAAACATAAAGCACATATGAATCTTCTTCTTAATCAGTTTTTTTTTTTGTGACTCAGTCTTAAACTGATCTGATAACCTTTCTCGGAAAACAAGGAAACTATTATTGTAGCAACTCAAATACTATCACATCACTGTCTGATTTTGTTGACGAACCCAAGATATGCAGAGTCATTTCTTTGAATTAAGTAGAGGCTCTCCAGAAAAGTGGGATGGGTTGGAACACAGTCGTGTCTCTCTTTTTTTTTTTGCATGCACCCCTTCCCTTTTTCCTTTTATCACTCCCTTTGTGTCTGCACACTGGTGATGCTGGAAAGTGGTGGCAGAAAGTTATGTCACTTCAAAGGCTTGTCTGCCATGTAACAGGGCTCTTCACATTTATTATTCAAAGCCCCTTTTTTCTTTCCCTCCAAAATGTTTCCCCCAGTTACAGTACCAGTGCTAATGAATTGTGCACAGCTGTCTTGTATATTTACATGAGAGTGTGTCTCACTGTAGTTTATGTTTGTATTGCAACTTTATGTGACATCAATAAGAATTCCTGGTGTATTATGCGAGATTATGATCGTTTTCCATAATATTCAAAGATATATTCAGTAAAACGGCATGGCTATAAAATTATACAACTCTTAAATACCCTTGACTATTGCAAAAAAAAGAAAAGAAACACTTAAGATATGTTGTGTAGATTAGAATCATGGTTTATTCATTAAAAGGAAAAAATGTCCATATAGTGAATATGCTCTGTTTTCCTAGCATATCCATTGTTGTACTTTACTATCAGGAAGTCCACTAAATGCAGTTAAAACAGATGCTTTAACTCATCCAAAACACTCCAGAAGGAGTTTTGTTGAAAATTAAAAGGCTAGATCAATTTCTTTTTTTCTTTTTTTTTCTTTTTTTTTGCTGCAAGTTTACTGGTTTGTTCATACAGTTTCTAAAGGTAAAATCGGAGGCAGATATTTTAGTTATCAGGCGCCTCTCTTGTGAGACTCACTGACAGTTTTTGCCTGTGAGGCAGACACCCTGTCTACTTAAAATACTAGGATAAAAACGTTCATTTTGATAAAGCCTATAGTTAGAGTAGCTTAGGTTATCATTAGCAATCTCTGTAGTTAAACTACTACGTAGGCTTAGGCTACTGGAGAACACACTGCCCACTTCTCCTTGCTTTGCTGTTTTTCTTCTCTCCAATTTTGCATTATTTGCTGATATTCCAACTTTTAGCTTTATATTATCTCTGTTGTTTTTTACTTGATGTAGAAACTATCTCTGATCTGGCACTTTGTTTAGCTGTGACAGCTTCCTGAAGGGGGACATTGGCTGAGCTACTACTGCCAACAACTTTACATTCTCCCTCTATGATGCCCTTGGCCCTGTCTTTCAGTGTTTAACCCTGTGTCTATCCTATACAAAGATATTGGCTGAGTTTTTGCAGCAACTGTATGTCCTTTCGTTTATCCTATGTACTATAAAACCTGCTCAGAGCTAATCTGCTAAGTTGTGCTTCCCTCCCAGATGAAGCCACTAAAGGAGCTACTATGGCCATTAACTTCTTTTTTTCCTCTAACACGCGAAGTACAACTTGATCAATGCTTATGTTTCTTTCTTGTGTGTATGCTCTGTATTCTCAAGCCTCCAATCAGTCATGACAGATGGCCGATCACACTGAGCCAGGTTTTGGTTATGCTGAAGGTTACGTCTTGATAAACAGTAGTTTTTCCTCTCCACTATTGCTGCATGCCTGTTCAGTAGTGATTACACAATGGAAGTGATTGTCCACTGTTGCTGCATGCTTGACCACAAGGAGTAAATGCTGCAAGTCAAAAATTTGATTAAATCTGCTGTATTTCCTTAGAAAGAACCTAATATATATATATATATATATATATATATATATATATATATATATATATATATATATATATATATATATATATATATATATATATATAATAACGTAATAAAATTAACTTGACTACACTCTTTGATAAGTAGGATCAGTTGGAATGTATTTATGATTGAATTTACTTTGTTATTACATTGTCTTGAGATTACATATTTGTGATTAATTATATAGGTAAACTAAATTGAACTGAACTCTGAACTCTTTGTGCAACGTAAATGCAACTCAAGTCCAAGTTTCAGAGTCAATTCCCAATTTCGTTGTGAGGGATGTTAATGCCCATCTGTGTTCTACTGTCAGAGTCCTCTACAGTCCAAGCAATCTGATTTCTTTCCCAAATCAGTGGTGTTGGTATGTTGATATGGATTTATTTGACCCACAGTACATTAATTGGATACAGGTTCCAATGCTGTATATTTAGAACTGCTCAAATCAGGATGTCAGACACTATTAGCTCTATGACCATTTCTGTCATAAGTCTCAGAACTGCAAAAACAACCATGCAAACTCCTCCAGATTAAAATAAAAAGTTCCAGCATGTCCTCATAATGATTAAAATGTCCAAGTTGCAGAATGTAAGACAACATCCTCGCAGGGTTATGTTTGACATTTATCCCAAGGTCTACAACACAATAAAGTATACTTACAATTTCAAATGACGCCTCTTCAGGATATGTTTCTAATCCGAAAAAAATGTGTCCCAGAAAATCAGTTTTCTGTCTCTCTGGGCCCCAATGACTGTAATGACACTGCAGTCAAAGACACAATGATCTTTGATTTATTTTGTCTGCATATGGGAGGCCCATCATGCCACTCAGTCGCAGCAGTCCATACTAACCAAGGGGCTCAGAGGGTTCACCCACTGGCGGACAGTGAAACTGATCTTCATCAGGCATTAATAAATAATACCTGCACAGTCACATCGGACTAAGTAATCAAGCTCTAAGTAGGCAAGCCATGCTACACAATTCATGAACAGGTTACCCAAGAGTCATTGCACGACAATTAGAAGTAAAAGGGGAGCTAAATGTAGGTCAGTGGGGAACTTAAAAATGCTTGATGGCTTTATGACTTAAAATATTTTCAGATCCTACTTGGTAATTAGCTGTAATAGCCAAACAACCATATTTAAAAATATTAAGGCCAATAGGAAAAAAAAATCAACCTCCTTGTTTGAAAAAAAAGATTAAATACAGCAATATAATTTCTTTGCAAACAGAGCAGAAAGCAGATTTTTAATATTCAAAACTAAATATGATTTTTTTTTACATGTATTCATTCATTTTAATATCTTAAGAAAAAATAACTTATGTCAAAGTGTTTGAAAAAAAAGGGAAATTACTTCTCAGACTTTCACACAGAAAGACTGCATCCCCAATACCATTATGCTTCCTTAATCAAAGAAGTTCAGTTTAAACCTCCTTGTTTTTCAACACATGCTTGTCACATAACAACCATAAAGGTTGCATATCCTAATCATGAAGGGAGTGATAATACATTATGGAAAAGGCGACTGCTTGGAGGAGCAACATTCCAACACAGACACTCAAGTTAGTTTGAATAATTCACACCGACAATCTCCACAAGGGCTGGCAATATGAAACCCTGTTCCGGCAACAAATGTCTACCGTAAACCCACGGAGAATGCAATAAAGCTGTTCTTTCATGAGGTATTCAGAGCATTATTTCCTTTGACAAGTGCTTCGCGTCAGTGACTCCCATCTGCACGTGGCTGCAAGTGATGTTTATGTGCTGATCGCCAGGGGGACCAAACCATGAATTCCCTCTTAAGTTTCCCGGCATGCACTTGGGAAGGACAAGGGAATAGCCTGAGGTCAAGAAAGCCACAATAAACGCAACATTAGTTTGCATGACCATCATATCTGAAAGATAAAAATACTCATCCCATGCAGCTAATTACATTTTATTGAACTCATGTTTCAGGAAGTCTCTCAGTCTCAGTCTTTCAGTCTCTCAAAATAAAGAAGTTAACATTCAGTCATCATGTGTGTGAAGGTCTTGCTATGTTTGGGAATTTAAAAACATTTAAATCCATTGATTTTTCTTTTCTTTACTTTTTCTGGGACGAAATAGTCATAAAACATCCAACTTCAATAAGTTTAGAAACAGAAATTGAGATCATAATGTTAATTGGATACACATTTTTTACAATCCACAGAGGTTTGAAATTATGCATATAATTCAAATACATATTTTTATCCCCACTATTTGGATCAATGTCTTTAGGAAGTTGCACCTTGACCACTCGTATTTTGTAGCGTCAATACGCTTTTGCTATAATATTTGAGCAATTTTAGATATTCAAGACAATTTCCTCACAGAAAATCTTGCAATAAATGTTTTAAGATATTTTTTATTGATTTTCCATCGGAATGAGGTAAGGGTCATTCTGAAAGCTTAATTTCAGTCGCTTTTCCCTATTCTATAAGCAGTTTTCTTGTGAATTTGGATCATTGTTCTGTTGGCAGCTTAAGCATCTTCATACATCTGATGCAAGCTCTTGCTTTAAAGAAAAAAGAAAAATTGTAATTGGAAAACCTGGGATATGCTGGAACTCCAATGTCACTGTTCTCACTGAGTTTCAAAATAACATTGACTGAGGCTCAAGAAAATGTTATTTTATAAAACAATCTCCTTCATCTATGGTTTATGCTGGATCCCATCCACATGGACTAGCCTAATCCTTTTTGAAAAAAGGTTTTGATGTCAGATGAGAAAAGGTTTGAGCTACTGAAAGTAAAGACTGCCTCAACATTGTTCAACTTCACCACCAATTAATAAGTACAGTAAAATGTAATCATAATGAATGATCCCAACCTCAGCTCCATTAAAAACACATAATTTATAGTGTTGTAGTACTCAAGACCGGTCTCGTCTCGGATTCGACTGTATTTGATCTCGGTCTTGTCTCGGTTTGGACATTGAGAACTCGGGATTTTATTTCAAGACCAAAACTGTGGAAATATCAATAAATTGTGAGCAAATTGTCCAGCTTATTTGTCAACGACCTTGTTTCCACTGGATGCAAAACATATCGATTTAAATCCAAGCAATAAAGCAACTTAGGAGGTGATGACTGACGTGTTGCACATGTGTGCGACAACGCTGTGACCAAAGTCTTCAATTTATTGATGTGACATTCACAAACGAGCCGATTCTTCTGAACTGCTCTTTACTATGAACATAGGACTGGAGTCTCACTGAGGCCCGTTCTTTGTTTTTGTAATGAGCCGCGTACACTGCAGTAGTTATTATTATTCTAATGTATTAAATGTATATGTTTATTTAATTATCATATAAATAAAGTGCAAGAATGTAAGATAATACACAGTGCATGCTCATTGCTCTTTGATTATTTTCGTCACCTGTCATCTGTTGCTACCTGACTTCATGCAACAGAAGAGTCATGGTGTGCTCTAATATTCATATTTGACTATTTACCATTAGTGGTTAATAATAAAAATCAAAAATGAAAATGCCGTTCATCCAAGTAAACCTCTGACAGTAGAACTCGCACAGTTTCACTGGTAGTTTTTTTTGTAAATAGTAGTAGACACAATGAGTCATTAAATATGAATGTCTTCAATCACCTAATGGTGTGAGTAAGATGTGTCACTCTATTGCAAGCCCAGGAAATATCTTTTAAGCAGACTGAAGAATAAAGATATGTTTTGCTCTCTTGTGTAATAGGAAATGTTGCAAATATGACTTACAATGCCTTGTGAAACACATTGAAGAGAGCGTGAGTTTTTTTTTTTTTTTTTTTGCCAGTGGTGTTGCAATAGGCAGACATGTATGCAGAGACAGGCTGCTAATGGGATTCTGTCTGAATATAAAATCTGTAGTGAGACAGAAATGAGCATCTCATGGGAAGAAATTGAGACGATGTGCAGAGCAGGGATGTAGACGTAGAGGAACATTTTTGATTAAAAGATTTCTCCTTCTGCTTCTCATCTTGAAGGCACATAAGACACAGTCTTTTGTTTCAGAGCGCATCTGCCCTCTGCTTGACTTCACCAACCACCAACATGGCTTTAAGCCTTTGGCCAATATAGCAGCATGGAAGAAAAACAGTCAAATCTGTTATTTACATCCTGCTATTGAAATGTTACTGCGAATGCTATGACTGCTAGAGAAGTCAAGCATGATGCTGTAGCTACAGTAGACAACTCAGTTTTTTCCTGCTGTTTATATGCCTTGTCTGAGTAAGCGTGCCATTTTGTCTGTTTGGTTTTTTTTTTATTATTCACTGGAGCCAAGTGGAAGACAAGGCTGTTCCCTGCTGACATGCAACACAATCCTTATGATAGGAATTATGTAACAAGAACACATCAATACAATCATAAGAAATGGAGCTAGCATTGTTTTGCCTTATAGATTATTACTATGCATGTCTTCTGCACACAAACATTCACTTTAAAATTAGGATGTCTATCTTCCCTAATATTCCAACAGAATCTTACATTGCTGAGTTAGTCTTTGATAAAGCTCAGACATTGTTGCTATGGGCAACCACACTACCCTGAACACATCTCTCTTTCTCTATTTCCTTCTCTCTCGCTGTCATTCACTGACTCTCACTCACTCATATATATATATATATATATATATATATATATATATATATATATATATATATATATATATATATATATATATATATATATATATATATATATATATATATATATATATATATATATATATATATAACATATATAACAAGTTAATCTGCTCTATGGTGGAAATCTGGGAATCTGGGAAGCAGCCCACCTGCTACGATTCACTACACTGAGCGAGGGAATCAGTCTCCTGCTGGTTCCAGCTTACCTGACAAACATCCAAAACCTATCATTGTATAAAGGAGTTACTGTTCAAATGTGGGATGCAACCGTGGCTTTCTTTGCCCTGTATGATAGCACCAACTCACAAGTCTATTCAGCCGAGTAATGAAACATCCATTTCTTAATAAGTGCTGTTGTTAATAAAACGATGAACATATGGGTCACATTTTCTGACTTTATGTCATTTTAATTGAATTTTTTGTGACTGTCACAACAATATGGGCATTTTTGGGAAGTAGAATGGAAATGGAACATGGTTTCCAATGAAAAATACACAAATAGAAATCTCACAAGTATATCTCACATGTTCTTAGTTTATTTTGTTTGTTCTTACGTACTGTTGTTTTTCGCTGTAAATTGCAAATAGAACTGTTTCTCTTAGTAATTACTTTTTTCTTGCCACTCTTCATCAAAGGTGACATATATATTTATGTGCATGAATAAGACTATTTACTAATAAGGTGGCTTCCTAAAGCCGGTTGGTTGGTAGATTTTATTTAGAAGTAGTAAATGCTTTCATAGTTAGTTGTAAAATATTTGAAAACCATGCAACCTTTTTTCACTTCACAATTACACAATAGTTATACAATTATACATTATTTTGTGGTTGACTATCTTCTGAAAGCTTACTAATAACCTGCCATCAATTGCCTATACCTGCTTGTGTTTGCAGGGTCGCGGGGTGGCTGATGCCTATCACCAGCAATCATTTTGGCGAGCGGCATGGTACGCTATGGACAGGTTGGCAGTCCATCACAGCTCACCACAAAGACACACAGAACAAACATACGCAGAAGCACTAAGTCGTAAGGGCAACTAACAGAATCCAATTACCCTAACAGTTGTTGGGTTTTTGACTCTAGGAATAAACCGGAGTACCTGGAGAGAACCCATGCATGCATGACAAGAAAATGCAAGCTGCATGCAGAAGGACCCCATCGCTGTTAGGCAACAGAGCTACCAATTATCCCACAGTGGAGCCCCAAAATCTTGGTATAATGTCTTAGTTTAGTGCTTTGCAAAAGTAGATGCTTTCATCTACCTTCGCAAAGCACAAAATTTTAAGTTGTAAAATTTCCCTAATTTCCTTGCTTAAAGTGTGGGTCTTTTCTGCTCTCCAAGTAAAACATTAACCAAACACAGCAGTAAATGTTTCCTGTAACAGCTGATATGGATTCGCCTGCACCTTTTTGTGTTGTACTCTAGCTTTTATGTTAAAAGCTCCAAAGGACAGAGCAAAATTAATACTTGCGACCTCATTCCCCTGCCAGTTGGCTCCTGTTTCTGACCCACAGCCATTTTTGAGCCTTTCGTCCCTAAAAGCTTGTGATTTTATCGGCTATATATATATGAAAGATCTTTTTGTTTTTTGTTGTGCTCTGATGAGCATGGACGCTAATCAATTTCCGTCCACACCAATGATTTTCTATGTTGAAAGTATGCTGTCAAAACATGTTGGACAATGGATCAAATAATAGATGTTACTTAAGAAACAGAGCTTGGAGGGAAGCAAATAAGTAGCTCCAACAGAAAGTGACACAGTATAAATTATTTTCTTCCAATTAAGATTTCTGTGTTTAAAAAAGGTGATATTATTTACTTTAAGGGGACATTGTGTCATTTTATAGCACACACAAGTAACTATGTTAACTTCAGCTGTTATAAAATGCTGTATATATATATATATATATATATATATATATATATATATATATATATATATATGACACCTTTGTCTCTTTAAGAAGCTCCTGCTCTTTCCAACACATCGCCTTTAGCATGTCGTCACAGCATTGCTTCTCATTATGCCGTTTACAATCGTTCTTTGGAGCTTTGGACTGAGAAGTAGTTTGTATGGCAGATGTTTGCTAATTGCTGCTGCTAGTCTAGAGGAGTTGAGTGGGTGAGGAGCTAGCCAGCGATGCTTTGTGAGACAGAGATTTGGTTGGGGCCTTCAGATCAGAGGAGGAGCTATATAGAAATAGAAAACATTTAATTTTGTGTGGATATTGTTAATATCTAAATTACTCCATTATTATCCAGACAAACTTATAAATAATGGACACAGTTAATAAATAAAATATTTTTATAATTTTCTGGGAAATATGCTGAGGCAGGAGTTTATTTGTATCCCTTTCGGACTCATCACGTCTGACATTTTGAACAGACAGAATAAACAGGGCATCATTTTCTTTATTTTCATCATTGTGGAAGTGCTACTTTAAGGTGAATATCTTCATCTATGTTGTTTGGGGCATGCCAATCCATGAAAATGTTATTCCAAAGGACATGCAATAACAGTTTTTCTGACAAAAATGGTGATGCAATAACTGATCAATCAAAAACTTGGGAACTAAAGAAGATTTATCAACAGCAGCCTCGTCTCTGACTTGGGACTGCACAATCTATTCCTGTTGCTATCCATGCTGTTAAGCTGTGCTCAGTTAAAGGTGCTACTGCACAGCCTCCGTTTCACAGTACAACGTATTTCATGCTTACTCACTCCCAGCTGGTTGCCTGAGCAGCAGCTGGCAAAAGCGGGTCCAGGAGTAGCTAATAAAAATAAAAGTCTACTGGTGATAAGTTTCTGCAGGAAAGATAAAGAAATTCAGACAATTTTTTTTTTCTTTTATCTGCTTTATGAATGAGGAAGAAGCTATTATTGACTAATTCTCCATGAATTTCTCCCTGTGGAACAATAAAGATTATTTTTTTTCATTTGATTAGTCCATCAGAGTTCAGCAATCCTTGTAATTGAAAGATAATTGACAATATCTGCATAGATTTGTGAGGCTGATGCTCATTACCGCGTCCGTGCTGCTGTTGCTGCCGAACCATTCCAAACACCCACAGAACATATCAAAAGAGTGAAGCTTCTTAGTGGTAGACCCAAGTTATAAAGCACCTTGAACTGCCTTGTCTCTGAAATGTGCTACACAAATAAACTTGCCTTGAATTTTGATGCAAGAATCGGCACCACGGAAATGCTGTCAGGATTTCACCACAATGTGAGAAATGCTGAAAATTGTATGCTTGTTTTTGAAAAGCTGGATGTCTGGGGGGAGTTAAACGTAGGGGGAAGGCTTCATGGCTAATAGCTCTTTATACATGAAGTGGCTTTCCACACTTAACATAGCGAGCTATCGTGTGTTAAAATCTTGCTGGCAGCTCAGAATGTGAAAAACAAAACATAAAATGTGTAAATGTAGCAGAGCTAACTCTTGATCAGAGACAATAGTGCATGGCATTATTAACTGTGACAGGAAGTAGTGACGTTGGTGCTCCACTGGGAGCCACATAATGCACGCCGTCATGGAGGGACACCAACAACAATGCTATCTTCTCATAGTATATTTCCATTTCTGTAGTGATTGGCACAAATTGTACAAAAAGAGCAATGATATTGTTCTTATTTACTTATTATTGCCCTCAAAAAAGCAAGAGCATTGTGTTGATGACTCATATGTGAGATTGTGTTCCAAATGGCCATTTCTGTGTCATAAAATTCCTGTGTCACATTCAGCATCTTGTATTAATGATCAGCTGTTCTCTCCATCAGTGGTCTGTGATGTTTTTGAAGGAGGCTAATCCCCAGGCAGTATTAATATCCAATGGCAGACCCATGGGCTCACAAAGTGAGTTGTCACTCCTCACAATGAAAACACCTATTCCTCCAAACCCTATTCATTTGTCTTTTCCACTTTTCTCACACACCAGATATACTAAATGAAATATATTTAAGAAGAAATTAGTGTAAAATGTGTTTTCCTTCTTTATTTATGATCCTCTGTAGCTATTTGCAAAAAATAAGTGTTATTTTTTAAGCCACTTGTTATGTATTAAATACATCTGATGAACTAAATCTGATCATGCTGAGTTATTAAATGTAAGGGCAAGCATAATGAATTGCATCTCCATTTACTTAATGATCATTTCCCATGGGACATTGACTTAAGCATTTAACTATTTGAAACAACCTCAGTTCATTTTTCCTCTAATACTTCAATGTTTTTATGGCCCTGGAAGCATCAGGGTTCCCACACAATCTGAAAAAGTCAGCAAAAGTATGGAATTAGGTTTGAGTCTTTCCCAGATCTGAATCTGAATGGAAAAATAATATAGAATATGGGAAGCTAATTATATTTCCAGATTTTATTTCCTATTCCATTATCTAAAATTTCAATCCATCCATCCATCTTTGTTCATAATTTAAAACTGAGCTGAGAGGGGACTAAAAACTTTGGAAATTTGATTTTTTTAAAGTAAATTAAGTAGCATGGAAAATAGGAATCCTGAGCACTTATGCAGAAAAACAGTAATTATTTGCTGCATGAGAAATTTATGAACTTGGATGCATACAGTTTAGAACAAATGAATCATCCTAGCTTTTAGCATCCGCCCCCACTGCCATCCACCTCGCTTTCTCATTCATTCTCCATCATACATGACTGCACAACTTGCGACCTCAAAAGATTATTAACTCAGCATTTCCAAGGCAGCGGCTCAACATGTGAATCCTGTGTGCCTCTTTGCAGCAGCACCTCTGAAACGCATGAACACAATTTCCAGTAAACGCACATTTACAGTCCGCTTAGTATACATGACAGCCGAACTCACCCTGAAAGCTTTGGCATCTTGACAAAGCTGAACACATCCATGTGTGCTGCAGACTGCAATCAACCTACACATGCAAAATTAACTTCACTCCGGCACCATTGTAATGCGTTGTTTTTCGCCAGTAAATAACGCAAATGGGAAGAAAAATAAAAGTAAGGCTTCCAGAAGTCAGGTGTAGAGATTAGTCGTTTTCTCTGAGCCTCTGCATGGCTGAGTGATTGCTGTGTCCTCGCCTCAGCAGCACAAATCCACATCCCAGGGAAAAGGATCTGGCAGCGCAGCTTCCCCCGGTTACATCCTTCAAAGCATGTCTCTGTTAGCTGTGCTAAGCCACCTTCATTTAATTTCCATCGCAGTGGAATGATGTGCGGGAGCCGCACCGTAACAACAGCTTTGGAGGGAGGCACAGAGAGAGCCTGAGCTAAAGGAAAGGGAGGGGGGTCGGCGATGTTGGTGGGAGATGAAAGTGGAGGGGAGAGAAACAGGAATGTGAGAGCTTGTGTGTGTCTACAGGAGGCACAATATTTGCAAATAAGGGGTGCTGCCTGTGTCCAGGAATTCTCCCTCCCCAAAGCATGCTTGGATTATATCTCAAGACATTTAGTGTTTTGCCCAGAAGGGCGAAAATTTTGAAAAGAAAGAAGCCAGATGGATGAGATGGCACATACACACAGTTCCCGTAAAACAACACAGGAGCAACAAGAGCAGCTGTTGCGTTATGAAGACCTAATGTGTCCCCCTCCCCAGCTGAGGTCTCCGCCTCACAGCTGCACGTCACACTGCCTGTACTGCACAGCGCATTTGTTTTGACCTTTCAATGTAGTTCAGCTGCTAAATGCTCACCCTCAGTGCTCACGAGGAGCATCCAAACCTTTCGGCATCGCATCTGACGCAAACTCAGAGCAAGTAAAATGCTACCAAAACAAAAGGAGACGGTTTAAGTATTGGAGTATTGTTTTTCTCTAAAACTTTCATTGTCTCAGTTAAAACAAAAAATATCATAGTGAAACGAAAATATAGCTTGGTTTTAAAAATCCAGTATCTAAGCCCCCTGAATCAGTGTGTACATCTTTCCATGCAATTGCAGCTACATGTCTTTTTGACTATATTCAAACTAGCTAGCTTTGTCCATCAAGAGACTGACCATTTTGTTCAATATAATTTGCAACATAATTCAAGTCGAGTGAAAATTTATGGATTTTGAACATACATTTTTTTAAGTTTTACCAGAAATTATGAGTTGTATTTAGGTCTGGACTGAAGCATGCTGCTTTAATTTAAAGTAGCCCAGTTTAGCTGTAGCTATTTAGGGTCACTGTCCTTCAGTCTCCATTATTTTCCCCATAAGATGGCCTTCCATCCATCTTCCTACCAATTCTGAGCACCGTCCCTGTCACTGCTGAGGGAATGGATCCCCACTGAACGATGCTGCCACCACCAAATATTACACTCAAGTAATATGTAGTGTTAATTTTGCATGTTTACAGCTCTTTTAGAAAGCTGTTGGAAATAGAAAAAAATTCCTCTGAAGAAAGTCACACTATAAGCCTCTTACTCTTTAGAGATGCCTTCTAGAGCCATACTTTTAATGCGGTGGGAGTCTTGGCATCAGTGAAGAACTTAATCTTTCATGTTTCTTTAATGTTTCCTTGCCAAGTGTCTGTCTGCAAAAGGCCTTTTCAGTACTTGATTGGCAGAGGCAGTTTTTATTAACATAGAGGGTTTTTTGTACCTTTTGCATATGTTGTTTTGTCAGTGATTTAAACAGGTTGCTTCTTTCTATATAAACTGTTTAGTGTTTGGTAAATTTATTTTACTGGAGAAATGGGTGTGGATGGTGAACACACTAATGAGATGCACATTATTCATTATTAAGGCTTAATAATTAGTTTCATAATTATTTGCATTAATGCTATGCTCACTTCAGGCTGATGAAAACATAGAAGATGCCAAAGAAGATACTGAAAAAAAAAAACATCTAATAGAGCATTTGAAAGCAATCCAGATGCTTTCCTCTTTATTTTATTTTTTTAAATAAATGAAGGCATGTCCAATATTAAATGCTTATTACTTGGAAATTGAAGCAATAACTGAGAAAACAGCACAGATCAGTCCCACTATCAAATGAAGAAGGAGTGGGAACCACACTTCATAAATTAAACAGCACAGATCGGTCCTCTTTCAAACAAATCAAAACAAAAAAAAACCCCAAACAAAAACAAACACAGAGAGCCATTTAACCTCATGCTTGAAGTTAAATGTTTTGTACTTTTTCATGTGTCTACGACAGTTTGGATAAAATGAGTGCTTCATAGTAGTCAAATAACTTCTTTTGTGATCCAGAGAGGAGCGAAACACACAGTCAGACAACATGACTTCAAACACATTCTATAAAGCGATTTCCTCCAGCTGTCAAATGGCTTGTTAGAACTGAGCTAATTGCCAAACAGAGACTTTGATTTAAAATCAAGATGGTTGAGAAATGTTCAAAATCAGTTTGAAACTCAGTTCAAATCACTACACAAAAAGGAACAGCTTAATCAGTTAAAACGTTACCTGATGGCAGAAAGAATTAAAAAAAATATTTGTCTTCTAGGGGGAAATTCCAAACAGAAACAGTGAAAGCTCACTGAGGTGCTTAGCACCGAATTTATGCTAAAATGCCACAACATGTAAGAATCTGGAGAGTGACTCAATGTGCCTTTGCTGAGAGTGATACACAGCATAAAGAAGGTTGTCACTTCCACTCAGAGTCAAGCTTGGATTTGTTTGCAGTCACAGAAAAAGATGCAGATTGGTGGTGGAACATTGTGATGTGAGTTGATGCAATTATTTTTAAAAATTAGTTCGAGACATTATGCGAATAACATTCGGAAACCACGCACATTGCAAATTCTTCATGCCTAGAAGGAATATTGGAACATGTATTTTAGGAATGAACAGAAGACATGAAGGATTCTCTAAAAAGTGGAAAAAAAAAAACATGTTCAATACCTGCTTCCAATGCAAACCGCAGTGTCCAATGGCAGCAGGATTGAGAGATTCAGCATTTTCTGGACGGTTAGGTTTGTTTGTTTGGGACTGGGGCCCAGAGGCCTGCATGAGTGGCAGAGGATATTAGGGTCAGACAGAAGCGTGATCTAAGGCGACTATGGTTGAAGCTTTGACCGATAAAACCCTGCTGTCCTGGTGATACCATTTTTTTTCCCTGAGTTCCTTTTAAAACAGCTGATTTCAGACATTCTGCGACGCTTGATTATTTAAACTCAGCAGTGCTTAAATTTTGCAAACGCTGCTTTTGGATCACATTGCTTACGTTAAAACATAATAAGGACATGCTAACCATTGGCGTAGTGGCGACTGGGAAAGTGCTGCTAAAGAACAGCAGAAAAAAACATTAAAATGATTACAAAAATACACTGAGATTGTACTTTCAAATACATTTTCTTGAATACAATAACTGGGAGAAGTATCGACATCCTTTTTAATATATTTTCCCATTGTTTTGTTAGGAATTTATGTAAAGGATTAATAAAAATTAGGTCTTGGAAGTGAAATGAAAGGAATATTGTACAGTGAATATTTATAGTGCAAAGTGAATCGATACTTTATAGAACCAGATTTATACATCTGGAGACACATCCGTGAACATCAGTTTTAAAGTCTTGTCTCAGACTCCCAAATATCTTTAGGCCTAGACTTTGATAAATAGGTAGATAGATAGATAGATAGATAGATAGATAGATAGATAGATAGATAGATAGATAGATAGATAGATAGATAGATAGATAGATAGATAGATAGATAGATAGATAGATAGATAGATAGATAGATAGATAGATAGATAGATAGATAGATAGATAGATAGATAGATAGATAGATAGATAGATAGATAGATAGATAGATAGATAGATAGATAGATAGATAGATAGATAGATCTTTATTGTCACTGTCACAAGAACGACAAAATTTAAAAAGTGCCATCAGTCAGTGCATAAGCTTAAAAATAACTGTCTCACAATTTACAAACAATGTAAGAAATACATAAATAACTGATAAAAAAACTAATAAATAAGAATAGCCACACTCACACACACACATCATTCATGATGATTAATGGTTGTTTTTGATTTCATTTAGTTTTGTTATTGCTGTAAGGTAAAAACTGTCTCTGACTGGGCCATTTAAACACCTGAACATGTTTAGAAACCATTCCTTTGTAGTTCTGGATGTATTTTTATCTGTTCTTCAACTAGCTGAAAGTTTACCTCCTGTAGGTTTTCCTGCCTTATATGTAGCTTCGTCTTCACATCAACTCTGACTACCTCCCCTTTTTTTTAATCACAGGAAACAGATATAGGTAGCAGCATGGTGCTGCTACCTCCTTGTTTTACAAAGGTGGTTCAGGTTTATGTCCAGTTTTCTGCCATACATACATTTTATCTATGGCAGAATGTATGTAGGTAAGGCAAAAACTTGTCCTACTTGACATGGCATGTGGAAAACTACAAAATTGGTTTGTAAGGGCACCACTAATAGAGTTGTGAATTTCTAGAAGTCCTGTAGACTTACCATAGACCTCTTGGTTGATTCTCTAACTCCAGTGTGGCTTGTCACTACAGCTGAACAGCCATGTTTTGATGGGCTGCAGATGGGGCTTTAGTCTTTGTAACCTAACCCTGCTTTAAGTTCCTCCACAGCTTAATCCCTGACCTTTCCACTGTCTTCCTTTGTCTTTTTGAGAATTTTTGGTCATTAATGTTCTTCTGAGGTGACTCCTGATAACAATTGGTAGCACTATATTTTATTTAGGGTATCAGATTAAAGGGGACTAAATACAAATACAAACCTCTTTTCAGATTTTTAGTGTGAAAAAGTATTTTTTGTAGAGTACCGCAAAAAAAAAAATGCATACCTGATTCCCCAAGGGGTTTTATGTTTTTGTGTGTTTGTGAACCCCTCACTTATCCTGTCTCAGTGTGACACTAATTATGCTGAAGCTGTGGCTGATTTACTCAGTGAATTAAACTGCTTTCAGGGCAGAATTTTTATATAAACAGAGGTATGATTAATTGGGATAAGAAGTCAAGTGTTACCTTCTATGCTTTGAGCAGATTATGGATTTTTAATTTAAGTGTTACCAGACCTGCTGATAACATTTGCTCCATTAGTGGCAGGCAGCAGCTCATTATGGGAGAAGCAAATAACACCTTGTAATGAGGATACAATGGTTGACACTGTAGCAACTGTGTGTTTGAACGACCCAAGAGTTATAAAATATGCCAATGGTTATTGGGGCTCATGTTTGCTACATCTGTCCATCTAAACTACCAAACACTTCCAGTAGGTATTAAAGTAAGAAATGTGTCGCTGGCTGTAAACGATGCTTCATGACTTTTTCCCCATTTTCTCAGATTGCAACAAATTTGTTTTTGTCTTAGGCAGTCTATGTGATGTCCCAACACAAAGCAGTGCATAACTGAAAGCACAAAAAATGCTCCATAACTTCAGTTTTCTTTTTAAAATTTCAAAATACTCCTAAGCAAAACCCAGTACAACTAATTCCCTTCAGTTATCCCCAAATAACTGAACAGTGTTAATCTCATTATAAAGTCAGTCATTCTGTGAAACCCTCAAAGATTTGCTAGAGAACAGTAATGAACAAAAAGAATTATGATTACCAAGAAACACAGTAGGCAGGTTGTGTATTGTTCAACTCATTTTCTGATAATAGAACAAATATACCACAACCAAAAAGTTTTCAACCAATTAAGAAGCCATCATAGGTCACATTTTCAGTTAGTTTTAAGGACAGTATACATGTGGAAGCATGTGTTCTGCAAAGCACAAAGTGTGGTGGAAATCTAACACTGTGCATCACCCTTTACACTTAATACCCAAAGAGAAGCATTGTGGTGGCAGCATCATACTGTGGGTGGGAATGATTGCTTCAACATTAGAGCTCTCGGGAAGAAGGTGGGAGCTAAATGCCGGGTAATCCTGGAACACATTTTTTTAAGGAAAGCAAATGACTTGAGATTGAGGCAGATGTTTGCCTTTGTCTGTTAAAGAAAATTAGGGTACACAGATAGGAACCTTTATTGCTCTCCAGTCGTAGCCACTGAACCTACATCGGAATTATATGACACCAATCAAGTATATGAAAGTTGTCCAGCTAATTTGTCCCGTTACACCTACAGCAATCCTTCGCCTGTTTACCCAAAAAACATTGGCAATGACTTGCAAAAGGAATGTCAAATATTAAGCATTAAGCCAGCCAAAATGTTTGAAATATTCTGGACCATTTATATCTCTTTATTTTTGGAAAACTATATTCATTGATAATAGCTTCCATAAGTGATTTTAAGTCAATGACATGATTTCTACCACAGAACTATAACTGTCCTTACTGTGGTACTGCCTGAGGCCTGTCACAAACATGGCCATCACTACAGGTTTTTGTTCCATTCTTTGTGAATAGAGATATCGTGGGTTCTCTTTGTCTTTTAAATGCTCATCCTATCAGTCATTAAATGCGTATTGTCCTTCCGGTCTTGGCAATTAGGTCTTGTTTCAGGTTAACTCTATATTTCCAAAACACAGTGTTGCCACAGTCTAATATTAGAAATATTGAGTGGCCAGTGTATTTGCAACTCAATATGGATAAGAGTCCTGCGTCACAGTTGGACGATGAGTGAGAAAAACAATGTCACTGTTCAATTTCTGAACGCTTATTGATGGATTGGTAGCTTTTTGCTATTAAAAAAGCTAGCAATCTGGTTGGGGGTGTCTAACATCAAAGTCATAAAACGTTGTGCTGCATGACCGGGCACTGCATAATCATATAACCCTGGGTAGAAAGTTTTCAAGATTTCTGAATGCTTAAATAGTTTTCAATCTCACTAACCATACAAAACAACTTTGTTGCTAAATTGAAATAAAACATGGCTGGAATGGAGTTGTGCATAAGAATTATAACAAAAATTTGTGATGCACAATAGATTGGCATTAATTTGTATCTGCCGAAGATGTAAACAATATTGCTAAATATGGGATATCGGACTTAACAGCAATATTAATATTAGATCTCATTTATAAAATTAGTTAAAGAAGTTACAATAAATAGCAAGGTACATCCAAAAGAGCTTCCTGAGGCAAGCAGAAGAAAAAATGCATTGGAACAAGGATTAAAAGTAGCCATTCTGCTGTACAACAAATAGTCTATCAGTACAGGACATTCAAAACATTACCCAATTAGAGGTGCATGCCCTTACAATCAGAAAGATACTGCACAAGTTTAACTTTCATGGTAGGTGTGAAAGGAGTTAGCTTTTGTTCCAACAAAAGTATAAAGACCCAACTGAAATTTGCCAAAGAGAAAGATAAGTCTAAAATTTTATTATTATGTAATAATAAAGACAGTAATTGTTTTCACATCATTTTATATATATATATATATATATATATATATATATATATATATATATATATATATGTCAAAGCACTGTCATATTCAAGAGCTTTCTGTGGACAAAAAAACAGATAACTATTACAAAATCCCAAATCTTTTTTAAACCCATATCTTAAGACTTCAATTCCATACACTTTCATATTAGAAGATATAATACTCATAAATAATCATTTTTGATTCAGCCCGGAATTCAATAGAGAACTCTCTACTTACAGAATGACTGTAATAATGCCAAGATCGTTGTCAACTGGGTCCATAGCTGGTGACAAGTTTAATCAAGTTTGATGGAGAACTTGTTTCAGTTTTTCCTGTCCGGGCCTTCTGAGCCTTCTTTACTGATGAATGCTCATGTTCTTTCTTCCGTCTACAAAGTTTCTCATGGCTTGATTTTGACTCAATAGTCAACTGTGCCGCGTCTGACTAAGCTAGTTATTATTACATGCAGCGGGGCCCGTCCAAGTGAGTGGCCAGTGCCCTGAGGGAGGAGACCGAGCTTGTCGCTCCTGCCTTGGTAATGAAATAACATCACATTCCGGGCCAGTGCATCAGAAAACACACAGAGAGATCAATGTGGAACAGCTGGACTTCAATGGCTGGCTGTGCTGGGTTAAGGCTATAAGCAAAGCTCTCATGGACATTCAGCCGTGGCGTTTTTCTACATCAACGCTTCTCTGGAGAGGCTTGGAAATGCACTTCGGTGGTGCCAGGACTAAGTAATACAAACATCATAAAATAATATCTGAAGTATTTCCTTATCCAAACTACAAAGTGTTTTTGAATATGCCATGTGTTTTATCATCCATAAGAGCTTAGAAATTAAGCTTCAGCCATAATCCAGGCTCTATCACTGTCTGCCTGCCAACTGTCACCCCTAACTGAGCCAGAACTAAATCCTATATAAACCACAGAATTAGGTCTATGTTACACAGTAGCCATCAGTTAGCTTATTTCTACTGTATTCTCTGATAGATTTATTGTTTTACTGCATAACATCGCCGCTGAGAAATCTCATATTTGAAAGTGTACCTATACACCTCAAAAAATCAGGTGATTTTTTTTTTTTTTTCTCATTTTCACATCTCTTTTCACTTTAACCCACAGCTATTCTATTTTAACATCATGCTTGCTGACACTGGATAATACCATGCTGACTCTCATGCATGAATGGCATTCACAGCCCTCCATTAGTTATGAAGTGAGGCACGTGTCTGCTACTGCAAGCAAATGGAGCTGCTTGCATAACACGTCCCATGCCAAGAACACAAAGCAACGTTTGACAACTGAAAGTTTAGTTTGCAAATTTAAGAGCAGTACAGCATGCAACATTCAGACATTTGGCTTCGCCACCCTGGTTTGAGCACCATGCCAAAAGCATGCACCGTTTCTGTTTGCATGTCCAGTAGCTAACCACAGCCATATGGCCACAACAGAGTGCAGTGTGAGGTTAAAGCAGACCTTTCTGTGAGAGAAATACTGCTCATGAATCCATCCAATCATTTGGCCAAGCGCTCGCCCCTGGGCCAGAGAGCACACTGCATCGGTGGCCTGTTTTTCTGTGTCAGACAGGTCGCAACACGAGCGAGAACAGAGGCTGTACAGAAAGCAATAATCATGCACTGTGTTTGCAGTTAAGAATCACATTAGGCATGCTGCCTCTGGGTTACAGCAGACATGATTTAAGAAGCGTTTCTATACTGGGTTGATCTAATGTGTTGTGCGCTGCTTGTGGGTGGATAGCTCATTTTAAGCTATTTAAGGTACTGTGCATCTCGAAAAATCCTCTCATTTACTGTTCCTTGGAAAAGCAAAATACATATTTTAATTGATTTTTAAATCAGAAGTTAACGTACATAGAGTAAAGACATGCATGTATTTT
This sequence comes from Gambusia affinis, assembly GCF_019740435.1. Lineage (NCBI taxonomy): Eukaryota > Metazoa > Chordata > Actinopteri > Cyprinodontiformes > Poeciliidae > Gambusia > Gambusia affinis. The sequence goes on from NC_057878.1 coordinate 14,086,249, forward strand.
CTATTATAACTTTAAAAGCCCAGACTGCCGTTTTCAAATGCAGACAGGAACAAAAACCTTTCTTTTTGGAGAGATGTGATTAGATTCATCCAGAAGAGACAGTTCTGATCTCAACTTTCTGTTTTGGAAATTAATAATTATAAAATTATGGCCGCTATTTGTAAGTAGCCCCCTTAGTTAATATTTTTGTAACAATGTTTTTTCTGTAAATGTGTCTGACTCTACCAGCTTTGTACCTCTAGAGTACAGATCTCCAAAAGGTTCAGCAGGTTACTTTTGTATGGACTTATATATAGCTGAAAGACAGAGCTTTGCATTTATAATTAATTAGAAAAATATAACATAGAACAGATAAAACAAAATGTCTAAGCATTTTAAAGCTATGGTTAAAACAGTCAACATAAAGTCATTTTTAGTACATTACTGTGCTGGAAGTGACTTTTTCCTTACTTTATGAAGCAGAACAAACACTAGATTCAGTCATTTGCATAAAATGATGAGAGTCAGTTCATGCAGAACAGAAAAATGCATATTAATCTAATAAGAGCAGCAGCTTGGCATATTTTGAGGCTTGCAGATGTATGTATTAAAAACTGCCAACCTAATTTCTTCCAGTACTACAGTTTGCTGTATTTGTCTAAAATATCAATCAGGACAATTATCACTCTTGCCATCAGAAGACTGCCTGGTAGATAATTATTCATGATTAATTAAACAAGTAAAACGCTAAATAAGGAATCTAGTAGTGCATTTTTATGTGCTCAATTTAATATCAGCCATCTAACAGGACAGCCAACAAGCCAGGCATAAAAGCAAGCTGTTAAGCGTACATATAGAAAAGTAGGAAGCAAAAAGAAGTCAATGAGATCTCAGGATATCACATTCTGCAAATCAGATAGCCACTCCTGTGTCAACATACTAAAGAAGCTCCTCCCTGCTGCCCTGGGAGGATAGGATTCACAGCATCCAGCAATTTATCTGTAATGTGGGAGAAAAATCGATGCGCCCGTGGAAAGCTGCTATAGGTCACCAAGTCGACGCTGTCACTTGCATCAGAAGCACTCTTCTGCTGCAGGCACAGCTCTGAGCCTCAGTGAGAACCTCTGCGAGAGCACGCCTCATTTCTAATGCCCTGGATTACGGCAATTATTAGCCTGACAATACGGAAGATAATTGCTTTTTCATATGGGATCATGCAAAATGGTAAAATATCACACATTTCCCTCATCCGTTACTACAGATGGAAGTACCACTTTAATTAAAGCTGCGCACACTTATTTGAATTTATCTAAATTTTTTTAGTACCAGGTGTTTAGTGTGTTATCTTAATCTCTCAAATAGTATATATTAGACTTTGAAAAGGGTTAGGGGGTTAGGGTATTTTTTGTTTACAACATTTGGGGTGGACATTACATTGCTAAAATGACAAAACCCAAATTTTGTTTAAATATGAATTTACAGAAAAAAAAAAGAAACAATCTGAAAGTTGAATCCATCCATGCATTGAAGAACAGAGTGAAGACAGATGATTTCATTTAGTTTTGGGTGTGAGCATCAAATTTACCAAATCCTCAAATTTCTTGTATAGAAATATTAGGTATACATTTGTGTAACATTGACTTTATTGATTTTAGTTTCAAAATTAGGTCACTACAAAGATTTCCAAAGGCTGATAATGTATTGGGGTGAACACTATACAACCTACTGTTTCTGTAACAGGTGAATTAGTCTCCTATAGATTTGAGAAGAAATATTATGTAAAAGGTCAAATATATAACGATATTTTAATATCGATACTAATTTTAGTTAATCTGGATTTCTCAGATGTGTTCATTTCATGTTACTTTTTGTCTATATTCATTTTACAATGCAAAAAAATACATTGGAAATCACTTCTGGTCTAGAATTTTTTGCTTCTAAAATACACTTTGGGAAAGTTACAAAAGATCCAAAATCATTCTAACCGCTTCTCTTTAAGTAGGTTTTACTCTTCTCGTGTCTTTCTAAAAAAAAAAAAACAGAAGTGAAACAGCTGTTGGCTCACCTCTGCTCCTCATGGTTCTGGTCCAAACACCTGGCAACACAACTTTCATTTTTATCTTTGTTTTCAGGCTCCATATCTTCTCTCTCAGGTAGCTAGGAGCTGATGAAAGGATGAGCTTTCGATGTGCCCCTCTTTGTGGTTTAGAAGATACTGGCATCGCCACAAAGAGAGGGAAGGGGGGCCTTCTTGAAAAGCTGATAGTCTGGTGTAAATTCTATTAAAGGCAAGAGGATATTGAGAAGGATGAAAAATCAATACCTCGTGACCAGTAATGTTTGAAAGATCAGGCTAAGAGGGAAGAGTGAGCCGGCAATAGCCAAAGCCCTGACTCAGAGGCCGCGTCTGCAAGTGGTTAATCAAGTGCTTCTCTGACATCCAGATTGCATTTTCTGCTCACCATTACTCCCATTTTCATCCTTCACTGTAGAGAAGATGAGCTATCAAATGTAAGAGGCGGTAATCTGAGTAATAAAAACCAGCCCACCAATCTGATATAAATGCACTCTTCTCAGAGGATGCTTTGTTTTTATTTCTCAGTTTTCAAAACTCTAAACGACTCTCTGTTTGACACAAACGCATGAACCCCGAGGGTGCATGCATGTGAGCGTTACACATGAATGCGTTTCCCAGACGTTATGAGTCACTGTGGTAAAATTTTAGTTTATAAATGCATATTAATGTAAAGTTTGAACATATTCAATTTATCTTTCCAAACTGCTGCAATTTTAGACAATGACATTGGTGTTTAATCACATTCACACATTAAAGTCATGCAACCGTTCAAGAGGTGCTGTTTAGCTCCCTTTTCATGGCCCTACGGGACAAATTCTCTGTCTCTTTAATGTACATTATTGATGGCTCATAAGTGCCATAAGCAGTTAGCGTTGCTGTAAGATACACTAGCGCACACAAGTGACAGAAAAGGGGCACTGCAGAAACCTATTTTTAACTGGATGATCATCCATTTTTATGGTTTAAATGACGCTGTCTTTAATATGTTGTTCTTTTCACTTTAAAGTAAACAAGACATGAAAAGATTCAATCTAAAGTATTCTGTTGTGGCTCTTTAAAATTGCAAACAGTTGTTGTCCTTTTAATGGATTTCTGCACCAACAGAGACGGAAATCTCTGCAACTTGTATAAATAAAACTACACAACCACCTAAAATAAAACAGGTTTCTCAACATTTGATTTGTACTTCTTAAGATTTAATCACACTTAAAATCTTTTCAAATTGATGCAATTTGACCTCATGCAAATAAAAACTGACTGAAGAAAGATTTAAGCACACAAATGTTACTTTGAAATTCTATTTCTGTGGTCCTCTAAACCTCAGAGGACCTTGTGTTTGACATAATGTGCTCTGAGGCCTTCACAGAGCAGCTGTATTTAAACCAATAAGATATACCTGGACTCTACTTGCACATTGACTTATTTATAAAAGCAAATGGCAGCAATGCATTTTATTACTGGGTATTAGAATAAAAGGGACTGGACTCACACTTTTCAGTCTATATTTATCATAGAATGTATGATTTTCCTTCCGCTGCATATCACTTTTAGTCTGTCATACAATCCTAAAAAAAAATGCATTCAATGTTTGGAGATTCTACCTGTAAAAAACTTACTTCTGCAAGACAAAGACTCTCCAAGGCTTTTCTCTTTTCTTTGAAGCAACTGCAGTTCAGCGTACACAAATTCAGCCCATCTGTAAAGCAAGACACGTTAACACAAGCCCTGCACAGAAGGAATGTTGAAGATGATGGACATCATTTGCCTGTGGTGGACATGCAATCTGTAACTCTCCCCTCACCTGGTACAAAGTGTCTGCTGTACAGGCAGCCAGCAAATCCTCTCTCTGCCCCCCAACAAACAAACCACACATCACGTCGGCAGCAATATAAGCATTTGTTCTACTGCCATCTAGTGGTCTTTTTCTCTGCCTTCACGGCAAATGGTTTGTTTCTTCCCTTGACTCCAGCTATGATGACTCATGCAATCTCAAGACAAAAATATTTCACATCCGTCTTTCTGAATTATCTAATAAATGCTGAAACTATTTGCTGATCCCCTTGGTGAGTTTACTCATCAAAGAGAAACCTTAATTGTTTTGAAAACATCTATTAACACCAAAGCCCTGTGCTTAAAAAAAAAGAGGGACATTTTTCTCTCGCATGAAAGGCCTTGCAAAACTGAAGCCTTTAAAATTTTGTTAAACTATAACCAAAACATATATTTTATTGAGTTTATCTGACAGACAAAAAGTATTTAATTTGATTAACTGTAAAGCACTGTACTCCCTCTGAAACATGTTTGGCTGAGACAGAGGAGTGAGCAGCGGATCATTCTGTTCGGATTTAATGCTCTGCACATTCCAGGTTTACTTCTCAGTTTACTCCCCAAAATAGTTGGCATTTTTGCTTACATTTATTAAAACTTCAGTGCAGCAATTTTCTGTTTTTACGCCTATACTTGAAACAAACCAAAATGTATACTGAAAGGTATTTTATAAATCAACATGCCTGGGGTTTTCTATTTAGGCTAGCGTTTGTCTTGCTGCAACTATCCCTTTGAGAAATTATGTAACGGGATGTCTGATGAGAATCTTCTGGGAGCCTCTACCCAAACTCCACCAGCACCAAATAAGCAGATCAAACGTAGAGCCGCCCACTTATCACCACTTCCCCTGTCTGTTTAGTGGACTCTCTGTATCTGATAAATCCTTATCGAGGCCATACAGTGCTGGTTCACATGTCGCGTTATCACACTGGTCTCTTCCCCAGGGCTCCCACAGGAAGGGTCCGTTCAGAGGGCATGGCATGCCATGTATCTCAGCTACCTTGCAGTGAAGGAATAATACAGTGTGACTGAGTGAATGCAGCTGAAGGGTGTTACTATATGAATCTGTGAAGTGGATAAAACCAGTTTTTTTCAGCTTGATCATCTCTGAAGGAAACCTTTAATGTATGCTGAACTGTTCTCCCTTCACAAATTTCTTATTATTTTTTGTTGAACTGAATTTGTTCCGTTTATTAAAGGCAACATGGGAAAATGTAAACTATAGTTTTTAAATGCCTCCATTGAAAAAGGTAAAAAAAAATAATAAAAAAATAAAAAAGCTGTCTGGACCAACCTTGTTCGATGTGAATAAGCAATTTCCCCCAATTGCTTATTATTGCTTATTATTAAGACCTCATACCCAGCTGTGTCACCCTTGGCAACAATCACTGCCATCAAGCACTTGTGATAACAGGTGTCCCACTCTTTTTTGGAGAATTATATCACTTCAACCACATTGGAGAGTTTTCATGAATGGACTGCCTGTCTAGGGCATCTTTTAAAAATTTCAGTCTTCAATTTACAGCATATTTTATTGAAAGTTTTAAGAACCATCAAGAAGTTTAATTACAAAAAAATATATGACACATACTTTTGAGTTATTGTTGATAAGTAGCAGGTCTTACCTGGACAATCTCCCATATGATGCCGTTTTGCCCAGTTTTGTTCTTATTGTTGAATCATGAACTCTGGCCTTTAACTGAGGCAAGTGAATCACGCAGTGCTTACATTTTTGTACTGGACTCCTTTATTACTTCCTAGATGAGTCGTTGATGCACTGCTGAAATAATTTTGGTAAGCAAGCCTTGTGAACATTCACTACAGTTTCATGCTTCCTCCATTATCGGACTGCTGTTACTGCAGTCCCAAAGTCTTAGAAATGGCTTTAAGCCTCTGTGTTCCTCATCTGTTGTTTAATTTCTTCAGGTTGGGGCCTGAAGAAATTAAATTTGCTTTTTGAGATCTCTCAGCCAACTTAATATTGTCAAGCAGGTTCATTTTAAGTGATTTCTTGATTCTACGTGTCAAGCAGTAAGCCTGCTGTGGGTAGTTAAATTGAACTCAGCTGTCCTACAAATTTGGTTTATTATTATCAGTTAAGTAAATCATGATTCATTAAAATTAATTAGAGTTGATTAGGTAAGATTTCTAATGTGCCCAGATTGCCTCGATAGCTTTTCCCCGAAATAAATGAAAACATTATTTGCAAACCACGTCATCTTTGATGGATAGTGTTTTTTTTACATGTATATATATAATCTTACATATTCAAGTGTGATCATTTTTCTTTTCTTTCAGAAGACTGTACCAGATCATATAGATTATGCGTAGGCTACTTGTAATAAATAAGACGCGTGTTGCGCGCACAGTATTTGTCCGTCAACAAACAATAAACAGATGTTCTGAAAAAATATAGAAATCAGTTTTGAAAAGTCTTGAAATATTTGCAGACTTCACGTTTTATAAGCTACTCATAAGTCCGTTTTGAACATCAAAATCTGCGCTACAAAACTATCATCTACTTTATTTTTATTTATTTTTACCGCGGGATCAATTCAAATTGAGTTACTCAGAGCCAATATAAACAAAGTCATGCCCCCCCTCTAATCCCACTGAGTATCGTTTGTCATGCTGTTTTGGCGAAATTAACATACTTCTTAGAAGCATCATTCAGATGTTGGACGCAGGAAGCACTGAGTCACAGCGATGGGAGGCGGAGGAGGTGATCTGAGAATAGGGGCGCGCATTTCATAATACTCGCAGAGACGCTGCGAGCGCTGGACGGGAAACGGTTCATCTCGCAGCGTTCCGATTATGAGTTTGCGGATCTATATCCAATATTAAATGAACGGCTGAGTATGAGATATGGCCGCACAAGGACTTTTGAGCAGCGTGTTCTCATGCTCGCTTAGCCCCAAAAGTTTTTCCAAGAAGAAACTGAGGCAGACCAGAAGCTTGGATTCGACTTTGATGCGGCACTGTGGTACCGAGGTTGAGGAAACTTCGTATCAGGTTAGTGACCTTTAATTGATTGCTTTCAAGGCAGATGTATCGTTGCAACGTTTTGTTCTCGATCATACTCCAAACAGTGGTGGGCGTTAATTATTCCTGCTGGAAATCTTCGAGTAGAAACTTATAAAGTAGGAACTTTGACGAGACCAAACTTTCAGAGAAAATTTAAGTTACACAGGGTGTAGGAGTTGGTTACATTGTTGTCTCTGTATTTCTCACAACATTGCGAAAGTGAATGAGATCTCATTTAAAAAACATAACATAAGGATTAACTCTACTTCCATTTATTCGTTTTATTGTATATAATCCTGGTATTATTTTTAAAAAATGCTGGATGGGGCTTGAATAGAAAAACCTCCTTAACTAATCAATCACAGTCTTCTGCTGTTGCAACATCATCAGGTCTCTTGCTAACTGGACAGGTTTGCTTACGTGTGGACCAACATGTTTTACAGCTTGTTGCGTCATTGCAAGTGATGAATGTCATCCCTTTTCATCCAATTTATACAAAATTATGTCCACTGCTGAGATGAATAAACTATTGCTCATTTAAGAAGACTGAATTGAGAAATTCCAGTGGTCCTCTGGAGGAATGTGCAAAGTTGAGACAAGTGTTGATGTTAGAACTTGCAAAGCAAATAGAATTGCTTTTTAGGATTCATAGTGCAAAAATTTTACATTACAAGCTATATATATATATATATATATATATATATATATATATATATATATATATATATATATATATATATATATATATATATATATATATATATATCTGAAAGCAAACACTTCAGCATACCTATTCCTACATCTACATGAAACATGGTGGTGGCAGTATCATGCTGTAGGAGTCAGCAGGGGCAAGGAATGGGATCTGAGTTGATGGTAGAAATTTTAAAAGACATGAAATCGGGTGGGAGGGAAATTTTGGATCAAATCTATTTTTCATGTGTTGAAATGCTCTGGTCAAACTCCAGACATGAAGCGAACTGAGAATGTGGCAAAACATGAAAATTGATGTTCAGAGAGACAATCCATCCAGTCTGACCTACCCTGAGTTACTATGGCAAAGAACGGGAATCATCTTCAGCTTACAGACATGCAGAAGTCTCGTAGCTGTATTTGAAAAGAAGAGAAAGCTGTTTGGTAAGTTGCCGGAACACTAAATCAAAGTTTTCAGATTTTTTATTTGTTTGGGGGGGAAAAAATCCCAAAAAAACTGAAACTGTGTTTTCTTTTCTTTCCGCTCAATAATTTTGCTATAAATGGTGTTGTTCAAGTGCATGAAGTCTGAATAAAATCTTCGAAGTTTGTGGTTGTAAACATAAACAGGTCAAACATATAATGGAAATATAAGAAACTAGGTGCATTTGTGCATACCCCTGCTTGACTTCTTGCATAGCCACTTACAGATCTCACATCAAACAACACAGGGCAACTCTAAACTTGTGTGGAGAACAGCAAACATTGTAACTCAATGTGCAGCAGCTGCTTTGCAGAAAGTGCACTGGAAGCTATCACATTACTAAATAAAACAAAGTACGAAATATTGGAGGCAATCTGCACTGTTGTGCTTAAATTTTCCCCATGGCAACACTGTTTGTTTATCATATCGGAAATATATCATTGACCTGACACCGTAATAGCCTTGTAATGAATGCCAAGTATCTGTCCTCTGGAATAATCAACACTAACTCCACAGCCAGAACTTTTTCCTTTTTCACAGAACCTGAATGAAGCTGGGAAAAAAAAGTGAAACAGATATTTGGGAGTTATATGAGGTCAAAGTCTTTTGGACAAGTTTTTGTTGTCGAGATGTTCATGCTACCTTACATTGTTGTTAAATACGCTAAATTATTAATCACCAATATTTGTTGTTTAAGGTGGTGCAGCTGCACTGTGTTTTACAGTCTCAACTGAAAACAGAGGGACTGAGCTCCTGCCTGAAGACTCACATGACCATGCTGTCGGCTTACAATCAGCTTAGAAGCCAGTGCCTTTGTATGCAAAATCATTCTTCAATTCAGTAATCAAAGTCACATTTTTGTGGGTGTGCATATAGTCAAGTTCTCCTCTTAGGGACAATAGTATCCAAGAGACCACTGCAACAACACATCAGGGTTTCTGTTTTTTTGGGTGTTTTGTTCCCCTTTTTCACATGAAACTTCTGCACCTCCACCCAGTAACGGCCCCAATGCTGTAAGACTTCCATTTCAAGAGTGACTTCATTTGGCTTGTTCGGTACCATCTGGTGTAAATGTATTCCAAAACAACTGTTGCAGCTTTTGCATATGCTTTTGCATGTATGATGCTGTGCTAATTATAAATGCTTAATTGCGGGTAACATAGCAATACAGTTTGTAAATTTGAGAAGATTTCCTCACATGAAGTTGAATATCACTCCTTTTCTTTTTTTTTTACTGGTGCGCTCACTTTGGATCTCTGCAGCCTGGGCCGAGATGGAAAGCAGAGACATCTGGTTTACATGAAGAAAACTTCGACTCTTATTTCTCACAGTGCAGCAGCATGACCTGATTCTTGGCTACAATCCCTCAGGCACATATTTCTTCCCACTAGAGACTTTACATTTGCATGGCATGGGGCTAAACTTGCTGGGCTGCAGCGACTATGGCACCTTACAATCTGGCATGGAAACTGGAAATAAGTTTAAAACATTGCAGGTCGTTTGCAGTTGTAAAGTGAAGGGTCGGTCATTGTTTTAGAGCAGTTTGCATCAACCCTATATTGCAACCTGTGTGTGGTCACACTGCAGATATGATCTGTTTTGTCAGAAGGGTTTTCTTGCTGTAAACAGAAAGATACTCACATACTTTATGAAAAACATATTAAAATGGGAGCTTAACAAGATGGTTACATATGGTTACAATGGCTTATCAAAGTGTAAGATATGGGTTGTTTGTCTTCTGGTTCACCCCAGCATATCACATTCAACTGTGTAACAACATGAGAACAATGAGCATTTAAAACTTTATCAAAAATATACAACAGCAGCATAGAGCAAAGATTTTTTTACATACGCATTTGGCAGTGGCAACTTGTATGTGATATATGCTGATATCTTGTACACTTATTCCCAGCACTGTGTACAATGTCACTGACCTCTAAGTGTTCTACTCTCCCTTTAATATTATGACAACAGGCATGAAGGCTTTCCTCCAGGTCTGTAGTTAAATGTGACACTAATCTTTTCTCTGATCCACAGCGTGTCCAGCTTGGTTTACTGCACTTCATTTGAGACAATTCTGCTTTGTTGCTAGGTTAGCCTTTGGATATGGCTTTGTAAGAAATCTGAAAGTATTTTCTCCGTTTATTGTTTCTTTTTTACTTTGCATTCTTTGCCTTCTCTTTAATATTGTCTCTGTGGAACTTTGTCGGAACAGCATAGAGATTATGAGAGCTTGAGAAAAAATATTTTTTAGGGTGCTCCAAATAACCAGTTTGGATATGCTTCTTCAAATTACATTTTGTCATTTATTTTGCCCTAAGCCCCCAAAGGAGCCTCTGATGGAAGCACCCAGAAAGCCTTATGACCTTTAGATTGAGCCGTTCATAACTCCTTTGTAAGGATATAATGATATTAAAAATAAGAATACATTTAATGGTCACTGGAACAGAGGTCAGGAGGTTAATAGGAGGGTTAATCTAAAGATAGGAGGATGCAGCTCATAAAACTCATCAGGTCATGTTGTTGGCCAACGAAGCATTTTTACTGGGTCATAATTTAGATGTCATTTTAATCTGTTTTTGTGTCCATTAGGCTGGGGGAGGAGTATGGATTTACAATGCAATAAATTGAAGGGTTGTGTTGTTTCTGTCTCTGGGGATCATACTCCCCTTTAACCTCTGCAGGTCAATTCTTTCTATACAACATTAACTAAATAATAATAATAAACATTATTTAAGATCAACTTAAGAAATCATGGTGTGCTTTTAAAAATGTTTTTATAATACCTTCCAAATACTGATTTTTCAAAGGCTTAGCTTTCAAAAGCATATATTTTAATGGATATGTTTATTCAGTGAAGAAAAATCCTTTGGTCTTTTTGCAGCTAACACATCTTTGGCCTGTTCAATTAATCCTAACCTACTTTCCCAACCATATTTAGAAATCCACAGTACATGTATGTTTTTATGTGCACATCTTTTCAAGTTTACCTTTCCAGGCATGTCTTTAACTGTGTTATCTACTGTATGTGGTAGCAAGATACACATCAGAGAAGCCAAAAGAAAAAAAAATAAATAAATAAAAAATACAGTCTGTCATACTTAAATATAAAAAGTGTCACAAAATACTTAGTGGTTCATGAACATGTTTTGAAATTAATCTAACTGTCAAGAATTGTTTATTTGAATAAAGCAGGAAATAGTGATAAAGTAATAAAACAAATATGCTTAAATACTGTAACCTGAGCAGAGGGGTAGATTTGTTTTAAATGTAAAAAGAAAATAAGTGATTTGATTTGTGAGCAGTTTGCGAAGGTTTGGCTAAAACTGTTGTGCATGCGTTGATCTTTAAAACACTAAATTAAATTACTTTTTTATTATTATTATTGCTTACATGTAAGACTCACTTTGAAAAAGGATTCCAGTAGAGTGCATCTATGATATTGGCAATAATGTTTAAGTTTCCACAGTAAAAAACTAAAAATGTTTGACTGACCACTAGAAGTTAGATGATTCATATCTGGTTCAGAGATCAGAACCACCGTAGAACATTTACTATAAGTTTTATGGTAATAGCTAAGCTGAGGGTTGTGGGTAATGTAGTCTTAATAATTGCTTGCCTTTGTCGAACTGTGCCAAGAGCTTTAAAGTGGCTTCATTTGAGGTCTTTCTTTCGACGCTAATCTACCAGTACACACTTTAATCTGTTTGCGGTAAATTAAGGAAGAGACCCACGCTTCCAGGCAGCCCCACCCTGTTTCATGCTTTTCTCTCTTTGATAGATGTTGGATGTGTAATGTCGTTCAGCTCGGTCTTTCTCTCCGCGTGCTCGTAGTGACCCCTGGTGGCCAAGTGTCACCGTGATTCTGATTTGGGTTCATTGTTGTAAAGAGTTGGTGCGAAGTCAGGTGGCGCATGTTAAATTGTGAGAAAGTTCAGGATTCAGCGGAGTTCGGGTGACGTTTTGTCTTTGGAAAGCAGGGTTTTCGTGATGGGAGAACGAAGCAGCATCCTTTGTCTTGTGAGTAACTGCTGGGTTGAGTTTTTTTCTTCTCGCTGTTTGAGCTAACTGTGGCTTCTGAATCTTTCGAAGATGTCCCGAAGTCACCGGAATAATAAATAAAGGCAAACAAAACACAATGACGCAAATGTATTGTTACCACGTAGCAAAATATTCTTTACTGCCTTAAATATACTTGTAATATGCTGCATAATGTTTTTCTTTTATTAGAAAAGGAGTATTCTTTCGTGTGTGATAGATGCTTTCATTTGCAGTAGTTTGTGCTCACATTATTGTACTTTTACAACGCGACGAACTGACTAATAGAAGATTGGGCAAAAATTTCCAAATAGAAAAACGATAATATCTTACATAGGTATTCATGCCTCAGTCTTTTTTTTCCCCCTCCATTTATTTTGTTCCAGCCACAGTTTTCAATAGTGCGTGACTGTAATGTGAAGGAAATTTACGTATGGTTTTCAAACATATTTTTAAACCAAATTCAGCAAATTGCGTTTGCATTTGTTTTCCATTTGTTCTGAATTGTTTGCCTTTTCTTTTTTCTTTGCAAGACAGCTCAACTTTTGTCAGATTGGTTGGAGAGTGTGTGAACAGAAATACTCAGGCCTTTCGAATTAGATTTAGGTCTAGATTTCGACTTGGTAAAACTGCAAGTCTTAGTCCTCTAGTCCAAAATACGTTATGCTCTAATTGATTACTCTTATGAGTAATATTCTACTCATAAGAGTAATCAATATAATATTGATTATCAATTAATTGGAGAAAAATAATTGGTACATTCTGCAGATTTTCCATTTATCCACTTAAGCTATTTTTGTGCAAAATTAGAAATGCATCAAAAGACGGCAATGAAGAAATAATACAATTCCTTTTTAAATGAGAAAATAAACATGCAACATCTTAGCACACCTTTTGTGTCCCCTTGATGCTCTGTAGCGAAGATGTGTCTGCAGCTAAAAATACTTCCAAATTCAACATGTGAAAAGCTCAGCCCTTTCTCCTTAACTTAACATCAGTTCTTCTGTGTGTGGTTAGTCTTTTGACTATTTTCTGGATTAACTGAGTAATAATTGGATAGCAAAAGGTGATATCAATTTTGGCTTAATTACTGCTCTGAGTATGTTTGTTGTTTTAGCAAATGGCCTTTTTTTTGTCTGTATAAATCAGTTAATGATTGACCAATTACTTCTTACACTATGGCCCTCGTTTCATTCATCTTCCCATCAGCAATCTTACATGGTCCCTAAACATGCCCACAGTATAATGCTGTCACTACCATGTTTCACAGTATGCATAGAAGATTCAGGGTGATGCATTAGGTGTCTGCCACAAATAGTATTTTGCACGAAGGACAAACTGTTCAGTTTTAGTCTTCTCATATCAATTTTACTTATTCTCTGAATAATGCTCTTCTTGCCCAGGCTGTTATTTTTTGAAGTAGGTTTTTAATTTGGCTGTCCATTGGTCTGTGAGACTCCACATGTACAGACTGTTCAAAAAGCAATTAGTTGCAATAAATTTGATTGAGTGGTATCAGATATAACAAACTTTCTTTGTTTAAAAAAAAGAAGAAGAAGAAAATAATGCACTTCATCTTGGTCTGTCATATAAAACTTGAATATAGTGCATCAAGGTTTGAGGTTGTAATATGAAAACATGTAAAAAAAAAAAAAAGAAAGAAAAAACTCAAAGGCTAGAGATACTTTTACAAAGCACTATTATGTTTACAAGTTAATCCTTTTTTAACTTATGCTGCAGAATTAACTCTTGGCATCCAGAGCTGAGGAGTGTTCCTCACCTCCATGGATCTCGCTCAAGTTTACTAGATCAGCGCAGTCTTTCCAGGCATATTGTATGAATTACTTTGCAGATTTCCTCCCATTGTTTTTGTGGAAGCGCTGCTGCTTTTCAGCAAGGCTTTGAATTAAAATTAGCTACATCCACATGCACCTGTAACCAAGCAGTGGATTTTCACTGATTTAGAATGGGAGCCGGTATGACTCACTGTTTTCTGCCTTTTTGACAGGATTATTTACCTAATTGGCTGGGATACTTAAACACTCAAAGCAATTGACTCCATTATGAGTGGTTATTTCTCTGTAACTGTTTTAGGTTTGGCCAATTCTTATTTTTTGGTTTATTCAGACATTTTTATTTTGTATGGAGGAAACAAGTAAAGCCATTTCGAAGCGATAACGAATGTGTTTCCTAAGTAAAATACAGTAAAATGAGGAGGGGTCTGTCCTGTTTGCATTTGCATTACAGTTCGTTATTTAAAATAATGCCTGCATCACTTTAGGAAAATTACATATTCGCATTGCTTTCATAATCAGAAGGTAATGGAGCAAAACTGTGGCATGGAGGCATGTCTCGGCTTGACCAAGACATGCCTCCATTACCTGTGATTATCAGAGGGTAGAAGGGTGTTGCATTAAAATGTTGAGCACAATACTTGGAAATGACTCTCTTTTACTTTTAACTGTAGACGTCAACAGAAACTGTGGGAAGGCACCTCGCATTTACATCAGACACAGAGAAAGTTTCACTTCAAACAGAGTCATACGAGAGGAATTTATGTTTGTCAAAATTGGCTGGCACGATTTGCTCAATTCATGTCGTGTCACCTCTGACCTATAAAACATTGCCACATTTCTCCTTTCTGCTGATAGATCACATAAACGTTCAATTTGGTCCAAAAAGATGAATATTATTAGTTGGCCAGATTTGCCTGGAATGATGTTTGATACCAGCCCTCCAATACATGTAGCTGGATTTTAAGATGCAGCCATAAATCCCGATGAAACCAAATTTACAGCATGTCATTACTTGCAAACGTCTGCTCATGCTGTGTGAAAACTTTAGATAATTAATCTTGTAACTTGAGATGTGTTGCCCAATCTTCATCCCCAAACAAACTGCATTGTGTGCAACTTAATTCAGCTTGGTCAGCTAGGTCCCTCTGGAGCAGTTGGTTATGTGGCTTCTCCTTCATATCCAGTAATACTTTCATATGTCAACAAAGCTTACCCTAAAAATAAACCCACCCGCCAAAAAAACAGCAACTTGGAATATAGATTACTAACAGGTGCATCTCAATAACTTAGAATGTTATTGAAAAGTGAATTTATTTAACTGATTTGATACAAAAAGCAAAACCTATATAGAATCGATACATATATACTGATACATTATTTTTTATTAATTTATAAGAAAATGACATATGAACCAAAGTTCTCTAAAATTTTAGGCGAACTAAAATTATTTTTTTATAAAGAAATGACTGCTGACTTAATAGTTGTCCAGCAGACAGTCATTGACACTGGTTTTAGATAAAATAAGCTTCAAAAGTTCAATTCTAAAGAAGCTAGCTGTTCAAACTACTATATATGAGTACATCATTGGGAAGTTTGGATGCATAGGCCACAGAGATAACTGCAGCCTTAAGAGTAGGAGTGTACTGATAAATAGACTCAGATTTCCTTAATCTTGTGAGACTTTTAAATGTTTAGAACAGCCGATCTTATATACTAATCTTATCTTACCTCAGCAAAGGCCTAAAAATCAACTACTGTCCTGTTTTGCTCTGCCATGACAGAGGTTTGACTGACAGACCTGCCTACCAGGTCATGTCTGCATGTTTGGAGTTAATAATAGTCACCCTTCTGTTGCAAACTCAGTCATTTTCTGGCTACATTTAGCAATACTTTAGACAAAAAAATTAGTAATGGCCAAAATCGGAATTGGCAGATCATATTTTTTAAAGCTCGGTAATTGGCGGTTGGCCAAATAACTGCAATCTGTGCACCCTTACTTTAGAGGATTGTGAAAAGAGCACATTTAAGTGTTTGAGGAACTTACAAATGTTACACCCCTTGTGTAAAGGCACTCCTGAACCAGAAACAATATCAAAAGTGTCTTATCTGGGATAAAGAAAAAAAAGGTATCTGCTGCTCAGTGGTCCAAAGACTTATTTTTGTATTTCATTTAAAAATTGAAGTCCCAGAATATGTGAAGAAGAGTGGAGAGGCACTAGAGGTCCAATATAAAGATTCCACAGATAATGTTGATTCACGAACTCAGATTATCCGCTGGTGTCAGTCCACTGTGTTTTATTAAACCCAACAATTTTATTTGGTGTGTACAATCATTCTAATTACAAAGCAGAGCTTTCTCCTCATAATATATGTATAGCATTTCAGTTTCACTTTTTAAATGAAAGCAAAGTTATAAATATGTTTGTTTAAAACAGCAAAACAAAACACTGAACTCATTGGATTTTTCCACAGTTATATCTAATTCTTTCTGCACTTGATGCTTTTCAATACGTGCTAACTAGGGCTCCAATAGGTAGACATTTTCACTCTTCTATCATGTTTTGAAGCTTGTTATTCTTACATCCTGGAAACCTGATCTCAACCACTTTGCGAAATTTTGACTGACTTGATTGCATCTGTCTCTTCATGTAGTTTCAAACTGACAGAATGATGTTGACTTCAAGACTCTGTGTGGGCTGAGCAGTGGTTACAGAACTCCTTGTTGTTCTCGTCGTTGAAGACATTTCTTTGACAGTGTTTTGGTTGTTGCGATGCAGAAAAAGGAACCTGGAGCCAGACACATCCCTGCCACATTTATATTCCTCTTCTTACGCTTTGTGTGTATGAGTAAAAAAACAAAACAAATTCTGCTATGGTAGCTCAATCCTAATGCTCGTTTAAATGGAAGTGAACTACTTCACCGTAAGCCTTATCCTTATAATGAGTTACTAAGCCTCTTTGGAACATGGCTCAAATGATTGGCTCAATAGATGTGGATCAAAGCACTTTAATCTTCATCTGCTTAAAGCTTGAGAATGTAAAATCTGATTATATGCCCCCTTTACCACTACTGTGCTAAATCTTCAAAATTGCTTTAAAATGCTTTTTGATTCATTAAAATAAAGGATTATTACTGACTTTTCAGAGTGTGCACTGAAATATCTGCCTCTGAGGCAGATATGTTAAGAATTGGAATTAAAGTGAAAGATAAAGTGTTCTATTAATGAATTCACTGTAAATAATTTTGTTTCTTGCAAAATTTTATACAAATGCTGACCAATATTAAGTAAACAGTTTAACTGTTTTTACAGCCGTGGTGCGGTTTGCATTTATCAGACTGAGTGAAACAGCTATCAGTTTCTGCATACCAAGGGCCTCTTGAGTGTGATATATAATGCTGAGAAAACAAGTCTTTGCCTCCTTAAAGTTTTCTTTTGTCTTTGTTTTTTGACACATAAACATGTTTTAGGTGATCAAACTTTTTTTTTTATACCAGACGAAGACAACTTGCATAAAGGCTAAAAGCAAACTGTATAGTGGCCTACCTGTTACATTGTTATTCACATATTTTTGTACATTTTAACCAGCCAGACCTCGGCCATATTACAGTAAGTGAACCACAGTGACAGTTATCATCCAAAAATGGAGAAAACGTGAAACAGGGATGGCCTAAGACCAAAAATACTTCAAAGGTGCACAAACATCTGACCCCAGAGGTCACAAAAGAATCCATAATGATTTCTAAATCACTGTAGGCCTCACATGTCTCAGTTAATGTTAGGGTTCATGATTGAACAGTAAGAAACAGAAACGGCAAAAATGGCATTCTTGGTAACGTTCTAAGAGAAAACTCCAGATGACCAAACTGAAGAGAAAGGCCAGTCTCATGTTTGCCAAAGAAATCATCTATAAGACTTTTGGAAACTATTCCCCAGACTGATGAGACAGAAGAAACACTTTTGAGCAGTTGTGTATCTTCACATGTGGCATAAAACTAACTGAGCAAAAGAACATCATACTTTTGGTGGGAGTACAATGTTCTAGGGCTGTTTTGCTGCTTGGATATGTTTTAAGATAATGGTGGGATGCATGTACATATACACA
The DNA here is from genome assembly GCF_019740435.1 of Gambusia affinis. NCBI lineage: Eukaryota > Metazoa > Chordata > Actinopteri > Cyprinodontiformes > Poeciliidae > Gambusia > Gambusia affinis. The sequence continues at coordinate 14,104,271 of NC_057878.1, forward strand.
CACTACAGGAATGTTCCATTTATCACAAGCACTTGATGATAATTGTTGCAATGGTGGCATAACCAGTTATCAGGTTATATCAGCTTATCTCTGTCTGAAATTAATGATTAATGTTTAATGATCTGAAACATTTAAAGCACAGCTTAATATTTTTTACATAATTGCTAAAACCATGTTGTGACAGTATAATGAGACAGATAATCTGTGAAAAGATTGATCTCCTTCACCTCCTCCCAGTGCTGCTATTGTTGCCTGAAGAATTATCCGGCTCCCAGTCAGAGTCAACCAATCAGAGCCAGGAGGATCATCATAGCGCTGTCACTTAACCTTGTGAACATGCTGTTAAATGCGCTAGTGGTGGAGAAGCAACTCACCGTTACAGAAAAAAAAAAAACATTTATCTGCTGTGAATAGTGGCCATGCTAACTAATGTTAGCATTTTCACCAGGCTCTGTTGACAGAGAGAAGCCGTAAGTGGAAGAGGGGAAGAGAGAAAGAAGTGAATAGCGCACACATGGCCATGATTGACAGCACTAAGGACCGCCTCCTCTGATTGCTTGTTTCTAATTAGCACTGGGAGGAGCTTGATTTATTCTTTTCACAATTTTGTCACCAGGGTTTCCCTCAGTGCCTTATAAACCTGGCGGGCCACCAGGCTTTTATATATATATATATATATATATATATATATATATATATATATATATATATATATATATATATATATATATATATATATATATATATATATATATATATATATTTTTTTATGTTTGCATTTTTAGGACTTTATAGTTGGTGTTCAGGGATTAATCTTCCAATCTTTTAACAACACATAATTATCAAGTGGTATTTTCAAACTATCTGTCAACTTTAAACATTTTTTAACTCAAAAACATGACGGGCCCCTGGATGATTGACTGCCCCAGTGCCCAACCACCAGTCTTGACAAGTTTTCTGGGGGAAACCTTGCTGTCACAACATAGTGACAGCTTCAACAAATATATAAATATTTTGTATAAACTTTATATTTTGCAGCTTCAAGTGTGACAAGCAAGTGAAAACAGAATTCTTCTGTTTAGTTGGCAACTATCAACGAAATTTTGTCTGCTTTATTGAATTAATGATATCTGCGTGTCTCCTCAGGGTGACATCACCTGGAATACATCTTTGGGACCCAGCATTTCCCTAAAGCCAGTCCCACTGCAGAGCCTCTCAGAACTGGAGAGGGTCCGCCTTCAGGAAGTTGCCTTCAGGCGACTGATTCGGTGTCATGACCTGGGCTGCCATATCACCATTCCAAAATGTACTTATCTTCTTCGCACACACACTCAAATATTCACTTCTGCAAACCTCTTTTTGTCTGTTGACATATATGCACATGCACAGATCCAGTTATTGGTAATCCTGGTAAATATCTGTGGAAAATAAATATATCTTTTATTGCATCAACTGTAATGTAGGTATGATGGAGAGACACACATGTGCAACAATAACTGGCTTCCTTAGCAATCTGTATAAAATGTATATGAAGCCTTTTAAAAGAGTTTCAATAGTAACACACACAGATATCCATTTTCTTAAGCAACTCTTCAAAATGGAAAGCCAGTAGAGCATGCTGTTTAAGTAAGGGAGATGCTTGCTGATCTAGCCAGGGGGATTGTTACTTGCCTAAACTTAACTCCATCTACAATAAAAGCATTATTTTAAATATTTATAACAACTGTAACCATTATAGAAAGGTCGGACAACAACTTTAGTTTGTCTTTCTAAAGCACAAGAAAGGCAAATAATTTTTTTGTAGAGCTGGAACCATTTTTTTCTATTGACTTTATACTGTTGCAATAAAGGATTACTTTATTCTGTGCTGATATATCTGGGAGGCAATTAAGTTTTCTAGTTTGCATCAAATCAGCTTAAAGACAGCCAATTAAAAAAAGCTAATCTTATTGAATCAATTGCATTAAAATATTGATTTTATTCACCCTAGTGTAGAGCAAAAATGACATTGCTTGCTTGAGTTTTAGGGGATCGGTAGTGAAACAAGCCTGTACAGGAGCTAAATAAACCGGATTTTTATATTTACTTTTACAGATGGCCACAAGCACAAGAAGTTTCTTAGGAAGAAGTTGGATTCGTTATCTAAGGAAAAGAACAGAGACAAAGGTAATGCCGCTCATGATGAGTAGTGGTGTTTCTCAAATTTATCCTGTGAGAAGATTTGACACAAATATTACAGCAGAATGGTATAGCTGTAAATCCCAAACCGAAGTCATTTTCAAGCCTGTGGAGATAAACACAGTTGTATTTTAGATCCGTGGGAGCGTCTTATTAGTTTCTTGGGCCTTGTCAGGCTCTGACATTTTAAAAGCTGCTCTTATCCTTTTTGGCTGAAGCTGTTTACACTCACTCCACCAAACACACTCTCAGCTGTTTATTCGCTCGGAGCTGTGAGTGATCAGAATCTTCCAGTACAGAGGAAGCTGTGATCTTCAACCACCACACTGCCCCGCCCGCTTCAACAATGTGGCAGGAAAGTGATGTTCTCCGTCAGAAAGAGGCAGTCAAGGGAAATAACTAAAACAATCTTAAGTGGAGGCTCATTCGTTGCAGCTTATCCTCCGGCATTCCCAGCCCCCTCTTTCCTCTTTTTCTCCTCAGTCTTTTGTTTACAAAGGCACTCGGGAAAGTATGCACTCACTGAATATTAAGTGCGTGCTCTGCTGTTGCCAGTTCCTCTTTATTTTTAGTGGAATTTATTTAAGATTCTACTAAAATTTTAAAATGTGTTCCTGAAAGTTATACAAAGGATTAGAGTGCTTTGAAAAATGGATGTAACCCTTAAATATCTACATATTTTGTCACATTACTATCACAATGTATTTTATTGGGATAAACCCACACAAAGTAGGGTATAATAATAAAAGAAACATAAATTTTTATATGGATTCCAAAATATATGTTTTGCATTTGTATTCACCCACTTTTATCCTATACCAAAAAAATGCAAAAATTCAGAAAATGTAGAAAACTAACACTGCACTTAGTCCTTAACACACTATTCCAAAGCTGAAATTTGGTGGTGGCAGCATCATTATGTGTGGATTTTTTTTTCTTTAGGGTTAGAGGGAAGCGCATTAAAAGGTCAGTGGAACAACAGATGGAGATAACTGTAGGGCTATCATGGAAAAAATCCCATGAAAGGCTGCAAAGGAGAAGAACATTAAACAAGTGGCTACAGTAGACTGGAACCGTAATAAACATATCAGTGTGATAGAATGGACCAATCAAAGTCCAGATCACAATCCCTACTAAAACATCCCTTTCAGTCTGCGCAAAGCAGTTTGACCCACACCTAAAAGTACTTGCTCCTCCAAGTGCAGCAAAATGTAGTTCTTAACTCAGAGCACTGGATACAAATCAGTGTCACACTTTTCAGTTTTTTATTTGTAAAAATTTAGAAATCCATCGTTCTTTTCCCCACTTATGCCTTGTTCTGTGTTGGCCTATCCCACACAATTGTCATAAAGTGCTTTTGAATTCACAGTTGTATCATAAAAGCATATGAACAAGTTGAAGAGGTATGAATGCTTTTATGAGACATTGTGACCAATATATGACTGAAGAACAATTCAGAAACTATGTGCCAACTTCAGCTTTAATCACTACATCTTACTCTCCCCCTAATCACACAGAGACTTCACCGCAGGCGTTTGGCGTACCGCTGTCACACGTCATAGCCAACGACCGCGTGCACAAGCTCCGGCATGAACACCAGCACGATCACCAGCGGGAGGAGCAGAGTAATGCTACTGAATTGATGCTATCCTTCCTTCACCTGTCCCCTGGCTTCAAACGGCCTAACAAGGAGCTCTCCAGCAGCAACTCCTCTCTGAGCTCCACCCCAGAGAGCCATAATGATTCTCCACTCCCCAGCATGCCAGACATAGCCTCACGGACATCCAGGAGGGTAAGCCTTTCTGTCAGTAAAACTGACTCACCCATGTAGAACAACATGGGTTCCGTCTGATTACAGCCGCTCTGCAGATTTCAGTGGGAATTCGTGACCTTTTTAGATATTCACTCTGCATGCAGATGTGGCGGCCTTTAATTGGATCCAGCACACACGTTTTCCTGCAGCAAAGCTGAGCTGGTGTGCTTTCCATTGACTACATGGTTGTCACTCTTATGACTGACAGGGTGGAGTGTCTGTGGACTGCATCACTGACCTCGATGATAACCAGGCTCGGCTGTTGGAGGCCCTTCAGCTGTCTCTGCCAGATGAGGCAGCCGGGAACAGGAAGAAACCCCGTGACAAAAAGCTCAGCCTTAACCCTATTTACAGACAGGTGCCGAGGATAGTTGATCTCTGCTGCCAACACTTGGAAAAAAATGGTACAAACTTCAGAAGCATCAATCATTTTATGAATGCGTATGTGGTTGTTGTCACTTGTGAAGGATTCGTTTCTTTGTTCAGGCTTGCAGACAGTAGGAATTTTCCGCGTTGGGAGTTCCAAAAAGAGAGTACGACAGGTAACCTTCTGTACTTTAATCAATTTCCTCAATGTTTTAAAAAAGAAAAAAAAAAATTCTTTGCAGCACTGATGTGGTGATGTTTCATCTAGCTCCGTGAGGAGTTTGATCAAGGCTGGGAAGTGCACTTTAGCGATGAGCACTGCGTCCACGACGTCGCTGCTTTGTTGAAGAAGTTCCTCAGAGACCTGCCTGACCCACTGCTGACAAGAGAACTGTACACAGCTTTCATCCACACAATGCGTGAGGAGCACACAGACAGATGCAGACTCGATGAAAAGTTTGCATTTACTCACCATAGGCATGGATGTTGTGTAAATTTGGGACATTTAAAGAGGCAATATAAATGTTTTTTTGTTTTTTTTTTCAAAGTGGAAAGGTAGTACAGTTCAAATTAGTTTATTACAAGCATTATTGTAAAATTAAAGTGTATAATAAATTTACTGTTAAATCTCTTTAGTCAAGAAAGTACTTAAATAAAACTTTTCTAACAGATAGTAAGGCAAAGATTTCAATCCTTAGAACACTGTACCTACTGTCAACCCTGTCGAAACTTTGTCAGCTGTTCTTAAACTTCTTCTAAAAGTTGGATCTGTGCCAGAAAACCAGCAAAATTAAAGAAACTTTAAAATTTGTAATAATAACACTGCTTAAATATCAAGTCAGTTATGCAATAAACTTGTTAATATCTAGATAAACGTGTACACATTATGTATGTATTTGTGCTATGTTTAATTTTGAACCATTGTAAATTCGAGAAAATCCACAATTAATTCATGTACTGACTAGTTGTAAAAAGAACTGTAAATGAAATGTGTCTATGGGCCACAATTTATATAACATTCATGCCAATCGTTGGTATCAGCAAGTTTTTCACCGGCTTTATTCACTGTTTTGATGTAAATGTTTGTATGAACTTTTGATTATGTTTTTAACTGACTAAAGTTGATGCACTTGTGTTTCTGCAGTGCTGGATTACTCCAAACAACAGAGCGCCATCCAGCTCCTCATATTTCTGCTTCCTCCCTCTAATAGCGACACGTTGCAGTGCATCCTCAGCTTATTGTCCACTGTGTCCTCACATGCTGAAGACAGCCTGGACACAGAAAGACGAAAGGTAAAAAAAATATATATATATATATCTCCCCTTTTTGGATGAGTAGAATAAAGCAGAATTTGCTTTGTATAACTCATGGAAAGTATGAGTTATACTTTCCATGAGTTATATATATATATTTAGAGAGACAAAGAGAGAGAGAGAAAGAAAGACTTTTCCAGATTGTTTACATTAATCATCACTTTCATGTTAATTACAAATTAGTTTGATTGCTTAGAGAAATAAGCAAATGCCAAAAGCATAGAACCCCCCCCCCACATGATTAGCCATCAGAGGGTAATTTGCTTCCTCATAAACAGACTGTTCCACAGATTTAATGCGATGAATGCCAGCAGCCAGCAGAGGGCAGTTGGACAGATGTGCCTTGCATCTGCAGCCTCTAATTTGAAGAGATTACTGTGCCAAAACAGCAGCGCTGTTATGCATGTTAATCGATTATAATTATCTTTATCAAATGATTCATGAACACTCTCTCCATGAAGCACCATGAGCACACAGAAACCAGGCTTCTGTGAACATCCCTCTATTATGGCCTAATTTGTTATTTCTCCTGTTATAAAGCCCAGTACCTGTGAACATGTGTGAGATTAGTAGGAGACATATTAGGAACACTTAGCACCTATTTATTTTCATTTTGCCTCTGTGCACTGAATAGATTTTGTATAATTTTTAGGTAATTACTTTGAGATGTGTAATGTGTTGGACTGAGAATAATATAGGGCTACATTTTAATTTGTGTTGGACTAAACTCACTTAGCTAACGGCTCAAAGAATTTATTTCTGTGATTATATTCTACACCCTTACTTTTTGCTTTTCTGTTGTTTTGCATTGATGTGAAATTATATTATTCTGGTAAAGTTTTTTTGGGGGGGAGGTAGTATTTTCAAAATAAAAATATCCATTATCAATATTGCCCAGCTTGTGGCTCATATTACGACAGATAATGAAAACTTGATAAAAGAATCTGCCAGAGCATGGATGGTTTCAGGATCTATTTGGAGAGGTTTACTGCTGGGGGTCATTAAGACAGCAGTGCACTCCATGCTATTCTTGATGAGTCAAAGCATTCTCTGCCTGTTTGAACAAGCACAAAGCCTTCCTGGTGAGATTGTTGTGACAGCATTTTTGCATACTTGGTGCTGCATTGAGCAACAGCCTGCTTGATAGCAACAGCGGTGGCTTGTTCATAATTTATGGTTTGCATACCCCTGTCAGACAAATTCAAGCCGGACTATGAAACCCAGGATATCTTGTCACTGTCATCCCCATAAGCAGACTTATCTATTGAAAGGCTCTTTCTAGGTGTTTTATCTACGACCTCAGCAAGCAGATGAAAATATTTCAAAATAAAAAAAAAAACATGCTTACGCCCCTTGCTGACGAGAGATTGGTGTGCACTGAACTCTCCACGAAGAAGCGCACACTCCTCCGAATTGCACATAGAGGGAAATTACTGACAGATTTAGGGGAGTTGTGGGTTCTTCAGGCTGCGTCTTAAATGTGAAATGTATTTTCCCTCTGTTGAAGTGAGGACTTGACATTGCCTTTAGCCATGAAAAGAACAGAGGACTATGTGAAGAAGGGAAAAGCAGAACTCTGAAAATGACTTCAAGTTGTCAGTCTGATGATCAGAACAAGGTAGACATGTTGGAATTTCTTTAAATGTATGATTCATTCAGACTGAAGTCACAATATGTGGATAGTGATGAGGTTTTCCGTACTGAAAACCTCATCACCCGCATCCTTTGACACTGGTGAAGAGTTGATGAAAACACAGATGGTGCTTCGTTCATCATAGTAAAATGGAAAGTGACAGTGGAGCTGCAGAAACTTCCAATATGTGCAGAGAAATTTTGCAAATTGTCATAATTGCCTTCACCATAAAATTATGGCTGAAGATCCTGGAGACTGTGTAGAACATTTTTAGTCTTGTTTGAAGGGAGCCAGGTGTTTTTCCCAAGAAAGAATCGTCATTTCCGACTTTAAGCTGCTTCTTCTTTCAAGCTCTTTGAACATTGCATGGCAATACAGCTGATGTACAGCTTTTTTACAAACAGGGTTCAAAAGGCTAGACTACTGTGTGAATAAGATGACAACACAAGCTGAAGTGCGAGACAAAAGTATTAGTAAGCGCACCGATGAAACTAATGGCCAATGAAATTACTCTAATACCCACAGAAACAGACTTTGAACAGAATCATTGACCTAATAATTTTTTTTTTATTTCATTCTTTAGTAGATTTCTTTGTAAAAAAAAAAAAAAAATCTATCATCCTTTTTTGTTTAGATCCCAGGAAACAAGATGACGTCACGCAATTTAGCCACAATCCTTGGTCCCAACTTGTTACACACGCAAAAGAACTCAGACAAAGAGTTTGCTGTCCAGAGTTTTGCCCATGCAGAGGAGAGTTCAGCCATCATCAGTGTTGTCCAAAGGATGATTGATGCTTATGATATGCTGTTTATGGTAAGTGGAGCACAGGGCATTTTAAGCAGCCAAAGATAAGGTGGAGTTTACGACAAACTGAGTCACAGATATGTCTTGATTTATGAGCCACGTTTACATAAAGGAAATGTAAACATAAACTTCATAAACCAAGAGAAGGTTTTATAGATGCTTGTAAAACAAAGCTACATCACTAAAGTAAGTTTGTTTTTAGTCCAGAACCTTGTAAAATGAGCTTTTATCTACTCTACATTTTGAGAAATAAGAAGCCTACTGGAAGCCTTCCAGTATCTGCTTCCTCTTCCTCTGTTTTTGCTTTTTACAGGAATTAAGTCATGCTCTTTGAAAAGAACTCACAGAACTCTCTTTTATATAATAAAACAATCTGTACTGCTATGGAAACATTAGAAAATTAAAATCAGTGATGTAAAAGTCAAAAATATGTGCTATGAAATAAATCTTTACTATTCATAATACCACGTTCTTTACTGCTACTAAATATGCACTTGATATTATCGATTATTTATAAGACGATGAAACAAACTGGACTTTTGCTTTACCCAGGTTCCTGCAGATCTTCAGAATGAGGTGCTGATTAGCTTGCTTGAAACGGATTCTGATGTTGTCGAATACCTGCTGCGAAGAAGGGCCTCTCAGTGCTCGTAAGTGTCCAGTAGTTCCCTCTTTACTTGATTTGTCCACTAGGCCACTGATCGTTTTTGTACGTTATTAAGATGCCATCATTTTTTTTTTTCTGTTTTCTTTGCAGGGAGTCAGGCATTCTGAGGCCAGAAGATTCATTTTCTCTGACTGAGAGTTGCATGTCTAGTGACTCCCTCAAAGTATCCAGCGGAGAGGTGTCTCCTTATGACAATAACTCTCCTGTCCTGTCAGATCGACTGCTACTTAAGAACACAGAGCACAGCAGTTTGAACTCAGACAGAGATCCCATTTGCCCCAGTGAGTACAAACTAAATGACCATTCCAAAGATGGATCAGGAAGCGCTTCGCCAACCCTTTCCGCTGACAAAGGTGAACAAAATTTATTTTATGACATGGTTGTACTTTAGAAGTAGTTTGACCCACTCACACCCTGACACCCAAATTGCAACAGAGATGTTTGGAACTGACCCACTGACTTGTCTTTCTGACAACCAGGAGAACAGAAACCGATGGGATGAACAAGATTACACTCAGAAACATAAATAAAAAAAAACTAATTTTAATTTCACGTAAACTCTTTTTGTCATGGTAGATCATGACAAAAAGAGTTTACGGTAGATGTCATGGTTGTGGAGAAGTTTGAAGCAGAGATAGGTAAAAAAAAAAAACAATATTGATTGCTTTAAAAATCTCATTATACGTTGTTCAGTCTATCATCTGACTGAACAGGTTTAGACAAATGAGGCAATTGTAAACCTACTTCTTTCTTCATTAGGGACTGGTAAAAGTTGATGAAAAAGATTAATGGTCTGTGGATGTGCATAGCTGAGACATTAAACAAAGAAGATTCTCAGTTGTAACTCTAGGAGATCAATGAAATTTTGACCCTGCATGTTGTATGTTGGAATACATACATACCAGAGTTTTAAGATTTTTATTTGGAAAGTATTTTGATAACTGTGTATGATTTTCCTTTGACATCTATGTAATACTATTTGCTGCTCTGTCACATAAAATCCAAAAAGCCAGACAGAATGTGACTTTACAAAAAGTGAAACAGTTCACAGGGTGTGTATATATATTTTCTTTAGAGATTCTCCAGGTTCAGTCCAGTGGGATTTTTTTTCTTACTTTGTCATAATATAAACATTACAAACTTTCCAGCTTTTACTGGAGCTAAAAATAATTTAGCACAAAACAGGAACAATGCAAGTGCCAAAAGCACGCAGAAGCCAGCCTAAAATAATCATGAATTTATTTCTGTCATATTTCCTGCTCATATAACCATGTATTAAAGCAAGGTTAGAGACTAATCTTTATTTTTACTTTTCTGCTTCTCTCAGATGCCTCGACTGATTGTTTCTGGGACACCTGGCATGAGTTCTTTGGGAAAGATTTTATTAGCCATCACATTACTGGTAACAAAATTATATCCATTTTTTTTTTTTTTTTTTTTTTTAATGCTCGATCCAGACGGACTTGGAATAAATGCAAAATGTTTATAAATGATTCCCAACAGGCTCCCTTGGAGATGCCTCAGAATGTGACTCGTATGGATCGTTGGAGGGACTGAACAGTCACCAAGGCAACAACAAGCTGCCCGTCAGAGCGACACAAACATCATTGGGCGTTTTGGAGAACAGGCCACACCTCCCAGTGACTTGCAGCAGCAGTGGTCCTCATGACCACAGAGAGCAGAGGCAACCAGAATCATCGTTGCATCAGTCACTGAGCAGCCAATCAGGGGCCGTTACCTCAGACAGCTCAGTACAAAGGACAGGACGCCCTACATGTCCATTATTTATGGACAGAACAGAGGTTTTGTCTCCTTGTCTGTGTGCCGGATCTGTTCGGGAAACTTCCGTTGCTCCCTGCCCAGTCTCTGTTTTCAACCATCAGCCCGACACCCAGACATTGCTGCTCCCCCAGCAAAACCCGCCTGCCCTTCAGACTGTAGATCCAACAGAGAGGAAAACGGGCTCTGACTGCTCAAACTTACAGACAGAAAAGTGGCACGTCTGGCAGATGATGTCAAATAAAAGTCCAGAAACCTTCCCAGAAAGTATGGTGTGATCCTCATTTCAGCAACATTAGATTGTTATGACTGTTTATTTATATGTTGTTTTAAAAAAACTCAACCTTTGTTATATTCTCTATTTTTAGAACATTTGGACTGTTTGCTTGAAGGATGCTTTTTTTACATTGTTTTTGTCTATTAATATTATTATTATTTTATTGTGTTATCATGTTTTATAGAATTATTTAATACAAATATTTGTTTGCAACCCAACCATGAAAAATCTATACACTTTAATGCCATAAATACAATTCTGTGAAAAACCTTGTGTCCCTTCTAAGAATTATTTTCTTTTTCCTTTTTAGTCACATTTAAATTCCCTTATATTGTTTTATATTAGACAAAGAAAACCTGAGTGGATATAAAAAGCAGTTTTCAAATAATTTTGTTTATTGTGAGAAAAGAAATAGCTGTCCAAACAAACTGTTATTTTAATTCCTGGTCCTTTGGGGGGAAAAAAAGAAAGTAGTTGGTCATTTGACCAGATTTTGTAGTTCAGTCCCATGGAGAAACTATGGAACGTTGGTGAAACTTCCAAAAACCGTGCTGCCAATTACTCTAAAAGCACACCAAGAGCTAATCAAGACGCCACAAAAGGACCAAGAACGTCCAAAGTATTGCATCAGCCCGATGCCCAGACATTGCTTCATTGCACAACTCCCCTGCCTTGGTTAAGCTCATTGTTTATTATTTAACAATAAGAATGAGATTTGGCAAAAATTCCATCCAAATTACATTTTCAAGTTAAAAGCTACTTCTGACCTACAATAAGACAAAAGCCCGTCCCCCCCAAAATAAACTCAATTTCTAAGACTTTTTGGGAGTATAACTTCCAAACTAATGTGAGAAAAGTTGTTTGGAGTGGTTCATACCATTAAATCTAATGTAAAACTGACAGCATTTGAGGGAAAAAAAAAAAAAAAACAACTACCAACATTAATATAAGCATAAGGGTGGTAATGTAAAAGTCTGGGGTTTCTTTGCCACTTCAGGCTGAGAAGACTTTCATGAAATGGTGGAACCATACCACAAATCCAAGTGCAGTTATCTACAGCCCACCAGCAAGTCTGTGCAGATAAAAAAAAACCCAAAGCAACAACTATGTTTTGAAGGGCTTAGTCAAAGTGAGACCTGATTGAGATACTCTATGATATTGCTGAATTAAAAAATAAAATTCTGCAAAGAATGGAAAGACTTCCAGATCACCTAATGGTGGTTGCTGCCACCAAGGTTGTTATCCAGTTATTAGTTTTGTACAATGATTATCTTTTCAGATAGAGCCAGGTTGTCTGCACAGTTTATTTCTTTAATAAAGGAAATCTCCATAATGAAAACGGCATTATTGCCGTCTTCTCATTTTATCTGTCAGATGTTAAAATATGCTTTATAGAGAAAAACATTTAAGTGTGAAAACAAGTGAAAATAATGCTGAATGCAATAATACCACAATGTACTTTGGTTACAATTTTGCTACAGTCACAATAGTGAAAATGGTGCAATCTGTGTGTTCTTTTGTTCCAGGAAATTAAAGCTGGCTTGTCATTTTGTAAGTGTGTCATTTCACTTCCCTGTTACATTTCAACTCAATTCATGCCTCACACTTCCCACTTCCCACTTCTCACCAGATTTTACCTAAAATCACAAATTCTATCACATATGCCAGATATATTTCTTATATCATTAGTTTATATTAAGTATTTCATGAAAGGAAGTTATCAATTCATATGACAAAATAAATGCATTTTGTTTTGTCAGATATTTTTTTCTTATACCCTTCATCTGTTCCTTTCTTGTTTATATAAATGAAATATTGAATTAAATATCATTCAGACACCCACAAAATCCAGTTTAAATTGTGTTCAGTCTTTGAACGACACACGTTTGTCACTGTCATTGATGTAATTCAGTATGTACTCTTTTTTTTTTTTTTTATCTAGTCCAAGCTTTTTTTTTTTTTCTCTTCTTTGTTTAACCCTTTTATCCTACCCCCGGAGACAGTGACAGGTTTGCATTTGTCAGGCAACCAACACCACGCAGCGATGTGACCTTTGTTTAGATGGGCAGACAGGTAGGTGTCACTCTGTGTTCACACAGTGTCACTCATCGTCGATAAATCTCCTGAATCTCAGCTCAGGGATGGTCACCCTGGTTTTACTTAGGAAAACACCAACCAGCTTTATCAAAGCATCTCGTTTATTGATTGTGTGGTGTGCGAGCCCTGAGTAAAATACACTCTCTTCACAAAATATGTCAGAATTTTGACAAGTCATGCCACAACATCTCAGTTGAGTTGGTCAGCCACATCTTGGAAAGGTGAACAATATTCAGTGTTTTTTGTTATTAATTTTGATTTCAATGTAGTTTGTGTAATTGCCAAATTATTCTAGACTGATAGATGTCAGTGACTGTGTTGTTTGCTCTTCAGATTGGACGCAGTCTGCTTTTTGTTTTTTGATCTTGTAGTCTGCTTTATGTTGTCAGACCGGTTCTATTTAAAGTTTTGTTAAACTGATTTCTTAATAGTATAAGAATCAGGATAGGGGAAAAAACTGCTCATTATTATAATTACATGTCTTTTAACGAGGGGGTCTTGTATAGTTTCCTGTCATATGCAACTCCAGTGCTACACTGCAATAACTACCAAAAGTGGCCATAGGAGGGCAGCATAAGACCACTGAAGGGGTTTTCATTTAATCTGTAATTAGTAAGCAAAGACTGTGGCTCTGTTCAGTGAGCTTCAACAGTTTATTGAATATTGAATGGAGTTTGTTAATTTTTCTTCACACTCAATCATATCAAACAGTCAAACATAATTAAGCGTTTAAAGATTAGATTTTACAGGCTATCAATTAGGCTCTGGCATGTCCTTGGAACTTTCTGCAAGTAAGACGTGTCAGATAATCTGTGGTAATAAGTTGCAATATTTAACACAAACCTGGATGGTGAGAAACTCCTACTTACAGCTTACTGATGCTGGAAATATCTGGGATATAAGGCTTTTGTATACTTAGACTATGTGAAAGGCTGTAAAGATTCTTCAATCTTTTCAACAGGTTTAACCTTCACAGCTGTGTAAGTGAAATTGGAAAGACCTGACCACCACTGGGTTTGATTTAAACAATCCTGAAGAGACAGAAAAGGATGTTTGGATGTGTTGTATGCTTACTACCAAACCTCACAGATGTGCCGTATTTCTCTCAGAGCCGTTTTCCCCTCTAAACACTAACAGGATGGGGGAAAATAAACAGAATGGAGATCATATTTTTTTGCGACCTGCTTCCTGAAAGCAGGCGATTGAGATATAATATTTTATATAATGTCTTATCCATTCGTCTGTGCCGCTGGATGCAAATTGAGCCTGTGGCAGAGGGCTGCTGCTGTTCCCAGCAGGACGTCCATCCGTTTTGAGCCGACTCCTTAGCATCAGGAGCAGCTGCGGGGAGGACAGAGGAAGGTCACAACCAAAATGAGACTGAGTGTGTTCAGCAACAAAAGAGCCTTGGCCCTGTGGTTTCAAGGGCAAGTTTTATGCGAAAAAAATCTCTGCACATGAAAAATGGAGCACAGTGGAGCTCATTAAGGTGTTAGTCATGCACAATATCTTTCAAATCAAATGCTACAAAGCCTCAGTCTTTTCGCTGTCATTTCAGGGATCGTCTCTTCACTACTTAATATGCTGCAGCATACTGACTGCTGTTCAAATACATTCCATAGTTCTTGAGTGCTTACTAACTTGAAGGATTTTCTCCCTCATGTGTTAAGTACCCAGGAGATCAGAAGTAGCTGCTCCCTGCAAGTGATAGCTCTGTATTCAGAGGTGAATGATACCATAGATTAGCCTTTTTATGTATAATTTCATAATCAGAATAAAACTATAAAGTGTTATCCTAATCAGTGGTGTACAATAAATAGTGTTTCATTTGGTATGGTGACATATTCAGAATAGTCTTGAACAGCTTTCTTTATGTTTGCACAGGAAGAGCCTTTGTATCATATATAATATCACACATCCATTTTCTTACACCCTTGTCCCTAGTGGGGTCTGGAGGTTGTGCTGGTGCCAATCTTCAGCGAGAGATTTTGTACACCCTGGACAGGTCGCTAGTCCACCACAGGGCAACACAGAGACAGACAACCATGCACACACACACGGCCACACACCTAAGGACAATTTAGAGAAACCAATTAACCTGAAAGTCATGGTTTTGGACTGTGGGAGGAAGCCGGAGAACCCAGAGAGAACCCACGCAGGGAGAACATGCAAACTCCATGCAGAAAGACCCTGAGCTGGGAATCAAACCCAGGACCTTTTTGCTGCAAGGCAACAGTGCTACCAACTACACCACTGTGCAGCCCGTATCTTATATTAATGAGCTGAAATGTCAATCAAAGAGGAACGTGAGGAGGAATAGCTATTTCTCATATAAACTATATAAAAACTATTGAATTTATGTATCTCCCACCCCTAAAAAAATAAAAATGAGCAATATAAACAAGCATGTAGAATATGTAATAGCAATAAGCAAATTTTTTTAGATTATTCTTTTAATTGGGAAATTGGAAAAACTAACTGGTAAATACAAAAGTGATCTGACTTCCAAATATTGAATAAAGTAAATGAAGTCATAAATATTGGGTGGTGATGTTTATATTTTATTTAAAGTCAATATCTAAGGAATATAAAGGATTTTGGTTTAGGTGTCTCACTATAATTGACCAAATAACAAAACAATACTTAAAGTAACTTTTCATTCTAAGGTTTTCTAGGAAATTTAAAGGCGAATACTAGAAGTGACACTTTCTGACAACATTTTGTTAATCTTTCATTCATAGTCAGTTGTTTTGAAATCAATTATACTGCCTTTGTTTTAAACGATCCATTGAGTGTGTTGTTAAAATCATTGTTTTTTCTTTCCTGCTTTCAATAGTTGTGGTGCAGCACTGGAAGAGCTGTGTTCATAAAGCCTGTAAAATCTCATTTCATTCATGCCATCTGTTCTGCCTCTTGCTCCCACTGGCATAAATGTGATTAACACGCCTCTTTTGGAAAAAGAGACAACACTGGACCAATAAAAACTATAAAAAAAAACCCACACCCAAACATTTAAATAATTTTTTATATGTCCTTAAATGTATATGATATGCAGGTTTAGAAAGTAAATAGGTGTTTATGTGTGTTTGGAATACTTAAGAGCACACATTAGAGGCAAAACACTTTTATTTCATTGTGATCATACATGCATATATAATAGGTTTTAGACAGAGAAGGGTGGGACAGTAGGTCAAGTTTGGTCAATTTCTTTTTCTCTTTGCCTGTTCCCTGGCAAGGCTCGGCAGTGAATGATTGGCTGTTTAAATTACATCAGCGGGACACTTGAGGACACCACCAGGCAGCTTTCAACAGACAGCTTTGTTCGTTCCTCAGTCTTGCGCAACATGCAGCAAACTATGTGGCTGAGAAATGACTCCCATGCAACACCAAGAACTTCGAGCAACCAGATGTTTTCCTCCCTGAGCTTGTTGTTATCACACTTGTTTTATAGGACATCCGTGAGCATTCTGATTCTGTCTTCATCTCTGTTCAGACTGTCAGCATGCCAGTTAGCAAACATTTAGCATATGCTCGGAGATGTGATATTTCACAGCATATGTTATGTGACAATATATGCCACACAGCCATATGGTGAGAGTGTATTAATATATCAAAACAGATGAGACTCACCAACATTATTTGAAATGTTCTTCTTGTTTGCAGAAAATGACAAAAAGGTCAGTAGTGCAACCTCCGATTGTATACCTTTACTTTTAATATTTTAAAATAAAGTTCACATATAATCATTTTTGCACCTTTTTTATTTCAGCTGTGTTCAGACTTGTATCTCATGATGGTTATGTTTATCTTTTATTGAATGATGAAATATGGGAAAAAGCATGAAATAAAAAATTTTTATGCACAAGGCAAATCAAACTTGCCATGGAGGAAAAATTATACGTTTGGAATGCTTAACTTGGACATCAGTGGATTACACAATGATGCAAGACAAGAAGGAGTGATTGCGTCATTGCCTGCTCATACTTTGGTTAGGAAAGCAAAAACATATGGAGATCTGTCCAGTCAAGAGGAGGACACCTATCAAACCAGCACTCTACAGAAGAATTAAAAGTTTCAAAAGTCTCACTGTGGTATCTTCAGACTAGTGGTTTCAAACAACGCAATTTAGATTATTTTGTTAGTTTTGTCACAACATTTAGTTATACATATGCAACACAAAATAGCTCAGTTTAATGCTACAGTTGCTACATAGCCCTCATATCCATCTTAGAAACGGTCATATTTCCTTGAGATTTCTGTTTCTTCCTTGATGTTTTTGTCATTGGTAGAGCGATACTGACCCCTACTGGCAGATTAGGTGATGGACAACAACATATTCTATATTTATTTAGTCAAAATTAATGATTCTTTGTGCTCTAACCCCAAAAGCACAACTCGTAAAGAACGGAAAACACAAAACAATATACATTTACATAAATGCATATTGTTTATGGACACAGATGCGCAATTGTGAAAAGTTAAAAATGTGTCATTTCTTACAATTCACTATATTTTATATTAGAAAATGTGAATTCAAGATGGAATCTTTGACAACAGAAGAACGTTCTCCACAAACAGACCTCTTTTTAATTTTTTTTGTTTATTTAATTAGCACCAATTCAGAAAAAACATTTATTGCCAGGTACTTTAAATAAACAGAACATTCCAATACAGTACTAGTTATACTACAGTTGCTGTTTGATGCAGTTCAGCTTTGTAATAAACCTTAATCCTATATAACGCTGTACAAATTAGAGGAAGTCTATTCTGATTTAATAACAGCTTCGCAGTGTAAACATTGAACTTAGTTGGCACAAATTAGTGCCTGCTATTTTAGCAGGTAGAAGACTTATTTTTTTCCTAACAAGGTAGTTCTCATACACCAATATTCACCCAAGTCATTAACAAAACATGCTAATATTAGCAGAATTAAAGAACATTGTTTCACATTTGAGCATTTCTTAATGTTGCTATGGAAAATGCTGATTGGGTCATAGGATAAATACTGCATTTTGATCTTTGAAGGATTATGGGGAATTATAAAGCTCACAATTTCTATCCCAATATTTGGTTAAGCTACCCAACTTCTGTCTCAGCTTAGATTTAAGACATAACCCAGTAGCTGCTGTGAGTGAATCTATGATTTTTGTGTGAGTTGAGGGGTTTTGTTTTCACTCATCATTGTGCTATTGCTGTTCAGGAGATTTGGAGGTGTAGGGGTCGGGAGTAACATTTATGCTGAACATACTGCTACAGTCTCTTAATTCAGTCAGTCCTATGTTTGCCAGCTAAAAGACACTGATGAAGTGATCATAGAATCACGCACAATTTCAACTTAAACTTTGCTTTGATACGGTTGGAAAATGACACAAATCCTTGAGTCAAATCTATTGATATTGTTAGAAGTGCTTTCAGTAAAAAGCAGGTCTTTAGCTGACAAAAAAATCCCCTGCTAAGATGTTTTTTGAAAGTGTTGTTAATGTTTAATGTAACACCAAGTTTATAATTCAAAAGTTGTATTTGTCAGCTGTAAGCTGCCCTGAATGAGCCGTACTTTTTACACACAGAGGGAACTACTGAAGCTGTATCAACTAGATTGTGAAACTCTTATGAAAGTGCAAAATGCCATAGCTGATTTCACTATTGATTGAATCGAAAGACGTGTGATACCTTTTCTTCATACCAGAGGTTTGAAGTAGTTCTCACCAGATATCTGATCTGAGATTTTTTTTTAACAAACTGAGTAAATTTTTTTTTTTTTTATTTGTTCAGGGAAAGCGGAGTTCTCTTTCCTCTGGAGTAACACTGGAGAATATTTGTTGAGGTGATGAAAGCAAATAAACTAAACACGGTTGATCAGCTCCAGCAGTATGAAACCCAATCCCACAGATAAAGCATTGCTGTTCGGTTCATTAGGTGCGTTCTCCGCTTCTCGTCCTTGCTATCACCACAAGTTTGACATGATTCTGCCTTGAAACAATAGATTTTATATTTTCTGTTTTCCCATACTGATTTTTTTTATTTTTTATTTTTTTGCAGCGTTGGGTTGACAGTGCACATCTGCTGTAAATGTCTGAAGCCTCTTCACAACCTCATGTGGTGAGTTAATCTGAGGTTTGGCTGCTGTTTGCTGGAAATTTGCTGAAGTCATCCAACTCTACTTTGCTCAAAGGAACTATAAAGGTGTAATCACCCCACCTCCACAGGTGTGTGAAAAGTCCCTTCTCATCTCATTCAACAGATTTTTTTCAAGTCACCTTAAACGGGGTAGCAAACATCTGTAGCTTTGGAAAAATTTTCTCATGGCATACTAACTAGTACGCACGTAAAATAAAATAAAAAATAAAGATGTTTGTGACAAAACAAATTGAGCTTCTTTGTAAGAAAAATGAAACTTTCTCTTCATACTGAATAAAAAAGTTAACTATTTTTTCATGGAGCTAAATTGATGGGACTACCTCTATGAGACCACTGCACATTTCCTTTGCACTTCAAATGTATTCAAAGATAAGTAGCTTAAGGTAAGCAAAATTCAATCATCTGCATTACACATATCTTTTTTTTTTAGCATGTATTGACAAATGATACACAAAATCACGTGATATTGACTGCAGCAATTAATATCAAAGTTACTCAATTTCATGTTGTGATGGCCAAACATTTTGTCAGCACTGATGAAGATTCATTGTTTTTGACAGGCTGAAATATTAAATTTGCTCGCATGGCAAGGCAAGGGAGTTAGACTTTTTTTCTGAGTAATAATTATTTAACCACCTGGGCATCCAGTAGATCTTGTATAGAACATTTAACTTTATTTTCAAGATGTCAAACCATCATTACCATTCATCACAACGCACGCACTTAAAGTCGAATAAAGACATATAATCTGTTTTCTTGCCACGTGTGGTAAGATCCTAAAGCCTACCTCAGCCAAGGATATACCTAACTGCTTCTGAGAAAACCTATTATTATTCTATCATTGTATATCTTCAAACTGTGCAAATTTAATCTGTTGCAAAAACTTAAAATGAGTTTTTGCATCAGATAGTGATGCAAAATTACATTTTAAATTAATTATAATTTTAAATGTAAATTTTAAATTTACATGAATTCAAAATTAATGTAAAATTTCATTTTAAATTGCATTAATTTAAGGAAGGTTGGATTTCAGACCTTTAATTTTGCTGTAGACTGTGAAAGGAAGAGTTAAAAATAAAAATCTCTATTTTAGGCTATAAAATCTCCTGAATACCTTCTAGGGCATTTTACATCTCCCCCATTCAAGTGTCAGAAATGACATATTAATGTGGATATAAATTGTTTGGGCATAAAATAAAATTACTTTAAAGGTGAGCCGTTTCTGCTTTCCAAGCCTTCCTAAATCAAGGTTAAAGAGGATGACATATACTTGCTCAGACAGATATCTATCCTGAGCAAATAGGTTTTTTTTCTGAAGAGCTCAATAGGCTTTGTCCCTTAGGCATAAGCTGATTAGAAAGAAATAAAGTGGATTAAACTATCTAATAAACTATCTAAACTAAAGTAACCTCCTAAACACTTAGGGATTTACTTATCTCCAAACTTCCTGTGCATCTAATCTCACACAAGCTGACACTGTCGGTTTCCAGAGTTTTAGTATCAGTGTTCTTGTTTTGCTTTGACCAGAAGTGTTCCTGCTTTTAAACCTTTTTTTTTTTCCCTAGTTGTCTCAGTTAAGCTTGCCAAAGTTTTTTTACTTATTTATTTATTTTTTTTCTTGAAACTTCAAATCATTTACCATGAACGTTCATATGTAAGACTTTTCTTGAGTTCAACAGATAAAATCCACACAACTAAATGCAGTTTTGGGTAAAACTCTTCACACTTTTACTCGAGGGACGCACACCCAATTCCTCAAATATGATCTCATTATTACAAGTACGAAATTGTTTTCAGAGCGAGTCATCCATCTCAAAGGATGAATTCTCATTAGGATGGAGGAAAAACCATTTCTCTCTTGCTCAACAGTAAGACACCCCGGTTCCCCGCCCTTCCTCTCCCTCTCTCCTCTTGATCTTTATTGTCTATGCTTGGTTACACAAAACAGGCAACAGTGACACTGAAAATAGGCCCTCAATCAGCATTATCTGATGCCAGACTCCATCTTTGAGTCTTGCAAAGACAAAATCAGTGCAGCCATTTACTTTTACCCCATTCTTGATGGAGTCGATTTTCTGCCAGTTCTCGTAATTTAAAGGAATAAAAAACTTGATCCTTTCAGTGGCAGCTTTTCAAAGGGTTAAATACTCCTTCAGAGCCTTCCATGATCCTGTATAAACCTGTAAAGCAGATGACAGGTTGTGTGTGCGTGCGTGTGTGTGTGTGTGTGTCTAAGGGAGGTATTTGCGAATACACACCCTAGTAAAGAGGAGTGTTTGCAGGCAAGAACACCTTTCAGTTTTCTGTCTCCTGCCTGTCTTCCTCCTCAGGGAAATAGCCAGCTGTCTAAAAATAATCCTCTGCTTTTTCCTTCTCCACCAGAGAGAGCACATACAGCCATGGAGAAGAAGGTAAGATCTGATTAAGAAGCATTTCTGTTGGACTGAAGGAGTTCCAAAACTTAAAATTTTTATTTGGCTGAATCAAGTAGAGAGCTGATCAGCTCAGGGAGAGCAGTGGGGAATCCTGCAGGTCTTTCAGAGAAAGACTTTATTGATTTTAGAATATCGATCACAACACATTAAGCCTCGCACTTAGATGCTTGTTGTTTTTTTCTACTGAAACAGGCATGTTGCAGTCTGCATGAGTAAACACGTGCATGGAGGAGAGCTGGAAGAAGCACTGAACTTTATGAACTCATTAAGAGAGTTTGGTTGTTTGAGTTATTTAGTTACAAAGTCAGTTCAGACGGGATCCAGATGCTTTGTCACAAAAACGTCCCTGTTTTCACATGCTTCACATCTGCTGACAGCTGAGGAGCTCTGATATGTCAGCTTCCTCATAAAACAGCTGCTGGTGAAAACATTCATCTGGCAAAAAAGGTATTATTTCAATCTCACAGAAAGAAAGGTAAAGACCAACTTTCATTGAGCAGTCTTGGTTTCGTCCGATCTTTCCTGTTTTAATAAAGCAATACAGTCTTGCTCTGGCAAAGTCTGGACATGCAATATTGGTGAACTCACTTGGATTTTCTTTTTTTTTTCCCATGAGGTAAGCTTTCCAAACATTTTTTTCTTACTCCTTAAAAGACTGAGCAAATGTGTTGGGTTTTTTAATGTTATTTTTTTTCCCCTCGTTCTAGAATTGACCTAATTTGGCAAGATAAATGGATTATTTTGGTAAATGTGCTTTGGATGTAAAAAAAAATTTTCATCACTTAGCTCTGTTTCCACAGCCCTCCCTCCAAATCATAAACACAACCGTATCCATTGCATTCTCAGTGCCAACTTCATTAGCAGCTGCGAGGCTTTTGTGCCTGGTTGTTGTGACAGGGCAAGAGCTGTCGCTGGATCATTCCCATTATGACGGCCAATAACAGCACAAAGAAGCAGGATGTTAAGAATTATGTGTGCATATCCACGGTCACATTTTAAGACTGTGAATTTTGAATATTCCCAAAGAAGCCACTCTTTATTATGAAGAGGTGAGAGGTCGGGATTAATCAAGCACTGATTTTAGTTAAAAGGAAATTTAATTCACTGCAGATGACATTCTGATGAATGGGGAGCAGTTGAGTGCATTGCGAAGCTTTGGAAAATAGTAATATTGCTGCAACAAAGTCTTGCTTTTTCATAAACAGATGTAAAATAAGTGGTGAACACATGTGTGTTTTTGTTGATTGAAACATTCCAAATGAGGGAATTTACCATTCCCATTGGAAGTTTTGAATAAATTATATATCTACTATTATTATTATTAAATATATATATATTTTTTATATGTTTTCTTTTTGGACAACAGTAAGATTTTTTTAAGGTACTTCTGCTTTTACGAACCATACGACTCTGCAGTAATTTGGTAATCAGAAAGGATATTTGTAGACCACGAGTATAGACGAATCCATAGAACCAGGAAGAAATTTAAAATATTGACAACTAGTTTCTCTACTTACTTTGTCTCTTTGAAAATCCCTTTCTTCCTGTTTTTAGTAGATACTTATTCCAGGAGTCACTCTAATGTTTTAGCCGTAACTTTCTTTGACTCATTATATTGATTACTTTCATTGTTGCCAACATCTGGTGTGAATTTTATGTCATTGACTTGACTAGAGAAACGTTTTAGTTAATTTAATAGTTAATGCTAGCTACTGTGCAATTATTAGAACAACAGGCTGTTCTTAGCTTCTTAAGAGGGATTCAATCAGCTGCTGAGAGCGACTCTAAGCAAGAAGTCAACATAAATTCCTATCTAAGTGAGGTGTGGTTGACACCACTGCTAGGACTGTGATGGCTCTTCTACTTTTTATTTTTATTTTGGCACTTAACTTAATGGAGCCTTAGCACCACCAACTGGTGAGAAGTATAGACCAAATGTCACCAAAAAGGAAAGAAAAAGCAAAGCCCACACCCTGTTACGCAAATTACACTTTTGTAGCTTGTACTTCTTGAGTCTTCCATTTACTACTTAATCTATTAAATATTAATGTGGACGTTCAGCTTTCAGCAATTCACTGTGATTGCCTGCTTGTATAAACTTGTTTGATTTGGTGAAACAACCAACGCTAAATGGGGTAGTAAAGAATGTGAAAACCAAACAAGATAAAGGAACAGTGCCTGCTTTTGGCACAGCTCTATCCATTTTATGGGCATCGTATCCACTGTCTGTGAGATACCATGATATAAGGGATTGCAGTAATCAAGACGTACTTTTTTTAAATGTACATGTCAGTTGTCTCAAATGGTAAAAACTGGACGTCACCACTGAGGTGGTCTGCCTGTCGAGATTAAAATAACCGTCCATTTTTACCCCAGGACTGGTGACAGTGCCTTTCAAATACTGTGCCAGAGGGTCAAGATCTATGAAGGGTGACACACGTGAAGCCCTGAAATACAAAACCTCTGTCTTATTATCATTAAAAAGAAGAAACTTAAGGTGGTCCATCCACACCTTTACTTCATCTGGGAATTAAAACATTAATAAGAGAGTATCTCTCTTCTTTTTCTTGTTTTCATGAAGATGAAAAGAATATTTGTGCTTTATGTAGATGGAGCCCAAGGGAAAAGAAGAAAAAAATGACATGAAGATGCTCTGTCAGAAAGGAGCTAAACCTGGCAAGAGCAGTTCATCGAATGCCTGTAAGGTGTTCTCAGTGACAAATTAAATTAAAATTCACTATAAAATTATAAAATTATAAAATTAATTAAAATTTTGTGGTCCACAGTATCAAATCCAGCTGTTAAATCCAATAAAACCCAAGATCACACAATTTGCAGAGTCTGTTGCTACAGGAATATCGTTAAAAATACTAAGCAATGCCGATTATGTGCTGTAACGTAATTTAAATCCCAACTGAAAAACCTCAGGAATGTCATTTGCTGTTAAAACTTCTATGAACTGTTTGTAAATAATTTTTCCCAAAACTTTTGAAAGGAAAGATAGCTTTATAGATAAATAGATAGATAGGTAAAAGATAGGTAATAGATAGGTTAAAGATAGATAGATAAAGATAGATAGGTGTAAAGATTAGCAATACAGTTGGATCCAGAATAGACTTTTTAACCAAAAGATGCACTATAGCATGTTTGCAAGCATTTGGAAAAACACCTGAGGACAGACTACTGTTAGTAACAGCAAACACAGAAGGCCCTGAAGTAGAAAATATCTCTTTAAAAAAACATAGGTGGGAACACATCAATAGAGGAAGCTAAGGTATTCACATGATCAATAATCAATAATCAATAATCTCTGTTAAACAGTTTTCAGTCACAAGCTCAAACTGGCGAAAAATATCAGAGCGGGAAATTAAGACCGCTGGGACAGACGTAAGGGGTGCCACCTTATCCACACAAAATTGTAGAGACATTTCACATGCCTCAAATGATGGCTCACTGTTTGTGGAACATTAAGAATATTATCAATAGTTTTAAACAATATACCAGGTTTGCGGCAGTTTCACAAAATAAAATTTGACAAGTATTTCCTTTTATGATCCTTCACAACTGCCTGATAGTGATGCTAGCAGTCCTTTAATATTTGAAATGACACCCAAAGCTTATCCTTTTTCCACTTTGTTTCTGCTTTCCAGAAATTCTGCAGAAATTTGTTCAGTTTAGAGCTGCAGGTGGTAAATATTACACTGATTTTAGACATGTTCATCCATGTGTATCGTAAAGTAAAGTTTTCCACCACAGCTTGCTATTGTTGATGCGAGAAGAAGTCTTATTGAAACACAAAGTCGACTTTAATAGCTCGTCTGAGTTTCTCCCACTTTCTCAGTGGTTAATTTATTTACTGAGATGTCAGAATTTCTCTGTTCTAACTACAATACAATGCGCATTAAGCCATATCCTAACACAAGGACATTTTTCAGTAATGATGATACTGGATATTACTGAAAACATCTTTCAGTAATGATTTGGAAAGTAATAACCAAAGCTGAGCAAAGAAAAAAAAAAAATTCTAGAAAATTTGGGGAGATTTTCCTGTAGACATAAATTTGGGGAGTTATTGCAAGTTACAGCACCAAGTCAAGTTGAATGGTGATTTACCAAAGAAGACAAAAAGGAATCAAAATGTCTTTGAGCAAAGTATGAGTTTATATTGTTTATGTTTCCCCAAAATATCAGCTGCATTTATGTTGAATTATACATAAAGTAAAAGTATAATGTATTACATATATGGCATTAAAGCTGGAAAACATTTTTAAAGTGACTTATCATTGTGGGTTGTTTTTTTTTAATCACAGAAACTGGATGTTTAGTGGTGCAATCAAGTTTGAAATCTTGTGTATGCAGTTAAATGAAATGTTAAATGAAATGAAGTGCAACGGTGTCAGTAATATCTCAGAAAAAAAATATTTCACCCATTTCTCTAACTTTAGAGAATGTGCTTCTGCAGCCAAGATTCAGGAATGTCCTGAAGAAGTTTTTTCACATCTTGATGGACAGTAAACGAGAATATTCAGTTGCGCCTCCCTAAGATAACATTGATGGTAAATACATCATTATAAGATATCCACCCTTAGGATTATCCAGAATATATTGTTGTTTGTCTTAGAAATCTCATCTCAATAATGTTAACTGCTCACCAACAATGTCAACATGACCAAGCCAACAGATTTTTTTAAAAAGCTAGGAGAACACGGAAATTTATCTAATTCTTTTTCAAACAGCTGGGCTCAGGCATTTGGCTCTGACTGCCTCCTTGGACATGTGAACACAGCCCCACCACAGATGTTCAAATTGACTCCAGTAAAACTTGGTCGAGTGTGACGGTTGTAATGTTTAACAGAGGTGGAGGAACAGCGTTGTCTGAAAACTCTTCACCCGGCGGAGAACAATTTCTTATCTGCCTTTGTCGAACAGGTTCTGTCTTTCAAAGCGACTACTGCTTGTAAAGCAAGAATGCAAACTGAGGCCGGGGGTTTTGGTGTACAGCCAGAAAGGGCAGAGGGGGTTTGGGGGGTGAGGTGAATGCTGTGTTATCATTATTTTTGATAAAGTTAGTTAGCTGGAGATTTGCGATATAGATGTGATAAATTCTCTGAGATAGATTCCCACACAAGCTGGAAGCAATTACTGAGTCATCTAAGCAGAAAGAATGCAGCAGGCATTCACTGAACCCTTTCGAAAAAGTAGATACGTTTTCTTTTCCGTAAAAAAAAGAAAAAAAAAGTCAAGACTTTCTGAGGAGCAGTTTGTGGTGTGGACTTTAAATAGCAGATGATATTTCTTTTCCAAAATCCCTTCCCATATTTGTTTAAGCGAGAAAGCACCAGACAGTAAAGCATTTTGCAATTTTTTTTTTTTATAGCCACAAAGTACAACCAGCTTCTTTGGAACATGATCAATGACTTTTTATTTTGACCACAATAGTTTCTTTTGATCCCTTAGTATAGTGCTTCATATAAAACATAAAGACCTCTTTTTTAAAAGCCAAGTTTACTTTATTGTTTAATTTATTTATTGTTGTTGATATTTTATTTAAATCGTCTTTCACAAATTTTGTTCTCAGATATTTCCAAATTTATCTTCTTTCAGCTTGCTGTTAACTCTTACCATCTTTAATGTCCTTGCAACATTTGTCACTGTTATACAAATACAGACCTATGACACATATAGTCATGTATAAACTTGTTTGACCTTGTGAAACAAACCGTCAAGTTTCTTCATGGGGATGATATGTTAAGCGTGATGTGGAGTGCTAATTTCTTTGCCACTTACATTTGCAGGTTTTGAGCAAAAGTTTATTTTGGTGTCATCTGACCAAAGCCCCTCCTTCCACATATTTGCTGTAGGTATTCCCTACATTCCTTCTGGGAAAATACAAACAGTATTTATTTTGGCATTATTTTTGCAGTAGTTGGAATTTCACCTGCATGTCTTCGATAAAGGCTGTTTTTGTGACACACAAAACTGCTGATTGATTTTATGCTCTTTATTCTCTATTTACCCACAGACTGATGATTCCACCACCATATTTTCCCAGGAGAATGGTGTGTTTAGCTTGATGTCCAGTGTTTGCTGTCAGCCTCACATAGCATTTTGCATGTATCCCAAAAAGGTGGACTCACCTTACCGAATAGGTAACCTTTTAAAGCAGCCGTTTGCATTACGTTTTATTTAGGCCTATTAATGTAAAGGGGTCTCAAGGAAAATTCATGATTTTAATATTTTTATTTAAAATCTTTTATTCCTTTCCTTCACTATATAATACTCTGTGTTGGGCTGATTATAAAATCCCAATGACATAAATTAAAATGAGTGATTTCGAAATGACAAAATGTGTAAATATTCCAAGCACTGTGTGTATAGAATTAACAAAACAAATGTTAATAGAGTTTCTTTAGAACGTTGCTCTTTCATAAATAGAAGCAGTGGTGCTTATCAGGTTTCATAAACATTTCAAACTAAATTAAGTCTCTGTATGTATGTGCACAGAATAAGTTAGTATAATTTACTACAGTAGAAAAAATAGAAAGGACCGTAAGCTTAAATCTGACGGTGGCATTTTCACGACCGTTACGCTGCTGAGGGGGATAAGGATCAATACCAGGTCGCTGCCCACACCAGCCCTGCTCATTTAGCACTGCTAACCTCAAGCTAAATGCAGAAACAAGATGGTGTGTCCTTTGAGAGCATAAACCTAAAACATGCTAGATTTCTTTGAACTAACTTTACCTGCTCTGAAGATAAACCGCTGTGAGCGTTAATCAGCTTTTCAATAACATTCTTATTCATTTGGCTAATATTCAAGCTGATTGTGGGTAAGACATTGGCAGCGTGTCTTAAGGCATGAAAGCAATTAAAAAGTTGAACTTTTGCCATGACGAGGGCAGCCTTTGCTTTCATCTTATTGTTCACTGGCAGAGTGAGGGCTGTTCTAGTTAGAAAAATGATTATAGTCGCTTAGATCAGCACTTGTACTGAAAAAGACCATCCTAATGCCTGTGAGCACATGCTAACCTAATTAGACATTTACCTTCAGAATTTAATTACTGTGATTACATAAAAGTTTGATGCCAAACATAATATTATAAAAAGACATTCTTCTTTTATGTTGCCCATCACATCTAGAGTAGAATCTGCACAGCTTCATTCGGTGAGCAGAAGTTGGTTAAAGGGATGTATAGGGGTGGGTGTGTGTGAGTGTGTGTGCGCTAAACGCAGCGATGCAGCACAACCCTGGAGACACGGTCCCATCTGTTCAAGGCCGGGCCTCGTAGTTAGAAACTCATCAAAATGTGGTCCCCAAGGTTTGTGTACCCCCCCACTTTGTCTCTCCATTTGCTACCTCTTTGTCTTTTTGTTGTGAGGGTGGGTGGGGAGTCAGGGGCAACTGCTCAACCCCAAAAAGGGGATGGGGGTGCATTAATGAAGAACACATCCATGAAATGGCCTGGTGGACGTGATGCTTGCTGGTCATGATTTATGCTTGCATGAGCATATAGACAGGGATGGGGCTGGGGCTGGGTGGGGAGATCCAGCAATGAAGGAGGGCGTGTGGAAAACAGAGCAGCTAGGATGCTACTGTATGTTTTGTTTGTTCTCTCATCAATGTGCTACTGAAATAGAGACCTCAGCTCTCAATGGGAGATTCCTTTTTGTCTTGTGCTTGAAAATAATCTCAAAGATTTCTCAGGACTTTAGCATGTGAGTTGATTTTACTGTTTATTTCCCGGCTGCTGAAGATAAATGAATTTGCATTTGAGGCTATTCAAACTGTTTCTACCTTACTCAGCATATTTGGCTGCTTTAAAGCTATCTAATGACTAATTATTTTAAATGTGTTATTTGAAAAATCTTATTTGCACCATCTCTGTTTGTATGCATAAATTAGGATTTCTTTGTTTGGTATGACATGGATTTTCTTGTGGAACTGCTTATACTGCAAATTGATAGCTAACCTTATGACATGATGACTATGCAGGTTGAAGGAAAAAAAAGTCCTCCCTCTTCTTTCTCAACTATTAATGTTTATGTAATATTTAATTTCATGGCCTGTTTTGCTCCAACTACTTATCTTACTTTTCAGGAGGGCATTTCTGGCCCTCTGCAGGTCTTGTTCTAATTAATGCAGCTTGATGTGCCAGCCATCATCAAGAGGACCGCCCTAGGCTGCAAATGGCCTCATTTAATGGAGATGAATATTCATTTGTTTGGAATAATTTTGTGGACAGTTATGCTATTAATTGATAAGGGAATATATGTGTGTTTTTTTAGGCTGTAATTATATGGGGACTATTCTAGAATATTTGCAAGCTTCACTGCCACTGATACAAATGCAGAAAATGGAAGAAATCATTTTTGACATTATGGCATCTTTGGTCACTTAAGATAGGGTGTTGTGAAAAAGTATTTCCTCCCCTACTTATTCCTTCTGTTATTTTATAGCATTAAACTACTTTTCATATCAGACATGTGTTTATTTGTGAGTTATGTGGGAAAACAAAGTGCAGCTTTAGAATTTCCTTCCTTTGAGAAAGTGGAATGAAGTTATCCAGACCAGCCTGGCCTTGTTAGAAAAAGCCTCTGAAACCTAATAACTGGTGGTAACATCCTTGGCAGCAACAACTGGCATGATAACTGGCAATGAGTCTTTAATCTTCGTGGAAATATATTGGTTCTTTGCAGAGTTGTTTTACCTTGGGGACATTAGAGGGTTTTCGAGCATGAAGAATGTGCTTTAGGTAATTCCACATCTTCTCAATGGGATTTGGCAAGGCCACTCCAAAGCCACCATTTTGTTTTTAGTTTTAGCCCTTCAGAAGTGAACTTCCTGGTGTTCGGATGACTGCCCTGTTCCAAAGAATTTCTTCTACAAACATCATATTATGTATATTTTTTTTAAAGTTACATGTCTTATGAAGGATGCAACAGGATGACTTCTAAAAAGTTCCACTTTTGTCTTGTCTACTAGAAAAAAATATTCTTCTAAATGTGAGATGGGTCATTGTTTTCTTTTGTTCAACCAGAACAAGGAACAGCCTCAGTTTCCAGTGGGAGAGGTGGGGACGGGTTACTGGAAACCACAACCCAGACAAATTTTATTTTCTGGAAAGACAAAAACAAAAACAGACTTTTTTTTTTATTTGATGTTTTTTACAGTTCTGAGAAGGATGTGACCTTTGGAAAGGGGAACAAACCAGTTTTCATTGGCCTCACATATCTTCTTGTCTCTTAAAGCAAAGTAAATAGCTATGATTTTATGTCATTTTGTTGCAAAAGAATAATTTTCTGTGTGCGAAATGAATTCATAGATGTGTTGCAGGCCCTTTAATAAGAGAACTTGCAATTATTTCCATTTTTATTGGGGGCTGGGAGGGTGGGGCTGTTTTGATTTTATATTTCATGCAGTATTTCTGTCAACTACTGATGGTTATATGTGGTATAGAATAAATTTAAACTTGAAAAAACTTTGAGCAACATTGGAGACATGTTAAAGGACACTATCTTTCTTAACAGCTCATCAAAACCACAGGGTGATCCCCTCCGCATAGATGCAGAAGTTCCTGTAAAAAGGGCCATCATTAAATACTGAGTGCAAAAACAATGTTTTACATAGTATAATTACATCTGATGTAATTATATTCATCTTATTTTGTCTTTTACTTAATTTTATGTCATAATCATCTTGACAGAAGTAAGTTTAATATATCTCTGCGGGTGTTTTATCTGACGGATGTTTCAATTTTTTGAACTGATTTAACGCAATACATAAACTTTAATTACTTCAGCGCTTTCTGTGCGTTGGGCATTGAAAATGGATTTGCTGCGCGCTGTTTACAAATCTATTAGTGTTCAGAATGAGTCAAGCACAGGCATCAGATTCACAGCCATGCTTAATGTGTCTGTTGTTCCTCGTCATTTGGCAGTTAAAGCGTTTAGTCTTGGTCCTGTGAGGGGAGTGACCTCTTTCAGGTATTGTTTCAGTCTCAGTGTCTTTGCACATTTCACTTTCTTACAAAATGCTGTTGACTTCAAATTTGCATTGGATGTTGGGAGGAAGAGGAAACTAACAGACAGTGGTAGGCTTGACGAAGAAACAAACAATCTGTGAAGAGAGAGCTGAGGGTTGGCCAGTGAAAAGATTAGAATGGCATTTGGCTCGGGAAGCAGGATGCATCCCTGCTCCTGCCAAACTACCATAGCAACGGCAGCTTAATGCATCCCTCGTAGTCCCCCCTGCTGAGTGCCCAGACTGTACTAAAGTGTCATTTAAAAGATCTCAACATTCTTCAGCTTGACCCTAGCATTTACCCAACTGCCAACGTATTAAACGAAGATTTTTTGTATTCTCAAATCCAGATGCAGAGACATTTGCTGTCAAGTCTGACAAGTCTGCAGCTTTATTCTAAATGACATGCAAATGAGTGAGTTGTGTAAAAGTCTATTATGGCTGTGCATGTAACCCTAACAGAGCAATCCTATCCATCTTAGAGCTCCCATTTGTCATGCCGGGTACCTCTGCTCCCTTGTGACCAATCAGGAGTGTTTCCTTAGAGGCTAAGAGCAGCCTCTCACCTCCTCATCATCACAAGTGATTGACAGTTTCCACGGGAAGGAGGGGGTGGTTATTTACCTCCTTGTGTTCTCATGGGACCAAGTTAATGATCCCAGCCAACAAAATAACACAAAGAGGGAAAAGCCTGAGAAGTGGGTGCCTGGTTGAACCATTTGGAGCAGTTTCGGCTTCCTTTGGAGAGGATTAGGAAAAAAGAGGCTTGTGTGAGAAGACTTTCAGAAACAGGAGGAAAACAGATGAAGTGGCAGCACCCAGACAGATAGTTAAAAAGTAGAGGGAGTCTTCTGAGCAAAGTCACAATTTTGAGAAAACTCTCATCTTTGGTTTCTCTATGAATCTTTGAGCCACCCTGACTGGACTGTCTGGTTGAGTGACTAAGGCTGTGAGGTAAGACACACTTTGTATCTTTGGAGAAGGATGCATAAAAAGTCCAGATGAAAGAATAAGAGTTTCTGTTTAAGCTTTGACAGTGTATTGGTCTGCCGGATTTAACCTGCTTCAAACTATTATGTGAACATTTGCATTTAGGATGCAAATATTGTTTGAACAGGAGGTTAAATATGAACAAGCAGTCTAGTGGCACTCAGTGGCCTTCTGCACCTGTTCATATCCATTGACTCAAGGGGTGCTTAATTACATACACCTCTTTGATTGATTGGTAAACAGTGAATCAACCAATCAGATGGCAGCAGCTCAATGCATTTAAGCACTCAGGCATCTACACATAGCGAACACGACTTGCTAAACTTTAAACTAAGCATCAGAATGTGAAAGAAATGGGATTTAAGTGATTTTGAATGTGGCATGGTTGTTGGTGTCAGACAGGCTTCTGAGTATTTCAGAAACTGCTGATCTACTGAAATCTTCACATAAGACTATTACTCAGGTTTACAGAGGATGGTTCAAAAAGTCACATTTCTCTGGATGAAAAACAGGTTACAGGCATCAGAGGTCAGAGAATTATAGAAAGACTGGTTTGTGATAACAGAAGAGGCAGCAGTAGCTGAAATAACCACTGGTTACAATCAAGATATGCAGAGTTGCATCTCCGGCACAATATGTCAAACCCTTAAGCAGATTGGCTTCAGCAGCAGAGGACCACACAGGGTGACCCTCCTGTCAGCAAAGAGCAGGAAACTGGGACCACAATCAGAGGCTCACCAAATTAAACACTGAAAAAAATGCTTCCATGTCTGATTAGACTTCATATTAGCTGAGAGTCAAAATATTTCAAACAGTGCAAAAGCGTACCGGTAAGTCTTTCCTGCTTTGTGTCAAAAGTTTAGTGATTTAGTTGTTCTTATTTATTTTCGCACCATTCCGGATGCAGCAGGCTGAGCTGAAATATGAGGACTCCTGGGCATGGGAATGTGGCTGCTTTGTAATCCAAGTGAAACTATGTCCTCTGTGGTTTTGATTTTTTTAACAAAAAAGAACAAAAAACGCATCTTGAACAGTGATCCAATTCTAAAAAAAAATCCTCACACTCAATGTCGGTGACAAAGTTGTCTTAAGTAACAGCATCTCAATTTTCAGCTGAGAAACTGACCGGACTTGATGTGATCTCGCTCTCTCTCACTGTTCAGGTGCCAACCAGGTCAGTCTTTCCACATGTTAGTTATTTTCTAAGCAACTGAGGAATTGTGAACAGACGCCAACAATGTGAGAGAACTTTCAACACTTTTTAAGTCTGCAGTATCAAATCTCAGCACATTCCTGTGTTTAATCTGAGAAATATGGCTAACAGCTAGCATCTGTATTAAAGTAGCAGTATATTGCTTGGCTTCAGTTATTCTTGCTGCGAGGATGATGCAAATTTTCAGCTCCAATACTTTCAACTAAACTTAATGAGGTTAAGGATGATGGTAATGGAATCGTACAGTTTAATTTTGTTTCTGGTATTCAGCTGGAGGCGTCTATGTGGGTTTGGAAAACCTTTGCTCCAAGTTATGTCTGATTGCCTCAAGTTATAGTGCAGAGAAGCAAATGTCCTGCCCCCCTTTCACACTATTGGCTTCACCAATATTCTGCAGCCCACTGCAACTAGATGGGATGGTTCTCAGTCAGAGTAGATAAAAAGGTGGCAAGTTTTGATCCTCCCGCAGGCTCAGAGGAGAGGGTTAAGAGCTCAGAAACTCACAGAGAGTCTGAGAGGCGAGTCACTACTCTTTAAGTTCAGACCGCAGCAGTGGATCAGCTTCGCAGAGACTAAATATCAGCAGTGAATGACTGTGGAGGTGGCTCTGTACTTTCCCTTGCTTCTTTACGGCTGGAACCATGAGGCAGGTAAGTCAGGAGGTCACTCAGAACACAGTCAGTGTGTAATGTTACTGTGCCATTGTGGAGTTTTTTCCTGCTAGAACATGAGTCATAATGTGTTTCCAAAGCTCCAGGCAGGGATCTTTTTAGGTGCAAAAGTTGTCGGGCTATGTTATTTTTCCTAAGGTTTTGAACTAGATTGCATGAGAGGTGTGATGACTAAGCAAGGTCTGAAGGGAATTTCCGGAATTAAACAGCACAAAAATGAGTGGGTTGAGGCTACAGCAGACTTCCTGTGTAAAAACAGTCATTTGCAACAGCTTTGAGACATTTTCAAACACATTCTTGACTGCAGGTTTTCTGGAAATTGAATGAAATATTCTTTGGCATATTTGTTTTAGTTTGATGCATTATTTTTGAGTGTGCAGCTTCAAAAGGATGGTCTTTCCCTTTTACTATTGCGCTTTTGTCAACAGATCCTTTTTTTTAAAATCATTATCAGATGTCACGGTCCACTTCATTATGGAGGAGGAGAATACACTTTCATGTGGCTCCTATTAATTAATTACTGGTTGTTTTAAAAAGAAATGGAAGGCACCTTTCCAAATGAGCACACTGCTTCTGATCACTACTGTGACTAGTAGACAACAAGCTGTCCCCATGGCAACACATGTGGAGATCTTTATAGGGTTTATTGAACCAATGAAGTGCTTGAAGGGATTGTTAAGAATTGTTTTAGTTTTCTGTTTAGGCTTTATAAGCACTTGATATCTAACCTACAGTATAACAGATAACTCTCTTTTGTTTAGTACAAATCCAGAGGAGTAGGTTCTGGAGGCTAAAGTAAAAGCTAGTCTAAGAGGGACTAAAATCAGAGTAGAATCAAAACAACTCCAGTGTCAAAAACACGACCTTAGCCTTTAGCATAAAAGCTATTTACAAAAACAACAACAACAACTTTAAAACACATTGTCATGTTTGAATTAGGAAGTCATTTACACTGGAGATAAAGTTGGTGGTGCACCACCAATGACCTTCCTGTGTCAATCATTTTCTGAAAACAGAACAGGTAATGCATCTCTTGACACTGTAAGTATCTGGTAGAAAATTCAGTGCAAAAAAATTCCAATATAGTAATTGTTCATGTAAATGCTATTATATCGGACTTTTTTGGCCATCTTAAATTAGATAGTAACATTGTTTTCTTCAAAGTTTTCAGTTTGTTTAAAACAGCGAGTACATTGATGTCACACTGTCTCCTACCTCAGTTTTCTTTGCAACTAATTACTTTCTAGGTAAATTTATTCCAACAAAGTGCAACTTAGATGAATATTCAAATGTTGACAAAACAGCGTCTGGAAAAACAATGACGCTTCAAAAATCTATTTTGGTCTTTGCCCATCTTGGACTAGCCATCACCTCCAGTCCATCACCTTCAGTCTCTGAGACCAAATATGGACCATTCAAAAGAAGTAAAACTGTATTTATTGTGAAAACAGTATGACCTCAAAAATCTTATTTTTTTAAATTTTAGTGTTCTTTGCTTCCATCAACATTTTTAACGGCTGTTAAATTTTCAAGAGACAAAGTTCAGAGCAAGAACAACTAAAGCTTTCGAAGAAATGTACGAGATATTCTTACTCGTAAGAAAAGTTTTTAAATTTTTACGAGAAGTTATTTGAAAGTCACCGTCGTTAAAGCGGGTATATTTTCTCATATTTTGATCCAATGTTTGTTAATTTATTGCCAAAGTCTGACAGTGTGAATACTTTCCTGTATGCAGTTATGAAAAACAACCACAAGATGTCGCCATTTGCGTGTTTTCGCCACTTGGAGGTCGTCAATCCTAAACGACTTCTCTAAACTTAAAACTCAAAACTTAAATGAGTACATTGACATTTAAACTCAACGAGTATCAGAGTAGTTTTAACCCTGTTTGAACTTGGAGGAAGCGGGTGGCAGCTGCATGCTTGGAAAGTCACATTCCTTGAAGTTCCTGTGGTCGTGGAAAGGATAGGGTGTTTTCCCGCTGATGGCACCTGCCAAGCCTCGCAGAGGAAATGAGAAGTTTCTGCCGACCAGGATGACCTGCGTTTCTCAGATTGTAAGACAGAAAACCAAGTGACCTTGTTAGCACAACCCGACTTCTGAAATGCCAGAAACGATACATTTAGAGCCACGGTTTTCACATGAAGCTTATTATTAGCCCGGAACACCATTATACTTCTCCGTTCCAGTTCCAACATGTACAGATGAGGTTAAACTCTAGTCGCAGAGATGCTAAGGTTAGTAATTAGGTTGCGCTCTTTAATCATTTAAACTACAGCCTGTGTCTCGGCCGTACATGTTCCATTAACGATGATCTGGGTAATGTGTGCAGCTGCAGATCAGGTAGATTAGTCAGTCTAATCAGCTGGCTGGTGCCACCGCAGCTGTAAATCACATTAGGCCTGAGTGGGCCGCTGCTGAGCTGAGCAGAACTGAGCTGAGCAGAACTGAGCAGAGCCGGCTGTTTCTGCTGCTCCTCCAGCCCTGGCCCCCTTCATTGGTCACAGCCATGCTACCAGGACAGGATTACAGATAAATATGTTAGGTGTCAGCCCGGGGAAGAAGACAGAGAGCAATAACAATCTTTCAGAGTCTGAATAGCCTACATGGATCAGGACTATCATTAAGGGTGATAAAAGACCATAACCAAAAGGATTAGGGAGCGTTTGAGCAGGAAATTGCCCTCATATCAAAGACATTTTAATTGTTTCATCTATAAAGGACCCATTACTTCCTAATCAAAATGTAACTCCACATGTCATTTCAGTATCTTGGTTCATCGTTTGGGGCTGAATTCCAGTGTTTTAGACCAAGCTTTCCTTAACACAGCCTGAAAAATGTCTGTTTTTTTTCCCCAGTGAACTTTTACACATTAAAATAAGAAGCTCTAGTTCAACCTTTTGGACAATTACAGTGATCCCTCGCCACTTCGCGGTTCACTTATCGCGGATTCGCTATTTCGCGGATTTTCATAATGGTTTGTTGTTTTTTTTTTGTTTTTTTTGCATTGTGCTCTGCATTCTGATTCGCTTAAAAACTCACTCCCGCTTGTATCAAAACATACGAATTGTGCTATCATTTTGTCGTCTATGCAGTTATGTGTATACATAAAACAGCTTGGCAAATTAACATTAAGGCCAAATTATCTTGTAATTTGAAGAAGAGAACACTGCAGAGTCAGTCAGGATGCAGCAGTCTGAAGAGCAGTGAAACGCCTCACGTGAGTCACTGTATTTGTATACAGTACATGTAATAGTTGCTAATTGTAAAAAAAAAAAAGTTTTCTATTTCGCGGATTTCACTTATCGCGGGTCGTTTTCGGAACGTAACCCCCGCGATAAACGAGGGATTACTGTATCCTATAGGAATACCACTTCAGTGGCAGGATCTTTGTTATGATCTTCCATCAACTATGACCAGCTTTTCTGTCCCTGAAAAAAGGTCCCACACCCAGATGTTGCCAACACCATGTTTTACAGTGGAGTATGTTCAGATAGATGCAGAGTGTTATCTTTTAAACACACAATTTATTTCTGAACCATTTCACTGTAGTATGGGTATCCTCGTGGACCCTTTGTCTTGCATGTAAGTGTTTTAGGAGAGACAATTAAGGCATCTGTGAACCCATTTTCCAACATGTTTACTGTGTTCCTTACAGTGACGTGCGGTCAGGGGAGGCAGGTGAGGCAGTGCCTCACCAGCCATCATGGAAAGAAAGAAAATATATAATCATAAAGTAATTTAAATTGTTATATTCATCCGGTGGTTTGTACTAAAACATATTTATTTTTCATGTAGCTTCACCAATTTCGATTTTTATTTGTTCAAAATCGCTGAATTTTCTTATTTTCCCATTCAAATGCTTGGAAGCGATGCCGGTGAGGCAGCAGCGAGCTCTGCCTCACCTTGGATTGCGCAACCCCTGGCTCTGCGCTGGCTGCTAAGCGGAGAGAGCTTGTTGCTGTACGGCGTCAATAAAATGGTTTAAACAAATTTAATATGTGAACTTATTTCCAATAATTTAGCTTATGTATATAATGTACAGTGCTTTTTGTCACCAACTGTTTGTGTAACGTGTTTCGTGTAATGAGCGATTATAAACGGCAGAGAACAGGTTCGAGGTGAGGCAGGCAGTTCTCTTGCCTCATGGCAGGGGGCGCTCAAGATCCCAGACGTTCGTCTTGTTCTCTCCTCAACTGCCGAGTAAGTGACAGCGAGCTAGGCTAAACGATTCGGGAAGCAAGTCAAGTGCAGCGATAGATTATAATAGAGATAGTGATTTTTTAGGTAAGGTAAGACAGTAATAACATTTATTTTGTTTTGTTTTTTAAGGAAATGTGTGTTTTGTGAGCTACAGTTTGTATGTGTAAGGATGCAGAAGTGAAACATAACCTGTAAACTGCTGTCAATCTATGCATCTATTTGCAAATCTGATTCTGATGACGTCAGTGCCTCACCAGCTATGAACCTCACCGCACGTCACTGGTTCCTTATGTGTGTGTGTCAT
Source organism: Gambusia affinis (assembly GCF_019740435.1). Lineage (NCBI taxonomy): Eukaryota > Metazoa > Chordata > Actinopteri > Cyprinodontiformes > Poeciliidae > Gambusia > Gambusia affinis. The sequence goes on from NC_057878.1 coordinate 14,143,175, forward strand.
GAAGGCTGCAAACTGGATTTAAGGATCTCTCTCAATAATGCCTTTCTTTATGCCACTGGCAGGTATGCAGTGGTGCCATGATCTTTCTACATAATCAAAGCTTGTGACATTGTTTTAAACTGCACTCCAATATTACCGCTGAGCTGTCAGACGTGTTCCTTTCATGATGCTTTTGTACATTAATGAGCTTTAAGAAACTCGTAAGTGATTCACAGAACAGCTGGCTTTATTTGAGATTAAATTGCACACAGATAGTTTAATGTGAAGTGAATATGTATTGGCATGTCAATCAAATTCCCAATTTTTATGTAAAACTGACTAGTATGTGCTTTAAAGTTAGAATGTGAACAAAGGTTATTATGTTCACATTGTCTTTCATCATTTTACTGAACAAATGGATAAGTTCCCTTTTCTGCTCCAGGGCGAGTGAATTTATTTCCCGCTGGAGGCTGCACAGCAAGCACCCAGGGAATCCCAGTCACATTCCCTTCACGTCTCTCTCTCCCTGGAAGTTAGCACCTACAGGTTTGTCTGGACTTGAGCGAGAGCTTTTTTAATATTTACAGCTTCTTGTCTGTCTCTGAGAGCGGCGAGCCTCCCGGGGGACCACTTTGAGTGACAGGAGGATCAAAACGAAACCCAGCAGGGGTGTTCGGAAATAGTTGCACATGGTAAGCAGATGGCTGCTCAGTGACTCGCCACATCAGGGCCAGCTATGACAGATGTGGATGTTGCCGATGATGTTAAGTCATGTCTGGCTTCATTTTCTAGTCTTATTGAACATTCTCCTTTGAGACTGTGCAGATATTTTGCAAGCTGTACGATAATGCTGGAGTTTGAATTACTCCGGAGAGGATCTGCCTCTAACAGGGCTTATTATTTGGTCCTCATCACTTGTTCACTGGCTGCAAAAAGAGTCATGACCCTGCTGTATAGCCTGGCCAACTCTCATCTCAGCTTGTGTTGTCAACTTTTACCCTTGAGTCCCTGATAGAAGTGCCAGGAAAAGTTAGAGTCCACAGCATTGTGCTGTATGAAACAGTGGGAACAGTTGCACAAAGAAAGCTGAAACTGATCCTGATGCTTTGAATTTCTGAATGGGCAGGGCTGCGAGGACACTGACCTGCCTGTGAGGACGAGGTTTCCGCAACAATCCCGCGCCTCCGTTTGTTTTCAACGTTTTACTCCCTCTCTCCCCGCTCACTGCTGTCCGCTCTCCTCCTCTTCTCCCAAGCTCTGGCCGGAGCTCCTGCTGTAGGTGGAGCTGGCTTTCCTGGAATTGTCGGGCAACTTTTCCTGTTGTGCTTGCTACCTCTTGCTCAATCTTTCGCCTAATGACAGCTCTGCAGCAGGATTACTGGGGTCAGGAAAACTTGTGCCATCTGGATGCGTGCTGCACGCCGGACTCCACGTTTATTGCATTTGTTTGAAACAGATTTTCATGATTCAGGTCAGAGGTTTCCCTGAAGCAAAAATGTCTCGGCAGTGCAAAGTGGGGCGAAATCCATCGGTGGGTAAAGTAAACTTTGTATGAATGGGAGCACTTTTAGGAATGCAGAAAATACTTGGGGCTGTATGGAGTGGCTCTTTGCCACAGTGTTATTTTACAAGCTTTTGTATAAGTCCAGGCTGGTGATGACATCAGAATAGTCACATCTTCATGCTGTGCTTATTTAAAACGGCTCTTTATTTGTCTTGTTTTTATCACAGACTGCATGCTCCAATAGGTGAACCTGTTTGACAAGACCTGCAAAACCTAATGTAGTCTGCAATGTTTTTGTTTCTTTTTCGGTTTTTAATTTTTTATTGCTTTGTAGTTTTAATACTCAAAAATGTTACCTTTGATAAATGAAATGGTCAAAAATATTTAAAAAGTAAAATTAGAACAAGGATTTCCACTGAAATTAAATTAGAAAGTCTGAGACATATAGCATGTCTCTTGAGACAATGTTATAAAATACCCTTAAAATGTGTTATGAAAGCTTTTCTGTTTAAGATTTTTTTTTGTCAACAATGGTGGAGGAGAGATCATGTTTAAACCAGAAAAATAATTGATTGGTTGCATTGGCAGGTTTGTGTGTAAAGAATAAAGTAACAAACTAACAAAGGCCAGAAGATGCTTCCTAGTCACAAGAGACATGCTCAACAATTGTTTCTTGTGTTGTAGCCACAGTAAGATTAGCAAAAGTCTGGAGATCCGAGAACAACGGAAAACACAAACTTGCTCTGAGATGATTGTGGCGTCCTGCATGATTTTCAAGGGGCTGCTTGTGGCCAACTGTCCTTGATAATGAGCTTTTGCCCTCTTCACACTTAATGAGTGGAGGTAAAGTTCGCACAGGGAGATACTGTGAAGTCCAGTGTGTCCACTTGCAGCTGGGGGTGTCTGAGTGACCAGGGAACAAAGGCTTAGTGTCTGTGACTGTGTGGAGCCCCAGCCTTCAGCAAGCAGGCCAATAGACTTCTGCTTGGCTGAGCTGTCAGTCCTCGCTGCTCTGTTCCCCAGTGGATGACCGTGCAGAGGGGAACTCATGCAGGCTCCCGTTGAGCCAAATTAAAATGAGCTGCAGCTGCATTCTTCAAGTTCAGCAAATCAGATCTCGACCAAATACGCAAAGGGTTATTTATTAGTAGCAAGCACCTGCTTATCCTAACTGTCCCACAAATATTTACACAATGCATGTTTTTGAATTGATCTTGCAAAGGAAAGCCAAATAAAACTCAAGCTGGGACTGAATTAATACATTCGGATTATCCTAACTTACACATAGTTGTGCAAAAGTCTTGTTTAATTCAGGCTTTCTTTGTATTTTGTCTAGAGAGGCACCATCCCGAATCCTTGCTGATACTAATTTTAGTAAATTTTCAAGTCCGTTTTCAGATGACTTATGTTGTCATGGCTCTGATCATTCACAGATCATTCACTTTTTTTCTACCACTTCTTTTGGAAACAGTCATTATTTAAATATATTAACAGTAGAAACAATTGTATGGTGTTTGTGATGGAGATTCAGTCACCATAAACTACTATTTTACTCATACTTTATGACAGATAAAAAAGTAAGAAGACATTTTAAAGACGTTTTATATCGCCTTTGGCTAACATTGCTTCTGAAACAGCAACTGCTGCGTATTTTCTCTTGAGAAAATAAGCAGCCCTTCTGTAACACTTTCCAAAAGACTGCCAACATTATGATATCAATCACCTTCCATAGTCGACTGCGGTTAAAAACTGTATCTGTTCAAACTTCCTGCTGTTTGCTACATTCTCTTGTAGCCTGAATGAACTGCAGACATGTCTTTACATGTTTTAGAAAATACAGTTTTCTTTTTAATTTGGCTTTTACCTTTCTGGGCTTCCATTGACATTTTTTAAACACCTTACTAATTCTGAAAATAACCCATTTTCAAATCATCTTCCCTGACTACCAATTTCCACATAAAAGTGTTAATGCTTGTGAAATCTAGAAGCTCTTGTGATTAAGCTTTCTGATTAAAAATTTTTACCATATCTGATCTTTATACCCCTCTACTCATTTCTAAATATGGACAGCTGAATTGAATCATTCCAACATCTATTTAATTAGTTTTAAACTCTTTTTTCCCCCCAACTTTCTATTATTGAGCCTTCTTCCTTTGTCATTCATAGATAGCTGATCGGCTTCCCTGGATTTCGCTGACAATCCCTCTTTGTTGTGCCTGAAAATGGAAACACTAGAGTCTGAGCTGACCTGCCCAATCTGTCTGGAGCTTTTTGAGGACCCACTGCTGCTGCCCTGTGCTCACAGTCTTTGTTTCAACTGTGCCCATCGTATCTTGGTCTCCCACTGCACCCCCAGCGAGCCTATCCAGTCTATCAGCGCCTTCCAGTGTCCAACTTGTCGCTATGTCATTACTCTCAACCAGAGAGGCCTAGAGGGACTCAAACGCAACGTGACCCTACAGAACATCATCGACCGCTACCAGAAAGCCTCTCTAAGTGGACCCAACTCCCCTAGTGAGACTCGTCGTGAGCGAGTGATCCCAGAAGGCAAAGCCATGACATCTCCTGCGGACCGAGTGCAGTGTCAGTTCTGCGAGCAGGACCCCCCTCAGGATGCAGTGAAGACCTGCGTTACCTGTGAGGTATCGTACTGCGAGGAATGCCTCAAGGCCACCCACCCAAATAAGAAACCCTTCACGGGCCACCGGCTGATTGAACCCTTGCAGGACTCCCATCTCCGGGGACTCATGTGTCTGGAGCACGAGGACGAGAAAGTCAACATGTACTGTGTAACAGACGAACAGTTGATCTGTGCCTTGTGCAAACTTGTCGGCCGACATCGAGACCACCAAGTGGCGGCCCTTAGCGACCGATACGACAAACTCAAGGTAAGAAATAGAATTGCTATTAGAATGCTTGATAATTTAAAATTCAAGCATTCCAGACTTTTTTTTTCTTGCAGATCTCTCTTCACTTATTGAAGTACTTTATTGCACAATATGATAGTAAAATTATTAAAATTTGCATCAAGCAACAAATGCATGATGTTAATGGTATGCACTGTCACATGAATCAAAGTTTATCAGCAATTTTCTTTAAAAAAAAAAAAAACAGACAAAGAAAACACTGTCCTTTGCACTTTACCTTCCTATGAAATATTTCTGAATGATCAGCAGCTTGGCGATGCATGCAGACGTAACGAGTAATTACATCTCAATCTCTTTGAAGTGTACTTCATAATGTTTAGGAAGTTAATCTGAGTTAACGTTGACCAAACGGTGTCTTCCCTTAGATGTGATCGACTTCTTTCTCAGTAAAATAAGATTCTGTGTTGTGGCTTAAAAAACTACATAAACAAAAGACAGATGTATTTTGCCTTGAATGAGAAATGAGTTCTGGATTTCTTGGTAATCAGTTGTGAAGTCAGTGTTCTCTTTCAGTCAGGTCCACGGTGGGGGATTTTTATAGGCATTATAAACTTTATAGAACTAACTGTGCTGCAATATGTCATGCAAGAAAACCACCTTTTACTCTGCTTTTAATTCCAGAACGCAATAGCACTTGGACCAGGCACTGACATCTTTACCCTAAGGGGAACTGCTCACTTTCAACAGCAGGGCAGGCATTAATAAGAGATGATGTTAGCTGGAGCATGAAAAGGGTGTCTCTGCTTTCAGTTCATTGTAAATTTAAATGAGCAGTTCTCGCAGAAATTCCGGTGTTATTAGTGATTTATTTTAGCTTCGGGAATTATATGGGTTTATTTTATGATCACATTTAAAATGGTCTTTAGTAAAGGAAAACAAAAATATAATCAACGGTTTAAGTATGGAAGCCAGCAGATGACGCACCTTAAAAAGTTTATTTTGTCATTTTAATTCTTTTCCCCTTTACCTCAAGATTATCAGTAAAATATAGCTTTATCTCAATTTAATAAAACCTTATTAATATAAGTTTCATTATAATTTAGAAAATTAAATTGCTTTTAAAAATCGTTTAAAAATGTCTTAAACAATCATGCGATTAAGCTTTTTTTATAGGTTTGTGTTGAAAAGAATGGACACAAAAGAATAGATGCAGGATGAACCTCCAGATGGTATACTAACATTGTCGTGCAATATTAGGGGCATCATCCACAGCAAAATACTGAATACTATAACTCAGTTGTTTGCATAGAGGATAATCAAAGTTAACCCATTTTGCCAAATATCAACAGCATAGTAATAAAAAAAAAATCTGGTTTTCTCAGTATAAAATGTGATTATTGAGAAAACGCCATAAACTAGTTTGGCTACCTTTCAGTAACAGAATGATAAACTTAATTAATAGCAGCTGTTATACCCATTCCTGGCTCCGTAATTTGGGAAGTTTTCAGATCATCACGTGACATATAGTCAAAGTTTTTTGAAGGAAACTATTCTTTTCTAAAAACAAAAACAAAACAACCATTCCTTTTCTTCTTGAAATGAACGGCTGCATGAAAACAACATCCACTTTCTTCACCAACATTCACAATGTTCATGCATGAGTCACAAACAGATGTTTTTATTTATCATAAAATCAATCCATACCGCATCTGTCCTAGTTCTTACGCTTGCCGGTCACAGTGGAATTTGGATGCAAGCAGTTTTTTGGGATGTTTTTTAGCTCAGAGGATTGGTGTTAACTTCTCTCCTTTGTCTGATCATGCTGTCATCATGCAGACGTCTCCTGGCCGCCTTCTCTGTGCGGGGAATGATCAATCATACCAGGAGGCGGACCAGGTGATCAGCATCATTTCTTTAATCAAACAATCGGGACAGATTTGTTTTATTGATCTTCCTTGAATCTGAACGTAATCTTCCTGAGGGATGAAAAGTATCTGTGAAGATAAAGTGATGTATTTCCTGAAACAGCTAACACGGGTCTAAGGCATTGACTAATGAGACATGCTAATGTGACCTTGGCAGCTGCTAATGTATGAGGTATAGTGCTCAGTTTTATGAGCCTGTTGTGTTTTCATTATTGCATCTAGTAACTAATGTGAGCACTAATGTGGCTTAATAACATCGTCTAAGTGATTAATGACGTTACGGATAAAGAGGAAGATAAAGGCTTTCCATTTAATCTTCCTGCAGAGTTAAGTATTTACTTGCTGGGTGTAATTTTTGATGTTATTCTTTTTATTTATCTCTGCGTCCTATGGACTTCACATTACATGCAGCTACTTCCGCTGTTTGAGGTCGGAAGTGAAAGAGGAAATAGCAATTCCTACTGCTGTGGAAAATAGGCTTTTCATATGGCATGCAGTCCAGGACCCAGGTGGCATTCAGCTGAGCTTATGAATAGCTCTGATAGAGTTTTTCTCCTGATCAAAGTGTTTCAAAATGTCCCACATAAAGAAAATTGTGTGACATTGCACAGGCACGTGTGCTGCTGAATATTTGGATCATTATGTGCTGAGATCAAATCATAATTGCCACATTTTTGTGTCAATATTTCACTACGAATGATCAAAGAGAGTGACTGCTGCTTTAAGGAATACGAGTTTTCCAGTCAATCCCAAAGCTTATATGTAAACAGGCAAAAGACTGAAACTTTGAAGTGAAATTAAATTGACTCTGTTTAAACCATGGGAAGATGCTAATCTAAAACCAAGCAAACAATCTGGGATAATGTTAAGACTTTAACAGATGTTATGGTGACAGTAGGACAGTGCTACACTTATTCACAGTAAATTCCACTTTTAATTTATGTGGTCGTGCAATAATTGCAGTAAACAGAAATCATTGTATCCTTCCATATAACTGTATGTGAATTCAAACTGTTTATCTTGTAAAGTGCTTTGAAATGACATTTGCTGTAAATTGGGGCCTCATAAATAAACCATGTTGAATTGAATTATATAGAGCGTTGTAGAAATGACTTTCACTCAAATTTTCTTCTCATTTTCCAAACAGTAAAATTATACTTTCAAATATTGAACTTTTATTTACAGGAATACCAGTCTGAATTAACATATTTTAAAAGATAGAGCAGTAAATTTCCTTGTGCATTGTATAATAACGACGTCGCTTAGTACATTGAAACAAAAAATGTGATAGACGTGTAAAAATATTGACACAATATGACGTCGACTACTACAGGAAATTAAACGTAAAGTTCTGGAAACCATTTCTTTCTTTAAACATCATCTCTGCATGTATGTCAGCTTCTCTTGAATTTCAATGCAAACACATATTATTCTGCCTAATGAAGAACTGATTAGTAATTATCTGAACCCAAAAGTATTAAGGAAGACTGGTAGAGAGCATTCTGAGACACAAATGAAAGGCGCCATTACAAATCAGGGTTATTCCACCTAATGCTGATTTTGGTTTTCTTATTCCTGTCACAGCTGTATGTTAAAAACAGTTTATTTTATATGTTTAATGTAAAGGTTATGTAAGTGTTTTTCTCAGGTCACAATCTACCTTTGTTTCCACTTCTACCCCTGCTCAGAAATCATTGGCATTCCACATGCAGGACACAGCAGACCACAGCCAGCTCTAAAATATGGAGGGAATTCAGCTGGAAAACGTTTTCTTATCATGCCTCAAAATAAATTCAAACATTTGGGCACAAAGCAACAGGCCTGATGGCAATGGGGCGCCAGTCGCAGTCAGGTTTTTTAGCTATGTGCAACGCTCCACATATTTTTGGATGACATTATTTAAAATTTGTTTGAAATATCTTGATATAGGACTCGTCCCAAGAATAATACTTCAGGGATTGGAGTCTGATTTTATTGTTCATAGGGGTCACAATATCTTTAGCTGAAAAGCAAACCACTAATAAAGACAGACGTCTGGAAGGATATAATGGATAAAAGCTTCTCTATGGAAAACATATTTTTTCCTGTAAGGGACAATTTAGGAACCCACAGAAATGGACAGTCAACAAACAAACAAACAAACAAAAAAAAAAAAAACAAGTTCAAAATTAACTTCAGAAATTATTTAAGGTATAGGGGAAAAGACTAAGATTAATTAAATTAATTATTCAAGGTATTGCTACATTAGGTGCAGTGCTGAACTGCCAGTATTATTATAATTACAAATATAAATTTTTCAATAAATCAATTACTATGAAAATGACTGCGAATGACAGTAAGTGTGGTACTCATCTATAAAATACAACCCTTGATAATTAACCATTATGAGACAAGTTCACCTTCAATCTACACCAGAAATAACTCAAACCCAGAAATGAATGGAAGCACTCTTGGGAACTGTAGTATCTGGCATTGCAGAGTGTTGTGGTTTGTTGCCTTTGTGTCCTGGCGCTTATGGAGTGTCTATGTTCTACCAGAATGTGGGATTTCAGATGCATTGTCTGTGTCCTTTTTTGCATTTAAGTACCTCTGTCTGACTATCCATCCGTTGTCTGTAGCTGCTTTGTCCGATTCAGGGTCACATGGTGAAAGCCAGTGGTGGCTGGCGTTTATTTCGGCATGAAAAGTGCTAGAGTTTGGGAACATCCTGGTTATATTTCCAGTCAGATGTATTACAGGGTTGAACAATAGCGATACTCCCCCTTAGCTTCAGTGTAATAATATTCTTAAAAACTTGGGCTGTGGTAAGTTACCAACGTATCTTTAGAAACCCCAAATAAACAACTTGCAGTCCACTGGGGTCCAGCTCTCTGGAGTTTTGTCCTCATGATTTCACAGAATTTGAGACAATGTTAGGTGGGGGATTAAATGCTAGTATTTTTAATGCTCTTATGGATGCAGAATGGAAGATCCACAAAAGTATTCTCAATGGATTTACTGCTTTACAAGTTCATAAGCTTTAGATGCTTTTTCTGATTAGAGATTAGAGTTAAATACAAAAAAAATACAAAATTGAGGTATCATTTTTAAAAAGCGGGACAATCGGTATATTTGTGTACAGCATATCAAAGCTATTAAGCAGATATTTAAGTCAATCCATGACTTGTCAAGTCCCCTAAAAAGTATTACCTCATTGTGAAGGAAATAAAAAATAGATGTATAGACAAATACAATTTAAAGCACAATATATAGTGGTTACTTACAAATGTACAAAATAAATTTTCTTCAGGTTTTAGATTTTTCCACTACGGCGTTCAGAGGTGTGATAAGGGAACAACATAATCTTTCAGACTACAAAAAATTGGAATAGACATTTTTTGAATTTAAAGACTTAATATTTTTAACATAGTAAAACTGCAAAAATAGAAACAATAAAAAATAGCTGAACTGTGTAATAATTTTGTTAATATGCTAATGGTAATAAAAGAAAGGAGAAGAACAATAATAATACATTTATTGATGTACACAGTAATTACTTTATCAAAAATATCAACGTAACAATTTTTAAATGTAAAATAATTTGATACACTGATATGGCAATGAAAGTCTGAAATAATTGAAATACTGTGAAATGCAGAACAGTAATCTTGATATGCAATAGACTACCAAGACTGCAAAAAACAAAATAGAAACCTAAATATGTAAGTCATTGAGTTAAAGTAGATTAGAATTAAAAGCATTTTTAAAAAATCAAGGAGAAACAGCATAAAATGAAGTCAACCATGATAAAACTAGTTGTGAGCTTCAGCATTTACGCTACTTGTTTGATAAATCTTTAACCCTAAATAAATTTGTCCCAGTAAGAAATACAAAAAGAACTTGTGGAGCAAGGTGTCTAGTATTGGGATGTTAAGGTTTTATTGTTTCTAAAGGTTGTGGTTCATTCATGTGTTTTTATCACAAATAATGAGACGTATCCCATAGATATCCGAGCAGAACTTGAAATTTGGGACTTCGCCTGTGACCTTTACATATTCTTTGCGGCATCCCGTCCATTTTCTGTCTCTGTCCTGCTCTAATTAGGGCCTGGATTGTTTTCCATCAGTAAATGTTTGAGAAGTTGGATATACCCTCGAAAGGTTTCTGGGCTAGTTTGTGACAAAGTCAGACGCAGAATCAACAACTTTCTATTTTCTCTTAACTTCGATTTTAATAAAATATTATGGATGCTTGTGGACTATGGTAAGAAACCGGAGTACTTGGAGAAAACCACATATGCAAAATGTAACCCGGTGGAGATCAGTTCTCAGCATTTTTGCAATATTTGTTAAGAATTGCCAATGCACTCGTGGTTTCACACTTTCCATCGCACTGTTATAGTTTAGGCCAAATTCATTTAATCCCCTGTCCCCCCCTGCAGATTTAGCAATATTTAAATTTTTTGCCAACATTTTTCTACTCTATAAAAGCATTATTAATGTTTTGGATAAGAATATGTGGAAGGAAGCTAAAAATGAGCGTGATGGCAAGGAGGTCTTCCAATGTCAAGGATGTCAAAATATTGGTGGAAGGTTTCAAAAAGCAGATCAGCAGTTATAAGAAAGTTTTGTTTGCAATAAGGGTTTTTCAATTGATGATTGAAAATGGGGTAAACAATTTTCAGCGTGCATTTTTATTAAAAAAAAACCTGTAAAAACCCCCAAACTCTATTAATGCATGAATTCATTATCATACCCATTAGTCCACATATGCAAATATTGCAAACATTACAACGTAGTTATAAACTTCAGAAGTTTAATAGAAACTTTAGATTCAAAACAGATTTCTATTTTTAGTCCTTTCACACAAACCTTCTGATATTTCATAAATATATAAAAATCTGGTCTTAATTGAGTTTTGCTACTTCAAAGAAAATGCTAATGACAGCTAAGACGGTCACAGTTAAAATAATTAGAAAATGAAAGACTAAAGAAATTAACGCACCAGTAAATTTAAAAAAATAAAACAAAACAGATGTAGATCAATAGATTGATCTACTACTACTACTGCAGAAAAATGTTAAGCATCAGTATAAAAAAGAAATCTAAGATGGAAAATAACTAAAACCCTGTATCAAATGAATACAAAAATGTTTTATTTTGGTTTCTCCTCCCACCCCTAAACCCCGCGGGACGCGTTGTGCTCCATTTGCATCAGGTTTCTTGTTGTGTCTCTAGTGCTTTGCTTGATCAGAACTTGGAAGTTTTGGATCTGTTACATACTTCCTCTCTTCTTGGATCTATGGTCTTCTATCCAACCAATGTCTCCATCTGCTTTGTCCTACATGCATTTCTAACAGCACCTGTAATACTCACAGGAAGAATATGGAGCCAATTTATTAAATTCCTAATGTTGACACAGGATATAACTCCTGATCCTGACAGTGACCCGCTTGGACTCTAAAAGGAAGGAAGAGCGTCTGGCCAAAGCAAAGGTGTGGAGCCAGAAGCATTCCAGTAGAAAAGGAAGCTGCTACTCTTTACTCTCATCGAGTTTAAATGATTTTAGGAAAGAGTTCTCAGTTCGGAGAAAGTTATTCAAACACGCCAGGAAGATTGATGTTGTCAAAGAAGTTATATTTTAGGCACATTCAGAGAAGCAGCAGATGAAAATGTTTCCATGACATGAACTCACTTTATGACTGATGCTGCCTGCTGTCTTATATTTTTCCCATTTCCTCTTTATGACTTTATTTGCGTCTCACTTGAGATAATCAAACACTTCCTAAAAGCACACATATGTGCCTGTATTTTAGGCTACTTTGATCAGTACGCTATGCTCCATGCTCTACTTTTTGAAGCTATGAATTCACCTCGCCTGTACCAGCAACACAGACTCTGGAATGGCTTTCATCACACTCTTTTCAGTATAAATAAATCATAGCTATATGTAGAAAATGTAGATGAGTTAAAGATTTGTATTTTTAATAAATTAGGCTGTATAAGTTTAATTTATTTAAATTGCTTCAGGCTTTGAACTTTCGGAGCTTATTACTAATTGCAGCTTTAAGGCTAACTGTGTGGTGAGGCAAAGAATAAAAACAAGAAAATTACAAACATAAATATGTTTATTTATAGTTCGGAGGAATAGTTCTGATCCCTTGTTTTTAGATTTCTCAATGTGCAGCCGCAATAACATATTGTTTATGCCAAATCAGCTAACAGAAATGAGCACTGAATACTTGTTGATTTTTTTAGATAAGAAAATTGTTTCTTTTACTGGTTTGTCAAATTAACACAGGCTAAAATTATGTTTTCAAGTTGTCGTTAGTTTCAAAATCAGAGAAAATTGTAGCAAATATTTGCAATGGTCAGTTTAGCTGATGTTTCGTTTGCAGTTTTCAGATAACACAGTGATTTCAATGTTGCTGTAGAACTGGGCATTGTTCCAAAATCCTTTGCTGTGAGTAGTTATGAATGATTAAGTAGTATTCTGTAGCACTGAGCTGGATACCAGGAATGAACAGCACTGCTCCTTCTCCTGTGTGTTATTTATATTCAGTGTTGCATCCTAAAGCCCTGGTTCTCTATTTAATCCTTAGACTCATTGCCTAGGATAGATTTAAACTACAGTGTGAACCAACGGGATTTTCAGTCATTTTTCATTAAATGTACTCTTAACCATGACAAATTAGATCTGCTGTCATAGCTGCTAACTGGGACTCTGAGGCAGCTGTTAACATGGGGAATCATTATATGGAGATAGACTTCAAGAGTGGTCCCTCAAAACCAGTTTTTTTACATCAATGTAGAAAAAATAAGGTATACTTTTTACATTTTAAATAATTTAAAAAACAGGATTTAGTGGGGACATGGAGAAGAGGGGTTCATAGTACAAATAGAGTGGCAACATATCTTGATAAAAATGGTAGGTTAACTTTGTATTTCATTAATTAATTGTGTTAAATTAAAATCTACTGCCTATATTTAAGGACTTGCAGCTCATTTTTCTACGCCATATGTTGTAGTGCTTTGACCAAAAAACATTATTTCAAATTTTGGAAAACCTTTATTTGTTGGTTGCCTGCAGTAATCACTGAGGAGAAGCAGTTATACACATCACAGAGAGAACAACCATTTATTCTCACACTCACACATAAGATGCTGGTTAGAATCTATAATTTAAAATCTGTTAACATTACTCAAGAGCTGATGTACGTCCTCTCTCCCTGGAGAAAAGAGAAAAGATAGGTGGTATTCTTTTCCTGCAGCCCTGGTTTGGGAGTCATTGCATGTAACTCTTAGCACCTCATCCTGACAGTTTTTCGTCTGTGGTGTCAGACTAGCATTGTTTAATTGCAGAGCTTTGAAGTCAGTATACTTAGAAAAAGAGAAAAACAGATTTTTTTTTCCTTTTGCTTTTGCTGAATATTTCCCAAGAGGTCTGCACCTCAGTTTCTTGAGCTGTATAAAGTATCCCATTCTTGTTACATTGCGTGAACAAATATAACACTAAACTTGGTTCTTATACAGTATGTGCACACCTTAACCTAACATGCATGTTTTTCTTTGAGATTTGGTAGAAAACTGGAGACAAAACTAATGTGAGCAGGAGAAGAATTCGGAAAACTTGACACAGAAAATCTCCTGCTGGGATTTGAAACCAGAACAGTTTTGCTGTTATGCGGTAGTGCAACACCACTCCTCCACTAGAACAGTGGAAGAGTGGTGTTGATCTTTTATTGAATGCTTATAAAAGGAAACTCTACAAAAGTATGTTTCTAGTTATTATTACTTCTTAAAAGCTACAGAAGAGCACAAAACACAAAGCATTGCATCAGTGGTGGTTCAGCGATTTAAAAACCACAGGAAAGTACTAAACGATTTTGAATGAAGAATTGTTCAGAATTAGACTGTAAGCTTAATATGAGTGATGAGCTCCTGTTGGATGGGTTTCCATGATCCTATGGCTCCCAGAAATTTGCTAACCCAGCTGTTGCTGTGGGGACTTCGCCTGGCCCCGGTGAGTATCCCTTGATGTCCCAGGGCAGCTTACCAGGTGGTAAAATGACCTCCCTAACTTAGTACTTGGTCTTGCTGGTGACTCCATTTTTAGACCATATGGCATAATAACTTTACACATGACCACCAATGATGCATATAAATAGGTACACAGTTCAGAGAAATATGTACCGGTAATCTTCAAGCTATGTTGGCATGTTAACAATCCAGCATTGTTACTAAATGAAGATTGAACAAAACGAGTTGGAGTATTTACACATGTTGTATAAAAAAGATTTATAACCTTTTCTCACTGTCTGATGCCACCTTTGACTAAACCTTTCCAGTTTTTTGGGTCTGTTGGAGTGATCAAAAATGTCTATATTTTTAAAAGACAGAGAAAAGAGAGAGAGATGTCAGCCAAGATATCAAGAAGAGAGCAAAATTCTCTCTTTCATCATTGAAAACTAATTCAATGCCTGATGGAGTCATGTTCATCTAGTTGAACAATTATATTCATGTTTAAACAGCTGGGAAACATCCAGCCACCAGAGAGTTTAGGACTGTTCCTTTGGTCCAGGAGTGAATGTGTTTCACTGTGGAGTTTGCAACTTTGTAATGATTCTGGCTGAAGCTGTTCAGAGAGTTTCAAAATGCACAGTGAAACTGGTCCTGTTCAAAATGAGCTGAAAGCCTACTTTTGTCTGCTTTTCTCCAAAAGCAACATAAAAAGTAAAATGCCACTGCACTTAGTGACAATGACATTGATTTTGGAGACTTGTCCAGAGGCCTGATGAAAGGGAAATTTGGAGTAAAAAAAGGTGGATGCTTTCAAGCCTGAGAGTATTATCTGAACTGTGAAGTAGGGAGTGGCAGCATTATGTAGAGTACAGTGAGCTTTACAAATGGATAGCAACCCTAAGTAGCAGTCGATTATGAGACAAAGTGGAGTATGGATTACAAAGTCATGATTTTGAGGTGGCCATCACAAAACTCTGCTCTCAGTTCTATAGAATATTGCTGGATAGATCTAAAAAAAAAATATGTGCAAGATACACCAGCTCTGTCAGAGAGAATGGGGAAAAATCACTTCAGATCCATGTGAGAAGCTTGTGGAAGGTCGCTCAAAACATCTGACCCATGTCGCACTGAGGGAAATTCTCCTAAAAAGTCTCGTTTACTAGCTTTTATCACATAGAAATAATTTTACCAATTCAATATGGAGTGCAAAAATGTTGCAGGTTAATAACTATTTTCCATTATTACATTTAAAATATATTCATATGAAAAATTCTAGAAAAAAAGTATGAACTGTTGTGCCCCATTTCATCTTGAAATCTGTCTTTCAATGTTAGAGGGATAATACTCAGCATATAAGATGATATTTTTTCCCATCAGACCACAACATCTTCATGCCACACAATTACAGTCAAGAGACTAAGTTTGAGATTTAAGCCTTTGATCTCAGTAAGTGATTAACACAGCCAGGGTTTAGTTGTTTTAATCACTGACAGATGTTCTGCTAAGCTCCATGCCCCAGCAGGCTGGGTGATGGGATCTTTGGCACACCACAGGGAGGACTTTGTGGGGGTTCGCGCTAATCAGAGCCTAAAAGTGGACAGCCAGATCCAGTTACGTCCACTATTCTTTACGTCTGGGCTCTGACATGCTGTATATCGATAAATACTGTACCTGCTCTTCAGTATTTGATCAGCTGCTTTATGGCTTGATGATATAAAAGTATATAATGAAATGCTGATTTTTGTTCTATTATGTTTTGCAGCAAGCATTGGACTCCAACCTCAGCAGCTTAATCAAACGGACCAGTGAATTAGAAAGTTTGATGGGGAAACTCATCCAAACCTGCCAGAATGTGGAGGTGAGATTTATTTATCCATCTGGAAACTCTTACGGTACTCATGATGAATTACCGGATCTAAAAGTAGATCATGTCATCAAAACTCACTTATTATGTTACAACTTTTGCAATAATAGTTTCTAAAATGTTTTATGTAATTTTGCTAATTACAAAGTAATGGAGAGTAAATAGTCAAAAACCTGAATTTAATGGTTCATAGATGAGCAAAAAATTTATTATTATTCATATTATTAATACTAGTAGTAATAATAATAATAAAAATAATAATAATAATAACTTGCTCATTTATTTTGTCATAATAATTTATTATTTATTATTTTCCATTCTTAGTTCATAAAATTTTGTAAGTTGTAATTTTTCTGTTTATTGCTGATTTACCAAACTTTTTTTTTTGTCACCAAACAGAGAGATATAAAAGTTTAACTAGTTGTTGATGAGGAACACAAGGGACAAGAAGAGAAATCCCTCACAAAATCAATTTATTATGATCTTGCCTCCTGTGAGACGGAAGAAGAATCATCGCATTTGATTTTCAGCGTCATTTTGCTTGTATGCTATTGAATGTGATCCTCATAAGGGTTCCTGTAAAGATTTCCGATTTTCTCATGAAGAAGCTTGCAGCACAACATTTTGTCAAAGCAAATGCTAGCATGAGCACCACTTATTTATTTATTTATTTTTTTACTTTTGCTTATCTCAAACTTCTCTTCTGTCCAGGTAAACGCCTCGCGGCAAGAAAACAAGCTACAGGAGGAGTGTGACCTGCTGATTAATATCATACAGCATCGAAGACAAATAATAGCAACAAAGATAAAGGAGGGAAAGGTACTCTTGTTCTTTGTACATGTGCATCACCTTGTTTACATTGATAACCTTGCCTCCTGAGACCACGAACATTGTGTTGTTGGAAAAACTGTAGTCTCGCTACAGAAGTGAGATGTGTGAGCCTTTTTGAAATGGTAAAGACTTTCCACAGTAAACGTAATATATTTAGGGATGTGCTGTGGTGGTGCAGGGGTTAAGCACAACCCACATAAGGAGGCCTTAGTCCTCGACGCGGCCGTCGCAGGTTCGATTCCCGGCCTGTTGACCTTTGCCGCATGTCTTCCCCCTTCTCTCCTTACCCACTTTCCTCTCAATTAACTATCAAATAAAGGCCACTAGAGCCAATAAAAACTTAAAAAAAAAAAAAAAAAAAAAAAACGTAATATATTTAATGCTACTTCTCAAGATGCCTTAATGAAAATTTGGTTAAGATCTTACTGAAAATAAATACATAGTTTCTGCAGAGAAGCTGGAGATAAGCAGGATGAGGTTGGGATGATGCATGGGTAGCCCAAGTTTGGGTTAAAAACCATATCAGTTTCATTAAATGAAATATTTATACCAGTCTCAAACTTGAAAGAAGAACCTGTCAGCATTTTTGCACTGTTTTACACTTTTTATAAAACATGCAGTTCGAGTTTTGCTGTCAACATCGGAAACGTGCTCACTGCGTGTCAGCGTTTTATTCAGAACAAAGGAGAGATGGGTAATGATTCATGCTGATTAAGTGCAACTGTGTGAGCTGAGGCCGCTATTTCCCAAATAGTTATCGAAAGTGCCAAAAAGACTACATGCTCTACCCAAAATTGTGGGGTTAGGGCAATTCAAACAGAATTCATATATTTGTCAGAGCTTCTGCAATTATTTAAAATATTGTTTACATTCCTTTCCATGATTGCTGGGAATCATCACCTCTCCCTTAGAGAAGTTATATCTAGTTGTGCCTTGTTCAGTGTCAGCATAAGATCAGCCCTGCTTTCGGAGAAGCTCTTCTCTTGAGGACTCTTTCCTTTCTCACCTTGTGCCTCATGACAGGTTGTGAATTTCCTCTTGGCTGTTAAGCCAGTTAGGAGGATGTTGTGCTTCTGACAGCGCTGTTAGGAAAGCTTTGCAAATATGCCCTCCATTGCAAGTACAGCTCAGTTTGACAAAAAAAAAAAAAAAAAAGAAAAAAGAAAATCCACAGTATTAAGGAAATCAGATGTTTTCCCACGGGGATTTTGTGACTGACATAGCTAAACATCACACTGGATTTATTGGTTATTTAACAATAATCATCTATGTTCGTGTCATGTTTTCTGCCTAGGCCATGAGGCTGAGGAAGCTCGCTCAACAGATAGCAGGCTGCAAGCAGTGCGTCGAGAGATCGTCCTCCCTCATCACTCAGGCTGACCAAACCCTTAAGGAAAGCGACCACGCCCGCTTCCTTCAGACAGCTAAAAGTATCTGTGAGAGGTAAGAGATACCAAACATCAACAATATATAATACCTTGCAAAAGAATTCATACCTTTTTCATGTTTTGTCAAATCACCACCGAAAATCTAAATGCATTTCATTGTATTTTTACAAAGCACTGTAAATATTTTAGATACAATTAATGGATGCATTTTTGCCACTTTGATGACACATTAATGACTCTTCTTTTTTTTTTTTTTTATAACAGAGTCTCTATGGCAACAGCATCCTCTCAGATACTGTTACCAGAAATTAACCTGAATGATGCATTCGATACGTTTGCTTTGGACTTCACGAGGGAAAAGAAAATGCTAGAAAGTCTGGATTACCTCACAGGTGAGTGAAGTTATTCTTATGAAAGTCAATGTTTAATTGCTATGCTTGATGACTGTGTGTTTATTACTATACCAGCTATTAACGTCTTGATTTCCTGAACTGAAAATAGTCCACTCTTGAGGCCTAAATCATGGATTATGCATTGTAATGAATAAGGTGGTTTTAATTTCAACACTTGTAATGTTAAGTGGCAGAAGAATAAAAAGCTCACTATATTTGGCAGCAGTGGCCTTATTTTGTGCAGAATGAAAGAGGTTTGATTGTTTATGCTGAGCCCCTGTTGTGAAGCGAAAATGTAACACTGCATGGGGGCTGTGGTTGTAATAGCTGGAGGAACTCCAGTGTAGATTAATTACACTTGTCAGACTGAAAGAAAACACAAATGGATGGTGCTGGTTATCCTCCACTGCTTTCTATGATACATTTGTTTGGTTTGTCTTTTTTGATAATGTTGTGTTCGGAATGAAATCCTCTCCGCATCCATTAGTCTCTTTGGATAAAAAACAAAAAAAAGGCTTTTTGGTTCTTTTCTGCAGCACCAAATCCACCGTCAATTCGTGAGGAACTGTGTACAGCTTCGTACGACACCATCACGGTTCACTGGACATCAGACGATGAGTTTTCTGTTATTTCATATGAGCTTCAGTATGCCATCTTCACCAGCCAGTCTAATGTTGTCAGTAAGTGTATAATGTACAATTGATTGGAGCTTTATTGTGTGATGGAAAGCAATTCCTTAAAAGAAATAACAAAAAACATTGAGCCCAGGACTTTATTATTACACCCAAATAAAAGAGTGTGTTTTAAGCAAAGATGTGCTCTTCTGGTCAGTCACATTTAGTATCAGATTAATATGCTCTTCTTTTAATGATGTCTTAAAATGATTCTTTCTCTAGGGAGAAATAATCAAACAACATACATCACCAATAACCCACAGGACCACAAGCATTTGATATTGTCCTTTAGGAAGTTCCTCCTTGATTATATGCTATTTGTAAGTAAGTAAATACATAAAAACCCGAGTGGTCTGGAGGGTTGGTACAACAATAATAGGTCTTTTACAATTAGAGCATTGCATACAACTCACTCTGCATGAGCAGATTTGACCTTTGTGGGTTAAAATCTTCAATAAATTTAAAGTTTGTGCTTCATTATTGTGTTGACAATAACAAGCTAGAAGAAACCCAGCATAACTGAACTGATAAAAGTCCACAGTTTATTTTGATGAGTGAAACTTTTGTCTTTAACCCTATCACCTGGGATTTTTTTTTTTTTTTAGATTTGTTTAATTTCATTTCAGTAATTTGTTTAAAAAAGAAAAAAAAAAGCTAAAAAAAAAATATATAAATTGTGTGACATTTATGGCGACAGTAGCTTGATATTGTGCCAGGTTGGAAATGAGCAGCAGACCTCTGGAATTGATCACCCTAATGTGGTTGCAACATGCTCAATCGAACAATGTTTTCTTGTCTGCCCCAGTGCTCCTGCACACTCACATGAGTGCTAATGAGATTATGCTTGATGAGTCAAAAGAAAAAGGAAAAAGAAAAAAGAAGCACCCACAGACTGAATTACCGCTGTGATTTCTGCTAACTAAACCTGTGATTAACTGCTTGTTCCTCATCAGTGACTTTCTTTATGTCTGCACTGCAGGTCTGTGTAACTCTGTTGATAGTTGGATGATTGTCCCAAACATTAAGCAAAATCAATACACCGTGCATGGACTCCAATGTGGCACCAACTACATTTTCATAGTGAAGGCCATAAACCAGGCTGGAAGCCGCAGTAGCGCCCCGGGGAAACTCAAAACCAACAGTAGGCCATCATCGGCTGCAAATATTTACTGATATGTTTTAATAATGAGTAAAACAATTTATATGTGAATAAAACAACAGTTTACCAAGGTTTCTGATTTCTTTTAAGGTCAGCCATTCAAATTGGACCCAAAGTCTGCTCATCGGAAGCTAAGGGTATCCCACGATAACCTTACGGTGGAGAGAGATGAGACATCATCTAAAAAGAGCCACAGTCAGGAGCGCTTCTCCAGTCACAGCAGCTACGGGGTTACTGGGAATGTATACATAGACAGCGGCCGCCATTACTGGGAAGCTCTGATTGGAGGAAGCACATGGTAAGAATATTTTACACTGATTTGGATCACTGAGCTTGGAATGAGTCTTGCTGATTGGTCCGGTGTGAAGTATGTCTTAAGACAGAAGGAACATACTTATATGATGCACACATTATAGCGTTCAGCAGGGTTTCTTTTGTACTATAGTACTTTAAATCAGTCATTAAATTTAATGTATCACTTTTCACACACTCAGGTTTGCTGTGGGGATTGCTTACAAGTCTGCACCAAGACACGAGTGGGTTGGCAAGAACTCAGCCTCCTGGGTACTCTCCCGCTGCAACAACTCGTGGGTGGTGCGCCACAACAGCAAGGAAATCCCCATCGAGCCTTCGCCCCACCTGCGGCGCCTTGGGATTTTGTTGGATTATGATTCAGGATCGCTCTCCTTCTACGATGCGGTGGCCTCGCAGCACTTGTACACATTTGACATTGATTTTGTTCATCCAGTCTGCCCGGTGTTCAATGTTTGGAATAGATGTTTGACAGTCCTCAGTGGACTGCCCATACCCGATCATTTAGAGAGCACAGACTTTAACCACTGATGATGTTGATACATTGCTATGCAAAAGTATTCATACCCTTTGAACGTCCATATTTGTCTTGGTATGACCACAAATTTCAATATATTTTCTTGGGGTTTAATCTGACAGACGCAAAGAACTGCATAATTGTGAACAGAAAGGAAATAAGACATGGTTTTCAAATGTTTTTAGAAAACAATCTTAAAAGTATGGGATGCGTTTGTAGAAAAATGCTTATTAGAAAAATGTTTGATGGCTGCAACTCTTTTAGGACCTACGTTTCTACCAACTTTGACCATCTAGAAAGTCTAATCTTCGTCAATTCTTTTTTCCAAAAGAGAAGAATTGATTAGCTCAGTCACCTGGATTGGAGAGCATTTGTGAACATTTATTTTTGATTCTTTCCATCAGATATCAATTAGATTTAGGTCTGGACATTAATTGAGCCTTGCTTGCATTCTATGGTTTAGTGCCCGTTGTAGCTCTGGCTGAATGTTTAGAGTGGCTGTCCTGCAGAAAGTAGGCTTGGAAGCCTCTCATAGGTCTTCCAGGATTGCCTCGTATTTATCTCTATTCATCTTCCCAATCAGTTCTGATCAGCTTCTCTGTCCCTGCTTTAGAAAATTATCCCCACAGCATGAGTCTGCCACAACCATCATTTCATTGTGGGGGTGATAAAATGTGTACACATTCTACATGTGAGAAAAAAAAAAGTTCAATTTTGGTCTTATATGACCTGCAAACCCTTTTCCATTATTTTGATACACTGTGCACATTCTACTTTTTTTCCCCACAGTGGCTGAATAAATACATTAAATTTCACTGAGGGAACTTCATTTACAAACTAGTTGACTTCTGAAGAAAATTAGTTACACTTGATTTTGTTTACAGTTATGGGAGAAAAGGAGCTGAACACGAAAGAATGTCAAAATATTCAGGTATTTATTTGGCAGAAAATTGAAAACTATGCGTCATTTCCTTCACATTTGTGCACGTTTTTGTCTTTGTCTATTCCACAGACTCTTTGTAAACATATTGAAGTTGTGTTATGTTTGTAATATTAAAGAAATGTGGAAAAGTTTAAGGGGAGTGAATTTTGCAAACTACTGTAAATAAGTGCATACATGTGAGATGAACTGATTTAAAAAGCAAACAGGACTGAATTAAGTTTTTGTTACAATTTATTGAAATTATTTAAGTACATTTCAGGCCCTGGTGAATACTTTTTCTTTGCTTTGCACAATTATGTATAATACTTTGTGGGGTTAAGTTAGGAATTTGTTAAAATCTAAAGTTCAAGGCAATATTTTCAAAGGGCTCAGGAGAATTTTTTATTCTTTTTTATTGTTTTGTTTATTTTTCATTGACGATGTTGATGGACATTCATGCACAAAAAAAACTTTTTATCCACAGTTTTTTTTTTAAGTCAGACTATTTTATTGCAGTGTAACTGATTTGTATTAAATGCCAGCACTTTGATAAGAAATCTGTCACTATGAAATGAATTTCTAAGCCAACTTCTGTCAGAATACTTTTTTTGTTGTCCTTGCATTCTAAGAAAAAGATGGGTTTAATCAGAATAGCGCAGTTTCACTCAGAAAATCTGATTCTTAATGGATTTATTTCAACATTTTTAAGTATTTACTATTTGTAGTTGCTTGATCACAGTTTAGAATCTCCTCACTACAGCAGCTTCAATGCTTCATCACAGTTTTCACATTTACATATTCTCATAAAGGCGAATTAAAAACCTACTCCAAGCGATCATCTGTGTGACCTTATCCTTTTGTTTTGTGATGCTCAGCTAACACTACAAATGAGTCCCACAAAGTTGGTAATTTCATGGAATAAGCACTTATTGTTTACAGCCATTATTGTGGGATTTCCCATCTTTGCTCGATCGTGTTTTCACAACACCTGCACCACAGAGCGACGTGTCAATTTTTACTGCTTTACCAGGATCTTCTCTGACCCACACTGATCCAAAATACCGCCTTTGACAAAATCGGCTCTGACATCTCTTTTTGTGCCAGAGTAATGCAGCCTGAATTTTGCAGCGTCTCCTTTCAACAAAGAAGACAAGGGGGAGGGAGAAAAAAAGAGTATCTGAACTCTCCATGACCTCCCCAAGAGACACCCCGCAGACAAAGCTGTAATACACAAGCACCACCTCCTCATCCATGTAATACCACCAGCCTTCCATTTGGGGATGTGCTCATTTTTGTGTGTTGAGACTCCTTTATAAGAGATTTTATTTAAGTTTTCCTAATTTTTATATTTGACATTCAAAATTGCAAAAGCCCTTTTTTAAGTAACAGCTTTGGAAATATTTAGTTTTAAGGAACTAAAAACATTTGTCACTACATATTCATTTAAAAAGAAAATATGCCTCTGAGGCAAAAAAAGAGGCACAGACAAAACAAAATTTATGTTGCACATGTTTTTAAAATGTGCAAAAATGCTTTTTTCATAAAGTATTTATTGTCGAGTATTTGTTTCTCTTCATGAGACAAAAGGATGTTCCCGTATGAAGGAAAAAACGCTTAATGTTTTGCTTTCCAATGTAAAAGACAAACCAATCACAGACTCAGCAGCTTTAAAATCTAGGGCAGCGTATGTTGATATCAGAAAACCTTAAAATTACATTTTCAGAGACTGAGGACATAAATGGCCCAAATTCTATGATCAATAGATGAGAAAAAATTTCCCAGGGCTCCACCTACTGGATTTAAAAAAATTTTTGTAATAGATACTGTACATGGCGAGAGACTCTTTAACTCTCAGAACAATTCTGTGACTATATGAATGTTTAAAATATTTAGATTTCTGTTTTGCTTTTATTCCTCTTGTAATCAGAAGGAAGGCTTAGGTCTGAGAATATAAGCCAGTTTCTAAATATAGATATTTAAAGACGATATAAAGTGGTTTTGCTTTTCAAGTCATTTATTATAACTGAATTATTTATTTAATTATAGCAAGTTTTATAACAAAATGAATTAACATTATTAGAAAAAAAATGTGTAGAGAGAAAAACAACTTATTCAAAATACGGATTGAATGAATAATCGAACAACTGAATGTGACAAAATAACAGATAATTAAAGAGAACAGTGTTTAATTCTAAACTATTGTCCTAAATCTATTAAAGTCTAGCTACTCCTTGAATAGTTAAAACAAACAAACAAACGAACAAAAAAATCAATGGATTATAAACTTTGAAACTGTGAACACATTACAGATAGTTAATATTGTGTGACCACACAAGTGAGTCTTTTTTTCCCCATTTCCATGCAAATGTTGATTGGAGTGAAGGATTCTGTAGAAATATCTGCTGACTTTTAAGGTTATTTGAACATTTACAAAATTTTCTATTCGAAAGATATAAAAATATTGCATGTTACATACTGCTTCTTACTTAGAAGATTTTAATGTCCAGCATTAAAGAAAAAATCTTGATTTCTTTTGTTTACTTTAGTGAGTCTGTAACTTAACTCCAGGTAAGCATTAAAGTAGAAAGGAACTTATTTTCTTTAAAAATACTTTGTGACAGGAGTATAATTGTATAAACCAAATGTAGCTCGGGATGAATTAATAAATGGTCAAGTAGATAGCCCACACTTCCTGATAATACTGTCTATTATTTTTCATTCGCTGGCTGTGCACCATTTACACACCGGAGAGGAGCGAAACCGGTAGGTGGAGTTTGCACTTCGTACGGCGTGTCGAACAGCTTTTGTCACACTCAACAACGGCAGTCGGTAGAGGGGTGTGATTGATATAAAAGCAATACAAAGGTTTTTATTTTAGTGACGGATGCCAACTGTCAGGCAGTCCCTTGATTTAAGTTGATGTATTCTGTACTTAGGAAAGGAAACTACACATTACCCGACTTTTTACCGAGTCACTTGCCGACAGACTGGAAAAGAACGGACCCACTTTCTTCTCGATTCCTATTGGTGTAGCCTTTCACAAAGCCCCGCCCAAACTCCCGGAACAGGAACCTGTTCGTTGTTGCTGCTGACGTTGGTGCTGTCTCAGTGACGATGGCGTCCACAGATCTGTCGCTTCTGGATCTAACAGACAAGGAAACTCGAGAAAAACTGTCTTTATGGGACCGCCGCACGGATGCCACGGCCCCCCTGACGGAGAAGCAAATGGACTCTGTCCTGGAGATCCGAGCTGCGGCTGAAACGCTGTCTGTTCCCTCGGAGGTGAGAGGAGACTCAACACAGCTAGCTGGCTAACATGGATGCTAACTCCACTCCTAAATGCCTGGAGAAGTTAACTTTACAACTACTTTGCATCTGTATGAGATCGAAATAGTTCTCCTGCATTTTAGAGCTCCATTCAGTTGACTTTAGCTTAATTTAGCCTAGCTGCTAGCATGCTTTAGTTATTGTTTGAAACAGGCTATCCTCCAAGTTAGCCGAAACCTTGTCAGTGAGTGCTGTTTTGTTGTGCAGCTGCCCATTGAGGACCTGTGCAGCCTGTCGTCTCGGTCCTTGCAGTCCCCTTTCACAGCAGCTGTGCCTGCTTCAACAGAGGACGTCCTACTCAAAGGTTTTCAAATGCTCGAAATGGAAAATGACAGAATAGAAACTGCACAGCAGGTAAGTTTAGCCAGTTAAACTTTCCCCGGCGAACATTGCCTATATTGTTATATGGTGTAATATGATGCTGTTTGCTTCCCTCCAGTTCTTTGCCTGGTTTGCCAAATTACAGACGAACATGGACTTGGATGAGAGCGCAAAGTACAGGTGCTGAAATACAAAAATTTAAGATTTTATACAGACCGTTAAAAACATAATAAACATTATTATTACAAATATTATGTCCTTATGTGCATTCTATATATTCTCTCATTTGGTTCTCAAAGTACAATGTATTTGTAAATTTTGTAAGTAACACATCACAAATTCTGTTAAACTACAATAAGTGTGACCTCCATAACTTTGTTTACTTTTTCAGAAAAAAATCACAGTGTTCTTTTTCATTTAGGAGAACAAGAGATGATTTGAACAGCTACCAAGAACAATGTGATGCTATCCTCAAAGATGTGAATGCAGCTCTTGACCATTTGGATTCTCTCCAGAAACAGTACCTATTTGTGTCCAATAAGACCGGGGCATTGCATGAGGCCTGTGAACAGCTGCTCAAAGAACAAGTAAGGAAAAATCTGTTTTCACTAAAGCCTTTTAGATGGATCACTTGCCCATAGAGTGTCTGTAAATTGCATTTCAGTTGTTTTTCTATAGTTTTTGAAGTTTGAAAAACATAATTTTAAATTTATTACCACATGAATAAAACTGAGCGGAAATTGTGTAAATAAATTGATGATACTCAAAAGTGACTGTGTAGAAGTCTTGAAAGTACTATATGCTGTGAAGATCCACAGTTTTACATGGTTAAAGGATAAAGGGAAATATTTTGGTCTGCTGTTCTGAGATCTTATTTATAATCTGTTTTCAATATATGTTTTAACATGCTTCATATTTGCATGTTGGTGCACAAACTAAATAGGAAGAACACTTTTCCTAACTTGTTTTAATTGTTTGTTTTTCACTTTGCAGTCAGAGCTTGTTGACCTGGCAGAAAGCATTCAGCAGAAACTGTCATACTTTAATGAGCTGGAAAACATAAACACAGTAGGCTGGGCTTTTTTTTTCTGCACATTGCAAAAACATACACTGCATTACACGAATCATATTTTAGTTTACAAATGTAAATTTGGTGTGTAATACTCTTAATAAAAAAAAAATAAAGTAGCCTCCTATCTTGTTTAGTCTCACAGACAAGACTAACTGCAATAAAAGTACAAATACTTTGCATTTAAATGACTTTAATTGTTTTTATTTTTATTTTTGCAGAAACTGAATTCTTCAACTTTATCTGTAAATAGTGAAGGTTTTATACCAATGTTGTCCAAATTGGATGATTGCATAGAATATGTTTCATCACACGTAAGTAATGTATAGCAATTTATATTTATAAAAATCCAGAATCATATGCTTTAATCCATGACTGCATGCAATAATTGGTGTTTGAGTGGTCTTGTGTTACATAATAGATGTCTTCAGTGATGGTGTTCAAAATCCATATTTTAACCAAAAATATCTGTTTTGAAGTGATCTGTGCAAATTAATTCTAAATCATTTTTTTTTTTTTTTTTTTTGTTACAGCCTAATTTCAAGGATTATCCAGTTTATTTGGCTAAATTTAAACAATGTCTCTCTAAAGCTATGCACTTCATGAAGGTCTACATCATAAACACTATGCAATCTCTTACAAGCCAGTTAACAAAAAGGGTAAGGATAAATTATTAACTTAAAAGTGATTTATGACTGGAATGTCAGCCTGTGTGTTTACCTTCCTTACTAATTTTTTTTTTAAATTATGTATCTTTTGTCTTGTAGACATTCTAGTTTTGCTATACTTGCATAAGGTCATCCTTTTTTGAAATGTGGACAATGATGCCAACAAATATAAAATATATCGGTTTCCTCACCTTTTGTTTTAAAAAGGACTATTTTTATAAAAAGACATTTCCTTATTGTTATCCATTCACATATAAGCACAGTATTGCTTTTTTAATCATATGTAGGTTTTGCAATCTTAAAGAAATCCAAATTTAGCATTTTCATTATAAGGCTTTAAAGAGTTGTTACTTATTTGCATCTTAAAGTTGAATATATGTTCGTTGCCAGTTTTATTGTCCTCAGTAGAAAAAAGTAAACCATGTTTTTTATTTTTTTTTTATTTTATTTATTTGTATATTCTTATATACTTTGAGGTTGTAGCATAAATATGCCTTGTCTTCATAGTTTGACACTTGGTAGGTTTTAGCAAACTCTGTCGCTACATGTAATTTGTAACGATGAAAGTGAAACAGCTCAAGATGTGTAATATTTATCTTATGTAAAGGTGTTTTTTTTTATAGATGAATGCAAATAGCTTAAAATATTCACTGCTGAAACTTTTAAAAGTCTCCAAGTTTTAGTACATTGTTATTCACGTCATACTTTGTTTTGTTTTCTTAGGATCCAATGGGTCTCACTAATGCAGATAATGCATTTACACTTTATTATGTGAAATTTAGAGCTGCTGCGCCTAAAGTTAGAGTGAGTATATTCATTTCCTGAATATTTTCAACCTGTTTGGTTATTTTCTGTAAATAAATTACATTTTACTTTTACATCTCCTCCCTTCAGTCTCTGATTGAACAGATAGAGCAGCGAGCACAGAAGATTCCAGAGTAAGTATTACTATTTTATTTTCTTCATGAAAGCACTGGTTTCATGCTACCTTTTATAAATTTATTTTCCTGAGACTCTAAATTGATTTCTCTGTCTCCTAACCTGAGCAGGTACCAGCAGCTGCTAGATGAAATCCATCAGTGCTATCTTGACCAGAGAGAGCAGCTGCTCAGTCCCTGCATTACATCCACCATTACTGACTTGACCAAGCAAAACAGCAAAGACCACTGTGCTCTGGTAAGCCATGGAGAGTTCAAAGCCAGAGGTGCCCTTTAGATATTGGAAGATGACATTTTAGTTTACGTGGAAAGGACAGCATGCGGCCCCAGGGATATTTTCTGGAGTGTTTGAGGAGGCAGAAAGCCACGCGCTGGATAAATTAGCATGACCTCAGATTGTGTACAGCAGGTGTCAGGAGAGTTGATCTTTTCGTTCAAGTAAATTTATTGGCAGAAACACAATCCTGTTAGAATATCCTCCAACATATTTCATTTTCAAACTGTGAGTGAATATGCCTGACCTAGAATTAGGCACGGAAATAGATAATTATTTTATTTTTTTTCTCAATTTGCTTAGCGCTGAATGCCTTTCAAAAGTACTCGAGTTATTTAAACTTTTTTACATGTCCTCACATTGCAACAACATATTCTAATGTATTTTATAGAAATTTTACACAATAGATTGGAGAAAAAAATAGGCAAACACTGCAGTCTCTAGATATGAAGAGCAGGTAGACTTGCAACTGTATTTGATGCCAAAGGTGGTCCTGCAAAGTATTGAGTCAAGAGGATGAATACATATGCAAAGCACATTATTTTGTATCACATTTATGGTAAATGCCTTGTACTGGCCTTTCTGGCCCCTCTGACTGCCACCAGCAGGCAAGGCAGGTGAAGTGTCTTGCCCAAGGACAAAACAACAGATTCAGATAGAGCAGAAATCGAACCGGCAGCCCACCAATTGCAGCTCGAATTATTTACCTTCATTTTCACCACTACGTGTTATCATACAAGCTATAATATAGGGCTGTTGTAAACGAGTATTTTAGTAATCGAGTAATCTACCGATTGTTCTTACGATTAATCGAGTAATCGGATAAAAAAAGATCAAATAAAACATCGGTAAATCTAAGATAACAGCAGTGTTACTATCGCATATGAACATCAGTCCAATTTTTCAAAGTTATTGAACTTTTCTGTAGTTTAGAAAATTAACCTGTTACAATAATAGCTCACTTTCCAAGTTAACCTGAAGAAAGGTTATACAAAAATCTGAAGTTATATTCAGTTCAATAATAAAGAGGCAGGTTCACAAATACGTTTATAAAAAATGTCTATACTACAGCTTTTGGTTTATGTATTCATTTTTAATCAGTTTAATAGATTAACTTTCACCTTGCCCAGACATTTATAGCTTTTGTGTCCATGTTAGCGACGGGATTTAACACCTTTGTTCATCACACACAGAAACACATCTACCAGCTACGTGCCGCCACGATGAGCTTCGCCACCCATTTATTGAGACCGGGATGATGTGAAATAAATTTTCCGGGTGGTCCTTTAAGCTACACTAAAGTTAATCATCTAATGCGCAGCCGCCCGCAGTATTCAGTCTATCCGCTCACCTCCATAAATACTCCTGCAGCGCTCTTCCCCGCTGTTCGCTCTGAACCGCCACCAGGCAGCAGCTGAAGGAGGAGAAAAGCTACTGTGCTCCAGGCATCGCGCCAGTCATTTTAAGGATGCTTATTGGTCCCCCGAAAAACGACAAAGACCCAGACATTGTCATCAATCAAGAAAATTCTCCCAGGCCGAACTTGAAAACTGAATGTTATGCTACTAACACTTAGCTTTCGTCAACAACTCAGGTGGAAGTCAGAGCGCTGGGTGGCGGAAGTAATAACCTGGCCGGAACACTGTGCGTTGAATAATAAAATATAATTTAACGAAGCTATGAGGCAGATAGGTTTTAAAAATCGAGGTACTCGAATCACTCTAGGAATCGATACAGCCCTACTATAATAAATTGATGTTTTTGCTTGTAAAATATTTTAATAGGGCATGCATGCTTTTGCAATGACCTGTATTTGGAGTTTATGAACATGGGCTAATTGTGTCTGCAGGTTCGAAGTGGCTGTGCCTTTATGGTTCATGTGTGTCAGGATGAACATCAGCTGTTTAATGAGTTCTTCACCCAGCCTACATCTAAATTAGAGTGAGTAGTAGCAGCTGAACATGGACAGAATGCTTCAGTAGCAAATGGGCAGGAACTGTGTATTTGCTTAGAGTGGGAGCTCGTTAAAATCCACTCCACAAATTTGAAATTGTTGACTGAGTGTTTCAACTTTTGAATGTAAAAAAATTATGTTTTAGTCTTTCACTAATGTAATTTTTAATCTCTGACAGAGAACTTTTAGAGAAGTTGTGTTTGTCGCTGTACGATGTTCTCCGGCCGCTGATTATCCATGTCATACACCTCGAAACCCTGTCTGAGCTGTGCAGCATCCTAAAGAATGAGATGTTGGAAGACCACGTTCAAAACAACGGTAGGTTAGAGCTCTTTCTCTTTTTAAAACTCATCATTAGGCATACTGTGCTCACGATTTGGACTTAGTTTCCTGCATGTAACAGGAAATGGAACAAATTTCCTTGGAGGGAAAACAACCAATCACATTCAAAAGCAGCCTTATCCCTCCTCTGATATTTTGCAGTGTGTTCAGTGCATCAAGTGTCACCTAATCAACCAATTTGTTCTACTGCAAGTGTGCTAGCTGAGAGATTTGACCTATTTTGGCCAACTGCCTCTAATGACTGCTTCCCTATTGCACCTTTCTGACCTTTGAGGCTAAAATCACCACCATACCCATGTTTGTGATGTTAAAATGTCTTTAATGTGTTGGAGGTTCCATGTCCAAACATGAAGAAACATTGGTAAGCAAAAGTATAGACTCTTGTACTTCTTTCAAAGAAATAAAAAAAAATGAAGACTTATTTAAAGGCAGTCTTTTAGCATTTTTACAGCCACATTTAAACCTTAGTGTCATCTGCATAGGATAACATTCTTCTTTCCTTTCTGAGTCTGGAATTGAGGGCAGCAGGTACAAAGCACATTATTCTGGAACAAAGGAGAATCTGAAATAATTTAGAACAGTGGTCCACAACCCTAGCCCTCAAGGCACATTGTCCTTCACGTTTTAGAGGTCACCTTGCTCTTCATGCTTGATTGAAATGATTGGCTTCTGCATACCATCAGCTGCTGCAGAAGCCTGTTAATCACCCATTCATTTAAGTCAGGTGTTTGGCAGCAGGGGAAGTCCTCAAACGTGCAGGACAGTTGGCCTTGAGGACCAGGGTTGGGGACCACTCACTAAGAAAAACACCAAAGTTTTTGTTTTTTTTTCCAGTAAATGAAAAGGACAGGATATTCAATAATATATACGAGTGACTTTTGCTGTGATGTTAAGTCTTTGGCAGTTCTGATATGTTTGTTGTGCTTCTTCAGTTAATTACTTTACTTTATGCAGAAAATTGACTTTTTTTTCAAACTTTACTACAACGCTTTTTTTGGTTTTAGCAAACAGAACACAACTTTGAGGGAAAAAACAATATATGTGGGTCAGTTTGTTTTGAATTGTCTAGTATTATAAAATTTTGTTTCTCAGAAAATGAAAACATTCTTTACAGCAGAGGTATTTATTCTTCAAAACTGCAGTCCTTGAAATCTTTTTTTTTTTTTTTTTCAGTTTTCTATTTCAGTTATGTTCCCACCGTTAATCAACCATTCTTAATAACTTTTATTGATTACAAATAGTCTGGTCTGTAGTTTCAAAATGATAGTTTTGTGTTCTTTTTTCACCATAAACTATTTAAATGTTTTTGTTAGTTGATCTACATTAGGTTGGATATTATTGATTATATTCAGGCAAATTAGCTGAAGAAACATGTGGAAAAATAATCAATGTTTATCTCACAATTTAAAAGATGATTTAGGAAATGCATGTAAAATTTTAAATTAGAAGAATGTAAATTGAAATTAAATGTTGGTGACCGCAACAGACCTAAAACAGGAAATGTTTTGGTTTGTTGTTTGACTGGGAGGGGAACGAGTGTGCCATTTATAAAGTGTATCTAAATTTAACTGTACTCATTTTAACAAAAACAACACATTATCTTGAAAATAAAATGGTTATTGCCGTCCTGAATACCATTTTTCTGAACGTTCAACCCAAAAAGATTTAAATGATTAAAATTTATGGGCAGTTCTGATAATGCCCTGTCATACCTCTTCATAAATTTTAGGAATAACTGTTGCCAAAACATCGATAGGAAGGAATATGATACTGCTGCTGAGATACTTTACACATCTAAATTCCACTTCTTGCCCAGCAGTAATTTCAGCTGTAAAACATCCCAATACTTTTCCCTGTTTGACTTTTTACTGCTGCCGGGAGATCAAGTTGTTCTTTCTGACGCAACTCCCTCTTCTTAGTGCAGCAAATTGATACACTGGTGCACTGGTCTTGCACACATTAGCATTTAAAAAAACCCGTTATTCCGTATGTAATAATGATAATGAATAGACAAACATGAAAGTTACCTTTAACTGCTGTGACATACAGCTAAGACAAAAATAACGCAATTTCATCCAGTTCTTCATATTCCAATAAATATTATACCTAGAACAATTTTATTGTCACAAAAAATCTAGAAACTTGAATTGATTTTTTGTTGCAGAGCAGCACAAAATATTATTAGTGCATTATTTCAAAGTGGAAGGAGAGGGTACATAGTTTCTTTTTAGATTTTGTTCAAACGACAATGCAAAACAAACTATAGATTTGTTGCTTTACAGTTGCGTCTTTATATATAAATAATGCATAATGTCCCTGAATAAAAAGCAATGGCTTTATGGTGATATGGCAATGGCTATATCACCATTATAGAACAGTGTAAAAACTTTTGTACTTCAAGAATTTTAATGTGTTGTGAAATTTGTCTAATTTATAAAATGTTTGGTTCCCATGGAAAGCACATGGTGCCCATAGTTACCATGGGGAGTCCCTCCATCCTAGGAGTGAGGGGTAATGAAAGGGACTGTATTTTACTTGGTTCCTGTAAATTTCTGCTACCACTTTTTCTTTTCTTTAATTAGATGTACTTCAGGAATAGATGGATTCATTCATGATTGTTGTGTGTTTAGATTACTGACCTGTTGAAGAAAGCATCTCCACATCATGATAGCGTCACCATCATGTTGTTTTTAATATGTGGCTCTTGACGTTAGTTGGTTGCACTGGATCTTAATTAAATCTACCAGGATAAAGGTGCTCAGTGCAAAGACATTCTAGACCTCGCCCCCCAAAAATTGCAAGTTTTGTATTATTTTCATTTTACAAAATCTTTTGTTATTAGTCTGTTGCATGAAAGTTCAGATAAAATCCATTGAAACGTGGCTGTGAAGTTATAGCTACTCACTGGGGTATGGCAACTTTAACATGAAAACTGAGATATAATTTACTTATGTGATTTACATCTACCTCATTTTTACTAAACAACATTGCTGCTGGTGCACCCTCTAACTCTGAGCCTGGAAGCAAAATTATTTTTACACAGACGCTGAACTAAACTCAAAGAAGAGAACCAACGGCTCATTTAGTTTCATCCCTTAGAGATATTAGTCTAAGCAAAGGCTTCCCCCATTAAAAGCCATTAAGGCACTATAGATTGAAAAAAAGAGACAGCTGTATGACTGTTTAAGCCACTTCAATGTCTTTGTTGCAGCTTCCTGCCAGAGTGGCATGCATTTAACCTAAAATATGTAACTACACTTTGCTGAGGATAAAGACTGTAATACCAATTGCTCATTTCATATTCCACATTTGCTCTGCACAACACTTCGCTCAAATAAAACACCTCTGTGGAAGAGGAATCTAAAATGTAAGTGAGTGCAGATTTATCAGGTTTTCTCATGCTGCTGTCACAATTACCAGTATTCCGCCTGCAGCTATTTCCTCAGTTTTCAAAGCTCTGCGAGTGTGTGTGTTGACACGGTTTAATGGTTGCACCCACATCTTTAAAATTGTCCCTATTTTTCTTGTGTGTGTTGCGGCAAATTCAGTAAAAGCGACTGTTTTTCAACATTTACTGCATTGTAAAGCACCTAAAGTAATGGGAGAAACATGATTTAGAAATTAAATCTGTTTGTCTCTTTGATTTCCATAGAAATATTTGCTTTTATACTGGAGGAGAATATAATTTTAATGCAAAACACCATCAAACATCCAGCTGTTTGCAAATATATTACTGACTACATGTACTTTGATCATTGGTAGTTTAAGCAGTTGCAATTATATTAGAAATACCTTAAATCAAGACAAACATTAATTAGGCTGCAGGCCAGACATACTACTGTCAGAAAAGTCTTAGTTTAACCTGTACAGAAAAAAAAATGAGAGGGGCATAAATTTTTACTGCTGTGAGCTCTGCATCCGTCGGACTAAAGACTAGAGAACAAACTGTTACCAGAGACGGGGGGGGGGAAAGTTAAACATTGGTCAACTAAAATATTTAGCAGGTACATTCTTGACAGGATTGCACTGAAAACCCTACAAAATGCCCAGAGAAGTAAAAACTTGATAAAAGGAAAACAAATACACAAACAAATTGAGAGTCTTTAGTCAGCTGCTACAGAGTCTAAACTGTATATAAAAAAAATACAGTTTAGCCTTCTTTTTTTTTTTTTTTCCTTTTAGAAACAACCTCAGGACAGACTACCATAATATATTCAAATGAACCCAGACTGTGATTTGTTAGAGATGGCTGGTTATACTGAGCCATGTTCTGCTGGAGGTTCTTTCTGTTAAATTATTATTTTTTTCTCAAGTCCTTATTCAAGATTGCTGTAAAGTCAGTGACGGTAGTTCAGTCGGCTGGATTTTCTTGGATAACGTTACCAATTTGCAGCTTGCATTTTATCAGCAGCTTTATCACAGTCCAGAAAACACTGTTAGGTACCTAAATATTCTGGGCTGAGTTTTCAGTCCCAAAATAAACACATTTTAATTTATTTATTAATCAATGCAAGGATTGTGACATCAAACATTGATAACCATGTTCTTTTTAAATATCCTGCATTTTCAACCTGGTTCTTCCCATCTTAATTATATCAGTATAATGTCTTCTGTTCTCTTTGCTCACACAGAATGCGCTGTAAAGTAGATTATTGTACATATTTCCATGTTTTAATTGTAAACATGTCAAAAATTTGGATCTTGTTTCTGGTTTTATGTGCTGACAGACCTCTCACATTTTAAAGACAAAAGTTGTTTAGTCTATGATTAACTATAACGGTCATAGTTTAATGTTATAATTGACTCCCTTAAGCTACAACTTCATTCTTCATTGGTTCTCCCATAACAGAATACTTTGTGCTGCAACAATAGAAACTAGGTGGAGTTAACTGAACCCTTACCAAGGTTTTCAGTTAATGTTGTTGTAGTTCAACTAAATAGGAAATTGTTTTGGAGAAGCTTAAAGCCAGGGAGCAGCTGAACATCACTAATGACGAATGATGTACAGAGTAAACAGAAGTCTGAACTACGCATGCACAATGACACAGCAGTCAACAAGCTTTTACCTTTGAGGGCAAATGTCACAGCTATGGTTCTACATGAAGAGATTAGTATTTATCCCGAAAGGTTCTAAAGTTACATCTTTAATTCACTATTTGGCTGAGCTCTGTTTAACTGTGCCACCAAGAGCTGTTCTTAGTTCAGTTTGGTCCAGTGGCGGAGCTAGACTTTTTTTTTAAGGGGTGGCCAAAGGGTGAGCAAGGCTTTATCAGAGGGGTCCATATATAGGGTGACCATATTTTCATTTGGGAAACCAGGACACCTTGGAGCGGGCGGGATTTCTGATTTTTGTAGCTAGCTAAAATAATACTAAATTAAAAATAGATTAATTGAATTAATTAATATAACTGGTTGGGTTATAATTCAAAGCTTTCATATGACCTAGCCTACTTACATTTCAGTCATTATAAAACTTAACAATGGTTTTTCACATATTCTTACCACACACATTTCAAGCAAGAGCTGGGAGATATATCCTGGCCAAATGAATAAAACATTACAGGGCTGCATGTGCACTAAAACATGTTAAAAGAATCTGTCTAAAACGCGATCTATCAGCACTAGCATGGCTAATATGATAAACGAGGCACTACGGAGCGGTGCACAACCATTTTTTTTTCTTTTTAGAAATGTATGACAAGTGCCGCCTCTCATTAGGAAGGTAACACAGCGGTTACCGCTGAGCGGTAAAATGTTGTAAATACCTGCAAAACTCCTTAACGGTGTACTCTAAAGCCACGGGTGTGTTTTGGATCAAACAGGAACCACATGTCAGCTTAACCAATGAACAGCGTCTGTGAGCTGCTACTGCATCGGGCTGCCTTCAGGGACATTACAGTTTTCCTGGCAAATCTTTGCCGATCTCATAAGTATTATATTTTAAAATGACCATTTCCAGTGGGGTGGCAGTAGGGGTGGCAAAGGCTCTGTTGGGGGTGGCAAATGCCACCCCTGCCACCCCTCTGGCTCCGCCACTGGTTTGGTCATGTATAAAATTGACAGCTCTCTTAAAGGTTAATGCCACTCATAAATCTTTCTTTCTCATCATTTGTTTAGGCAGAACGCTTCTGATTTTCATTACAGTCTACTAAATTTGATTGTTTAAATTGTACTGTATGTAATGGGATCAAAATCCGAACATTTTATTGGAGTGTATTTGATGATTAAATATAATTTTAATCAGTTTGTTTTAAGTTCTTGGGCATCATGTGTATTGAAGAAATGGCAATAAACCTGATTGACTCTGAAGATGAGCTTTAGAAATAAATTAATATATTACTATTGTCTTGGGAATTTAAACAGCTTTTCTAACAGATACTTGTTAGAGAGAAACATTGTGGCATTTTATTTTACGTTTGTTACTGAATGATTACATTTTAGCATAATCTTTTGACTCCTGATGTGTTATGTTTACATTTTGAAGCTTTAATGCAAACCAAAGCTGCTTTGCAACTTTAAACCATACACATAAATTTGTTGCGGTTTTGCTATCGGCTAAACTGACCCCATGTTCTGTCTTGTAGCTGCCCAGCTGGGTGCCTTTGATGCCGTGGTGAAGCAGATGCTGGAGGACGTTCAGGAGAGGCTGGTCTACAGGACTCACATTTACATCCAGACTGATATCACAGGTTACAACCCAGCTCCAGGTGATCTGGCTTATCCTGAAAAACTGGAAATGATGGAGGTGAATCTTGTTTTCTGAAATGGTATAGCCTTTTTTTTTTT
Organism: Gambusia affinis; assembly: GCF_019740435.1. NCBI lineage: Eukaryota > Metazoa > Chordata > Actinopteri > Cyprinodontiformes > Poeciliidae > Gambusia > Gambusia affinis. Next base: position 14,181,188 of record NC_057878.1, read on the forward strand.
CTAAACATCTTGCCCTTAGGCCGTATTGGAGGCAAACATAATTCATAAATGATGTGGTCCATTCAATTTCCTTTTGATTAATATAAATGATTTTAGCGTTTATGGAAGCAGTTTTATGAAACTCTGAAATGAGCCGGGCTGCAAAGCATTTTCACTTCTTGCCTCTGTAGTATTGTGATGTCTGCTTGGTTTATTCTCTGTTGTTTTATTTCTCTCAGATGCATTCCATCTTATGTCAGTTTTCCTGTGGAAAAACTGACATAAAGATGAAGAGAAAGAAGAGAAAAATTCTAACTCCAACTTCTATTTCTATTTCCTTTTTTCTTAAAACCCCTAACCCCTTATTTAGGTAGGGAAACCTCAGGAGTAAATATCTTCACATTTCATGAGAAAAACTTTCGATTCTGTCTTTGACTGCTAAAACGTACAGGGATTTGATTGCTGAGGTTTACTTTGGTTAGCTTTTAAAAGCTGTTACTAGTTTTACAGAATTGTATTTTCTTACATTCGGTGTATCAACTCTTGTCTTTTGCTCTTCTCGTCAACAACAGAGAATTGCCCAGAGCTTGAAGGAGGAACAGATGAAGCAGATGTCACAAGAGGCTGTGTTTTCTGATGTTCAGCTTGAAGACGCCGATAGAAGAAGAAACAGCAATGCAGGTCTGTTTCTTCAGGTTGTGGTTTTATTTTCCCAACATGGACTGCTATAATTTACCTGATGTCTTCTCATTTTTGCACCAAAATAGGCAACGTGGAACCCTCCCGTCTTCAGACATCTGTGTCTCCCGCAGATCTGCACGGCATGTGGTACCCCACTGTCAGGCGAACCCTGGTTTGTTTGTCCAAGCTCTACAGATGCATTGATGTAAGACTTCCATGTTTATGGGAAACTAATTTAAAGTGCTGCGGGATTTGTAGTGTTTACTTTTAGTTTTTCCATTTCATCTACTTGTTTTTTTTTTTTTTACACCAAGTCTTTGTATTTTTTTTTTTCTAGAGAGCAGTATTTCAGGGTTTATCTCAAGAAGCCTTATCTGCCTGCATCCAGTCGCTGCTCAAAGCCTCTGATATCATCCTTAAAAACAAGGTTGGCATGTTCTGTTAAGTTTATTATGTGGTTATAGGTTTTTATAATGATAACATCAGCTCACAAAAAAAAAAAAAAAAAAAAAACTTTTTCTTTCTGTGAACTTTGAAAGTTTGGACATCCATGATGAATGTTTCACTCATAGCGTAACCTTTAAATTCAGCTGCTTGTGAAATCTATGACTAGTTAAAGAAATCCTTGGCTTTACAGTAAAATCCTTTAAATTGAGTTATTTTATGTGGTACTTTGGTAAATGCATATCTTATATCACTTTACTTAAATGTTTGTTTTATTGCTTTTTTAATATTTTTCTCAGAATTGTTGTTTATTTTGATTTTGTTTAAGTGTTACTATATTTTAGTTTGTTTACCTTTTAGTTTTTTGGTTTTGCTCATTTTTTTATTGTAGATATTATTTGTATATAAAGGAAATTATTTATGTTTTTAATTTAATAATTTAGGCATTCTGAAGCTCCACAGTGAATTCAGCAAACCCATCCTTATTTATTTATGGGCTTTTCTCACCTCCAAATTTGCTGTCAGTATCTAGTGCTCAGTGGCATTTCAAACCTTCCACTTTAAATTAAAGCAGCAACATCAATCTCAGGGGATGTGTTCCCACCCAATGTTGTTGATGTTTCTTTTTTCTTTTTTTCTTTCACAAAAGCTTTACTTGCTGTCTGAGCAGCACATGATTTTAACTTCCTTATTTGTTACAGTGATATTGATATTTTGGCTACGTTTAATCAGCAGTTAATAATCAGTTGTTTCGCTTATCGTCATGTCTTTTTGTATTCTTGTGTCTTTTTGTATTCAATGTAGCTTAGACAGTCAGCAGATGTATCATTGTGCTTTCCCTTCCTGCAGACTCAAATAGACGGGCAACTCTTCCTGATCAAGCACCTGCTGATTTTGCGTGAACAGATTGCCCCATTTCACACTGATTTTGCCATCAAGGAAATCTCACTGGACCTGAAAAAAACGCGAGGTAAGATAATTAAAGGCAGAGGGGAACGTTGGTGTTCAGCTCCATAAAGCCAGTCATTACATTTTCACGCTCATTAAGCAACTTGTGCCTATCACATGCACCGGTGGCAACAATTAATGTGGAAATTGTAATCCAGCAACATAACGTACATTAACCAATGCCTCTCAGGGCAAAAGTGGCTCCGCCTATCACCCTCATCTCCGTTAACTGGCTTGTTACGTTTTCCAGCACTAGATGGCACTCTAATTCTGCACCAACTCAGATTTAATCTCTCTTGCTTTGTTCTAAGATGCTGCCTTCAAAATCCTGAACCCCAAGGCTGTTCCTAAATTCTTCCGATTCAATAGTCACAATGCCATACTTGAATTCCTGTTGGAGGTAGAGTATTTTATTTTATTTTTTTATGTCTCCCTTCACCTTTCATACTAAACATACTATTCATTTTATGTGCTTTGATAGCACCCCGCCTAAGGGAGCTTCTGCTTGATAGCACTAAATCCTTTTTTCTATGACCCCCCAGGGAACACCAGAGATAAAAGAGCACTACATTGACTCAAAGAAGGATGTGGACCGACACCTGAAGTTTAGCTGTGAGCAGTTTATCCAGCAGCAGACTCAGATCTTTGTGGGGAACCTTGAGGAGTTTCTCACCAAGGTAATGGTTAGAGTGAAGGCAGACTTAGCCTCAGGCTAAACCAGCTCATTTTGACCTTCATTTTTATTTTCAGCTTTCGATTTTATATATATATATATATTGTAATCAATTGTTTATTCACTTGCCACAGAAGGTCTTCATACCTAAGTGAAAAATGTGAAATAATGCCTTTTTAAATATGTCTTTTTGTTTAAATTGGGGTAAGTGTTTCATTTATTTCCCCTTTATTTCAAAACAAAAACAGATGAGTTGGCAGCTCTGCTATTTGTCGAGCTGTAATGTTTTGTTGTGCCGTTGCTCAGGTTTCAGCTCTGAAAACGATGGCCGTCCAAGGTGGTCCCACCTACAGCCTGTCTCAGCAACCTTGGGCTCAGCCAGGTAAGATTTGTCTCAGGAAAACACCATGAAGCAATTCATCAAGGCCCATATGGCAAATGCTAGAGGTTATGCCAGTGTTTTTCTTTGTCTTTTTTTCAGCATATACATTTATTTTCTTCTCTCCCCTCTCTTTTCAGCAAAGATCAACGATATAGTGATGGCCACATACCGGGTGATGAAGAGCAAGCTGCCGAGCACTTTACAGAGCATGTCCTTGTACTTGGCCAACAGAGACACAGAGTTCATCCTTTTTAAGCCTGTTCGGGTGGGTGGCAGAAAAGCAGAGGGTTGACATTTGCTGGATGACTTGGTTTCTTTTTAAGTCATTATAACGGCTTAAAAAAAGTTATTTGCTTCCTTATTTACTGTCCGGCTTTACCCTGCTGTCACAGTGCAAGTTTAATTTAAATTTCAGTTAGTTACATAAGATTGTATTATTTACAGAGTGTCATCAGATTGCTGAAGTTACAATACTTCTCTCTGCTATTGTAGAGAATACTATTGTGCATTCATCATGAGTGTGAATATTTGATCCAACTGCAGTTGGATGCACAAGTCAGAATTTTTTGTGGATTTTCTTAAATCCACACAGTCAAAAACATACTTATAGGCTATAATGTGCATGCGCACAGAGCAATGTTTAGCAAATGTCCTTCAGTTAATTGAAGATAAACCACAGGTGTTTTGTTGGCCTATCTGGGTCCTGGTTCAAGTGTTTGGCCACAGTTATTCAAAACAAGTTGGTTTCCAGGGATAGCCTTGGCGTTTAAACAAAATCAATTGGGGTTGGAGCCATTCTAGAACATTACTATTAACGACAACACAGATCAGCTGTGTCAGTCATCTGCCAAAAAAAAAAAAAGTGCCAAAAAAAAAAAAAGTGCCCCATTCTTTTCCATCAAACAATCCACTTTGGCTGCGTCTCGTCGCTTGTCACCACCCAAGGCTATGAGGCAGAGCGCCCAGCGATCCTTTCTGAAGCTGTTTTGTTCAGAAGCAGTGAGGCTTCACATTGGACTATCCAAAGCTGGAGTCCAGTGATTTCTTTTCTTTTTTTTTCTGCAAGCACTTCAATGCAAAGCATCTTAAGTGTGTTAAACGCACCAGTTGATGCACATCAACTGATAAGATTCATCCCTTTGCTCCAAAAATGCCTCCTACTTTATCCTGCTTCATAGGCATCATTGAACTAAGAAAGGAAAGTCTATGAATCTTAAGATGAAACACCACTATCATTGTTTATAGGACATCATGTTTCACATCAGGATGAACTGATAAATGCTGACCAGAAAAGATGCATCTGATCGGAATTTAACTCTTATGCTTCACTGCAATTTACACTTCCCTACATTGGCAAACTAAATGCCTTCTGCTGTAGTTTCAGACAAGAACCAAGTATATTTGTTTCTTGTTTGAAGAAACAATTGTTGCAGAAATGACAACAATTATCTTTGGAGGGATTCAGAGTGAGGCTTTCTAACCTAAGGACACAACGCAACCATTGAAGCACGGTCTTGGCAGAATCATGCTGAGGACATGGTTTGTTATTACATAAGAAAGAATATATAATACAGTCTATCACTTTTGTGTCCAAAATTTTACCTGTAGAAGAATGGCAGTTGGTCAGAGGGATCAGGGTAAATCCAGGAACCTCAAAGGTGCAAGCCTATCAGAAACTAGAAGATGCTAGAACACCACTGTCACTGTCCACAATAAAATTAGTTTTACATCAGTGTGGACTAAGATCTTGATTTGATTTTGATTTAAGAGTAAGCTGACCAAAAAGGAAAAAAGTCCCTGCTATTAAATCGACACATTCAACCTTGACATAAACGGGCCAGTGCACAAAGCTTTAGTCAGGTAAGACAGGCAGCTATTCTGACACAGTTACATGAGGTATGTCTGTAGGAGGAGTCAAGGAAGCCACGGAGGTGGCAGAATCATACTGTGGGTTTGGACACAAGCCTGGAACGTGGACACAACTGGGTGTTCCAACAGGACAATGGTTCTTAACAGGAATACCCAGTTGGTCTTTGAATAGAAGAAGCAGGATAACATTAAGTCTCTGGAAGCACACTTTTTTTTATTTTTAAAGGATTTGTTGGCTCTAGTGGCCTTTATTTGAAAGTAGTTTGACACAAAAGAGGGTTATGAGAGAGGTGGAAGCACTTAACCTCAAAGTTATGGACTCTATCTAGAAATCAGGACCATGTCAGGAATCCAGCTAATTTAAATGATTTGATGAGAATCATGGTCAAATGTTGGCTAGAAGGTTGATGATTGCTACAAAACATGTGGTTTCTCTACACCTTCTTCAAGGACATTTATTCCAATATTTGTAATGATGTATTTTTATAGTTATGAGTAATTTTGACACACAATCTCTGCGGGTTACATAAAACCCAGAATGAAGAACGTCCTATGTAGACAAGTCTTTATGCCTAGTCTATAAAGATATTATTTAAGGTGGTTGTGGGGGGAAAAAAGAACTGTTTAAATGTATCATTAAGAGCACACAAATTAATATGACATTAATTCTGAGTGTTTTTGAAGTATTTACTGGCACTATATAATTCTGTTATTGTGCAAATTTTGCTGTCATGTAAACAAACCTCTTATAATGCTAGGTCTTATTCGTGTTCTTGTTCATTCATTCATTCGTGGAAATTAGCTGCAGAGATAAGAGGACCGTAGTTGAATTTTTGGAGAGATGGCGACAGCAGCTCTTTGTTTGCTGCCGACTCTCAGGATAACTGTTTTTGTTTTAATGTGGCACAGAGATGGAACCTCTCGCCAAAAATTTTGTCAGTGTGATTGAACTCTAATAGAGAAATATTTGTGCTGCCTGTGTACTGTTCATCAAGGTGCCAGGTGAGGCTGAATGAGAGAAACAAAATTCACTGGTTGACATGGAAACAGGGATAGTAAGGGGACAGAGGCCAGATGGAAATGTGGTTTAATTTCCCTCCAGCTCTCAGTAATAGGATGTTTTTTTTTTTTTTTCCTTTTTTTCCACACAGAATAACATCCAGCAGGTTTTCCAAAGACTGCACACTTCGCTTCAGGAGGAATACAGTGGAGAAGACCTTCAAATCATCGCATGTCCATCTATGGAGCAGGTACAGCTCTGTGGGATTAGCACAGCCTTTAGGGGCTTTAGATATTTTAAATAATGATGCTCCAGCTTCTAAAAGTGCTTCAAGCCAACTTCAGGAAAGATACATTTAATAAAGTGAATCAGCTCAGGCCCAGCGAGCGCTCATCACTTTCCATGGCTTTATTTCAGATTAACCTGCTGCTGTCAGTGAATAAGTAATGTTCGGTGAATCGATGCACCATCTCGATGGCGGCGTGAAGCCGGCGCTTCAGTCATGACCGGGAGGCTGAGGGGGCGGAATGACCAGAAAAGATCCTGCATCTGTGCTAACCTGCTGGGACGGGAGTGCTGGATGGATGTTTTAAAAAAAAAAAATGTATCAGATGAAGGTTTGGGTACTCGCGTTGAACTCCACATAGGAGAAGGACTTTTCAAGGTCAGCCTATTGCGCAAAAATTAGGGTCTTAGGGTTACTCCTACTTACAGTTGTGGGTTTATTTTCGCCGTTGCATCTCTTAATATGGACCAGTTTTGGTGGTAATATAAAGATAGGGTATGGATTTAAAAACGAGGACATGGCGGACTTATTAAAGTCAGTTAGCAACTGATGGTCAGTAAATCACCGTCATATGCCCAGTTCCCTTCTTTGGTTTGGAAGGAAAATGCTGCAAAAATATTTTATTTCTTTATTTTAACATGCAGAAGTCTTTATACAACACTTTGCAGAAATATTAATACCCTTTAAACATTTTCACATTCATCACATGGCAACTACTGACCTTCAGTTATTTTGTAGACTGAGACGAGGAAGTGCATCACTGTGAAGTGGAGGGAACAATGATACATAACCTGCATATTTTCTTTTAAAAATGGTAAAAGGCAGTAAAATCCACCACTTAGCTGGAGAATCTGTCACCTGCTTCTTAACTCTATCATTTACAAAGGAGTTGCAAAAACACCAAAAGAAGTCCTGTACAGTTTGTTTTAAGACCTGGTAGGGATGCACCAAATCTGTAGAAGCTGTTGTGTTTTAAATGACAGCAACAATAGTTTGTTTTGTTTTTTTCACTACATGCAAAATATCCAAAATATTCAATCTCTACCATGACTCATAGTGGTTGCAGCATCTTGCAGTGGGAAGACCCAAGAGGGGAGGCAGAGGTCCGTCTTCCAACAGAACAACAACCTTAAACATCTAGCCTGGACTATGGTGGAATAGCTTAGAACAAAGCATCTTCATGTATTACTGGAACTAAATCCAATGTACAATCTATTGCTTTAAATTTCAAAAAGAACTGTCCACAGACTCTCTTGATTCAGCTTGAACTACTTTGTACAGAAAAATTGGGTGAAAATATCAGTATCTAGATGAACACTACTGGTAGAAATTACAGAGGGAAAGTAAATGCTTGTCATACATTTCAGATTTAATCTTACAAAGCATGTTAATGTTTTTTTCCTTCCACTTCACAATTGAACAGAATTTTGTTGGTGCATAAAATATGTTTAATGCCCCGAAGTCTGTTGTTACAAGGTGAAAAAAATGTGAAGGTGAAAGGAGTATTCATCCTTTTGCAAGGCATTGTTAGTCTCCATCTGTGTAGCCAAATGATGACCTTTACTATGGGTGAGTCAGGTCTGACATGTTTGTTCTCTCTAATCAAAGCAGAGATGGATGTTTCCACAAACCTTCTCACCTACAGCCCCCATTTTGAATGTTTTTGTCGTTTAGTTGCACATTTGGAAAGCAAAACTGAAAACTTGTGTTTTTATACTTCTTTTATAACTTGGTAAATTCAGCATTTACTCTCACACAGTATAATATTTTGCTCTTACATGAAGAATGGATGTGTCATCAGTGTACTCTATGCTTTGGTTTGTCCCATGTAAATCAGTTTGTAGAGGTCTTCTATTTATGGACATTCTTAATAAAAAAAAAAAGAGGTTATTAATGTTACTTGGCTTTATTTCTAAAAAGCACTTAGTCGTTAAATTCAAATTCAAGGGACGCCACGGCTCAAGTCGCTTCACGCAAATGAGAAAATCCTATTGAAGGACATTGTCTGCTATGGGGGGTCTTCTTGGCAGAGTGTTGCCGTTTCACTGGCAGCTGCTGCCTCTCCATCTGCAGGATGAGGGCTGACCTTCGATGGAGTTGCGCTGCTTTGATAGGGGATGAGGGACTGCATGTTCTGGAGCAGCGCCTTGATCTCTGGACACTTCTGCTTCAGATAAGAATGAAGCGAGTCAGCCACTGGCAGCGTTTGCTTTCTGACATGTTCTGTCTACAAAAAGCAAAAAAAATAAATAAATACAAATAAGAGAAAAAAAAAATGCAAAAGCAGAAGGGGTGATTTAGGTCTTAAATTGGGGCCACACAATAACTTACGTTCACACTAGCCTCTTTGGTGACCTCCACGCTGTGTTTTTTGGAGTTGAAAAGGATGCTGATGTCTTCCTGGGATTTGATGTGGACTTCAAGGAAAGGGCTTAGGCTGAGGTGCATGGGCTGGCAGGGGGGAGCATGAACATGTTGCTCATTCTCCTGCCACTTCCAGTGTTTCTTCAGATCTCCCGTCTCACTGAACAACGCACCTCCTGTTGAAGTAAGATTAACCCTAGTGTAGAAAGGGAATGGCTTGAAACATTTTAGTGACTCGTGGATGCAGATTTTTCTGCAAATAAAATAGAAAATCCTACCAAATGTTGCCATTCTCATGAAAGCAGGTCTGCTCTCTGCTGGTGAAAAGCGCCTTAATCTGTGGCTCATCGATTTTATTCTCCAGAACCACCACACAAGACGAGTTGGTTGAATGCGATGTTGCCACAAGGATGGCTAGTCTTCCCGATGGATAGCTTTCCAGCATGATTAAGGAGACAATGTTCTACTCGTATTAATGCGATAATTTATCATCAGGCCTCACATGAGAGGATACCACACCTGTCCAGTTCCATCTTGTAAGACCAAATTGAATAATTTGCCATTTCTGTAGCGTCTGATAAGCGGCAACTTCTGTTGATGCAAAGAGGGATTTTTCACTTATTCTTAATTTGTTCATGTTTATACCGCTGTGTGAAAAATCATAGGTTAAATTAATGTTCAGTTGGAGATGCATAGAACAGGAGCAGTAAGAGATCTTATTTGAGTGCATTATAAAATCTTGTTAAAAACTGCACGTCTATTTGTAACCCCACCAGTACCACAATTGTTTGTACTCCTAACAATCTCTTTAAGGTAAACGCAAATAACATATTTCTTCATTTTTGATTCTACGTTTACGTTGATCAGAATGTCTAACTACTAATCCATCTCACATGGCAGCCTATATGGCTGTTCCTACAAAGCACCGCCTATTTCACAAAGCTTGCCTTTTCCACCCAAGCCTGACAGAGCAACTCTCCCCCTCACTCAGCTCCTAGTGTGAGATTGTGTTAGTCCTACAAGAGATAAATTCACCTGAAGGTTTTTTACAGATTTTTTACTGTGATTTGAACATTTAACATGTGACATCACCTTTAGTCTCTCCTTCCTCACTTTGAAAGAGAAGATGCTGTTGTAACTCATTTCTGTTTCACCCTCCAGTGCAAACTCTCCTGAGGTGGATGAATCGTAATCCGATAAACCACTTGAGGTGGTTTCTACGCGTCCTGTAATGTTAAAGATTTTACAACACTGATGAATTAAAGGAAATGATGGTAAAACCTTAATTTGCTTGCAATATGATCCAAAGTATGTTCAACCTGATCCATCTGAATCCTCTCTCGACTTCAGCTCATGGTCACTGTGGATGTGTACTGACCTTTCATCTTTTTCTGACTCTCCATCAGTCACCCCCTGGAAAGAAAGAAAAAAAAAAACAACAACAAAATGACAAAATCTTACCAAGAACTTAGGATCTAGTTTCTAGTGCAAATATCTCAGTACTCTTGAAATAATACAAAATTAACTTACTGGTCACTTTTAAGCAAGACACAAGAGCTTGTGTGAAGTTGATAATTTGTTAATACTGATGAAAGAGTAGTAGCTCAACTGGCAATTTTGCCAATTTATGCTTTTACTCAATCTTAAGCAATTATTTCCTAAAAACAATTTCATGTTTCTTGGTGAAAAGTTACTTGTAGGTTAATTTTGTCTTACTCTTAAGTGTACTAAGACATTTGCGTTTGAAATTACACCAAAAATACTTGCGATTTGTGATTTTGCAGTGGAGTTTCATGAGGCATTTTTGCTGCAGAAAAACTAATAAGAAAAAAAATTATAGAAATATTCTAAATTCTGTTTTCATGCAAAACGTCAGTCAAGGCTGGCCAGAAGTACAAGCAGATTTTGTGGTTGGTTAGGGTCCGCTCTTGGCATTTTGGCCAGTAGGAACTTAAATTTACCTCAAGTTCAGAAGAGGTTTATACATTCCCCAGCAATGCATAAATTAGATGTTTGAATAAGATCTATGTATAATTTCATTTTATTTTTTATTATGATGCAACATGGAGCATTTGTTTGATTCTGATTGAGCGTCACCCTCTGGCAGCATCCTAAGTTATGCTGTTCATGGTTTTAAAATTTACCTGGTAGTTTGTGTTAAAATATTGTTGAAATGTTTTGATCAATTTGGTATTAAACTGCTAGATTTTCACATTTTTCAAACTACAAAAATGGCAGGACGGGGCAAAGTAGAATGCTCTGTGATGAAGTGTCTCATTTACATTTAAAGAGACGGTACCAAAATGAGTTGGAGTTAACCTTTATATAGACCACAACTGAATGACTTAAATGTAATGAAGGATTTAAAAGCATAACATGTCCACTTGATATGAACTAATGTGACTGACAACAAAAAAAATTGTCGTCCAACATATTAACTCTTCAAAATTCTTATTTTCCAGGTTCATATTTCAAGATTTTGTTTCTTCAGTGTTTTTAATATTTCCCTTTATTCTGAAAATTTCATTACAGAATATTAACACAGTAGTTTGTTCTGCACTGTAAAGTTCACAGATAATGATGTTGAAAGTTTGTGTTTCCACAATTTTATCTTATTTAATACATTATACTGATACAAACTTGTCTTTTTGTTGTGTTTTACAAATAGTGTCTGTTCAGTTTTAAGAATAATCTAACAAGTTCGGTTAAATGTATGTAAATAACGAGTCTACGCAGGACTCCTTTTCCATCTTTTGAATGCAGTTACATCTGTAACTTTATTCTGATTTATTCTGGTCGGCATTTAATACTCGTCCTAGAATACCTGAACTCTGGAGTTCTAAATGTGCCAAGTCATGAATAAAATAAAATATAAATACTCAAATAGCTGTCTGAGTTCTGGACTCTGAAGCTGTTCCTGGGCTCAGTGTGACCTAAATACTGAAACTGGGCACATTGACAGTCTCAGCAGTAATAATGAAAAGGATTTTTTTTTTCTTAAAATTTTTATCTGACATACCATTTCAGCTTAAAGTAGAGCTGAGGGTGAAAGGAATGTTATTAATTTAACCCACATTTGTTCCTAAAATAGATTGTGACACAGAAACTTTAACAACTCAAAGGCAACTTCTCTCCTTTTTTTTTTAACTACAAAAGTATAAATAATTTAAAGTGAAGTTCAAATTTTACTTTCGTAAAGATATCGGAGCAAATGCAGGAGATCTTTAAAGTCTGCCTTGTCTATCCTCTGCTGACTTTTAAAACATTTCAGATTGGAGCAAGTAATTGACTAACTGACATCTCCATACCCTGGAGCTGTGCTGCAAGCACGGACAAAATGCTAAGAGGTTTGAAATAGCAGGTCTGGGATTTTTAGGGATTCTACTCATTTCTTGTTGTAATACCTTATAATAATATAAATTCTGCTGCATATATGACAGTTTCATTTCGTCTGTCTGAATGGGTAAAAAGTCAGGTGTTGTGGATTTTAATACTGCTGACCGTTTTTCCCCATTGTTTTAAAAATCAGTTCAATTCCAAGTTGCACACACCGACAGGAGCTTTTGTTCCTTTTAACACGAGTGAGCCTCCATGTCAACAGTAGCCTGAGCTGCACTCTCACCTCTTTTAGCTCAGCACTATAGGCTATAAGAACACTGGTCACTGGAGTTTTTTTTTTTTTTTTTATATATAAACTGCTGGCTGTTCTCTGAGCAAAAATACCTCCTTACTGGCACGTTGGTAGTTCAGGCATACATGTTACCACAAGACACAAAATGTTTTGCTCCACTTTCAGCTTGACAAATGGTGCAAAGCCAGCCTCGGCCATGTCCTTCCTACTCTACTCCGCTTGATTCAAATCTACAAGTGTAAGATTTTTTTAAAGTGTGACTCGAAGAACTTGTAATTAAGAATTTGAAGGACTGTAGCTATTGTTTTGTATTTGTGAAAGACTAAAAAAAAAAAAATCTACAATTACAAAACTACAGGCTTTTTCTCTGACTTTTAACTTACAGTCACGAGGCACAAATACTTTTGCATCAAAACTCTGTGAAATGGAAGATAAATGAGTAGTGATTTTAGTTGCTTTTTTGCAAATTAAATCTGACATGTGTGACATATTCAGTCTGTCTGAATCAATATTTTGTGAAATAACTACCTTTCTCTAACATTTGTTCTATCAGCTTATCAAAAGACTAACAATTTTGCAGATGGCATCAGGCAGCATCATTTGGATTTAATTTAATTTTATTTATAGAGGGTCAAATAGAAATGAAAGATGATTTTAAAAAATTGATTCAAAGAAAAAAAACAAGTAATTTTCTTTCTCCTTCGCAATTTTCCCACAACTTGGTTTTGATGACATACATGCAAAATTAAACACTCTTTTTTTTTTTTTTTTGGAATATCCCAAACTGTGGAAAAGTTAACAGCTATAAATACTTTTACATGGAACTGTTACTATGCAATTGCAAATCAAATATTAAAAATCTAATTCAATTTCTTACATTTCTTTAGTAGATGAATAAGTGATGAAAGGCCTAATTTGTCACAAAACAAATCTGAGTTAATTGCTTGTTCCACAAATGGATTCATATTTAAACCAGAAAAGGAAAATGAGGAGTTTATAAGTGACATTTTCTTCTATACCTTGTCAAGATTAGTTAAGGTCTCTTCTGTTCCTTCTTGGCAGGCTCTAGGAGAGCGGGGAGTTCCCTTGCTGTGCAAATCCAACATTTCATTATCTGGGGATATCTTCAACTCACTCTGAAGTGAAAGGAAAAAAACAAAGACTCTTCATAATTTATTAAATTCTTTGAGGTCTTTAACTCGTGCTTCATGAATAAATCAGAACCGTGAAACTCCTTGTCTCTGGATACCATGTCATATCAGCTTTCAAAACATAAAACTTACAATGTGACAAGGCTGTGAAAACTCAAGTTCACTTTTACTTTGGCAAAAGAAGGAAATGTCTCTAAACAATGCAAAAATATTTCAGATAGGGCAATTATGCCAAGGTTTTTTTTCCTATTGGCTCTCTACAAAGTATTATTTACTTGTTAGATTAATGAGTCGGTGTCAGAAAAACCCTCTCCGGCTCAGGATGTCCAAACAAATCTTTGACTCTGTCAGTGACATTCACAAGGAGACATATTTTACAAATCTGAATACCTCATCATCAGCTTTCTGCCCTGAACTGTCATAATGATCTTCTTTCTTCTTAGGAAAAATATATTGCGGCATAAAGCCTGCAGACAAGAAAAAATACTAAGCATCTTTAAAAAAGTACACTTATTTACCAAATAAGATTTCTAACACAAAGAATGAAAGGAAAACTTACCGAGGTCTTCAAATCTGCTGCTTGTTTGTGTGGCAACATTGATTCTGGTGACAGTCCTCCCATCATATGTGAGGATTGTGAGAATGTCTGGTGAGGTTTCCCTGAAACCAGTTCTTTGTTATCACGCTTTTATCACTCCAACAACATTCAAAGCATAACTCAAGCCTGACTCAATGCAGTTGTTTATTCTGTAGTTTCAGTCAAAGTAAGTCAATTCACTTGGGGATAAAACGCATTTAAAATTGAAGACAAATATTTATAATTTATACACATTGTCTAATATGATCCTTAGTATTTTTTTATTTTTTTATTTTTTTACTTTTTGACATCAAATCATCAAATTTGTGTCAGTATCACCAAAATTATTTATATTTGTTAACAGACAAATCTATATTTGAATGGTAGTGGTGCTATATATATATATATATATATATATATATATATATATATATATATATATATATATATATATATATATATAAACCAAACCATACACTATCACAATTTTTTATTCATCCATGGGAACAATTTCCTCATGACTGAAGGTGCCATATCCACCTTTTTACACAAGTATCAACACCCTGGGAATGTCTAGCCATCTTCCAATTCAGGGTGGAGGCTGGATGTGTGTCTGGGTGATAAACATGTTTATGCGAAACATCCATATTAAGCAAAAGCTAGCGTCGATCAAACACCATCAAAAGTAATTGTTTTGTGGTAGCTATCACAAAGTCCTCATCTTAAAAGAAATTGTTTGGCCAGCGCTGAAAAAAGTGAGTGGGAATGACGTCCTGCATTCCCGACTCTGTTAAAGACAAGTTCTGTCAAGATAATTGAGCCTAAATTCCAGCAAGTTATTTAAGAGGCTTAAAGTTATTCAAAAATGTTTGATACAGCATATTGTACAGTTTAAAATGAAATTTTACTAAACATTATGTCAATATATGTAAACTTCTATCTGTGAAGAGGTTTTAAAAACTTCAAAAATATTCCAGGCTTTAGAAAGCCTATCCTAACTCATGGCAGACAGGAAAAGTTTATCCTAATTTAATGTGAGAGTGAGCAAAATATGGTTATGGCGTCTCTTTAAAGAGTGTATGTGAATATCTGTTTTAGCGACTCATATACAATAGATAACATAACATGCAACTTTTGCTTCATTAAATAAATAAATTGATGTAAATGAAGTCTCATCATATGTCATCTGACCTGCTCGTGTTTGGCTCCATATTAGCTTGTGTGCATTAACTCTAGATTTGGGTCAGTTCTCTCCAGACGTCTCCAGGATTTGTTTTTTTCTCCATCTCAGTTGATTTGCCTGGCGAGCCGGGTGTTTGCATCATGTCTGTGATAGTCTTGACTCATTGTGAAGCAGGGGTGAGCAGAGAAACCACAAAAAGTTGCATCAGGCACAATACGGTCAAATAAAAACAGCCTGTTTTGCCCCCTGGTGTAACTTAGCAACCAGAGAACAATAACGGAGCTGCATGGGTGCGCGTGTATGCGTGCGCGGGTGTGTGTGTGTGTGTAGCAGACACAAAGAGAAATACACACAAAGGTTCCTTAAAGAAGACTTCTTTTACCTGAAATCTCATCATCCTGTTGTGGCTTACCTTTGCACCAGTGGTGCAGTAAAGCTTCATGTAGGCAAATAAACATTTGGAATAAAGTTATTGTATATTCAGTTCTTTGAAGGATTTACATTTACTGCTCATTATTTTCGGTTGGGCTCAGGTTTCTGCCAATGGTAGAGATCCACCTCAAACTGTAACGACAAAGATGTAGTAAATCAGGCCTACATCCTCGGTTGTTAGGGTAGATGGTTGTGTTATTTAATGTCTAAAACATTAACACTGGAACCCTAAAAGAGGTAAAAATACCAGGGTTATGGATAAAAAAATCAGTTCCTCTAAAGTGGACCATGTGAACTCTGAAACTCCCATGACTGTCAATGAAATCTTCAGTAAAACAACCATTTTTTCTCTTCAGAGTTTCTTACTTTTATTTTGAAAAGTGTCTAAATAAGAATGGCAATCTGTCCCCAAAAGTGTGTCAAACAATTTAAGAGGTGTATAAAGTGTAAGTGGGTTTATATAAATGGTAGACATTACTATTTGCCCAAAAAAACTTCAGAAGGATTTCAAAAGAAAAATTGTTTGCGATTTAATGGATAGTTTTACAGACTGTGCCTTTCATGTATTTTCCTCTAGAATTAGGTCGTGTAACTGTGAAAAAAGCACACCCTAATTAAATTCTAGCTTTATTGAGATGAACTTAATTTTTCAGAAACATTTTCATTTGGACTTCATCTTTGTTTAATAAATAATGACATGGTGTGTGGTTTTCGTACACTTGAGGTTAGAATTTTAAACATGCATATCCTTGAACTAATCAAGGGTGTCCTTTTTTTAACCATTACTGTATATGCCCACCATCAGTATTTGTGTGAGCTTAATTATTTAAAGAGTCTGGGAAGAACACTAATTACCAAACTTTCAGTGAGTGATGTAAAATATTCATTTGCAAAAGCCAGTTATGTTTTGTCAAACTAGTTCTGCAATAATAAAATGAGATATCACTCATATTTAGCTTCTTTCCATCTTAAATTGCTTTTTTAATCAGGTACTTAATTTTATTTCTTTTAAAGATGTAGAAATATTAATTCAAGAGTGTCAAGAGTGTGACTTATCACCATAGTCTGCCTATAACCAGACAACTAAAATATAATACAGTGAAACAAATGTTCGCAATAACTTCAGGCAATTTAAAATCGTACTACAATTAATTTAAGGCTGATCTTTTAAAATCTTAATCTATCAGTGTAAATTTACTGAATCTTTAGTTACAATATAATTACAAATTGAGACAAAAAAACCCACGTGTGCTGAAACCCAGGACGTGCCTGTTTTATAAAATTATATGATAAAATATTTAGTCATCAAAAGAATCTCTTTATTTTCATTTTGTTCTATGATAAGAAATACAGACATTGTTGGCATCTCAAAAAACACAAAAAGTCAAACATAGCAATGAAGAAAAGTGGCATTAAACATTTGGGTTATTAAGCAAAGAAAATGGAAAAATAATTTCTCATCATGGTTATGTCTACACTGACAAATTGCAACAGACTGACACAGTAAAAAGCAGCTCAAAACTGGTTATGACAGGTTTTTACAGCAGTCTCCTGTAAGGAGATCACTTGTTCAGTTTGGGTCTTACATTGTTTATTCTCTAAAAATGTGAACTGTTGTTTTGAAACTGAAGACTAGGCTGTAATATAAACTGAAACTCACCTGACTCCAGTTAAGACTTGCTTGCATATTAAGCCATAATGTTGTCAATTTGTGCAACTGTATGCTGGAACATGTTACAGAAATAAATATACATAATTCTATATCAGAAATTCAATGTTCACTGCACACTGTTTGATGCTTGCCAATTTGTGAATTACTTGAATTTTGTAAGCGGTTTTATTTTGTCTAGATGTGGTAGAAATGAGCATTACTTGATAAATTGATAGCTGAAATTAATTGAGCAAATTATTTACCACAAAGTATGGTATGTATGGTATTTACATATTATACACTGAGTTGTAAATATCTGGTTTTAACTTTACTATTATATTAAACAAAATGCCATGTCATGTCAGAATAGTGAGTCTCATCCAGAATGCAGAATGTAGATGGGCAGATATTACCGTAGATAAAAAACAACTGCTTTTTCATTTAAAAGACAGACAAAAATATTTTGTTAATTAATACATAAATAATAGATATTTTTTTATGTGTGTGACTGGTGGCATTTTTGCTTTTGTCGCTACTGAGAAAATCCACAACACAAGATCCTCAAAAGATTGAACATATTGAAATCTTGTAAACTCTAGTACTGTCACAAATCATAAAACCGGGTTTAGTATTGCTCCTTTAATTTGCATTGGGCTGTATGTTTTGGAGTGACCTCCTTTTTTCCACTTGCTTGGTAAGCTGTTCCAGCCGGGCGATGAAACGGTAATGTGGCTTTATGTTCTGCATGTTTGCGAACGGGTGGGACAAGCAGGTTTCCATCTGGTCAAGCAGACAGAAAATCTTTGTCTTCTGTATTTGGATGTCTTTCTCCAAAATGCTTTGGCCTGGCGTACCATGGCTTTCTGGGCAAGTGAGCTGCATTTAAGATAAAAAAGAAGAAGAAAAAAACTACTTTTCTCTTTAATGCACTGTTTTTTTCATCAGTAAGCCATGGCTGCGGTGTCTTCATCACACATTTTACAGTGAAGCAAACACCTTATCAAAACATGTATAATGCGTTTTGCATCTGTGCTGACCCACCTTAACCTCTGAGCCGACGCTGAAACGCACATGGCATTCCTTGTATGAGAAGTGAACATACACATACTCTTGCGAAAGTACGTGGAGACAGATGCATGACCCCATGGGGAAGAAGAGGGGCTTGAATGGAAGGTTGCGCACATGTGGGTCAAAATACAACCAGTTCCAACGCCTCCTCACATCGCCCATCTCGTCGAAGCACAAACCTCCAACAGGGGTTATGTTCAACCTTTAAAAACATGCAAAAGAAAAATAAGAACAACAAAAAAAAAGCAGAATATCTCTCAAATGCTAGAGCAAAAATTCCTAACAATTATAGTTTTACTCTGAAGTTCAGCATAAATATCACAACGTCAATGATTATGTCCATCATTCTTTTATCTTCCGTGGTAATGTCGTAAATAAATTCACATAAATTCCTACATCCCAATTAATATTTGAGTAACTTCTTGATTGGTGGCTTGGGAATAAAAACATTGTACTTGAAACACCACTTGTGGCTACGCTTTTAATAATGCAAATCAAATTAGCAGCACACAAAGAATCGAGACAAATATGGCTGAATAATCAAAATGTGAGCCCAACACCAAACCCCTTTTTAAGAAAAGTCAGAAAAATCCAAAGCCTGCTGCTTGAGCAACAACTAAACACCAGAGAAACATCTGAGGATTAACAACACCACTGAGAGTGAATCATGTATGGTTTTGGGTAGTAGAAGTAACCAGTTATCTGGGTACATCCTTTCATAATCATTAAGTACCTGTTATTAGATGATATCTAGATTTTTACCTCTCTAACCTCATTATCAACGTACCACTGACGGTTCCCATAAATATTCCCATAGTTCTCTCCATGATTTAAAAGAATAAAAATATAAAAAAGTCATTCCCTCAGATTTGAAAGAATAAGGGAACGGTACGTCAACCATAACCCATTAAAGATGAAAAGATTTATTTTGCCACATTTTCTTTTTTTATTTACCTGCGGTTGTTCTGTAACAGAGTGTTTGTTTACATGTAATGATACCTCAGCAAAAGATGGCAGCAAAGCACATTTTGGAAGTTATATAGAAATTAATTTATGTTTCAAAATAATTCATCAAAAAACAATTACCCCATCAATCCATTGGAACTGTAGCACGTAGCGCAGCCTTTAGGTGTGAAGATGCCTGTCATGCGGGCCTTCTTGACCTTGTCCTCTAGGATTATGTAAATGAAGTGAGGATATTCTGCCGGGCATATTACGATGGCTGGATTCCCAGAAGGATAACTTTTTTTTCCCATTAAGAAACATTAACACTGTTCAAACTTTTTCTTTTTATCTGCTTTTCTTTTTCTTTTCTTTTTTTTATCAGAATGCAAAGGATACTAAACAGTACCTGATCCATCAGGATACTTGATCAGGAAAATGTTCCCAGTTTTGTACAATTTTTGTATTACACCGGTTGTCTGCAACACAATACACAGTTTTAGATATCCCTAAATATATTTTACAATACGACAATCAAAATTTTATATTTAGCCGTTTCCCTCATTTTGTTTTGTTTTTTTCTCCACAATTTCACTTTTGATTACTGTTTTGGAAAGAGTAGAGCTGTAGCACACATACAACATACATACCTTCGGTTCACCAGTTAGCTCTTCTTGCGACCTTGACATAACAAAGGTAGATGAAGGCGGTTTCTCTGGAGTACCAAGAAGGTCATATCTTACATCCCTTGGCAATGTAAACATGCCTGAGCAACAAAAGGGGAACATTCATTTACTGCATCTCTTCAGTAAGAGGTTTAGTAAGCAATGTGCTTCACAGAATCTTGTTGGCTTCTTTTTCTAAAGGAGCCTTAAGTTTACTTGCATACCTGAGATCTCATATCGTCTCCTTCTCTGGTGATGCAAATATTTCATCCTACATTAGAAAATACACATCGTTTATTCACACAACAGATGTAACAATGCAATATAAGCAACCACTATATAGTGTAAAACGTGACAACAACCACTACATGTAGTTGTAAAAGATTGGTGGTGGTAAAAGATTTACCATCACTTGATGGCCTTTTTAATGTTTTGTGGTAGATCAACACATGGTAATGCATAGTAGTGGAAACAACATTTGGACATCTCTAGTAGTGGAATAGGATACACATTTTTGCTTTTTAAAAACATAAATCCGAAAAGGTCAGTGTGCATTTTTATTCAGCATCCTCTCAGTTAATACTTTGTTGAATCACTTTTTGCTAAATTTACAGCTGCCAGTCTTTTGGGGGTATACTTGTACCAGCTTTGAAATTTATGCCCATTCTTCTTTGCAAAATAGGTTAATCTCACTGAGATTGGATTGGCAAGCTCTACTACAGATCCTTTACCAGATTTAGGCCTAGACTTTGGCCCATTTAAACACATAATTGTGTTTTGATGAAACCTATTCTAATTCAATGCCATATGTATAAAGCCATTGTCCTGTTGTAAATTTAATCTCTGGTGCCTGTCTCAAGTTTTTGAGTCTCTGGCAGCTTTTCTTCCAGGACTGCCTTGTGCTCAGCTTCATCTATCAACTCTGACAACAGCATAATCCAGTCACCATCATGGATTATCACCCCAGTATTCTATATTGGTCTGATGTGGAAAAATGCAAGTCTTTCTTGCTAAACCAACAAAGTTATATTTTTTGCCATTGTTATGGAAAGGCTGAATTTGTGGAGAGAATTAATAATGTTTGCTGTGGATCTCTATGTATTAAAGCCAAAGGTTTAGATGTTTTCTCTGCATTTATCAGATGCAATCTATCACATGTAACTTGAAAGAAAGTTATGTGTGATAACTTTCTTTCGCAATTTGACTGCTTTGAAATTGCCCTCTGGTCTCTTTAAGAAGCTCCCGCTCTCTACCATTCAGCTCAATGCCTCTCCATTATGCCATTTGTAACTCTTCTTAAGAGCTTGGGACTGAAACTCAGATTGCATGAGAAGCTCAGCAGATACGCATTTCCACCAGGTGTTTGCTTGTTGCTGCTTCCACTAGTCTGGCAGAAGTGAGCAAGGAAGGGGCTTTGCATCTGCAATTGTTTATGCACGCCCTGCTATGGCGATTAATATATTGTGACATATGGCTCGTAAACATTGATTTTACAGAATACCCATCGCGAAGGCCACCCACCCTTTGAAAAAATTGAAACCCCATATTTCATAACTTTGTCTTGGCCTATCACATCAACTCTCCCAAAAATGCATTCAAGTTTGTGGTTGTGACATGGTAAAATCTGAATGAAAAACATTTTGCATTAATATTTTTAAAAACGGTTCTGTACACCCTGCACACAGTACCATCCAATGAATTGCAGTATAAAGAGAGTACTGGACCACTCACCATCCTTCGTTTTCAGTCTCCCACTCCTGTTTGTTCATAGATACAGGTTCTTCCTGATCAGTCATCAATCCAGAGTATTTCCGTTCCAGTCTCTCCTTTTCCTTTTGCAGGATGTCTTCATATTCTTTAGTTTCCTCATAATAGATGTCCTGGATAAAACAATTTCAACATTTATTTCCCTCATTTTTCAATGCTGGTGCTACTCACCAGTGAACCTTGTCAAACCACAAATGAAATGATCCTGTCATTTTGGAAAGGTTATCTGTGATGTAATCATTTCTTATAAATTGATGTAAAATAAAACAAGATACACTCACTCTGTCTAAGAGGATCTCCTCTTTCAGTGATCTGAAGAATGAAATGGACTGATAATGTTGATAACGCTGCTGGCAGAACTCACACAGAGTTTTGTCAGGAGTTTTTTTAGGAAGAATTTTCCTCCTCCTAAACTTAATTCCTGGAATCTCCAGCTAGAAGAACAGATTCACAATCACCTTTCACCTCAGATATTACAGCCTCCACACTATTACTGAGGTAAAACAACAAAAAAAGAGACAGTAGTTGTTTTTTCTAAGCACTAAATTTGCTTGGCACCACCTGGAAAACACGAGGAGGGAATTTTGGCTCTCGTCTGCATGCTAGAACACGAGGGAGTCCCAGACAAATTCTATCATACTCCCCCTCTCCTGCATCCTAATATGAAACAAAAAACATCAACAAAATAATTCACACATCGATTGCTGATCAAAAATGACAAATAATCTGAATCAGTGACGTCCAAATGTTGTGCAACGTGGGTCACCATCAACAACTTGAGAGTAATCAAGGCCACAAAGCTGTAAGAATTTTTAATAACTAAAATTGCCGATTTTTATTTTTTTGAATTTTTAATTACTTTTATTGTTACCCACTCAATATGGGATATTTAAATCCAATGAACCAATCAGTCTGATGTTAATATTTGTAGGTCATTGTAGAGCCAAAAAATCAAAACATCCCTGCCATTTGCATCACTAAAACACATTTCCAACATGTTTTCTTGGTTTATGTGTTTTGGTTGATGCATAAGTGTAATAGATGATTGTTGTGCTGAAGCCTGCTTTTGAGTAAAAGTTGTTGAGTGTGGTTCTGCTAATTGTTGAAATAAACATAACGCCAACAATTTGGTAATTAAACAACATGCAATGCATATATTGTGTATCTCATTAACAGCATAAATGCAAAAAAAATAATAATAATACAGATTGATCTCAAAATACAGAGAATTGCATGCAGATCTTATTTTTCATGCATGTTTATTTGAACAAAAGCATGCGTTTTTGCTTGACTTGTTTACATAACCCAGATATCTTTTGATTTGAGCAGCCTACCTCCAAATACACCACGACAGCGTCCCTGTACATTTCATTTTGCCATATCTGGAAAGTCCTTGTTTCCTCTTGATCTGCACCACGGAGAAATAATTAGGAATCTGACAGATGTCTATAAGTCATGGGAGGCAAAAATGGGAGTAGGAACAGGTGACCCTTTCTCACCAAAACTGATGACACAGCTTACCTTGACAGGTGCAAGAGAAGCACTGCTCCACCTTCTCCCAATCTGTCTGTGTTTCAGTGCTCACCAGAGTAATAAATCTTCCATCCAGTGAGCAGACCACCATGAAATGTGGTGAGTCTGAGCTGCGTGGAGGAACAGAAGGATAAGATTCAGCTACAGTTTCATTCAACTGTCTGCAATACTTAAAGCAACATGTCAGCATGCAAAGTGCATCTTTTGCTGATGCAGATCAGCTGTAGTGGCCACTAATGACGTGTTCTGTCTACCTCAGAAAAAATAAAACATCTTGAGTGTATTTGATCAAACTCAATCTATTTTCTACATTCATTTAAGTCTGGTCACATTGCAGTAGCTTCTCTCCTAAGTTAGAATTGTTTCTGGTTAAAATTGAGACAAAGCTAAACTACATGTCATTTTTTTTACTACTATATATATTATTAGCCTAGGAGATTTCAAAGTGTTGCATTTTTTCTCTTTTCACACCAAACTCTTTCATGTCTTCCACGTGACATTTTCAACTGATTATGCATGAGTTCATACCCTTTTGGAAATTTTTTTTTTACCAACTTTGACAAACCACCAACAATATAAAGTGCTTTGTCTGCTTAGTTTCCTGTAATATTTCTTTTTTTTTTCCTTTCCGAAATTTCAATAAACCATATGCACCAAAAGGAGGTCAGTCAAAGTTATTTTGGTTTGACCCAGGAGCAGAAGCATGGTCAGTGAAAGTGCAAAGACAGAAAGGGCATCAGTCATCATTATTTATTGGAGTTCAGGGACATATTGTATTCTTTTAGACATGGATTCCATCTCAATTTTCACTTTTGCAGTTTGATCTGTTTATCTCAGGCTTGGATATGAAAAAAAAAACCAATTGCTACAAGACATTTTATAGCATTCATGTGTAATCTTATAATGCCTGGAGAAGGAAGAGTTGTGCTCATTTAAAAACTACAGAGTTAAAGTTATTTTTAATTTTCACACGTAAAGAAATGTGTTAGTTTGCTTTGATATTATGGGAGGATATTTTCAAATGTTCCCTTTGGGGAATCAGCACCTCAATAAATGAAAATAGGACATTTTCATTTAATTTTTTGAAATAACATACAATTAATTAACTAGATATATGTTACGTCCATCACACTGAAGTATCAGAGGCCCGTGTGTGAAATATGAGATATTATTAGTTTTTAATTAATAATACAAACACTATAATATAAGATTTGTGTAGAGTATTTGTGGATTAAACTCTTAGTTACAATAGTTGATCTCAGCAAAGTTCCAACAGTTTAGTAAAAAGGTATGAAACAATTTGAGGTCAAATCAAACGTTTGCAAAATTGTTTCTGCATTTTTTAAATTCATTTATTTATTTTTTACCAATAGATGGTCATTTTGTTCTATCCTACTTTCTAAATATTTTTATTTGAAAACCTAACCCTCTATATAACACTATAGATTGACTGAGATTCTGATCCTTGTTTGGACCTTTCTCTTTAAAATAAAATATTATAGTCGTTGATCTAACCAATGTGAAGGTTAATATTACTCATTGGACTCAGTTACCCTCCTTTAAATTTAAAATTAGATACAGTGTTAAAACATTGGTTGCCAAAGAAGGCACGTATGACCTGCCTTCTATACACATACCCAATAAAAAAATAAATCCTAAAAAGCCTGTTTGTACAGGTATAAAGCAGGAAATGACTACCAGAGAACAAAGAAAGGCTTTTAGTTCAGGTAGAGTAGGGGGGATGACTAAAGCACTGGTAAAGGACTATTCACAACTTAAAACACAGGTGTGGGCAAATAAAAAAATTAACACAAAGCCAATGTACAAGAAATGAAGAAGAGAAAATACATGCTACAGTAAAACAGAAGATAAAAAAATAAATATACTATCTTTAAAAACTACCATAATTATATATTTGAAAATTTGTCAAAACTAATTTTCATTGTACCAGACACATCAAACATTTAATCTTGTATTTAATGCTACATCCAACTGCCAGCTGTCAGCCAGTGGTGGGAAGTAACGAAGTACAAGTACTTCGTATTTAATTTATTCCTGACAAAATGAAGTTTACTGATTAAAATTAGGTCTTTAAACATAATAGTTTTATTTAAATGTAATGTCTTATCTGAAATCTGCAGACTATATTTGAAAATGAATAATTTGCTCATATTGATTATTATTATTATTATTATTATTATTATTATTATTATTATTATTATTATTATTATTATTTACTATAGAACAGCCTTTACTACAAAAGGTGAAGAATAATACAGATTTCAGGAGTATATGGCTGAAAAACAAACTACGCCTCCGTTTTGTTTTTCTTTGCCGCTCTCTGCGCTTCACGCTGTGATGGTTGCTAGGCAACGTGAGCTACGGTGGAAGCTAGACAGCTAGCTGACGGCCCTGTTTACACAACAATGATCCAACAAAAACTGAATTTTTGTTCCGTTTCTATTATTACATTTACATGAAGATGTTCTAATTACAATCTTTGTTTACACAGTAACGGTACACATCGAAAACGTGTTTTAAAAAAGTTCTACTTGAAAGCACGTCGATTCGCGTTTTTCCCAGTCTCGTTTTGATTTGACCCAGGAGCAGAAACAGCGTTTCCCCATAGTGCGTCGGATTAGGGCGCAGTTGGAAAAAAGTGGGATAACTTTGTTGAAACACGTTGTTTGAGCTTTCACGGTGTCCGTCGTTCTCTAGATAAGAGCGCTTAACAGGAACACGTGTATTTTGCCACCTGGGCTGTGCGGGAAAAGACGCCGAGGGAACCGCTTGTGATGGGGAAACACAAATTGTAGTAACACCAGCATTCTCAGTAGTTTCTTCTTCTTCTGTGGATTGTAGGATCCAGCTTTGTTTTGCGTCATACTGTGCATGAGCTAGGGATTTCCTGATAGAAAAGATCCATTTACTTTGTTTACATGAAAACGGACACTGGTACGTTTCAGACACATTACACCCTGGAACCCGTTTTCAATCTGTGCCGTTGTTAGAGAAAACATTCGGTGGTTTTATGTAAATGCACACTACAAACGCAAATTGGATGAAGGGGACAAGTTTGCATATTATGTTTACACGAAACTATCGTGTAAACAGGGCCGAAGGCTAGACCTGCCCGAATTCACAGATTTTCTCTTCCGGTTTATTCTCGGCATTTTACGGGTCCTTCGAAGGATGCAGACCGTGAATTCTCCGCTCTTTGGGCTACAGCCAATCACCACCAAAGAAAAACAAATGACGCTCCTGGATTTGTTAGCCAATAGCATGCGTAGCATTGCTCATACGTGTTATGCCCCATTTTCTTTCGAATATTTTAGATCGTATTCAAAAACGGTCTTAGATATGCTGAACGAAAAATAATAAAAAAGCAATTCATAAATACTTTGGTGTCACATTCCCGAAGAAAAATCTGTGAATAGGTGAATGCACAAACACTGAACCTCAAATTATTATAATTTTTTGTTTTGTTTTTACAAATTTCCATTTGTTAAAATAATTTATTTTTCCTGAAAATAAATTTTCAGTGTATCCTTAATACATTTACTAAAAAGTTTGAAAATTTAGTTCCAGGACACATCTTCAATTTATGGTCTATTTTTACTGTCTGGGTGCACATCTTCTTTTGTGCTGTACCATAATGTTCAATTAGTACATTTATGGTTAAAATCTTTTACAAATTTGCATTAGTGCAACTGCTAATTTTTGCAGCTGTACAATTAACAATTTAACACCATGGCAACTCATCTACAGTTCAACCAGAAATGATTTCTAACTTGGATAGTTAGAGTTAAAACAATCTGTTTTCCACCAATAAGTTTGTTCTTTTATGGTAAATGATCTCTCAAAGAATTAAGAAAACTATGTAAATTAACTATGTAAATTAGAGTATTAATTTTAAGATAATATACTTTTTACTGATTCATATTCTTCTTAGAAACCTGTGCAAATAATCATTATTGGCATTCCAACAATCAAACTTGTTAAAATGGCTGAGCAGGCTTTTTTTTTTTTTGCATGTCTTGTGCTCTATAACTATGGGTCACATTTCATGAGTTGCCTGACCCAAACTGGGATCAGAATCACAGTTAAGAGAAATAAGGCCATAATTTGAAATCTAAATTCATTTATCCATGAAATTTCAGTATTTGAAGAACATTTGTTTCCATGATTCATTAAAATAATACATCATTTAATGGCAGAAGCGCAAAATGATTACAAGTATGCAACATAAGTGTTGTGAAGAATTCGGATCATGTGAAATTGGAGAAAGGGTATCTAAAGCCCTTATTGCACGATTCAAGACAATCTGAATGTATTTCACTGTAAGTGTTTGACGTTTAAGGATATATAAAAAAAGTTTTAAACAAGTTTAAAATAAATCTAATGGTGATTGACAACAATTATAGGAAGACAATGACAGTAAACAATACACCTTCAACGAGCAAAAGAGAGGAAAAAAAAACATTTCTATATTACTACTTTCTTACAGTTTCTCTTCTAACAATGATGTACTTGAATCTTCTGGTTCTCTCGAGTCGCCTACCCGCCAAAGAAACAGAAAATTAGATTCATGTAGGGCATAAAGACAGACTGACTCAATATATTTGTCATATTTTTTTCCATTTCCAACTCACTTTCTTCAATCTGCTCCTCGGAAGAAATACCACCACGTACATTCTCAAGGTCATTTGTCACTGGCGAAGCACAGATCTGAGCTTCCGAAGGGGAGCTGGAGTAGTTGTCGGGTACGTTATTAACAATGGGGCTTCTCTTGTCGTCACATGTCTCATGCTCCTCCAGGCTCTCCAAGTTGTCAGAAAGCTGTCGAGAGGAGAAGTCACCTTCTCTGGGACTCTCAGGAGAGGAAGAGGCAGCTTCTTCCTGGGACGGAGACAGACTCATGTTTTCAAAACGTGATATGTCAAACGAAGCAGAGTCTCCAGAGAAAGCTGACTGAACGCGGTACAGTTCCAATCCCCCATCCTATTTGTTTTTGTTCAAGCGCTGTTGCCTGGCAGTATCTGTGCATCAAGATCATCAAAAATGTCACATAGTTTCACAAGATTATTTTCCCCTTCTGTTCGTTACTTTAATCTACAACGACCTGAAAGAGTGTGTGGAATGCTTTGTAGCTTGAGGACAGATTTCTCACAAGGTTGAAATACACATTTTGGAGCACTTTGTGAAAATTAAATAACTTTATTTTAGTGGGTATTGGACCCCAAGTTTAGCTAAAAGTAAGATGGAGAAACTGTACAATTATATACCCACTGGAAACTGAAATGATCTCACTCCTGGATAACAGACAGTACATTTCACCACCACCCTTTCATTCAGAGTGATGCATCAAGGGGAGTAATTACAGTCACTACTGACAGATAGATGAGTAATGCTGACAACAATACTTTAGTCTATAAAACCCTGATTTGTCTCAGTTGGATATGAACGTTTATAACAGGCACAGCAACAGAGCGCTGTCTTTTGTGTTAAATATAAAGTCTATTTTTTCTTAAGGTTTTACAGCGACTTGCTTCACACAGAATGTGTACAACAGAAGGTAGGCTGAAATAATTCACTGTATCACACTATTTCAGCTCCGTTTGATGATTTCTTTCTGCCTTTTGATCAGGAAATTAAATTAATCCTTTTCCATTACCTCAATGGCTTTGCTGCAAATCTAAAGGCAATATATGCTAATTATTGCATTTTTCTCTTCTTTTAGCCCAGATTTAAAAAAAAACCCTTCAGGATTTTATTAAGAAAATCAAAAACAATGAGGACCGTGACTCTCCTTCTGTGTTTTGGAAATATATTTGTAGCATTACAGGCCAGTCATCAGCATTCAGACCCATTCCCTGTAATCACGCCATATGAAACAGCTTCCCCTGGTCTTTCAGCACTGGAAAAACAGCAATCCAACATCTCGGTTCTTCCAACCCAACCAACGGGAGGAAAAAATGCACAGCCCCCCATGTGCTTAGAGTCTGCTGGAATCAGAGGCGCCTTCAAATATGTCAACATTATGGTCTCTGTGGTGGTGTTTGTTGTTGGAATAGTGGGGAATTCTGCTCTACTGAAAGTCATATATGCAAACAAAACCATGAGAAGTGGACCTAACATTATCATTGCGAGCCTTGCTGTAGGGGATCTGATCCACATTCTGATAGACATTCCAATCAACTCATACAGGGTGAGTTATTTGCCATATGCTGTGTAATAACATTGAGAAAAACCCATTGCTCCCTATGCTGCTTTTCTGCATTCTGTTCTGTTTTAAGACTTCAGTCCTGATATTCTTCTTCTTTCTCTTAACCGAATTGTCCTCGTCTTTGTTGCAGCTCCTGGCAGAGGATTGGCCATTCGGTTTAATATGCAAACTTGTCCCCTTCATCCAAAAAACTTCTGTTGGGATTACTGTGTTGTGCTTATGTGCCTTGAGTGTTGACAGGTAGGGAGATAAGCTGCGCTGTTTTGTCGCCTCCATGAGAATAGTGTTTTGAGGCTACAATCTGTATTTCATCAAGCAGACACATTTTGTTCAGCTGTAGTCCTTGAAATGCTCTTCAGCTAGAAAAAATGGAAATAAAAAAAAAAAAAAATGTTCATTGCTGCAGACAAAAAGTTCCCCAAGCCATGACATTTTCTCATTGATTTTGCAGATACCGCGCTGTTGTATCCTGGAATCAAATCAAAGGCATCTGGGTTTCTGTGCGGACAATGATTGAAATAACCCTGATATGGGTTTTTTCCATCCTGCTGGCTGTCCCTGAAATTGTCGGCTTTGATATGATAACAATGGACTATAAAGAGAAGCATCTAAGGATATGTCTGCTTCACCCCATCCAAACCACACAGTTCATGCAGGTAATGTCGTGCTGTTCAGCAGCACAAAATAAAGATTTCAAATTTTAGCAAATACAAGCTTTGAAATGTCAAGTATGCTTTTATTGATGTCCCCGTTGACCTATACATATGTGTATTGTACTGTTGGTTCTATCCCATTGCCATGGACAATGACGGTTTTTCTGCCATGTGTTTTGTTTAATTTACAGTTCTATAAATCTATAAAGGACTGGTGGCTCTTTGGCTTTTACTTTTGCATGCCACTAACCTGGACTGCAATTTTCTACACATTGATGACCAGAAAGATGCTGAGAAACACAGAGAATACATTAAGTGACCACATTAAACAGGTTATAAGATTATCCTCTAGTTTCAATTTTATTTTGTAACCTATAATAGTATCCATTTGAATTTGAACTTATATTAAATCTTTCCTTTCAAAGAGACGAGAAGTTGCCAAAACTGTCTTCTGCCTGGTTACTGTGTTTGCGCTGTGCTGGTTACCCCTGTACCTCAGCAGAATCCTGAAATGGACCATATATGATCAGAAGGATCCTAACAGGTGCCAGCTACTTAGGTGAGCATTGTTGTTACTTTTTTGAAACTTAAGCTATAATGCAGTAACTCACTAAACTATTCATAACCTATAAAATGTGTCGCGTTTTGTCACACAACCACAGAATTAAAGATGAAAATAATAAAATATATACAGTTATATGATAGAACAACACTAAGTAGTGACTAATTTTGAAGTGGAAGAAAAATGATAATTTGTTTTCAAAATATGTTACAGATAAAAATCTGAAAGGTGTGGCAAACGTCAATATGCAATGCAATGTTTCCTTTAGAGCTGTCTCTCACTGCTTTAGACATTTAGACAGAGTTTTTTGCCCAACTTTGCTCAGACTTAGCCACAGATTTAATACATACATATAGCATGATGGTACTACCACCGTGTCATCTTGATGTCATCTTTAAACCACACATGTATGGGTTATGGTTAGGGTATAGGGGTTATTTTAGATTTACACAAATCTAAAATAAACTCACTACATAACTGAGACCTGATTATTTTAGAAGAGCTTTGCAAAAATATTCATTCGCAGTAACAACTACAAACTTGAATACACATTATTTCATAGACCAACATAATCTAGTACAAAATAGTTGAAAGTAAATAATTCATAGTTGTTTTTTTTACAAGTAAATATCTGAAAAGTGTGGCATCCCCTTTAGACTGATATTCCTTTAAATCCAACACAATCAAAAGTAACATAGCCTGTTTTATTTGAGCTCAGTGTAAAAACACATATTTTGAGATTTGCTGTTGAACTTTACTGAAAGAAACAGTATGATAAAGACCAAGGATCACAGCAAACAATTTGGAACAAAACTGTAATAACGCTGCAATGAAGTTTAATCAGGAATAGGTCACAAAATGGCGTTTCGAGGTTCAAACAATTCTTAGAGTAAAGTTCAATCCATTATTTGATGAAGTAGAAGGTATGGCATAGCTGCAAACCTACCAAAACATGGCTAAACTGACAGGCCAAGCAAGGAATATACTTTTCCGAGGAAGAACCAGGAAACCCATGATAACTCTGAAAGAGCTGTAAATATCTACTGTTCAGTTGTAAGAGGAAAGTGTTTTGATTTCCCGAAATCAAAACACTTTCACACTAAACTTTTCATATTTAAAACAACCTATTTTCTTTCTTTCATGTCTGCTCTGTAATTTATGTTGTTTATCCCGTGCAATTTCAATAAATACTGTTTAGTTTGTGACTATAGTATGAAAACCTACGGAGCAGTTTAAAGGGACATGAAATGAAATTCTTATGCAAGGTACTGCAGGTCATTTTCCTAAAGTATGCATTCCATTCCAGCGTCTTCCTCATCCTTGACTATTTCGGCATTAACATGGCTTCGCTCAACTCCTGCATCAACCCTATTGCATTGTACATCGTCAGCAAAAGATTCAAGAGATGTTTCAAGGTGAGTGTTGCCACGGTTCAGACAAGACTTCTATATGTGAAGAACATTGCAGGTGTCTGTTGAATGAGCTGTGCGTGTGCGTGTGTGAGACATGGTAATGGAGTCATGTCTGTAAAGACTGCTGTTAGACTGCACACCTCAGGGGGTAATAAGTGAAAATGACCTGGAAAAACATTATCAGGGAGAAAAAAAACGTCACTTGGCAATCTACCGGATAGCCTGTGAATCAAACTGACGTGCTATGAAGAAGAAAATGTGACTTGCAGGCATTTTTTAAAGAGGAGCCATTTAAAGCTCTTTATTGTACTACAAGCGCAGAGGAAGATATTGGAAATATTCACAGATTCATTTTGACTTACATTAGGTTACCACAACAGTTCACATCTAACATTTGTTATTTGTTTTTTGTTTTTTTGTATCACTGCTAGTATCATACTACAGATAAATAAATAAAAAAGATCCATTTTATTATAATATCTACCTCTGTAAACTAATTCAGTCTTGTTTTGCGGATCAGTTCTACATGACAGGAGTAAGATGTTCTCCCTGTGATGTTGACGTGTGCTAGCTGAAATTTTTTTTCCGTGTGGTCCTCCAGGCATGTCTGTGCAGTCTGTGTCTGCCTCTTCAAGCCCGTGCCGGTGATGAAGCACAGTCTGTTTTGAAGTCCAGAATGCAGGATCAAGCCTCAGAGCAAAGCAGCAACATCAAAGCTCACAAGGAGCCTCCACCTGTTAACACCTTACTGTGTTAACAAAAGTCCTGTAGAACCGAGAAAATACTTTTTGATCCTGTCTATAGTTCTTCAATAAATAAGTATGGCGTTGAAAACAAATACCAAACTGGGGCCTCCTGTCTGCAGCTCGACAGCCTCCGACATGCCAACCCGATAACGCAAGGAGCCTCTGAATAACATGGGGCACTGTCTTTTGTAATGCTGTCGTCAGCTGAACATCTGCTTTGGCGTGAGCAACCTGGAGTGAGACTGTTCACACTATTATTTGCCCCTGAGGCTTGACTCGCTTCCAACCATTACATCAGGCTTCACCTTGTACCTTTTCTGTATCATGCATCACACTCCTTAAATCACTGTTTTGGATGCAGTGTTAACTTGGCACCCATCAACATGTATCCTGTCACAGCTTAAGGCTTACATGCATGAATAATAATATATAGACAGATATATATATGTATGTATGTATGTTTTTGTGTACGTTAAGGGAAATATGAATTCCAATTGCTCTCTAATTACTTAAATGCTCCTTTCATTCCAGCTTTATGAGCAGTATGTGAAAAGTTTACCGCTGTCATTTCCTCCTTGAACCTGGAGAAAAACATATCAAATTGGTGCCACGAGTAGATTCAGTCTCTGCCGCTGAAAGAACTGATTGATGGTGGCCTATTTTTAATACATTGTTAAATGTGTAATGCATGGAGACACTTTACGAAAGACCTGAGAGTGGGGAGGAAGGAAAACGAAGATGACAGAATGAGGTCAGGAGAAGAGAGAGCGAGAGAAGGAGGGATGGAGGTGGGGGGTTGGAGGAGTTAGGGGGTCGGGGGAGGGAGGGTTAGCACCTGATAGGTCTTCCTGTCACAGGACAAGGCAGGCGCAAACAGCGCGTCGCTCCCCGAGCTTATGCTGTATCAGTCTGCGTGCAGGAATGCTGATTAAAAGTTTATCACGTCTCAGTAAACTCTGCAGCTTGAATAAAAATGTGTGAATACTGGAGATGTTTGTGATGCTTACGCAAAAGTGTGGCTTGTGATTCTGTTGTTTTTTTTTTTACTGTAAACTGCATTGAAGTGCTTTTTGATTAAAATTACCATTTCAAGTCTGCAAGCTCGTCTTAGTAAAAATCATTCCCATTTTAATTCTTTATTTCTCATGAGACAAGTCACATAATTAAAAAATAAAACTCTCTGTTCTTTATTTATATTCAACATGTCTTGTCCTATTCAGTCCATTTCTCTGCGTTGTTGCCATAGTTCATTTATTTGAGTTTAATCTCTGAGTTTATTCTCATGCTCTGTTTCTTGTATATGTGAATTTATGTCTCCCGGATTATTGCTGGACTTTTCCCCTTTGCTTTGTAGATTCTTTGAGTTGGAGTTCATCTTTCTTTGTAATAATTATCCTCTTTTTCTCAGTTTCCCTGCTTTCTTCTTACCACACCTGTTCCACTTTCTCTCTGGTTAGCTATTCTGGGTCTTTTGTCATTTTGCACACCTGCCTCAGTATTGAAAAATGCAATATGTAATTTTAATTATTATTAAAAAAAGTTTTTTTTCATATTTGTTATAACTGTCAGTGACGGCACAGTTTGAGACAGATAATCTATGAAAAAAATCGAGTTCCTCTGCCTTGTCCCAGTGTTCGCTGGTCTAAGTGCAGAAATACACAGCTCAGTCAGAAACGACCAATCAGAACCTGAAGGAGGATCTTAGCACAGTCAATCAAGCTTGTGTTCACTCTGTTACCCTTGCTCTCTGCAGCTCTTCAGCTTCTTCCAACACCTGAGCTTATCTTGAATGCTCAGGCTAGTGAGGATGGCCACAGATGATGTTGGATAAATGATTTTCATGCAAGTACGTGTGCATGACCCACAGCGCCAAGACCTTCTTCCTGGCTCTTTATGGGTTGTTTCTGACCGGGAACGGTGCATTTCTGCAAACAGCAATAGTAACTCTGAGAGGAGATGGAGGAGCTCAATTTTTTAGGTATTTATTTATTTTTACAGATTATCTGTCTTATAATATATAGTCATAACTTAGGGACAGCTTTAACAAATATTAAGAAGCATATTCTTTTTAAAATACTGCAGCTTTAAGCTCCTGGTTATTCTTGAACTGTTTGTATTTTCGTCATAAAGCTGTGAAAATCTCACAGCAGTCCATCTTGATATTGATACGGGTTCTTATCTATACAGAAACAAATCTGTGTAATTTTTTAGCTTCTGTACGCTGACCGTGTACCACAAGCTCAAAATACTGTCTAATCTCAAGGCTACTTTCAGGATGATACTGTGAAATGCTCAGCTTCTCTGTGCTAGTGGAAATGTAAGCTGGAAATCCACACGTGGAGCCATGCTATCATGTCCCCGGCAGAAAAGGCTCACAACTGCAAGATGACATTGACACAATCAGGCTCTGGTATCCAGAGGGTGACGTCAGCGTCAACATCAGCCAGGGAGCAGGAGTCTCAGACCCTCTTTAGTAATCTCTGTGCGCACAAGACTCACATGCGGCTCCCTGTGGTGCTGCCCAGGCTCCCCAGACTGTGGATTTAATTAAACAGTGTGAAATTAATTAATCAGTGGGGTGGCAGGTAAAGAAAAAAAAAAAAGAACTTCTCACTGGAAGTGCTCACACAACCAAGACAGGCATTTTATGCACACTGACAGTTATTAATTTGCTGTATGTTTTATTATAGTGTGGCTATAAAGACATGCCGAAATTCCGAGAGATTAAAGGGCTTGGCATGGGAAAAAAGTCATGGAAATTATCAAAATACCAGCTCCATCCCAAAAAAAAAAAAAAAAAAATCAAAGTGCAAACCTATGTTTGATCTGTTCTATCAATTAATTAAAAAATTCGCTCCTGTATTATAATGCAGTGCAAATTAGATGGAAATGAGATAAAATATTCATTTAGTTATCTGGGGAATCTGCCTGGAGGGCTTTTTAGTCTTCTGTCTGGCTCCAAAATGCTGTCCATATGGCAATTATGTACAGTAGTGTTGCAGGAGAATTGGTCTGATGCCTGGTGGCAGAGAGGAGCCTGCCTGTGACAAACTGCTGCTAGGATCTGATGTGAGTTGAGGGAGATAATGAGGCTGTTGTAAGTCTTAAGTATAGAGCCTGCCCCGGGGGTGACATATCTAAGCGTGCAGGCTCCCTCATTGTTGCATTTGCTGCTGAGGATTAAAAAGACATTTACTTTCTTCTTCATAAACTTTGTCAGTACTTCCTGCAACTCTCAAAGCAACTTTTACTTTCATCTGGCAAACCTCTTGACATTGCTTTGTGAGTGAGCTGTTATGTTCTTCCCAGCAGTTTGTAGATGTGAAGTCCTCATTTGATTTTGCTTTGAGCTATCTATAACTTCATTTCAATCTACTCTGGAAAAGGATGCGTAACTTCTGGGAAGCCTACTTGAAGGATTTAAGTAGAAATGAAAGTCACCGTTTGATAGGGAATCTCAGAGCAGTTATTCGTTTGGCATGTTTTAAAGGGATAGTTATGTATTTTCAGAGTTGATTGATATATTTTCTCTTGGACAAATCCAGATCGGTTGGACACAGAGGCTGAAGAGCTGGAAAGATTGGTCAGGTTTCTATCATTTAAAGGGATTTTTTTAAGTGAGTTTTTGTGAAATTGTTTCCATTACTAGTCCCAGACAAATATTATGTATCAACATGAAAGGTAAATAAAACCTCATAGTGGTGTAAATCTAACATCAACTTGAAAAGGTTTAGTTGATTTTAGCAATTGAAGTAGCTTAGTTGGGATATACACATATTCATGGGATTCAACACAATATTAGCAAACATTAAAAACATACATGTTCATAAGACACTGTTCTAAATTTGTGGCCATTTTCTCAACTGAGGAATTTGTGTATCACCACGTTAGGGTTGAAGGAGGTAAAAGTGAAGCGGAATAAAATGCCAAAAGTATAGTGGTTTATGTGAAAACTGTTTTATATATTTCTAATCTTGCCAGATCTTCTCTTAGGATCTGATGCTGTTCAGGTCTTTTTCTTACCTGAACATCAGTGGTGCCCAAACTATTTGCCCCAGAAGCCAAAACAATTAAGTTCACAGTTTATGTGAGCAACGAAGCTCACATGAACTATAATTTTCAAATTTATAGTCTATAGTTTTAGAAAAGCTCACATCAACTATAAATTTGTATTTTTTTGTTATGAAAAATCAACACATTTTGTTGACTTCTTACTGCTAAGCAATAAACATAACATTTGAATTAAATTTAGATTTTTGTAGAAAAGTGATTTAAAAGTCCTTGAAGATTTTAATTATGAAAAAAGTCTTGTAGAAATTGCAGCACAATTTCCAAATTTGTTGCATTCCTACATCGGATGGACATGATATCTGTTTTCATAGGTTATCAGAGGTTTTGCCTGATATAATGTTTTGCAATAAGACCAAATGATTCAGCTTTGGTCTTTTTTGACCGGAGCACTTCGATGCTTTTACTATAGGCACCTTGCATGGTGCAGGACAGTTTTATCTCTGAGATGTCTGCTGTGTTCCTTGGTCTACTTTATTCTGGTTATTCACTTAAAAAAAAACCTCTGCCATCGACTTGAATGTTCACACTAACTACTGTGACAGTTTTGAGACTGAATGTGCTTCAGTATATTAAAAGGACCCTCTGGTCTTGGTTTCTCTCAGATGAGCTGGCGACTTTCACTTCTGGGGCCAACTAATCTGTATTTATATAAACCTCTTATTACCTTTTATCAGAAACAAACGTCAAATATCTTGAACTACCCTTTTAGCATTATTTTATGATTTGGACATAATTTTTCATTTCAAATGTGCAATATTCTCCCGTTATCTTCTCCAAGACCACATCTCGTGTTATGATTTAAATATAACTGCCTTACCTTATTTAGTACAACTCTTGACATCCAGTGCAGGTTGCTGCAGCACCACCACAATAACTGTCACACACGCAGAGTCTGTCCTTCGCAGAGCAGTGGTGCAAATTCCAGTACTGTGTCCAATTTACACCCACACCACAGTACAGGTTTTCTATTTAAGTGTAACAAGGACACCATGCAACCAAGTGCAATACGCGGAAAGAAAAAAAAAAATCCCTGCAGTATGTGCAGAGTAATTGCCATAATGTTTCATAACATTGACAATAATTCACTGAAGTCAGGCAGGTCTATAACTGGTATTTGCAGTTTTAACTCTGTGAAATAAACAAGTCACGCCTTTAAAAAAAAATTTACTTATTTATTTATTTATTTATTTATTTTCTGCAGTACTAGCAGGCGTTTGATTAAAAACCATTTGGGACTCGCATACAAAACAGGAGGTGGGGTGTTGAGAGAAAGGGAGAGAAAGGCGAGCAAGTGGCAGAAAAACTTCAGAGGGACCTACAAATGGCAGGCAGAGTACTGGGCAGAACTGCAAGTGGTCACTCAACCATGGGATTAAAAAGCATTTAAGCCTTGTAGCAGAACAACCCTTCATCCAGCCATGTATTTCTGAGCATTCAGGAGAAAAGAAAAGACAAATGTTCCCTAGCTTGGCTTGTTTCTGCTGGTGCAAAGCTGCGGGTAACAGGTTCTCCAGTGCCAGCATCTATAAATGTATTGCAGTGCTTTTTCACAGACAAACATAATGAGCAAGCCTAAAAGGGTTTCTGTGTTCATCGTTAGGGTGCAAAATGGACTGTCAGTACTATTTATTGCATTCATGTCTGGGTGTAATGGAAAACATGCAATCAAATGTAGGACACGTCGGCTAGAGTGGTTCACTTCTCACTCCTGTTCACACTTTTTGTGCCTCTTGGGCAACAACGCTCAAATTTATGACAGACTACTGACATATTTACACGGAGCTCTCGTGACTGCATGGCTGTGATTAGTCCTAATTCTTCCAGCAAAAGATCAATTCTCCTAAATATATCGTATTTGGTTTTAGTGGCAAGAGGATGGATAGGTGAGGAGAGCTTTCAGCATCCACAACACACCCCGCCTGCCCATGTTTGTTATGATGGGCGATGATGAAAGCACAGGTGGATGCGAGAAAGCGCCCCCTCCTCTGTCAGCTGAGCGCATTCCTCATCTGTGGCGTCTTATTAGCACAGGAGCTGAAGGTTTGCAGTGTGGCTGCTGGGCACAGTGGGTCGGTGCTCACAAAGCTCTGTTTGTTCCCTGGCCTGCAGGGTTCCCAGGGTAAGCTCAACTCCAGAGGGAGAGACAAAGAAAAAGGCACCACTGTCTCGCACACTGAAGCCGATCTCCAACACATTCGTCTTTCTACTCAATGGGGGTGCATTTCTCCTTTCAGGAGATAGAGGGATGGCAAAAAGAGACAAGTTCTTTCGAAACAGGGCCCCGGGATAAAAAAAGGAAAAAGAAAACTGACGTTGTTCTGAGAATTCTTTTTTTTTTTTCTCGGTTTAAATGCCACATTGGGTTTTCGCTTGTGGTGTTGGGATCTGTCGTTCTGATTTTTGTTTTCCATCTCCTTTAGTCTAAAGTTAGAGCTCTTTGTTCTGTGCTTCTTTGCCAACAAATTAGGAGTGAAACCGAATGCCCAAAAAAAAAAAAAAAAAGAAATCCACAAAACAAATAAGTTTCTCTTCAGCAAAATTCAACAAACACAAACTTGTATGTATTTTATTAGAATTTTGCATGATTGACTAGCATAATGTAGTCTATAAACATAAAGAGGAAGATAAATGCTTTAAGGAACCAACTTTTGATGAAAGTGTTTTGGGTTATTAGATTTGCACATCAAGTGTCTGAATGTTTTGTTTCTTATTGTTTGAAATGTAGCTGAAGCCCAGTCAGATTGAATGGGATCTGAACAAAATATTTCAAGTACTGCAACAGATCCTCAATTAAATTTTGGTTTGAGCTTTGACTTGACCATTCTATTACATTACTGTGGTTGAAGCTAAACTATACCACTGTAGCGCTGGAGATAGATTTAAGGTTTTTGTCCATGTAAAAGGTGAACTTTTACCTCAGTCTCATGTTGTTTGCAGCCTTTAACAGGTTTTTTTCTAGCATTGTCTCATTTATCTTCCCATCAAATCTGATCAGTTTCCCTGGCTGTGCTCTAGAGAAAGATGCCCCACAGCAGGATGCAGCCACCACCAACCACTCTTAGATGAAAAGCAGGTTTGTAGATTGCATGACAAATATCTGTTGAGATTCCTCCAATTGAGCTCAGGATTTTTGCAGCTCCTCTACAGTTACAAGGTGCTGCTATTCTGATTAATTTATGGTTTTTGATGTCCACGTTAGCCTTGATAAGCACGTCAGTTCTGTGGTTCAAACATAGTTCATGCTACTTCGACAGTATTGTTAAATCAGTTTTTTCTAAATAATATTTAATTATTAATTTTATTTAATCATTTAATCTACTCTCAAATTAATTATTACAGTTTATAAACCTCTGAGAAACTACAGATGGTACAAAACACTACTTATTAGAACATAAAAAGGAACATATTAACTTCAATTTTATGGGCTCCTCACTGCTCACAAGTTCATTTTAGGATTAATTTAAGATTTTATTGCTAACCCTCAAGGCCTACTTTGGGTTTGTGCCAAATTCATCTCTGATCTCTTAACACCACAGCTGAAATCTGAAGTCATAGGACAAAGCTCTTATGACTATACCACGATCCTGTATTAAGACTAAAAGGAAGGGAGCTCCTTTGGTCAGAGCACCAATTTAGAAAACTATACTCCCTGAGTAGATCAGTTTAGCCAAATTCACTTTTTAATCCCTTTAAATTGTTTTTTAAGGAGACTCTTTCCATGGAAATATAATTTTTAACAATATTTTTTATTTAACTTTGTCACAGTAATTTTAGGTTCACTTTATTTGACGGGTTGTGAATAAGACTGTCATGACACCATCATAAACATGATATAACACCAGTTATGAACTCATGAGTAAGTCTTCATGAATATTTATGACTGTTGTCACAAAGTGTCATTTGGTAAATCATGACACTTTTAATACATAGTTGACATTATTGAAAATGTCTTCTTTATGACAACTTGACATTGCTTCTTTCTTATATTATGAGACACTGTGCCTTCTAATTTTTTAGATGTAATTCATATAAAGTTTGTGATTATTAATATTGTTTATCAATGGTTTCCTGTGAGTTTAAGTGGATGTTCAAAGCTTGCAATATTGTTCTACAACCTCACTCTGCTTTAAACTTCTCTATAACCTGATATCCAATCTGTCTGCCATGTTTTGTCTTCATTGATATTCTCTGACAAACCTCCGGGGCTTTCACAGAGCACTTGTGTTTATACTCTGAGTCTGCTCACTGATCAGGTGACTTCTGATGTTGATTGCATTGAATCTTATTTAGGAGTACGAGAGTAGACTTTCTGAATACGAATGCACTTTTTTAAGGTTTTAAGTATAAAAGTTTAGTTTCTTTCTACTTAACTGTAGTTAATATTGCTCTATCACATACAATTAGAAATATGCACATTTGTGGTTATCGTTTGACAGTAGACAGTACAGCACAGTAAATGTCCATCCATCCATGGACATTTACTGTTTATCCTTGCAGGGTTGCAAGAGGGTCTGGTGCCTTTCTCCAGGGGTCACTGGGCGAGAGGCGAGGTACGTCCTGGACAGATTGCCAGACCAAAGCAGCACAGTAAATGTGTTTATTATAATTACTTTGTCTTGTTAAACATATGACTACTGCACAATAAAGTACTATTTTTTTTATTATTTCACATTTCCCCTCATCCTCCAAAGTGTTGAGGAAAAATATAATATTCTGGTTAGTCCTACAGGTGATGTCAGGTCAGACATTTTACTGTTGTGCTCCAATCTGCAGTCCAAGTATAACTCCATTATAGAGGAGCCTTTAAAACAGGAGCAGTGTGACACACAGCAGGATGATTTAGTTTAATGACCATGGCAGTGACAGCACTGTGATGGAAATTGGACTCCCCTTGCAAATTTACATCACTTGAGGGTACTTGGGGGCTCTTTTAGCGGCTGCACTCGAGAGCACGAGCCATCAGGAGGTCCTGGATATGTCATGCTTGTCACCTTCCTTTAAGTGTATCTGCAGACGTGGGAGACGGATTAATATTATATAGCCTACGGAAGCACGGAGGCCGCCTTATCAGCGCTGCAGATGTGATAAGCACCTCTACCCGCGCGAAAACCAGGAAAAATCTCCACGCGGAAAAAAAGACAAGCATCTCTTTTGTGTTGCCTCCTCGCACTGCTTCAGAGTTTCAATGCAGCTTTAGAGGCAGATATGGAGCAATTTCACATCTGTTGTAATTTGATGTGCCTGGATAACCCGCTGTGAAATCAACTTCATCACAACATAGCTGCGTTTAGTTATTTAAAAAGTTAGCGTACGGCTTTCGAGATAACAGTCAGATCACTATTGATTGTGAGCTATTCAGGCTACAGTTGAAAACACAAGCAGCAGTATTAATAAAACAAAATGAGAAATTAAAGAAAATAAAAAAGAAAACTTTTGGGGATCGTAATTTCTACCTGTTTTATTTGCAGTGTCCTCTTAGCAAAAAATAAAAAAAAATAATTAAAAGAAACTGTCATTTTGATGGAAATGTTTTCCATCACTGCCACAACACTGAGCCCGCATTAGCACATGTCAATGCAGATGTCGGCACACAAAAATTGTGTTGCCCTCAAACTGAATCGGAGCTGTAAATGGAAGTTATGGCAACTGTTGCTGTCACTTCAGTTTTTATCAAAATGAAAGAAGAAAACACCCGGTAGAACCATGGAAACAGCGTGTGACACAGAAAAACATCAACATCAAAGCAGGCATACTGTAATTAGAATTTATTGAAAGCCTGCTCAGTCAGAAAAAAGGGGCATGATCTGCTGAGCATTTTAGATTTGGTCCCAAGCCTTTCTACTAAACACAGTACAGTGCACTACAGCTTTAGCATTTAGCTGCGAAAAGATGTGCTTATTTGTGATGCTGGAGTTGCATCTACAGTACGTATTCAAATTTTACAGAACAAAAGAGGAAAAGTATGTCTCGAGAAGTGGAGATTTCTAACATTTACTGAAAACTTTTTTCACAGTATGCAAGTTGCGCTGTCAAGAGTAGCTCAGAAAAGCAGTAAGGTTTAAGATCTTTGGTGAGGCGAAAAAAAAAAAGAAAAAAAGACACTTTTCTTTCTAAACAACAAGGCTACACAACACCCAAAATCCGTGCCACCCACCAGCGACAAGGCATGATCACTCGACAGGCCACCTGGCACCCTCGGTAGTTGTAGGGCCAAGGCCAGTAGCCACGCAGAGGCTCACATACTTGCTGACAGTGAGTGTAGCTGCGCTGGCATTCTGAGCAGCAGATTCCCTGGTGGTCCAGCATGCTATCAAAGGTCATGGCGCTTTCCTCTCTGGCCTTTCCGCTGCGCTGTGGTTACATTAAAGAGGATTAATGTTCAAGAGTAGCACATCAGATTTTTAAATCTATATTTGCAATTCAAACAAGTTCTAAATATTTTAATAATCTCAAGAAAGCAGATTTTTTATTTTTTTTTGTGGAAAATGTAAATTTTTATAAGAGGTGGGAATTTTCTACATTGGTTCAGAAATTCACCAAGACACACTGGCTGCTTTGACCTTAAATTCAGATGTCCGATTGATGCCCTAACAATGGCAGCAGCAACAGCAAAGAAAAGGGTCTGCTTGAAGTTAATGCATTTTCTCACTGAGTTCCAGTTTGAAAAAGTAGATTTTGAAGAAAGTTGGCATATCAAAGGGATAGTTTGGACTTTTAGTTGAAATGGAGTTCTGTGGGGTGTTTTAGACGCTGTCAGTATAGTACAATACTGACAGTACAGGTTTTAAAAACACCAAAAACTGTATTGGAAGCCTTTTGTCGCCATTTAGTGGTTGAACTTTTGCTCAGTTGAAATTAAATGAAAGAGCATTCTGAAAACAGTGAACCCTCACCTATTCATTATTCAGTATTCATGAAGAGCCACCAATTAGCAATTTTTTTCATAAAGAAAAATGTTTTTATTCATGAAAAATTATGAAAGAATTTGTAAAATAGTAAAAAAAAAAAATGCAGCTTGAAAACTGAAATACCTACGTGCAAAGGTAACTTAAACACTATTGTTTGGTTTTTGCAAACTAATTCAGGAACACTGTTCACTATTCACTCAGACACTGTGTGAATCACACACATGCTGGAACTAGTGGGTCTAGCTGGGACTAGTTTCGCTGGTCAAGCAACAGGTGATTACAGTTTATGCACGTTATGAGGATGTTCAAGACAAGTTGTTCTTTGAATGTTTAGTAGTTAAGTTGAGCAGTAGAAGGTTT
The DNA here is from genome assembly GCF_019740435.1 of Gambusia affinis. NCBI lineage: Eukaryota > Metazoa > Chordata > Actinopteri > Cyprinodontiformes > Poeciliidae > Gambusia > Gambusia affinis. The sequence goes on from NC_057878.1 coordinate 14,225,352, forward strand.
GAGTTATATGCCTTCTGTGGATGCTCACCATGTATGCATTTGTATGTCCAGTTCATACAAATTCATACAGTCATATTTCTCAGTTAACACATTAATGTAAAAAAAATAAAATAAAACAACAACAACAAACAAACACATTAATTAAATATTCCATATCCTACTTTGTCTTATTTATACATTGTACTGCCTTTAAATTTGTACTGGTTTGTTCTAGGCAATTTTCTTGAGGCGTCACAGTTTTGCCTTATGCAACCAAGTGAACCTGAATGGTAGCAACAGAGCATTGTGGGTACAGGTTTTACAATGTTACATCTTTGTGCCATAAGCTATTGCATATCCTTTAATGCACTGTATTTATTTTTTATTAGGGAGCCACTGTACTGCAGTTATTTATGCACTCTAGTTCTGTAACATTCAGTTTACAGTGTGACATATATAGTGTTCTCCATTCTCATTCATTTATTGTTATATCCCAATTATCATGTGAGATACTTACAAATGTTAAGGCTACTCAGATGTAAAAGTAATACAGCATGAAAAATAAATATTCTCACAACATCTCAACTCATTGTGTTCATCAGAGGACACAAACAGTCCCCATCTGAGTCCAGGAGTGAAAATAATCTCAAAAATGTGTGCGTGTAAAAGTATCTGTGCGTGTGTAATACTGGATTTGTAACTCATGCAAGGATCATTGTATTTAAGTTTGGATAGTTGTATCTTTGAAAGATGATTTGTAAACTCTAAAAAGAAAAACTCTGGGTATTTGTAAATATGTGGTCACAATTGTGGTCATAATTATGAATACAAAAAAAAAGTACACACACAAAATTAAAATTTCTGCAAACATTAAGTTTCTACAAACCTTTTAACTACAACTTTGCAAATCTGATAATTATGAATCCAAACCTTCTCCTACGCCTGCAAACTAAATAAGTACACACGAATCACCTGGTACACACACACAAAACTGCATTTATGCATAGATCTGGTTATGAATGCACAAAGATTTTTGAGACTCGTTTAACGCTTTAGCGCAGCCCAGATTTGTGCGTAAGTGGTGCGTCTAAATGCTGGTGGAAAGCTGGGTCATATGATTTTTATGACCCAGTGATTTCTGATTTTTAGGCTCAAAAAATAAGAATATATTTTTTCTGCTTTCATTATACTGGCTTGTAGCATGTATGCAAATTATCAAAAACTCCAATATCCACCTGATGTGGTTTACAAGTCTTGTTTTCAAATTCAACATGACGCTTTAATATTAAATCGTTACAGTTGCTTTGAAGATTGTTTCAGTCAGCATTTTGCTAAGACTCTCTCAGATCTTCAGGCTCAGACTAAAGAGGAGACGATCTATTTAACAATCACAATTAGCTGCAAGGTTGACATTAGCATGTTAAATTTAGCATTGACGTGCTAATATTTGCATTTGACTGATGACGTTTCGTTTGGCATTATAAGTCAGCCCAGGTTACATTGCAAAGTGTTGAGTGAGGTCTCTGTACTACTTTTTATGTATCAGGTCACTAATTTCTAATGTGAAAAAAGTGGAATAAAAAATAAATAAATAAATATTTTTTTTTCATTTTTACAAATTTGGATCATTTAATGATTCTTACAAGTAAGATTTGTGAATTATGTCTTCCAGTTTTGGGTTGTAAAACTTTTGCAATAGCAGATTGTTGTGTCATTCTCATAAATATCACAAGATGAAGCCTAAAACAACATCTTTCTTTGAATGTGATTTATTCAAGGGCAAAAGCAACATATTGACATACAAATGTTTTAATATGCAAAGTGCTGAATGCCCTGCTTATTTAAAGATGACCAAATGATAATAAACAAAGACAGCTTTTCTTTCTTCTAATTCCACTGTCTTTAAGATAGATACCATCCAGAGTTGCCACTATGGGGCTTGAAATAAGGACTGGAAGTTGGGCAAGGTACTGGGGTGTAATAATGGATGGCATACAGAAAATGAAGTTGGATGAGCAATACGGTGACAGGAATTTGTAAGTACCGTATTACAAAAAATAATATGGCTTTGTAACATTTTTGCACATTCATTATTAGTTACAGTTCTAATCATTTTAATAGTTCAATGAGATCCTGAAGATATAACTTTATAACATATGTCATTTATGCTTTTTTAAAAATTAGTTTTTAGTGCACTTTAAAGATGCCAGAATAAAGATGCAGTGAAATTGCAGGGGGGGTGTGGGAAGCAGTATGAATGAATAAACCCCCCCAGAAAATCTTAGGGATCCACTGCATTAAGTAAACAATCCCTGTTCCTACTGAACTCCTCTTACTGCATGTTTTTGACAATACAATTTCCTCAGTTAGAGAAATTCCTGGGTTCAATCCTTACCTAGCATCTTATAAATATTCTTGTCGCCTAAGATTATTATTTTTTTCTTTGCAAGTGTATGACATCCAACACTATTCTTCAAATTTTTGCAGTGTTGTCAGTGTTAGCATAGCACATGTACAACCCTTCTGATTTTTCATCCTTGCCATCCAAAGCAAGGGCTTGGGTTATTAACAAATGGAACAAAGAGTTCGAGAGAAAACTGGAAAGTCTTTGTTGTGGTGTAATAAAGCAGAATATTAAAAAACAGAACATAGTGCTTTCTATGTTAATTTAATGAGGAACATATTGCATAGTAAAGTGGCACAGAAGCTAATTCTTTGATTTTGGACTACAGTTAGAATACACTTTAAGACCCCTGTCTCCTGCTGGTAAAATACTGACTGCTGATAACTCCCTCACTGAAACCCACTTCACAACATCTGGAACCATCCTTTTTAGCACTGCTGTGATGAAGTAACTTGTGAAAAGCAAAACTTCATTTCAAAACAACACTTTAAGGATTGCTTCAAGGCCTTGAATATGCCTCTTGATACCTTATCAAAAATTAACCACGTGTGGAAACTTGTTCACTGTAAACAATGTTGTTGATGAAATGATGACTCACATGGTACGGGTTTTCAGGATTGTACCCTGACCCCATAGCTGACTGTCCTTCATCCACAGCTTCCTGCTCACCGCGCCTCTCCGGGTCCCTCTCCTGAGTGGACGCCTTGATGTCCTGCATGTCTAACTGCCGTTTGGCTCGTCGCATGCCTCTCTTTCTCCTCTCCACATCTGTTACTCCATCCACAAGAGGGAACAGTATTGGGTCAACATCCGCAAGATGCCATACATGTCCTCAGAGCTCAATCCTACATAGCGGGAGCTGTCTCAGATGTCTTAAATAATTCACTTAGCAGCAGTGATATCAAGCAGTGCTGCATGTTTCAATTTTATTATTTTTTTAATACGGGACTTTGTTATTCCACTCTAAATTTAGTGTATGTTCAAGATGTTCAAGTGTTTCACTAACTTCTAAGCTAAGGCAGGAAATATTACAAGTGTGTCAGCAGATAAGAAAAGCAATCACAGCTAAGATTTTAATGAGCTATGAAAAAAGTAAAATGGCTCAACTTAAAATAGATTACAGTGTATTTTAGAACAGCAGTTTTCCTTTTAGGGGGATCAGGTCAGACTTTGTGGCTGCCTTGGGGCCCCTGCAAGCCTCTGGGTTTCAAAAATATTAAAAATACCCAAAGGACATGTTGACTAACACAGATATCTAAGCTGATGCCAGTAAATTAGAATATTAACAAAAAGTTCATTTCTTTTAATGGTCCAATTCAGAAAGTGAAGCAGATTTTGATTCATTACATACAGAGCAATAGATTTAAAGCGTTTATTTTTAATTTGAACTATTATGGCAAATGATAACCCAAAATTCTAATTTCTCAGAAAATAGAAATCATGCAAAGACAGCGAAGAATGATGTGGGGTTACCAGACCACCTTTTCCTACCACATGTTTTCCTCTTCATAAATTTGGTTGGATACTGCATCTTGAGAGCATCCAGCTTCTTTAGCAGTGACCTTTTGTGGATTATTGTCTTTGTGTAGGGTGTCAATCACTGTGTGCTGGAAAAGTCTCTCCATGACTGTGTAGGCTACGACATTTTTTATTTTTTTAACTATAAAATATTTCTTTCTTTTAGTGATCTATAAAAAGATTTAATGTCCTGAACGCGGGATTTTAATTTGCTATTACCCCCATTCATCACAGTTAACAGAAATCTACCACAAATTAAATCCGGCTTAAGCCCTCCTACGACCGCAAGCAGAATCTGGAAAAAGTAGGAAGAACCTTTGGGATAAATGGGTTGGAGCCAAAAAATGGGAAGTTCCCCACAAAGATCCAGAATTCTGTTGCTCAAAAATGTGGTGCTCTTCAGCGGCTGCTTTGCTGCAACCCATACAAGGAAGTCCTCATCGAACCTCACAGGCATTAATTCATCTGTCTGACAAGAGAACAAACACAGTCTCCCTGAATTTACTCAGATTAATGCTGCAATATCTTTCTTTCTTTCCAAATTCTCAACATTGCATGTCAAAGAACTTGCACACGTACCAGGTCAAACATCAACGCCTCTTTGTTGTGTGCTCCCAGGAGCGAGAGGTTTGCTTTGATATGGGATTTTATATAGCACTTGTCTCCTCCGAAGAAGCGGATTCCAGTTATTCCCTGCACCAAATCACAGAGATGCCATGTTTACATTCACAACTTTGCTACTTCGCTAAGCACACAGAAGGTCTCAGCTGAGCTGTGGGAGTGGGGGGGAGTGAGAACAAGGACAAACTTACTCACAATTTGAAAGTCATGAATCTCCACAGCCTCCCCAGCTTCACTCCCAGTTTGAAATCTCTGCAGATTGTTGTCAGAATCAATTTTCATGGAGCCCTCTCTCACCTTCCCATTGATGTTCAGGCTGTAGCGAACGCTATAAACCTGCCAGCATTCAAAGCGACATGTTAAAATGACTGATTAGTCGAGTTATGTAAATCTCAAAGTGGCAAACACAAACAGCAGAGGTAGGAACAAGCTTCGTGTTGCTTGTGTTATTTACCCCCTCGCAGACATTTCCATGGAACAAAATCCTCTGTAGTTTTAACACACTGAGAATTTGAGTAAAGCACCACGGGAGATGCTGTTGCAGACCCCACTGAGGTGGTTTGCCCCACATGTGAGCTCATTAGAACACAAATAAACATTATGCTGTTCCGTATAAAATGTGGAAGGGCACAATGAATCAATTTGAGCAGCCTGAGTGTTGAAGTCGGAAGGAAAGATTTAATTTTGCAGTTTGAAATGCTGCACACTTGTCAACATTTTTAACATATAATCCCAATTCACTTACATTTTTATCACTGGCTTTCCACATGTAGAGGGAAACCACAAACGTGCACAACAGGAACGCTGCACCAGCGATAAGGGCCACAACTCCAAATCTCAGCACATGACTGACTCCAGCAGAAGGTGGTGTGCTGGATGTGCCCTGATCCTTAAATTCAAGAGCAAACAAACACACACACACACACACACACGCACATACGGGTTTTGGTGGTTTAGAGGGACAATTTTTTCAAACCAGTTTTTTGCAACACTAAACAGTCACCCCTTTCCACTTGTGCTAGAAAGACCTAGTAAGTTGTAAAAAATCTTGTTTGAGCTACACAACATAGATCTCACTTGAAAACTTCAATACACACATCAGAACTCAAAATACAAGAACCTGATGCAATGCTGTATTAGAAGGACAGACGATAATGAGGTGCTTGGCTCCGCCCATGATACCAACAGTAATTGTCAGGGCCAATTTTATTTATCAGGACCACAGCATACACAAACATGAAATATATATGTATTAAGTCCAAACATGGAAATATGGAATATGGCTACACAGAAAGTGGACTTTATTTACAGCACCTTCACTAAGAACTAGAGCAACAATTCTGTTTGTGAACATAAAGGAAAATCTGTGAATGGCAAAGTTAAATGAATTACGGGTCTATTGTTAAATCAAAAAGATAATGCTGGCATTCTATTATAGTGGCCAGTTGTCCTTTCTTGATGTGTTCGCCAAAGTGCCCCATGACTGCAGCAATCTCCAGGAGATCATGGATGCTTTTGCTCTCCTAGCACTTTCCATAGATGCTAGAAAAAGAAATAATTCATTAGTGAAAACCAACTCCAATTGTTAATTTTTCTTGGTTATAAATTATGTAATGCCTGTTTTCAAATAAGCATTCATAAAGAACATACATTAGTGGGAGAAGCTACAGAAATGAGCATGTAGGTTGCATCGATGAAAATTAATTTCTGCAAATGCCAAACAGGTTAACACTTGGTATGGTTGCTTGGTATGTATGATTAATTATTTGAGGGAATTCTAGAAAAAATTTTTTTTTTCATAATTTAAAATTGCATTTGTTTGACAAACAGGCCTCAGCAGCTGGTGAAGAACCATCCAAAGCCAAAAGACTTGTTCCTCCTTCTAATGCTGGTGCCTAGTCTTTTTTCCAGTGAAGGAGATCCCCCTCTGAACCATCTCACTGACTCCACCAAAATACAGGTTCTGTACAGGTGCAGCATCAGCAAAGGGCCATTTATTGAGATCTCTGGTTTCCTAAAACCAGAGATTAATCAAATTTTAGATGTTAAATTTGGTTAATATCTTAAAATTAACCAAATTTAAAGATATACTCTGATTACTTTGCTTATTAGGTGCTTTGATATTTTGAAAAAATATAAATATGTGAATGTATTTCAGATTAAGATTGGGATAGAGAAAGTAGTATAAACAGTCCCATTACTGATCACCAAATTAGATTTTCTAGCATCTGAACATTGGCTGTGTGAAAGATTATCATTTTAATACAAGGCACAGTTAAATGGTATGTGTGTGGTAATTTAAGCCAGATGACATATTGGATAATGTCTGCTCAAAATATCATGCATAAAGAAGAACATGGTCACCCTATTGCCTTTCAGTGGTGTAGATCATTACTTTTGACCATGCTTCAGTTGTGCTTTTGAGCTTAACTAGCTTGGTGTTTCAAGACTTGTGTAGGTGTGGTGATTTACCAGAATTTTTATTTGTGTTCCTTTTTCTGCGGGGCTCTATGTCCTTCTGTTTTAGTTTTCTGTTGACTCTCTCTTTCCCCTTACCATCTGTGTTTACTTTGTGCTGAAAAGAACATATAAAAAATATGGGGTTAATCAACTGAAAAGTAAAGAACACTCGCTTAAGGTGAGTCTCTTCCCAATGTAGAAAACAGTTCTCCATATTCCTGCACATTACATGTTGAATATTACACAAGACCTGTGTGTCTGTGCACTTCTACATGTAACTTTCATTTTTTTGTAACTTCAAAACTCAGTCCTCTATATACCTGCATCTTACATGATGAATATTACACAAGACCTGTTTGTTTGAACAGTAGTTAATACCATTTTAATGACTTCATTTAGAAAATAAGTTGGTCTTTGGAGACCAATAGTACCTCAGGAGGGTTGGTTAAAAAGGATCCCCATGCATCCACGTCACCAGCCTGATACGGTTCCTTTTTGGAAATCTGAAATGTAAAGAACACTCATTGAATGTGAGTTTGTTCCCAATGTAGAAAACAGTCCTCCTTATTCAGGGACCTTACATTTTGAGTATTACACAGGACCTGCGTGTATAGGCGTTTCTACATGTCACTTTCATTCTTTCAAAACTATGTCCTCCTTATTCTGGCACCTTACATGATGAGTAATACACAGGACCTTTGTGTATGGGCGTTTTTACATGTAACTTTCATTCTTTTGTACTTGTAATTTCAAACCTCTGTCCTCCCTTTTAATGCAGCTTTACATATCAAGTTCTAGACAATACCTGTGTGTTTGAACAGTACTTAATAACATTTCAATGACTTAGTTTTAGAAAATATGTTGGTTGTTGGACACCAAAATTACCTCTGGAGGGTTGGTTGAACAGGATCTGCATGTTTCCACATCACCAGCCTGACACAATTCATCTTTGGAAATCTGAAATGTAAAGAACACTCATTGAATGCGAGTTTGTTCCCAATGTAGAAAACAGTCCTCCTTATTCAGGGACCTTACATTTTGAGTATTACACAGGACCTGCGTGTATAGGCGTTTCTACATGTCACTTTCATTCTTTCAAAACTATGTCCTCCTTATTCTGGCACCTTACATGATGAGTAATACACAGGACCTTTGTGTATGGGCGTTTTTACATGTAACTTTCATTCTTTTGTACTTGTAATTTCAAACCTCTGTCCTCCCTTTTAATGCAGCTTTACATATCAAGTTCTAGACAATACCTGTGTGTTTGAACAGTACTTAATAACATTTCAATGACTTAGTTTTAGAAAATATGTTGGTTGTTGGACACCAAAATTACCTCTGGAGGGTTGGTTGAACAGGATCTGCATGTTTCCACATCACCAGCCTGACACAATTCATCTTTGGAAATCTGAAATGTAAAGAACACTCATTGAATGAGTTTGTTCCCAATGTAGAAAACAGTCCTCCTTATTCAGGGACCTTACATTTTGAGTATTACACAGGACCTGCGTGTATAGGCGTTTCTACATGTCACTTTCATTCTTTCAAAACTATGTCCTCCTTATTCTGGCACCTTACATGATGAGTATTACACAGGACCTTTGTGTATGGGCGTTTTTACATGCAACTTTCATTCTTTTGTACAGTTGTGGTCAAAAGTGTACATACACTTGTAAAAAATCATAATGTTATGGCTGTCTTGAGTCTTCAATAAGTTCTACAACTCTTATTTTTCTGTGATAGAGTGATCGGAACACATACATGTTTGTCACAAAAAACAGTCATAAAGTTTGGTTCTTTCATAAATTTATTATGGGTCTGCTGAAAATGTCACCAAATCTGCTGGGTCAAAAATATACATACAGCAACATTAGTATTTGGTTACATGTCCCTTGGCCATTTTCACGGCAACTAGGCGCTTTTGGTAGCCATCCACAAGGTCCTGGCAAGCTTCAGGTCAAATGTTTGACCACTCTTCTTGACAGAATTGGTGCAGTTCAGCTAAATGTGATGGTTTTCTTGCATGAACCTGTTTCTTTAGCACTGTCCACATGTTCTCAATGGGGTTTAAGTCAGGACTTTGGGAAGGCCATTCTAAAACCTTAATTCTAGCCTGGTTTAGCCATTCCTTTACCACTTTTGATGTGTGTTTTGGGTCATTGTCTTGTTGGAACACCCAACTGCGCCCAAGACCCAACCTTCGGGCTGATGGTTTTAAGTTTTCCTGCAGAATTTGGAGGTAATCCTCCTTCTTCATTATCCCATTTACTTTCTGCAAAGAACCAGTTCCACTGGCAGCAAAACATCCCCAGAGCATAATACTACCACCACCATGCTTGACAGTAGGCATGGTGTTCCTGGGATTAAAGGCCTCACCTTTTCTCCTCCAAACATATTGCTGGGTGTTGTGGCCAAACAGCTTAATTTTTGTTTCGTCTGACCAGAGAACTTTCCTCCAGAAGGTTTTATCTTTGTCCATGTGATCAGCAGCAAACTTCAGTCGAGTCTTAAGGTGCCTTTTCTGGAGCAAGGGCTTCTTTCTTGCACGGCAGCCTCTCAGTCCATGGCGATGTAAAACACGCTTGACTGTGGAGACTTACACCTGTGTTCCATCAGCTTCCAAATCCTTGCAGACCTGCTTCTTGGTGATTCTTGGTTGACTCTTGACCATCCTGACCAATCTCCTCTCGGCAGCATGTGATAGCTTGCGTTTTCTTCCTGATCGTGGCAGTGACAACTGTTCCATGCACTTTATACTTGCGTATAATTGTCTGCACAGTTGCTCTTGGGACCTGTAGCTGCTTTGAAATGGCTCCAAGTGACTTCCCTGACTTGTTCAAGTCAATAATTCGCTTTTTCAGATCCACACTGAGTTCCTTTGACTTTCCCATTGTAGCTTTTGTAGCTGAGTCTAATCACTGGGTCAAATGAGCACTATTTAAATGGGCTCATGAGAAGTCAACAGCTGTAGTCAATCAGAATCACTTAGAAGAAGTGAAGAGGCCATGACATGAAGCCAATTTGATTGACACAACTCGCTACATCACCAAAATTGACATATTTTGTTGCTGTATGTATATTTTTGACCCAGCAGATTTGGTGACATTTTCAGCAGACCCATAATAAATTTATGAAAGAACCAAACTTTATGACTGTTTTTTGTGACAAACATGTATGTGTTCCGATCACTCTATCACAGAAAAATAAGAGTTGTAGAACTTATTGGAAACTCAAGACAGCCATAACATTATGATTTTTTACAAGTGTATGTACACTTTTGACCACAACTGTACTTGTAATTTCAAACCTCTGTCCTCCCTTTTAATGCAGCTTTACATATCAAGTTCTAGACAATACCTGTGTGTTTGAACAGTACTTAATATCATTTCAATTACTTAGTTTTAGAAAATATGTTGGTTGTTGGACACCAAAATTACCTCTGGAGGGTTGGTTGAACAGGATCCGCATGTTTCCACATCACCAGCCTGACATAATTCATCTTTGGAAATCTGAAATGTAAAGAACACTCATTGAATCCAAGTTTGTTCCCAATGTAGAAAACAGTCCTCCTTATTCAGGGACCTTACATTTTTAGTACTACACAGGACCTGTGTGTATAGGCGTTTCTACATGTCACTTTCATTCGTCTGTATTTGTAATTTTAAAGCTATGTCCTCCTTATTCTGGCACCTTACATGATGAGTATTACACAGGACCTTTGTGTATGGGCGTTTTTACATGTAACTTTCATTCTTTTGTACTTGTAATTTCAAACCTCTGTCCTCCCTTTTAATGCAGCTTTACATATCAAGTTCTAGACAATACCTGTGTGTTTGAACAGTACTTAATAACATTTCAATGACTTAGTTTTAGAAAATATGTTGGTTGTTGGACACCAAAATTACCTCTGGAGGGTTGGTTGAACAGGATCTGCATGTTTCCACATCACCAGCCTGACACAATTCATCTTTGGAAATCTGAAATGTAAAGAACACTCATTGAATGCGAGTTTGTTCCCAATGTAGAAAACAGTCCTCCTTATTCAGGGACCTTACATTTTGAGTATTACACAGGACCTGCGTGTATAGGCATTTCTACATGTCACTTTCATTCTTTCAAAACTATGTCCTCCTTATTCTGGCAACCTTACATGATGAGTATTACACAGGACCTCTGTGTATGGGCGTTTTTACATGCAACTTTCATTCTTTTGTACTTGTAATTTCAAACCTCTGTCCTACCTTTTAATGCAGCTTTACATATCAAGTACTAGACAATACCTGTGTGTTTGAACAGTACTTAATATCATTTCAATGACTTAGTTTTAGATAATATGTTGGTCGTTGGACACCAAAATTACCTCTGGAGGGTTGGTTGAACAGGATCCGCATGTTTCCACATCACCAGCCTGACACAATTCATCTTTGGAAATCTGAAATGAAGAGATGTATACTGAATGAGTCCATAGAAAAATAAAATCCACCTATTTAATGAACCTGTCCAGCTGATTGTTAAACAGACATTTTATGTATTGACACTGCAAAATATGTCTCCTGCTATAAAATGTTCATTAATATAAGGTCAAAATATATTAATTTACATATGACATTTTCTAGCATTTAGGATAGCACTGAAAAAGTTGAAATAGTGGTCTGGTTAAGTCTTTCTCCAAAATCTGGTTTTAGGCACTCTGCTAATCACTTCTTGTTTTCAACTATAATGAAACTCTGTACTACAACTTGACATTTCCTTCAAAAATATTTTCAATGCTAGTAGAATGAAGTAGGGGAAGCTGCTACCCCCGCGACCCGACCCCGGATAAGCGGAAGAAGATGGATGGATGGATGGATGGCTAGTAGAATGACTTGTGATAGTATTTTCACACTTACTAGTACCCTTCTTCTCCATAGCCAGTCAGAATCACTACAATTATAAGTCATTTCTTCCCCTGGACCAATATCTTTGAGTGCAAACAAACAGAGATGACGTCTTCCATCCACCCTTGTAACTTTCATTTTGTTGTTTGTGTTCATCTCTTCATCATTTACCAGCCTCCCCAATGATCCATGTTCTCTGGCAGCATCAACACTAAAATATTAAGTATGCTATAAGAATAATTATACCATGCAAGGGAAATGATTTTGCATATTTGGTGTTTGCATGTCAGAAGAATATTCCTCCTCCAACTAAAACTACTTTTACTGATGAAGCTGAAAATGTTTACATCACTTTGATTAAATATAAAATAAAAAACAACATTAAAACAGTCACATACCAAAGCTGTTGTCCATTGAACTTGAAATCAAACATAAAAGCCTGGAGTGCATCATGGTAAATTTTCAATCGGTTTTCTTGTTCCTTCCTACTTATGACTTCCCCTCTGCACTCAATAAGGAAATCTCCTTTTTGAAAGCACTGGCAGCTGAACACACCCCGACCTGCAGGTAAACATAATGAGTAAGGTTGAATAAACTTTAAACAATGCATATCTTTCAAATAGTAGCAAATGAGATTATTAAAAAATTTTCAAAATCAGTTAATTGATCTAATTTGAGGTCTTTCTGTGTTACTTGAACATTTGTTTGTCAGCTGAGTGGTGCTTCTAAATGTCACTCATTCTTTTATACTTGGAATTTCAAAACACAGTCCTCCTTTATACATATATATATATATACAGTATATATATGATCTATGCTAATGTGCAGTATAAAAATAGTTTAAAAGTCAAAAAGCAAGACAAAAGTAAACAAAAACAATCCTTTAATAAACTCTGGAATCCTGTAAAAAGTCACAACTCACCTTTAAATGAATTGATGTATTTTACATCAAATCCCTCTTTATCTTCACCCAAGGAGAATAATAGCTGGCATCATGTTTGGGATTTCTTTTTGCTCTCTGAGACCTTGTTGCTGACATCTCCTGCAAAGATCAGAGTAATTTGTTGTTGAGTAACAACATGATGCTGTACATCAGGAGTGTCAAACTCCAGGCATCGAGGGGCAGTGTACTGCAACTTTTAGATGTTCCTCTGGTCCAAAACACCTGAATTATATGACTGAATTAGCTTCTAAGGGCAGTCAAGTTGATGACCTGCTGATGACCACCTCATTTGATCCAGCCATGTGGCATCACAGACACATCTAAAAGTTATTGTATACAAGCCCTCAAGACCTTGAGTTTGACACCTCTGCTGTACACAATATGATTTGATTTTATTGTATGCGAAAAACCTGTACTGAAGTACACAGTATTACATAATTGACTTTCTATTGACAGGTTCTCAAAACCTTCAAATATTAAAACATTATCTTAATAGTAATGATTATTACAAAGGATAATTTGTGCCTGTGAAAGAATATCACTCACTGATGCACAGAAAATGTCCAAATACAGTTTTGTCTAATTCTGGAGTGAGCCACCTTCCCTTTAAACTCTGGTACACTGACTAAGATGGTTGGTGATAACTAGCTAAACTGAAGCAAATCAGATGCTTTGGTGCATCCAAACATCAAGTAACCTACAACATTCTTCAGAATTACAAATCAATATGTACTTAAATGTCTTAAGAGATTCTGTATGAGTCTTACCTCTTCTTCCACGCAAAAGAAGTTCAATTAATACTAATGGCTTGCACCTGGCCTTGATGGACTGTACCATGTTGATAGAGTAGGAGGGGTACAACAAAAGGAGAAATCCATTTTGTTTCTGAAGCACACAAGGTCAGATTTTTTTTCAGAAACAAGAAAACAAATTTATTTGAGTTATATTTTGTAACTTTCATTCAATATTTCAAAGTTAAATAGTTTATCATACATCTTTCTTTAATTAGGAAACAACAGTAAGATGGTATCTCTCACCAGCAATGTTTAATCTTTTATCAGGAAGGTCACTTCTTTTAATCATTTCTGTTCAATCAATTATTTAAGTTTACTTCTATAGCACATTTCAACACACACACACACATATATATATATATATATATATATATATATATATATATACACACTAGATCACTTTATGATATAAAGTGTTCAAAACACTTTAAATCATAAAAACAAAACTGTTGTCTAATGGCAGACAACACCAGCAGAAAAAGGTTGTCTTATGTACCTGCCTACAGACAAATTAGACTACCTAGACAATCTGCATGTATGCAGAGTAGTGACATTGAGATAATGACAAAATATCAATCTAAAGTTTTGTGCTAACAGTAACATAAGTAATCATAATATTTTTGGCACTTTAAATATTTTTAAATAAATGCTTTTTATATTTATATTTGTAATTCTGTATTACTCCATGAGTGGTTATCCCTTCTTTCAAATTCAAAAATACTTTATTGATCCTAAAAAGGAAATTAAATTTAAAAATAGCTTGGGTCCTCTACCACAGGCCTTGGAGTGTGAGTGGTCTTCACAGTATATTAACAGTTCCCAAAGGTGTGCTTCTCTGTATCAAGAGGTCTGATGATGTATTGTTTGAGCCACTCTTCCAGTTTAGGGGTCATTACCCCAAGGGTTTCAGTGACCACAGGCACTACTGTTGCCCACACCTTCCACACTCTTTTTAACCTTTTGCATGGCATGCATTATTAATTCATCTTTAATATTGGGGCTGATTGGGCCCTAATGATTCCAAAAACAAAGAGTTATCTTTTTACATGATATGTGGACATAATTCTTCTCAGAAAAATATTTATTCCTTTTAAATCACCATGTTTAGCACCATGGTAAATCTCTACAGTTGCCAACTTTTGTAAACTTACACCACAACAATAAACACTGAACATCTTGGGTCTAGCCTGTAATATGTAATAATCTTCCACTACCACTAAGTCATAAAATAATGACCTAACATATGGACACCCAATCCCATGTAGAGCTAAATTTATTATTGTGGGCTAGACAGCCCAAAATAAGTCATCCACTTATGTGGATTGGCCTCTATTGCTACGGTACTAGGCACCTGCTTGTGTGCCACCATAAATACCACCTCTGTGCTGTGTTTCAGTCTAAGCCTTTTGTCCATTGGTAGTATTGTTTGCTCGCTATTGTAAACACCCTGTTGTTATGATTATGCATCATAACAAAATAGCAAAGTATAAAAAATATTTACAAAATCAGTCCAAATACACAGTATCCAAAATAAGAAGGAACTTTTGTCCAAACAAAAGCTATATTTCCCCAGAAAGGCAGGAATGAAAGTTTAAAAGTTAAATTCTCAATGAAAGAACAGGGCTACTCCAATGTGCTACAACCTTGAGAGGCACAATTTTCCATTCATCATCAGCAGCATTTGAATTCTTATATCAGTGGACTGAGTTTCCTCCTTTTCCATCTTATCATTCCAGCATGGTATTTGATAACTGTCAATGCATAGCTGTTGATTGCTGGACCTTGTTTCTCTCATTGGACTTGCCTTACTTATTGTAGGTACAGTAGTTTGCAAAAGTATCCATAGCCCTTGAACTTTTCCATATTTTCTGACATTACAACCGCAAACATATTTTTTACAGAATTTTATGGGAAAGACAAACACAAAGTGGCATATAGTTGTGGAGTAGAAACAAAACTATACATGATTCAAAACATTTTCTGCAAATAAAAGCTGAAAAGTGCAGTGTACAAAATCTTCAGCCCCTTTCCTAATTGCGACCAATTGCCTTCAGAAGTTGCCTGATGACTGCTAATGACTAAATAGTCCACCTGTGTGTAATCTAATCTCAGTATAAGTTCAACTCCTCTAAGACTGCCTCAAAGGTTAGTTAAGAGAATATTGGGAAGCAAACAGCATCACAAAGTCCAAGGGACACACCAGACAACTCAGGGACAAAGTTGTGGAGAAGCTTAAAGCAGGCTTAGGTTATAAACAGGTTCCACGAATCATCTGGAAATGGAAAGAGAATGGCACAGCTGTGAACCTACCAAGACAAGGCCATCCACCTAAACATAAAAAAGTCCCATTTGCAATTTGCCAGAAGCCATGTTGGGATACAGCAAAAACAATAAGACGAGACCAAAATTGAACTTTTTGGCAAAACGCAAAGCATTACTTGTGGTGGAGAATGGACACTGCACATCACTCTGAACACACCTTCCCCACTGACAAACATTTCTTTTCTTCATTCTTGATTGTAAGATGGATTGAGCCAAATACAGGTCAATCTTGGAAGAAAACCTGCCGGAGTCTGCAAACTTGAGGCTGGGGCGGAGGTTCACTTTCCAGCAAGACAATGACCCTAAACATTAAGCCAGATCTACAATGGAATGGTTTAAAAACATTCATGTTAGAGTGGCAAGGTCAAAGTCTAGACATAAATTCAACAGAGAATCTTTGGCAAGATCTGAAAACTGCTGTCAAGTCAAGTTTATTTGTATAGCACATTTCAGCTGGAAGGCAGTTGAAAGTGCTTTACATCAAAGAAACACAGAACTAAGAAGTCATACAAGTAACATACACTGTGTTCCAAATTATTATGTAACTGATATCTTCTCAGATTTATTAAATGGTCAATGGAAATGATGGTCAGTATGATTGTCAAGTCAAGAACTACTACAGTATAAATAAAATTTTACTGAACAAAGCTCCCAAGGAGAACAGTATTTTTCAAAAAGAAACTCAAAATGCACTGTTCCAAATTAATATGCACAGCAGATTTTCTAAACATTTTATGGATTATAAAGAACTGCAAACAGTTCTCTGAACTAATCAATATTTGAATGTGCAGCATCACAAGTACTAAAATCAAAACCTAATTCAATCAAAAACCTCTTAATAGACTGAGTTACGTGTTCACATAGGACCCCTTCTTTGATATCACCATCACAATTCTTGCATTCATTGAACTTGTGAGCTTGTGGATAGTTTCTGCTTGAATTTCATTGCAGGATGTCAGAATACCTTCCCAGAGTTGCTGTTTTGATATCAACTGCATCCCACCCTTAGATCTTCTGTTTGAGGAAACTCCAAAGGTTCTCAGTAGGGTTGAGGTCAGAGATCAGAGGAGGATGGTGACCTCACCATGAGTTTTTCCCCTTTCATGCCTATACACAGTGGCCTTGCAGCATAAGATGATGCATTGTCATGCATGGAGATGATTTTGGTATGGAAGGTATGGCTCTTCTTTCTGAACCATGAAAGAAAGTGATCAGTCAGAAAGTCCATATACTTTGCTGAGGTCATTTTCAAGCCTTCAGGGACTCTGAAGGGGCTGACCAGCTCTCTCCACATGATTTCAGCCTCCACTACCTCCTTGTTGATGTCACAGCTGTTTTGGAATTTGGTGGCCATCCATCATCAATCCACTACGAACATCTGGACTATCCAGGGTTGCACATCAGTCATCAGTGAACTAATCTGTTTGAAAATCAATCTTCATGTACAGTTGGGCCCACTGCGACCAGTTCTGCTTGTGAGCTCTGGTTAGAGCTGCCAAATAGTAGGTTCATGCACTGCAAGCCTCTGGAGGACCCTTCACCTTGTGGTTCCAGCTTCAAGTAACTGCTTGCTGCTATGCAAGGGCATTTTAACAGCTGCTCTCTTAATTTGATGAATTTGTCTAATAGAAACCTTCCTCATTCTGCCTTTATCTATACAAACCCATCTTTGTTCTAAATCAGCCACAAATCTCTTCACAGTACAATAATGCTTCAGTTTCAGTTAAAATATTTGATGTTTTCATATCTTGTCATATAGCACTACACTATCTGATGATTTTGGTCAGCAAAGAGATCCTTTCTCTTTCCCATATTGTTTGAAAGCTGTGGCCTGCTTAATAATGTGGAACATCCTTCTTAAGTAGATTTCCTTTAATTAAGCTCACCAGACAAACTAATCCGAAATTAATTATAGTGATTAAAAGAGCCCTGACACACAATACCATCTATAAATTTAATAGCACAACAAAAAATGTAATCTTTATAACAGTTAAATCCAATTTGCATAATAATTTAGAACATGGTGTGCATTCACCTTAAGAAAGAAAAAACAAAGAAATTAAATTCAAAGTAAAATCAAAATTAAAATCATATACATCAAATATAATGATACATGTACCTTTGATTAAGATTCAGAAACAATTGTAAATAGTTGTGTTTTTGCCTTGATTTAAAGGAATTCATTGTTTCAGCTGTTTTCAAGCTTTATTCAAGATTTGTGGTGCATTGAAGCTAAATTCTGCTTCAAAATGCTTGGTTCTGGTTCTATGGATGCAGAGCAAGCCAGAATCAACAAAATGTTAGCAGTGGAGTGTATAAATAGTTTGGTGAAAAATGGCTCTCTTATGGTTTATATTTCTTTTAATCCATGCACTTATGTCACACATTTATTAGTCATAATATTTTAAATAAACAATATTTGACCAAAATATATATTCATTTCTGTATCTTATAGCACAGAGTAATCATATTGCCAACTCATCCCCAGTGTAAATTGCAAGACGTGAATTAGAAGGACACTGTAATAATTAGCAGGACCTTCCGGTAAACAACCAATCAGATTAAGACCTTGTGTGAATATTCATGAGGTCCTGCTATTACACAAACCTGCCATAGGGGGCACTGTGGTGATACACAGATTATACACAAAATCAGGTTTATGTGTATTAAGCGGACATCTCGTTTTTTTTGCATTTTTGGGGTTAATAGACCAATAGAAACCTTTCTACGTTTTTAGATTTTTCTCTGTTTTAGCAGGACACCGCTCCTGTCCTGCTAATTCAAAATGTCCTTCTAGTGTGGTGTGTATTCTGACGAAATGTCCTGCTAAATCACATATACCAACGCACACACACACACACACACACACACACACACACACACAGCAAATGCTGAACAATGACTGAGGCAAGACTAACACTGCTGAGTAAAACTTAAGACTTTATAACTTTGACAGCTTAACAAACACGTTAAAGATGTCAGTAATGGTTTTGATCAAAAATCCGAGCTTGTCTTACCGCAGCACAGCAGGATCCACCAGCTGAATTCTGCACTTTTTCCATAATCCCTCTCTTGTGCCTCTGTAATTCCCTCTCTGGTTGCTTCTCTTTATGGAAGTTGGGTTATCCGCCAGAAGGCTTTCCGACAGGTATGTGTGAATGATGTAAGGTTAATATAAAATTGCAAAATTCTTCATCAGAATGTTACTTGGGTCCTGAGGTTTCCCCAAAGCAACAAGTAGCCAAACGTCTGGTACCAAACTAAGAAAAAGAAAAAAGAAATACAAAGAAGCATTGAAGAAAATAGAAAAAAAAAATATTCATATTTATTTATATATATATATATATATATCAATCATACTGTACACTTCTTAAAAATAGCATTCAATGTTAAAGAGAAATGTGGAATTGAGTGGGATAATTTAACAAAATGACAGCTTGTGCATTTCAACATAACAACAGAATATTCACAAAAAGTAAAGAAATGTGTAAACAGCAGGACTGTACACAACTGTGAAGCTTGTTAAACAAAGTGAGGATTGTAGAGACTGACAGCTGCAAGGATGGGCCCGCAATAATTCTTCTTTGTACATCAAGGATTCAGCATACTGTCACCAAAGAGAATTTCAGTTCAATTATACTTGCACATCTTTTTGAGTACAAATTATTTTTTCAGGATTTTTGCATGGTTAGCTTCATCCGTCTGTCTCACCACTCTGCCCAGTTTCATAGTTTCTGCTGAAGAAAACATTCCCACATCATGAATCCACTACCATATTTGTAGAGCGTTTGACCAATTGTACTTACAACAGATTTGTGTCTGAAAATCTCCAGCTCCTCCAGAGTTACCGTCTGCTATTGGCTAACTCTCTGATTAATGCCCTGAGAAGCATTAAAATGACACCTAATCTTGTCAGTATAGGTTAACTTCATAGGTTTACAGAAAACAATCCTTCTTTTCAGTGGATGAATAAAATGCCATGTTGTCTCTGTTCCGTCCACAAAACAGGGCTGCTCTTCTTTGTTTGGCTTTATTTAAGTCACTGGCTCCGATGCTGCTTCCCCAACAGATGGCTAAAGATAAGATTAAACTCTCTAGAACAGCCTCTGAAGAAATGCAACACCATGCTGCAAAGAATAAAGGACCAGAGCTTCTTCAAGAAATACAGGATCCTCAAGTGGTCCTGGTAGGCAGGATCACTGAGGTATTTCCAATACAAGCCAGAAAAACACGTCCATATTCCACCTCATCCAGTTCTTTTCCCATATTGCATAGGGTGTTCAATGCACTCATAATTTTCCTAAAAATCCAAAATCAACTCTCTTTGATGTTGTTTGTTTGCTAATGATCCACAACAACTTCCAAACTGTATTTCTACTGAGATTAAAGTGCACACATTAAATTGCCTAAATAAGCAACTGGTCAGACAGGATTTCAAATATGAGTATTACTGTAAATGGTCTAAACAAATTTTCAAATTTCTGATTTACAAAAAACAACAACAACAACAAAAAACCACATAATTTTCCTACCTTACAAATATGCTCTACTTTGTGTTGATCTACCTCATTAATGCCCAATAAAACACATCAAAATTTGTCTTTCTTTCATGACAAAATGTCAAAAACTTCAAGGGTATTAATACTTCTGCAAGGTACTGACTAGTAATCTTGTCTCACATGCGTGGAAATTAATCTACTTAGATTTGTGTTAAAATGCGATTCAGTATGTGGAATTTATGCACAAAGGCAGAAGTGAAAAGCTCTACCTTGTCATACATTTTTTATGTGCTTGCTGCATATTTCCTTAAGTTGTTTGCCAAAATGTCAGCAGGAAGGAAAACTGGCACTATACCTGTAGTCAAACTTGTAAATATTATTATTCTTATGTTTATTTATTCAGACAGCAGGCTGAAGATGGTACACACTCTGAATACGTTACACACAAGAAGGAAAGAGAGACATAATATTTGCTTAATTATGAACTTTCTGATTTCAAGTTTTACGGTCAAGTTTTCTCGGTCTTTATCATAACCTAAAAGCAAAAAAAAAAAAAAAAGAAGAAAAGGATTCAAATGTGCTGCGCTCCGGTTGCTTAGGAACAGATTAAATTACATTTTTTGGATAATTGGTAAGCTTGGAGGCAATCACACAAGGTGATTTCTTTGACCTTTGAAAAATATGCAATTGTGGGAGAATTTGAGCAGCAGTGCCATATTTGCATGCAAATTGGAGCGGCAGACAAGCCACATTGTGCACATCGAGGAGACAAGGAGATTGGTTTTCGCTCACTATCAGTTTAGAACTACATTATATTTACTGCAGCTCACAAGCCTTTGAGGCAAATAAACTGCAAACAGGCAGTTAATTGAGGTTGTATTACCATAAACAACTCCCAATTTATTTTTTACATTTCGATTGCTATTGAACAACAAAACAGTGTTGATTTTAACTCTTTATTGTGCAACATCATGATAAAATCTACCACAAACATGGCTGATTGTTTTCCACAGCAGAGAGGCCATTTTTCGGCCTAAATGTCTAAAAGTCATGCCCTTAAATAGTAACACATGCTTTTAAAAAGTCATAATAAAACTCCTCTTTACATTGAATCATTATGAAAAATATATTATCGTTAAAAAATCTTGCATATTACACATGATACAATGAACAGTCATATATGAGCCAAAGGACACACACGACACGCTATTGAACACGTCAACAATCCAACATGGAGTCAATTTGGATTAAAGATCTGTACAGTACAAAGACTAAATGTCTTTTAATTACAATGTTAGACACGTTTCATGTCCTTTTAAGAGTTCGTGTATTCAGGGATGGATATTTCATCCGTTTCCTGTATCCTGGCTGGTGTAGGTGGACCGACAAGGATGTAATCGAACTCCTGATGTTGGACCTTTTCATACACGCTCTGCAGACCACTGGTTTTAGGGATATGGGGAGGGTAATAGTTTTCCCTCCTGGCATCCCGGGGAAGCGTGGCAGTCTTGGAGAACGTCGACAGGTGAGGTCCGCAGGCCAAGCTTGTATTAGGCCTAGTGGCTGATGGGCTCCAGCAGCGGTCCGAGTGTCCTAGCACTTTGCATTCACTGGTGCACGCCCAGAGACCTGAGGAGGGAAAAACACAGCAAATAACGGATGGATCTTCTGAATGTTTGAGGACAGGAGAACCCAGGGTAATCAATTGAAATTTAGTTTGTATCTGAATCAATCATAACAACTCTTGAGTACTGATGAATATACAAGTTAGATGTGGTGGGTTGATTAATTTATTCCTTGATTATCTCTGACACTCACTGTTCATTGGTGGTGATTCCTTTTTGTGGACGTCTGCACTGATGTCAGAGTCGCTGTCATTGAAGTCGCTGTCCCCTTTCCCACTGTCTTTCCCGCTAATCTGGGGGTCCCTCGCTGAGATAGTAGTGAACGAGTTGCCTTTCCATATTGTTATAGGCCTCACAGTTTCTTTGCCATACCCTGGCAGTGTGGAATAACCCTGTAAAGATGTCAAACACATTTATTTTAAAATAGAAAGCTCAAATAGATAAAGGAGATAATTTTTAAATGTAGGGGGGGCAATCTGCTTACCTTTAACTTGGCTTCCATTGGCCTTGTGTTCGGCTCAAAGATTCCTGTTGTCTGCCTGCTGTCCTCACTGCTGGTCTCTGTTGTGTTGCTGCTGGCCAGAGGCAGACCCTCTGGAAATGGGTGGGCATCAAATGCTTTGCCTTTGTGATTGACGATCAATGAATCCATACGACTACTTTCAGCTTTCTCCACATCAGGCGTTTCTGCTTTCTCTTCATAAACCCCCTCGCTTGTCTCCTTTTTCCTGCGGCTACAGATGGTTGCAATGAGAATGATAGCCAGCAGGAGAACAGAGCAGCTTCCAGCCAGGACAATGATTATGGCGATGGACATGTCCCACTCGAAGAGCTCCTCGTTGCTATTTTGAGCCGAGGAAGGCTGGCTGGGTGGGGTGCCTTCTATGAAACTGAAAATAATCATGGCTGTGGACGTCATAGGGGGGGACCCATTGTCACTGACCGCCACCGTGACTTTAACACTGTCTGTGAGGTCATACGTGAGCTTTCGATTCACTAGCACCTTTCCAGTGTCTTTGTTGATGGAGAAACCTAAGTGCCCCCCATCTGTAATCTTAAAGGACAGCTGTGCATTAATGCCCTCATCAGCATCACTGGCCCTGATCTGAGTCACCAAGTAACCTGGAGGTGCATCTCTGGGTAGGAAAATTTCAGCCGACCCCTTGTAGAGTGGAGGCTCCACAATATAAGGCTGGTTGTCATTTTGATCAACTATTTTTAACCTGATGATGGCCGTGCTCTGCAATTGGGGCGACCCCCCATCGCTAGCCTGAATATGTACATCCAGCTGTTTCATCACTTCATAATTGAAGCTCCTCAGCGCATATATGGAGCCAGACACGGAGTTGAGAGACACAAAGGTGTTCACAGGGGACCCCATGATGACACTGTCCACAAGCCTGTAGGTGATCTTTCCGTTGTTACCCAGATCCACGTCGCTGGCCTCCGCCGTAGTGATGTAGGCGCCTGGGGCGTTGTTTTCCACCACTGACACCTCATAAACGGCCCTCGCAAAGTGGGGTGCGTTATCGTTCTCATCGCTCAGCCTGATGGTGAACTGGGTGATTTTTCTCAACGGGGGTGACCCGAAATCCTCAGCCATGACTGTTAGGTTATACTCACTGATCCTCTCTCTGTCCAGAGAGGCAGCTGTGACTATCATGTAACTATCCTCGTGGGCCTGCCGGAGTTTGAAGTGATCGTGGCCATACAAAGTGCAGTGAACTTGGCTGTTAACGCCAGAGTCTCTGTCCAGGGTGCTGATGAGCGCCACCAGGCTGTCTTTTTCTGCCGCCTCGCTAATGTACGCAACACCCGTTGCGATGGAGGTCATCGGGGTGATGCTGATCTCTGGGGCATTATCGTTCACGTCCGTGACGTGGATTATGATTTTGCACACGGACGGGATCGGATTTGCGCCCAGATCGATGGCCTGCACGTCCAGCTCGTAGGTGCTTTTGTCCTCGAAGTCCACGGGACTTCTGAGGGTCACGCGGCCCGATTTGTTATCCACTTGGAAAAGTTCGCGGATCTCGTGAGAAACCTGCTTCCCGAACCCGTAGACCACCTCCCCGTTCAGACCCTCGTCAGCATCCACTGCGTTCAGGTCCAGGATCACGGTGCCAACCGGCGCGTCCTCTGGGAGGCTGACTGAGAAGCTGTTCTGGTCAAAAACTGGACTGTTGTCGTTAAAGTCAGTCACTCTCACAGTTATCTTAGTTGACCCGGATCTGTAGGGGCTTCCTCCGTCTTTTGCCACCAACTCTATGTTATATGAGGGCTGAGTCTCCCTGTCAAGCTCTTTCATCAGGATCAGCTCCGCATATTTAACCCCATCCGCTCTTTGGAGCACATCTATGGTGAAGTGACTGTTCACAGAAATCTGATAGCTTTGTATGTAATTTGACCCGACATCAGCATCCACAGCGGGGTCCAGAGGGATCCGGGACCCCAGCGCTGCGTTCTCTGAGATCTCCACCAAAGATTCCCTGTTTGGAAACTCCGGAGAGTTGTCATTGACGTCCCTTATTTCCACCTCGACATGGATCAGCTTGTAGCGGTCTTTGGAGAAATTAACCACGTCAAAAGTAATCAGACACTGTGGAGTGTGCCTGCAGATTCGCTCCCTGTCGATTCGCTCCCCGACACTGAGTTGCCCGTCGCTTTCTCTCACCCGGATAAAGGAGTCGTTAAATTGTTTCATCATCCTGAAATTGATCTTGGAGGAGTGGGACACACTCAAGGACATGTCCTTGGCCAGGTTCCCGATGACAGTGCCCGGTGCGTCCTCCTCTCTGGTCTGGTACCTCACTGTATTTCCCTCAGACTCAGTCCGAGAGGCGAATAAAGAAAGATGAAAAAAGACGACCACAATCCACCGGTGCCAATAAGTTACAATCATCTTTGCAGAGGTCTTCCCGTCGCTGAGTAGCCTCATTGTGTGCGGTTCACATCTGGAGCGAGCTCTCCATGCAGCGCCCCGCTTTTACGAACTGAACTGTGCTGAAAGTGAAAGTTAGTCCTTCAGTGCGCGCAGTCAGCCAGTCAGCCAGATATGCTCGCAGCCTCGCCTTCAACACAGCTCCAAATTCTGCAGTGGCGGGGTTTATACGGCTCCTCATGCTAATGAGACCAAGTGTGACCAATCCCTCGCTTTAGAATTAAAAATACATCCACACAGGGTGAATAATAAAAAAAAATATGTTCCGAGCTCTTTATTCTTTCTTTGCACAACAGAAAAAAAAAGGGTACAAAGATGATGGTATGGAAAATGCATTTTTTTTTTACTTATTCTGTTGTATTAACAGAATAAATAAATCAGAATTGAAAAGTAATTTAATTTAGGTTATTCATAAAAAAATGAAACTGATATGAGGCTTAATTAAGTATCAATGTGCTGCGTCAGACCAATAAAAAATTTATTTTATAAAAACATATATACAAGTGAGTACCCAATGATATGAAAGTGTTACTGCCAAGTAATTATTGACACGCTTCACAACAAAGCAGGAGGACTTTGGCTGTTGGAAAAAAGCTGGGAGTTCAGCTGTATCCACGCATAGGTATGAAAAGTTATGTGGAAGGAAAACAACTTTCAATGGAAAGTAATACAATCTTAAACGCAAGAATGATGAAGGGAACCCTGCAGAATTAGTAGAGTTCATCTTTCTACTTTTGCTTGTCAATAGTAATAGCATGTCCTTTCTTGAACTGTGGGATCTGTCCGTCACATATTAAACCCCGCAACTGATGACTGCTGAAACAAAGAATTATAATTTTAGACAAACCATCGTTTTCCAAATTACAAATGAAATAATTTTTCCTTAATCATGCTAATTTCGCGATTTACCTTAGATATTTTTGCGCTGTTCATTACAATTTTCCAACAATTTTCCAATAGTATGTTTATAAGTAGAAGTCATTTAGTTGTGCTTACAGTTTGTATGCAGGTACAAAGCAGTAATTCAAATAATAAAAAAAATAAGATAAAACATTTCATGGCTTACACAATCATAGCAAAAACTATGACTTTGCTGAAATTTAGCAGACACTGACACAATTTGTATGGCTTTTGAACTTTCTGTTTCATTTGTGGATTAATTTCTTCCTTTAGCTTCAAACAACTTCTTGAGATTCTTTCCCATAACCACCATCTGCTCCACCCTAATGTTATCCACCTGGGTCTCATTAACTTCCTTTGATTTTTAAATTTTTATTTATTTATTTATGTCTCGCCCCATGTGGCTTTCATTTGTCACGCTGTCTTCATCCCTTGTGTCAAGCATTTCACCCTTTATCATAACGTTGTCTTTCAGTGATTTTTTTTTTTTTTTTGACCCTGCTTGTATTTTGGACTTGCTTCTGTTTTGGATACTTCAGCTTGGATTGGATTTTTGTGAACTGACCTTGGACTTCATTAGAGGATTACTGATTTTATGCCACTGATTTGAGTCTTCAATATAAGTCCTCTATTACTGTGCCATATCTGACAGATGGTCTATCATTGCCCATGAAAAAGACCTTCTGACAATAATTTGAGGGTGTGTTCAGTATGATTCCCATCTGAGGAGTGCCTTTTCCATTTCTTTGTACGCCTTGAACAAACACTGCCACTTTATTTATTGCTTTCTGCAGCAATTAAAGTGTGAGCGATTTATTTAGCAGAAGTTATTTCCCCTTTCCTTTGATGTAGGTTTTATTGTCTGATGAGGCTGCATGTAAATATGGATGTGTGCATTTTGTATATTAATATGTGTGCACTCCAGGGACTATTAATTGTTCTTGGGGAGCTGAGCGAGCTCTTAGTTATCTTGACAATAACATATTCCTCAAGGGACAAATCTGCCAGAAAATGTCTCCTGACAATCAAGTTGCAACTGATGCTGCTGAATGAATTCAGGTATAATTATCTGGGTTGGTTTGGATATCCATACTAACATAGATATTGTCATTTAATGCTCTATACCAAACAAGTCTACAAACGTATTATGAGTGTGGACTGAAAAATACACTACACCTTTTTAAGTTTATATATATATATATTTGTAAATATTATGCATTTGTTTTTACCTTTGATTGTTTGTGTTTTATATTGTGTCTTTCTTCTTATTTTCTTTACTATGAAGTTATTCTAATCACTCAGTATGTGCCAAGATTTGATTCAGTCAGTCTTGTTTTCTGCTCTTCTTGTGCACCTGATCCTGTTTCTAATTATACTTGCAATGTGGTATTCATTAGCACCCCTAAATAGTTGGTTCTTCTTAGTATCCGTTTGTTCCCTTTCTTGTCCTGCCTTAGTCTTATTTTGATTGGCTCAGCTTCTTGCAGAATATTTTGGGAATAAACAGCCTTTAGTCTTTCAAACATTTAATCTGGGTATTGCATTCTTCTGGGTTTCAAAATGCTGCACAAGTGCAAGGCCTCAAATGAGCATGTGAACCTTTCTATATTTTGTCTCATTAGAACCACAAACTGCAGTGATTTTGTTGAGATTCTGGATGAGAAAATGTTTATTTTAGTCATCAGAGACTTGACTCTGACTGGGAACAAAATATTCCACTCTTGACTTACACTTGCTCATCAAAGTCTTTATTTGGACTTGGATAAAATGACTTATGAGGATCTCTTGACATGATACATCACCTGAACACACCATAGCAACTGTGAAACTCAGTGATGGCAGACTCATCCTGTGGGAATGCTTTTCTTTTGCAGAGATATAGATGATGGTCAGAGTTTTTTGGAGGCTACATACAAGAGCCAATTCTGGGGGGGAAAAATAACTTTTAGAAGTTGAAAAAGACCCTAAACAGCCCGAGCTATTCTGAAATAGTTTACATCGAAGAATGTTATTTTATTAGAATGACCCAGTCAAAGTCCAGACTTAAATCACTCTAGAAATCTGTGGCAAGATACGAAAATTAGTTTGTAAAGATGCTTCCCAACCCAATTTGATGACAATAGATGCGTAAACCAGCTATAGATACATGGGGAAAAACATGATGCTGTAATTGCTGCAAAATGTGATTTTGCACAGTATGAAAGAAGCTGAATACAAGTGGACTTCACACAGTTGTTTTTTTATTTGTAAATTATTTTAAAAACCTTCAATTATTCCCCTTTTTCACAATAATGCACCTCTTTGTGTTGCTCCATCATATAAAATACATTAAAGTTTGTGACAAAATGTGTGGAGAACCACACAAAAAGGTTTTTATGTATTTTTTTTTTCCCTGATTTCCTCAGCTTTTTAGTTTCAGAAGCAGGATCTTTGTGTCCCTGATAGAGTGAGCTGTTTGCATCCAGTTTGAACAACAAAGTGATTAAAAACCCGTTGATATATTTAGTGGAGATTTTCCATTTTCAGGATGGCAAACTGCAAAGCATTAAAAAAGCTTTTTTTATTATTTTATTTTTTTTTTAATTTCACATTAAGGAGCTCTAACCTGCAGAAATCTCTCACACCCTCCCTTCCATCAGCTTTGGGATGAATATGGAGTGTCAGATGAGTGATAGGCCTTATCACTCAACTTCAGTGTCCGACCTCACCGATAACTGTGCAGCTGAAAAGGATCAAATGAAAGTGGTATATTAATGCACACGGTCTTCAGTCAAGACCCTGTTATTTCAACAGCGTTCATATCCATCAGTCGGATTGACATTTCACTGTACTCTGCTCACATTTTCAACCGCTCAGGTTGAACACTACAGCACTCCACCTGCAATCTGCAGCCTCAGACGTCCTCCAAAGACTCCAGCCTTCAGTCAAAGCCTTTTCCAGCAGAGTATCATGAGGTTCACCAGTGTTGAATTTGCAGAAGAATAACCCTGTGCTATTGACTCAGTAAAGTGTTGGCAAACATGCCTGTCAACTCTCGTTCAAAATGTGGTATCAGAAACTGGCTGTGCAAACTGAATTTTGGCAGTAATCAAGAGAACAAATCTTTCGATTTTCTCTCGGGGATCTGATTTAGTTTCCATCGAGCATGTGTGCATGGAAGTTTGTTCTTTTAAGATGTTCTGTCAGGTCCCCTGTGCACCTTATTGGATTAGGTTTTTGCAGAATAATTATGTTTTTACACCTCTTTATTCTGCTCCCGCAGCAAGTAGAGGATCTCTGAGAAGCATGGGGAGAAACTCATCTTTCACTCAGCATCTGGAAGAGACTGAGAACAATTCATCTCTTGACTATTTACATCTAACTATCTGTTCCTCCTTTTTCATTCTAATTCATTAGGTGGTTACATAGACCACAGCTTGTTCAGATTGAAGCACTGCATGGGAACTCTTGTTTGTTAAAGGTTATGCCAATAATGATGAGCCTGGATGTTGGGATAATTGCCTAGAAATGTGAATAAACAATGGGGGCTGTGGTAAGCAATAGATATAGGTTTAGTTACTCTTTAACAGACGTTTTATCACATTGGTGCAAAATAATATTAAAGAAAATCCATCCATCTATCCATCCATCCATCCATCCATCCATCCATCCATCCATCCATCCATCCATCCATCCATCTATCCATCCATCCATCCATCCATCCATCCATCCATCCATCATGTCTTCATTAACTGGACACTACTCCCTCAAAGTATTTTTTGGGTTTCTACGTCAGATGGAAAATATAAGCTCTCTACTGAATGTCTGGTTGATCCCAACATCATTTTCAAATTGCATTTACCTTTATTCCTAAAACATGCCTGCAGCTCTTTGATGTATGTAAGATTAAGTAATTTCATGGAGCAATGAAAGCAGCCGAAAACTATGAAGCATTGTTTATTGAAATTGCAGCTGCACAGTTATTGCCTCTTTTAACATGGTGTAGAGTCGCATGCTCTGCAGGCTGAAGTTCTCCTTAATGAGTATGAAGGTGATTGTAGATTCAGCGTGGGCGGGTTGTCTTTCGATCGCATTAAAGCAGGTCAAATGGCTGTTTTGGAAGATGGATTATGATACTACAATGCAGCATTTGTTTCAACTGGGACACGGAGGAGTTAATGTGAATTTATGATAAGTAAATGTTTATGGTTGAAAAGGGTTATTTAGCAGATGGTTGCTTTCACTGTGGTGTGCAGAATTCCTAATTTGCCATGGCTTCATTTACATATAGTGCATAATTACTTTGCTCAGAGAAAACATAAAATATATATTTTTTGTGAAATATTGAATTTCCAACTCATTATAACACATTTCAGCTAGATATCTGAGATTTTCACCCATCTACCAGAATGTAATTTTATTCCAATATCTGAACTCAAGGTCACCTCCTCTAGAGGAAGAAGACAGCAGCGAAAGGCTAGGAAGTCAGGTTACATTTTACATTAATGGCTCCCCATTTACATCTTATCGCAGGTAGCAATTTATAACTATATTTATTCACAGTAAAAGCAATCAACTGTCGGAATCATGAGTCACAACAAATGTCCACATTTTGTGATTAATGTCATATAATTACGCCGGGCAGAGCTACTTCCATTAAAGTTACTGGCAAATTATTCACAGCCTCAAACACATTCGCAGAGAGAGTGAAGGATGTTAGCTGCAAACAAGAAACATAAGAGGGGGGAAAAATGTGGCAGGGAAAGATATTTCAAATTTAGTGTTGGCCCACAGACACAATTCCATATTTAATGGGATTCTAAATGCATTTAGTTTCAAGGGATGCTTTTGCATTTTAAGTTCTCTAATCACTCTGGTCTATAATGTGCCTGAAGAAATGCCACAATTGGGCGAATTTGTGCAAGGCATTTAGCTTTGCATTCTTTTTACAAAGATTAGGAATCAGAGGCAAATTACTGTGTGGTGGGGCTCAGTTCAGCTGAATATTGCCCTGGTGGGAGATCGTTTGCTTTAAAGAACTCCGTGTCTCTGAGAAGCCTTACTTTTCTCTCTTTCTATAAGGCTGTATTTCCTCTTCTCACTGCATTTTAAGAAGAGTTGCTCCAGTCGACTTCTTTAAAATACTCATTACCCTCCGGGAAGTTAGGAGAGTTAAATCTGCAGGTAATCAGCACAAAAACCTGTCCAAAATAAATCCACCCTAATTAATAACACTCGTTGAGCTGCTTGCTAATTCCACACAAGTGTAAAAATTCCACATTGTTTGAAAATAGTTTGCCACATGACCCTCTGTGAAATTTTAATTAGTTGTTGCGGTGCTTTAAAAAAAATGAGAAGAAATGTGTTAATTGGTGAACTTTGTTGACACAATTTTCGCATTTGAACAGAGCTAATTCCTGCAAATTCATTTCCAGAAAGTAACTTCTCATACAGAGTTTGGATGGTTGTTTGTTTATTTCCTTAATAAATGAAACCTGTTAAATTTTGTGTTTTGAATTTTTTTCTGGGCACCGTTTTCTGAAAATAAAATGTATCTGATGGTCTGAAACATTTAAGAGAGAACAGACATCCATCCATCCATCCATCCATCCATCCATTCATTCATCCATTTTCTTCAGCTTTTCTGGGGTCGGGTTGCTTGGTCACTTGGGGAAGTGCGACATTTTAGCATACAGAAGATCTGATCACTTTTCTCTTTAAAGTCTCTTCGGCAAATAGATATAGTATATGAGCATTTCCTGCTCTTATACTATTAGACGCGGAGTGCTCCGATGTCCAAAAATGTCACACAAAGTGCACGTTTGCCAGAAACTGGCAAAAATTTTCGTTCTTTATTATTTTTGGCATTTACAGAGAAATGGCATGATCTCTCAATGGTGTTTGTAGGAATGACTCAGAACTCTTCCTTTGCTGAGCTATTATAAACAAGAAGAGCAGCAAATAACATGAACAATTCTCCTTTGTGTATCTAAGGTCATCTCTGGGCTTTCTACACAAAACCTCCTAATAGATGTAAAGCAAAAACTGCAGACGTGGAGCCCTTCTTAAAAAGTTCAGGAACCAGTGTACGCACTCATTGCTGGAGCCCCATCAGTAACCAGCCGACCAACTCGATTTAATGTTCATTAAAAATTAATGATGTATTTTTAAAATCCCTTCACTGCCATGTGTATTTTAAAGTTAGTCCAAGATGTTTTTCCTCAAAACTAACAGCGTCAGAAAACCTCACATGGATGCAAAGCTGGTCTGTGTTGATGCATTCAAATCGTTCTCTGTCATCACACTGATACTTTTGTTTGAAAGTAAACACTCTGGGTTACAATTTGTTGTTGTTGGCCAAATAATCACATACGTTTCTGTACTTTTGCTCTGTAATTCTTGATTTTCACAATGGTTTTCATTTTTCTAGTCTGGAAAAGACAGTTCGAACATAGTTTATCTGGCTAATAGCAGCGTTCCTCTTTTTTTAATGCCATTACTCAGGTCAAGCAGGTAATGTATGTTATTATTATAACCCCAAAAGCGATAGAGTCTATTGGCCAAATGCACACTCCTCTGAACAAAGTGTATTAATTAGGACTGTACCAAATGTACATCCTTTGACAAACCACTTCCAGAACAAAATAAACTTATTTGTGTCTTCTGAGCATGTTGTGGAAGCTTGCTTTAGTTGATTACAACATAATAGCTAAGCAAATGAATGAACAAAACATGAAATGATGTATGAGTGACAATAGGTAAAGTGAGTTTGACTCATTTGAAGGAAATGTTTATGTGGTAGATTTAAAATTTTATGTGTGGTTAGAAGAATTTTATAATCATTTAATTCTCTGCAGCCCCTTGATTTTATGCTGTATGGAAAAGTTTGCAAAATTTGTTGGGAGGCAAATGTTTGTTGGCACCAAAAGTTTTGCTAAAGACATTTACACATTTACATTTGTTTGTTCTATCCTCCCACATAATCAGTTTGCCAAACATAAAACAATTTACATTTTACATAAAGAAAATATACACTGAGATTTTGTTTCTGAAACAAAGGATTATTTTATTTCTAAGCATAATGCACATTTTCTACAGGAGAGCCAGTAAGTGTGGAAAGTACTACAATGTATATGTGAGAAGAAAAACAGACTCTCTTGAGATAACATACTAATAAGGTTGCAGCCCCTTTCTATTTATCTGCATCCTTTGTCTTCTAATGGTGCCATCAAATGTTGATCTTGTTCGGTATAACTTTCTTGTTGTAAGTACAGAAGGGACACGCTTCACAATGCATTAACCTCAATGTGAAAACATGTTTTACTGCAACTTTATTTGAGTCAAATGTATTTTAAACAACTCTTTGAAGTTCTTCAGTTTCACTAACTCAGAAAATAGAGAATATTTGTATTATGTTGCTGGGGGTTGAGGGGGATCCATGTTTTGCAAACCACAAACGGGAGGCACTACAGCTTGTCGTAGCTTATTACGAGCTGTTGAGATGCATTCTTCAAAACACGCCTTTAAATACAGGCTGTGAAATCTCAGATGGCCTTGGATCCCAAAGGCAACATCATGTCTTTTTGTTCTGAAGATGGTCTCTGCTGATTAATTCAACCATCAAACTAAAGCTCTGCTGTGATTTCTTTTTTCTTTTCTTTTTTTTTTGCACAAGAAGAAAGGCTCTGTAACGTCACAAGGGGCTTTCAAAGCCCACTGGAAGTCTTAAACTCGGAGAGAAGCTTACGTTATGTTTTATTGATTCTTCTCGAGGAGTTTGGAAACAATAAGGCGGGTGAATATTTCATTACTCTCTTTATGTTTGGACTGAGAGCCGCATCCCACTGTTCAAGGTGTCTCTCCAGACGTGTCACACAGCAGACATAAACAAAGTTATTGGATGAGCAAGACGCGGTTCAGGAGGAAATGTGGTTCCTGGCTTTGGGGGAGCGTCAAGTTTTATTGTTCTGTGGGGAAGCGTTGACATTGCTCACTTGGTGTTGTGTCTCATTTGCAAACATTGTACATGTAAATGAGGATTTATGTTTTGGAATGAGGTTTTGCATTTTTTGAAAAATAGATCAACATAAATATGTACAGAAAGTGCAAAGCATCGACAAAATGTAGGTCATCGTTCCCAGGCAGTGAGATTGTGTTGTCTTTGTGTGTGTCTTTAACGGTAAAGAGTGAGCTTATATCCTCGTGCGCGTCTGCGTGCGTGCACGTGTGTGTGTGGTCCCGTCTGTGAAGCAACGAGGCCATCACATCTCATACAATGCAGATGGAGAAACGGAGCTGCAGCGTTTAGTGTTTTCTTGCCACAAGCATTAATATGGCTGTATTTTTCCCCCTCATGCGGTTTTTCCCGGGAGCAACATGGTGTTTGAGGCACGCGCTTCAGAGGGTTGGATGAGGTATAATTATGTAAATTGCATTCAAAGGAATCAGCAATAGCTCATGTGGAATGGATGTGTCAACAAGGTGTCCACATTCACTGTAAGAATTTGCTAATTAAACCCGACACCCATTCTCCCTCAACACATGGGCACAGGGAGACGCTGCAAGATTAAAAACACACTCTGATGTATATTGCATCGCTGGCTGACAAATAATCTTCTTGGAAAAGGAAAAAAAAAAAAAGGGGCTTTTAGTTTGCTACATGAAGTGTAACAAAATTTGCCCCCAAGTTTACTGCATGACCATTAAACTTTACGCATGTTGTTGACGTGTGTAATGAAAGTGCCTAAACTTCAAACGACCTGTTCGTGCAGCAGCTTCTCTGATGCTCCACCAGAGAAAAATGGATGATTTATTACACTGGTTATTTGTCTGCCCCCACTAACTGCTTGAACCCGGTTTGACAGCAAGCATAGACATGGTGCATTACTTGAATGTCTATAAAGCACTGTACCTGTAAGGGAAAGATTAATTCAGTCCATTACGAGCCAAGCAAAGTTTTTTTTGTGTGTGTGTGCCGTTAATCCCAGGTTTTGCTTTTATGTTGTGAAGTTTTAAGAGTGTTTTTTTGTTGTTGTTGTTTTGTTTTTGCAAGATTTTTTTTCTCTGATTGGAAAAAAACCCAACTAAAAATAATAAAAAAAACCCTGATACTAATATACCGTTGGCAATAAAGCATTTTGAGGATTGGTAAAGCACTGAGCAGATATTTAAAAGCCTGTAAAAAAGACTGAACTCCTTCTGTGAATTCAAGCTCAGAAAGCGATAGATGGAATAGGTGAAGTAGGTTGCCAGATCCAGTGGTGGTTCTTGCATGAATATTGCCTTAGGAGCCATTTTCTTGATCTACAGGATGATGATCCATTTGCCACAAGACACTTTTTTTTGTCCTTTAAAATTTTTAATATTTCTGTGATGTTTTATGTTTTACATGTCTTAATGTGATGGTGCTCTGGGTGATAAGCCATGTGTCAAAACAGCTGTTGGTTTTGTAATTGTTAACAATTTTAAAATATCTTGGTTTGTCTTTTAAAATAGACATTCATTTCAGAAAGTTGTTTTGTTTGCAAGTGGACAAGAAGAATAAATGCAGCATACTTGTTTGTTTTCTGTTCATTGAAACTGGCTCTCATTTACTATTTGGCATAAGCAAGTCACTTCATATTTGTAGTGGATCTATGAGAAGTTTTAGAAATGGTTACAGATTGACTCACTTCACAAGAATGTCTTTTGCATTCTAAATGCTTCATGAGTGTCACCGTATTTCATAGTTATCACTGTGCATTCATCGCAAATAAAAACCAGCAGGATATGGCAGACTGGCAGATTGCACAGCAAAGACTGAGGCGTGGGACATCATTACTAGCAAAACAAATTAAAATACTTTTTATTTAGCTTTGTCTCTTTTATTAAATTAACACCCAATTTTATGAGGTAAATCTCATGAAATGAGTTTTGCTTTTATTCACTCACATAACCACAGACTTAAATTCTATTTGAAAGTCTGAATTTCTGAGTTGTTTAGTCAGCATGTTCGATCAGTTCTGTTAAGCATTTAACAGGTAGAAAGCATCTGTTAATTTAGTGCAGGTACTTTGTGATTTTCAGTGTTGCACTACAGTAAGAAGATCTTGGGAATGTATTGCTTTTCTTTTACCTTTCCAGTCTCCTTCGTCAGTCAAAGAAACATGTGTCTTAGGTTGATTTCCACTTTAAATTGTATTTAAAGGGGATGATTGTCTGTCTTTGTGCTGGTACTGTAAAGGAAAAGAGTCCTGAGCTCACAGCTTACTGAGCTTCTCACCCAATGAGCACTCAGAATAAGCAGCTATAGAGAACATTTTGTACCTACTTTGACAACCACTGACTCAAGCTGAGTCCATCTGTCAGTAATAGACTACAAAGAAATATGATTGTATTACTTAAAAAAGCAAAACTATGCCACAGTTACTGTGGTTTGATCAAGAAATATAATCTGTCATATTTTGCAAGAGTGTGTTGGCTCAAACAGGGATCCAGGCCAAACTAAATACAAAGTTGGGTAAAACACTAAATTTTCAGTTAATGGAGAGCAATTAACTGCTGTTTTACATGAGATTTCAACATTTTCATAACTTATCACAATAATGAAGTTGTTGAACTATAATGAACAATAAATTGATATTTAATGATTTAACAGTAAAATAATAGTTTGTTGATGGTTACAAAATTTAAGTAGGAAGTGATGAAATACCAATGCGGATTTGCAAAATGGAAGTTTGGCATAATCTTGTTAAGATGGCAATATGTCTGCCTTGCTTCTTTTAATGAGTTTTCTGACAGTCTGTTGCTCTATTGCTTTTGCTGCTAAATTCGGTAAGAATTTAGCAAATTTTGAGTGTCTTTATCGCATTTTTAATTTACCTTGGAGGGACGGGCCGAGGCGAGATCTCTCTTCCTTCTGCACTTGTAGTCAAGGCACGTGACTTGTGCGAGGCACTGAGACAATTAATGAAGGGGAGACAAAGTGTTTAGGGAGGCTGTGAATGACATTTGAGTGCTGGGAAGGAGCGAAAAAAAATGAGTTTTGAAGCCCCCCCCCCCTTTACCCTGACTCCCTCCTCCTTATGCTTTTGCCCAAGATGAATTGGCTTTTCAGATTTAAGAAAGTGCATGGCTGAAATACAAAGAGAGGCTCATCTATCAGCCTCTGAATAGTGAGAGAAAATCCTGTGGCTGTGGGGAAGGAGTGGGGGTGCCGAGTGGGGGTGCGTTGTTGCTCTCTGATTAGACCCTGGGCCAGTTCTACTCAGGGGCTTGCAGCAAAAACATCAATCCTCTCTTCTTCCACTTCAAATCCTTTGAACCATTTGAGACAATTTCTCCACTGTAAGCCCAATTTTAAAGATTTTCTTTATCAAACGTGCCAGAATATGTGTCAGCGAACACTTATTGCTGCCTGGTTGTTTATCATGAAAACTCCAACTTGACAGAGGCAAACTCTGGGGGATCAGTAATGGAGAAAAAAAAAAAAAAAAAAAAAAGAAAGAAAAAAGATAGAAAATGCTGCACTTTCATCATTCAGATGCAAACTGTCCGGGGTCCACTGAGTGAGTAGATGAGGCAGTAGCAAGAAAAAAAAAAAAGTGTCAGTCTGTCATTCTAAAGTGAGAATACAGAAAAAAAAAAAATAAATACTGATAAATTTTAACTAGCCTGCTATCGTCCTCACACACACACTTGGAGAAAGAGCATCACCAATTACACACAGAGTGGCATTACAGAAAGCTTTTATAATGTTTCCAGGGCGTCAAGATCTTAATTTTTGATGCTGCTTCATGTGCATCCAGAGTATAAATTGGCCTCCCCAGTTTGCTGAAGTGATAAGAGGTAAACACCAAAAACCAATAACTGTCAGCTGAACGTTAAATCAAACTGACGTGTCTCTTAAAAGGTACGGCCATGAAAAATTAACCGGGGAAGTTTCGAGAGGCCTTAAAATCGCAAGATATTTTTTTCATCCTTCTCTCCTAGTGTGATCCACATTTTTTTCACACTATAACTGGCTTTCGTCTGGGTCTGGATTACAACCACTTTGCATTGCAAATGCTTTATTCAGTGTATCAGCAGCGATAAAGCAACATCGCAAAAAGAAAAAAAAAAGAAAAACTTAATTCCAATCGAAAATATTAAGGTTGCATTTTGACAGTGTTTCAAAGGAGTATTTGTACTCCTTGAAACTTTTGTCATGTTTTTTTCACATTACTACTACATATTTTTACTAAACACAATGAGATTTTGTGTGACAGGCTAAGAAAAAGCAGTACCTAAGTAGTGTGAGAAAATTGATGCATTTAACATTTAACAAAGCCCTATCAGAATTATATGGCACACATTCGTAGACAGTCCTCCTATCTCAATACATTATAGACATACAATTTTGTCTCTACCAGTTTTGCACATCTAGAAAATATAAATGTTTTCCCGTTTGCAAACCTGCCAAAATGCTCAAACTCAGTCAGATTGGACGGAAACTATGAAAGCCAATTCTTGCCACAGTCTCACAGTTGTATTTGGGCCTGGTCTTTAGTGTCTGTCTATTCCAACAGACATCATGCTTTGATCTAAACATTGACATTATAGTTTTGGCTGTATGCATAGGATTATTGCCCTCTAAACTGCTCTAATACATTTTCTTCCAGCTTTGTCCCATATTTAGTTCCTTCCATCTTGCAATAAACTTTGAGCAGCTTTCCTGTTCCTGAAGAAGAGTAGAATCGCCACAGCAAGATACTGTGACAATCCTGTGTCATTATCAGGTAGGTAGGTGTGTTCAGGGTGATAGGGTTCTGTCAGCGCTCTACATATTTATTTTTTTAGCCAGTAATCCAGTGCTAAACGACCAGCAGATCAATATTGTGTTGGATAGAGTCCTCTGTCCTACATGGCTTGTGGTATACTGCAATCGAAACTTCTTGTGGCTTTCTTTCGACAGTGACTTTATTCTTGCAGCTTTTTTTTTTTTTTTTTTTTTTTTTTAAGTTGTACAGAACTAACTCATTCAGTGATACCTAAGAGGAGTCATTGAATTATACTTTTTTCAAGGCTATAAGAAGAGTTTAAATACATGCTCATCACACTCTTTAAAAAAACAAAAAATATTTGATTTGGGATTTTATGGGGACAACAAATTTTAAAAACCGTAAAGAAGTATGCATACTTTCTCAGGGCATTTTGTAAATACAAGATTCTTCCTCACATGTTTTTAAATATTATCCAAACAAGTGAAAGGAGGTTGGTTTTGACACGGATTTTCCAACTTAGGTGGAAATGGTCACCCTGACTTTTTGTTATACAAGATCTGAACATGCTGCCTCTGCTGATTCTGTGAAGCGTGAGAAAAGACTTTAGAGATTTTACAGGCTCAGTCAATCTCCACCGTGTCCTGAGCTGAGAAAAAACTGGAGTGAATCAAGTAAACCCCCTCCCAGAAGAGCAGGAGTGACATTAAATTCTTAATAGTTATTGGTGAGATATTAAGGGATTACCGCACCATCGGATCCAGTGGCTGAATACGGCGAAACTCTCTGTCAAACATCCTTTCTTGAGATTACCATGTTACAAGCTGATGTGTCCAACAGTATTTCTGGGTGTACACTATAAATCTCATCAAAATGTGCATGTATGGCAGTTCAGAAAATGTGGCCTAAAACAGGAGGTGGGAAGCGCTTTATTGGCCTGACACATGTAGGTCTTCAGTCGCTCAGCTTTGCGTGGCTTCCGCAGTAGAAATCGCACAAGGCTTGAGCAAAGGTATGGCAAATTTAAACATGTCAGCCAATTTCAAATGTGTGAAGCAACAGAGTATTTCAGCAGTGCTGGCGGCTCATGGCCTTGGGCCCTGGGCTGTCTGAATCTGAAATTCACAGTTCACAGCACACCCGGAGATGGAGCCATAGAATCCTTGATGCCCCGCACAATGAGGCCATTGCATAGAAGATCACGATAGACTCTTGCTGGTGTTGATGGGAGAGGAAACGCATTTTGACAGGCCAATAAAGAATTCATTTGAAGTGTCTGGTGGTGTTGGGAAGATTTGCATGCACTTCGAAAGCTACAAGCGAACACATCAGAGAGCACACAGATATGAGTTCATACAAACTTTTCGTCCAATCCCATTTGAGTATTTTCTAGATATTTTAAACCAGCGAAACCTGGGGATGATCGGCCCCTTTATCCACATGATCTTTAACGTCTTTTTTTTTTTCAAGCCCACATCTGAGCTGTCAGTTTGATTCGGCACATCACTACTGACAGCATGTCCACACAGCCGAAGCAAACTACAGAGATTTCATGGCATCTAGCTGCGCGCAGCAGTTTGTGTGGAAACAAGCTTCCAAGAGAGAAAGACAGTGAACATGAGGAAGAATCAGAGAAAAAGATTAGGCTTGACAAGAGACTTCTCTGGTTGATTTTGAGGTAACAGGCTGTGACAGTGCTCAGAAAATACAGGTAGGAGGACACAACAGTGGAGACACTTGCTTAGAGAACATGTGCTTTTTGCTAAATCTAAAATGCAGAAACAGTTCAAGAAGGTTGCTTTATTCCCTCTGTTCCTTTAAAACTGATAACCACTTTGTGGTTTTGTTATCAATCTGTATAAAAAAAAATTA
Source organism: Gambusia affinis (assembly GCF_019740435.1). Lineage (NCBI taxonomy): Eukaryota > Metazoa > Chordata > Actinopteri > Cyprinodontiformes > Poeciliidae > Gambusia > Gambusia affinis. The sequence goes on from NC_057878.1 coordinate 14,265,826, forward strand.
ACAGCTACATTAATCGGGAGGCTGTCCCTGCAAAGTATATCAGTTTTATAACAGAAATGTAAAATTATGACATGTTGTGGTTTCTTTTTTCTTCCTGTTGCTTTTGACTGTCTTGTCTTCTGACTATCAAGTCTCTTCATGCAGGAGGAAAGCCCCACAAATCCAGCATCAACAGTTAGCATAGCGGTTGTTTTTCTCAAAGAAGAATTGATTTTGTTCCATTAATTTAATGTGAATTTACTGTTTTCAGTCACAGCTTAGTGTCCTACTCTAAAGCTGTGTGATTCTATGCACCAAATGATTTGTCACACATGACTCTCTTACCCATAATATCATTACCAAGCAAAATATGAAATAGTAGCTATGCTAGTAATGTTTTTTGACAAATTTCCCAATGTTTTCTAGGAATGCACATTACACTAGACTGGTTACATTTTAGCTATGACTCATAACAAAAGAATAAAGATGAATTTATGAAACATCCATTTATTGTCCATGCCAACTTATCCTCACAAAGCTTTGGGGCCTAGTGCCTATCAGGTCACCATTACATCACAGAGCAACACAAAAACAAAGAGAATAGAAAACCTAGCACAGAGACACTCTAACTTGAGGGCAATTTAGAGTAACTAGCAGTCATATTGTTTGATTGTAGGAGTCGGATTCCATGTATGGATGGGGTCACTAGGCAGAAAACCACCAGACCAGTACTTGAAACCAAGACCGGTTTGCTGCGAGACAACTGTAGTACCAAGCATGAAAACCACGTGTGCCCAATCTATTTCCATCTCTGACTGGAAATAGACAATTTGTAAATGGACTTAGTTTTTCTTCAGATGAGATGGAAAAGACAGGGTACACCCTGTTCAGATCACCATTCAATTACATTTAGTCAAATTTTGTCAAATCCCTATAAATATGGATACACATCACATGCATAACCGGTGACAGATGGTTCATGCTAGAAGGTGACTCCACAACTGTGCTTTATGAGCACTAAATTATGGTCAGGATTGTTTTTTTTTATTTTATTTTATTTTTATTTTTTTTAAATAAACAGGCCTGCTGGTGAAGAAAAATGTAGCCTTAGTATTAATTTCACCTTTTTTTTATTTATTTAATTTTTTTAAATAAAACATCAGTGGTCAGGACCCTGGATTTCACAAAATATCATTAATACCAAGGTTTGACTTTGACATTGAACTAGAGTTTGTCTCTCACAGTTCACATCGATATTACTCATGGTGCTTCGAGAGAGTCTCTGGCTAATCGACAAGCCTTTTCAAAGAGCAGCCTACTCGATCTCTACGGTCAAGTGGATCAGTTGTACAACATGTAAAACCTGAGGTGAAGAGGATCTTGTTTCTGAGATACAACCAGTTAGTGTAGAACCCTCAATGCATGAAGAGAAAAAATACCTTTGCATCATTTTGCAGAGTTATAAAAAGCAACGACTGAATATTGAATTTAACTTTTGTTCCTCGTAGAAGGCTTTTATTTGACACAGTGCTCTGTGCTGAGAGTAAGGCTAAAAAAAAAAAATCTGGGGTAGCTTGTTATAGTCTTCTCAGTGCTTGTTGTAACAATTAGTTTTAAAGGTTGTGAGGGCTTAAAGCAATAAAATAGATTCAGTAACAAAAAGCTGAGCAGGTCAGTTGCTAATGCATAGAAGCACGAGGCCGACATCAAGCACTGGCAACTTTATTGTTTTGTTTTCTTGTGTAGTGATTTGTGCAGAGCAGAGCTGTGCCTTGGGGACAGAGACCAGCGACTTGCCTGGACCGAGTGAAAATCTGCGAAACAGACAGTATGTACATGCCTGAGGGCATGTGAAATAATTTACTTTTGTGCTGTACTCCTGTCTAACTGTCAGTGTCTTTTTTTCCAGTCAAGCGCAGATCATTATCGGATAGTCTTTTTTTTTTTTTTTTCAGAACTGCTGCATTTTAATATTTTAAAAGTGGTTCTTCTATTGCGTTTCCTGTTAGCAGACAGTGTGTGCACCAGAGACAGTTTACATGTTTGCAGTTGTACAGTGCCTTGCAAAGACTAGTAAGAGCTCTATTCAAGAATGTTGTTCTAGTTTTGTAACATTACAACTGCAAATATTAAAGAATGTTATTGGGATTCTTTTTAAATGGTCAAAATTGAGGGATGTGAAATGAAACTATGGTTGTCAACATTTTGTTGGAATAAAAATATGTGCGTGGGTGTGCGTGTGTGTGTGTGTGTGTGTGTGTGTCGGTACTTTACAGAACTAACTTTCATCCCAATTACAGCTGCAATCTCCCTGCCAGCTTTGCACAAATATAGACTGAAGTGGCTGTCAATTTTTCTGGCTAAATAGCTCGACCACTGTCAGATTATGCAGAGAGTAAGTCAAAATAACCATTTCCATCTTCTTCTTTTTTTTCTAAATTCTTAATTGATTTTAAGTATGGACTTTGACAGTACAAGTTGAAAGAAAGCATATGTTTTAATCTAAACCAAGTCACTGAATGGATTAGCATCTTGATTAGCAGTCAAAGTACATTAATGATCTTTTCTTGTTGTATTATTTCTCCAAACCACTCAGGTCTTCCGGTTCTAGTCGACTTTGCAGACAAAGAAACCAAAGTCCAACATGAAGTAGCAGCATTCAGTTTTCATGATTCTCTAATTTGGAAGATAGTGGTGCAACATGTTACTTTAATGACATATTGTGTGAACAAACTTATTCAGCTGTGATTTTAATTACGATTTTTACTTAATGGAAACACTGCAATTGCAAAATTGTGCATTGTCAACATTAGCAGAATAATGACAGTTTTGCACACATTTGTAATGGAAATGCATCTACTGTCAGAGTATGATCACAGTGTAGCTTTCTAGCCTGCAGTCACTTCTACTTGGAAATCAGATTTTTTTTTCCCCATAGGTACCAGTAACATGTGGTGAGGTTCATGACTGGTGAGGCACTGACTCCTCTGGAGTCACATATACAAATCCAAACTGTTAAACAGAGGCTAATTTTTCAATTTTGAACAGACTTGAAACATGAGTAGTTTAAAAGGTTTTAATTATACTTTTATTAATGAAATATTGTTTAAGATTGGGATATCAAATACAATAAAACATTAAATATATAGCCACGTTTGATTTTTAAAAATTGACATTTCCATGGCTTATCTCTCTTTTTTTTCAAATTAAATATTATGTATTGTCTTACCTATATTTATATATGATGTCAGGGTACAGCTTGTTGACAACCTTCATAGAAGAACTTGAAGATTTAAATTTTCATCGAATCAATTTAAGTATTGTTGTTTGGAGTCTGTGATCTAGGACGATATTATATTTCAAAATTTTAAGACTAAAACTTAAGCTACCCTCTGCTTGAGAAAAATACTCACCTTCAAACCTATACCATCCCATTTTCAGGAATGTAATGTGATTTTTTTTTTCTAGTGTTTTCTTTTTTAACAGCAGAACTGGATGATAGTAGATTTGCCTGCTTTACCATCTCACACATTCACTTACACCGATACAAACCTGCTCGCTCAGAGGTTAATTAGGCTCTGGTTTTCTTCGCTGACCTGCCAGATTGCTGGTGGCTCTTTCTGCAGCTCTGTTGGTGCCCTGCTAGCCATAAAACTTTAACCCCGAGACACCAACTCACAGCAAAAACTTAGGTGGCAGGTGAAATTACTCTCTGCAAACATTAGATTTTCCCAAGAAATATAGTTGTGCTGCGCAGCACCAGAAGCTTTAATAGAGCTCCAAAAATGTAACTCGTGCTTTTTACTCTTTCATGCATGTTGCAGTTAACCCAACCCTCAGTCAAATTTACACAGTAACTGCGGGGAAGTCAGAATAAATGAATTTTATAGACTCCACCATTGTGCATTCCATTTCATGTGCACAGGGATGATAATTGAAAGAGAGTTTGGATGGATTTGAAGCTGGTATAGCTTCTCTGTCAAGCTGATTGTCATGTCATGGCACCATTGTGTTGTTAACATAAAGAAAACAATGAGAATTTGAGCAATATATTGAAACCTCTAGAGTAAAAGAAGGCAGTTTAAATATTAAAGTATTATTCTTCCTTCTCTCAGAACATTAAACAGATCCCCCTCTGTTCACTGTCTCTGTGTGATGTTGAATATATTCATGTGGGCTGGCTGACTGCTCTGATGGCAGGTGCATGAAAATTGAAAGTTTCTGAATGACAGATTTGAAAGAAAGGGAGCAGTTCAGATTTCTGTTTAATAAGGCGAACACAAGTGATCACAATACTCTTGCTTGGGCTAACATCCTGGGGGTTCGGCACATGGTGCAAAACATTCAACTGCAGCCTATTCTTTAGCTTGAATTAAATATTTAAAATGTTTTGTGAGAAGGGCCATTTCAATTTTTGCCCCTGTGGTCTTCTCTCATGTCGCCCCACTGCAGAGCTCACCGTAGAGGAGCTAACAATGGTTCATTTCCTACCACTGAAGTGCCAGAAATGTACTCCACTGTTACCTGGTTTCCCCCATGAAAGTAGTACGCTGTCTGACCCCTGCTTTGTGTCAACACCCTCCATTTCACTCCACAGCACAGTGTACTAGAAGTGCTAAAACCTGGTGAAAAAAAAGCAGAAATAGTGCATCGCTTATTATTTGGGGGAAAGCAACTCGATGCAGCTAAAGTTTGCATCTCAAAACTGTAAACATGACCAAACCTAATCTTACTAGAGATTAAGGTCTGGGCTTTGCCTGGGCCATTCCAATACCAGAATATGCTTTATTCTCGACTGGAGTTTCTTGACCTGGTCCTCTGGGCCCACTGTCCTGAATGCTTTATGTGTGTCACTTCTGCTTTACACCTGACTTAAATGAATGTGCGATTAAAGGGCTTCTGTAGCACTTGATGGCATGAAAAGGAGCTAATGCAATTATTTGAATTAGGTGTGCTGGAGCAGAGACACTTCTAAAACATGAAGGACAGTGGACCCTAAGGATCAGGATGAGAAACTCTTGTTTTGATCAAGGCACATTTGAGTGTTGGAGTGGCCCAGTAAAGGTCCAGACCTTATTCCAGGGGTGGGCACTCCTGGTCCTCGAGGGCCGGTGTCCCGCAACTTTTAGATGTATCTCTACTTCAACACACCTGAGTCAAAAAATGAGGTCATTAGCAGGACTCTGGAGAACCTGACTGCATTTAGGAAGTGATTCAGCTGTTGGATTCAGGTGTGTTGGACCAGGGAGACATCTAAGAGTTGCAGGACACCGGCCCTCGAGGACAAGGATTGCCCACCCTTGCCTTATTAAATTCAATTCAATTCAATTCAATTTCATGTCATCTCAAATCATTGACTGACAGCAGTCCCACACATGTTGCAACAGTGGAGAGGAAAGTCTCCAGCAAAACCTGGCTCAGTACAAACCGGAGTCCGCCATGACCAACTGGGGGTTTGAAAAGAGAGCATACATGAAGGGAACTACAGTACAGACCAAACGTTTGGTCTGTGCTGTATCCCCATAACAAAAAGTAAAAAATCAAACAAACAAACAAAGAAATATTGCAGGAAAAAAAAAGTGCAATTAAGAATCAGTGATCAGACTTCAAAAATGCTGCTCATGGAGGGGGAACATGAAACCCTTTGATTGCAGCTCTGGGCGTAAGTAGGTTGTTGCCCTGCTGGTAATCGAAACGTCGCCTCAGTCTTTTGCAACCTCTGACAGTTTTTCATTCAGGAAGGTCTTTGTACTTAGCTCCATCTGTGTTAGCATAAACTCTGAACAGCTTCTCTGTACTAACACAAACAAAGACACTCCTATAGTATGATGTGACCACCACCACGTGCAACTGGGTATTCATATTGATTCGCGGTGTTAGTTTTTCACTGGACAAAGGCCAAGAAAATTCTCTTTTGATCTAATCAGTGAACTTGCCTCCATGTTTGCTTTGTTTCCCACTGAATTGGGGGTAAACAGCAAAACTTGACTAATAAGCTAAGCATAAACAATATTGCTTCCCTCCCTTGAATATTGTAAAAAATGATTCAATGAGTGCCCATTCTTTGGCTTGAAAAAAGGATCTAAACTGCGTTCTAAGGGGGGTATTTCAAATTTATCCCTGCAGTCTCTATTTTATGTCTCTAGCAATGGTTCATTTCAGCTCTGAAAGGTCCAGAAATATAATCTGCTAGTACCTGGTTTTCCCTCGTGAAACCAGTATGCTGACGGACCCCTGCTCTTCAGCAATACCCTTCACTTCACTCCACTGCTTGCTGCAAGTCCTATAAGCTGAGAAAAAAACAAAAGAGCCAATTATTGCCTGTTTTGTGGAAGAAAAGAATATGAGGCAGGTACGGTTAGTTTCCCTGAGATGTAAACAAACTCAATGTTTAAATCAGATTTCAGAAAACAAATCATGAGTACACCTACATTTTCTGATTTGTTCAACAGTGTTTTTTGTTGTTGTTTAGCTCAGGATTCAGCATCCTAATTAGCCCCTAGGAGATTCATCCAACAGTTTGTGATTTTTTCTGATTTTTAATCAGTCTAATTTTTCTCTCCGACACACAGGCACGTTCAGTAGCATACACACAAAGCCTCTGTTTGCATAATGTGTTCACTGTCTGATCCTCTGAGACTGAGCAATGTTTGTGCATGCCTGCTTCGAAGTGTCTCCTCTTCTGTTATGTGTGTGCTTGAGCATGCACGGGCGCAAGATTGGTCAAGTTCATTTGTATGTGTTTTGGAAGGGAGAGGGCTCACATCCCTCCAACGCCCCTTCCCCAGCCACCCCAGCCACCCCCACTCCTTTTAGTCTGATGCCCTGGCTGTGGCTTGGCCATGATTGCTCTGACAATTCAAAGGAACGAGCAGCAGAAAAAAAACAAAGAAGAAGAAGAAAAAAAAACGTCTGCCAGACTGTTTTTCTTGTTCTGTTATGGAAATTAGATTTTCTATCTCACTTCATCTTCTATGCTTTACTATCTCTTTGCCGAGAATAGGTCTGTCTCGGCTGTTAACACATTTCCTCGCTTATAAGTGCTCTGTTGTTCTCCAAAGCTTAGTTGAAGTTCAGCTTCTTAACTTCACAAAGAAATTACATTTTTTCTCATGAAATAAGAGCTGTCCTATAGTGTCAGTTCTCCCAATCACTCTTGATGTATATTGTCTAGAAATTTGAAGTAATGTCTCTCAGAATTTCTCCCTACTTTGTTCATTGTCCTAACAAGTTATATCACTAGGTGCTTATGGTGTAGATATAAAGTCTTAAAAAGAAATTCATCTTTTATTGCTGTGGCATAATCTCACTCAGTTCAGGAAAATAAATGTTTGTACATGTGCTGAATTCATGTCAGTAAATATTACACTTTTACAAAATTACTGATGCCTCGATCACTGGAGCCGCAGCTGTTAAAAGTTTCTGAAGACCCTTTTCTCAACACTGTGTTACTTAGTCTTCTTCTGTAACATTTCACAAGTATGTAGAGCAAGAGATCTCTTATGATTTCTTCTCACCAGTTCTCTACAAAAAATATGGTTTAGGTATGTGACATGTGATGGCCATGAAAGAAGGTTGCTTGTATGTCCAAACAGCCATTTCACTGTTGGAACATATTTATTGTCAAACGTATTAAATTCATATGCATAACATATGAACATCCACCAGCACCTTTGCATTTGCTTCTACAAATATTTCTGAAAGAATAGGTCACTCCCAAGAGCTCAGCATAGTATTGTGATAGTGGGCCATTGTGAAAGCGCTTTGCTTAGTCAACTCTTTGTGCTAAGTTGATGCTACGAGCACAGACTTAGCCAATGCTGTACAAAGCTAATAGATTCAGATATAGAACTTTCATGTGGCCTTCAGATCAGTTCCAGAACAACATCGAAAACTTCATAGAATGGGTTTCCATGATTTACACTGTTGCACACATCATGCAACAGGGCAAACCATGTTGCCACTGGACTCTATGGAGCGATGGGGTTGTTTTCTCTGGAGTGATGAATCATCCCAATTCATCTGGCAATCCAATGGATGAGCTTAAGTTTGACAGTAGGCAGAGAAACAGCACTCACGTGAGTTCACTTTGCCAAGCATAATGCTTGATGGAGGAGACATTTTAATGTCAGAGTGTTTTTAAGAAATTGGGCTAGGCTTCTTAATCCGGTGACTAAGAGGCCAACCTTCAGCATCCCACCAGACATTTTGACTGGTGAGTGGGATTTAAGATTAAATTAGCATTTTATTAATTGTTTCTTTTTCTCCAATGCTTGCAGTGGTTTTCATAATTTCAGTCTTTTTTATTGTATTGATATTGCATGTGATTGTCTTGTGTGCAAATTGTGTTATATAAATAAACTTGTCTTGCCAATTTGATGCCTCTAACTCTGTGGGAACAGCTTGGGGATGGCCTCTTGCTGTTCCAACATGACTGCTCACCAGTGCACAGAGCAAGGTCCATAAATACATGGATGAGTGGGTTCAGTGTGGAGGAGCTTGACTGATCTGCACAGAGTCCTGACTTCGGCTTAACAGAACTCATTTGGACTGAATTAGAGCAGCAACTATCAACCAGGTGACAAGGATAAATTACATTTCAAAAGAAAAAAATCAAGAGACAGTGGTGTCACTCAATAGGCATGTTCCTTATTATCCAGATTCAGTAGCTCACTTTATTTTCCATCTCTTTCCAAAAACTCACACTGTGGGACCAACAATTTGCAGCTCACACACGTCATAGACATAAGTTGATGTTTTATGAAACAGATGTACTTCATTTTTCATGTTTTGAGAGATCAAAAGCACATTGCTTGATATGTCAACATACATGTGACAGCAGCCTCACTCTCAGAAAGCACAATTAAAGTCAAAGTTACAGTGTTTAACAAATCCCATGTCTATGTCTAAGAAAATGACAGTGCTGCTATAGCTCTCAAACAACCAGCTGGTATGTAGGAACCATCTGAAGATTGTTATAGAGACATGGTCACCACAAGAGGCAAGTTGTTGCAGTTCTTTCTTAGTGAACTTAGAGATTCTTTTTTACCTCTATTTCTATCCTAATTAATGTGTGTGTGGTGGGTGGTGGCCAGATAAATGTGTTTTTGCTTTTAGCCCAGTGGGTATAGGCAACTGCTTTGTTTGATTATGCAGGGGAGTCAGATCTCACATTTGGGAATGACAGCACTCTGGAGTTTAGATTCTTTTTAGTTGAATGTCAGAATGACTCTAATTATTTTGGTGTTAACTAGTGATATAAGCCAATAGCATTGTATTCCTAGCCATTTCGTGCATTATCAAAATTGCAACGTTTGTCCCATTTTTAGTTCCACTGTATACATCCAAATGATTTAATAACACTTGGATGTATACAGTGCTGCTAAAAGTTTTTAGCAGTAACTTTCCTGATGTTTTAGATGGAGTGTTATTTAATGTTATTTCTGCTAGATGGTGTAGGCCATAACCCAAGCCATGCACCCATCCATCTGTCTGTCTGTCCGTCTGTTCATTATTTTCCGTGGGTGGCGGAGGCAGCAACCCAAGCAGAGAGGCTTTCCTCTCCACAGCCACTTAGATCAGCCACAAGCGGCCAGCTCCTCCTGGGAATCCCAAGCCGTTTACAGTAGATGAGAAGCTGGATAGTGGAGGTTCTCTTTGAATTCCTCCCACCACTGAGTTTTTGCCTCACAGACCACCTGACATTTCACTGGATCTTCCAGTGTCCATTAGGCCAAAAAGATCCAATACGAAACTTGGGTCTTTTTCAGCCTGAAAACGTGTTCACCATCATGTTTTGACGGTTTCCACTGCAACAGGGAGAGACATCCTTGCCGCCATAGCTCCAGTCTGCTGACTTGTCAATGGAAGCACGGAACGTGGCCCACTCGGACTCAGTGCCCCCATCTTCCCTGGAACTTGTTCAAAGATCTCCCAGAGGTGGGAGTTAAAGCTCAGTCTGATGAGAGACATTCCCAGCAGACCCTTACAATATGATTGGGGCTGCCAAGTCTGACTGGCATCTTCCCATGACAACCACAGAAGTCCAATAACAGCGGATTTGGTGTTATTAGGCACATAAGCACCAACAACAATTAAAATCTGTCCCTCCACATGTAGGTGGAGGGAGGATGCCTTCTCATTCACTGAGGTGAAACCCAACAAACAGATGCAGAGAAACAATTATCCCCCAACTCCTTCATGTATTAAAACCTTTAATTATCTTAGGTCATTTTCCAAATTTCAGAAAAACAGGGGATTTCATTATCTGTGAGACACTATTATATATATTAACAGAGAAAAAACACTATACAATAAATCACTCTGTGTAATGAATCTAAATAAGTTGCACTTTTTGAATGGAATTACTGAAACGAATGATATTTTCAAAGTTATTTAATATATTGAAAAGCATCTGGGCATTTTAAGGTAATTTCTAAAGCAAAAGAAAGTCTGGTGTAGCATTTCTGCATCTTCATCCCGATAGTCATCAGCAGTTTATATTCTGAAATGTTTAGCATATAGGATAGCAGCCATGTTATAACCAATCTGCAAGCATCACTTTCCAGCTGGCTCCTAATCAGGGAGATTTTCAGCTGAGTGTGTAAGTGGAGGTAGATGTTGCTGGTGTTATCAAGTCACTGCCTAGCTTATCTGATACTTTCTCGAGTTCAGCACACAACAAGCCTAGGAAGGAAGCTAAATTGTGCCGTTCAGCAAGCAGGAACTTGCTGTGTGTGCTTATTGTGGAGAAATAAAACGGTTAAATGTAGAGATAAGGAAGCCTGTCAGTTTTCTTGAGAACAGTTCCCCATATAAAATTTATAAAATAACTTAATAAAATAGATTTATTAATCAACAATGAGGAAAATAAAATTACAATAATACCCTTATTAGTGGAAACAAAAGAGCCCTAAAAAAGTATGTTTTGAAACGTCTCCTTTTTTTTTAATGAGGAAAGGCTGATAACATACAAGCAAAATTTGTGCAAGCAGACATCATTGATTCACAATGTGAAATTAATTTAATACTTGAAAAATCAATTAAGTTAATCTGCCCTTAACAGCAAACAAAGACACAGCTGCAGAGCTGCAAGAGAATTTCTTAATCTCAGATAATTAATAAGCAGGCCTCCATAAAATGCTCATTTATTTTGCTCACTTCAAATGTACACCAACACTCTTTATCAGGCCAAAAAAAACAAAAAACAAACATAAAATACAAAAAAGCTTCCAGCCCAGATTCCTTTCTACAAGAGCTTACAGTTTTCTATTCATAGAACTCCTTTTGGAAATACCAAGCAGTCATAATGGAGCCAGGATCTGATTAACCTTCTCGCTTCCCTGCACAATGGCATCCTACCCTGAGACTCAGCCCTGTAATGGAGTCCGCTATCGCCGAGCCTACTCCAAACATTCTTCGCACCGCAGGACTCGACGACCAGATTGGAATCCCTTAACTCCTCTCTGCATTCGGCACACAGTGGGGGAAACAAAGCACCCTCTAAGCCGATGCCCCTCAACATTAATCTATCTCTCTGCTCTACTTGCACACATCCACACACCACAGGCATCCTATTTAGCGCCTTTGTTACCGTTTTGCATTCATAATCGCGAACTCTCATGAGTAAAGACAGCAAAATAAGAGGGTATTGTCTGTTTGCAGAATCTTCAAGCACTGCTTCTTTAAGGTATACCCCTACATTACATACATATTAATGATAATTACTCTTATTTTAGCCACTTGGTAAACTAACTAAACGTAATTGGACCATTAAATAGGACCAAATTATCTCAATACAGCATGATAAGGATCACTAAATAAAAGCTTTTCTTAGTCTCCACACATAAGGGTCGTATAAGCATTATAAGAGCAGAGATGCTTTATATCAGCTTGCTGCCTCAATATTGCCATCTTCTGGTCTAACAGCATTATGCACTTCTTCCACTCAGGGTTCTCTGCTGTGAAGCAAATGGATTGCTTGTGCCAAAACTGTCAGAGGGAGTGATTACACCCCTCAGTGGCCAGTTGGCCCAACAGTCCGCCCCCGGTGGCCAGGCCCGTGGGTGCTGTTGGATCCAGGAGGACCAGAGCTTTGGTCAGGAGCCAGTCCAACATTTAACAGCCAGCTCCAGCTCAGCCCAAATATCATCTTCAACTGCCAATGGGAAACGGTTTGCACTCATCAGATAATGGCTGAGAGGGAAATTGCTTCGAGGAGCTGACATTCTGTGATGACAGTGCGGAGATGTGATGCATTCGAGGAGCAGGAGAGGGACCCTGGTCTTTGAAAAAGTGCCAAATTAGCATCAAGGCTACATGCACATGGAGGCATATATAAATGCAATCATAGGAAAACCCACATGCAAGAAAGATACACTTTATCTTTCCTGTGTTGAATAATATTACTTTCTCACCGACTATCTGGTTTATTCACAGTGCGCCTGAGCACGAAAACTCTTTTTACCTCAGTAGACATACTGGTTTGTTAAAGTATTTAGACCTCTTCAATCTTTCACATCAAATTCTACTGTATTTTATTAGGATTTTATGTCATAGATCAATGCATAGTAAATATTTAGTGGAAGTGAAAGAATGGATGGTTTACATTTTTTAAGTAGTGGGATGTATTTGTTTTCAGGTCTCTTGAGATCTTTGGATTCTATTTTAGAAGTTGTATTTTATTAAGTCTTTACCAATTTTGACTTTTTTTTTTTCTCATTCTTTTAAAGTTTTTCCAAGGATTTTCAAATAAATATTAGATCTGCACTTTCTCTGGGCATTTCAAATACAGAAACATGCTCTGAACAGTTTTGCTTTTAGTTTGATTTTCACTTTATTTTCGGGTATCAAACAAAGTCAATGCCTGCCACACTTTTCAGATATGTATTACTCAACAAAAAGTAAACCATGCATCATTTTCCTTCTAATTCAGAATATTGTACAACTCTGTAATTTGAAATGTATTATTTTTCAAATAGTATGAAAATATATGAATAACATTAAGGCCCAACAATTTTACATTTATTGTTGTAATGCCACAAAATGACAAACAGTAAATTGGGGTGAATACTTTTGCCAGACACTATCCATCCATCCATTTTCTTTACACCCTTCTTCCCTAATGGGGTCGGGAGGGTTGCTGGTGCCTATCTCCAGCTGCGTCCCGGGCGAGAGGTGGGGTTCACCCTGGACAGGTCGCCGTCTGTCGCAGGGCAACACAAAGACAAACAACACACTCACACCTAGGGAGAATTTAGAGAGACCAATTAACCTGACAGTCATGTTTTTGGACTGTGGGAGGAAGCCGGAGAACCCGGAGAGAACCCACGCATGCACAGGGACAACATGCAAACTCCATGCAGAAAGACCCCCGGCCGGGAATCGAACGCAGGACCTTCTTGCTGCAAGACAACAGCTCTACCAACTGCGCCACTGTGCAGTCCTGCCAGACACTAAATTTAATTAAAAGTTTAAACGCGTTCATATCATTTTGCACACAAAAAACACACTGAACGAGTAACATTTTAAGTCTTATTCAAGCTACAACAACCACTAAAAATGTTTTGGCAGGATGTGCATCACATTCAAATCATGTCTGGAATCAACCATTGGGTCTTCAGTTATGAAAAAAAAAAACATACATAAAACGTAATGCAGTCACTATAATTGCAATACATTTCATAAGACACTTCTTCACTTCAGAGGTAATAGAAGTAGAAGCAAGTTGTAAATTTCCATTTTTTTAATGTTGCCGTCTTTACTCACTGTTAGAAAAAGCTGTTTCTTTCATGAGGTAGGGAAAACTTTTTGTGCATATTTGTCACTTATTTGTGTGAAATATCATAAAAAAATAGTGCTGAAAGCGCTTAAAATGTTGCAAGTCATCTGTATGAACACGTCACCTGTAGATGGCACTCTCATCCCTAGTTTTAATCCAGCCCTGCAGGGTGACTCCCCATTTTGAGATGACTGGCCTCAATTTCAGATACCTCTTTTTGCTTTGTTTGTCATTATGCTCCTTTACCAGGTTTTTTTTTTTTTAAACAGTGATGAGATAGAAAATTGTCTTTTTCCTCTCTGTGCCTAAATTCTAACGACGGATATCATTCTGCAGCCATGCAGTTGTACTCCGCTTGTTTTTTTCCTTTATTTAATTTTTTTTTTATTTTTTTTACATAAGGTCAGTGCTTTTTCATGAATGCTCATGCATAACAAAATGCAGCTAGCAACTGTTGTTCCAATCGTTGTGAGGCAACAACCATTAGTTACTACACAGGAGGGAATGGCTGGAGTTGAGAGGGGATAGAGGAACCTCAGCCAAACATGATTTGTCTCTGCATACTAATGCCTCTTTTGATCTGCCTTTGCTTTTAGGAGATTTAAACAACAAAATCTGTCTTTCAAAAAATTTCTTAATAGTCTCAGCCTTTGGTGGCCAGCATGAGGAAATCTTGGAAGCATTTTTTTGGCTCTGCATCCATATTAATGTTCTGCATTTGTTTAAAACATGTAGAGTCCATTGAGATCTAATTACAAGAAAAGTCTTTATTATTCATGCTTTGCCTTAATAGACTAATTAATTTATTGTGAGACAGAAATAATTTTCTTTTAGATTTTCTCATGTTGTGCATTTATTTCCATAAGTGTTCTTTGTTTTACAAATATGTCTTTTGAAGTTGGCCCTTACTTGTCCTAAATTCAGTCGCAGTCTGTAAAGGGATTTTCAAGCCATGCTGAAAAAGAAAAAAAAAATCAAAGTTTAGGCGTTTTGACGCAAATAAAAGAACCGAAACAGGAAGGAAGGACAATTACCTAAGACCTAACAACATTTAGTCCACACACCAATGTGATTTATATAACCCTGAGAGCTACTTAGTGGCATGTTGCAGCAGCACATTAGGTGTGATTGGGGGCAGTGTGCTAAACATTTGGCCAGTTGTAATCAGTTGGAGAGATGTGAGGATAGGGGCGGTGGGGGTTATCTGTGTCTGTGATGCTGCAGGAGGTGCCAAAAGCAACAGAGACCAAGAACCAGTCTGAGTGTTTGGCACCTTCGCAGCTGCTGCTCACATGCTTCCATCCTCTTGTCTCACCAAGGGCCAGCACCAAGCACGAGATAATCTTGTTTTATCTGCCTCTCAGACAGCCCAAATGGCTGAGATTAAACGTTCCACATGACCCTCTTGGCCAGGCCACTGACATGTATACCACCAGTTTATTAGAGCGCCTAAGGTTAAAGTGAGATGAAGAAACTGATAAGGGGGTTGGTCCTGAAATGGCTGGATAAGTCTCCAGCCAGAGCAAAATGTCTCTGCCTATCTAAATTTAAGCATGCTGTGCCATGAATATAAATCAGGGAAGAGCTCAGCGAGGTATTTAGCAGAAGAGGAAAAAAAAAGTTGCAGCGACCAGTTAGACTGTTTAATCATGGCTAAAAATACCAATCAACAGCCTGGTATTGTGATTAAATTTCTGACAGCATTCCACAAAGCCTGGTTTTAAATTATAAGCACTAAGGTACTTTTCCGATAATGATTTCATGATTCGATCTTGGTGCTTAAGAGCTTGCAAACCTTTTATGTATTTCAGCAAAAAAAAAAAAGACATAATCATCTTCATTGCCTTGCATAAATACACTTAACCTTTCTTCTTTACAACCACAAATAAGCTATTTTACTAGGATTGTATGCGACACACCAGCACAGATTGTCACAGTTGTGATGTTGAGATAAAATGATGTCTGCATGCATAAAAGAGTGCATTTGTTTCCAGTCCTTCAAAATATAGTATAACATTTAATCCAAATGCATGTGTGCATTTCCATTAAAGGTCTCTACAAGTTTTGCCAAAATAGAGTGAAATCTAAACCCGTTCCTATTTGAAAATTGGCTCCAGTTCAGATGGGATGGTGAGGATTATCAGGTTTCAGTTGCCTTTAGATGTGGACTGTCCTGCTCCTGCTGAAGAAAAGCATTTCTACATGACGATTAAGAGTCTTGTGGTGCTACTCTTGTGGTTTTGAGACCTTCTCCATGTGTTTTTGTGTTCTTTGAAGTTCATCGGTTTCTCCAAATCTTCTAATCTGTTGTTGTGACTTGCTAGAATTAGGAAAACGTCTGTAGACCTCTTTACGTTTCTAGATGCATGTTGAGATCTCCAAGCCAGCTTCTCGTCTTTAGCCATGTTCTAGATCCATTATATCTCTATTCTACAGGTCAGGCATTAATTAAAATCCCGAGTGAGTAGTAAAATTCATTAGTAAAAATATTTTGCTTAATCACAATGTTTTTTATTATTTGTATTTGGTGAAATTGAATTTAATATAGTGAATGCTTTTGCATGCCACACTATTTCAATTATTTCCAAAAAATAATAATAATAAGTATCTGCCTTCTCTCCTGGATAATGTGCCACTCTGTGCTGATCTTTCACAAAAGAACACAATAGAAACACTCAGGTTATGATTCCTAACATGACCAAATGAAATACTTTTGCAAGAGGCCACAAAACAACATAGAAAAGAATGTGGTTTTAGAAAATGAAAGAAAAATAATAACTTTTTCAGACTGACAATGTATTCACACTGTATTTGGCAAACACTTCAATTGTGCACTATTCAGTTGGTGCCTGTTGCTGCAACAAATGAAGGTAAACAAGTCCAGTAACTGTTGATCTGTGCTGAACATCAGCTCAGGGCATTGTCTCCATCTATGACCCACTTTCTCTTCTCAGATTCACTTTACAGACAGCTGCAAGGATATTATTCTGGGTTCTCTGTTTCATCAATAATAGTAAGGCATTCTGGCCCAGAAAAAATAGCCACAGGCTGAGATGTCACATCCACAATGCTTCACTTATAAGGTACGTTTCTGAAATGGAAATATTGTTTGTGACAAAGAGGCTCACTCTTCAAAACATTTGAAATGATATTAGTAATTTGAGAAAATTTAGGATCTGAAATTTGACAACCATTTCTTAAGGCCTCTGAAAGAACCACCTATTATCTAAAGTGGTCCCGTAATTATTTGCTGAATTAATAAGAAAGCAGATCATGTTGTTAGTTTCACTTTCACTTTAAGCATGTGTTATTCCAACTTGACTGAATCCTAATCAGCACACAGAGACTTTGCGAAAACCATAGAAGCGATGGCCCAGGAGTATTCTCTATGTTAAAGAAAATGATTATGGCAGCAGAAGGTCCTTTAGGGGCTTCATCTCTCAGAGAAAAAGTTGTAAAAGATCTTAGCCAGGAGTAAAATCTAAGGCATGAAAAACTGAGTGCAAATTGTTAGTCACAGCAATTGGTCTTTCAATTGCTTTGTCTGGGAAAGAGAGAAAGTTAAAGACAGAAAGAGAGTGCTAAGTGTATCATCTACAGAAAGAGAACTAGAAGTTATTGCTAGGAAAGCTCAGCCAATTGCCTGCTTCAGGAAAGTGTCACAACTAGCAGGAATGCCAGACCAAATGTAACTTCGATATACAGAAATAAAGAAATTGAGATCATAATGTAAAAGCAACAATAGTTGGAGATAAATGGATAATAGGCTTTGTAAAAAAGGGAACGTTTTAAACTCTCTCTTTAAGAAAATTACTTTACAAGTTTTTATTTGTAAAGCAAACTGAAAACCGTGTGTAAATTTCAATTCATTTTGGAACTGAGTATGTTAAATCTAAATAAATACATGGACGTTGGTGGCTGTAACATCAGAAAACATGAAAGGTGCTGTACTGTATATGCAATGTTTGTGTCAATAAGCGAAACCCTATAGCTGCTGGGCACATTCAGCTAATTAAGGAATGTCAAAACAGTTCACAATTTCATTTGTTGTCATGAATATCAAATGAAATATGCTGATTTGTGTTGTCGTGTTGTGTTGTCACATTTTAGTTTCTGCGCTGCTTGTACTTCCACAATTGCTTTAACTCTTTTTGTTTAGTTAGTTTCATTATATTCCTGCAAGTTTATAGTATTTATAATTTTTATTGCAGAACAAACCCAGTACAAATTGAGGTTACAGTGAATTATTAATGCTCATGGTTCAGTGCTGATGACTATTAATGTGTTCTGGAAACAAACAAACACAATACAGGCAAACTTCAAATGGGAAAACCAGACTGAAAAATAGATATCTTCTGCAGTTTATTTTGCCTGAAAACTTATTCCCGTGACAGAAAACCCAACAGATAATTCTGTGAGTGAACGACCTGGTGGCCCTCATCCAAAAGATGGGCTTTTGAGACATTTGTTCCTGGTGACATATGCCGGGACTACTTCCCAAAGTGTTAGCAAATGCCATTGCTGTCTGCCTACCTGTTGAAGAGAGAAGACATAGTTTCCAAATGGCTTTGGTGGTGACGTTAAAGGCCTGGGCAAAACCTGGCTGATTTCTGAACACCGTATTGATTACTGTGATGCTGACGGCTGAGGCAAGATTAACAATATTCTTAACATTAATTAAAATCCCCACTGTGAGAGAACAGATGGCCAAGCCCATTAATCTGCTGTAAGGCTCTTACTGCCACCACACACGTCTTAATCGGGCCGTGATCTGCATTAATCACCTGACTTAAGTGGCAAACATGTATCACTCGTGTGTTAGCCTTGCTTTTGTTTGTGGCTCGGCCTCTGCTGACCTTGTAGTGATGTATTGATTGAGAAAACATTTTAGACAAGACTGGATGCAGTTTATTATTAAAGCATATAACTCAGTTGCACATGCAAACCATTAATTAACACATCCACCTGTATCCCTGCTCCTTTAACTGACTATGTCTGCTCCAGACAAACGTGTTTTACCACCAGCTGTTACTACAAAACCTTTTTGCAACTCAAAGTGGGAAGTGTGAGACAGTTGATAAGATTTGAGTATAATCCTCTTACTGGCAAACAACTAATTTGGCTGATAATTCTGCATCACCTTCTGACTCCACATTGCAATACAATCTTGGATTTCAACTCACTGCCAGCATGGGACTATTGAGGGAAGGCTTTGTGTGTCTGCGGATAGTAAAAATGTGTCTGATGTTTGGTCCCCTGCTGGTCTCTGTTCAGCATGAGCCTGATTATAAAAAACAAACAACAAAAAAAATTGTATGAAAAATGAAACAGAGGACAAATAAACATTTCCAAGAAAAACAGCAAAGTTGACTTTCACCATTATTTTTAACCCCAAAAGATAAAGATGACGCAGTGTGAAGTGGTACAAGAGGACGTCATCTAGCTGAGATTAAGGACTTAGCTTGGCTTTTGCCCCATATGCTGTATGATGTGATATTATTTGATATACAGAATCTTGAAAAGTTATTTATTCCTAAAAAATGATGTCACATTTGGTCACATTACATTTCCATTAGGTGTAATAGTAATTATAATAATTTTATGTGCTAGGCTAATACATGTATAATTGTGAAGTGGGGGTAGGGAGGTAATGCATGTTTTCTTATTTATTTTCCAGTTTTTGCAAAAACAAATGTCCCTTTTACTCTGATATCTCTGAAGAAGGCCCATGACAAACATATGCCTTCAGAAGTTGCATTATTAGAAAATAGAGTCAGCCAAAGTCTATTATAATCTAATTGTAAACAAAGCTGCTGTGTTAAGTCTTTTCTACCCTGCAAAACACCTTGAACACATCATACTCTTTGTGAAACACAGTAATGGCAGCATCAGTTTCTGGTGCTCTACATCTACAGCAGTAACGAGTTCAGAATTGATTAGAAGATGGATGAGCTAAATGCAGAAGAATTGTGGAAGAAAACCTGTTAGATGCTGCAAAAGACTCGAGACTGGGCCAGAAGTTTAAATCAAATCAAATCAAATTTTATTTGTATAGCACATTTCAGCAGCAAGGCATTTCAAAGTGCTTTACATCAAATCAAACACAAAAACACAATGCAACATAGAATCAACAATCAAAAACACAACATCAAGTCAAATTCCGTCAATAAACCTGCAATTGATTACGTTTCAAATACAACTCTAAACAAGTGTGTTTTTAGTTCAGATTTAAAGGAAGTCAGTGTTTCAGCTGTTTTACAGTTTACTTTCCAGTAGAACAACAACCCTGTAGATACAGCCAGATAGCAGATTGATGTGGCCCAGTCAAAGTCCAGATATAAATCTTGTTGAGAATCAATGAAAAGACAGTTGGAAAGTAATATTGGGGGAAAAAAATTCAGTCTCTCTGTGCAAATTATTAAAGTCATAAGCTTAAACAATTCAAGCAGAAATTGCAGGAAATGATGGTTCTGCAAATAATTTTTTGGAGAGCTGGATACAAATACACTTTTTGTTTATTGTATTTATCAGATTTTTTTTAATTCTATGCATCATGTCCTTTTCATTTCAAAACTATGCACTTTGCGTTGATATATCACAAAACAAATCCCAGTACAATATATTGATGTTTGACAATATATGAAAAAGCTCAAGGGTGTTGCAAGGCACTGTAATATGAGAAAATCACTTTTTTTAATTGGTGCTCAGAGACTTGAGAGCAAATTAAGTATCCACTTCTGCTGTTATGCCATCCCACTGAAGCTTGTTCCAAATTCAATATGGAAATGCCTTAGCTTAAGCTCTAAATTGGCTTGCTCTGCCACATTGTTTGAGCATTTTGTTATTGTTTTTTTTTTTTTTTTTTTTTCTGTAATTCTGCCTCGTAGTCCTGCCAGTAACAACAGACGCTGGTATTTGAAATAGAAAATCAATTTTTATTTATTTATTTTTTTTGCATTTAGCACACAAGATAATTTAGCTTTTCTGACATTTCAACATGACAGTGCAGAGCTCCTTACCACCCCCAACGCTTAAGGGTGACTTTGGTTGCTTGGAGGTCTTCATTGTGTGCATTTTTACACCTTTCTGTATGCACCCACATGGGGGCTCAGACAGACTTAACCTAAACTTTTGTGAGGTGTCAAGAGCTTCTTTGAAGAGCCATAAAGGGCTTTTAATCAGCAGAAGCTAATCAGCCATATGGTTGACAAAGGTCTGGTTGACTCGTGTGCGTGCGTGTGTGTGTGTGTTGTGTTTGTGAGAATGCAATCTAAGTGGGAATCATTTAAGTTTTTGTTCTTTTAACTTCCAAGGCTGCTGTTACAAAACTATGCAGAAAGGAGTAAATTAAGTGCAACTGGGTTTTTTATTACCACACAGATGATCTTGATTAGGCTGGCAGGTTTTCCAGCTAACTAAGAGCTACAATCATATCTTGTGTGCAATTAACATTGTGGGTGTCCGAAACACAACACTAATCAAATCACTTTTGTCTGCCTTCATGAATTTTTCTCAGTTACGCTGAACGGAAAATTCCTCCTCCACTATTTGCTGAGATGAGACAGTGTCTGCAGCTGCTCATTAGGAAAAGAGACTCTTGCTTATAATTTATGCATAATATAATTCATCCTTATGCATGGAATTTACAGGGGATGCTTAGACGAAATGAACATGATGTTGAGGAAAAAAAAATGTTGATTGGAAATAAATATTTATGTTGTTGATGGTAAATTTGTAATCCTCAAAAAGAAAAATAGAAAGAGCTGGGATGATGTGCAAATGAATAACTGGTTTATATGGAAATATGTACAGAAACAGTAATGATAATATTTGTCACTGTTAAAATGCAGTCTAAAAAAAGCCTTAAAATAGATGCATGTTTATTGCACCAGCAAAATCTCATTTTTTTTTTTTCTACAAACAGAAGACAACTCAAACCTTTGATAACAAATATTTAACAATCCTTTTAAAAATCCAAATTAGGATTTTCTGTCTTCTGGGCTATGAATAAAGCATGACATAAAGACCTGTTTCTTGTACCGGACAAAGATCTCTTCACAGTTAAATGGAAGTTAAGAAGAGTACAAAAAAATCTCCAAAGTTCAATTGAAGAAAACTGTAGCAATGAGCGGCATACTGTGGTCACTATGTCTCCATGACAACCAATAGCTATTTGAATATGACACCGTTGTTTGGGAGCCATGTTAGGCAAAAAAATGTTTACTGTCCAACCATCAAAAACATTGAACTCTTACAGTTTAATAGACTCTACTGGGATTTTTACTGGAACTGTGTACTTTGGCCAGTTGAGCGTTTGGTAAAAAACTCAGTTGTGTCTGGCATGAAGCCAGGGATGAATATGTGGAAAAGAACCCCATGTCCACTCAGCAATAAAAATTGGAATGAAAATATATTTAAAAAAAATAAATTTAATGTATTTGTGGTGCTTAAATTCTGTTTATTAGAAGTCAAAACATATATAATTTCCTATAGATCTATGTTTATGAAATGAGATGTTTCTGAAAAGAGAGTGTCTTGAGCTCTTGTTACCAAGACATCGCATCTTCTATTTGAATGTTTTAAATTAAATTGAGTGTTTTTTTCATTCTGCAATTATTACAAATATGTAAATATCTAGTCTTTCTTTCTATTTTCAACTGAATTTCTGGCTCCAAAATAAAGAACAATACTATCTTTTTTCACACAGAAATATGAAAACTGAAAGAAAAAAAGACCCAGAATTCATTCATACTGAATCAAATAAAACTGTCTTGGAGTTTGAGTTTATTCTTCTGGGCATTTGTGCATGATTCACAACTTTTTTGCCATCCTTCTGAATTTTTAATTCTACATCTTTCATAAACCAAGTTTAGAAAAAGCAATATAGCTGTCTCTAAACTTAAAATAAATATATTATGTCCAAATCAGGGCTATATGTAGACCTAATACTGCCACACTTGTGAATGAGATGTGCAGCCTCGATGTTGAATTCTGGTACATTGCCCTGTAGGCTAAACGTGATGCTTCTGGGTCTGTTTCTCTTACAAATCCCTCAGGAACCTTGAAGGTCATTGAAAAACATTGACCTTATATATATATATATATATATATATATATATATATATATATATATATATATATATATATATATATATATATTCTGCTCCACTATATATATAGTGGAGCAGAAAATCAAAAGTTAGTCATCATTGAGTGTTTCAGCAGGATTAAGCTTACAAAACACATCGCTATAGAAATATAGAAAAAGTTAACCAACCACATCTTTTTCCCCCATGGCCATCTTAGTCCCCAGATCAAAGTCTCATTGAAAACATAGTGAAAATATCTCTCTCTCTCTTTCTGTCTCTCTCTCTCTCTGTCTGTCTCTTCCTGTTTGCCCCAACCTCATGAGAGGCTATGGGAAAGTGTTGTTGTCTTGGCACAATGAGCTGTACGGTTTATTGACAGAAAGGGTAATAACATATTTTAGTGTGAGTTTATGCTACTGCAATTACAGATTAATTTACTTAAAAGCTTTTCACACATTTCCCCCATGGGTGCCATCAAATTTGTTGCTTCCACTGTACATAAAATAGATCTACTTCTAGCAGCAGGATTTGGTAGAGGCAGACTCACAACTGAGCTCTATCACAGCTCTTTCCTCAGTTTTATGTGGGTGCTCTTTTGTAGCATATCTAAATCTAATAACACACTTGTGTGCATACTCTTTTACCACACATCTATGCTCCTTTATACCGAATATGTTCTTCTACGATCTTTCTGAAGAACGTAGGCCATCCATTCAAGTCAAAAACTTCGAATGTTGGGAATTACTGATACATTTTGGATGATATGGTTAACTTTATAAGGAACATTAATTGGTGAAACTGTTCTTCTTTTTTTCATTTTCAGCACCACATTATAGAAATAGGTTTTGAAATACCATCAGCCTTCAGACATTTTACTCACTTCACTCTATTCATACTTTTTAAGGGCCTTGTAAGAACTGCTCTTTTGAAAACTTCCACTGCTTTTTACTGTCAGTGGACTGTCTTTGCTTTAGATGGTGTGATTCTGCAAGTTCTTTCCCATATTTTAATATCTGTTTCATTCCATACTGTAATTTTACTCAAAATGTGCTCTTTCCTAATGCCTTTGAATTGAAGCTTTTTATAATAGCCTGTTTTCTGTCTCTAGCATGATTCTCTGAAATGATGTTTTTATGCTAGTTTGTCAAAATTCACTCATTGAAAATAGAATAAAACAATGACGATAATGCAGCCTAATATTAGTATTTTATGTGTTGGTTTTTGTGCTTCATGTTGATAACAAACCAGCCATTCCCCGTTCGATTGAGGGCTCAAGAGATTATTTGCACTATATCCAAAAGTGATTACTTGTCCAGCATCTACATTTTTACCCACTTCACCTTGGAACTTTTTTTAAATGATTCAGTCCGGGAAAAATGTGAGATATATTTTAGGATATTATACATGATATTTTTTGGAAAACCAGAAGTGTTTCTGTGCAGAAACATGCCTGTTTTAGATGTTGTTCAGCCTGAGGGCCTGAGGATCACTGCCATTCTGTATTGGTTTTCAGCCTTGTTCGCAATGTGGAGAGGATTCTCTAAATCTCTTAACAATATTATGTGCCACAGATCATAAAATCCCCTGATACTCTTGTCTTCGCTTTTTTTCTAAGCCTGTTGTTGGTGTATAATAAAATAATTCTTAGGATAAATACTTGAGATATTGTTATAGTGTCAAATAAATAGGGCCAATTAAATTTACATACAATTCCATTCTGTGTTAACTTACATTTTCTATAGCATATATTTTTGTTAAATTAGAGAGAGTCTCTAATTTAGGATTATTGTCATATCTCTCTCTCTCCCTCTCCCTCTTTCACTCTTTCTCTTTCTCTCTCTCTCTCTCTCTCTCTCTCTCTCTCTCTCTCTCTCTCTCTTTCTATGTATCTATCTGACATTATTTTTGCTGGTGGAGTTGCTATTTCATGGAGAGGCGGTAGAAACAATCTCCCTGGGGTATATGATAAATGCTTGAATTGCCACTGGTGACATAGGTACATTTTATGTCGCATTATACTTAGATTTTGTAAAATTGTCTGTTTTACATTTATTGTCCCTGTCTCACTGCTGTTGTCTGACAGTTTTGCACTTAACATTAATATTTTACAAGCCAAACATAAGTTGGCATTTTTCACCCACTCAAGAGCTATAAAAGTGCTGAAAAATTACCTAACAGTGCTGCTTATGAATACAAATTAAAAGAAAAACTAACTAATATTTCAGGAATGCAGTACTCAAAGGAAAATGGTTCAGATGTATTCTTCCCAATAATAACCTTACCTTTAGTTTAATTTTAACATTCTACCTGCATTCCATTGGTGGTACATGCATAGCATGACTTTCTGTGAATATCTATTTTTTTTTTTCTTCTTCTTTTTTTTGCCTTCAGGACTTTTGAACTTCTGCGCACAGCGCCAATCATTATCCTGATGCTTTCCACAGCCGTGTGCCCTTCCTAACTTTTGGAGCACTTCTAATAACGCTGCCATGTCTCTGCTTCCTTCTCTCTCTGGGTGAAACTCACCCACTAAATCCTTTTTAAAGCTTTTAACAGGTAGACTTGTACCCTCCTCCGGAGGCGTGTGTTCTTATTATCCTGTCCCCTCCAAGTAATTTAGTTAGTTAATTAATTATCACGTGCAGATTAATTTAAGGAATCTGGTGTCTGCCCGATTAAAAGCTCTACAATCAGTTTATCTAATGAGCCATTTGCACCCAAAACAATAAGCTACAAATTGGTGCAGCGCCAAACCTTTCCTTTTGGTGCCCCACTGGAAGGCCATTGGTCGACTGGACGGGCAATTTGCATACAGTGGGGCTTTTAAGTCGGTCTGCTAACTCGGAGTTGGACTCAGGCAGGACAAGTATTTCCCGTCTTACATCATCTGAATACTCTTTTTGGGGGTAAACTCAGCATGGCATTTTGCAAAGCTGCGTCTGTGGGGCTTGTCTTTACGCTTTTTTCTGTGTTTTTGCGCACTGTGCACTGTACAACTACTAGATACTTTACCCATGAAGAGGACGCACCCGGGACGGAAATAGGGAATTTATCCCAAGATTTAAAGCTTGATCTGTCTGATGCCCCGGACACGTCTTTCCGCTTCATGCAGGAGAGCAACACCTCAGTTATTCACATGCGGGAAAGTGACGGACTCCTGACCGTCGCGGATGTGATCGATCGAGAGCAGCTCTGCCCCCGATCCCCTCGCTGCTTCATCACCTTCAACATCGTGGCCCACTCCAGGGAGAAGTTTCAGCTCATCCACGTGGAGATCGAGGTGAAGGACATCAACGACCACTCTCCGTACTTCCCACTCAACGAAACAAAACTAGATATAGTTGAAAACGTCCCCCTGGACTCCAGGTTCCCGCTCCAGATCGCTCTCGACGAGGATGTGGGTGATAACTACATCCAGAGCTACAACATCTCCCCCTGCAGCCACTTTACTGTGGAAGTGCGCGAATTGGAGGACGGAGTGAAGTTTGCCGAGCTGGTTCTGGTGAGTGAGCTGGACAGAGAAGTGGAGGACTCTTACACTATACAGGTGACTGCGTCTGACGGAGGAGCACCGCCAAAGACGGGATCTATGACTGTGAACATCAAAGTGTTGGACTTTAATGACAACAGCCCGGCTTTTGCGCACAGCTCCCTGAAAGTTGAGTTGGAGGAAGATTCCCCGGTAGGTCACCGAGTACTGAAAGTGCACGCCTTTGATCCGGACCAGGGCATCAACGGGGAAGTAGTGTATGCGTTCCCGGATGAGCTGTCACCCGAAGTGGCCCAAACTTTCCACATCGACCCTTACTCCGGGGATGTCACCCTGAAGGCGCTGGTTGATTTCGAGAAAAGGAAGTCATACGAGCTGATCATCAGAGCCTCGGATCAGGGCGAGAACTCCGTCCTGTCCACCTGCACGGTCGTAATCGAGGTAGTGGACGTGAACGACAACGCTCCGGAGATCATCATCAAGCCGATGACCTCCAGCAGCGACTCGGTGGCCTACATCACCGAGGCTGCGGCAACGGAGAGCTTCGTGGCGCTGATCAGCACCTCGGACAGAGACTCTGGCTCCAACGGGTACGTGCGAGTCAGCCTGCTCGGGCACGAGGATTTCACCCTGCAGCAGGCTTACGGGGAGACGTTCATGATCGTTACCACCGCTGCTCTGGACAGAGAGAAGATCCAAGAATACAACTTGACTGTAGTGGCAGAGGACCTGGGAACTCCCCCGTTTAAGGCGGCCAGACAGTACACAATCAGTGTAACAGATGAGAATGACAACCCCCCTCTTTTCAGTAAGTCTGTGTATGAAGTTTCCGTTTTGGAGAACAACATTCCTGGCTCATACATTACTACAGTTGTTGCTCGAGATCCTGACATGGGAAAGAACGCAAAAGTTTCCTACAAACTCTTAGATTCAGAAATACCAGGGGGATCTCCAGTGTCCACCTATGTTTCTGTAGACTCAGTCTCAGGGTCCTTGTACACTTTGAGGTCTTTCGATTATGAGACGCTCCAACAGATTGAGGTGATCATCCAAGCACAGGACAGAGGCTCTCCCTCTCTGTCCAGCACCTCAATGATCCGGATCAGAGTTGTGGATCAGAATGACAACTATCCATATTTCATCTTCCCTGTCCTGCTGAATAACTCTGCTGATATCCCTCTTCCCTACAATGCCCCTACAGGCTATCTTGCCCTTCAGGTAGTAGCAGAAGATGCAGATGAGGGCGTGAATGGCGAACTCTCCCACCAAATTCTGGAAGGTGACCCAAAGCTGTTTACCATGAACAAAAACACTGGAGAGATTGCTTTGAAGCAGTGGCTCACAGCCGAAATAGGGGACGTGTTGGAAATTAAAATCACAGTCAGTGACAACGGAAGGGCCCCTCTGTCTAGTAGTGCCACTATTAGGTTTGTGGTTTCAGATACAGAACCCCCTGAAGACCAGGTTGTCATTGTCCTACAGTCAAGTGAGGAAGAAGGCTCCTCGTTCGATGGCTCACTAATCATCATCATCGTGCTCAGTGGGGGTTGTGCCATCCTGCTAATTGCAATTGTGGCCGTCGCCCTCACGTGCAAACTGAGCCGTGGAGGAAGAAGAAGCCGTGGCAGAAAGAGAGAGGTGTGCCAGGGCCTGTTTGACGGCAGGCCTCATTCCATGCTCAGCTCTGCAGAACCAAACATTTACACGGGCCAGCAGGGGTTCTTCCATGAGAGGACGTCTTTGTCTCTGGATGATTCCTGCCTCTATGAGGAGAGGAGCAGAGACTCAGAATCGAAGGTGAGTCATCCAGTGTTTTTTTTCAGCATTTTTCATCTTTTTAGCTTCGTGATGTTGCCTTGATCTAAGTGCCAGAAATGGAAACTAAGCGCTCTACTGTCACTCTGTTTGCTCTCTTAGATCTTCCTGCCCTCCAAGCATTTTCAGCCAACGTCTGTGTGGCAAGGTGACAGATACTGCTTGCAAGTGAGGTAAGTTAACTGAAAAAATGAGAAATTTCCTTTCTCGTGTATTGCATAGCAGTAAAATTTGAATGAAAAGAAAGCATGCTTTACCTTTCACCCATGCGTGCAGTTTATTGATTGTGGCATGTGTGCAGATTGAGGTTAGACGGGTAGCAAAGATCTAGTTTTTGCATATGAAAACACATCAATAATCAAGCTAATGTGGTGTGGTTGTGGCTCATACTGTATTTTGTTGACTGCAGCGGCCTCAGCAACAATGACCAGCTGAGCGTGAAGGACAGCGGTAAAGGGGACAGTGACTTCAATGACAGCGACTCAGATGTCAGTGGAGATGGCGGCAAGAAGAACTTCAGCACCTTCCAACCCAGACTGAAAAGTAAGTTTTAAACATTCCAGGGAGAATAATTAATCATAATCATTTCACAATCCAAAATTTTTACACATCAAAATTAAAAATGTTCCAAAGGTTTCTTTCAAGGGTACAATTTTAGTCCATGTTATAACAACTAAAATGATGATACATAACAATTATTTTGTTTTACATGCTTGGTTTACATAATGGCAACACATATCAGGCTTCTCTACTATTATTTTGTCTTTTGCATGCTAAGTTTAAAAACCACATGTTCTGCTTATTACCTTGATTTAAAATGGCATTGACAGCCATTTACATGCCTTGGGAAAATGTTCATACCTGTCGTGCCTCTATTAGAATTTGCAACAATATTCAAGATTTTTATTGGGATTTTGTGTGAAACCAAGGCTGAGTTGTGTGTACGAGACAAATGACACATACTAAGATTTTGATTTGCAAATCTTCAAAGAGTAGTGAGGATATTTGTTTAGTATTTAATCTAAAATCATCTATCCATCTAATGGCTATGTCCTTGCAGTGGGTGGCCAGTACCTAACTCTAGCGATTCATGGGAGAAAGGCAGGGTACACTTTGTACAGGTTACCTGTCCATCGCAGGGCAACATAGAGGACATGCAGGACAATCAACCATGTACATATTTACAACTAAGGAACATTTTGTGAAGCCATTTAACCTGATAGTCATGTTTTTCCACTGTGAGAGGAATCAAGACTACCCAGCAAGAACACACTTATGCACAGGGAGAACATGCAAACTCAATGCAGAAAGAACCCAGAACTTCTTGTTGCAAGGCAACAGTGCTAACAACTGTACCCCCATGCAGCAATTACATGAACTACAGCTTTTTCTAGCTGATATGCAAAACACTGTATATGGAGGAAAACTACCACTGCACTCCAGCCTGAACCTATGACCGCACCATGACTGAATTCCAAAGCTAACTTTTCAGATATTTATTTACTTTTTTTTTTTTTTTTTTTACAAAATTTAAAAATGAAGGCAGTGTATCATTATCTTCCACTTCCCAGTTACATTATAGTTTGCATTAATTTGTGACATAAAACCACAGTAAAATACATTAAGGTTTGTGATTGTGACCTTGATGTGTTTGAGGTTTCAAGTAAAGTCTTGGAGGTATTTGAACCTGCATAATTGAAGTGTATTGTACTTAAAAGCAAAATATTGAGGTCTACATTTTTTTATGTGAAAAATCAAGGCAAGAAGTATCACTTAAATATAAATCAATGAAATAACCTTGTTGTTTTTACCAAAGGTTATTTACTTTTTGAAAATATAAATAATTAATAATGGCAATAATTGTTAACATTTTGTCCACACTCAGTTTTTGTTTTACTTATTCAGACCTGGATAGTAACAAAAGTAGCTTTAAATATTTCCCGACTTTGCAAGACTGCATTTAAATAAAAGTTTGACAGGTTGACATTAAAGCTGGTTATATAACATCTACACTTACTGTATCTAATCTGCAGTTTTGTTTGTCTTACAGGTACTAGTAGCAGCTTATCTAGAGACTGCCAAAGTGCCTACTGTGTGATACCACAAAGGAGCTACAGGAACCCTAGAGAAAATGCCTACACTATAGGCTTCTCCCCCATTCCTGTTTTCAACAATCCTCACATCATTAGGAAGGACTGTGGATACAACACAAACCAGCCAAAACCAAGAAGCAATATGCAGACTTTTTCCAGATCTGGGACTCTTCCTTCCTACTTCTCCCAACAGCTGCCTGAAACTGATGCAGGACAGGCCACTGTCCACCAGGAGACTCCCAACATTGTAACAGTGGCTACAGAATCTGAAGTTGCAACTATCTTTTAATTAAATGTGCAGGTAATCTTATTTAGCCACACATTGTGGATGTACATGTGTAGAAGCTTGTATTATATTCTTAATTAACAAGTGTACATATTTGTTTATGAGGAAAATGTAGGAGAATGCTTATTGGATATGGACTAATCAAGCTTTTCCTGGCTGATACTTATTATTGTGTGTCTGTGAATTGCCTGTTTTAATTTTGACAGGTCATTTTTTTCCTAGTAATTATTAAATTTGGAAGAAGAAATGCACATTTTTGATAGAGGTAGTAGTTATAAATCAAACAGGAAGTGAAGGCTTTACTAGCTTACCACAATTTATGTATCTATGCATACATACCTAAACTTTATCTAATTTCTCAGAGCAAATGTTGATTTGAGGGTTATAGACCAAAAATGGTCAGACCTCATTGTATTGATTTATTTAATGAAGAGGGAAAAACAAATGTTTTTTTCAGTATTTAACTTGCTAATCAGTGGTCATTGCCAATCAAAAAAAAAAAAATTGTCCAATTCCTCTCTCTGGAAGATTGGTTGTTGCACCTCTTTTGTGTATTTGTCTTTCTTTATTTGAGTTTCAGTATATTGTTTCCTGTGGTGTCTACTGCTGTGTTTCTGTTGTTTTTTGTCAAATAAAATTTCTGAACTAATACAAAATGCCAGCCAGCATTTTTTTTATACAACAATGTGATTAAAATTAATGAAGCATAACAAATAATCATTTTAATTAAGGGACATTAGAATAAAAGATGAGAATCCCTCCCCTGCTTTAATTTTGTGTAAACATGCAAAACTCCTCCTCCAGTTTTAGATCTAGATGTCGAAAACTCCAGTCAGAGCTGATCAGATGTGCAATCCTGTGCTCCCCTCCATTACCTGGGAGACCTGCTTTGAAGACTCCAAGGTTGCGTCGTTTGGTTTCTGGCATGCAAATGAGCAAAAAAAAAAAAAGAAACAGGATCTGGTGCTCCTGAGGAAAAATAAGGTATAAAGCATTATACCGACAAAAAAAAAAAAAAAAAAATCTTACTGGGGTGCTGTCAAATCAACGGCTGTTCTTTAAAATAATTTTCATCACTATACACAACACAGCACCATGTATCAGGCTGTCTGACAAATTCCCGCCTGTCAGTTGTTGCTATGAGGGGTGAGCCTTTTAATGAAATCCTCTGCTTTTGCTGTGAAAATGAAAAAAAAAAAAAACTACCCATGTACAAAGTGAAATGTAATTTTTTATGCAACTCTTTGAATCCTCTGACACTTACAAGACACCTGCTTGCTGTGCTTTTACTATAAGCTTTTCCAAAGCTGGTTACTGTTTGCTGGTGTAATTCAAACTGTGAACATGCAGGGCAAGTGAAAACTGTTCCTGGTCCTAAATGATTTATCGACGACACGCAGATGAGTTTGAAAATCTATATCCAACCCTGCCGGCAAGTAACACCCTGGATTCTGGACACTGGTTGTTTGTAGAGGTACATATTTAAAGAACATTGCTGTTATATTTTTAGTTGAAAAGCTGGTGTTGTTTTTGTTTTCCCTTTCAAACACAGAAGAGAGGGTTCTGGGACATTTCTAATGTCAAAATTCTATACTTAGTCATACACAAATGTCCAGAGTTTCAAATACTTTTAAAATACATGTATAAGTGTAAATACAGAACCTGTAAAAAAGACAGAGGCTGGCTGGCTGGAAGGATGGATCTAACCAGATCAGAGAAACACCAAAACCTAATTCCATACTTTTCTGTATTGCATATGAACAATGCCATCATATAGCTGCAAATTTAGGACACTCAGTCTGGAAAAAAAAACAAAAAAACTGAAGGTTTGCAAATATATTAAGCAAGAAAAAGATAAATTAAACATATCTCTTAATCAAAAGACCATGCCCATGGGGAAGCTTGTGTTTCTTCACCAACAACTTCAGACAGACAAGCTTGCTTTAATATTGCTTTTATCGACATTTTCAAAACTTGAGATATGCATTTCAAACACTATTAAGTGCCTGAAGAGAATCATCTGTTCGTAAACAACCTTGTCATTGCATTGTTCTGTCCTCATTATTTTCAAAGTCATTTTAAGTGAGCACTTGATTCATGAGAACGAAAAGGACAAGAGAAGAAAGCTGTTACAAATTACTAAACAGTCAGGTAAAGAAGAGTCTTCATGGGGAAATTAATAGATTCTAAATCTTTGGAAAAATGGGGATATTAGTGGATTCAGATAGAAAGCAGAACCCTTTTTATTTTTTCAGGGTTTTTTGTTCCCCTGAACAAAACGTGGGCTGAGAGCTGCCCTCATTTGCATGATCATAAATACTTGCTTTTTTTTAAGCTTTTTGATAGCTGTGATAAAAGCTGGAATGGAGTGGATTAGACACCTTTTACATAACCGTGCAGCACCAAACAGAGTTCTCACATATTAGAATGTTCCTCATGAATAAAACTAATTCCATATCTAAGCTGTCCTGACCACTCTTTCAGTATTCAGAGCTTCCATTCGTCAGAGTCGCCACAGTTTTGAAAATTGCTAAGATATTAACTTGAGGATTCAAGGCCATGAAGTACAAAAAGGCAAGCAATAAGGAAGAAGGTCATATTTGTGCTCCTGGTGATGTTCATGGCCCTGACAGATAGCCAATTGTACACAGAGGGAAAATGCATTTATCAATCAATACAATATGGCTCCCTCTGTCATTGCTTTATATTCATCTTGTAGGTCAAACAAGTTGTGCACTGACCTGACAATTTATGCCACGAGGTATATTCATTTGCACCGTTTGGGGTGAAATGTGTGTCTGCTTTATTTTTAAATTGACTTTCTATCAGTGTCCAGAAGCAGATATCACGAAACATTTCAAACCTCCACAGCCTACAGTGTACAGCAAAACTATTAAACCCTTATGAACTTTTTCAGAGTTTATCATGTTACACCCACAAACTTTGATGTATTTGGAAATTTACTTTTTTTATAAGCTTTTTGTCATGTTATAGTGTTATTCCCTCATCAAAAACATACATGGAGTGTTGCTAGGATTTTTTCATGCATGTTTGAGGAATCCTTGAATCTCCCCTGGCAGCTATGTTGGGGTGCCTAAACACTTGCACTCACAAAGTGCCAGTTTTTTCCCCAAAGCTCATCCTTGTAGTTACAGTCTCCTCACAGAGCATCCCTTCTCAACTCCTTCCACACTCAGCTCCACCAGACTAGTGGCAGCAGCAGTCGATAAATACCTGTTGGAACTGAGCATCTGCTGAGCTTATAATACAAAAAATTTATCAGTCCAAGATTTCCATGGGTTGCAAATGACATAATGAAGAAAAATTGTTGTGGTGACATGCTAAATGAAAAAAGTAGGAGCTTCATACAGAGACTGAGGCACATTTCAAGGCATCATATCACCAAGTCAAATGCCATGTTTTATACATATAGAATTTTTATAACAACAGTAACATAGACTCTTTAGTGTGCTATAAAATGACACTATGTGCCTGGAGAGTATAAGAATTTTTAAATTGTGAGCCAGAAAGAAATGGGTACATAAATTCATGATACAAATCTTAAAAAGTGAAGCATTTTGTGAATATTTGTCTCCTTTACTTTTATACCTGTACGTAAGCAAAGCTGGTAGCATAATGATTAGGGGATGTTTTTCTTCGGAAGAGACCAGAAAGCTGGCTAGAGTGAAAGGGAATGTGGTTTGAGCCATTCACAGGGCATGTCTAGACTTGATTAAAAACAATCTCCACGTATGGAGTTGCCAGAGTTACACTGATTAAGATCAAAGCATATTTAGATGTTTCAGTGGCTCAGTCAGGTGTAGACATAAACAAACTGAGAAGCTGTGATAAAACTTACAAACTGATTTTAATGGAAGTGCTCCATGAAGTTTGCATTATCTATTCTATTTTGAAAGTCAAAACATGAAGTTTCTAGATGTGGAATGCCACAAAAGTCGTCCAGTTAGGTAATTGGACCTAAGGGTTGCATTACAACTCATATTTTTATTTTGAAAAAAAAAAGTTTTAAAAAAGTTACTGTTCTTTAAAGTAAATGTTGACGAATTACAATATTAATCTATCACAAAGCATTTCCACAAAATGTTTAGCTAAATGTACACATCTTAACATTTGTAGAAGTACAGACAGAACATATGAAAACATTCAAGGTGTGTAATTCAAGGTGTATAATTGCTTCTTCCAAGTCTCCATAGAACTGCTTCTCATCTCTACAGCTACTCCGTAAATGAATGAGTCACATCTGCCTTCTGCGTCTCTTCTGCACCTGTGGTGTTAAGTTGATTTTTGAAAAATAGCAAAATATACGACTGCGATTACGTTGTTATGGCCTTTAAGCATATCAGCTTTGGAACAATCTCTCCCGCATGTAAAAGACGGAGCCTCTCTGAATCGATGGCATGTGGCGCTTCAGGCCCGCTCCAGACTGCACTATGTTTTGTACTTCTCACACCTCTTCTTCATCTTTGTCTGAGCTGCCAAGTGTGAATATTGACTTTTGGATGCGTTGGATTGTGGGACTTACGCTGAAGAATAGCAGCATTTGTTTTTTACTTGACAGTTTGTCTTGAAGCCGAGGCTTTGTTTATGCTCATTTACCATTAAGATGTCAGCTGTGCCATTATTCCTAGATTTGAAGAGAACGAGTTTGCTCGTGCCGGTGGTGTCTGATGGTTTAAACTTGAGAGACACAGTGTGGGTTTGGACATGGGCAAAAGCAACAATTTTCACTTAATCATAGGATGTTATCAGAAGGTTTCTGTCATCCCACCGTAATTTTCGTCTGTGAATACAGTATGCCACAGAGGGAACATGTCCCACATCTGGTGTATTATTTCAGTCTTCTGTTGTTTTATCATATTCTTAAGGATGTGGGAATTCAAAGGAGTTTATAGACATCACTTCAGATTTTAAGCCTAATCCTTTACAAGCACCAACCTAAAGGAAGTCCACCCCAGACATTAAAGAGTAAAAAGACTGTCATCTTTTGAGACATGCGTGTTTCTTATTTTGCTGAAAGTTGTCAGAAGTTAATTATCCTGCCTGTATTTGTGTAGTCTGAACATGGATCAAGCTAATCTTCAGAGTTTTTCTGAGGCTGTTCCTCACTTTCAAACAAATTTACTTTACCTAAGAAAACTGCCTGCTGGCTAGAGCGCTACATTAAACGGGCAAACACGAGAGTGGTGTCAATCATTCCTCATCTACCTTTCAACAGCAGAGCAAAGGGAAGCATATTTCCTCAACCTTGGATGTTGTGCAATTTTCAAAACATCACAAATCAACAGAAAGCGCCATCGTTTTGAGATCTCTTGAATCATTCAAGAAAAAATAATTCAATATTTATATTCTAATCTGAGAATCTTATTTTCATTCTATGAATAGAAGCTGTTTTAAAAGAGCATTGTTGTTTAGTGGTGAATCAGAACCACAGTCCAAATGGGACATGAGAGAGATAACCGTCTCCTCTAACTGAAGGTCTTACTTCTTTAATAGAAAAAACACTTTTTGCGCTAAAAGTGTAAAAAACTTTAGTAAAAAAATTTTATTTAAGATGGTTGGATAAGCAAAGAATGAGGAAAGTTTTGATGACCAGCAAATGCTGGGTGTTCCTATTCCAAATGTGAAACAGTGCAAAGAGACACTTCATTACAATCTTAATTGTCAACATATTTTTTGAGCCACAATCTTCTGGACAATACCAATACATATGTGCCACATTGCTATGACAAAAGGTGGCTTGGTAGCAATATATGACAGACTAACCAATGTTAAAAATCATTGAAGAAAAACAGTTCTGAAGCAGCAATGTTTTACAATGGGCTGGATCCCATTCAGTATAGTATAAATATTGTACGAGGGCATTTATTGATATTCCGAATAGTAAGCATGACTTTAGGTCTTTTAGGGCTGTAACAATTCAATTAATGATTTGAGTACATCAGTTATTCAAATTTCTTGTTGAAATTTATCTGCCTTGAAGGTTTGTTAAATGATGTTTTACTGTTTAGCACCTTGTGTGTGTAATGAGTTGTGTTGCACAACACTCTCCAGTCCGCCAGTGAGTCGGTGACTGCTGCTATATATTATTAGCATAAAGTCCTGCATAAGGCCAAAACCCTTTTCCTGGAAAAGTACAATTCCAACACGCCTGGATGATCTTGTCTCCTGTGTTTTGACTTGATGTCCCCTATCACTGGCTGCATATCCTAAGCAATGAGATTTTCTGAAGCAACTATATGCTCCCTGTCCTCTGGCTTAGACATGACAGGTACTCAGATTGCGATCACAGGAGGCTGCTTATATTTTACTGCAGCCTCTGTAGGTTTTGGGCAAGCTATTTTACAGTTAAAATTTGGAGCAGAGACTTAAAGAATAGTTTAAAATATTATTATTTTATTCATTTGTTTGCTTGTAAACTGCAGCTTGAAATGAACCCCTTTGACTAAAATCTTCTCGTAGTTATGGCTCAGCAGTGGAAGCGTGTATCACACCGCATTTTTGGATGCTTTTGATAAAGTCAATCTAAGAATGAAGCTCCATAATTTCTAAGAGAATTGTGATGCAGTCCAGCTTTAATTTCCCAACCCACCATTTTTGTCACCATTTCCCTCCGTCTCCAAAACAAGCGTATACGGTACACGAGTCAGCGTTGGTGTGAGAGATCAAGCTTTTTTATTATAGATCACCACCTTTGTGAGGGAAGGGAAGTATACCAGTTTCAGGACTTGTTTTGTAGCAGCTTCATGAATAAATCCCCTGGGCTTTGTGACCAGTGCACATGTTGCACTTCACTGTTTTTTAAGGAATCTGCGCAGCATTTTGCCATCTATCTATCTATCTATCTATCTATCTATCTATCTATCTATCTATCTATCTATCTATCTATCTATCTATCTATCTATCTATCTATCTATCTATCTATCTATCTATCTATCTATCTATCTATCTATCTATCTATCTATCTATCTATCTATCTATCTATCTATCTATCTATCTATCTATCTATTGATCTATTGATCTGTTGTGTGGTTCTTATGGTTTCTGATGATTTACAAAATAAGTTTTGGGTTCGTTTGTTGTTGCTGCTGCTGTTTTCTTGTCCAATAGGGTTTGTCAAGGGAGTAACTCTGTGTTTGGTTGTGTGTGGGGTAACAGAAGGAGGCTAGGGCTTGCCTGGGGGGCTGTTTGTGCAAGAACTGATGTTAAAACATTTGTAACATTTGAAGAGCTGCAGTTGGCCTCTCTGCTTTTGGGGAAGCCCATGTGTTTGTCAAAACTAAAACTGTAGAAGAAAGTGATTTCATGTAGACTTATGTATTGAACTGATTAATTTTATTTAGTTTTGGTTTTGCTTTGACTCTCATTGTCATAAAAGGATTGTTTAAATGTTTATACTTTTATATCACTACTTTATTTTTTGTGACTTTTTCAGATTTTATACATATTTGAAACATGGAGAATACAAAGCTCATCTAGAATAAATACTTTATTGATTATTTACAGTCTTCTCAATTTTCTAATTTGCATTGAGAAAAAGCAAAGTACAGACATATTTATAACAAACAAGAGATATCCTGAGTACAGCTGTAAAAACTGTCTAGTTTTTACTATGAACTGAGGTTCAAATGAGAGATAAGTGTTCAATTTGAGTGACATTTTCATAAAATTTGATGGATACATTTTGACAAATATTTTAGCATTTTTGTTTGCAACACTTCAAGTAATTAATAAAGATTTTATTTTACATAACGTTGCGTTGTGCTCTGGCTATATATACTTTATACTTGAGAAATGATATTATGTAAGATGCATCTTTGAGCTCTTCCAGAAAACTGGTCGATCACTCGTTCAATGCTTCACATTCACCTTCGTTGGAGAAACTCAGGTTTCACTTGGGAGCAATATAACAATTTACAACATATTTATTTTAAAGTGGAAATGTAACAAAAAGGTAAAGAAATATGTTTGACATATGACAACTTGTTCCAGCATCTTGCATGTTAAGACTTTTACAGCATGAGGTCAAGATTATTCAACAGAGGCCCATGCAGTATGCTCTGACAAACATGACAGAGGCAATTGAAAATGTGGGAATAAGCACAGAATTGTACATACTCACTCGCATGGATGTACAAAAGCGTTAGAAATGTGAATTAGAAACTGCCTTTTTGATGTGCAATTGACACAACGATCTGAAGACTGAACAAGTAATTTTCACAATTTCAGTTCTGATCTGAAAAATGCACCAAAGTGACATAAAAAAACCTAATCTGCAGTCACTGCAGTATTCTCAGCCGTGTAATGTTCATGTTGAAGGTTTTGCACCACTAGGGGGAAACAACAAGCTGTGGAATTAATAAATATTACAGAGCAGTTCAAACATCATATGCCACCTTTTTAAATACAGCAATCTGACTGAGATGAAAGCTATGATATAATAAAATAAATAGGTTTTTTATTTACTGCGTGCTGTTGTGGCTGATTCACAGGAACCCAGAGATCTTTCCCTGCAAAAAGGAGGGCAGCTTTATTCATGAGCTCTTGCTGTGCTTTAACAAAACCTCACTTTTTAATGGACTTTCAGTGAAGACTCACAGGAAGCTCGTGTTCAACAGTAACATCATGCAGAGTGGAAATAATATGTCAGTAGTCTCAATTTTTTGTTGCCATTTGAGATGTGGCCTGTCTTTGTTCAGCTCTGGCTTTTAGTGACAAGTTCGCCCAAAACCACCGCTGTCCTCCTGTTTATGTGACTTTTTTTTGTAAATTTGTTGTTATTTTTTAGGAAATGTTCAACTGTCTTAAATTGCTCTGATGTGGCATCATCTGCAGTGCTAAGGATGTGCTACATTCAAGGCCGATGAACAAACAAAAGACGAGTATGTGCTGAAGAGGTTTCAGCAATCAGATAGTTTGAGTGTTCATTTTCAGCTGAAGCACATCTGCAAGCAATCCACAACGTCATGAACTCCACATACAGCTGTTTCATCTTTACCTCAAACAGACCCAAGAATAAGACCCACACACACACACACACACCCACAAGCACATTGGATGGAAATAAGCTGAGATTCTCGCCTTAACTTCAATGGAAATGAAGGAGGACCTAATTAGCACTCCTAGAAGAGTAGTTTCATGATAAAATAGAACATGAGCTCAAATCTCCACTGGGCTTGTTTTCAAAATGAGCTATTATTATTCAACTTTTAACAAGCAAATACATGGCATGACCACATAGGAAGCACACCATGTTACTTATGTGATAAAAGCAATAACAATAAATAAATAAAGCTCTTAGGGGTTTGACACACACAATAGAATATTTAATCTGTTGCAGGCTTCAAGACTTTGTAAACTTGTTTATGGCAATGTACCAATGTAATTATTGCTATGTAATCATACAAGAGTTCCTATGCAGTCTGAAAAATTACAGAATTTGATTTTACTATTTACCGGGTCTTGATAACTATGGACAGAAAAAATAGTGTGGGAAATATTTCTATTTCCAGACTTCATTCAATGTCTCTGTCTTGCCTTCCTTCGTCTGCTCCTATGTCCTTCAATCTATTCTTCATTTCTTCTTTCCTTTTTTCCTTCACAATGCTGTCCACACTGTCTTATGTCTTTCTTTTCTTCTGTCCCTCATTTCCAGTGTCCTACCTCTCTTTCTTGTGTCATTTCTACTTTCCTTTCTTCTGTTGTTCATTAAAGAAGCAAAATGTCCTTCATTGTTTCTTTCTTTGCTTCCTACCTCTTCTGAATCCATATACTCCTTTCTTTCTGTTCTTCACTCCTTTCTTTTTTTCTCAAGTCCTTTCAGACGTCTCTTCTCCATCTTTCTCGTAGTTCTTTCTTTCCCTCTTTTCTTCCTTGTCGCCTTCCTTCTCCCGTTCTTCTGTCCTTGTGTTTGTCCTTGTGCCCTACCTCCATTACTTTGTTTCTTGATTACATTCTTTTCTGCCTGCCTTTTAGTCTGGTGTTTTTAAAGAAGCCTATATATATATATATATATATATATATATATATGTATATATATATATATATATATATATATATATATATATATATATATATATATATAAACAAGCTTAACTTGAGTACTTTACATCTCGGAGAAATACGAACTGTCTAGTTGAGTCAGGAAAAGTATTTTCTTCAAAGTCTACTTACTGCTGATATTTAACAAATAATGTAAACTGGAATTGAAGTCTCATATCAAAGTCTGCTTAGAACCTGATACAAACTTGGCGCAGCTCTGTTGACGGCTGCTACTCCACGTCAGCGCCAGAGAGGTTGACCTCTGTCTCGCACAGTAATGGCACTCGGTGCCTGCAGTTCTGTCTCTATCTGCAGAGTGTGCCAGCTCACACGTTAGGAGAGCTCGAGTTCTGCAGCTGATGATGATAAATCTTTGCCAGTCGCTCACCAGTTGATTGTGGTTTACAGCTGAGCGAGGGGAGCGTCTTATTGTGTGAGCACAGGGCCGCCATGGAGATGGGGCTGCCAAAAGGAGGCACAGCTCTGGTACATGAAAGAGCAAATTAGGAGGAGAGAGATATAGAAAGAGAATGAGGGAAAAGGGAGGGCAGGCTAATATGTTGAATCAATCAGTCTAAATGACTTGCTTATGTTATTAGCTAACAGTGTTTTGTTTCTTCAGCTCCCTGAAGTTATTAGTGTTTCATAGTTAACCTTGAAGTAATTGGAATGGCTGCGTTGATGTTCTCCTATCTCTGCAAGACTGACAGTTTATTTTTCTTCAGTGGAAGGCTTCCCTCCTCTTTCATGTCGCTACAGTATTTATGAATTAGCTTCCTGTCACTTTACAGTACAGCCTAATACTAATTGGTGGCGAGATATATGGGTTATTCACATCCCGCTAGGTGGCATACAGTCTTCCTTCCTGCCTTCCTTCCTTCCTTTATGGCATTAACACGACTGAAAATTGTTGAAACTAATAACATGGTGTTGCTCCGGTAATGTCGCTGCACAAATTGCACCTTCCTTGAAAATGGTATAATCTCAGACATAAATTTAAACACTAAGACTCCACTGCTAGGGCTCCTCCAACCAGCCTCCTGACATTTTAATTTGATGCTTCATCTGCAAATTAGACATGCACTGCACAGATATTGGCTTATTTTTGTTTTTTGACGACCCAACATTGGCATGGGACTCCTACGGATTAAACTAAATAAATTCGAAAAAAAAACATAACCCCTGGTAATTTCTGCGCTGGTCCTCTACATGGTTTGAGCCGATTTTTCACGCAAAAGACCAAGGCCTTTTCAGACTTAGACTGTTTAAAAGCACAATAAGAAAATATGAAGAAGAAATTATATAAAAGATGGTGAGGAAAGAGGGATGTACAGAAAGATAGGAAGAGTCAAGGGCATGAAAATAACAGAAGAAAGGAAAGACCAGAAATAAAATTAGGAAAGAGGCCAAAGGAGGGATGCACAAAGAAAGGACGCAGAAGGGCAAGCATCAAGAAGATGGAATGGAAGACAGAAAAGAAGAAGGCAAGGAATGGATGAGGGCTGACACAAAAACAAATATTTGACAGCAAAGATACACAAAAGACAGAGGGAAGGAAAGACAATTAAGAAACAGACAAGCTAAGAACCTAAAGTCAGACACAAGAAAAAACTCAAGGAAAACAGAAGAAGAAAAATATAAAAGTAGGGCAGAATGAAGGACTTAAAGAGGCAGTGTCATGTAAAAACTAACGTTTTGAGCTTTATATCATGTTATGATGTTATTCCTATATCAAAAACACACCTGCAGTCTTGTCTTGATTCTGTCATACAAGTTTGAGAAATCCCTTCATCTCCCATGGCAGTTAGTCAGCTGTCTAAAACACCTGGTTGGATCCAGCTCCGCCTTCAAGGCACAGCTCCTCCTCAGAGCTGCAGTTTCCAAGCTTTTGTCTCATTGAGCAGTATTTAGTATTTATTTAGTATGCACTGCAACTTTAGAAGGTATTAAAAAGTTAATAGAGGAGAAATGTTGTGACGATTTCATAGTGTTAAATCAGGAAGTAAAATTTCAAAATTGATCTATGCAGCATTTTTATAACTGAATGTAACATAGTTACTTGATAATGCTATGAAATTGCGCTATGTGCCTGGAAAAGAACATAATACTGCACCTTAAATCTAATTCTATGCTTTTCAAGTTTATCGTATGCTGCATAGGAACCCTGCTTTTGACCTCGGTTCTTATTAAGTGTTGATAATTCAGACAGTGCTTCACTAAAAAATGAATTAATCTGTCATGTTTTTTGATGACTACCAAATGAGTGGCATGCTATGCTGCAAAATACTGTGGCTTGTGCTGTGTTGTCAGAGACAGCGGATGCAAAGACGGTGGGCACACCATATTGTTTGAATTTATTAAAAGAAAAAATTATCTAAGATAAAAAAAGACAGTCTGTCAGAAGCATTTTTGCATGTTTATGAGGCTTTGCTTTGCTCAATTTTGTTTCATTTTAGTTTTATAGAAAAAATTGTCCTTTTTTAATTTTCTGATAGTCTCTTGCCTCTGTGGACCACTTTGCTTGATAGAT
Organism: Gambusia affinis; assembly: GCF_019740435.1. NCBI lineage: Eukaryota > Metazoa > Chordata > Actinopteri > Cyprinodontiformes > Poeciliidae > Gambusia > Gambusia affinis. The sequence goes on from NC_057878.1 coordinate 14,308,947, forward strand.
ATCTGTCCAATAAGTTAATTTAAATGACTTTTTGAGGACGATGATTGATCCATTGCATACTAAACAACTCGGCCGTGACATCAAATGCTGCCACAGAAATAATCTGGAAATATTTTTCGGATTACGCTGATCTCCATTTTATAGGAATGCTATTCTTTAAATGCCCTTCACCTTTTCATTAAGCCAGCAGGCTCACAGTTACTTTCAACATCATAAATCTGGAAATAAGTCTATTATTGGTTTTGGAGCTCAAGGGATTTTAAGGGCATTTGGCTCACATTGAAAGGGCCTTGAACGCATATTCAGACCTCTTGAGCTTTACTACAGAACAACAATTGTCTACTTTTTAAAAATGTTGAAAAACATTTTTTTCATATAAAAAAATGGTTTTGTCTATTATACAAATTAAAATCTGAACAGTGAGCTGTCCATTTCCCCCCTTTTCTCTTACACCGAACTGAATAATAAACACAATCCAACTGTGTGTAATTTGAGCTCACTATTAACACATGCGGTTTGAGAAGGCCTTAGAGGTTTGGTAGATAACATTAGTGAGAAAACTTTGCATTGTCTAGTCCAAGGAACATAGCAAAGTGGTCTGATTAAGGTAAGGAGAAGCTAAAAGCAAAGTTATGTTGTAAAACAATATCCCAAGCTTTGGGCTTCTTGTGAAGCACTATTCAATTTAATTTGACACATAAATTGGTCAATTTATGTCAAAAAAGGGTAAAACTTGCACAGCTGCAAATGTACCAAGACTCCACAATCTACATACAGGTCTGGAAAAAAATAAGAGACCACTGCATTTAGCCTCATTGAAAACCTCCTGGGTATTCCACCAAATATTGATTTCTGAACTCGTCCTGAGTTAAAAACACTTACATTGTTCTTTCTAGATGAATATGAACTTGTTGCCTCATTTGACGTCTGAAGTCACTGCATCCTTTTTTGTTATATTGACCATTTCTCATTTTCTGCAAACAAATACAAAAGTTTTGCTAGGATTTTGGAGACATGTTGTCAGAAGTTCATAGAGTAAAATAACAATGCTCATTTTACTCAAATGTAGGCTATATCTATAAAAAGTAAAATCAGAGAAGCTGACCATTCTAAGAGGTCTTTTAATTTTTTTGGTGGTTGGGTACTAACAGTCCCGGCAAAAGAAGGCAGCCAAGAGGTTAATGATAGCACCACAGGAGCTAAAGAAAGCCACAGCTCAGATGGGCTTTGTTAGCATCATGCTAAGGGGATGTGATTCTATAGTAGAGATGGGGGAATTAGGTGGCATCTAGGAATAAAACATGTTAGAGTCTGAAATATAATGGGGCAGAGAGTCCCTTTCTTTCATTAAGTCAACTATAAAGAGCCATGTATGCTCAATTCATACACACACATCAACAGGCATGTTCACTTTAATTGTTGTCAAGCACCACTGCTTTTAACATTTTTATTAAGTTGGCATGGCTTTTAGGCAATGTATCCACCAGAGTGCAGTTCTGAGTAAGCTTCTGAATTCAGAGGTAAAAATGTTTCTGAACACACCAAACATGGTGACGCTAGAGAAAATCATGATACTTTACATTCTCAGAAATGGATACAAAAAAGATGCACCACAATACATGGACGTGGTCTGTGCTGTCATTCAATATATCACAACACTTAGCTTGGAAAGTTTTCTCCCTGGTCACACCAATGCGCAAAACTGATGATGAATGACATTTTCAATATTTCTGAGTGCCTGCTAGGGCACATTTGATCAGATTTTTCCTCTTTGTTCCTTTTGTTGATTGTATGTGAGGCACACTGCCCCCACAATTACCAGTGATATTGCTTCATTTGTCCATTTTGATATACACTACAAGCTCCATGATGACAAACTAAAATATGTGAAAGACATACAGAAGGCTTTGTCTGCATCTGCATAAGCAGACATAAATTGCTATTAAACAGCCAGAAATACAATGAAGACCAAAAGAAGATTTGTGGCAAGACTTGACAACAGATGTTTACATAACTCTCCACCCAATGTAATCGAGATACAGCTATTTTGCAAAGAAGGAAGGGCAAACATTTTGGTCTGAAGATGTGCAAAGTTTGTACCTAGACAAAATCTGAAATAGTTGAAAAGGTATGAATAGTTTTCCAAGGCAGTGCACATTGTCAAAAGAAGAAAAAAGTTTTTTTTTTGTTTTTTTTAATTATTTGTTTTTGTTTTCATTGGGTTTCTCAAAGATCATGCAGGTTGGAGCAGGTTTACTTTAGAGTACAGGAACACCACCGTCTGGGTCATATTAGAGATGTTTACTCCTCCTGTCAAAGCATGAGTTGTAAATTTCTGGCGTGCAGGAAATGAAAGATGCTGTGGCATGTTGAGTGCAGACACCAAAGCAGTGTCACCTTCAGTGAGCATTTCTCTTGTTTGGACTGGCAGGTGATATCAGAGGATAAACTCCGTTTTGACCTTGCACTCACTTGTCACAACAAAAACACAAGAAAAAGAACAGCAGAGGGAGGAAAAAAAAAAACAACTACCACCCATCACATTTCAAATAATATTCCTCGATTCAGCTGGTATCACACTGTGCTGCTGCTAAAAACTCTCACTTGAGCCTGAGAGGAGCTAGGGATGGCAAAGCTCCACGATAACACTGTTTACTAAAAATGCTAAGAAGAAAAAAAAAGAAAAAAAAAGAAAAAAGAACAACAGCAAACACGTCTTCATTAATATTCACTGCCACAAAGGTGTGATTGATTCCATCATCAGCCGAGTTATTTTTGTGACCAGTACAGGAACATCAAAACACCATGACCTCCATTTATTCCCCCTTTGAAATTGCGTTCACTTTATTCGCCTCTCTGGCTGTCCAATAGCTTGAATCATTTCTCCCGGGAGGTGTTTTTTTCTAACCTGCTGCTTCTCTGCCGGTCCTAAGAGCACTGTAACCAGCAATTCTCTCACACCGTATGTGGGACACTTGAGCAAAGAGGGAGACGAGGCAGCTGGCACGGCCTTGGTGAGACTGTGGGCTATATTCATCTTGATGAGAATTTAGCCAGGAGAGCTAAAAAACAAAGTGGCACACGTGGTCTGTCTTAATAATGAGTGGATCCTTTGAAAAGGGAATCAAAGTAACTTATTTGCTGAGCTCAGAGTTCAAGAAGGGAGTAATAAATTAGCATTTTGTGTGTCATCTAAGTCTTATTTAGAGTATCACTCTCCTCAAAGTAGAGCTAAATTAAAACGTTTGCTACAAAGTGGAATTATTGGGTGCTCTTTTTCCAAGAATTAAATCAAAAGACCAACCGGACCCAGAAAATCCATGAACTTTGGATTTTTAAAGGGACCGTTTAAGGTTCTTATTGATATGTTATTGCAAGCTCAATAACACACATACTGTGGATGTTCTGAAATAAAGAAAGTAAACTTTAAGAAAATTCACAAGACCTTGTCTGTTCTTTTAGCTTTACTAAAATTATTTTCTCTTTTTTTGTTCTTGTTTTCTCCACTGAAGTTAGGAAATTTATTCCCAGCAGTTTTCGCAAGACATTTAAGTCAGAAAAGAAAGAGACATTCATCTTCAGTTATTTATCATAAGATTTTCACATAGTATTGCCTAATTCTGTTTCCTTTATTTGTGAAAAATTAAATTGTGCTTAAAGAGCAGAAATCAACGTCGTTTGTCACAAAAAGAAAACAAAACGAAAAAGTCTTCAACAGAAAGGACACTGTGCCACCTAGTCCTACAACTTTTGTTTGTAATAAGTTCTGCAAAACACTCAGTGCAAACATGCAGCAAGAATAGAACCAGAAATATGAATCTTTGTGTCTACTAACATCTCTGACATTGTTTTGAGAAATATTTGTCTCAAGCACAACGCAATACACAGTAGAAATCATGTGTAGTGTTTAAATATAAAATTGTAAATATTTCTAAATCTGTTTTTCTGTGTAATGAGCTGAAAATCTGCATATTAGGCACCTGAAGGCTAAAACTAAATTTTATATATTTTTCTACTTGCTTGTATAAGTCAAAGTTAAAATGAAAAAACAAATATTATGAATATGTTAGAATATAGAGTAAGCAGCAGGAAAGAAGTAGTACTTCTATGTTTTGAATGAAAAACATCTGTTGTGTATTTTTGTGTAAAGACTGTTTTTATTCTAATTGTAAATGTGTTTTTGGTACCTGTCAGCAGAAAATCATTGCAATCAGCAGCAATAAAGGCCTAAAAACATCAGATTCTGTATAATAAATAAACTATTACTTCTTTTTATTTGGACTAAATTTAGATCTGTTCTAAATTTGTAAATCTTTAAATATAAAATATCTTTAAATATAAAATTGTAAATATTTGTCTGTTTTTCTGTGTAATGAGCTGAAAATCTGCATTTTAGGCACCTGAAGGCTACAACTAAATTTTATATATTTTTCTACTTGCTTGTATAAGTCAAAGTTAAAATGAAAAAACAAATATTATGAATATGTTAGAATATAGAGTAAGCAGCAGGAAAGAAGTAGTACTTCTATGTTTTGAATGAAAAACATCTGTTGTGTATTTTTGTGTAAAGACTGTTTTTATCATATTCAATGCATTTTAAGAATCTCTTATTGACGTTTCCCTAAAAGAGATTACAGCTTACAGCAAGTCACTGGTGAATAAGTGGAATGGGACACAATCAAAACAGTAATATAGAATATGTAATGCTCATCATTTGCAGTGTCCTATTTTACTGCAATTTAAACACATTTATAAGCATAAATTTAAAGTGATTTTAATTCGCTTGGGACATGGTATTAGCCTTTTTTTTTTTTTACATTTTCACAACATGTACCAAAATACTCAATGGAGCATTCTTTGTCTTTTCAATTTAAACATTTGAATGATTGAAATTTCTAAGGTGTTTTTTTTTTTTCCTGGACATGAAAAACATTTCTCTCTTTTAGTTACGGAGCCATAAAAGCTCTTCATAATCTTCTACAGCAATGCTTAGTAACCTCCCCTTTCAAATGGAAAAAACAAAATAAGCAGAAAATAAATTCCTTGGGGATATACTTACATTTGGTAGTTCAGCTGAACATCAAACAAAAATATACAATTCAAGATAATCTTCACAAATATTATAATGTTTGTTCTGTGTCTCTTTTAAGTTTTGGACTAGGAATGAATTTAAAACAGGAAATGATTTTCTGGTGAATTAAAGCCTAATTATATCTATAAGTATTCCACATGTTTTACATAAACATTTCTTGTCTCTCTATGAAACTGTTCTAGATTACCATTTCAAGAAGCTTTTGGATTTGTAAAATTTCAACTGTATTAAAATCTCCTTTTATGTTCAGAGCCATTTAGAAATAGAAATGACAGGAGTTTGTGTTTTCATGGTGTTAAAATCATCATTGGCGCACCACATAAAGATTAAAATTGTATTGCTTTGAGGTTATTGCTTTTTTCCTTCAAGGATGTAATGTGCCTTCTGCAGATTATGGCTAATTGTGAGTTTAAATCTAAATTACCTTGGGGTTGGTGTCACCCCAAAGTAAACCAAATCAAAACGTTCAATTGGATCATTTGCTAAATGCTTAAACAAATACTAATGGATCATTTATTTCAAATGTTGACCTCATTCTGTGTAGTAATAAAAGGTAACACAAGGTTATTTGGAGTTGCTGTGTTTAAAGATGACAGATAACATTGTCTCTGTGGTGAATTACTCTCAAGATTCTCATTTAGTGCAACTTCAGAGTAAGTAACTTAGCAACCTGGAAACTAACCTCACTAAGTCAGCCTGTCCAACCAAATTGGACTTTATTGTTTTAAAACAACTTCAATCTGACCATTTTTTACAAACCTTTAAACCATTATCAGTGTTGGGTTGGATTGTTGATCTTACTCTGATTGTTTATAGAAAATGTGGACGTAACAGGCAATCCTACAATACTACCACTACAAAATCCTGAAATATCCCTTTAAGAAACCTGCTTACAGAAAGACCCTTGCACAGTCAAACCATCCAGGCCAAATTGCAGACTAATGTGTGTAAATTAGAATGCACGGTGGCTCCTGTGACTGGCTCTCAGCGTGGGCCTTTGATCAGATGAATGCATATGAAAAAAATGGAAGGGAATTTTTATTTGGCCATTTCAAGGCCTGTCTATCTCCCCATCAATGGTATGTAGACATACAACATACATTATAGTTTCTAACCATGAAACACTTGTGAGCTCTGTAGGGAAGTAGCCTGTTGGAGGAATTTGGCTCAAGGTAGATAAACTTGACAATGAAGAAAATGCTGAAAGAGACTATTACTGCAGGTAGTGATGTCAGCCATGGTGTTTCTGATTTGTCTTTAGTAAAATAATAATAATCTCATATTTTGACTTTTTAAGATGCTTTTAAAGACTGTTTTACACCCCAGGAAATTCCAACGCAAAGAGCAGTAAACTACTTTTAAACTATCATTACAATCTAATAATGTCCATTGTGCCCATCCTCCACAGGCCATTTCTGCTTTGCTATCTGTTCAGATTTTTCTCAATTTTGTTGTTATTGATAAGACTTGAAATATGCACACAGTATGCAGCTGTACAGCTGACAGTGCCTGCATTATTTATTCATTTTCACTTTATGCAACTCTGTCACCAACAACAACACTAAATGTTGTTAGCCGCAGCCGCTTTGATCAGAATTCAAAACAACTGCACTAGACCATTTCTACTAACCAGTCTGCCACTGTGAAGCCCAGATTGGATTGTATTGTTCCACATGTAGTGAAAAATGGGACTAACAGAATCAATATAATGGATCATTTTAAAATTTAGTTCTTTATTCTGAAGTTTTTCCTTTTAAAGCAAGCAAACATTTGAAGTTGTGTAAAGAAGTCAACGAGCAGTGTTTTTAAAGTGATTATTTTTCTAAGAAATAGAATGCATGTACTTACAATAAATTATCATGTAAACAAATGAGAAAAAAAAAATATTTCTGTGAAGTGGGTAAAAAATGTTTATGCAAGGTGCTGGAGTCACTAAACATTGGAAATTGCTACTGCCTTTAAAAATAATCCGGTGCTATAAATAGTGGTTCAGATTCTATGATGTGATTAAATCATGTCAGACAAGGCATCACATGCAGATGTGCTCATTTATCTTTTTCCAGCTATCCACTGACTCCTTGGTGATGACCTTTATCTCATTTAGATGTTATGTAGTGCTGGCAGTGCGTGTTTTTTAGTCAGCGTTTTGATCAAAGTCTTTAATTTCACCAATGTTCCCCAGAGCTACCATGTATGTTAGAACCCATTTTACAATATACTGTGTGAAAAAAGAGCAGTGAGCGCATCAGTGTTTCTCTATAAAAACATGTTTCTTATAATGCCTTGCACCTGCATTTGACTGGCTTATAGAAATGTTCTGCAGAAAACTGAACCAGCTAATACATTTCAGTTCAGTTTGATTTATTGTGGTCTTGAGATTCAAATACACCTTCAGTATCATACTGCCAGTGTTTACTTAAACTGTAAATGTGTAGTTTGAAATTTTGACTCATTCTACTCATATTTCATTCATGTCTAAAACAAGTGAAAATTCATCGAATTAAAACTCAACTATACAAAATGATTAAAAAAAAATTTAACTATTTGTTAATTGAAGTGTTTCTGACACTCTTTAACCAATAGAATATTTATATTTTTTCTTACACACAGAGTAGACAACATTTGCTCACAGAGTTACTTCTCTTCCTTGATAGATTTATGTATTCCTCATCTTCATAAGAAGAAAACAAAAATGCTTTCTGATTTCAGGTCTTCCTTGGCTCTTGGACGATGCTCCTGTTTATTTTCAGGACTCTCGATCAGAAATCCTGCAAGGAGCAGTTGTTGGTGGCTGGTTAATGGTAAATCATGGTCTTTGTCCTTCTGATTGATGGCCTCAACAGCTCAACATTGATAAGCTTAAAATTGTGTTTGTAACCAGTGCCATCAATGTGTTTTGAAAAAAAAAAAAAGATTGTGAAGCTCTTGAGAGAGCACTTCCTGAAACTTGCATATTGTGTAATAACTTGGTTATTAAAAATCTATTTTTGTTCATTAATTAGAAAATAAATTTGCACAATCAGAGGGGAGGGTTCCTTTCTAAATACAGTCTTATTTCAGTTCTTTCATTTTGCTTTCTATGCCTTTTTGCACCTTGTTGTCTTAGTCTCTGTACCAACAAAGAGCATTATTTATAAACAATGTTTTCAGTTTTTGGACTATGTTTTGATTTTATTTTTGTGTTTCACCATTTGGGTTGTAACTGACATCTCGTATAAATTTAATGTCAAGAACTCTTTTAAAAATATAGGTACAGATAAAAAACATTGATCTGTTAACTCCTAAGTTATCCCCTCAATTGTGCACACAGCAGTCTTAAATGTAGACCTTGTATTTAGCCCAAAACGTTGAGCATGTTTTGGCATTACAACAACTTGTCAGTAAGAAACCAGCCTCTCAGTGGAGCTGCCAAGTTTTGCTGGAAGCCTGACTCAAAACTCCACATACACAATAAAACGGAAAAATCAATAATTTTCTGTTTGATCATCTAAGACTACAAGCATGTGTTGTGAGCTTGTTCTGAGAATTTAAGCAGTAAATTGTTCCTGGAGTCTCTTAAGTTACATGGTAGACTTTAGAATGCTGAGTTCTAACAACTTAAGACGTGAGGTCGTTACTGGGATGAATAATCAATGCATCTTTAGTAGGGGAGTAATTCCTCCTTATGCCTGCAATACTGTAGACTTTGTAGCTTGGGCTTTTTACAATTAAAGGTCTAATTTGGTATACAGTACCAGATTCCTAAACAAAATGTTTTTGATTAAATGGTAAACAGTATAGATTTGCTGATAATGTATGAGTGTTTAGTTACTCCTAATGTATACGCTCTATTACTGTCGGGGCTTTAATTTTCTTTTCTTTTTTTGTAGAAACTGAAAGAAATGATTGAGTTTATTATAATAGACTTTTAAAGTAATGTGCAGCTTGATAAGATCTAAGCAGCATGAAGGAAAAAAAAAAAACCTACCCAGGTTCACACTAATAATACCCACTCAATATGTCTGACTGACTGACATTTTGGCTCTTTCTGCAGTCGGCATGAACGTTTCTGAAATGTCTATATGACACAGACCTGTTAACAAAATTAAATGTTCAGACTTTGGCTTAGTTATTGCAGCTGCAGAAACTCGTGAGCTGTCAGTCAACCCACTTAAGGTCATGTAGTTGTTTTCTTCGTTCTCATAATGATATTCATGACTCAGCCTTAAATGTTTGATGTGAACTGTTCAGAAATGTTCATTAGTTTCACATTGCTTCTGTGCTGAAATCCATGCACTGCTTGTTTTCCAGACTGATTGATGAGCAGGTAATTCGTGAGGTGTACATTTGCATAAATCCTTTAGAAAGGACCTTTTTGCACACACAGGCACATTTTTAGCTACCTTACTTCCACACATACCTGACCACCAAGAAAACCTGAACTGACTTCTAAGTGAAATCAAATCAACTTTCAAACAAAAGTGCAAATTTTAATAATTTTGCAGAGGTTTGTCTGAACTTTTAAACCTCCTAAGCATTTACTATAAAAAATGCGATGCAAAAGCATCTGCCCTTCAACCCCTACACTCTGGAGAGTGATGCTCGAATCCGGAGTTCTGACTCAAAACTGAAATATTGGAGAGCTGGAACATTGACCCTTGAGGATTTGCATTTATATGCAAATCCACATCTGGTCTGTAACAAAAACAATTTATTCGACATGTATCATGATAACAAGGTTTGTGAGCTGTGTTAGGCTGCTTTTGTTGCGCACACAGGCTGGAAGCAGGTCTGCTATTTAGGTTCATTTGACAGAGCGACATAGCAATTGTCAGCCCACAAAAATGGATGGCTAATGGACAGTAGTGTGAAAGGTTAAGATCTGCCTGTTTCTGTCTGATTTAGATTATTTACATAATTTTATAAACGATCAAAAATAAAAATATTTATGTTTATTTTGCAAGTGACAGACTCTGTAACATTCAAACAGAATAACAGAATAAGTGACTGAGTTTAAAACTGAATTAAAACAACATTTTTAAATAAAATTTTATGTTCTGCATTTTGTACCTTAAAGATAAACTGTATGTTTAGCTATAGGTGATGGAATGCAGTTTATTCAGTTTAGCTTATTTTTTTGTTTTTACCAGTTTTTACATCAGGTTGTGCTGATTCAAGCAAAAAATGATGTTAAATGTGGGGACCAAATTATAATGTACTTTCATGTCAAATACATTCCAAAATAAATAAAATAGTAATTTTAGTACTTTGCCATAAACCTGTATAACATTTTTGAGACAGTAGTTGTTTATTGTTGCAGAAGTCTATTATGCTCTTTGTCATGCTGTGATACAACCAATAGTTTAAATGCTAATTGTTGTTTAAAAGCAAAACAAAGTCTTGATTAAGATATTTATTGCTCATAAACTCCTTACACAACCACAACATGGAAATAATCAATTATTCCTTTAAACCATTTTGAAGTGAAACATTTCTGATAAACTCTACTTCCTCAACAATGTTAATACTTCTGTGTCAGGTAAATGTATCAGATGTGAATCAAAAAAATAAACTACACTTAAAAACTACTTGATGTTAATTACTTTTAAATGTTTTGTTAAATGTATAAAAACCCTTAACACCTAAAAAAAAAAAAAAAGAAAGAAACCCTGCAACCATTGCACAGTTCTTAAATAACCAAATGCCACCATGTTTATTAGCTTCATATGCTAAACAATATTCTTTCATTAGGGTAATCAGGAAGTCGCTACAAACGACATATTTGATGCTTAGGTTGGAGGACTTGTTGGTAAATAGGGCATTTCTTGTGCTCTATTTTCAGCTACAGATTAATGCACATTTGGTATGCTCGCAAATTATAACAGCAGGGTGTTGTGTGTGGGATCGACTAAAAATAAACAACAGCTCCCATGTTCATCTTACGACGCAACATGCCACCCAGCGCAACAGTGTCAGAACCATGTCTCCTTTGAAACTGCATTATAGAAGATTAATTTGGAAGAGCGAAGATAGTCTGACATAAATCTGGAGCTTCCTGAATTACATGTTCTGTTATTATAATAAGAAAATCCTTTAAGAGGGTATTGGTACATAAATGCTAAAAACAAGCATATATATATGTATATATATATATATATATATATATATATATATATATATATATATATATATGTGTGTGTGTGTGTGTGTGTGTGTGTTGAGTTTGCTTAATTTTCACACAAACGTATCTTCACAATTTTATGTAATGTTTTGTACTTTTAAATAGTGCCAATAATAGAGTTCCCAGTCTTTTTTGCCAAGTAAAAAAACAAAAAAAAAAAGAAACAAAAAGAACTTTATGAAACAGCAGATTGACATGTAGTAATATTTATATTTTATAAATATGTAGAACAAGAACAAAATACATGAGAAAGGAAAGATGTAAAGAGAAAACGTTAGATCAAAAGAAGGAAAGAATACATGAAAGATGGTGAGGAAGGAAAGAAGGACGTGATAGGAATGGTCATGACTGGGAAGGGTGGATTGAAGAAAGGATGGATGTTTTGAAAAACGCCAAAAACTATTTCCAAACCAGTTGCATTCATTTGAGTGGATGAATGGATGCCAGAAGGACATTAAATGAGACCAACAAAATCTCTGAACTTTTAAGAAAGTGTGTTTTTCTGCTTCACTCCTACCACAGATTGGACTCAGGATTCAAACCTCACTGGAGTCAGCCATTTGATTTAAATGACCGCCATCCACCACAGCAATATGTGCTGCTCCGAGGTGGTGAACAAATGAAACAATTCACTTACTGAGATAAACAATAGGCTGCTACATTTCAGGCAAAGGCACTTGTTAGTAGGAGCTGTACATTCTTCATTTTGTTCTTTTCTGTGGATTTGTTGGCAGAGAACAGAGAGAACAAAGCGTTCACCACAGACATCAAACAGAAATATCTTTTCAATAGCCTGTTTCAAATATATTCCAGCCTTAACCTGGGATAGTTCAGATCACAGTGGCCACTCTGACACAATGAAACCTTTCACAGAATTATGATACAAACCATAACAAACTATATTCTAAGTCACTTTGAAAGTGTTCCTAAATTCATGTTTCTATAACTGTGTTGCATTGTGCCAGCTGATGAGGGGCAGAAGTTTCAGAGGTTGACTTCTCAAAACCTTGACACATGAAATGAACATTTTCTGCATGGCTTCTTGCAAGTATAGACGAAACCGGTTTGAATTAAATGAGCTGTCCCTTTAAGACTCATACCTTTCTATAAGGAGTCATGACACAGGGATTATAGAGAAATACGGATTACTATTGCATCACAAAAATCTACATTATTACAATATAGAATTTACATTTTAGTGATTTAGACAGTATGTAACAGTATAGTGTTGCAGTGCTTTGCAATAGTATGCAGCATTTTTATTTGCTGCAGCATTACAATCACAAACCTCTCAGTGTTGAATGGGAATCTTACAAGAAAAAAATCATTAAACTATCACCGCTATGCAAGATAAATTAAGTGGAAAACGCAATAAGTGTGAGAAATCTGGCAAAGGGTTTTTACAAAGAAAGAAAATCATAAGTAATCTGAAAAATGTGGAATCCATACATATTCATTTCTGTTAGCTTTAACACTGTGTAATAAAATCCAGTGAACCTAAATAGCATTTAAATTTACCTTTAGTCAATAAATAGCCTGCAAAAAGTGTTGGATGTATTTTCATCCCCTGCTTGTCTGCTCCATTCTCCCTTTCCTCTCCTCACCTCCACACTGATATTGCAGTTGATGCTACAGATTCAAGTCTGGGGTCTGTTTCTAATAGTTATCACATCCAGAGACTGAAGCTTCTGACGGTTTCTCTTTGAAAACTAGTTAATTTCAGAGTTCACTAGTTGGAAAGTAAACCTCTGCCCACTGCAGTGCCCCCACCCGCCACCACGCACACATCGCCATCACTGAGATTTGGTCAAGTGAGAATAGAAATGCAAATGTCATATTGTTGGAAAATCCATTTTCTCATCAACTCTGACCAATTCCGTGTCTTTGTTGAAGATTGCAAGATACCCATAGTGCAATGCTACTGCCACCATGTTTTGCTGTGTGAATGGTGTGTTGTGTTAATTTTATGAAATGCAAAGTATTTTTCATATAGACTAAAAACTGGTCTCATCTGACCAGATCACCTTATTTTACATATCCCAGTGTTCCCTAAATGGCTTGTGACAAGGAGAACTTTTTGGCTTTCTTTAAACAACTGCTATCTTCTTTCCATTTTTTCATAGATCATGTTTCTGAAATGAATAAATAGCAACTGTCCTGTCAACAAGAAAAACAAGGTTAATATATGGGTTGCAGTACAAGTTAGATTAGTGAATCATTTGCTTCCTCTTACTCCTTTCTAAATTGTAAATGGATCATTTTGTAGTTCTACTCTGCTTTTTTATGTTGTGTTATCTCAGATCTGGTATATAACAGTTTGTTGCTTTTTTACTAATTAAATGACAGCATGATGCTTGTTCTGATTGTAAAAATTAGTTGCCTTTAATTTGAAATAAATATTTAATTCATGCGTTTAGATTGTCACACCTGAGCTGTGGCTCTACTAATTCCTTGATGTCTAAATATGATTACTCAATAAAAATGTGCTTTTCGGTTCTTAGATTTTGAAAAATAATTTGGAAACCCTCATTTAAAACAATTTTACTAATTATGGTGGCTCTGGTATTTAAAATGTTATAAAAGAAATAAATGATGGTTTTCTGTCTTAAACGGACAAAATGCGGACATATAAACAAGCTTTAAATGATTTTTTAAGACACTCCACATATACAACTTGAAGATTTTCCACATATAAAATAAGGTTGGTTTTGCCTTTATAATCACTCTTATTTTAGGGAGTAACTGATTGTTTTTTCCAAATGCTCCATTAAAACTTGTTTCTCGTGCTCATTTACTCTGCAGCAAGATTCAGTGGCTCGTCCTAATCATTATTCCCGCTCCCCCACCATCAGTATTCCTGTGTGCTGTTCAAAGTGTGGTGCAACCAGAGACAGGAGCAGAAAAAAAAAGGGAATGATAAACAATTTAATCTCACCTTTAATCATGCTTGCGCCGAGTGGTAAGTGAATCACATGAGAGAGATGGCAAAATATTACAAGTGTGCTTAAACAGAGCATAGCCGCTGTTTGTTTTTCCACCTGGAATTACAACAGGTATGGTTTTTTACGCCTTTGGAATAATGTGCTTTCACGTAAAAATCAATTTGCCATGGAACACCTGATGCACACTGTTGTTCTTGCAGTTAAAAAAGAAGAGAAAAAGCAACAGAAGTTGCATTTCATACCAGGTCGAGTGCTGTGGTCTCATTAGAGAAAGTTATCCAAGACAAAGTCAGCGGGATTTTAGATGAACAAGTCATCCAAAGCCTCACATCAGGATGTGGCCTATTTATTATGGATATAAACCACCCTCTCATTTAGAGTTCAGATCATATTAAATAGTATGACTGTGACAATGCAGACACAATTGTCAATAGCAGCTCTTTCCTGAGGTTTTAACATAGACTGAATGATAATTAGTTTCCCTTTGTTGTCCTTATCTCATACCTGCAGAAATGGCCAATTTATGCAAGCTGCACCGGGGCCAGCCAAAGTTGATGCTCCCCACAGGAGAAAAGCAGCCATGTTTCCTACATCGAAAATGAACTGAGGAGCAACTCAAGGTTGATTTAGATCCCAAGCAACATGAAATTAAATGAGGAAGCGGGCTAAGGTAATCTTGCCCCTATGTTGACACAGCTTCCTCCCAGAATTGCTTTCATATGGTACCCAAATGCAACGCCATGGAGCCCCCACCCCGCCCCACGTACACATCGGCATCACCGAGATTTGGTCAAGTGAGAATAAAAATGCAAATGTCATATTGTTGAAATGCTGAGTGAACTAAATGTCAGTCCATCTTTTTCTTTTTTTTTTCGGTGCGAGATATGAGATTGATGTGGATAAGCAATGTGATAGCTGCATAAGGCAGGTTATACCAACAGCTGTGATATTTGAGCTGTGAAATAAGCCTTGTTTCTTTCAGAGGAATAAGCAGTTGTCTTATGTCCTTTACAGAGATTATCCTGAAAACATCCACAGTCTGTCTCCTTCTCTTTCTCTTTTTATCTTCTGATTAAATTTTCTCAAAAGCAATGATGAAAATGAGGAACAAACAGAAGAGACAGGTGTAAGCCTGTTGTTTTTAATAATTAATAAGGATCTTAAGTTATGAATACCTAAGGAGGTTCAATGACACTGAGAAGACAGCACTCTCTGTTACTCTCCAAACATTTTGAAAGCTTTAATTTCACATTTCTTACACCATGTTGCACATATGTCACACCCTTCCCTAAAAATAAATAAATGAATAAATAAATAAATAAATAAATAAATTACACTTACAGCAAGCCCAAAGTATGAATAAATTAAGCTGCAGCATTGCTTCACAAACATTGGATTTGAGCACATATGAAGCCATGTTTACCATAGTGTGATCCAACTATGAAATTTATCCTTTTACATATTGGAAATTTTAAAGAAGTGGCAAATAAGATAGAGATACAAAGGAAAATCCTCATAGTTATCAGTGTCAACAGTCATGATTTAAGGCTCTTAATTTAATAAACTCATATTGTTCCTTTGACATATTTAGTGCACATTACATCTATTTGCAAATTCCTCTAGCCACCTATATTCTAGTTTACTGTTATTTATTGTGAGCCCAACAAAATATACTTGGGTCCTGCTTCTCAATTCAACAGTTTGTATTTAAGTATTGTATATTAGATACATAACAAATGCCGTAGTCAGAGAAAGAAATGATTTAACCTTTTTTTTTTGCTGTCAACTCCTAACACTCTTTATTGCAAGTGCTGTGAAAATGAGAAAGGTATGGAAAAACTGCAAACCTAACAAGAACCAGCTGTTTTCCTAAATTGACAGGAAAGCATTGATCAGAGGAGCACTCAAAAGGCCAACGGTAACTCAGAAACCTGGTGAGGCAATCTGCTGACAGTAAAAGTATTAGTTGTGCACTGCACAAATAGCGTTTATGCTAAAATAGCAAAAATACATCCATGAAAAAAAAAACTATTTTGGGGGGTCTAACTATCAGTGCACATCAGTCTGAACAAAACCGTCATCATTCTGTGGGGAGCGGGGATAGGAAAGCTGCTCAGAGATAATTGGCAGATGAATTGTGCTAAAAGCAGGACAGTATAGAAAAAAACTGTTAGAAGCACCAAAAAACAGAGCTTCATATCCTCTCAGGAAAATAATTCTAAGTTTACTCGGAGAACTACAATGGTAAAAGCATATTCATGAGTCAAATGACTTAGTAAAGTCTAACTAAAAAGCTTAAAACTGTACACACTCTTTATCCAATTTGACTAAGCCTAAGTTATATCGCCAAGCTTAGTCAAAATGCTTTTTCTAGATGTGATAATAATAATAATAACTAATAATAATAATAATAATAATAATAATAATAATAATAATAATAATAATAATAATAATAATAATAATAATAATGGGGTTGTGGTCTGAGAGAGAAATTCAAATGATTGATTGATTTTTCGGGGGTCATATAAAAACATGCCCCAATATATCAGCTTGCAACTGTAATTTTTTCCACAAAGTACTAATTTGGTGTTCTGAACACTTGCTCATCGCACTTTTCGGAGATTCATTTGTAAAAACAATTGAAAGCCATGTATTATTTTCATTCCACTGATCTAATACATCATTTTTGTTTATAAAACATAACTTATATTTTAGTTTGTGGTTGTTAACGTGACAAAATGAGAAAGGTTTAAATACTGTAGGGTGTGCTGCTGTATATACTTACTAAATAATATGAATTGACTTCTGCATACTTTGGAAAGGATGAAGAAGGGACCACTTAAATTTAGAAGATGATAGTGATGCTATGGTGACCGGTGACAACAAGTGACCCCCACTCCCTTCCGCCCCCTCCCCTACCGAACAAAATTTCTGCCCTGGGGCCACATATAGCAACGGACCGTCTCTGTACCCACTTGTCAAGTTCTTTCTGCTCCTGCTACGGCACATTTCAGGAAACCTTTCTCCAATCCCCTCTGGTTCACATCGACACGTATTAGGAGCAACATCCTCCAGCACGTTTCCTCCCTGTGATGCTGCTGTTCGCTGCGCGCACATCAGTAAATGAATCACGTAGCACTAGAACAGCCCTTCTTCATGCGATCTTGCCAGACCCTATCGGAGAAACCCCCCTCAAGGCAAAGATCTGTCACTGCTCACTCATTCGCTGGAAGACGATCAGAAAGTATGTTAAATGCGCCCAGAAACACACGGGAGTGCGTTGCGAGGGCTTCGAGAGGCTTCCGGTCAGATCGGCTCAACACAGTGAGGGGAGCAGGTTTCAACAGTTGACGCGGAGAGGAGAGAAACCTGTGAGCTCAGGAGAAGCGATTAATTTTGATTATCTGAAATCTTCCAGCACCTCTGTGTGGCTCATTTTTTCCTCCCTCTCGTTTTACGGGTCAGTGCTGAAGGGAATTGTCTGGAATGAAGGATGGAAGAGCACCGGGTCCAATTGGACTGGATTATGGGATTACTGGACTGATTATAGGACAATCATCGGGCAAAAGTCGCAGACGCTCTTGAGCACAAAAGGTTGGAACTGGAGTATTTCTCCGCTCTGCATCCTGCTTGTTTTATTTTATTCCACTTTGTGAGCAGACTGTGTATGGGCGACGCGGACCAAACGCGTATGTGCAACAGTGTGCCGCACAGGAGAAAGGGGGAAAGTAACATGCGATGTGAATGGCAAATGCTGCATTTTGAATGGCCATGTCAGTGTTTCGCCGTAGCCTAGGTGTAGATGTCGCATGAGGGCAATGCGCTTTTGCGAGCCGCGCTCTAACCTTCAACCACGAGATTTAAACGCTTTAACCTTGGATGCGGTTGGGAATATGAATACTTTATAGTCATCGATTATTCATCAAGTCCCCCTACACACACACGCACACACACGCACACGCACACATTACGTTTCGGGAGGAAAAAAAAAAAGAAAACAAAGAGAAACAAAGCATCTCTGTTGTAGAGGTGCCGAATTTGATATTTAATTCATACATCAGGTGTCGTCGAGCGGTCATCTTTGTTTACAGAAAGAGTTCATCCCAGCTACACCGCATCCAGAAAAAGGTCAAGATCCAAATTAAAAAAGGGAGAGCACGGTTCAGAGATCGGTTTAATACCTAATTAGTGTGAGATCAGCGTGAAACCCGTACCCGGTGCGGGTTAGAGCACTAGGTTTTTCCCTTTTTTTCCCTCCTAATCAACAGGTTGAAAGTCAACCAGTTTTTTTTTTTTGTTAGTTTTTTGTTTTTTTGTTTGTTTGTTTTTCCAGTCTACCACTGCTGCATATCCACTTAGAAGGGATGCGTCTCTCTGCACCCGTTTTCCTTTTGCTGTGGGTGAAAGCCCTCACGTTAAAAAACCTCAATTATTCTGTCCCGGAGGAGCAGGGACCTGGAACTGTTATAGGCAATATAGCAAAAGACGGCGGATATGGGACTGTAGAGAGAGGGAAGAAATCCAACTTCAGGGTGCTGGAGAATTCAGCCCCGCATCTGGTGGATGTTGACCCCGAGAGTGGACTAATCTTCACCAAACAAAGGATTGACAGAGAGACGCTATGTAGGCGCAACCCCAAGTGCCAGCTCTCTATGGAGGTGTTCGCCAATGACAAGGAAATTTGCATGATCAAGATTGATATACAGGACATCAACGACAACTCCCCCAGTTTCCCTTCAGATCATGTGAATATTGATATCTCCGAGAATGCAGCTGCTGGGACACGCTTCCCCCTCACTATTGCACATGACTCAGATTCTGGGGAAAATGGGATAAAGACCTATCAGGTTACAAGAGATGACTACAATACCTTTTCTTTGGACTTAAAAGTGAGGGGTGATGGGACTATATACCCAGAACTGGTGGTTCAGAGACCCCTTGATAGGGAGGATCAGAGTCATCACACTCTTCTTCTTACTGCAATTGATGGTGGGGAGTATCCGAGATCGGGCTCCATGCAAATCAACGTCAGAGTGACTGATTCAAATGACAATAGCCCTGTTTTTGAAAAATCTTCCTATGTGCTAGAGATTCTTGAGAATTCTCCCCCTGGAAAAATACTTATAGATCTGAATGCCACTGACCAGGATGAGTTAAGCAACGGGCAGGTGGTCTATTCCTTCACTGGATATGCATCTGAGCGAATACAAGATTTGTTCTCAATAGACCCAAACACTGGCGTCATTAAGGTCCAGGGAGAGATTGACTTTGAGGAGAATCCAATCATAGAGTTTGATGTGCAGGCAAAGGATCTGGGGCCCAATCCGATACCAGGACATTGTAAAATTACTGTGAAAGTACTTGACAAAAATGATAACCTGCCAATAATAAGTTTTGTCTCTGTTCGGCAGGGAGCAATCAGTGAAGCAGCTCCTCCAGAGTCTGTCATAGCACTGGTCAGAGTGACTGATAAAGACTCAGGGCGTAATGGCCAGCTCCAGTGCCGGGTTCTGGGAAATGTCCCCTTCAGACTTCAGGAAAACAATGATAATTTCTACACTCTGCTTACAGACAGACCTCTGGACAGAGAAACGAAAGATGAATATAATGTCACAATTGTTGCAAGAGACAATGGGAACCCATCTTTGAACAACACCAGGTCCTTCACTGTGAAAATCTTAGACGAGAACGACAATGCGCCGCGCTTCACAAAGACACTCTACGTACTGCAGGTGCCTGAGAACAACATCCCGGGAGAGTACTTGGGCTCCGTCGTGGCACATGATCCAGATGTAGGTCGTAATGGAACTGTTTCATACTCCATACTGCCATCCCACATTGGAGATGTATCTGTCTACACATACGTGTCTGTTAATCCCACAAACGGAGCAATCTACGCTTCTCGCTCCTTCAACTATGAGCAGACAAAATCCTTTGAGTTCAAGGTTCAAGCAAAAGATAGTGGCTCTCCTCACATGGAGAGCACTTCTACAGTCAGGGTCAATGTCCTTGATGTGAATGACAATCTTCCAGTTATTATTTTACCCCTGCTGCTGAATGATACGGCTGAGATCCCAGTACCTAGAAACGTGGGAATTGGGTACATTATTGCTACAGTAAAAGCAGTGGACCATGACCATGGAGAAAGTGGGCACTTAACCTATGAGATCACAGAGGGAAACGATGACCACCTGTTTGAGATAGACCCAGTGGGAGGAGAGGTCAGAACTGCCCATGCTCTCTGGGAGGAGATTGCCCCAGTGGTTGAGCTGGTGGTGAGAGTAACTGACCATGGCAAACCCCCCTTATCTGCTGTGGCTAAGCTGATCATTAAGGCAAATACAGAAACAACGACAGGAGGGGGTTCCAGCGCGAGTGGGGAACAGCAGCACTGGGACGTGTCCCTGCCCCTCATAGTTACCCTCTGCATTATCTCTGTCATGCTCCTGGCCGTCATGACTGCCATCGCTGTCAAGTCCAAGCATCAAGATAAGGATGCTGGGAATTATAACTGCCGCATGGCTGAGTACTCCAATCCTCCGGTGGGGAAGGGAAAAAAGAAAAGGATCAACAAGAGTGACATCATGTTGGTGCAGAGTGAGATGGAGGAGAGGGATTCTGCGAGCCGGATGAATGTTGTCAGCAGCCCATCCCTGATCACTTCACCCATATGCTTCGACTACCAGAGCCCGCTGCCGCTCACACTGCCCAGGTCAGAGGTCATGTACCTGAAAACTACCCCAAACAGCCTGACTGTGCCCAGGTCGGGGTGCCACTCCAGCTTTGCTGGGCTGAACACAGAAACTCAAGCGAACAGGATGTCAGTGATACAGGTGAGCAGGACTCTTCATTTTATTAATTTACAATTATTTTCTTATTTGCGCCTACTGCTTTGCCTTACAATATGGACAAAAGTGTATGAAAAGGAGAAAACTGGCACACAGAGCAGATATCATTACATTGATTTTCCTTCTTTTTCTTGTTTTGAGACTTAACTTATACTCTCCGCATGCAAAGCATGATATGGCAACCTCCTGTTGAACCGTAATCATGCATTTTAAAAGGCTTTGTCCAAAAGAGAGCTTTTTCTTTTTCTTTTTCTCTCTATATTTGAGAATCATTTTCAAATTGCTCCATTTTAAGTCTTTTTCTGCAGAATGGCACAGTTGGTCTCTGTACTTTGAGAGTCCTCGCAGTTGGACATGCAAACAGTGTGAGTCTTGAGCAAGGCCGCTGCAACCCTGCCAGAATCGCTGCTATAGAGAGCGAAAACAAAAACTCGCCTGAAATGTGGGATTGGACAGGTGTTTGAGCAGCTTGTCCGATCACATTACCAAACCGATGTGCAGCAGACAGAGAGAGATGCACACAGCATAACCTTACAATCACATTTTTTGCCCCCCTTGGAAATGTGGGCCAGATCCACCCATCCACATCCAGGATTGGCACAGTGGTGCCATTAATAGGTTCCAGCCTTGCCTTGTAGAGATGGCAGGGTTTGAACACCCGAGCCAGCTAACATGCTAATTTGACAGCATGGGCTTGTAGGGCTTTTTAGCACTGCAGAATTATCTGATGTAAACAATGTAAATATTCAGGACAGTCTCATTCGGAGATTATAACACAGATGACAAGGCTTGGCACTGTCACCAGTCACTAGGGTATGTGGGTGTGATCAACACAAACACACTACTTTGAGAAGAGAGGGGGAAGGCTTCTGATGACAGTGGCAAATGCTGAACTCTTTGCCTTGCCGAGGAAAATATATATGGTCACAATGGAAATTTGCTATTCCTCAGCAATTATCTCTGGCTTATGTTTAAGTTTGTTTAGTGATATTATGGATTTCTTGAAAAATGATAGAAAAATGTTAAATTGTATTTTTAGTGACAGCAATAAGGGGGGCCTACAGGACAAACTTATAAATCTACTGCCACCACCAGTGAAGTAATTCTATTTTCCTTTTTTTTTTTTCAAGTATTTCAACAGAGCATACATCTTGCAGTTCATTGACAAAATTCAGTAATTTGGAGTATTTATTTATTTACTAAACTTTGTCATTTGTTTTTGTCTGTTATATCATTCCTGTCAGCCTTGCCCTCCGTGGCATGTGTAGCAAAATTATTGTAAAATTCTTCATTTTTTTGTGCTCCAGCCAAGGATTGTCAAAAGCGAATGGGCAAATAAGTACAAAAAATAATAAAAATAATATATTTGCAATGGCCACCACATTGACACTCTTTTCAAAGTTATGCCCCTTGTTGATTTATGCTATGGTATTTTATGTATGTGTGTGTGTGTGTGTGTGTGTGTCTGCTTATTGTTAAAAAAAAATCCTAAATGTTGAATGCACATTAACTTTTTCCCTTTTCCCTTCCAGACTGAAAATTTCTCATCAGAGCCCAATTATTCTGGCAGCAGGCAGCCATTTGTTCAAAGGTAAGAGCAATATTCACAGGGGTTCCACAATAGTGGAATTTAAGTATGTTTCAGATCTGTCTAAGTTCAGAAAATCTTTGAAAAAAATATGGATGTTTCCATATGTATCTTAATTTCCAACTTTGTGCCATTTCATTTTTTTTTAAAGTTGTGTTCGTCCATCCATCCATCCATCCATCCATCCATCCATCCATCCATCCATCCATCCATCCATCCATCCATCCATATTCCTTACAGGTTTCTTATGTAAAGCCAGAAATGTTCACTGTGAATTTTACATTTATACTTTAAAAGTAGACAAGTTAAAGAACATAGAACTCTGTCAATTTTAGTCCAGAAAAATGATGAAATTTTCACACGAAAATATGTGGAAACCGTGTACTGCTATGCTCCCAGACTCTACCTATCAGAGTGTGTTGATACTCACTTACAAGTTATGACAACTTATGCTTAATTTTGCTCCTCTCTGTCTGTTCCACTCTGCAGCTCAACATTTAAGGATGCAGAACGAGCAAGTCTCAGAGACAGTGGCCATGGTGATAGTGACCAGGCTGATAGTGACCAGGATACTAATAAAGGCTCACACTGCGACACATCTGCCAGGGAGGCCCTCAAGATGAAAGCGGCAGCAGTTAATGGCCAGCCTTTTGAGAAGGGTGAGTGGACATCTTCAAGATGCCTAACTGACTCTTGTAGCAGACATTGTTTGTACTTAATGCAACAAGAACCTTCAGTTTTGCTGGTGTTTAACTAAAGCTCTACAACTGCTGGTGGGTGTAGAAGCCAGTGCAAAAAGACATCCTCCCTCAACATTATTGGAAGCTGTAGGTGCAGCAGGATACTTTGTTCCACTTTACATTGCAGACAGCCTGAGATATGTCTCAAAAATGACACGAAGGCACTGGAGTGAAAGGTAGATAGAGAGTTTAAAAGGATGAAAGAGTCTTGAACGTAGAATTTTTCATACATCTTCAGTCTGATTTAACCATCAAACGGACTCGTGCACAGAAAACTGTACCTCTGTCTGTGTCTCTTTTCTTTTATATCATGTCATTTTTGTGAAGGTAGATTTGTTGCATGCATGTCTCAGAAAGCATGACAGACACTTGCAAAGCAAAATGACAGATACATCGAGTGCAACTTGACAGATTGTTTGCACCTTTTGCTTGGATAGATTTCCTCACTTATTAGTTTTGCTGTGGTTTTGAGAAAGGGCGCTCGCTTTATGACTGAAAATAGAATTGTTAAATTTTATTTTGCAAATCCAAAACGATCCAGACTGCCAGGAGGATAATCTCAGATGACTGTCAGGCTCATGGCAACCTGGCTGACCTGGAAGAAACTGATATATTTAGCTTTTGCGGATATAAACTCGAAAACATGAAAGCAAACGCTCGCTGGTGAGATAAAAGATAATGGGTGGGGGACTTGAAGTGAAGTGGCGATGTTTTTCATTTCCTCGTCCGCTCCTCGGAGGAGGAACGGCTGTGGTCATCATGTCCCTATGCAGCACTTTCCACACCATTTACATTGCTATGAACTGTTTGTTTGCAGCATGCTCAGGAGGGCAGAGATGGAGGCGCTCTAGTGGCTGGCAGAGGCAATGTGTGAATCTCTCCCTGTCTGTCTCACTTTTATGTATGTGTGATCTGGTGGTTGCGTGTGTTCTGAGAGGAATTATGGCAGACCAAACTTAACTCCGTGGGAGGTGTAAATTCAATCTCTTCACTCCCCCCACCCCCTTCCCACAATTTGATTCAGCCGAAGTTCTGATGCCAGTCATATGGAGATATATCAAAAGAGACGTTCTGTACATATGAAACTAGTGCAGCGCTGATGCTGCTTGACTGCAGTGGCAGTTCATTTATAGACCTGGGTTTGTAAGATAAGAGAAATCCAATCAAGTAGGGTAATGCTTTTAATATCAGTATGTTTGCTAATGTCTTTCCCGTTCGTAAGTGAGAGATGTAGTTAGAAAGAAAAACCAATGATTAGATTAAATTAGGTTTTTCTTTGATAGGGCTGGTCAGCTGAGCATTAAAGAGATAGTAGGAAACTTTTGAAGTGACGCATTATGCAGTTGAAATGCACCAAAAAAAAGGAACCGATGACCAGAATTGGCCAATTTTCTTCTTATGAGGAGATCATTGCCTCATTACTTCAACTTTCCAACCCTTCAGTTTTGAGATGGAAATATTGTTTCAGCAATTATTATTGTTACTGTGATTGTTATTGTAATAACATTACTTATAATATTATAATTACAAATTATTTGGCAGTATGTGCAATCTCAGGTGTAATGGACTGCATTGTATTTTGGTAATATATTTGATCAGCTGTATGGAATTTGACTGATCCTAATTCAAACAACTGATATAAAATTTTAGCAGCTGTTATGCTAACGGTCGCTGAGGCGATGCAAACATAATAGAAAAGTTATATAAATGTTGATTAATTGTCTTGAAAATACCATCATTGCAGTTTTAAGCCATAGCATATTGTTAAATTTTAGAATGCACCATAAATGTTACCCGGTTATATTGATTACACCCTTCAGTGTAGAAGTTGTTACTGTGGAAAGATTTTTTTTCTTTCGAGGCGTGTTGGTGGTCCATTCTGCCACAACAGAGAGATGAACTTCCTGCACTGCTCTGTTTTATCCTTTCTCTCTCAAAAATGGATTGAAAAATGCTTTCAGCCCTTTTGAAAACTCTGTTGCAGTACAGGTCTACTAACGTTGCAGAGAATACACACGAGAACTGTTGATAGCAAGGTCAAATGCTGAAGACAGCTTAAAATGATCACCAGTCAGAGATGTTCCAATCAATCAACTGAATTTGAGTTCCAATCAGTTCCCCATATCCTAATATCGTCTACACCAATATAGATAGAAACTTTATTTCAGACTCAAAGTCCAACCAAAGACAAGGAGAACAAAATGATAAACAGCCAAACAGAGACACATATGCACAACTATGCAAAAACAAGATTACATAAAATGTATCATAAAGTGACCTAAAAATTAATTAAAATCTGTACCATTGTCTCCACAGCAGTGAATGGCATTGTGTAGAACTCAATTGTGGGTTTACTGAAGCTAATATATTTGAATCCAAAGCCTTTATTTTGTTTTTACATTCAACTGTATTCATTGACAAGATGAATAATTAAATAAATAATTAGACAAGTGAATATTTGTATTGGTCCCAGTGTTTTAAAAAAGTTCTAGATCAGGTATCATTGATTATGTGTATGGTATTATCCATAAGAGTAGATCTACTCAGTCAGATTTTATGCGTTTTTAATTTATGTTACATTATTTTTAGAATTGCATTTTCTGAACCATTTGAAAGGCTTGTTGCAGTTTATTTTGTACATGTTTGAGCAAGGTAGTCAACCTATTGTTATTGTCTGTTTCAGTTTTTTTATTATTTATTTTACATTGGCTGTTTTACAATTGCACTGACTATTGAACAGATTTATTGTGGTGGAAATAGGTAAAATGGCTTTAAAGTGTCTTAACTTTGAAAACAAGACATTGTTCATAGCAAACGTTTCTGTCATTAATTATTTATGATTGTAATTTTACATATTGTATTCACATGAAGTATTGAGAGAAATTGCACCAAACCACTTCTATTTTAGTCAAAGCCAAAATGATATGGTCGTAATTTTCTTTTTCAATAGCAGAGGTTAAAAGTAAATTCTAAAAATAAACATAGAGATTAAGTAACTGTAGTTTTATTAGCATTTCCACTGCTGCTGTACAGTGTTTGTTCCTCTACAAAAGTCCACTGATTTCTGCTCCGTTTTTATTATTGTAATGATTTGAAATAAGTTCCACCACTTTAAATATTTGGTCAAAACACAGAGTAAACATTCCTCTTCAATTTGGGCTTGGAGAACAGTAGAGTCGCACATATTGTAAATTATGGGTGCCAGGAATGACTTTCTTCCTCTGGCGAAGTGAGCGGCGCAGCTGAGCAGAGCAGAGACACATATAGGATAAATTTGGGGTGAGGTGCTCACTCTGCAGAAACACCTCTGTTCACTAATAGTTGTCTTCTGTACAACACATGTATTAATATTTATATATTTGAAACATTTGTTTATGTATTATTTAATACAGGAAAATTTATACAGTGTTTCATTTAAATGTGCTACCATTTTTTTAGCAGACAATGTTAAGTTTATGTGTAAAATCAATCAAAAAGCTTCAGCCCGATAAGCTAATAATGACATCTGTATCAACTCCAATAATGATACTAAACTGGATCACTGCTACTTGTAACTTTAATCATGTTGTCTTTTTTGTAAAATAGGGTTAAATCAAGTCTAACTTTAGTTGGTTTAGTTTTGTAACAGCAAGAGCTTTCTCTCTCTCTGTCAAACTTATTGTAATGTAGTTTCTCTTTCTAGTGTGAAAAGTTCATGACTATTTACCATAGAAATGTTACTTGAGACTTATGTTTATGTGAACTTAATAAATAAGTTATTGAACAATCTAACACATCAGAGTGAATTACAGATCACAGAATAAAAAAAAGGCTTTAGTGTAATCTTTCTTTCAAAGGAGCCAATTAGATGTGCTGCAATCTTTTTATTTGTCTTTTATTTTGTTTGGAGAAATACTTCTTTCTTATAACTTTACCCTCCCATAATCTTATATTTTTTAGTGATTTAGAGAGAAAGAAACCGCTCAGTGACATGTTTTCCTTTACAATATATATATATATATATATATATATATATATATATATATAGTTTATTTAAAAAAGTTTTTATTTATAATGGGGAAATTAGTATTGGCTAAATTCAGTATCAGCAAGTCAGAAACAAAATTGAGTGAAGGAAAAGCTCTGATCAGTGCATCTCTAGAAGTAGTTCCCTTACTTGTTGTCAAACCATGTCACATCACACACTTCACAGAAAAGTAAATAAATCTTCAAAATCAGTGGACAGCTAATATGTAAGTATAACTGATAACAACCTCAAAAACATCACTTTGAAATTTCAAACTATCCCTTTAAATGGTGTCAGTGTCTGCAAGACAGCAAGATGGAAGATCCACATTATGCATTTTTCCCGCAGAATTGATCATACTAAACATCACCCGCCTACCTACATACTGCCTCACTATCTTACCCACAAATACAGGTACATTTATTGAACAACAAAGCTACTGTCTTTGCAGATTTAGACAAGATAATGCTATTATCCAAAATGGAGATGTTTTTTTTTGTTCCAATGCACCAACACAAAAGCTGGTAGGTTAAGTAGCGTTGCTTTTATGTCTTTACCTTTTACCATCCCTCTAGTCTCCTGGCTGCTTTGATACAGGTAATATATGCACCTGTGCAGCTTCCACTATCATGCACTCTGAATATTTATTCACTCTCACAGACACCAGATGCACAGTGGGTATGTTGCTAGGCTTTTTCTGATTCTATTTATAATAGGCAAGCAAGTTTCTTTTGTTTTTGTGAACCTGTTTTTTTTTGTTTTGTTTTACAGTTATGTGTAATATCACAGCTATCTGTCATTTATTTTTGTAGTGATTTGGCTAGATGAGATCACAGACTCATTGTAATGCTATGGCTTCCTTAGAGCCATTCTGACTTAACATGAATAAGAAATATGAAGCTAATTACGGGCTAAACAAATGAAAGGATTCCAATTTTTCTTTTGAATAATTTTGCATCATTGTCATGGCTTATTTTTGACAAAGTGCTTTACAAAGTGCAAGTATGTAATCCGTTTACATAATAGTTAATAAAGAATGTTATGTGTACTGCTACTAATATTGAGTATCTTTTAGGTAAAAATGCTACACTGTGAATACTTCTACTTATGCAGCGAGGCATATGACTACAAAAATTTGATGCTCTTCACTCTGTTGTTGTTTTACCTTCAGAGCTTATGCATCCCTTTGCATCAGCATCATCTGCAGGCTCCTCTGCAGATAGGTAGCATAGAAATTAATTCAGCATCTGCCTACTTCACTGCTCCTTTCTTATTAGGTTTGCTTCGTATAGCATTGCTCAAGGAACAGCAGTCTTCACTTTGGAAATAAGAAAAGGTTTGAAAGCACAAATGAACACAGAGCAATGCATGGATCTGTTCTGTGTTTCTTGTCAAATAATTTCAGTTAGCTGTCCAAGTAAAAGTAAATGTATAGTGAAATTAAGGTTTTAATTAATAGCAGTATTGTTGGCATAGCTTATTATAAATAAGAATAAAATATGAGCATAAGTAATTTGCAGCATCAAAGAAAAGGTTTTGTCTACACAGAGAAAAATTAGATTTGTTTAACAGATCTAAGAGTAAAGATGACTGGAAAGATTTAAGTTTAGCTTAATTACAGATAATTCCCCTCGGTAAACAGCTAACAGTGCTAATGGGAGAGTACAAGCTTTGTGGTTTTGGGGTTTATCTCCTATGAAAGATACCATTAATTTTTAGTATTTGATCTATGGTTCTTAAGCCGTAAGATCTAAATGTTAACTTTACTTTTTAGATATAACTGCTAACTGGCTGCAACTTTTCAATTACTAGGTTTTCCCATCTGTTATACATACTCCAACTAAATATCTGTTTCCTTTAGCTGAAAAGATTCTTATCAAAAGTAAATCATAGTATTAAAAATAACTTGAAATTAACATTGGAAATATCATTGGAAAATCATATGCCTACATATAGAATCAGAGAAGCAGTTTTTCCAATCATATTTCTTTTTATATATCTATGTTCATTTTTAAATTATTTTTTCACCCTGGTTTTGATCCAAGTCATTAAATATTAGGTATTTTTAGATAGAGCCCAAATCAATAAAGTTACTACATTAATAAAGTCAGTGCATCAATTGAAGTATGTTTAAATTTTGTTCCAACTAAAGATACTGCTGGTCAGCAAACATAAAACTTCTGGTTTTGAAAAAGTCATGTCTTCGTCCTGTTGGCAATAATTTTATGAGGAGCACTTTGCTGAAACCCAAGATAAAATGTTTTGCTCTATTTTGATACAGATCTTTGGCAGTTTTTCTCATTATCTATTTTTAAAGAGCTTTTAGTCTATTATGTGAAGACTAAACGTACTGAAAAAGTTAGTCTCCTGCTCTATAAGTTCATGAATATTGTTTTTCTGCTATTCCTATAGCTACACTCTATACAACATGCAAACAAAACACATTACCTGACACAGACAAGCAGGTTGCTGCAGAAGCCAGAGCTGTACATCATTGTAAATGGTAAAAAGAAACTTACATTTTTTGGAATGAAAAACAAATGAAAGATTTTTGTAACAACAAAAAAGACATGCCAGAATATAGGCAGGGGACTTAAAAAAAAATAAGAAAATATAGCTACCTCCCTTTTTAACACTATGGCCCTGGCTTATATAACATCACAGACAATACACTAATAGCAGAGATGAGGAGTGCAGTTTAGAAAAGTACTGTTAAAATTACGCACCTACTTTTGTATACTTATTTTGGTTTTGATAAGTGACGTTCGTTCGTAATGACAATCAGCTTTTCAAAACCACACACATTTATCAGAAAATATTTGAGACTGAAATAGAAACACCAAATGTATTTAGGTCAGAAACATAGAGGTTGTACATATTTCAAACATTTGTAGTCGAGAGTTAGTTTATTTAGGTGCAGTTGAAGAGCAAAAGTAGCTCTACAATTGTACTGCTTAGAAAATCTACAGTATTTCTAAGTGCTTAGAAAACCTTTTTCTAAGCACTTAGAAATACTGTAGATTTTCTTTTTTCTTTTTTTTTTTTAGGAAAAGGACAATCTGAGGAAAAGTTGTCTAAATTTCTTTCATACAAAAATATATAGTTGTATCTAACTATAGTCATACTTTAAAAACCATCCACATAAAAAAACATGTAGAACAAACAAAATTTAATCATCTTTTCCACCAACATTTAAAATCATTAAGAGCTCAGATGCTAAATTAACAACACAATTTAGCTTTGTCCGGTGTAGCATAATTAACAGTTTCATCGGACCCTGCGGCTATGTGTGGGTGTGCTTGTGTAGGTGTTAATACACTTGAGCCGCAGAATGTGATAGTTGTGGCATGTACTTTGGAAAAGAGCTTGTTTGATACAATGGTGCTCTTTTCCACAACTCTCAGGAGTTCTGGCATCCATGTTCTCTTGGTTTTGTGTATCCTTCAACAAAACTTGTGGAGGCTGTTGTATGATAAAAGCTATACTATCGCCTTCATAAGGAGGATCATCCCACATTTTTCCCCCCCATCATGTGAAGCTTTCTCTTGTTCCAGGCTCATCCTCATCAGAGCTAGGTTTCAAAATGAAATCAAGTGCCTCATTTAGTCAGCCACTTGCTTGAGGGACTTTGATAATACAAAATGGTATGTGAGCGAGACAAAAAAGGAGCTGATCAAAGTGGCGTTAAACCATGAATGAAATATTGTAGGTATTTATATTAGATGTATTTGAAGGAAGAAGATTAATGGATAGCAAAGTGTAACAACTGTTACAATTTGTTCCAGTTTCATTTGGGAAATACACTTGGCAAAATCTCATGCTTGACCAAATACTAACAAATTTGTTGATCTCTGCTTAAAATTATGTTTGTGGTGAAAAGTTCCTGCAGTGTTGCAGAAACCACAGCCAAGAAAACACATTTATTAGAGTAAACTTAGACCAGTCGACAGAACA
This sequence comes from Gambusia affinis, assembly GCF_019740435.1. Lineage (NCBI taxonomy): Eukaryota > Metazoa > Chordata > Actinopteri > Cyprinodontiformes > Poeciliidae > Gambusia > Gambusia affinis. The sequence goes on from NC_057878.1 coordinate 14,340,277, forward strand.
AGAGGAGGATGAAATTGCTGTTTCATTTTCATGTATAACAAATGAAGGAAAACTATTATTTTCCACCGACTTACAAGACATTTTTGACATTTTGCTTCATGCCCTTACATGCAAAACACCTCAGTGCATTATTGTCAAATTAATTTTGATAGCTGAACAAAATGGTCACAGAAAAGGGGGAAAAGAATGACAACACTCTCTACACCATAGCACCATGGAAATTGGCTTTTTTTGTATGTGCTGCTCTCTGTCTGCTTATTTAATGCCTCTAGGATTAGATGATGTGTGAAACTTTCAAAAGGGAGTTATGGTACAAGCATATAATCTCAACATTTTCTCAGTTTTTTTACGGTGAATCATACAGTATATCTATATGTTATTGAGGTTGGCAGCATTTGGTAATCAAGTAAGCACTTCTACAGTCATAGGTTAACTATGCATCATTTGAATCACAAATATGTTGATGCTGTAAAAAGTTTATTTATTCATTAGTTTATCTGAATAAATAAAATCCTGTATTTTAAGAATGCTTTGCATATAGCATATTCCGCATTTATTGGCACAGATAGTAATGATCTGTAAATTAAAATAAATTCATCTTTTGTACTAGTTGCATAATTTGACATTTAAAAAATCTGACCCTAGTGAGTTTATTAAATGAAAGAACAACAAAAAAAAAACACTCTACCACTAGCAGGTGGTTGAGCATTTTGTAGTTTTAAAAACTCTTTTTATAAATAATATATAAAATAATATATAATTTATATATATATATATAAAATGTATGCATGTTAAATAATTTAGGCTTTAATCTTATTTTAAGTTTAGCAGTTATTTTCAGAAACTGAGGTAGACAGAAATTCATTACTTAAACTTCATAAAACCCTGCAAAGAATTATGCACAATTCTTTGATTTCAAAACAATTTGGAAATGGTGAAGGCACAAACTAATGACTGTGTCTGGCATGAAATTATTTTCAAAATCATATTTTGATGTGATACCTTTTCAATGTGGCAACATGCCCAGGGCGTGGGCTTCTCCTTCTCTTGCCAAATGTCAGCTGGGATCGGCTCCATTGCCACCACACAGCAACCGCAACCCCAGAAAGAGGGTACAACAGATGCATGGAAAATTATTTTCCTTCCTCTAAATTTGATGTTTTATTTTTACTTAAGATAGCTCTCAAATTACTTGACAGCAGGATGTACAAAAAATAACCATCAATTAGAAATGTAAAAGCTGTTGGACAAAAGAATAATCTGATTGGTAAACAAAAGACAAGGAATTAAGTTCCTGCAAATATTCTGGATCTACCAAGGCTGCAAACAGAAAAGGCTGATATTTAGAGACCATAAAAATACAATTGAGACCATCTGGTGTATAAAAGAACGAGTGACAGGATTGATTCTGTGTGCCTGATTGGGTTTTCTCTGCCTTTGTACTAACATGTATGTACTGACCTGTGAGTGTCTGTGTGGTCATTCATAACTGCTCATAGTTGAGTGGAAAAAGCTGTTCACTCTTCATCCTCAATGAACATCCTCTTGACTGCACAACAGAGGACTCATGAGCAACCCTCTTCTTTCCAGCCAATAGGACATGACGCTGCTGGAGGACAGATCTCAAATTTCTGTTTCATGTTTGTTTTTTTGTGCGTTTGTTGAAATGACAAAAAAGGATCACTTTTGAAGGTGTTCCAGAATTCATTTTGCTAATACTTACACAGTATGAACATACAGCAGATGTTGCAATCTGTTTTGTTGTCCCTGATGTGATCAAAGTCAGTTAGGAATAGGCATTTGCCGAGTCCCAGTTCAAAACTTCATTAAAAACTCCTAAAACTCAGCAGCTCTAGTGAGCAATAGTATATTTCATCGTTATCGCATTAGTATTGTGATTGCATTCAACTTAATCCACTCACTGCAGTCTCTTTTATTCATTTTTCTGAACAGTGTCAAGTATTTTGTCTCAACTAACGATTCTACAGGACAGTCCTATGTTTCTAAAGATGTATTAGACTTCACACATGCAACACCAGTTCTAAATTTACTCCCATCTTACTCATGCCAATGCAGATTAACAGCATCATGCTTATTCTGTTTTGATATGACTCATTGATATTTCAGTTTGTAACAGATTTCACTGTAGCTACAAATAATCTAGTCCACTCAAAAAAATTGTGAAAAAGTTGTACTTCTTCTATGCTAGTTCAGAACTGAAGAAGTAAACAGACATTTATGTAAAATTAATCCGTCACGTCGGCCTTCGTTATTTTGGCTCTGAATCCTGTCATCTGGTCTGTTGGTGTCAGTTCTCATAAGCAACATGTTCTGCATTGATGCAAAATTGTTCAAAGTGCTGCAGTGTATGCAACCATGGTCTCATTCAAGCTGCTGTTTGGAAGATTTACAAAGTAACCCAATAATGTGCTCTCTTCCATTGCTGTTCATTTTTTTTCTTCTACACTTAAATTACTCATCATACACATTTTAGTTGTGACTGGCAAATTAACTTTAGGTTCAGTGTGTGCATTAATTTCACCAGTCAAAATGGTAAATTGACTGAATTTGTATTGCAATTATTTTATTGATTAAAGACCAAAGAAAAATTATCTTGAAAGTGATACCTCCAAAAGCAACATAAATAGTTCTATTGGGGTTTGTAAATGCACACAAAATGAAATACCTTAATTTTTGGAGACAAATCCTGTGGTCTGATGAAACTAAAACAGAAATCTTTGGTCATAATGACCAGTAATACACTTAGAGGAAAAAGGGATGAAACCTGATCATATGTAAGAGCTAAATTAGTTTTAAAATGGCTTAAGGACAACAAGGTCAGTGCTTCGTTGTTACAAAATTCTGACAAAGTTGTGAAGAATGTGCCAAGGGTTGCAGCCTACAAACCTCTGTTACACCAGTTCTGTCAGTAATGAGCCAAACTTTCACCAAATGATTGCGAGAAACTAGTTGAAGATTTCTATCGAGTAGTGAAGAAATGTGTGATAACTTCTGATTTAAAAAAAATACATGTGAAATAGAACTTGGCAAGAACAAGCAAGTTACTTCTTTATGCTGCAAGTGATGAAAAACTCAAAAACTGTTTAAAAAATGACCATGAGAGACTGGTGGGTGAAACTTGGACAACTGTATGAACATCATGAAAAACATAGAGCATCCTAACTACTGAGACTGCCACTTACTTCCAGTCAGGACCTGCAGGTTAAATTGAAATTACTCTTTCTTTTTAAATCAGTTCTGATAGAAATGTAAATTGAAAACGTCTTCTGCACCAGATGATATTTTCCAGGAAAACACCTACACAGATTGTTGGTAATACCAGGGGGGAAATGTGTCGTAAATTGTACAAATCAGTATTTTCTCTAATTTATCAAAAGCAAAAAAAAATAAAAATATATATCTTAGAATAGTCTGACTGTTGCTTTAGACTGCATGATGGGATTTTACTCTGGAAATCACTGTGATGTAAGCAATATTACATGTCAGCAGTGATGCTGTTAGTTGGAGTTAAGAATAATGTTAGAAATTGTGTTTGGTTGCTGTGTTTTAGTATTGCTGCTCATCCTTCAAGATGTCATCTACATTTTCCTGTGGGTTGTTTATTCCTACCACAGCAGGCTCTAATAACAAATGTTTAACTGTTTTTGCAGAGCAAGACAAATCAGTCCACTGCACCGATGAATGTCGTGCACTGGGACACTCTGACAGATGCTGGATGCCAAAGTTACGGGTAGGAAGCCAAGCAGACAGCGCAGATAATCGCACCAACCTTTTCATCCCTGTGGGAATGGATGCCATGGTAGAGACAGAGATTTATGGCACCATCAGCTGCAGCAGCAGAAAAACCCTCACCACATTTGGAAAAGAACAGCGGGACAGTACAATCCTCGTGGCCAATGTTAAACCTTACTTAAAATCGCAGCGTGCGCTAAGCCCACCACTCCAAGAGAGTCCATCTGCGTCCAGCAGCCCCACCAAGAGCGGCGCGCCTCCGAACTTGGCCAGCCGAGAGCCCAACGAAGAGAGGGACGGGGGATCAGACAGCAGTGCCTATGGCCCTCCAGATGGCCAGTGCTCCCCGCTGCACACTGAGCTGGAGGAGCCCTCCTACCTGACCTGTGAGCTCAGGCCTAAGTCCCTGTCAAGCTGTCTCATTCACAGCTCTGTCATCAGTCAAGAGTGTGGGGGGTCGGATTGTGCTCCCGACCAGAGGGATTCTGGCAACTGACAGGTGAGGTGACGGCACTCTCCAGCTCCCTCTCACCTGCCAGGGGTGTGATGATGATGATGATGATGATACCCCGAATCGATGACCAGGAGTTGATTTATTTTGACCCACAGAGATGTTCAGACGCATTGTATAACCAAAAACCATCTGCTTTTTATGTTTTATGTTCTGTTTGTTTATTTCTTTTTTTTTTTAACTTTTTTAGTTTGTGACTTGTTGTGTTTAGGTGAAATATGTGTCATTGACTGGTGTGAAAGTTTTGGGTGGGATATTGGGGTGGTGGGGATCAGTGCTTACCTAACTTCAAACGTTTTCATGGTGTACTGTACATGTCAATTTAGATGTCTGTATTTTACACATTTCCAGCTCCGATTTTGTGAGGATATTGAACAAACTGCTACTGTTACGCTACGAGTCCTGTCTGCTTTTGTACAGTGAAGCTTTCTGTCTCCATTTAGTGTATAAGGACCATTACTTTGAAAATCACAAAGGAGCCGAAATACATATCAAGTGACGTTACATTCAAAAAAAGTGAAGTGTCTTATGAACTGTTAATGGTGGTGCAACAGGGAATGTCCCTTTTCATAAAACCATTTAAAGTTCCTATAAAAAACAAACATTTTTTTAAGAATGTATTTGTAATTTTATTGTCGTCCTCTGCAGTTTATGTGGAAATAAGCTGTGCTTTATGTGGGCTACTGTACTCGTTGTGTACTTTATTAAATTTGTATACACTGTGCGAATGAAGGGCAGTATTTTTTTTTTGACTGGCACAACTTCTGAAGCTGTTGTGGTTTATGTGGAAGAACTGGATTTTTGTCTTTTAAATGTTCTTTTGTGTGTTCATGACAGATAGCACTAGTGACACTGCAACAGGCATGGGCCAGTTACCCAGAAGAAAAAAGAACGCCACTTACCATTCTTACGGTGTAAGAATGGTACACGGTCTCTTAACTAAGAGACCGTGAAAAGAAAGTGCCACATAGAGCAAAATGTCAACTTTGTGTTCCTCCACTACCTGTTACACTGATGGTCAGCTGACTAAGTGAGGATTACTGTGCTTTTTTTTCCCCTTCAAACAAAATAAAAGAATTTGTATGTTTAGGACAATTAGTTTTTACTTTTACACGCAACTGCTATATATTTAGCAGGTATTTCTTCTATAGTTTTGTTATGATTTTGCTCAAGTCTATGTATCAAAGTAGAAAAACAAAACTAATAAATGGATTTGATATCATCGTTATATCTGTAAAAATCAATCATTAACTTTACCTATATATTGTGTACTTGTGTAATTCAGAGCAACTTCTGGAAAAAAACGACACAATTTTATACGGCTATTTATATATTTAAGAATGTCAAATAAAACCAGGCACTGTGGGTTAGTGCACCCCACTGAATATTAGCTGACACCCTCTGCTAAAAGCTTTTTCTTAAGAGTATGCATCACATCAGAGGACGTGTTTGTGCTATTTTCAAAATCACTGTCATCACGGCTACAGTCAGTAAATGTCCACAAAGTTTGCTGAAATGTAAATGTGTCTGACAAACGGTGACACGCGGCTCCAGCTTAAGCTTCAGCTCCAACGACAAGTTACAAGCAAGGACTGTTTCAGTGAATTCTTTGATTAAAGGAAATTAAACTTTAATGATTCCCATGGGGGAAAATAGGTCACCTTGGCTGCAAAAGGGACTGTACAAACAGCGGATTAAAGGTTATGACAAGCATGTGCACAAAAAAAAGAGAAAAAGAATGATACAGTAAATAAAAAGGAAGCTTCCTCAGAAGGCTTTGAAATGCTGCATCTTTACTGAGTTGATGAAATGTCTATCATTTGCCGTCTACCTCATTAGATTTGCGAGAGTGCAAATGTGCTGTTTGTATGCATTGTGCACTATTTACCATTCAATCAAATGCAGATAAGGGTAGGTCTGACAGACAGGCTAGGAAAGCAGGCATATTAGAGCAGCCCAAACTGCTCATTTTTATCCAAACACAACCTGCTTTTCAAACATGGCTTCCCACTTACTCATGCAGGGACATAAACACGGCTGAGGCCATGGTAATATTATTTACAAAAACCCAAGAAGATATGTGTTGCATCTGCTTGTATTTGTGCCGTGTTTAAGGATACACATGGATGTCTGTTTGGACAGCTGGATCACTAAACTAAATAATCCTGGGAATGTTGGAATGTTTTCCACCTTGCATCTGTAAAACAATCTCACAGAAGCCTCACTTAGTTTAGTTTAGCTCCTCCATCTGGAGACACCGACTTTTGTCACCCTGGCAGAGTGAGAACGATTGGGGATTTTTTTATTTTCTGGATAACAGAATCCTGTCATCTACTGAGAGTTGACTATAAGTACGACTCCGTTTCTCCTCGGGGAAAACACATTAATTTGGATTTTGATTTGCATTTGTTTTGGTGCTAGTATTGACACAATTCCAGACCTAGATGTCTCATCTCAGCAGGCAGCTCTGATGAGCTCATCTGCATAAGTTGAAATACTCTTTGAGAGGGAGATTGCGTGGGTCACAGCATCTCATCCCATTGAAATACAGACAGAAACATCACATCATTTTATCTGTATCAGTCCCAGGGTTTCAGAACATGGGGGAAGGAGACAGGTGAGCAGAATGTCAAGTAGAAAGGAGGCTGAACCATTTGCTGCAACACTTACTCCTCCAAGTACATGTTTACCGGTGGATCACTTAGGGATGTAAAACAGGTTAAACTTCTTCCTTAATTATGCATAATGTTCTTTGAAGCGAACCCTCTTTTTTTCTTTTTAAATTAATGGAGCTCTGTACACCACAGCTGCTTGACAAAAAAAGTGCAATGTTGTTGAGGGAATCTGAATGCAGATTAAAGACTAGCATGCGCTGCAGGATGAATATGACTTGTCTCACAGAATGATTACAGTCACAGTAAAAAGGAATTACAGACAATGAAAGTGATCTGTGTAATACCTCCATTCTTCTACATTTTACATACACAAATGATCTATTCAGATGAAAATGGAATGAGCACTGTACCATTCAGTTGTGAAAAATTGACATGCTCACCCGGAGTACTTAAGCTTTTAATTCAATAATTCAATAACACAGGCGATTAAGAGCTTGTCTTCCACCTTCTCTAAATTCTAAGGGAGATGGTTCCACTTGATTGGAAACTGTTGGTGGGGAAACAGCGAGCGAGCAAGAAACATAAACAATATTGAGAGTGTAGTTTTCATTTTAACTGGGAGATGTCATTGAACACAGCGTGCATCCCCCTTAGGGCGACTTCTAAAAAGCTGATTTTAGCTCCATTAGCATGGGGGAAACATAATTGAAATAGCAAAACCTGGGAGCCGTTAGGCAACTTAAACTTAATTCTTCTGTAGTTGTTTCTGGAGCATGAATTTCACAATTACTTTCTATAAGGCACACAGTACCTCGCTGAAGAATTTTCAGATGTTCTTTTTTTGTTATAACCACAAACTGCAGTGTATTATGTTAGGATTTTAAGTGATGTATTGGGTATCTGCAACCTGCATGTGGTGTGTTAACCTGGAGAGAGCAGTTCTGAAGATAAAGAATAGGAATAAAGAAATGAGTCATGGCTTTATATATAAAATAAAGGGAAGAGAGTTTGAGAGTGTTTTTTCGGTCCTTAAATATCATAAGCCTGATAATGATGTATTTTTTAAGTGAACAAGTATTGAAAGGGCTCAACTGGTGCAGACTCATTTTATTCAAAATTAAATAAATATATTTTGTTGCTAATAAATAATGAATAAATACTTTATCAAAAAAAATAGATGTCCCCATAATACAAATATATATATAAATAAAACATTGGGAGAAGCTAAGTTTGTCAATCACAGTTTTACTTCTGCATTTCAAGATTTATTTATTTCAGGATTCATTTATTTTATTATTTAATTTTATAATGGTGTTTTATTTTGTAAATTTGCTTTTCATATTGTATCCACTATTATTATTTAACTAAGTTTTTATTGCAGGGTCTTTTTTAGCTAAGGCTTTTTTATTCAAATGAGGGTCCGGGGTTTTCTCTGTGGGCCTTGTCTAGTGATGGGACTTGTGTCTCTTTGAAAGGAACCAAATCCTGCGTATTTGTTCACTTCCAAGAGCCATTCAAATCTATTTGTTAAAAATATAGATTTTTCTAAGAACAAGCTATTTTATCCTATAATTTTGTATTAATTGTTTTTGTGGTTGATCTTCACTAAACATATAATCATTAAGTAAAGAAACAAACTAGTATGTTCTTGCAAAAAAATTTATGTGTACCTCTATACAATATAAAATTTCAAAACATTTAAAATATGCATGTGGGATTTTTACAAGTGTTGTGTGTATCGATACATTTTGTGCTACTTGTAATATGAAAACAAAATAAAAAGAAAAATGTAATGAATAGTTGAAGTAAAAAGTTAACTTGGCTTGCTTTGACAGAAACAAAATTGCTCTTCTGCACAATTAAATATGACAACTAAGGCAACACATTAATCAAGGAGCAACAAATACGAAGAAACCAAGAAGAATTGAATGCACCGTGGCTGTTTTCTCCTCCTCTCCCGCTGCATGAAGCCTGAAACATTATGGCAACAAGGTAGCGCACAGAGCTACATACTGACACCATGACAGGTGACGAAAACAAACAGGGATCAATGAACATGCGCTTTGTGTGCTCTTACGTTCTTGCAAAGTTTATAAAATAAACTATATGTGTATGTAATGTCATGAGGACATATATTGAAATATGTATTGATGACAATGTTTTTGTTTATTCATAAATCAGACACAATTATATATACTGTAATTGCAGTTCTACTTCTCCAGTAATTTTTCCCCATTCCAAAACCTGAAATCAAAATAAAATGCAGTCATTTATTTATAAATTCTACAAAAGGAACACGTCTTGTGACAAGAAGTGCTATTAGTTAGAATGCTCCAGTTAAAGTCCAGACTTAAATCTGATTGACAATATGGGGTAAGACTTTGGTGCTCACAGTGGCTCTACATCCACATTACAGTGCTTGAATTATTTGCAAAGAAAAATGGGGGAAATATTTTAGTTTCTCGCTGTGCAAAACAGGTAAGGAGGTACCTCGACTTGCAACTATTATGACAGCAGCAGATAGTTCTACAAATAATTGAGTCAAATTATTTGAGTCATAAAACTTAGTTGTTGCAAAATATTCTGAAAACCATATTTTTCCTTCTTATTCACAGTTTATGCTTATCTACATTAAACTCCAAACTAAATACATTGAAGTTGGTGGTTGCAACATAACTGAATAATTTATAGGGATACATTTTTTTTTTTTAATGAAAGACAGTCTAGTTACTTCAACTTTGATTTTACTTATATGTATTTTAAAAGACATCCCCTTTTTCATTAGAAAAAATTTAAGTTTATGATATGATCCAAAGATGACATCAAACCATCTTCTGAAAGCAATCTGCGGTTGTTTTTATGAGCGTTTCTGGAGCACACCTTTAGGAAATGATTTTCCTATCAGAAGTACCCTGTGATAATAAATATAACACTGCTTTTATATATATATATATATATATATATATACTTATTTATATGCATGTTAAATGTGAGACTTGCCAGAAGCCGTTCTTCAGCTTGCAGCTAAGTGACAGTAAGCAGAGAGCTACAACATTCTTTGTGCAGTTGCAAAATCTGCAACTAGTTGGAGAATTAGATCTCCGTCTTTATTTTATTTTTTTTTTAAAGATCCCCATCATTCACTATACCTGTACGTCTTATGCAAAAACATTATAAACAGGAAACATTTTTGGAGTTGTTATAGCTAAAGTATCTTTTCTCCAAGGTTTCAATATTTATTTATTTTTTTTGCCCCACTTGACATTTTGATTTTGTTTTGAGTACCAACAGAATAAACAAACGTAAAAAACAATATGCTTAAGTACTTCAGAGCAAAATGTGGCACCACATTTGCTCATACCCATGTTAAAGGTGCTTAAAAAGTCTTAAAATGCATTCTTTATCTATAGCAGAGGCATAACAAGCTGAAATATTTAAGAAAAATGTTTAATTTTGTGTGAATTTACTTAAGTGGATGTTTAAACAAATCATTGTTTTTTTGTTTTTTTGTTTGTTTGTATGTTTGTTTGTTTTTACAAGGTAACCTTTGGCAAAGTGAATAAAATCCCTAATAACTTTTTAAGATAGAGTAAAAACCTAATAAAGTTTACAGTATTCATTCCAGGGTATAAAAATACCTTCAGATAAAGGCCTATATCACTTTGCTTTTCTTAAAAATGGCAAAGACATGAGAAAAGTTTTTTTTTATTTTTTTCTGAAGATATCTTTATCGTCATAAAATTATGAAATGAAGAATGTCCTGTAGTGAAAAAAAATAAACATATATATATATACATATATACATATATATTTCTTTTTTTTTTTTCATGTCAGGGATTTTTACTCATCTTTCTCAAGGGTGTCAGCATTTGTGAAGTACTTTGTGTTAACAAAAGACAATTTTGCCATCTAATAAAAGAAAGCATCTGGGAAAAACATTTTCTTTCATACTGGTGAAAGTGAACCATCCTTGCTATGAGGAAAATAAAGGACACATAATTTAAACATTAGAGTCCTCCAGCCATGTGAAGTTTTATTCATCTCCGTGCACCTTGAAAATGAGTGAAGTTATGCCAGAAACTCAGATGGTATGTCAAGATGCTTTTGGGATTGAATTCTGAACTGAATCCTTCTTCATTGGTTGAGATAAGGGATTTTATAAGGAAAGCTGTAAGCCAGGAATGGGCCAGTCTGACTTCCCATAGCATGATAACCTTGAGTATAAAACAGGTTTTTGTGTGTTTACATATAAACCTGAAGAGAAAATGTTTTACATGATCTGATTTCTCATATTGAGAACATAAAAGCAGTAGTCATCCGTACTTCCCTCAAAGATAAGACAAGATGGTGAATATTAAAATAATGTTAATTTTCTGAATATACAAACAGAGCACACATAAAATTAACAATCCCTAAATTAAGTGGTAGTGCTAATTAAAAATGAAATCATTATAATTTTTTATGTTCCAGCCTTGAAAGTCATACCATTTAACAAGTTAGCAGACTATTTGGTCTTAGGCAGAGCTTGCAGTAGGCTGCTTGATAGACATACTTGTAGTTTGCTCATTGCATAAACTCATTGTATGAATGGCAAAAGTTTCCTTATCCTGCATTTATATTTTTTAAAAAAGTCAGTTAAACCAAATAGTGATTCATAATGCAGGATTTAAAAAAATAAAGAAAATAAAGAAATAAAATAAAAATAAAGAAACAAACAAAAGAATGACAAAAATGTGAATTGGTCCTTCAGCCAGGTAGCCTGCAGTGCAGAACAATATGGTTTAGAAGTTGCAACACCGTTTCTCTTAAATAGCAGGAGAAAACTGGTCACTCTGGCACTTTCTCTGGCCCCCCATTTGAAGGACTTAAAAGCACAGAAACTGGTCAATGAATCAAGGTTCAAATGAAAAACAAAGACCAGCCAAAATAGACTTGAAATTTTGTTTCGTAAAAATTTTAAAAAGAACCTTTTTTTCTTAGCAAAGCTGTCAGTTTTGTTATAACCTTAATCCTGTTGGCAGCCCACTGCCCCAAATTGGGTTTTCAAGTACTAAGACATTAGTCTAAATAAACTGAGAAACTCTGAACATCTTGTCTGCAAGCTACATTAAAACTTAAATAAGCAGCATCTCCTTATTAATGCCTCATATCCTTGGCATTTACAGACTTTAAAAGGGACTGGGTGTTTTTTTGTGTGTGTGTTTTTTTTTCCTAAAAGAAATCAAATACAGCTATTTTTTACTGGCTGAACTAAGACTGGGCAAAGAAGATGATTATTCCAGCCCAATGAAAACAGACTTTGAAAAAAAGCCAAACAGTGAGCCAAATTGATTAATGTGTTGTTAGATTTCTACCAAGCAAAGTGACATGGAAATAAATGTGCACGCCAAATTTCACCACTGAGTAATGCTTTCCCTAATTCAGAGTCGAAGTACGGCTGGGGTGATATGCATGTGTTCGTGCAAGTGTACTTCTACAATCTGCTTTTTCTTGTAAACAGGCGACAGAATTAACAGGGAAGTCAAAAACGTTACAAAAAAAATGCCATATGTCTCCCCACATCCGTTCTCATCCCCAACCCATTCCTAAAAGGTGTCTAATGTTATTTACTGTGTTTAGTTTTCATAGGGGCCGTCAGTAATAAACAACCCTCTCACTGACCCCCTTTTGGCTGAAAATTCCAGACTCCACACACACCTCATTTTAAGTGCTTGTTAAAAAGGCGTTAGCGACAGCAGTCTCCTCTGGGAGGGGTTCAAAAACACACCGATCTGTCAATCGTGATTAATGTTTAACACAAAAAATGCATATAGACTGAGGAAGTCATCTGGCAGGACTTCACACAGGATTCACTACGTGTTACTGGGTCACGACACACTTTCCTCACTTTGAATTGGGCAAAAAATAGTCCTCTGCGAGCCTTTTTAGTGACAAAGTGGGCCAATATCTGCATAAAGTGGGGAAGCTAATGTGCTCTGTCATACGCTCAAGAGTCCTGAGTCTAAAAAGCTTCACCCTTTAAGTGCTTTGTCTGCCATCATAAATAGGATAAAAAAAGGGAGAAAATAGGTACTAGACAGAGCGAGACAGCGTATAGAAACAGACCGAGCCTTTTAGAATCGATAGACAGTTTATTGAATCAATACGCAGTTTAGTGCAGCACAAAACCTGTCTTTCTGACCAAAGAGGTACATGTTGAATAAGATGGCTGATTAGGAGTCGTGGAGACATAAGTGATCATCTCAGGAGCCCATCTCTGCCAATCTTTAGGTCTTTGACATTGTTGGAGAAACTGCAAAGGTGCGGATGTCACAAAGCTTTGATGGAGCACATCAAATGTTAAGCTTCACGGTTTTGCTTTTATAGCTGTTAAAGAGCAGAGTTCTCATTAGCATTCTGTGCAAGTTAGCTCTGCAGTTAATGATGCAGCCACCTTGGCTGGAGGTGGTTTCAGTTTGAGTTAGTTGGGTTTTTCAAGGTTTGCATGAGTTTGCATTCCATTAGCACATATGTTCACTCTTCCTTCTCTCAGAACAAAAAAAAAATCTTCCATGACAATATTATATTCATATGTTTTATGAGTACAAAGGCACAATGAAGCACTTGTCTATTGCAATCATCAAAAAGCACATATTTTAGATTAAAAGCAAAGTGCATCACATGTACAGACTCAAAAGGAGACAATTACATTACATAACAACTAGTACATGAAAATGTTGCTTTTAAAATGCACCTGCTGATTAAATGGTATCCTCTTCTGGTTTTATGGTTAGCATTTCCTTGCATTTTAGTGTGCATTTATTCTTTCTATCAAGCAAAGAGAAAGACATTTTTACAGATCTCTCTCTCTCTCTCTTTCTCTTCCTCTTTCTATCTATCTCTTGCCACAAAAGGCAAAAATTGCATGTGCCAAAAAATATCCAGATTCATAAAATTATGCCCCCGCACACCGACAAGAAAGTTTCCTTCACGGATCACAGCTGCACTAAAGTTTGTGCACATGGTCAATGCAAACCACCTCATGAATATGTTTATTTAAATGTGCCAGCTGATCATGTTACTCAATGATTAACAATGGCAGACACTGGGAAAAGAGGGGGGGACCCAATTTCACAGAGGCAGGTACCTTCCTGGAGGTATCAGCTGAGATTATACTGTCAGCAACTTACTTACACGCTACATCACCCTCTTCCCCCTCCCTTAATATTTTACCTTTCTTTAGCTTAGAAAGTATTCCCATATCAGATTTTCTGTTTTGCATATCTGCTCTGTCTGCACAAACCCCAAGTCGGTTATGGCAGATGGACGCTCGAACTGAGCCCAGTTTGGCTGGAGGTTTCTTCCTGTTAAAGAGGAGTTTATCCTCCCCACTGTCTGTAAATGCAAGCTCAGTATGAAGCATTGTCATACAGTAAACGACACAATACAAGTGTTTCTTCACTGTCGCTATCCAGAAGGAATGAATACTACAAGTCAGAGACTCTTTGCAATCTGCTGGGTTTCCTTAAACTAATTTGAATAATAAACTGAACTTAATACACAAATTAAAAACTAATAAATAATTGTGTGTATGAATGATTTGAAATTACTTTTATTTATTTTTGAGCTTTTGCCTCAAAATAAAAAGTTTTGAATTCCCTCTATATAAAGAAACTGAATTGAATAGTCAATGTAGACACATTTTTTTTTTTTTTATGTGTGTGGGATGATGTAATAGGCCACAAAGTCCTCAAGCCCTCCCAATCATAACCATCTTTAATTTATTTCATGCTTCTATTAAAACGAAACATTTTAGTTAGAGGTCATAACATGTTCACTATCTCCTTTTGGAGTTGCTTCTTTTCTGTGTTCAGCCTACACACAGGTGGAAAACGTGAGGCTTATGAGGAGGATAGTGCAAAGCTCCAATGAAAAGTTCTCTGTTTTGCATGAGCTGTATTAGTATGAAACCCCTAAATGCCCATGTTAAACCCACACAGGTGTTTTCACTTGTTGTAGCTGATTAAAGCTCGCCTGAGCATTGTGTGGGTGAAAATAATGTTGACGAGTGCTCAGCTGACATCTCTCTCACTCTCCGGTTGGGTTTATTGTATCTGTAGAGTCAGTCAATTTACACCTCTATGATTATTAGTACACAGAGTTTGGGGACCTTCTGTAATTACAGACAAAGCTCTGCCCATTAGAGCTCTGATACAGCACAATAACTAAAAACGTCTGTTAGACGAACTTCAACAAGCCTCGTGCACGGAAACAGACTTCACAGAAATTAATTACTTGCGATGAGAAATATTTCTAAAAGAACATTTGCTAATCAATTATTACTTTTCTTTACCTAAAAAGGGGTATAAAAAGACTAATAGTTTATAAACAGATTGAAAATTGATTGCAGAAAACCAAACATGAATTATTCCTGAGTCATCTAGTTAACATTCTGCTTTTAGGCTGCAATGCAGGTTTAACATTAATTTGGTAATTTTGTTTATTTTAAGCCTGCTTAAATATGCAGAATGCATTTCTTTCTTTTCTAATTAATGTGATCCAGACTAAGAAGCTTACTATTTCCCAAAGAGGAGTGTTTATACTAAAAACAACAGTTCAGGGCTAAATATCTGTTCATTGTATATTGAAACAATACCACTGATAAATATTGAAAGTGATAAATAAATACCTTTTCTATTGTTTTCCTAATCAAATCAGTAATTAGAAAAAAAACCCTGCAGTCATGTCTTCTAAAAAGTGCAAATGAGTGTCATTTATGGTGTAATGATTCATCTAGATAGGAAACAGACTGTTTCAGTGACATGAAAAAAAAAATAATAATAATAATAGAAAGTTAAAAGTTGTACACAAAAAGAGTGTAGCAAGTTCTTTTCTGCAAAGATTGTCAATGTAGGATGATAGGGTGAGTTTTGTGGAACTAATGAGGTGAAGAGGAAAGATTTCTCCCCACAACCAAAAGGCTTCATTATTTCAATGCAGCTAAATTCCTCCATAGGTAAAACACAGATTGATGTGGAAAAAAGTGACACTTACACAACCAAGGACTAGCATGCCAATACACAGTAGGATAGTCTTCTTTGTATTAAGATGCCAGATGTTGAAGGAACTTGCTGTTGCGAGCCACAACAAATCAAAGACGCTGTTTCCAATGTATATCGGAATTCAATCAAAAGTGACAATAGAAAATAAAAGGCCACTACAGACAAAAGTAAAACTTAAAAATTTGTGTGTTAGTTTTCTCTGGTAAAACTAAATTCACCTACTGGGGGTATAGGGTATTTCTATTCTATTCTATTCTATTCTATTCTATTCTATTCTATTTCAATATTTTGACTCAAGGGTCACAAGTTAATACATGTTAAAAGGAAAACTTGTAAACATACTGTGTATTACTTTTTGAAAATCTTACATTTTAAAACACAAAACATATCTCAATGTGACAAAAGCAGGGATTTTAGTTTTCTTTTTCTTTCTTTCTCTTTTCTTGAAGCTACTTGTCAAAATAGATAGTAGGCAGTTACCAAATCAGGTTGTTGATGGATTTTTATTTTTTTCTAACCAGGGGCATTGATACACATCAAGAGAACTCAAATAACAGACTACCCACAGTCCTTACTATGATGTTTAACCAAGAGATCAGTCTTTTGGCATTAAACTATATAAACTGCAGCTGCTAGTAAGCCTGCATCCCCTCTGAATGAGCTAAAATAGGTTACCCATAAGACTCCTCAAGTTGAGTAAATATTACAGCAAGCCAAGCCTTTTAACATCTTAATGAGAGCATTTGTCTGTGGGAACTTTTTAGTCCACTGATTTTGGGTTTATACTTTGATTGAACATTTGTGAAAGCATAATATCTCCGTGGAAATACATGTAGCCCCGGACACAACCTTGCATAGCACTTTGTCATCAGGGATAAACATACAGTGAGATTTAGGATTATTGCAGAGCCACAAATTATTGTGTAGTCCATGATTGCATGCAATCTAGTAACACACCACACTCTTGAATTTACCTACTGGTATTGATGAACGTTAACATTCTCTTCATTTTCACAGGCAGCTGTTTCACAATAGAGTTTCACAAAAAGCTTTCAGTAAATACAACAGGAAAACTGAGACCCACGAACGTGTCACGAGTCTCCAACCGTGATATTGTGCTACTTGCTCAATGTATTTATTGCTGTACAGCAACTTCATCAACATCTAAGGTAAATTGTGGCCCTGAGCAGGTTGTAACATTTTCCGAACTTGTAATTTGTGTCGCAGCAAAATGCTTGTAACTAATGTGATCCTATACCACAATAAAAGCATAATTTGTTTAAAGAGGTTTTCTATATATTAAAAGGGTCACTTTGTGTTGCCAATATGAAACTCCCCTGTCTTCTCCTAGTGTACCTATTGCATTATCTGCAGAAATACACTGCTTGGTCAGAAACAACCAATAAGAGCCAGGAGGAGGGTCTAAGAGCTGTCAGTCATGCTTGTGCTCACACCTTCCCCCTTGTTCTCTGCTATGAGACAGCAAGTTTACGACAAGAGAGCCTGTCATGAACGTTCAGGATAGTTCGCATAGCGATCAGTGACGGTGGATAAACTGTTTTCCTGTAAGAGTAAGTTGTTTTTCTGCTTTAGTCACATTGCTCAGCAATTTAGTCAGAGAAAGAGTTTTCTCTGACTAAATCAAGCAAAGACTCCCTCCACCTTGTCTGCTCCTTTTAATGTTCCTTGTTTACTGTTGCCCAGGATGATCAAACTGACCAAACTAAAATAACTGGTTGTGTGAAAAAAAAAAATCAGATTGTAAAAAGTACAAAACACAGTTTCTATCTACAACTAAAGACAGCCACCCATTACTTTTATTAATTTGATGTTTAAAAACTGCAAGTAGAAATCCATGGCTCGGATGTTTAAGCAACTAATTGTAGGTATTTTTTAAGCAGAGAGCCCAACTAAGTAGTGAATATCAGCTTGTTGTCTGTGTTTTTCTGACTAAACAACAAAAATCAGCAAGTATTTATTACATATTGTTATAAATATGTCTATGCATCACAACCTTAAACGTTAAATAAAATGTAAAATATGTAATTTAGATAAGTTTACCTAAAAAAGAGATCAGGACATCTGATGAATCGATGAATCTAAAGCTGAATTATTTAAATCTAAAGCTGAATTATTATCTAGATAACTGTAAATAAACCAAAGACAGAAATCCAGATAAAGAACTTCACAGTGTGACGCATAAAGCTTGAAGTATCATAGTTTGGGAATGAAACTTTCCAGCTCACATCACTGAATTCAATCCATCAGAGTTTTAGAGGGTGATTGATTAAAATGTAAGACAATCTTTAAAAGAATATCAAGCTGTGCATAATAAAAATGTCCCAAAACAATGGACAAATATTTTATTTAAAAACCAAAACACAGTTTTTTTCATTTGCTTAAGTGGAAAAATTATATATCTATGTTTTTTTTCCAGAGAAGATAAAAAAGACACTGATAGATAAAGAGCACTTGCTGATAAAGAACTAAATATTTAATGAGGTGCCCTACATTTTTCAGACCTCCTTTTTCTCTAATATATAATTTGACCTATTTTTTTTACCAGTTTTAGAACAGGAACTACTAATGACAATCATATTAACATTTTTACATGAAAAATATATCAACGCGTTTTATTAAATCAACTCTAAATATAACATTAAGAAAAGTGTGACACAATGTGCTTAGCGTCTTACAACCCCAAAGATGTGACACTCAACACCTTGTTGAATTTGTGTACTTGCCAGTGTGGAGAAATATGAAGAAACATCAAAATTGAACAGATATTTTACTTTTGATAGAGAAATTGAAATGACCAAAGTTGCAGAGAAAATATACTTTAACAATAGACCAATTTTTTTGGCCGTACTGATGTCAAAGCTGACTTCTGTCATCTACAGAAATACTCAGATGACTCTGCAGTTGTTGGGTGTTTCAGAGATGGACAACAGTCTCAGTACAGAAAGCTTGTGGACTTCTTTGCAGGTGGTCCACAAGATCTACATTCTCCTGAATGTAGATTTCAGGAGAAAGAGGGTTAGATTAAACCATACTTCTATCGTGGGAGAAGTAGAGACGGTTAAGGAATGTAATTACCTCAGAGTTCACCTGGACAACAGACTGGAATTGAAATGCAACAGTGAAGTTGTCTATAAGAAGGGACAGAGCAGACTGTACTTCTTGAGGAAGCTGGGATTCTTCAAGGTTTGGTGCAAGATGCTGCAGATGTTCTATAAGTCTGTTGTTGAGCGGGTAATTCTTCTGCTGTCATCTGTTGGGGCAGCATAATCAGAGCCAGAGACCTAAAAAGGCTCAACATGCTGACAAAGAAGGCTGGTTCTGTTCTGGGGACGACTGTGGAACCTCTAGAGATGCTTTATTCATAAAATCAAGAAAATAGTGGACAACCCTGACAGTCTTCTTCATGAGACTGTCTTAGAAAGCAGACTGAAGATTCCTTCAGTCAAAGGAATCTTCTAATCCACTGTAATACAAACCGTTACAAAAGATCTTTCCTGCAAACAGCCATCAATATCTACAATAATTCTTTAAATAATTTTAATTAATATGAGTCACAACAACATTTAAGTTTTCTTTGGGGTCATTAAAGTAGTTTTGAATTTGAATCTACCAGCTGTACAGATTATTTCTCATGGAAATACTAGCAAACTCAAGACAAAACAGCCTCTGTATGGAACATATATGTAATTTAAATAGTACTATATAATTAAGACACTAATATATTAAAATAGATTTGAACCACAAATTTTCTTAATTATCCCACACAAGTAAAGTTATGGTGTCTACTTTCTCTAAATACTAAACTAAATTCTATACAGTAACAACAAC
Source organism: Gambusia affinis (assembly GCF_019740435.1). Classification (NCBI taxonomy): domain Eukaryota; kingdom Metazoa; phylum Chordata; class Actinopteri; order Cyprinodontiformes; family Poeciliidae; genus Gambusia; species Gambusia affinis. The sequence continues at coordinate 14,360,046 of NC_057878.1, forward strand.
AAATGTATTCCAAACCTGTGTGAGTAATCGAGCATTATAAATTCTGCACTGGTTAACAACTAGAACATAACACTGTCTGCAATAACATAAAATGTTAGTATTTATTTTTAGCATGCGCAATGTAAAGATGTTAATATATTTAAATGGGCTTCATAAAACTTGACGAGGCCAGACCTCATCATTAAGTAGTGTAAAGAATGAGTACAAGAATACTATAACTCTTTTTCAAAAGCTCCTCTCTTGTCAGATATTATCTGTTTTTTTTATTTTCTCGTTTGGATTTTATTTTATTCCATTGGCAATGACTTACTCCCCCACCAGTAATTATACTAGGATATTTATAACAAAATATAGATCCTGGTTTGCCAAACCACTTTGCACTGACTGACTAATGATTCAAACATAAAATGGCACCTAACTGAAAAGAAACAAATAAACGTTCGTCGACATAAGGATTATAACTTCCCGTTAATCAAATTATAAATTAGATTTTGCCAAAAATGTCTGCAATCCCAGAGATAACACTGTTTGGCATTTACAAAAAACTCTTTTTCACCACCAAGGTGAATCCAAAAGTGTAGTTAGCTTGAAACCAATAGGCATTTTGGGATTCACCTTGGTGTTAGTTTTTGTTTAGTTTTATTTTATTTTATTTTTTTAATGAAAAAACTAGAGTGCAGGAACACAACACAAACAAGCAGAGAATGAGTTTTAATAAAGTTTATAGAATATTATGTTTTCAGCTAATATTTTTTAAGTTCACATTTATGATAGAAATCAATCTTTCAAACATATTAAAAAAAAATTCCATTTATATTTTTGACCCAGACATTGAAAGGAATGAGTCATACATGAGAATATACTGAAAACCATAGTTTATTTTCACACTGATCCCTACCCTACAAACCTTTGCAGAGGATTAAATAATATTAATTAAAAAAAACTGTACTCTGAAAAAGTGTGAATTAGTCCTTTTTCAAAGTGAAGGACCTGCAAGCTTGCATGGTTTAGTGTCAAACCTCATTAAGGTTAAGGTCAGTCAAAATATTGATCTGAATGCTAAATATGTGTCAGTACAACATAATGAAAGCAATAAAACACAATCAAAGAACTGTCTGACAGACAGGCATGGCATGCCAAAATGCCTGAGTATAAATCATTCAGTACAACTATTAACAGCAGGGGAAAGGCCCACTTTGTCATTTCAGGCAATAACTGGGAGTAAATTTGAATAAGTAAATGTTTTGCTCTGTGGGAGCACTAGGATCAGAAGTGTTTGTATTTGAATCACAACACGGTTTGCAATATTGACCCCAGAGCCACGACTGCAGTGAGATCCTCTCCCAACAGTTCTGTTTCTTCTCCTTCTGCTCGATCTTCTTCTAGAGTCAGTAAATAAGTCATTTCTTAATTAAGTTTTGCAAACAATTCTTCGCAGAATAATGACACTTTCAAACATCCTGAGAGAAATCATGGCAGTGTTGTTTATTGCTTGCTTCAAGTTCTTTCAGCCAATAAAAGGGGAGTTGGATCCACGTTTTGAACCAGTATGCTTTGACTGACACAGACTCCACAGCAGACTATGATGCAATTCCTTCTATCCAATCCACTCTCATTTTAATTCTCATTGTGATCCGTCTGCAACAAGGACACTGCATCTAACCCAGAAAAAAAAAAGGGAGAGGGAAAAAAAATGAATGATAACACTAATCGCTCCAGATATTTTAACCTTCGTAATTAAACCATCGTCTCTTCAAGGTCACTTATCCTACTGACAAGAAAATGTTTTAATGAAAAGCATTTATGAAGGCTCCAGTGAGATATGTGTGTGGCTTCTCAAACTCCCAAGTCCTTATCTCCAAATCCTGGGCCGGATTTCATGCAATTCTTGAAGGCAAATGTGTTCTTTTCACCGCTCCCTTTCCTGAAAACTCTACATGTATGGCTGCTAAAATGGAGTTTCATCCTGGCTTAGATGAGGTGAGGGAGCATTTACATTTTCTCAGTTCCTCCATTTCTACCTCCCCCCTCCCCCCCCACCCCACCACACACACACACACACACACACTTTAGTGAGGGATATGCAACACAATCACTTGGCATGACTTTTAAAATCCCACAATCCAGCAGTTCTGTGAACACACCTGCTGTTCTAAACAAACAAATCATGCTACTGATTACAACCAAATCAAATGAAATTAATACACAATTTATTTAATGGGAATTTATCTAAATTAGATGAAACTGGAAGGCCTATGAGAGGAATGGAAATTACAACTTTGGCAGAGGCAGCAGACCTGCCTCCAGGTTACATGATTGGTCGACATGCTGCCAGGCTGCTTCAGTGGCTACGCACCAAAGGTACAATAAACGGGAATCTGAGCACAGTTAGAGGTGCTCTGGAAAAAAATGAATGTTTATGAGGAGTTTCCTTTTGGGGATTTAGCTCTTGCACCAGAGGGAGGAGTGATTGCGTGGGCTCTCGTCATATTTTTTTTTTCCAATCCATTTTAAAGACTCTTCTGTCATATGTGATCCTTTCCTTCCATCATCTTGAGAAAGGAGATTAGAGCAGGATCTGAATACTATAAAGCACAGTGGTTCTTTTCTTCTTTTCCTTTTCTTTTCATAACCACGTCTCTTTGACCTTGACAGAGAACATCATGAGGTCAAGAAAATGTGAGGTAGAGAAAAAGTGAGTTGGTTGCAGATAACTTTCATTGTAATGATTAAGGAAGTTAATATTAAAATAATATTTTTTTTTTCCAATATCCCAAATTTTGGGGAAAAAAAGAAGGAGAAAATAATTTTCCTTGTTATAATTTGTTGGACGTTTACAATGCACTACAAAAATATTCATAGCTCTTAAACATTTTCAAGATACAACCCAAAACTTCAAGATTTATTGTGATTTCATGACATAGATCAGGCTTCCTCCACTCTTCAACCTGCACCACCAGTGTCAAGGTCTGGGGGGGAAGACATCTCAAATCCTTATCGCAAGCCGCTCATCCAAGCTTGTTGCAATTCACAGCGCCCACGTCTTCTGCCAGGGTCCGAGCGGCACAACCTTAATTCATTCATGTCAATAAAACTTTGCAATTCCAGTTTTTCTCCGAGTGAGTCTCTCTAGGTTGACTTGGTTACACTTGAGGTTTTTTTGGCTGTATTACAATAAAGAGGCCTGAATAACAGTACTTCTTATTTTCACTTGCAAAAATATGTTTAAATCAAAGTCTGCAATGTGACAAAATGTAAAAAAAAAAATGTTTTAGAGTTTTAAATAACTTTGCAAGGCTACATAGGTACTCCTATTCATTTCATCATTGCTCATAATTGTTAAAATTATGGTTAAAAGAAGCACCTCCTGCAAATTAACAGCTTATGTTGATTAACAATTAACTGCAATTCATCAGCATTAAACAGTAAGGCATATCCCTGCCCACTCGATTTGTGAAGCACAGCGTGTGTGTGTGTGTGGGTGCGTGTGCGTGTGTGTGTGTGTGTAGTCGCTGTCTGTAGATATTGCCCTGTGTGAACGTCTTCAGCATTTCAGTAAGAAAAATGTATGCTAGACTAAAATGTAACTTCTGCCTACGGTGGTCAGTGTTTATTCCATTTAGTCACTTTTTCACACTGTCATTTTACCTGCATGTTAAATTAACAAGAGACTCTGTGCTGCAGCTGAATTGATTGAATCTCTGTTTACAAATGGACAATTTCAGGGTGGCTTCACCGGTTTGAGAGGAGGAAATGAACCTGTTAAAGAGAAGAATTCCTACTATTTCTTTGTTCTTTTGGAATGATGAAAAGAAATATTTGCTACCTCCAAGGCTCTTTGAAAATTTGAAATGGTAATCAGTTAGGTGAACCACTGCTACAAACAGCTTAAGCTCGCTCAGCTACTCCCATCCACAGCAAAGAAAAAAGAGCAGTAAAAGGTCCATGTCAAATAAAAACATTTACTTTCAAAGATTAAGACATTAAAGTGCACAATGCAAAACAAAAGGAAAATTCAAAGGATAGTACACGATTTTTGAGCTGAGGTTCAGCTACAGATTATAACATTTATCATATAGCAGAAGCTATTTCTAATACTTTCAAAGTATGAATCCAAATTAGTTGTTACTACACGTAGTCTGAGAGGGTGTATATCAAATGACCTCAGAAATCTCCTGGCTGCTTGTGATAAAACAATTTTATGAACCTTTAAACAGTCGTCAAGGGGAAAGACAGACAGTGAAGGTGTGAATGTTGAGAAGTGAAGACTCAGAAAAGCATATTGTCCATATTGAGGCACCTGCTGCCCCATGCTTGCTCTTTTTACTGTGAATTCAGTTTAGAATGTATTATATTACTGATTAATAAGGAGGCAATACAAATGCAAGATTTTTCACATTGACATTAATAATGGCCTGAGCATATAGGCTTTAATGTGGCGCTGAATCTAACCCAAAATCAGCTTAAATTTGGTACCAAACTAATTATAAAGCCTAACGCTCTTCCAAAAGTGTATCTGGTAGACAGAATGAATACATGAGTAGAATACATTCGCCCCCACTCCCTTCCTTGAGCACATCACTTGCACTGAAGACACCAGAGTATGATAATGCCAGTGAGCCCAGTGGGCTAGAAGCAGCCATGTCCATCAAACAGTGTTTTTTTTTCTTTATTAATGTGTTTGTTTTTCTCTCAGGCCCACTCTCTGTTGCATTTCCTTGATTCAAGCTGTGAATCTCCTAAAACCAGTCTGTTGCTATGCATCACTAAGTCAGCAGAGTATGTTTTATTTCATTCTTTAAATAACTGTAATCATGCAAACAGTTGCAAGTAAAGAAAATATAAATTGTATAATCTGCTATCATTTATATGAACACATATCTATTCTATTGTGTGCACACTCTTTTTGCTTTTCTGGGTTTTCTGTATTTATCGTCACTCTTCAAGTTAAAGTCGTTCCACTGACTTGATTGCAGTGTGTGATGCAAATAAATCTTCCCCTTAAAGATTAAAAAAAAAAAACGTGTCTATTTTGCGCATCATTTCTTACAAAGTTTCTTTCAACTATTTTCCTGAATCTAGTTATTTCTACTTTTGTTTATATTCCAATCACTGAGTTAACTTTAACATTGATTCTGCCATTAAAATTGAATGATGTTCAGGCCTCTCTAACAAATTATGGTAGATGGTAAATTTCTCCAGTAATTACTGCCATAAACAATAACATAGTTGTTTTGAGAGCATTTTGAAGTAATATATATTGTTAATGGTGGAATATGTTTTTCTCAAAATACTTTCATTTTGTAAAGAACACTTAACACTGGAACTGGAAGACCTGTTAATGTCCAAGATAAAACACAACCATACAAAAACAATGAATGAAATGGAAATAAAAACCACACAGAACTGAATTCATAAATAAAATGTATTATGAGTTTTCTGTAAACAAAGGTAACCTTCAAAAAATATCAATCATCGCAACGGAAAATATTAAGCATATACTTTAATTAATCATGTAATTAATTTTATTTTGCTGTGCTGTATTTTTATTCTCTGCCTCTTGGCCATGAGTCAGTTGACAAATAGGTTTTTAATCTCAATAGGATTTTTTTTTTATTCTAGTTAAATAAAGGTTAAATAAAGAAAAATAAAATTGCATATTGTGACAGGCTTAATCATGTCTGTTTTCTAAACTTATAACTTACAAAAATTATTTCATCAGCATATTACCAATTCTTCTATTTTTCAACAGCTCATTAATTTATTTACACATCCATTTGTTTTCTGTCACTTCTCTGGGGCCAGGTTGCAGTGGCTGTAGACACCAAAGATCACCAGATGTTTCTCATCAGTTTCCTCTTTGAGTTTTTCTCTTGAGAGAGACTTAGCCTAACCCAAGTCAGTGTCTGTCCTGAAATCCCCTGTCTTAACACCTTCTTGCACAAAACACTGGAAGACATGTATAAATCCCTACCAAATGCCCAGTCTAACTCAAGTTGCTCTTTTTTTTATCCCTATGAAGAAAAACATTACTGTGAGGTTCTCCAAGAAAGCTAAGCTCCTCTACCTATGAACACTGGTCCATAAAGCTTTTTACTGTCACCCTCCTTAGGCAAAAACTTAAAGGCAATTGGTTTCTCCCACCAATGGCTGATTTTGATGGGTTGAAAACTGATATAATAGTCTTGCATCTTTTGATAAACTATGTAGTCCTGATTTTTAGATCATTTAACACTAAAAATAATACATAATATGGCTTAAAGCTAACATTAAAACTGTTAGTCTTGTGCCTGTGTATTCATTTGTTTTTTATTGCTGCAATAGAAAATGTTGGCACCACTGAAAGCTGTAACATACAAAATTGCATATGAAAAAATTGTTCTCCACTCAATCTGCCCACTCATCCATCCATACCATTGAGCATACAACGCTTTGCAAAAGCAATAATACCTCTTGAACTTTTTCATATTTTGTGATGTTGCAATCAAAATAGCACATATTTGTGAAGGGGAAAAAAAAGTTAACGAGAAATGGTTTTTAAAAGTGTGCCATGCATTTATGTTTCATATCCTTTACTCTGGCTACCATAAATAAACGACAATTCGACCAATCACCCCGTCTGATCTGTTGAATTTAAATATAGCTGCAGCTTTTCTATGAAACCACTAGCATCATACTATGGCATATTTTTCTACAGTTGGGAAAAAGGAAGCTGGTCAGCATTGTTAGGAGGATAGAGATACTTACATGGGAATCCTGGAACAAAACTTGCAAGACGTGAGTGTTGGTTCAGGGTAAATCGTCCAGCAAGACATTAACCCCCCAAAATATACCCAGATCTAAGAAATGCAACATTTCTAAATTTCCTCTTCCTCAGTGACTCCTCAAGATTACCATTGGCTTTGGACTTTCACAACATGTAACAGACAGCACCAGCACATGACAAGAAACATGCAATGGATCTGCTTATGTCCAAAGGCCTTAACATTGTTGATGTGGTTGTGAATGATGTTGGACTTTCTGACCATCACAATGTGCTATTTAAAATAAACATCCCTGGAATAAAAAGCCAAAGCAGAGCAGTGGTCTTAAGTATGAGACCACTGATATCTGCCCAGATCTTAAAACCACCTTTCTGTCTGCCTTGAGTGCCTATTGATTACCTTGTAGATAGCTACAATTTGAATATTGTAATAGTTCAATAATATCAATAAAGGCAAAAGTGTTGCCTGGAGAGAAAGCTCATCATGAAGAAATGCTCCAACAGTGTGAGCTTAAAAAACAAAACAAAACTTCAGGTTTATTATGTCATTCATAAAGAATGTTTTCATGCTCCAAATCTGGAGCTACAACTGTAAAATAATGCTGCTTATCATAATCAGCAAAAACATTTCTAATTTCTGGATTTTTGCCATTTTTGACAGGCTGATAAACACCCAAACTACCTGTTCTTTCAAAATATGTGTCCAAAAAGTCCTGCACTGATTTCGCAGCTTTTTTCAAAAAGTAGAACAAGCAGTAAGTGGCTCTACCTCTGGCAACATGGTTTTGTCTCCGCTAGAATCTTGAATTTAATTTGCGAAACCAGAACTTTGCTCTAAACTTTGCTTCATACAGAGTGTCTGGAATCTCAGCTACTAAGAGAAAAAAATGTTTGCTGGAGGGGTAAACTCTGATGAAATTTTAATCACTAACAGTTGGCTGTGACATAATGCACCAGTTCAACGCTATGAAGCTTACCGGAAATTGCTTGCACTGTGAACAACTATCTTCCACAAGAGATGTGCTGACCCAAACAAGTAGGCTGTTAATGTTAATTCAGTATTTGGAAATGTGGTCAATATTGACTGAATAGCCATGTTAAAGCAGACTACAACTCTAAAACCGTGCAGCAAATTGACGTTATCGCTCACAACTTCCCCTTCTGTTAGCTGATTGGCCAGGTTGAAATTCAACCTGACAAACCGAGCTCAATGGGAGAATTCCCAGAGGGAGCATCAAAGAGCGACAAGAATCGAGTGGAATTGCATAGAAATACTGTTTCCAGGCTAAATTCAGAATAACAAATCAAATTATGTTTCTTTGACAGAAACAGTTCAAAATCTAAAACCTGTCACCCTGAATGCCTTGCTATGGTGCCCATAAGGTTGTTTTGAAAACATTTTTTTTTTGCTGTTTAACTTCCAAAATATAGCATGTTATGAAGACTTTCTTTTAGTCAGGTTAGTTTCCAGAGGCCCTGTAAAGCCCTTAACTCGACTCAATAGGGCTAAAGACCGCTGTGCATTCAAGAAACATTGGTGTTATTGTGAAACTAAATTTTTAATAACCTATAACCATAAAGTCTGTAACTAAATGAGCTTACTATATCAGCTTCCTATCACTTTCAAAACATTGCCAAATGATTCCTGTCAAAACTGGGCACAGAAAAGTGTGTGCATGTTTTTGTAATTGTGTCTTTACTGGTCTCTGTAAAAGTCATTCAGGCAGCTGCAGCTCATCCAAAATGTTTCTGCCAGAGTCGTTATCAACACCAGAAAAATAGATCACATCAAAACAGTTCTTAAATCCCTCTATTGCTTCCTTGTTTGTGAAAACATATTCTTTAAAGTTCTGCTGCTTGTCCATAAATTGTGAAACGGACTTATCCCCAAATACATTTCTGAGTAGCTTGTCAAGTACAAACCATAAAAATCCCTTTACTCATCAGATACCTGCTTTCTACAACCAGAGATAAACAAGGTGAGGCAGCATTTAATGTCTATGATGTGAAGCTCAGAAACAAACTCCATAAAAGCCTGAAATTTGCAAACCTTCAAGGCTCCTTTAAATTTGGAGTGAAAGCATTTGTCTACTGTATTTTTCTATCAAAAAAGTTGACTAAAGCACACTATGTAAAGTCATCTTTCTTTTAAGTTGAGTTCGAAATATACAGCATTAATATACCAACTGAGAGTAACATTGTTACTGAGTTGTGCTATAAAATGGCACTGTGTGCCTGGAAAATGCATAATACTGCTCCTTTAAAGCTGGATATGAATATGCATTTTCAATTTGTATTTATTTATGTTTTTCTTTAATTAAATGCTCTTAGTATTTAGCACATTAATGTCTCTTTTTAAACCAAAAAGTATGTTTTTTTTGTTAGTCTTTCCTTTAATGTCCAGTTGGGCACTTTGGATCACCTTGTGTATAAATAATAAAATATGATATGATTTTTTTGCTTTCAGACAGTCATGCTTCTTGTTGTTATCCCTCCAATAATTCAAAGAAGGACAATACCCAGACATAATGGTTTTACATATATGAAATACAGCTTTACAAAGTAAATATGCACTGGACTGAGAAAATCAGAAATCATGAAAAAGGTCTGATCTGCATGGGAGACTCTCCATATTATATTTTAATTCAAGTCTTTCTATTACGCCACAAATTTTATTCTGTTTGAGACAGTATCATTCAGATGTTATTTCTTAGCAACTTTTTTGATTTCTGAAGATTTTTATCTTCAGAAAGCAAAGAAATATGTGTTTATATCTGCAACTGCTGTGAGCCAGATGCCAGAAAAAGGCCCCAGCTCATACAGCTCTTTCACTGGAAAAGTCAAAACGTTAACAAGCGACATCGTAAATGTTTCCATCAAGTGACCTTGGTCTGTCCCGACAACCTTTGTTGACAAACCCGATCTGACATTTTGAGTGTCTTAGGTTGTTCTGTGAATGGGAGTTCAATCATCACATCATTAATGGGTTTGGAGTGGGGCCAGTCATTCATGACACTGTGCTTTATAGCTTCGCCAGGAATCTCTGTGCTGAAATGAGAACGTTGGAGATATTTTCTATGGAGCTATTTTCTGACCAGAGGGTGCCTTTGATTAATGGCTTTTTCCCGGCAAAGCCATTTAGGTAATCCAAAAGAATAATCTCCTCTGTCTTTGAAACCTTAAACCGAGCACACCGACCAGGGCTGGATGTCTCCTCCCCGTCAATTACAGACCTAATTAGTATTTATGGTTTTTGTCATCCAAGATGTTTTAAGTCAATTGTTTTGTCTTTTTGCTCCTGCCTTGTATTAGCATTTGTTGTTGTTTTCAATGTAAATCAAGAGCCTTTTTGTGCCCTTGCAAAACAATAGATGCATGTATGAATAGGTACAAGGTATCCAATAGCCTCTGGAGAGGCTATTTTGCATGATTATATTTATTCAGCTCTGCTGAAGTCTTATCCAACAAAAGCAATTTACATCTTTATTGATCATGGACTCTGTTTTATTAGTCAACAGAATCAAATTTTATCAACTCTCACTTACAATTTTTTTCAGAAAACTCTGGTGTTGCCCAATTTGAATTTGTGTCGGAAAGTTAATATTTTGAAATTTTATTTCTTCTTAGCTTCAAAACTCTTATCTCTCTCCACATGGTTGTAAAGCTCAGTAGTGAAAAAAGAAAAAAAAGACAAACCCACAGTAAGTAAATATAACTGCTTCCCTTCAAAGCTTGTTGACTGCTTCTCTTGACTCACATCTTCTGGGCATTGCCTTGGAGACCCAGCCCGTGCTCAACACCACAAGTGTTAACGCCAATTAAACCCCCGGCACAGCCCTGTCATTCTCCTCATCATGTGACATATGAGTGATAACACTAACTCTTACCTACAGCTCTCATCTGACACGCATTAAATGGCACTAGACCCTTGTGTTTCCTGACATTTTGCAGGAATCGATTGCAATTTAATCAGCACAAGCATGCTGCTATCTGCCACATTTGGACCTGCTGTTTTTCTGTTACCTGGACTATGAGCTCTCAGTACAGGGGGAAAAAAAAAAAAAAAGATTTATGGCAATTTAAAATTCTCACTACATTAGATTCTCATTAAATAAATCATAAATGAGCTCAAGAAGAAATCACAGCATTAAAGTTGATAATAAAACTCACAAATTTGATGTTCCAGTGAGAGCATATTTCCATTCAATTTGCACGCTATTAGATTTATTGTCTATTTTGAACACTCATTATTTCCTTTCGCCCTCTCTTTTCCCCTTCTCTTTCTGTTTCTGTCTCTCCACTTTTCTTCCCCCTGGTGGTAAGTGCAATAATTATGCCATTATCCTTTGAAGTCTTTGTAAAAATCCTAGGCCCCTAAACTATCCAGCAACATGTGCACACATAGTCTTTTTAAGTATTTAGGATCCTACAAGGTAGCTTAGGGCTGGAATACTTTCTATTTCAAAATATACCCTCCCAAACACACGCCCACACACCAACGCACACACACACAGAGAGTATTGTTTTACAGAAGGAAAAGAGTAGGGGCATATAATTTCAAGGAGCTCAACAGACACAAAGGTACTCCTAGGCCAAGTGAATGAACACATTGCAAAGTATACCGGTTCAACCCTCATAAAACTGTTTCCACTGAAGAGCATAGGTGAACCATTTCGCTGGGAATGTATCCAGAATACGTCCTCTGTTCACTAATAAGGTTCTAAATTAATTCTAAACAAGCATTAAAAACAACTAAATGGTCCAACGTCTTGGGGAAAGAAATTATAAGGAAATACTTAAAAATTACACACTAAATTACATACTAAGCTACTGCTGTTTTAAATTATATGATGTTATAAAGCCAGGCTTATTTTAAAATGCACTTTAGTTATGAACATTTAGGAAACACTATGTAAACATATTTAAACTTATTCATAAGGCTGCGAATGTCTGTGTCAACTCTGAATGGGAGTATGGTTTTACAAAAGTGTGCACTTGTTTAGTTCACCCCAAATACACTATACTCATAGTCAAACATCTTGGCAGTAGCATGCTCTGGGAAGCCTTTTTTTTATTTATCTAGGACAGAAATGTTGTTAAAAGGTGATGATGGGGATAAGTAAAAGTGTTAAAGAATGCAGCTTCTTTCAACTCTCAACAAATCGTGCTGATCAGTTTTCCCACGCCAGTCACAAGAGCAGCAGTAAAGCCATTAAAAGAATGTGTGCAACGTGGGAAAAGTGTAAAACTTCTATGAGCAGCCTCTCCCAACAAAGCTGTTGTCTCAGACAGCATAACAATGTCATGCCACTTCTCCTAAATTTGAAGAGCAGGCAGAGATGATCAATTTCTTTTAATTGCAAGCCTAGGGACAGTGATGTGAGTGTTGCCAACACTTTTAGACAATGGGTATGGGATGCCAGTGCTGTTAAAATTTGTGACCATTGTGCTGGCATATGGGGTTAGGATGTGTTAGGATGGAGAGCACCACGTGATGCCGTGTCACAATGGAAGTGATGAAATGAAAAGAGCAGAAGAAAAGCCATTGCAATGCCCTCACTTTTAATTGCCTCCCTCTGTCAGGTTCCATGTTTTTCTGTGTATTTATTTCAGTTTCCTGTGTGTCTGAGTCTCTGTGTTGTCCTGTCTCCCCTTGATTAGTTCCCAGGTGTGTCTTGTTCCCTGATTACCCTCTGTGTATTTAGTGTCACCTGTGTCTCTGTGTCCTTGTCGGGTCCTACGTCTTCATACGTCTGGTTTCGTCTCCCTACGTTTGTTGTCTTTGTGCTGCCCAGTTGCTACCGGTTTTGAGCCATAGTTTTTGCTCTGCCGTGCTGCCTGGTTTTTTGTGGACATTTTCATCATTAAACACCATTTTTCACTACGCCCTGGGTTTCCGTTTGCTGCCTCACCACCTCTCCACCACGCTTTATGACACCCTCGTACTAAGTATGTGGGTATTTCACAGAAATTGCTGTCTTTATTATTTACTGTTTTGTGAATATTTTACAGTACAACTAGTCATAGCTGGAAATGATTTTATGTAGAACAACATTGATATATTCAGTTTTTGTTTCTCTGTCACACCTAAATGTCTTAAATTCTCTAACAACAAGAATGTCAGACAGATATCCCATGTAAATACAACATAAATGAATAAAGGGAAAAAGTGGCAAGACCAACCTTGGCCTGCGTGGAAAAAAAAATAAAAAATCTCCCTCTTTGCTAAGTCATGAAATATCTGTGATTTTTTTATATTGTTTGGTTGATATTCACAAGTCACACTCAGACCTGATCACTTCTCTATCTATAGGATCAAGAAATAGAAAACGACCTTTCTGACACCATAAAATGACCTTAAAGATCATTGTAATGCTAAACATTATGCTCCAACCAAAAGAAATTCAAATCAGGGGGCAAACAAGCTTGTTGACATCGGTCAGTCTGAAAGGATAGAAAAACATTTCCAAAACTCTAGTGAAACTCAATGATGGCCATTATCCAGTAGCAGAAAAAAATATATGGAGCAATAGTAGCTTACCAACATTATTTCAAGAGTATATCAGTGACTCATCCAGGAGATTGCAAAAGAAAAAGACATCAACTAAACTCTTGAAGGCATGAAAGTATCTGTTCTGGATTGAACAATAAGAGAGATTGGACAAAAATGTCATCTGTAAAAGAACCACTGCCAATCAGACAGAAGACAAAGGCATAGCTCACACTTACTGAAAAAAAAAATTCATCCCCAAGATATTTGGAGAACTATTATGCTAGAACTTCTTGGAAAGTTTGTTTCTTGTTTTTTCTAAAGTAAAGATAACATTGACTAAAGATAGAAGACTATCATATTTGTGTGATGGTTTGCTGGTTTGCTGTGATTGAGGTAGGCATGAACTCAGCTCTGTATTGGAAACTCTTGATGCAGAGTGTCCAAATTGGGTTATGTACCAGGACAAAACTTTTGTTTGGCACCATGGCCAAACAAAAAAATGAAGATTTTGAAGGGGCCTAGTTAAAGCTCAGACTTAAATCCAATTGAAATGCCCTAAAACAGACCATTCATCTCTGTAAACCTCCAAATGTGGTCGTGTAAAAATTTGTTTAAAGGATGCAAAAAATCTCATTCACTGTAATTGTAGGACAACCAGATTTGAGGTCAGCCTGTGAGAACTATCTCCAGTAGGGGTGAAGTTTGTGGGTGAGGTGTCAAATTATTTTAAGTTCCTTAATTTTTTATGGAGAAACTCTTTTCCAAATACATATTTTGAAGGTGAGTTAACAGGTTGCGAAAATATGTTTTTTTCAGAGGTTCAAATAGCTTTTATTTATATTTGGACCTCATGCCCTGGTATGACTTTTCATCTAGCAACAGCCTCACAAATGTACAAGGATGCCTCAAGGTAGCAATGAATAAAGTCTATGGGAGCCCAGCTCAAAGATTAACAGAATGAGCTTTTTAAAACATTCTTAGCGGCAGTCTCTAAATGGCTTAATGGGGTGATAATGAGTTGAAAATGAAAATTTGCCTCTATTTTCAGAAAACCTAAGAGTTGCCGGCTGCACATCCTCACACACATGTGAAGGTGCAAGTGCATGCAGACGCAGAAGTTATTATCCCCTCATCCTTTTGAATTTGCAATTAGGCATGCATGGGCCGTCATCTTATAGAGATAATTCAGGGGAGATGAATACGCTGGCACATGTTCCTGTTTCTATTCATGTTAGATGAAATATTGATTATGAATGGCAGCAAGAAATCTGCGCCTATTAATTGGAATAACATATCGCAAGCATCGCACTCTCACCTTAATTGAGTAAAGACATTAATACATCGGTGATGTACATTCGCCTGGGCCCTGGCTGCCTCCAGGTATTACTCTGGGTTGTTGCCTAGGGCTATACAAATATCAGCTGAAAATGAAAGCAACTCCATAACCATTTGGATGGTGGATGGTCTGATAAACGTGATGGAAATACTCATGCTGTTTATGTCGTCTCAGCCAGTGCTCTTCCCGGCTTTATAGCTAAATCCACACGGGAGCGCGAGAGGTGATGGTCAGCTGAATTATCCTCACTGGTGCGGAACATGGGCGTAATACTAAGCAACAGCAACACATGTTGACACACGCAGGCACTCGGGCTTGCACATACAACTGTGCTCTGACACGACATGCATTCAAGCACACACAGTGAGGTAATTATTTTGTGTAAATAAATGAGAGGCACACAATGTTTTGGATTACTCAAATGCACAGAAAATGAGCGAGAGGCGCGCACACACAGCTCCGGAACTTATTAGCACGCAGTGTCGACAGTGGAAGTTGGGTTGCCATCAGGGCAGCAAATGATCACGCAAAAGATGCGCGGGCAGAGGCTGTCATTAAAGGCACAATGTGCGTTACCGTGGCAACATCATAGAGGGGCCTCCGTCTTTTTAATGTTGTGGTTAGGAACAAACGACATTGCATCCTATCCCCGCGTGAATTAAAGGCACATAGCTAAATAAAGCTCAAGTACCCCCGCTGCCACACTTTTACAATCTGCCGTTTGTGTCTTCTCCGTGGGGAGTTCTCCGGCAACCTGTTTCTGAGGGGTAGGAGGTAGAAAGGTGGAGTAAGGGGGAGAGATGAGGGCAAAGCCACCAAAGTGTCGACACTCTACAATCAGAGTAGCTCTTTGATAGAATTTAATTTTGAAACAATTTCTCACCCTCATCCCCCTCCAATCCTCATCCTTAAATAAAAAAAAGAAAGCAAAAACTGTCAAATGTTGATTGTCACACTTCGAGGTGGCCGTAATTGCACAATGGAAATGCTTCTGTGTTTTGGCTCAATTCTTTTCCTGACAGATTTAACACAATCCCATCATCCAGCATCTTTTGCCCCAGCTCGGTTAAATGTGAGTTCAAATCCCCAGACTATTCCATTTTGTAGCAAAATGACCTCAATGACAAAGGTAATTACCTTCGACTCTGAGTCATCCCAGCCATAGATAAAATCCTAAGAGATTTCTGAGTGAGATTGCAAGTGTGGGTTTTGCTGTCCTTCTGTGAGCGGTGTTTAATCCACATATTCAAGTCGATCTGTTTGTTTATTTGTTTAATCATCAGCATTTGATCTGTCATCTGAGGATAAGTTGGCTTTGGTTTACACATCGAGTCTTGTCAGCATGAGGAGCCAAGATAAGGTGGATTGCAGTATTTAATTAAGAAGGAAGGAAGCCCTTCTTGTATCCGGGTACATACAGGCACCACACAGCAATTGACCTTTGTGAGCATGTCAAGACTTTATCTTGCTCCCATCAGCCCCAAGCAGGAGTTGTCAAGACAGTAACTAGGAGTGTTCTCACGCAGCCCTTTTGCACAAACCCAGCATCTTCAAGTTGTTGCCTTCATGTCATTTTTCAACCAAGTGAGAGAAAGTGAGTTTATGCTTTTTGTTGTCTAATTCCTAAAATATCTAAATGCTAATTAAGGAGAGGAATTCTCGCTCATGAACAACCAAATTAATTTCTCGCTGAGGTGTAAAATGAAAGACAAAAAAAAACTGTTTGAGTTAAATCAAATCAGAGGAAGCATTTTCCTGAGCTGTGCTAAAATGTGACAGACATGAAAGGGAAAATCTATTCTATACACGGTCTGCATTGTTGCCTTTTTAAAAAGACATTTACCGGAAATCTGGACATCAATATTTGCAGTGAGCATTTAATCACATAACAGCTTCTGGACTTTGTCCATGACTCAGTTATAATTCTGTTATTGTTCTCATTATTCAGTCATAATTGGGTTTACCATTTAATGTTTCCATATCTAATGTCTGTGACAGAGATACACAAAGCAAAGCAATGGTAAGGGACGGCTTACCACATTCTTTCCTTAGCCAAGAGTGACCCCTTGAGGTATAAGGTAAAGTTGCGTCCTGCTTTTTTCTGGGGGGGGGGGGGTTAACATTGGCAGCCAAATGATCTCCTGTAGGAATATAGTATCAGCATTTGCAATTAATGTTGTGGTAATTTTAGAGGATATTGACGACTATTATCTTCAATAAGCAAAAAAATATAGAACTTTAAAGGATTATAACTAATGCCTCTAAGACCTCATTACATGAAAGAAATGTACTATTTCATTCCTGCCCTAGTGATAAAAGATGTGTAGTCATCTTTTGTCAAACAAACACACACGGACACACACATATTTTTTTCTTATATTTTCTTTTTGTCTATGAACATTTTAGATTTGAGTAACTACAGTTGCAGTTGTTATGTGTTGGTTTGTTCATGACATTATTTCAGATATCTTTTCACAGCAGTGTCAAGTACTTCTCTTTATTCACCTAATGATTTTTTTTTTTTGCTACTACTCAATTCAGTTCAGTTTATTCATGTAGCACCAATTCGCAACGAAGGTCACCTTCGTGAAGGTACTATATGATCGAGTTTTTTAAAATTTATAAAGTCAAATTTATTTCTTGTTATAACACATTATTTGTTAAGCCAACTACAAACAGTTGTAAATTTCAGAAAACATGGCAAACTACATAGAGTCATTGACATTGCAGCAGTTCATCCTGAACAAGCATGTGAACTCTGCTCACTATGAAAAGCCCTCTACCATGACCACCAAAGGGGTCAAGAGGACTGAGCAGAAAGACAAAAATCCCAGAAACACTGGTCCAGGTATATTTTCTTTTTCAGTCAGAGTATTATTTGAAGTACTGATGGTCTGTTTCTTCTCAGAAGTCAGATTTACCAAGTTTTCAGTTGGAAATACAACAAAAATTTCCCAACTTGTGCTTCTTTTGAGACGCCTCAAATGATGATGCTGGCAGATAATGAAAGGGTCAGAACAGACGTGAGTATTTCTCCATGTGCAGTTATTCATTTATCAAAGTAGCTTCCATAGCCTACAACAAAAACTCTATTAATTTTGAATGATTTTTACATGACGCTAAAACTGTTGACGACGACCTACCAAAGCAGCGCAGCAGAGGAGCTGGAGAGTAGTGATATTTGTGTTGATATTTTATTCTGTAACTTCAGTTCTCCTTCAGGTTAAAAAAGATACCTGCCTTGGAGCACTGGACATCAATCAGATGTCGCTGATGTGCATATTGTTTCATAGTTACACAAACAATAGGGTTTATTTTTAATGTGCATGTAATACTGCCAATATGCATTTACGTGTAAAGGTCTCCAAGCAGTGTGGCCAATTTTTACATTAGGTAATTGCTCTTTTTGGCATTACATAAGTGGTTTAACCATTAACCATGTTTAGTATACTGAATGGAGCAAGTCAATGACAGACAACATGCTAGTGATCCCCCACATAGTCCTGACAACAGTTAGCCTAGCATTAGTATTTTGGCAAATTTTAGCTGATACACTTTCTTTAACATTCTGAATCGAGCAAGTCCATGTTGGTCAACATGTTTGTGACTCCCCACAAACATGTTGAGTACATTGTAGCTTACTTTAGCATAAGGTATACTTGGTTCTAACATAATTAAATGGACATTAATGCTAATGTCCTGCTAATGGACCGGCTAATGCTAATGATGCTAATGTTTAGCATCAGAACACTAGGTCCAAAATCCCGGTTAGATTTCTTCTGGAATTGTATTATTATTATTATTATTATTATTATTATTATTATTATTATTATTATTATTATTATTATTATTATTATTATTATTATTATTATTATTATTATTATTATTATTATTATTATTATTATTATTATTATTATTATCATTTGTCTTAATTGTTTATTTTTACATGTAACATCAATTAGACATCAAACATATTTTTCTAAAATAAGTTATCATAGAGATAACGTTAATAAATGTGTTACCATACATTTTCTAAAGTTGGTATACAATTCAAACAGACACACACAGACACACGCATACACACACATATTTTTTTCATATATTTTCTTTTTGTCTATGAACTTTTCTCTTGCTCTGTTCTGCTCATTGCAGATTATGGACATGGACCACCAGGTGTCATCAGAGTATCTTCATTTCTTCTCAAGCAGCTGCCAGGAAAGTTGCAACTTCTTACATTCTTTGTAAATGAGATTATGAATCTTCAACAAAATATCAAATCATGCAATTAATATTCTGTATAAAGGAGTCTGTAATATTACTGTGTAACAAACATTACTCCAAATAAGCCAAAAAACTATTTACATCTATGTCGATCCTTACATAGGTTTCATATTCTTGTACTCTTCCTGTTCATGCACAAGTAACTGTACAACTACACATTTTAGGATGTATGTCTTCTATTTTTTCAAACTGTGTAATTTTTTACTTTAGGTTTTGGATTAACTTGCATGCTATGCAACTGAGCAGTTTTTAACTCTATTTCTATTGTTGTTTTATAATGTATATATCTGTGTGCTTTCTTTAGCCTACCTATTCATTTCTTCCTTTGCAGCCCAAAGGAAGAAATGAAGGTCTATTCTATTGTATTCTATTCTACTCCATAAAGAGTAACTTCACTGAAGTATTATGACAGCTGTCAGAAAACATACACAAACAGTTAAACAAATAAGGATATGTACAACATGTCTTCCCATGTTGAAGCAACAAAGCAACATGGACACATGAAAGAAGTCATCTGGATTTTGTGAAGCTCTGCTTTTGGTCAGATAGAGTAAGCCTACATGCTTGGGATGATAAAAGCTTTCCACTGAGTCCAAGGTGCTATAGGGGCTTCAGAAGAGTTCCCAGAGGCCATCCCAGATAAGATGAAAAGTTGAGTCGTGCTAGGTGGAATTATGACCGGTCAGCCTGAAAAGGTGATAAAGTTTTATGTGGTTGAAAAAATAGGAAGAAAGAGAGCTTGCTTGACTTTACAGAAAGGACAAATTGAACTAAATAAACCTGAATTCTTTCTAACAAAAGTTTAAGGGGTAGAGATTGAGTGTAAATATATCCTAAATTTGTGCAGACTTAGACAGTGCTACCATTACTGTGTTCAAGTGGGAAACAATGTGCTGTGTGTGGCTTTTATAATAGCTTATAAATGCTGACTGCCAAACCAAGATCTGCCTTCAGGACTGAGGAGTCTATATGGAGGTTATGAGATGTCATCCATGATAGCTGACAATTTTGCCAACATATTTTCTCCCTTACCTCCCAGAGGGAGGCCTGAGTTTTTCTCAGAAGCCTTAGTTCAGACTGCTTGCTGCTAGTCCTTGCATCCACAAAATAATTTTCATGCCCTGTCTGTTATTGGCCCTGTCACGTAGTCTGGCCTCAGTTTATTGTCTAATGATCATGCAGAGTGTCAGTCCGTCTCCGGCACTCTTCTTTTGAGCCCCGCAGTTTCTTGTCACTAGTTTTGCGGTGGCCTTTTCAAGTCTGATGTGAGAAGCTTCTTGCCAGAAAATAAAAAACATCCTCCAGTGAGCTCAACAACCAGCTAATTTGTCCCTCCAATGACAGACTAAATTGTCTCCGAGGTGGCCTGGTGTTTAATCTGTCAAGTCTCCTTTAACTGCATAGATCTCAGTAGAGCGCCGACATGTCCCTCGTTATTCAAAAAATTACATCGTTGAAAAGTTTTCCTAATAGTAGACAAGCTTTGATAGATTTGCTAAAAACCTTTGATGGGCTTTTTTCCGCACTCTTGGATTCTTGCTGCATATTAAACACTTTTAACAACTTCTACAGAGCATTGTTAGGATGGTGTGCAGGTTCCTAGTGTAAAGCACTGAATAATGTGGATTAATTAATCACCACTGAATGTTCCAGTAAAATTACATAGGGAAAAGTGGCATTGTTATAATACATGTTCATCTCATTAGATTACAATCTCATCAATATATAAATTTTTCTTATTAATTCAGTTCAACAGACAATTCTAATTTATAAATGCATTCATGCACTGAATGAATGACCATATAGTTTGTTGTGCTTATGTTGCTTATTCCTTTCTTCTAATCTTCCCTCTGTACATTTGGTTTGTTTGGTACCTTTCATTTACTTATTTATTTACATTTAAAAATTGATTCCTCATAAATTGTGTGTTTTGAAAAAGAAGAGGGCTGCTTTGTGAGGCAGAAGTTTGGAAGCTTGGAAACTGCAGCTCCGAGGAGGAGCTGGGTCTCAAAGGAGGAGCTAGGGCCACAGGCATTTTGCACAGCTGAATGGTTGCCTTGGGAGATTAAAGGATTTATCAAATATGCATGAAAGGATCAAGGCAACACTCCAGGTATATTTTTTATGAGGGTATAACATTATAACATGATGTAAAGCTCAAAAAAGTCGATTTTACAGGATACCACCCCTGTAATTAGAGCCTTCAAATCACCATGCGGCCATCAAGCTTTTATCTGCATGTAGCAGTTTCAATATTAAGTAGAAGAAAAAAGCATCTACAAGGTAAAGGTTGATGTGCTCTGAAATTTATTTATGGTAACCATTTGTTTTAGTTCATTTTGATGGTTAAGGCTCAAAGAAAGTAAAACCTGAAGATGGGGAAATTTAGTTTCCCTGAAAATTAGAATATTAAACTAGACAAATTCAAAATCTTTCAATGGAAAAATGCTATGATGTGTTCTGTACAATTATGGAGAAAACTGCTGACTTTATACTTGTCCAGCATACAACCATCGACATCCTACAAAATGTAAGAAAAAAAAAATTGCCTTTTCACAAAGTGCTGAATCCAAGCATAATAATGGAAAGACTAGAGAAAGGAAAGTGGGGCAAAAACAGCAGGGATAACTGCACACTTGTGAATATTGTACGGCAAAGCCAAATCAACAGTTTGGGAAAGATTCACAAGGCTTCAGTCATCAATGGATTCAGAGAGTAACCACACACAGACTTATCCAGGAGGAAGGTTCAAACTATCACAGTCATTGTGTTATCAATACTGAACCAGAGAAAATATCAAACGCCTCTAATCAAGGAGGAACAGAGAAGACTGGAGTGTTGCTGGGTGGCCCAAACACTTTTCAGACAAAAACAGTTTATAACATTTGTTTAAAAAAAAAAAAAAACAAGGGCCAAATGTCTGGAGGAAGAATGGAGAAGTACATGATAATCCAAGATGCTTGGAATCCAATGTGAATTACAAGAAAGTTTTGGATCACTTTGTGATTCCCCCCAATGTTAATGTTTAATATCATTAACAGATCTTCAATAAATATTACTATGGAAAAGTTAATTTGTTTCAATAAATCAGTTTACAAAATAAAACACATTTTATGGATTCATTTCACACAGACAGGTGTTTTTCAAACATTTATTTTTGTTAATTACGAAGATTTCTACTTACAGTTAATGAAAAGATGACACTTAGGATTAGAAAATTACATCAGATTAGCGATCTGTTCAAGGTGCATCGCAGTTCACCCCCAATGGCCGTTGAACGAGGCAGCAGCGCCACAGAAACCTTACAGGGATAAGCAGGTAGACAATGGATGGATGGATATTAAATATGACCAAAGAAAGAAATATATTAAGGAAATGTATGCATGTAATGGAAAGTATGTTTAATACCTGCTTATTTTTAAATATACTTTTTATGACTAATGTTCTTCTTTGAAACACATGCTGTAAGTTAATGAATATTTTCCAACTGGACTTGGTTTCTGCCAGTGCTGCTGAAAGAAACATCACCTGGTTCAATGATGATCACATCACTGTTCAAACTCAGCTGACCTTATCCAATTAGAGATTTTATTTTATTTCATTTTTAATAAGAAGACTAGAGGCAGAGGGCCCAAAAGCAATGACAAGATAAAACCTGCTATCAAAGCAGCCTGGGATTCCACCTCAGGAGAGTCACAGGCTGATCCTATTCATGCCATGCTGCAAATACACACTAATTCATTCAAAAACAGCTCCAACAAAAACTTTACTGCATATGATATACATTGGCATGCTTCTTACTAGATTCACATTTCTTTAATTAAAATTCTTTTTTTTATTTCTCCTCTTTAATATCCCATGATTCTGAGAAACAACATTTTGGATTCCCATTAACTGTCAGCCATAATCAGCAAGGTTTCTAGATTGAAACATATCACTGTATAGAGAGAACTAATGTATTGTAAAAGTTTTCATTTTTCAGCTGACTTATTAAAAAGAGTTAAATTATCAATTTCTATTCTAATTTATACCGATGTCCTTGTATCTGCATTTCCCGTGTTGCACTAGAACTAATGCATCAAAGGCCAGTCAGAGCCCTCCTGGTAGACAGTGGCAGAGCGTTTTATTGGGATGCTGCAGCTGGACGCACATGACAAACTGCAATGTGCCATCCACATAGAGAATAAATCAGGAGAGCTACCCATCATCCACTGTGGCATGGCTCCAACTCCATTTGTGTATGTCTGACCTTGGAACACATAATTGTTAGTCATCATCATTTTCCCTCATTCACTTGCTACATGTGTGCATTAGTGCATGTGTGCATGCTGCCTATGTGTTTGTGCAGTACACTACTTTCTGCTCCCAGTTGGTGAAGATTATGTTCAGTGTCATGGAAGACTTAGAGAGATACTAAATGAAGCTCATATCATGCATCGCCTCATATTCCTGCTACACGTTTTGACCAGAGATGAAGATTTATTGTAATACTGTAAGAGAAGCAAACATAAGCAGGAACAAAAATGAAATGGTAATAAGCAAATTAAAATTTGGTAATAAAAAACAAAGCGGAATGGCTGCAAGGAGATAAAATCATATCTTATCATACTTATACTGCACTAAAACATAGATGCTAATTTATGCAGAAATAGAGTTATAATGATAGGCTTAGCTAGCGATGAAGGCCCACACTGAGGAAGAAAACCTCTGAAGGCCGTGGAAACAGAAGCAAAAATGAATTGCATGCACACAGAATGCCGCCGTCACAGTCTTTAGCATGAGCCACAGGCAGTGTCCCTGATGCGCCTGCTCTCATCCCATGTGAGCAAGAGCCAAGTGGAGAGCATGATGGATACAGCTCCATGAGGACACAGCACTATGCAGTGATACTTGACATGTTTCTGCCTCAGTGCTAACCCATCCAGATAAAAAGTGCCAGACAGGTAGTGTTTTTGGGTGTGTGTGTGTGTGTGTCTTTCTTTATCATTTGCTGTATCACTGAACTAACATAATATTTAGTATGCATCATGTGTCTCCAGTTCAGATCAGAAGCATTTAAATAATTAACACAGATTATGCCTGAAAGCCCATTTCATATCTGTTTGGTTTTCATTAGGGCCGACTGAAAAACATGCACACAGGGTGGACAGTGACTCACACACTATGACTCAGTTTACCTTTTAGAATAAACACACACACTGTTGCACTTTTTTTTTTTTTTTTTAGCAAAGCTTTTAATTATTGTAATCTCCCATTTAGCACATTCGGATTAATCCAAATAGCTAATTATCACGTTGGTTATGCATTTGTTGAACTTTATAGCTGCAGTCTACTCCATAAAAATCAGCCCTTCTTGAAAGAAATCAATGATGATAATAATAACATAGGGGTTTGTTGCTGCTGAATTCTACTTATGTCACAGGAAGCTCCAAAGGGCAATTTTTTGTTCTTCTGACTGAATTCAATTCAATTAAGTTTATTTACAAAGTGTCAATTCACAACAAATGTTGTCTCAAGGCAACTTACAAAAAGTGTCATGTCAATCACACATACGTTCCAATTAAACTTAGTTATTATCATATCCAATTGCATCATGCTAAGTTGGGATGAGCATCAGACTACAGTATATCAAATTTAATTTCCTATTGGGATTAATGAAATATTTTTGAATTTGAACTGAATTGAATTGAATCCCTGTGAAGGAATGTGTTCTCTCTGGGCTGCCCAGTTATGGCCCACAGTCCAAAAACAGGTGTTTTAAATTGTCTCTGTAAATTGCCTTTTAGTTGAGAGTGTGTCTGTCTGTGCATGGTGGTTTGACCTGTGTGACCCCCTATAAACCCATTAGGACATGAAGATTTGTTCAAGATGTAGAGACTGAACAAGATCATCAGGAGAAATGGCTCTGTGATGGATCTCAGGCTGAAGACATTTGATATTGTGGTGGAGGGGAGGAGACAGAATGAACTCTTGTGAATCGTGGTCAATATGGACTACTCCTCCACTACATATTGGACAGACAGGACAGCACCTTCTCCAACAAACTCTTATTGCTCTGGTGTCGAAAACACAGCCTTCAACCTGGACAATAACTCTATAATTACTGTTCACCATCACTGATCCATTTGCACAAACATGTACGGTATATACATTTTTGGAGAAGACTATTTTACTGTATAAACATTTACATTTTATTGCATTCTTACTTATGTTGTCTGTTTTCTGTATGTCATGCTGCTGTTGCCCCATAGCTTACCAAATATGTGATCAATAAAATATGTTTTATCTTATTATTTTATTAAAAAAGTAAATCTTTAGCCTCTTATAAAGAGGCTAAAGACAGCACTGAAGCTGGAGATAGGCTTCATTGCTCCGGCAACTTGGAGAGATACTGGGTGGATGAATAGACAGTTTAAATCTATATGATAGGTTATTTAAACACTTGAAATTAGTAATTAATAGTGTATCACTTTTACCCTAGTAAGTAAAGTTTATTTCTAAACCGCCTTTCAAGTGCAACATTCAAGTTCAGATGTGGCTCCAGAGAAATTTAGCTT
The DNA here is from genome assembly GCF_019740435.1 of Gambusia affinis. NCBI lineage: Eukaryota > Metazoa > Chordata > Actinopteri > Cyprinodontiformes > Poeciliidae > Gambusia > Gambusia affinis. The sequence goes on from NC_057878.1 coordinate 14,385,476, forward strand.
GAAGGACAATGGCTTCTTTTGGGGAGCCTCGGTATACAGGCTTTTTAGTTGATATAAATACAGACACAAAAATTTACATAAATTTTTATGAGAAAAAATGTACTTTTCTGAATAAAAGACCCTTGTTGTCTATTAATACAAAATAAACAATAGAAAATGCTGAGTCATTATGCTTTGAATTAGCTCATATCTTGCAGAAATGTGAGAAACTAATTATTTGAATACAAAATCAAGCAATGATGTCTGAGAAAGAAATTATATGTTATAGTTAGCATATGTTGTCTATGCTAGCTATAACTCAGACAAAAGTATTTTGGAGTGTGAATGAGAGTAGAAACCCTGTCCTGATACCTGCCTGTTTTTATCTTAAATTCTCCACAGAGTCAGCAAAGTAAATTTGAAGGGAAAAACTGTCCCACAGTTTAGGAGCCACAGACTGAGATTAGTTAGTTGAACAACCAGGAGACTCTGGGCTTGGGACCAAAGCCCATGAGCAGCAGAGTGTATGGTAAAAAGCTGACACAAATAATCAGGAGCATGAACATTCTGAGATATGAAGGTGAGAACAAGTACTTTAAGCCAAATTCGAAAATCCACTGGGAGCTGGAGTACGTAGTATAAGACTGTGGTGAATATGAATGTATTTGCTGGATTTAGTAAGAAGGCATACTGCTGCATTCTGAATAGCCTGCAGACATGAAACTGATAATCTGTCCAGATCAGTAAAAATGACATTACAGGCATCCAAATGTGATGACACAAAAGCAAGAATAATTTTCTCCTCTGGAGGCCAAGACTCACAATGTTTGTTCTTTTTTAAAATAAGACAGGAATGAGAAACAGCTCTAATGTGAGAGTGAAAGACTAATGAGGAGTCAAATGTAATCCTTCATGTTCTTACATTGGATTTGATTACTGGGCAAAGATAAGCAACTGTCTAATTGATTTTAGAATGTGGGTGAGTAGAACTTATTGTGAGAATCTCTGTCCTATTTTTGTTAAAAACCTGAAAATCGGTGGAGAGTTAGTAAATGCTAAATTAGTTATTGTTCACACAATAACTAATTTAAAATCATGGTGGCAATAGATGTCAACATTTAGATTAAGTATAATCATAATTGAGCCATGACATTAGCCCTCATCATCTATTATTTGTTGTTTGCACACCTTTTCCTTGGTTTACAATTAAATAAAAATTTCACTTAAAGATTTAAAATATATATTATGGTCAATGGAGCTGTTAAGTTTGGTCCCCGCAACAACTTTGCGATGTGTTAAAAGTAGAATCTAATTAATTGATCTAGTTGATTCAGACTAGTTATTGTGATTAGACATAATAATAATAGTAGTAATAATATTGTTTTGATTATTATTGCTCTTATATGAATATTAAAAACAGAACACTTCATATTCATAATATTCTTTCTACGTGTAATGTAGAAAGAAAGAAGAAGTAGCAACGGCACCTTATATCAGCTTACTTTGGATTAGTCCAAATCCACAAGCTATGGAAAGGAAGAGCCAGAGTGAGGGTGGAAAAGTTGTAATCGATTCATGTCTGCAAAGAGACAGACAGTGACACCGTTATCTTTTTTCTTCTTTTTTTTTCAAGCTGCATCGCTATCTTCCCCCAGCAGGCATTTCTTATTCCAGGTCTGGCAGATTATATGAAGAGCTGATGCAACTTGGCGTTGGCAGGGCGTTTTTCTTCTTCTTCTTCTTTTGTTTTGGGTTTGTTTTCCGCATGAATAACCAAGATGCGTTGTTTCCGACGCAGGAAGCAAGCTTCAGACTTTAAATCATTGATATCTTTGGCGGACTTCTTGCTGGTAGGTAGGTCAACATCTTTTGGGGTGTTTGAGGTTTGAGGTGTGTGGTGGTGGAGGGTGAATTTAGATGGGGGGTGCATCTCTGCATGATGCTCCACTGAGCTGATTTTTTTTGCATGAAATGACTTGACATCCTCTCGACCACCGAGTGAGAGGCAGCGTGTTTGTGCGCGTCCAGGGAGAGGAAGAGAGAGAGAGAGACAGGGAAAGGGAGAGAGACGGGGAAAGAAAGAGAGAGAGAGCAGCAACTTAGTTACCGAGCATCGCTGCCGTGTCTCCTCCGGCACAGCGAGCTGAAAGAGAAGCATTTGGCAGTTATGGTTGATCAGCGTTTCTTTCATCCTCTCCTGTGCATTAGTGACGACGGCTGCGTCTACATCCCTATTCCTGTTTCGCTTCGAAGGATTAAAAATAAAAAAGATGCGCTGAAGCACCCAGGAAAGACCCTACATCTTCTTCAATGTGCGTGAGGTATGTATTTCCAGCTGGAGTTGGCGAGAAAATTATGCTGGATGTCTGTATTGGATGCAAGACGCTAAATTTCTGTTAATCTGTTGTAATTAAGGTATATGGTTCAATTGAAACCTTGTGTTTTGTGTTTAATTGCTTTTTCACGTTTCAGTAAGCGAATGCAATATGGCTTCTCTACACAGACATTTGTTTTGTTCTTAGTAGTTGCTCTGACCTCGCTTTGCTTTTTTTTCTTTCTTTTGCACTGCTCGAAGAAGTTCCTTTCAATTCATAGTAAAGTTTCTTGATGGTAGGAGCAAATCTTGACTCGTGCGTTTCCTGATGTAATGTGAGAATTGCTGTCAGATTCGCATTACGATGTGTTTTTGTTTTGTTTTGTTTTTTTATTCTAGATGACACTGAGGATACCTTAGCAAGACTGCAAGTTTGGCCATTATTTGCTGGAAAATGCATCTTTGGATTCCCTATGTTTTGCTCGGTGCAACATCAGTGTGCACCGTTGAAATGTCTGACCATTATGGGGAAATCTGTCAAGACCTATGTGCCTGTGAGGAAAGAGAAGGGATGCTTACAGTGAGCTGTGAAAGCCGAGGAATTGCAAGACTCTCTGACATAAGCCCAGTGCTCTTCTCCCAGTATCAATTGCTCCTTAGTGGGAATCTTTTGACAAAGCTTTCTACCAATGATTTTGCTGAGTACAAAGGACTTACAATATTAAATCTTGGAAAAAATGAAATATCAGAAGTTAAAGCTGGAGCTTTTAATGGACTGCAGGGATTAAAACGATTACATCTCAATAATAACAAAATCGATGCCTTGAAGGAAGAGTTTTTCTATGGCCTTGAAAGTCTGAAGTATTTACAGATTGATTATAATTACATCAGTCATGTGGAGCAAAATGCCTTCAGCAGACTTCGACATCTGGAGGTCTTGATTCTGAATGACAATTTAATATCTAGCCTGCCTGTAAACCTTTTTCAGTTTGTACCATTGACTCATTTAGACCTACGAGGGAATCAGCTCAAAGTGCTTCCTTACGTTGGTCTGCTGGAGCACATGAGCAGTGTTGTGGAGTTACAACTGGAGGAGAATCCGTGGAACTGCTCCTGTGAGTTGATTGCTCTGAAGACCTGGCTGGAAAGCATTTCGTACACAGCCTTGGTTGGGGACGTGGTTTGTGAGTTCCCATTTCGTCTTCATGGAAGAGACCTTGATGAGGTTTCAAAGCAAGAGCTGTGTCCAAGGAGAGCCATTGCTGAGTATGAGATGCCACCTCCCTCTCATTTGGGCATTGACGTATACTACAGGACCACTCCAGCTGTTGGCGCCTCTTTCACCGCATCTGGCATAGCAAGATCTTCATCAAGACCGACCAAGGGACCTCGTCAGTCAGCCAAATTAAAATCAAAACCCACCGCCCGTATCCCATCCAATAAGCCACAAAATTATGGTCAAATTGTGTCGTATCAGACCAAATCTCCAGTGCCTTTAGATTGCCCAACTGCCTGCACCTGCAATCTCCAGATTTCAGACCTTGGGCTGAATGTGAACTGCCAAGAGAGAAAGATTGAACAGATCTCTGACCTGAATCCTAAACCATACAACCCCAAAAAGATGTATCTTACAGGGAACTACATCCCTGTGGTGCATTGCTTAGATTTTGTTGAGGCGACTGGATTAGATTTACTTCATCTTGGTAACAATAGGATAGTTCGGGTAGATGATAGAGCTTTTGGCGATTTGACAAATCTGCGAAGACTGTACCTTAATGGGAATTTGATTGACCATCTTAGAGCCAATATGTTTTATGGACTAGAGAGCCTACAGTTCTTATATTTAGAGTACAACGTCATTAAAGAAGTAACTGCGGACACTTTTCAGCATGTCCCAAAACTTCAGCTTCTTTTTTTAAACAATAATCTCTTGAAAACTTTGCCTGAGGGTACTTTTAATGGCTTGACATTAGCTAGACTAAATCTTCGTAACAACCACTTGCGGTATCTTCCTGTCAGGGGTGTACTTGATCAATTAAGAGCCCTTGTTCAAGTCGATTTATATGAGAATCCCTGGGACTGCTCTTGCAATATCCTAGACCTGAAGATGTGGCTGGAGCTTCTCAGCATGGGCACAGTTGTAAACAATGTCATCTGTGGCTCTCCCAAGAAACTGGCTGGGGAAGATATGAGATACATTAAAACAACTAATTTCTGCCCTAATAACTCTGATATACTTGCTTCTATGATTCCGCCCTCTGAGGAATCCTTTCCAGGGAGCACTATCACTATAGAAACATCTTTAGACTCCGACACTCAGCTCCACACTATTCCTTTATCTGTAATGATTCTTGCCCTTCTCCTCTTATTTATTGTGTCTGTGTTTGTGGCTGCGGGACTGTTTGTGGCTACAAAAAAGAGACGCCAGAAGAGTCAAAGTGAGCAGAATGAATCGATGAATGCTTGCATTAGCTCTCTCAACATGGAGTATGGCCTTTACAAAAAGGCATCTATTCCCAAAGTAAGAACATCAGCTGGGCATGTATATGAGTATATCCCACCTCCTACTGAAGCCACATGCAGAACTGCTGCACAAACCCCCATGGACAACAAATCAGTGGATGGATTTAGAGACTTTGACGAGTTAAGCAGCGCCTTTCTAGGTAACCTAGATGAAGAGGCAGCCAGTAATGTGATAAGCTCGGAGTACAGCGCCACCACTCCAGAGCCTCTGAACAAGCCATCCACTCCTTACCGAGACGATCCATGCTACTACAGAGATGTACTCGAACCTGACAAGAACAGACGCCACAGCAATACTTTACCTTGCAGACATGGTGTACACTCTTCAAATCAGTTTACCTCAGACTTTGATGCAAGGCATCAATATGTGCAACCAGAGAGAATACAACAGACAATATTGTATTGTACAACACCGAGTTCCGTTTATGTGGAACCCAACAGGAGCGAGTACTGGGAACTGAAAGCAAAGCTTCATCTTGATCCAGATTACCTCGAGGTTCTGGAAAAACGGACTACATTCACACAGTTTTAAAACACCTGTCCTCTCAATGATCAGTGTGGATGCATTTGTGTGGTATCCTACTTGAAATACAAAAGGGAAAATTTTCTCAACTCAGCAAACTGCACTGCAAGACATTAAATGCTTTTCTGGGAATTATGCTTTACAGAGCGAGTGATACAAGAGGGCAATTATTCATTTTGAAGCATCACTTAACACTTCAGTCCAGTGTGGTTTGCAGTTGAGTTTGAGTGTGCAAATATGAACATAAAACTCAGATTCAGGGCTCTTATGACTCACCCGTTCACTGAATTTACCCTGAAGAGAATCACTGACAATAATTTGAGCCTGAGCTTTAACTCTGAAATTGGCTGCATTTTATGAGTATTAATGAGCCATGAAGACGGTATGTTTTTCACCTCTAAATAAGCTTATGTTATTTGACAGAGAAACACATATGGCAGCCTGTTCTGCCAATTTTCTTGCTTTTTTGTATGAAAGTCGAGCATTAAAGTTCAAGTAAATTTTTAGTGATTTATATTCAAGTCCTCATTAAACTGTCATTCAAGATTAATAACTGTAGAACAATTAGACGAAATACATTAATATTCTTCATTTTTACCACAAACTTATATTATGGATGCAGTGAATGTCTCCACCCCAGCAGATAATTGGGAGAAATGTAATAATTATCTGCACCATCACAGTATTATGCTAGCCTTGTTTGTATACTTGGACCCCTCTGGTGATAACATCTCATTTTCCAACCAGCAAATGTTTTAGATTAAGTTAATACTTATTGCACTTGTGATTAATAACCAAAAATTTGAATCAGTTCAGATGTCTTTATTTCTATTCTCCGCACTGCAAATTTCTACAAATATAGTTTCTGCAACTGTACTACACATAAATGTACATCCATTTTAAAATCTCCTTATGTCAACACCAAAGTAATCTAAAAACAAAAAGCATAAAAACATAAATATGCAACAAAAACCCTGCTAAATGTTTGATTTATACTACCTGTATTTCTTGTGCATCTGTGCAGTTGTATTTCCATAACACAACATTTAATGATTAGTGTAAAATAAAAGTCCAATCTGCTCAGTGTGACAAAGCATGAACTATAGCGGTTGACCCACAACAAGACCCCTTGTCAGTGCAGTGTCAGGTTTGGCTTAATTTAGATGATGAAATTATATACGTTAACTCAACCTCATCAAAGAAAGGACACCAGTGTTTACTGTAATTACCGTAATAGAAAAAGTGGGTGATTAAATTAATTTGAGTAAATTATCCGGACCAACATTTGAGTCTTTTTTGGGCTTAGAAAGGGCTGCAAAGAGATTTATTTACACACTAGATTGGAATGTGTATAGGAAAAAGAAAATGACAATCTTAAAAAAATGATTTTGCAACACACTTGGTAGTCCTGAAATAGAAATATTCACTTGAGCCTGACTCTCCATCAAACGAGAACTTAAGCATAGTATTTCCTCTGTTTGCTTTAGTTTGTAGCATTTAACTGCTAGAGCTGGGAAATAAGTTCAGCAGTAGCTCATTATGACGTGAAACTTTCACGTTATAGCGAGATGTAAAACTCTTTAAAATGTGAAAATGTTCACATTTTAACGATATACTCCGTCTGAATTTATTTCCAAGTTCTGACAGTTTAAGACTTCTGTAACTTTGTCCTCAATGTTTATTGTTCAGGACCTGCACTGTACATACAAGCAGATGGACATCTTTTAAGAAAGACTTAACTTGTTAACTTACAAAAAGATAAAGCAAAACTCAAAAAAAATTCACGAGGTTGTCAAATGTGCTGAAAGGAAGTTACAAAGTGGTGTATTTCAAATCAAAGTCATTCATTTTGTTTGTTAATGTTGAGAATTATGAAATTTCAGCTACTTCTGAAATATAATTAAAAAGATCAAGTAATCAAGTCAGTATTTTTCATTTATATAAAAGTCATCTAAATTGTTGATTTTACTGTTGCTCACAAATACTTTTGAGTTTAAAATGTCAGGGAACAGCAGAAAGACATGCTGTGTGCATAATGCCAGTTGTCAACCCATGGCACTGGGTTGAAAGCCGGTTGAAACAAATTTGCATTTGCATGTTCATGTATAGAGCTGCACAGTGACCCAGTTGTCCATGGTGTTGCCTTGCAGCAAGAAATTCCTGGGTTTAAATCTCGGTCAGGACCTTTGCTGTGTGCTTTTTGCATCTTCTCCCTGTGCAGGTAAAGATATTCTCTTCCAAACACCAAAAATATTTGAATGGATTGAATTGGACGGTTTAAATTGCCCATCAGTGTGAATGTGTGCTCATGGTTGTTTGTCCTGAGTGATTCTCTGCTAGATTGGTGATCTGGCCTGGTTGCACCCTGCCTCCTGAAAACCTGACACTGGTATGCTGTTTGGAGTTGGGTCTGTTTCATGCTTTGTCTCAATATTCCTTTCAATTAGAGAAAAATTATTGGCCTCAAGCATATGTAAGCGTCTGTTAAACAACTATTTTTATATTATAAAAAACAAACTTCTTTTTATATATATCTTATTTCCTTTTCTTTATTAATAGAAGATGAGAAAATGCACTATTGACTTTACTGATCAGCGATGATGTCACTTTTATAAATTCACAGTAGAGAAATGTGCATATAGCCTCTGATTTGGTCTGATAAATGCAGACAGAAGGGTTACATTATGTTACAAATTATTTACTATGCATAGATATAGATGACACTCGGACAATCTGTTCATTTCTCAGTCGTCACCGAACCTTTATGACTATGATGCCATCTCGTCAAATGTGGCAACTTTGCTTCAGTCATTTACGTCTTTATGGTGAGGAATATTATAGCCCACATAACAACTAAGAGCTGTTTGATAGAAAATCATAATAAATGACTGGTTAATCAGATAAAGTTATTTCTATGCATAAGACTTGCTTCAAAGGAAACTAAGCACATCATCCAGTCTTAATCCAGTCTAATCAGGTCCTGGGGTAAGAGAGTAAGCCAAGAAATATGACTTTCCCTGAGAGTTAAATACACAGTTATTTCTCAAATGCACTGAACTTGTCACCATGGCTCAGCCAATCAGAAGACATGCTGTTTCTGCACTGTGTCTGCATGACAGTGAGTTTTATATTGCAGCATGATGCTAAGCAAGGAGGATGTCTTGATTTGTTGCCTTTCTTGTATCAACTTTGTCATGGATTTACTGTTTTTATGATTAGAGCAAGTGTGCTAAAATATTCTGAGCTGTTGCATGATATGTACCTGCACAGCTATGTTTTTATGTTTGCTTTTTTTATTAGTATTCTGCTATAAAATGAAAGTGGTAAAAACAGTACAAAATGCAATGTTTGATTATATCAGGTCTGAACTGTGTTCAGTTTGTGGTGTGTAATAATATTTTTAGTTCAAAGCAGCAAAAACAAACACAAAAAAAAACAAACAAATTAGGTTCAGGTAGTGTTGAAAGTCTCTTAAATTATATTAGGGATGTCCTCAGCTGATCCTAGGTCTACTGTCTCAGCAGTGCAGTGACTTGTTGCAAACTCGTTTTTGAAGTTTATAGCTTGAAAAATAGCACAGCGCTTTACTGACCTGAAAAATCAAAGTTTTAGAGTAGCCATCTAAAGCAGTCATCATATTCTTTTCTTGCCAGGTATGGTGGTGTATTGCAAAACCTATGAAATCCAGGCAAAAATATAACAAAATTAAGCGGATATTTTGGAGCATCAAATCCTGAAAATGTGTGTTGCTTTTGATCCAGTCTAATGTTGAGTGTGTATTATGATTAAATTCACGATGTCCAGCTGCATCAGGACAGGATACATTAGTTTTAATTGGATATACGTGTTGTGTATAGATGGCATGTGAGAGCAATGGCCTTTCTGTCCACACTGTTTTTATTATTAAAATTACATTTCTTTCTCTATCTCTCTGGATAGCACGTAGCATCACCAATATTAGTTGACATGAGAGAAAAATTTGAACTTGCCGATAGGGTAGAATTCCTGAAAATCTTCATTTTTCTGAGATATGTGGTGAATGCTAGTTTGCAACTTCTACTTCTTGTTCTTTATAGCTATGCATAATGTCAACAATTGACAATTTAAACTTTGCATAGCCTAGTTGAATTTCTCCAAACGTGCAGATGAAAACATGCCTATTTCACATTCTTTTCCTCTCTTTCTTTTTTCTTCCCTTCTTTCTTTCTATCTTTTTGTGACATCTCAAAGGTTTGCTCAAAATTCGCATGACAGTTTGTTGGAAACATAGCTTGTGTCATGTGACCTAGTCTGTGCAGTGCTGAAATATAATTATCTGACTGGTGAACAGCAGCTGAAACAGTTGTCATTAAATTTGAGACATTCAAAGGAAAGTTATTAGTTTATGAAGCAGGATAATTACTTTCTCTGACAGCTGCCTGTGTCCACTGTTGGGTAGAATTACTATGAAACATATTTTTTGCCAAATCACATATTAAAGCAGAGGAAACATGTTAATATTAGCCTGGCACTTTTTGTAAACTTCTCAGCATTAAAGTTTTTTTAGCAAGAAGATATGAGTTTTTTAAGACTATGATTGAATGTGCAGAGCCAAATATATCATTATAAACAAAAAATAAATAAATAAAAATTATGTTTTATGAATGACAGAAAATTTGGACATCCCTAATTCTTGCTCATATTTGGGTTAATCTTATTTTCTACAATGCAACTATGTAATAAAATGTGTTCACTGTACATACAAGAAATTTGTAAAGTTTTTTTTATTCACTACATGGTTATTACTGACAATATGCAATTGTTTTTTGATCCCTATTAAGACTATAAATACTACTAATTTAAACATGCTAGAATTAAATGTGACTGTTGTGTGGATATTTGCAAATGTTTAAATTACAGAGACAACTGGATCAGTCTCTGGTTCTTATTCCAAGTTCTCTTGTTTGCCTGTGTTTGCATTGTTTGATTTTCATACAGAACAGTGATTTTTCTGTGTCAGCCTCTGTAAATAGAACACATCATCAGCATTTTCATTGCAAACTTGCTTTGTCTTTGAAGGCCAAAAAACAAAACAAAAAAAAACCTCATGTCTCTTTATTTGGAAAAACAAAGTGCAACTAGGAATTTGTGGGATTAAAATATCTACAGTGTGCCATTTTATTTAGTAGTTAGCTAATGAATAAAAGATATGCATTCATTTGAGTTGCTGTTGTCTTCCTTAGCTCTGCAAACCATGTTGTGTGTCACACTGCATGGGAAGGACAGAATTTAATTGTTCAACAAGCCCTCTGGCGATTTCATGAACATTTCAGAGCTGAAATCCTATTAAAATATTCAAGACATTCTTTTTTCCATAGTTAAACAAAAAGAAATAATGAAACACTCTATGATGCATATTATTACTGAGATTGACTGAGAGCTTGAATAATCAATGAAGGTGTTTCACAAAGTTCAGAAACTCATTTTAGGAAAGGCTATGCGCAAAACTGGGTTTAATAAAGCCTCTAAGACAGAAAGTTCTTTCTGTAATGTACTCTGTGCTGTAATATTAAAACAATTGACCTCGTTGTAGTTGTGCAGTACGGAGACATTTGTGTGCTTACCGACACATAAGAAAAACAACATTTGTTTTGGGATTTTTTTACTGCAGATAAAGCTTTCTGGAACCTGAGTATCCATGGTAACATCCAATTACCTGACACATAAACTGAAAAAATCATGTGCATGAGGTACAATTGCCATACAGAATTTGTAAACATCTGATGCACAGACTTCTGTTATGTGTATTATTATTATTATCTTTTTTTTTCTTTTGCTGTATTTCAGTATCTATTGTCTGTGGTTTATCTCTCCTCATCTTCCCTTCAATTCTTCCTAACACTGCTGTCACTGGGGAAGAAAAGCAGGAAAACAGTACGATGCTGCCACCAATATATTTCAATGTGGCAGGGTGCAGTGCAGTGTTAGATCTTCATCAGATTTAATCTTTTGCAGCTTTGCTCTCATCTGACAAGAGCAATGTTGGGAGAATGAGTTTATCTAAAAGGTTATGTTTTCATATTATTATTCTTTTTCATGTTCTTACTAGGCTCCTTTTCTTTCTGTGGTACATTATTAACTGTTCCAGGACATGGGGACAGTGGTGACCAGAAGCTTGTGACTCGCTGAGATGATATCCACAGAGAGACACAGGAAACAATGCCACATCAGTAGACACACTCATACTCAAAGAAAAGAGCTTGTATTTAAATTATGTGTAATCAATTAGGCCACGTTGCAGCTGTTTAGAGCTACAATGTTCAAGTGATTAAGTTATACTCTGTTTCAATAAAAGGTAGCTGAGGACTGAGAGTTGATCCCAGACAGTGTTTGACTGTGGTTCTCTGTGTCTGGCTTCTCTTCCCTCTTCTGCAGAAATGAAACTTGTGTTCTTGTTTGATTCCTTGCAAGTTGGGAGCTAAACTAGACCCAACAAGCAACCTTCTTGCAGCTCTTGTAGAGATCCACTTGGTCTACTGGATGCTTCTCTGATTAACGCGTTTTGTAGTACAGTCAGATCGCCTTTGTGCCATATGATAGATTGGACAGCACCATGTAAGATGTTCAAAGATTAGTAAATAGCTAAAGATACGGACTTGTTAGGCAATTGATTCCACTACGTTTTATGTTAGTTTATCAGAGGATATAGGAAGTGAAGGCAAACTCAAACCATCTTTTCAGACTTTTATTTTGTAAGACATTTTGAAAAGTATCTAGAATTTTTGCCTTCACAATCTTGTTATTCTTTGTGATTGGAGTAAATTATAGTGCAAGGCCCCTTATACTCATTCAGGGATTTTTTTTTTCAGGTTGATAGTGTAATGCTGCTTTGATGCTTGAAGACCCCAGCTTTGCCAGGGAGAAGGAAAATTAGGGCAGATCAACATTATGTAAGCTTGAAGAGATGTGTCAGGCAGTGTGAAGACGGCATATGACTGCAAGCGCTAACCAAAGGACAAACACTAGCTTCTATTGGCTGGGCAACACATTAGAAACACAGATGATTCAAACCTCCTTGACATTTTTGTCGTTGCAAAGAGTAGAGAAAAATCTTATCTGTAACAATCCGTGTTTGGTTTGCAGTTGTTAGTCTCAGACTCTGTGTCTGTCCCTGAAGATTTCTGAGTCTTCTGTTTCCCTGAGCTGTGTTTGCTGTGTTTCTCTCCTTCTCACTTTTATCTGTGTGTGTTTAAAAGTGTGTCTGAGTGGATAAATTATTGACTCAGTGTGTATTCATGCTTGGCTCAAGGACTTTGCCAAACAACATGGCAATACCTTTATCCTGTCTATCTGTCTTTCGACATATTCTGATTTAAAAGCCCTCCCCAACTGAAAGCCTTCAGTAATAATTGATGCATTGCATTTCAGACATAAACTACCATTTATCTATGTCCAGTTTTCTTGTTAAATCATGTATGATGCTGTGACGTCCACTGGATTAGGATGATTCTGGAAACAAATCACACGTTTCTGGGCTGGGTCTTCAGGGATTCGGATTTGCAAAATTTTGTCAAGAGTATTGGCAACCATTGAAAACAGTATGTTCGAGGCACACTAATATTTATGAAGGCTGATCCAAGCTTATGTCTGCCAACCTGAGAAAAGTGACAAAATCCCCACATCATCCTCCCATTTATAGTACTCACGCAGAACACAAGAGTGATATTTCACATCAAGCAGAAAAGAGAAAAGCTTAAGCAACAGGCACACTAAGATGCCATATTGTGAAGACAGTGAATTGCTGTTTGTAAGAAGCTTTCCTAGCTCTGAGTAAGAATATCTGCTGGCTGTGCGCATAATAACGTCTGAGACTTGTTGTTGTTACCAAGATAAATGAATCCCTTTTATGCCAAACATTTGCCAAACATGAAAACATCCAAATCATGAGTCATTAGTTACCATTTGGAATAATCAAGAAGATATATGTTTATGCATTTGTCAATACAGAGAAGTATATGGAAAAAGTGTGTTTCTACCAGTTCTATAAAAGGATTTTGGTTCTTAAAAAAAAATTATGAAAGTTGCTTCTGTAGCAAAGGCACATGTGTGTTATATAATGTATATGAGGACTGTACATTTTTAACATGTCTTCATGGAAGATTGATTAAATTTCATGGAAGCTTGATGCTCACGTTTCGGGGGGTATAAAGATGTTTTGTGTGTGTGTATTAGTCTTCGGTAGTGTGTGTAAGACAAAACATAATTGTTGTCCTGAACGGCCCCTCATGTTTTTTCTCTCAGTCTGAATAGATAATAACAAAACTGCACTTATGGGGAAATTAAACATTTTATATTTGCTAGAAAGTGGACATGTTAATCCTAAATCCAAAAGCAGAAAAGCAGCATTCAGCTTCTGTGTACCACAAATCTGTAATAATCTTCCAGTAAACTGGAAGCTGAAACACTGAGTTCCTTTAAATCCAGACTTAAACCCATCTTTAGAGTTGTTTTTGATTTGTAACTGGAACATTAAATAACATATTTAATGTGCATTTGCTTCATGAATTTACTTGACAAAATGTAATGCTTCTTGCTGGTGTCATAAATTGCGGTCATGAGTGAGCGAAGTAATGTTTTAATGATGAATAACAAGATATACAATCCAGGCAGCAAAGGCGAGCAACGGCAATGACACTCTCACACTGGTAGCAGCTGGCATAAAGGCAAAGACATGAGACATGACAGTATAGACAAGGACCCAACAGGGAAACACAGACACAAGCGGGACTAAATACACAAGAGAGAAATCAAGGGGAAACAAGAAATGGCTGGAGACAATCAAGGGGTCGGCGGGACGACACGAAGACTCAACTGAACAGAGAAACCTAAATTAACACCAATTTATAGTTTATAAACTATAAACCAATTTATGGTTTATAGTTTATTTTTACCATGTATTTAATGTTTCTTCTTTTTAAAAGTTAGTTCTATTCTGATATTTATTTAATTTACAGATTTAGTAATATTCTGACCAGTATTTTTTTAGGTTCTTGTGTGTCTAATTACCCTCTTGATTGTGTTAATGGTCTGATCAGCCACTATTTAAGTTCCCCTCATGTCTTCTTTGGGAGGTCAGTTTGTGCATGAGTTTGTTGTGTTACTACCTGAGTTATACTTTGTTATGTTGACCTCAGTTTGGGCCCAATTTATCATTTTTGAATTATTTTTGGACTTTTTTGTAATAAATTAATACTATATTTTGGAATTCTTCAACGTTTCTCTGGCTGGTTTATGCAAAACCTTCACAGTGTTCATATGTGTACTTGGCACCAGGACACCCAAGGCCGCAGTTTGATGATCGACTTTGTCGTCATTTATTCTGCGGCCGTATGTTTTGGACACTTGGGTGAAGAGAGGTGCAGAGCTGTCCACTTACCACTACCTGGTGGTGAGTTGGCTCCGGTGGTGGTGAGGATGCCGTTTAGACCTGGCAGGAACGGCACTGATTAGGCGCCCCTCCCCTCCTGCCAGCCGCTCTTTCCCCTCCCGTACAGATAGCTTGGGCAGCGGCCCTGCGAAAACGTGCTGAGGCGCTTTTTTTTTCTTTTTCCTTTTAAATTTGAAGTAATGCCTCGACAACAGGGAGCTAAAGATGGGGCGCAGAAAAATCTCCGGGGCACAAAACAGAAAACGGAAGAGGGGGATGGATAAAGATGTTGGACAGACGAAGAAAAGCTTTTCAAAGTGGTTGAAAGACAGTAGGTAAGTAATGTCAGTGTATCAACAACAGAGTTGTAAATATTCAGGTTAACTTAAGCTAGGCTACAATAACAGGTGGTTGTTGTTGTCCAATACGGACACGATTTATTCCGTATTGCTATAAATGTCTGATAGACTCACCTATCACACATCTCAACAATTAGTGTAATAATAATGACCAAAACAAAACACAGGAAATATTAGGGTCATCTAAATTGTCGTTGCGGGACCTAAATAGTACCCCACGAACTGCCGCTGTTGTCATGGTTACCTAGAGACTGACACTACGCAGCCGCAGTGAGCTGTTATCAACCAGTGTCTTTTTAAAATGTCCACCCGATGCCACACCGTTCCTTAGAAGTAAAACTTCTGGCAAAAATACAGATGGTAGTGGGAAGACACAGCAATCACAGTAAAGTTTTATAGGGGCATTCAAATAAATGTGTCGGTGACATTCAGTGGCACCCAGTGGGTTTGATATCAGAGAGAATGGATCAGGAGAGGAACCGCAGACCCGTCAGAACCTAAAGATCAGACATCAGTCTCTTCATCCCTCAGTCATTTCCTGAGACAAAAAATAATATAGATGTCAATTTAAAGAACAAATCAAAGAAATAGATTAATAGTAAATAAATAAATATTGTGAAGAGAACATTAAAAACGGTTGTTAGGATTGTGTAGAAAAAAAATGTTGATATCTTTTATAAATACAGTGTTTTGTGGTCAATATTATTTCACCATTTTATTAATGTGGGTTGACAGTTTGGATAAGGCTTCCTATCAAGCTATAAGAATGATAGAAAACATGCTAACAAAAAGCCTCAGACCTGCAGCTCATAGGAGGTTCTAGATACAGGCTAACAGGTTCTTTGGCTCACTTGTACAAGTTTATGTCCTGTGGGGGGTGTTCACATCCACCTCAAAAATATGTAGTTACACCCCTGATTCGTGGCCGGGGGTCTTTCTACATGGAGTTGGCATGCAGACTCAGTGTGTATTCATGCTTGCCTAAAGGACTTTGCTTGTCCTCCGGGACTTTGTACTACTCCGGCTTCCTCCCACAGTCCAAAAACATGTCTGTCAGGTTAATTGGTTTCTCTAAATTCTCCTTAGGTGTGAGTGTGTGTGTGCATGGTTGTTTGTCTATCTCTGTGTTGCCCTGCGACAGACTGGCGACCTGTCCAGGGTGTACCCCTGCTTCTCGCCCGAAATGTCTCGCTGGAGATAATCACCACCCTTGTCTTACACCCTTATCCCCTACTAGGGACAAGGGTGTAAGACGATGGATGTTAGCCAATATATTTTGTAATCTGTTTTCCCTGTAAGCATTGTAAAGCACAGGGATATTTAAAATGAATGGCTGGGTTCAAATGTAATGGAAAACTCAACAACAGATTAATTATATTCTGTCAATCCAGAAAATATAATATAATGTTAACTGAGTCACCAACACAAAATATATATTTTTGCATAAGATATACCACCTTCCCTAGAGTTTTATCTGTGTCTTAGAATCCATCCAAGAAGTTCTACTTCCCTAACAGATTTTTTTTTTTGTTGGGTCCATTGTAGCCTGGCATCCTTAGATTAGCTTTAGTTCCTCCTCTGGCAATGACTGAGAGTAGAAAAACAACACTGGTTCTTGTAAAAGATTCTGGCTGTGGAAGCACACCTTTATTAAACATCTCTGATCCGGTCAGAAGTTACTCTAAATATTTGGAACTGCACACAGTTTAAAGTTTTGTTTCGTGATTTATTAAAAAAGGGATTAAAAATACTAAATAAATAGCTAAAGATACATAAACTGAAATTACTTTCCCTCAGGAAGGAATATCAGATTTTTTTATTTGCTGAATGCCAGAAGAATATGTTGGATATGTTGTTTGTAACAGATGTTTTTTTGTGTGGGTGAGTGTTGAATTTAGAAGTTTACATATTTTGTGTTCCTTACATTAGTTTGCTGGAATTCTCTTCCATTCCTCAGGTTCTGAAATCAGAGATAGCCTTGCTTATAATAAACTTTGTAAAATTTATTTTATGATGCAGTGAACATTGAAGTACATCCACAGGCTCAATTTTAATTGGAATTTTACAAAACCATTGCATCATTATATTATTATTATTATTAATATAGCATGTAGCAATTACAATTGTTTTGCTTATCCAAACTGACCTAAAACAACAACAAAAAAGATTTAGTCTGATTAAATGTCAGAACAAAAGGTTATGTGTTTTATCACACCGTGTAAATATGTGTTTTCAGCTGTAAATAAAACAGTGTTTACAGCCACTGTTGTGAAAGGGTTAATAGCGCTCCCTGATTCAAAATAATCCGCTGTGTTTTCCTCTCCTCAATCGTTAGCATACTGGGCCACTCTTATGCTGCCCTGCAGAGTTGCTTATCTCATCTTAACCTCAGCCTTTCTTTCTTTTTTTATCAGCTCCTTCTTGTAGCTCTTCATCACATCAAGGGCACTGATGTGTCTTGGCCTGAAGTGTCACAAGAGCGGCTACCACTAAAAGGGAGGCTTGTCGGGTATGAATTTGTTATTTTAAAAAAAGGAAGAAAAAAAACCAAGCAGGACCAGGATAGGCTGGATGGTATGTTGCATTTATTTAATAAAACTATTCTGGTTGTTTATTTTGTTTGCCTCAAGGTAGGTTTATTTAGGAATGCAGCACACCAGCATGAACAGTGTCTCCTGCTGATTTGAAAAAGATGTGACCTGAAAGGGCTCTGTGTTTGTTTCCTCATTCAGTTAAGAGAGAGAAGAGAAAGAGGAGAAAGACACAAAACCCAGAATGAAAAAGCAACTGAGCCTAAACAATAATGCCAGACTAAAGACAAACTTTTAACTAAACAAATGTTATCACACAGCTTACATAGAACTGTGGTTTAGTTTGGGAATTTAAGCTAGAAAATACATATTATTTATAGCTAAAACAAAAAAGTACAGCTTATTTTAAAATTTCATAATGTAAGGCCCCTTGATGAATCTGACTTGGCTGTGAATGAAGTGCTCGGATGTGTGAGTGGACTGCTACAGATTGCCCATGTGCTGTGGCAGTCTGAATTTAAATGCAGCAACTGCTCGACTGTTTCCTTCTTCTCCTTCCAGACCATCTTACAAACTCAAACCGACACCAGGAACGAAAGTAGCTAATCGCTGAAGTATAAATATTCAAATGTGTGCTTTGTTCTCACGCATGTTAGTAAATCAGATTTGATGCTTGTAATAATTATTCTCCTCAATGTTTCCTTTTTCTCTGGCATGAACAGATAAAACTTTGTTGCAAAGCAAATAGGTTTAATTACTTGAAGCTTATGTACTTCAGCCCTGCATTTGTGCAATGGGCGAGCATTGAATCCATAATGAGACACTTAATGTGCACCACACAGTGGAATGTTTCACATCAGATTAATGGCCCGTGCAAATAAAAAGTACTACATATACATAATTGCTGAAGTAATCATAAAGGTAGAGGACTGAAACATTTTAAGAAAATGTCATCAATAATTAATTTGCTTAGTTGTATATAGAAACATATACAATGGATTATAGTGTAATGAGGGGGTGGGAGTTGATAAGTTTATACTTCTTCCTGCTCCTTTTTAAACTGATTTTTGAACATCTTGTTTTATTGATTTTCTCTTTGTTTTAACTTTTTTTTTATTGTGGTTTTACAACCATTTCTATGTTAAATATATTTGTGATTGAATTGTAATGAAGAAAAGACTTTTGTCTGGTATTATTTTCTGAAACAATGAAGCTAAATATTGGTAACACCAAAACTTTTTTTGATGTTTTTAAAAAGTCTTTGTAAAAAAAAAACAAACAAACAAAAAAACCATTTTGTTTGCTAAAACGCAAACAAAAGATTCAAAGCACTGTTACTCTTTGTTTTGTTGTAAATATTGAAGGTAAAATTGCCACTTTCTCTGCCTATTTTGTATATGCTATTGACAAATATTCGCTAAAGTTGTTGACTACTCGTGTTTTGTTGTTGCCCGCTGTCTTATTTTCATTCAACAGCAGTGGTAAACTAATCTTAAACCCTCAAAAATATAAAATATGTGGACACAAAAACAAGTCGAAGGCATCTCAAAAAATTATAAAGTTGAACTTGAAGAAAGTTTTCTAACCGATTTTAGTTCAAGGCATGGAAAGGTCCCGAAGTTATCCTCAGCACTCGTGACAGGCAAAGGGTGTGCTGTGGTTCCTAAAAGCACTTTTCTGTGTTTCTGTCTTTCTTCCCTCTAAGTATCCTTGTGGGATTTCCAACAAGCTACAATGGATTCAGACAGATGGCAAGGTGGGGGTGTTGGGTAACGTCTTCTGGACCCGAGGGAGTCCTGCCATATTCAAGCTGTCAAACAAATGTCTTCACCCAGATTTTTATGTGTTTTAACATAATGAGATCCTGACTTTGATGGTAATGTTCCACAACTGGTCGAACATCCAAAACAACTTCAGATGCAGTTTTGCTCCCAATTTATTGGTTCTTGTTTGGACGTTTATGAATATATTCCTGTGTTAATTATATTGTTGTTCTGCTGTAGCAGCATCTCCACAGCCTCCATGGGCACCAAGGCCATTAGTAATTTCCATAATGTAAAGCAGCAAATAGGTCAGGAAAAACATTAGCATCCAAAAAGCACCACTTCAAAGAATGCTAAGCCAATGCCTCAGCATTAAATGCATTTGACCATACATATCTTTCTTCATTAACCACTGAGAAGCATTATTGGCTGAGGGCTGTATACTGTGGGCCAGTGACAAGCGCATCAAAAGGCTCCTTTTAAGTTTCTCCTTGTGCTCTGGCTCGTTCTGCCACAACTCCTAACAAGCTAATGCCAGACAGCCCTCCACCAGAATGTGTCAGCTCCAGCATCATTAATGAAGCTCTTATTAATT
The DNA here is from genome assembly GCF_019740435.1 of Gambusia affinis. Lineage (NCBI taxonomy): Eukaryota > Metazoa > Chordata > Actinopteri > Cyprinodontiformes > Poeciliidae > Gambusia > Gambusia affinis. Next base: position 14,405,469 of record NC_057878.1, read on the forward strand.
TTGTAAAACAGCACTTCAGTTGTTCACCGCTGACTGGATAATTGACAAGCTATTATTGGCTGGCTGCCAAGATCTCCCCGATTTCCCATGATGTGTGTCAAACTTGTCCTGCAAGCCGCTGAAAAGCTTCAGCAATCTTGACAAGGATTGTTTGGTATTATGGAAACATAAAGCACGTCTTTAGAAAAGCTTGAGATGTGTCATAATATAAACAACTTAACAAATAACATCCTTAAAAGGTGCCCGATTCTGTCATAAATTTTAACCTTTCTATGTTTTGACATGAGCTATGTTTGAATTATTGTTACATCTGAACATTCTTTATTGATAAAGACAAGCCTGCCAATTAGCATAACACTCCTGATGAATGTCCCTTTTGTGTCCTTAATAAGTATATTATGGATTAATTACTTATTTCTGCATAAGTAATATTGTGTCAGTTCTGAAATACATTGAAGTCAACAAAACACTTTTGCACAGACTTCAAATCTATTTGCTCCAACCATGAACGGTTTACAAATACCTTATTTGATGATAATGTGGCAAAGTAAAAAACGTCAATAGACCAGTGTTTGCCAAATGTTGCATTGAAAAAATACTTGTCTCTTTACAAAGTTCTCATTGCACTTAAAAACTAGAATGTTGTAAAGAAAAAAAATTGTATCAGACAAAGATTGCTTGAATTAATTCACATCAGCAGTTTTTAATTAGTTTTTTAATATTAATTTATTAATGAATGTTTACAATGCATTTTTTTTCCCGTTAAAATTCAGGCCGCAACCAGAATAGTACAAGGATTTTTTTTTCTAGACAGATTAGGAGTGAAAGGAGGTTTTTGATGCTGCTGTCTAGACTCATGAGGAGATGCATGAGACACAAAACTGGAAAGCTTGAGCTTCCTGAGCAGCCAAATAAGCAGCCGACTTCTGGCAACCTAGACTGGTATGTAATTTTGGTTCTTGTGTGAAATTAGATGAGATTTAGATTTAGACTTTCTTATTATTTTAATTGATCAGTTTTCCCTAAGTATGTTAATATGAACAAGCATTATATAATTGCATCACACAGGTAAGCGATGGCATCTAAAACATGCTTCTAAATTCTGTTCTTTAATAATTTTATGACATTAAAATCTAAAATAAAAAAAAGGGGGCTGAGAATGTTTACTGTCCTTTGTCATTTCTTAAATATGACTTATTAAAGAATTGGTGAACAGATCTACTCAATAAGAAACCCATTAGCTGGCCAGTTTAAAGCTCAGTATCATTTTCTTATCCTGGTAATGTGGCTCTGTGTCATTCGTCCTGTTGTCCCTTCCTACTTACTGTTTGTTTGGTGGGTACAATGACAAATGATTTTCCCCTGCAAGTATGTTTGAGGCATTTTTCATTTGGTCCACAAGGATTTGTGGTACATCTCGGAGGTAAAACCAGGCTCTTTTTATGAAGTGGAAGGAAGCTGCTTCAGGTGATATAAGGATGGAGGTCACCAAAAATTTCTATTTGAAACACTTTCTGGAAATTTAACATATAAAATCTTTCCAGGCAAGACAACTGTCTGTCTGATATGAAAGTACAGAGGAGAAAAACCATCATTGCAAATTAAGAAAATGCTGTTTTATAGATTTTCACCCTATTTTTGTTAACTTGCTCTGACTGACAAATGGTCTATTCCAAACATGTGCGTTTAATACAAGATGCTCACTTTTGCTGCACCCCCTCTGACTTCTATTTTCAATAATACATATCACAACCATTGTATTCAGTGTAGATTTGCATTGCAGGCGTGAAGAATGTTTAAATAATATAACATTTTGAGTCTGGAGTTGTTTTAACATGATTGAAGTTCACAAAGGCCTGTGGATGAGCTGTTACCCCATCCTATAAAAAAAAAATCTGGTACTATAAATTGATAAATTAAATGGTGATCAAAAAGTGTTCATTTTGATAATCATAAGCATTCATCTATTTTTAATGAACATATATATATATATGTATATATATATATGTATATATATATATATATATATATATATATATATATATATATATATATATATGTATATATATATATGTATGTATGTCTTTGAAAGTGGTTTAATGTTATAGAGTAAAGAAATCTCAATCTACAGCTCACAAGCTGAAGAATAAAATATGTGGGATCTGAAAGATGTGGAAAAAAATGAGTGACGCAGATGTGTGGGATTAATAATGAACACAGGGCACCACTTCAAGTGATTCATGAGAGTGTGCAAGTTTCTGTTTGCTTCACACTCTCACCCCACAGTGAGGAAAAAGGATTTTGTGCATTTAACCAATGCCTCGATGTGGTCCTTTAAGTGAACGGGTCATTAAAAGACTTCTGTAGGAGTTGATGACAAGCCGTGGAGGTATTTCAGTCAGTTATATCAAGTGTGTTGGCATAGCGTGACATTTAAAACATGAAGAAAGGGGGCATGAGGGGACCACTTTACTGTTTTCAACATTTTTAAACTGTGTGACTTAAAGTCATTAGTGAAAGTGTCTTTTAGACAATGACTCAATAGCTGTCTGTTGGAAATTGATGTAATTCTGAGGATGATTGCAGGGAAGGGTTAGGGTTAAGTTGCAGTTTTTCTCTTGCATTCCCAGCTGTCCTTAATGAGAGCTTGTAAACCTGCCTGGTGAAAAATGGCCATTGCAGAAGAGTTAGGTTGTGCCATTGATCAATACTGTTACTCCACACAAAAGCAGTCCTCTGTATCGAGAAGTAACAACTCATGTTTACTGTTTAGTACTTTGACATCATCAGTGTTGGCTCATTACGAATTTAACCCAACCTCAGCAACCCTAAAGAGTAGTGCACAAGCAGTTTCCTAAAAACTAAATTGTGAATATGATTATTGAACATTATTATGGATAAATCTACCTCAGCAAGTTGTCATGGAGTCCAATCAGATTTTCAGTAATGCATTTGAATTTTGCTCTTTTTTTTTTTTGGGAGATGAATCCAGTTTTTTTGTATGTTTGTTTGTTTGTTTAGCAATTTAAATGGACATTCCAAAATCTGGGATTTGATTCCCTTAAAAAATGCATACCTACAGTCAGAGTGGGGTAGCAGGAGATGCAGCTTAACGGCACAGAAGGTGTTTTTAAGGTGTTCCTGTGGAGAGTATACCTAAAGTATCCAGTTTCAGTGAGATATGTTTTTTAAAACATTCAGAGGAAGCACAGAGATTTCAGAGGCTGTTCAAAAGGAAACAATTTTCTGCATCAAGTATGGAGTTCATTAATGCTGCAAGAGAGCAAGACTTTCAGCAGACAACAGGAAGACTGAATGTAGAAAACATTATCTGTTTCATTCATGCTTTAAATGTATGTCTTTGCTTTAAAATGCCGGATCTGCAAAACTTGACAGCCTTTTGGAAATCTCACTGTTATTGTAATTTGAAAGGTTTGCATTCTGTGGGAAATACAAATACGAAAAGAGAGTGCTGTTTTATAATTCTATCAGTGCTAACCACACTAATATACAATGCTAAAATGACTGCTCTGTTGTTCCTACTCTAAATCATAAATCATTAAAGACTGCTCACACCAAAAAGGTTTTGTACTGCTGGTTTAAAGAAAGCACCAAAATTGGACATTTCAGAATTTCATACAGTAATGGTCAGAAGTAAATAGGGTTTTTTAATCTTAACTACAACAATCGATTTAAAAAAATCCCTGCATGACAGGAAGATAAATGCATGAAAAAAATACCAATGACAAAGGCCATTAAGACACTTTCATTAATATTTTAAACCACAGGAAAACTAGAAAACAAGAAAAAAAATTACAGCATAACCTATTAGCATACACAAGCAACTGAGGAAAGACAATCATGCCTCCAAACAAAGAGGAGAACATTTCCAATCCCTAATGAACGCTGGGCACAGCTGCATCTTAATCTGCACGATCAGCCAAAACTGCAGTAACTGCAACTGGCAAGCCTGGGTATACTGAGAAATATCTCTCACATCAGCAAGTTAATACACCATAATAGTTATGATATGTTCCATGTGAAATGGAACATAAAGTTATTTAATTGCTAAAGAAAAATTAAACATTATAGTGAAAAGAGAGATGTTTACTCTCATGGAATATTTGTTACAGGTCTGTATAATTCCTTTCTGAAATGAATGCTTTCAAACTGACCTCTGCATTGCCAAGATGGTGCAGTAGAGCATTGCCCTTTTGCACCAGACTTAAATGATCACTGAAAAGTTTCATTAAAATGTGAAGTGGAAGTGTTTCGGTAATTCATATTCATGCAACATCAGGATTTTGAGAGGTGATTACAGTTCTGCTTTTAGTGTAAGGTAAGTCGCTACTCTTTTGAAAAAATCTTTTGAATGCACTGTGAACCAGCAGAGTGTTAATAGAAAGCTCTAAGTCTGACTGTTAAACACCTCCTAATATGAAAACACACTTTTACCCTGGTTCTAAAAATCTAATTTTATGTTGAAATGCATTTAGAAAAAAAAACAAAACACAAATATTACTGACTACTTTAATTCAAAAACATAAAACTATGAAGATTTCTGGATGAATTATTCAGACACTATTTTAGATTTCACAATGTCTATTAATAATTCATCTGCTATCCTGAATATTTGAAAATACCTGAGCTTTTGTGGAGACTTAAGTGCATCTGTGATATATTTTGATCAAGAAATTCAACATTTCTGAGGGAAAAGGGTAGTTCCATTCAGAGGTAAACAAACTTACAGACATTCATCAGTATAAATGTTACTTCAAGGTTTGGCTTACAGTTCTTTTTTCAAGGTAACATGCTTTATGCAACATTATAATTGTTTCTTAAAGTGAGAACCATTTGTATAAGAACCTGAATTGATTTAGCATTTTTGCCAATAATCAAATAATATTTAGAAAAATATTCTTCAGCAAGATGCAAAGGAAACATGATCATTAACCTTGCCATTGATCATAGTCTTGACAAGAGCTTGTTTAATTTGGTTGCTTTCTTGACACAAACCCTGCTCTAAAACACAGTTCTTATTTTATAATAAAATAATGATAAAAAAACAAACAAAAAAGAACATAGTACTTAAATCCTTCTCTGGGAGAGCTTGTTGCACTCACACAGGTTTGATTTTGCCTGATTTATCTTTTCAAAAACAACTTTTAATGGGCTCATAGTCCTTGCTGGAAAACTCAATAGTGACCAAATTTTAGTCATTTGTCTCAGTTGTGAACTTTAGATGAAAGAAAATTGCTACGAATGATGAGGAATATTTTAGGAAACACCCAGACTCAAGCTTAACATAAACTTGAATTTGCTATTTGAGTCTGTCTGGGAAGGCAGATATAAGTTTGGGTGCATATTGATCACAATATTCAGCACTTTATTATTTTTCCACAACAAAAACTTCTGCTTTAATGTCTCCCTACCTCAGATACCAGATGCAGGTAAGGAATATCCACACGAATAAAACAGTTAACTGAAAAAAAAATGCTTTTTGCTCAAGAGACATGCTGATGTATTATGATTAGGACAGGGGCATATAAATTGCCTTAATCAAGGTAATTCTTTGCTCATACAGCACCTGTTGTGAAAGTCACAGATGGCAGCAGCAGGTTTTGTACAAGCTCCAGTCTGCTGGCTTGTTATGAAAAAGACACCACTCAAATAGCGATGAAAGCCAGACTCTGTCAGTCCGAAAGGAAAAAAGTAACATAAGAAAGAACAAGAAAATATAAACTTATATTTTTTGGGAAATGGTAAGGAGAAAACTTGGTTCATATTATAAAAAATGAGCTTCAAATAAAGTCGAGTATTTTTCTTTTTTAAATTGTACAACAAAAAGATGCTTCTCAAAAGAATACAACATTAAAGTGAGTCGCTTGTATCTTGCAGGTTTGCAATAAGCAGGAATATTTTCTATCTACACTGTGGGGAATAAATTAGATGCCATCGTGGAAAAAAATAGCACTTTGAAAGCTGCAGCGCTTAAATGACGACAACAGGAGATTTGTGTATATAGGGTAAATGTATGTCTTAAGAAAATTGCGTTTGTAAGTTAAAACTTTAATCTTTAAAACTTCAGCAGGCAACTTTAATTAAAAAAAAAAGGTTTTTGCGTATTTCTTAAAACTCTCTCTTTTCTGTGGCAGCGTAACATGAGAATCCATGAAAAAAACTGAGCTCATCTGGCTGCTTCCTTGGCAGGTAGCCTGTTTGCTCCGAACAGTCACCTCTGTAGTCAAAATTTTGTATTCACTATAATGGTACTGCTTGGTTGATGTCTACATCACTGCCTCACGTTTGGTCATAAAACCATTTTAGGACTCAGGAGTTGGAATTTCAAGAGTAACAAGCTTTGATAGATAGCATTTCTTAACTCAAAACACCTGTGATTCATTTGCAATTTGAAGACGTAGTGTAATGGGTCTCTGTTCTGCTCTGACTGCAGGTGGTTTCCTGCAGGACTGACTGCAGTGTGGTAGGAGACAGGACAGGACAGGACAGGTGGTGTAGAGTGATTGGTGCTTTAAATATTGTCACCAAAGTCTTCAGTAACACAACAAAAAGAAGCTTGACTTATCGTGTTTTGATAAACCGTCACTAGGGGTGTCTGAAAAGTGTCTAAGATGGCAACGGCTCTTTCCCTTATCTTGATCACAGCACTGCCTAACCCTAAAATCCTCCACTCATCCCCACACTTGGCCAGGCTCCTCAGTGTCTCTGGGCCCCAACCACTTTGATGGAACTTTTAAACATTTTCTGGGGTTGGGATTGTGCATTCACAGGGGATTTAGTTTTGCTATAATGTTCCCAAACACCAGCATCAAATGGCTGGAGGTTTTCTCTGTTTGGTTTTGGTGTCACCTTTTCAAATGATAGTACAGAACACTGCACTGAGCTCTTTGTTCGACATGCAGACATTTTGCATGTGTTCAGGTATACAACAACACTGTGTTTGTTCTGTACACGTTCATAGTGAGCTGACAGATCTGTATCAAATATATTTGATGGGGTTTAACATGGACTAATTATATGGAGAAAAGTGAGACTTGCATAATCACTGCATGCCTTGCAAATACAAATTACACTGGTGACATCTGTTTGGATACATCGGAGAGTTGATGCATGCAGGCGTCAGAGTAACAATGCTGATCACAACTAGAGCAAAGATTGCAACATCTAACCAGAATGCTTTCAAAATGTTTGTGTTTTGAATTGCAGCTTTTGTCACAAGCAATCATTTCCCACTGTGCTTAACAGCAGGCAGGGTGGGCTCAGCACAGAGGGCTTTTAAGACCCTCTGTAGTGTGCTGGTTTGAAGTTCAAGACTTTTCTATAACTATTCCTATTTTTATCATTGGGAGACATTATCATATGGTATTTTAGGGATTCCTAAAGTCACATTATCACTCTTATTTTTATTTTTGCTTGCTGTCTTTTCTTTCACTTTTTTCAACAAGTTTCTCAATTTCAGACATGGAATTCTATATGGTTTATACAGTTGAAAAGAATAAGTTGTGGAAACAGTGATGCATTTCCCCTCTATTTGCTGGTGTTGACGTAATTATCATGTGGTGGAATATTGTTTGAGTTTTTTTCCAAAATAGAAAAGAAGAAGCAGGAGAACAACTTTTGTCGTGACAGATCCTTCGTCATTATTACACTTCAAAAAGTTACTGAAACATTTGTGTATCAAAGCGGCAGTTGATTTGAGTCATGTTCACCTGTTAGAGAACAGATCCCGAATACCAAATATGTTAAAAGGAAAGCGTTAAAGGCAGCTAAAAGGAAGATCACACCTGCTGGGGTTATTTTTGAGATGTTAGAAACAGTAAATTTGCTGTTTCACAAGACTGGCCTAAATGCAACGACTGAGCAGACATCATGTGAGTCTGCTTGCCAATTATGTGGTGGAACGGGAGAAGAGGGAGCTGCTTTTGGGATCTTTTTCATCTTTTTTGGGTGCAAAATAATTGTCCCAGTTACACACTTTGAAGTTTTTAGCTGTTATGGAAAACAGCATGCTTTGAAAAAACAAATCTATGAGCACTGAGACACATTTGTTTGTACATGATCATACAGTGATACACAATTTTACAAAGCACCAATGCTTGTTGTCAATTTTTTATTACGTTTGTTTGCTTGTCCTTGTCTCTTTTAGTCTTTCCTGTACTTTTGTGTGACACTCTGTTTTTCACATACCATTTTTTTCCAGGACTGAAACTAATTTTTTGGAAATCCTAATGAAGGACAATGTCTACAAATTCGTCCTGGATACGCTGCAGCTCCTTTCAAACTGCAACAAAGCTTTCATTTATTCCTGGTAAACAAATGACAAATACAAATCCTGGCATTCTTACATAAACGTATTTCTGTTTAAAAATAAGCAAATGTTTCACAAAAAATGTATGACAACATTTTTTTGTATTGTTTTAGTTTGCAGCTACATAAATGAAGTAACTTTAAAAAAAAAAAATTAGAATATGACTACATACTTCGATGTGTGTTTTTTGGGGCTTCACATATTATTAACACAGGGACAAAATCAAATTAGTGAATAATTATTTTTGTGCAGGATAAAGTGGCAGTGCTAGCATGGTTAGTGCTCAGGGTCAGCAACTACCCATATGTTCATCATCAAAAACTGCCATAGGGAAGGATAATGATGAATAGGATTTAACTTGTTTTCAAGTAAAAATCAAAATCTAAAAAAAGAAAATATATATATATATATATATATGTGTGTGTGTGTGTGTGTGTGTGTAGATGTTAGAAGGAATTGGGGAAAAGAGAGTTCCTCTGGAAGACAACATCTAGTGTATAATTAAGTAGTCTGAATTAAAGCCGGAACGCCGCCTAATCAGCGGCGGGATACGCTGATAAGCACTAAGCCACAAAGGCCGAAATTATTCAGAACCTCATCTGATCAGAAGGTCCCATAATGCATCAATCCTTCAGAACGAGGTCAACCGCTTTGGATTTTCATGCACACAGATCCATTAAATATGTGTCTTTACCAGCAACAGTCCCAGGCCTTTCTGGAAGCACCCACACAGAGCAGAAAGAACCATCCTTTATCCTTTAGTCTCCCAGAGAACATGTGTGTGCAACATTGGACAGAAAGAAAATTGTGGTTTGAGATGGTGTTTTTTCTAGGAGCATGACATTTCTTGGCAACTTATAAAAGCTTCTATTTTTGCATTCCTCTAGAGTCTAAAGCATTTGCACTTTTGCACCTGACAGTTGTCTTTCCATCTTCAAAATTTCTCCGCATTCCACACTTAGCCATGTTTATAAATAACTTCTGATTTTACTGATCCTTTTCATGGTTTATGGACATGGTTTTTGTGTAAATCAGTTTTAAATATTGCCAAAACATGGCTGTCATTCAAGAAGGATGCATTTTCTGTAAATATGTTTTACAAAAATTTTGTCACTGCTCTTGCCATTGCTAAGCAAAAAAAAAAAAAAAAAAGTGATGCAGAACACAATATTTAGCAATGTCAAGGCAATGTGAATGCACAGTAACATCCATTACTTATTCATTAAAAGACACTGGAACATTGGAAGGATTTTAAATTCCTCTCTCATCATTTGTCTCACCCTGCATGCCTCTGAGTGATAGGATATAGATGGGAAGCATCGCTTGCAGCAGCAGCATTGGATATAGTGTTTTCAGACATGTTTGCGCGTGTGTGTGTGTGTGTGGGGGTTTTTTTACTGCTCTCTGTAATTACCCCTCTTTCACATCTGAATACCTGATCCCTCACTGTTCAATGTGATATAATTAAACACAACACATTTGTTAACACATCTCTTCAAATTTGTCTGCTAGGGTTAGAGGGTATAATTGCACATTGAAATATAAATTCCCATTAAGAGGAGGATGATTTGTGCAAGCTTAATCTTATGTGGACAGGTCTAATTTAGACTCTGTGCAGTAATCTGTGGCAGACAATTAAAGGATAACACTCCTCTTCATTTAATGAGGAAACATTTAGGTTGTGCTGTTGAGGCTCTATTTTACTGTATGTACAAGCTGAAGACGTAAGAACTGATGTGGTATAACAATGAATTCAGTTCAGTTCATCTGTAAAGCACCACTTCCCACAAAACATCAGATGCTGTTTATATTCAGAAATATGTAGAAAGATGAATATCATATTAACAACATCCTTTTCAATTACATACACACCGATTTTCTTTTTTCTTTTTGCCAAAAAAACTCCCATTGAGATTAAAAATCTCTTTTGCAAGAGAATCCTGGCCACATTTTTAGTACAATGCATTAAAATTCAGTTTGTATTGCCAACTGGTGAGAAGATTTCTATCTCAGGAAGTCCAGTCAACAACATCAAGTCACTGACATTGAATTAATCCCTCCTTCTGAGCAGGCATGTGGCGACAGTGGAAAGGAACAACTCAATTTTAACAAGAGGGAACCTCCTGCAGAAACTAGCTCAGCATGACAATTTGTCAAGGCAGATCGGAACCTTAAGAACAAAACACAAATCCCTGTTTTACATCAGAAAATACAAATTACATGTTGCTGAACTCATGAATTTATGAAAGAAGAACACATCTAAAAGTTGCAGGAGACCGGCCCTTGAGGACCAGGAGTGCCCACCCCTGCCATAGGTAACACCTTTGAATAGCAGCTTAGAAGATCCAAATTAATTTACTTAAATTCAAAAATACTTTATGAATCCGAAAGGAAAATTAAATGTTGTAATTCACACGATCTAATGTCTTGTTGCAGATGGTGGTAGCTGTGGCAGGAAGGATCTCCTGTTGTGTATATATATCCTTAAATGACAGCCACCCATTTGTCTTACATCAGCTTCACACATTACAGCTTAAATCTGCACTTTTCATTTGAGTCATGTGTGTGTGGGATGGAAATCTGAATTTCATAGCAAAGCAAATTCCATCTGTTCCCTTGCTATTGCTTTACCAGAGACAATGTTCCGAGATTTATGAGATTTAGCTGAGCATAAAAGACTTTACATTGTGGAGAGCTCTCTGTGCAACACACCCGAACTGACCTTGAAATCCCTTTCGATCTGCCCCGACAGAATGTTCATGATTAGGCATTGTTGCAAAGGCATGACCCTTGTCTGAAAGCCACAGCAGAGTGCAGTGCAGTGCAGTGATAGTGCTGTTCAGTGTCATTTTGTTTCTCCATGTTCCATCAGTCCTATTCTGAGCTGTAATGATCTGTGGGACCAAGTGATGAGTGTACAGGGACAGCATTGTCGTTATGCAACACTCCCGCCTGCACAAGTGTCAATTTGAAAATATCTCACACAGAGAGGAGGACACATAATGCTAATTAGATTGAAAACACAGAGTTGTTGCTCTCAGTATGTTTGTCTATTAGCAGCTTGCTAAAAATAGTCCCTGTTGTGCGATTGAGGGGACATTCTAATTATGACAACATATGCTTTTGGTTATTGTGGCTCCCTCTTTGCAGAGGCAACTTCTGCTGAACTTTTAAACTAGATTGCAAAGCTGCTACTGTGGTTCTTTTGATGCTCCTTCAAGTTGTGATGGATTTCTTCGTGGGTCAAAACTGCAGCTATCACACAAGAGGAAGCAGTTTCTCCAAAAGTATTCCCAGCCCTTGAAGTCTTTCATGTTTTGTTGCATCCCAACCACAGACGTTGATGTATTTTAAAAGCATTTTATATTAAAGACCTATATATAATTGTCCAGTTGAAGTAAAATGATATCATATTATTACTACTAAAAGTGTCTAATGATGTTGAGTGGCTTTTTAGAACTAGCTTTTGCTGCAATAAATGGGCCAAGTCTTGTGTGCTTTGTCTCGACTAGTTTGCAAATCCAGAAACTAAGACTCTTGGAAATTCCTTGCAAAAACACTCAAGCTCAGTAAAATGGCACACAACCAATCCATATACTTCAGTTGTCAGCTTTCTCCACAGATCATCTACTAGATTTAGGTCTAAACTTTGACTGGACCATTTTAAGAAATGTATCTTCTTTAATCTAAATCATTAATATGTAGAAAATCAGGCCAGACTTGTGAGGTACAAGAGTAAACGTGAATCTCTGCAACTCCTCCAGAGATGCCACAAGTCTCTTCCCTGCTTCTCTGATTAATCTTTTCAGTGCGTGGCATGAGATCATGCTTGGACGGGATGTGTTTGTAAATTTATAGTTTTCATTTATGCAAACATGGAATCGATTTACTTATTAGTTGACTTTCTGGATGCTACTGGTTGCCCTGGATTTAATTTAAGGGTATCAGAGTAAAGGGGACTGCATACTAATGAACACCTCAGATTTTAAAATAAAATTGAATTTGTCGTTTTCCTTCAACTTCCCAAATATGCTGTATTTTTTGTTGGTGTGTCATAAAAGAAGTCCTGCAAAAATACATTGAAATTTATGGCTTCAACATGATGACACACCTCAAGGTCTGACAGTTTTTTTAAGTAGCTAACATGTCAATGGAGTAACGTTTTATGGGTGGGGCGTTGTGAGTGTGAACAGCAGTCAATAAAAATAACGTTCTCCTTTGTGTTTATTAGGACAACTGATACAGTAATAATCCGGTTCAGAACAAATCCACTGAGCTCCTGAGGCAAAGCGGTTTATCCTCTGACAAACGATAAACCAAGTACTAGAGCCTGAAGTTAAGTTTCCTTCAAGTCTATCAATACCAGCTAAAACAAGAGCTGAATGGGAAGGCTCCCTATCAGTCATTTCCCCCAGAGCAGTTGCTTAAGCTCTGTCTGTGTGGTTAGAATCTTAAAGGCGAGGATCCACACTCACACTGAATGCCTCTGGGTATATCGGAAAGGAAGGGGCACTGAGAAAAGAAAAAACAAAACAAAAAAAACACAAGCTCAACATGTGGAAAATGTAAAATATCTCATAAATCCACATCCAATCCCCTAATTTTGGGAGCATTAGCCAATTTACTTATTTCATATTACATTTTTTTTTTTCAGTGAAGCTGACAGGGACATGCACATTGGGATTTGTCTGTTTATCCAACACAGTAAATGAATAACACCGGACAGAAAGTAGAAGTCCTTACGCTGAGATGACTAAAGAACTGTTGATGTCGGCTTACAGGGGACATTCAGGCTGCGATGGATTAGCTTCAGGCCAGAGAAAAGCAGAAGAATTGAAATGCAAATAAGATGGGGATTACTGAGAGAGCATTCACTTCACAAGTGACTCCTGTATTAACCGGTGAATTACTGCTCATGATTGGGAGAAAAAAGGCTGAAGATGAGCTCAATGATAATTCACCATTTTCTTCTTATGCTATTTACAGAAAGTTAATATCTTTGAAACAGAAGCAAATATGAGAGTGTTTACCTTCATGTTTATTATATTACTGAGAATACAGTTTTTATTCTTGTCTTTTTTTTCTTGTCTTATCAGCGTTAAGATTCTTTGTTTATGCTAACGAATTTAAGATCCAAGAGAATCATTTTGGATTGCTTAGGTATGCATATGACATGGCTTTGATAGCTGTGGGACTAGGGATAGTACAGGAAGGAAAATGAAAATTTTACAAATTTTACTCTTTAAGATAAAATCCATCCCAAAGAATGTGCCAAACCCAGCAGGAATAAAGTTGCGGAGATGTTTAGAGCAGCGTTAGGTCTTAAAGCAATATCACAGGCTTTTTAACATAAGTCATGTTAACACTGGAGGAGCTGCAGAAACCTAAAGCTCAAGTAGAGCATGTTTACAGCAGAAATGTTACTATTATAGAGAAGACAACTGTTTGTTTTGCACAGCACACACTGGATCTTTGTGAAAGATTGGTGAGATTACTAAAAGAAAACCATAAAAAGTTCCATTTGTGCTTTGGTCCAAGCGACATATGGAATTTAAATATGGTGGAACTTAGAAACCTTATGATTTCCTGAGGTGATAACTAATAAAAAGTTTGAGAATTATTCTCTTACAAATTTTGCAAATTGTTTTGCTACAGAAAGACTGTTTTCACTGATCTTTGTCTGCAACATCAACCCGAAAACACAAACATCTTTTTTTGACAGATAGCACATCCGACAATGCAATGAGTTGCAGTTGAATCCAAAGAATGATGATGCCAAATGAGAAATTAAATCTTCTCAACTTCAAAAGCATGCTTTCTGCAAAGCCAGAACTGTGAAATTTGTAGCTGCAGGGGAGGCACTGACTTGAAAGTGTTCACATTTGACTTCTCTTTTGTAGTTCCTCAGATCTGTGAAGAATATCAGAGTTATTTACTGACTTCCTTCAACCTTATCAAAATGCACCTTGTGCCCTTGAGTATGTTCCTGTTCTAACTTTGATTAGTGTTGCAATTAATCATAGTTGTAAACATATTTTTCACACAAAAATGTGTCCATTTTCTTTCAGTGTGTTATCCTAAAGCTAAAACTGCATAACAACAGATAAGCTTCGTAGCAGTGGTGAACATTCTACAAAGCAAACTAATGTGAACTACACAAGCAATCATTAAGCTACAAACTGAGACACAAGGTGACGTTCTCTGGGTAAACATCTCCCTCTTCTGGCAGCATTGGGTCATAGCACATCAAGCCAACTAAAATCTCTGCTCTTTCATCCTGATTAGGTAGGAGGAATTGAGAAGCCTCTTTTGCTGCACCCCCTGGGGGTTATCAAGCTTTCCCACAAAATGAGGACAGATGGGAAGTTGATTTTTTTTTTCTCCACTGCTAGTTTCTACTGCTCTTTTATGCACACAGCCAGCAATATTCAGGAAAGATATACACTATGATTAAAGATGCACATAATAAGGAAGTAACTTATTTTTGCCACTTGACTGTAGATGAAGCCAGGAAAGAGAGCTCGCATTAACCTTACAGGCTGCTTTAAGGTTAACGTGTGTATTTTTATAACTGATTTTAAGGAGCATTTAATGACCTGTTGAAGGTGTTAGTCCCACTTATTTATTATATCTCTCAAACCAACTACAAGAAATATATGTTGGTAAGACTAAAAACATAAACCATATGGTTCACACATAAGCTCACACCACAATATTTCACTCAGACTTAATTGATTGTGACTAGCTTTTCCAAAACCAGAATTTTGGGGGTCTTTCAAAGCTATTTAGAGTTACACTTGTGCACTTTGAATCACTGTCCTAATCCAAATAGGATTATGAACCTATATTTAGGTAAATATATTTATATTTACTAAAGATTTTCTGCTAAAGAATAGAATTTGATTCCATAATTTGCAACAAGATGTCTGCAACAAATCTCTTTTTCTAAATATTTACCTAAAAGTCTTTGGATCATCAGAATGTTTTTGTGCGGGCAAATGAGACTAGCTTATTGGTGAATCATGAGGACTGACCTTATCTAAAGCAAGTCAACCTGACAGTGCTTTAGGCGTTCTTGGTTCCTCTGTGACCTCCTGGATAAATTATTGCTTGAGGTAAATTTGGTAGCACATGAGGCATTTGAAAAGGTTTAATACTATTCAATCTCCATTTGTGGATAACGTATCTCTTTGCTGTTCACAGGATAAATGACTTTGTAAACCTTTCAATGCTGACAGATATTAATGACTTTCAACGTGTGTGCTTGGATTTCTTTCGATAGGCACATGATGCCTATCCATAGGGCCAGGTTTATTTGAAACATTCAGATTTTTGTTCATTTTTTAATTATTTTGTTGAATTTTTACTATCTGTGAATTTATTTTAACACATACATTGGAATTTTAGAACACATGCCTCTTAGGATCTTTGTCTTTCAGTGTCTCATACTCATCAACACAATTGTTTTGATGAGTTAGCTAAACAAGAAACTAATTATGCCTGACAGTAAATAATTTCAAAATTAATTCTTCCTACTCATTGTTTTGATTGTTTTTTATTTTGGACATTTGTCTCTGACAGAAAACCTTGAAGCTGCTTTTGTTTTTTCCAGATTATAAAAACAGCCAACAAGCTGATCAAAGGCACTGCTGTCAGTGACACAAAGGAAAATGGAGAAGATATAAAATTTAATTTAGGGAGACCACCACAACTATGTGCTCTTTATCTGAGATTCATCACAGCTTTGAAATGAGGACAAAAATAAAACACCACCTGCTTCAGCACCTGCAAATCATTTCAGTTGTCATGTACATTCTGAAAATATACCTATAGATTCTGAATCAAGTGAATCATCACTCTTCATCATGGTTTCAAAGCACTTTCAGACTTGGCTATTTTTTCTGTTAATAAAAAGAAAAAACATCTTCTGAGTCACCTACAATTATTCAGCAATTATAGCACTTAACTGCTATACAAATACAAAAAGTAAAATCTTCATAAAGTTCAAGAAGAAATCTATTCCCGCATTTTCTTTCCATCTCAAAAATGATGCATGACAAAGGGGGCCAAAGTACCACATTTCCATGTGGCAGAGTGGGAAAAGACCAGGCAGATGACCTCCAGATTAAAGTCATCTGCCAAATGCTGAGGGAGGTCGACACAGCAAGAGGATCAGTTCTTTTCTACTGTGAAAGAATGCATTTTCCAGGATCAGTGGAGCTGTGACCAGTCTGTCACTTGGTATGCAGAGACACTGTCAATGAGATTTTAAGCAATACCCAGTTTGCATTGTATTGGTAAATCACGTTTTGCACCAGCAATTGAAGCTAACGGAATGTCAGAAATACTGACTTTGAGTCAAATAGAAAGCTAAAGCTCCTTCCACTCTTTTTGGTGTCCCTGGTAAAGTTGTGTGCAAAAACTTTAAATGTGCATACAAAATTTGTGTTAAATGTTTCTTTCCCACCCTTTTACTTTTAAAGTTTATCTTTAAAAATAAAAACTTCTCTTTTATTAAACAAGATCTCTGCTTTTTTTTGGTTTTTTTCCACTTTTTCTAGTTAAGTCTGGTGACCCTGAAGCATTTTGCATTGTCTTCTTACTTCTGTAACACTTTGACAGGTTGTGAATAAGACTGTCATGACACCATCATAAACATGACATGACACCTTTCATGAACATGAGTAAATATTCATGAATATTTGACTGTTGTCATAAAGTGTCATTCGATAAATCATGACACTTTTAATACAAACTTTTAATACATTTATTCAAAATGTCTTTGCTATGACATCTTGACATTAACCAAGAAATTGTGATTTCTGTGATTTAACATGAATTTGTTATAAAAGTATTACTGATTAAACTTTAGCTTTAATTACATAAAGCTACATCATTTTAAAGTGACATACCGGTAATAACATAACAAAGTTGTTATAAAACTCCAAAATTAGATTGAATTTAGTAATAAAGAAGCAGGCTCACAATCACACTGTTAAAAAAAATGTCTATATTCCAGCTTTTGGTTTATGTATTCATCTTCAGTCAGTTTAATAGGTGAACGTTCACATTGCCCAGCCATTTATAGCTTTGTGTTTATGTTAGCAACGGGATTTAACAACTGCATTTGTCACACACAGAAACATATCAGCTATGTAACGTCACGAGTCACAAGTTTATTTTCTGGTTCGTCCGTAAAGCTACCCATCTCAAGCACAACCGCCCGCAGTGTTCAGTCTATCCGCTCACCTGTATAAATAATCCCGCAGTGTTCGTCGCTCTGAACCAGCAGCTCCAGGAGAAGAAAAGCTACTGTTCTCCAAGCATCGCTGCTATTATTTTAAGAATGCTTATTGGTCCCCCGAAAAACGACAAAAACCCAGACATTGTCATAAATCAATAAAATCCTCCCAAGCCAAATTCTGCTAACACTAGGCTTTCGTCAACAACTCAGGCGGAAGTGAGAGGGCTGCGCAACGCAAATAATGACCCAGGCAGAACACGGTGCATTAAATAATAAAACATAACTGGATGAAGCTTTGAGGCAGATAAATTTTCTTCTAGGAATTTTGATAATCGAGGTACTTGAATCACTCAAGGAATCCTTTCAGCCCTATGGGGGGCCACCTAAAGAGAACTGTTTACAAAAATATGGATCCATAACCTAAAGAGGACTGTTCACAAAAAGATGGATTCATAATCTAACTTTTGCAAAAGATTGCAATGAAAAAAAGAATACATGCTGTTTTTGAATTAGAATGGGCATTCAACTTTATTATCTTAAGGGTAGGTGCCCTTAGGAAATCAGACACCTATTTTACTTTTAACATTTTTTTGCTAAAAATCTGTACAGGATTTCACAGTAGAGGTATAAAAAATGTTAATTGTTTTCAATGGTCCCATTGTATAATAATCAAACATTCCTGCCATTCTAGGTGTAAATACAGTTTGAAAATCCATTGCACATACAAAACAAACACAGAAGAACTAAATTATCTACTTAGTAGATGTTTCTGTACTTTGCACATACTCAAGATTTCAGGATGCACAGGACCCAGGACATTTTTGCAACACTGTTCAACATTAATTTTCTAATGGTTTCTAAGACCTTACAGACTGTCATAGATTTTGCAGTGTAGATATGCCAGTTTCTCTGTCCTGCTTTTCCTCAGCATTGAAGACCACTCCCAATGACTCAGCTCTACCACCCTGTATCCCGCAATTTTCAAGTGTCGTCTCTTCATGGCATGAAGCCCCAGCAGCTCCTGTGACTGTATGCAGTAGTGGTTCCTGTTTGAAATCTGAACAGCAATTTTGACTGAGTCTTTAATGCCTTGGCGAACAGAGTCCTGGTGAGTACGGTCGCTGTGGCTAGGTTTGGTGAGGGCTTCTATCATATCATTAGTCAAATCTAGAACTGAATTAAACACTCTCCCACCTTCGTCAAGTGGTAGCCTTTGGCGTGGTGTCTCTCCAACTGAGGAAGCTGCTATAGTTGTAGGAGGAAGATCAGTTGAGTTTTTGCCTTTTATTAATTGTGCTACAAGGTTGTCTGTGATCGTTACTCCTGAGTTTATTTTCTCCCATCTTTGGGAAGAAGGAACCATTGTGGGTTTCTGCTTAGAGCACAGTAGGTTCACAGGTATTGGTTGTCCTTTGGGGTCCAGATGTATTTCCAGATCGATGGAGCGAGTATGCGGCATTATCATTCTTTTGCATACAAATTTGTCTCCACCGAGAAGATCCTGAAGAGCCGATTCTGCCTCCAAAACCTCTGGTTTCAGGCAAACGTCCAACTGTGCAAACTCCCACAGCATTTCCGCCACCTCTTCTCTGAGTTCCTCACTCAATCGTGGGCCTTTCCACTGAGGGAGCTCCAGAGCCACAGCTGCATCCAAGGTGAACAAATCTTTTTTCAGCTCTAGCTTGGAGTTTCTCAGTGCTAAGTGGACAAACTCAGGACTTAGAGCTAATGTAACAAGATCCTCTGGAAACTGAGAAACAAAAGCCAAACCTAGAAGACCAGTCAGCAGGTGTTCAGGGTATCGCTGGAACTCTGCTTTCCTCTGCCTCAGGGCATCTGTCAGGCTCGGATACAAACTCTGACTCTGAGCTGGAAGGAACCCTAAGGTGGAAAAGGCCCACAGGAGTTTGCTTGAGTCTTTACTCCTGCAATGTGGCACAAGAGAGGGAACTCTCTCTGCAATAGCAGTCAGGATGCTATCATTACGATAATGAAGAGCTGAACAAGTTAAAGTCACATGCATCAGGCCCTGGACTCCCATCCGATGAGCCCGTTGAGGAACTTCCCTTCCCATGGCTTCCAACCATGTCCTGTGAAAAAGATAGCTGAAACGCAGGTATTTCAACACATTGACCATTGCAAAGTCACCCATCTCAGTCACGACAGAGAGGGCCTTATCAACAATACGAGTCACTGCTCCCTCTGGAAGTGAGGTTTGGGATTTAAAGAGTCCCAGACATACAGTGCCAACCTCCTCAGGATGCATTTGTGCTAAATGACCCATGAGAAGTTGCTTTACAGGACAGATCAAGTCTTTTGGACAGTGCCTACCTTCTCCTATTATGTAAAGGAGCTGCACCAGCTCAGGGACTCCTACTTGTCCCAAATAAAGATGAACTGACTCAAAGAGACGTTGCAAGAACTGCGGCACCTGTCTCCCAATACAGCGCCACAAGTCAGCAGCTAATAATAACTGATGTAGAGTCAGCTGGTTGGCCCGACGGCTCAGTTCGGCTTCATACACCTCGAGCACGGTGTGGGACGAGGGTATCTTCAACCACACAAATGACTGTAGCACCTCCAGCAGCTGTAGCTCAGAAAAGAGGCGGAGGTGCTCTACAGAGTATCGAAGAAGCATGAGAAACCGCTGGTCACTTTGCAGCAGAGGCATCTTGTCTGGGTGCAACTTGCTGAGCTCCAAGAGAAACTGCAACACATCAGGTGGCTTCATCCTGCCCCTTAAAACAGACACTTTTTGAAGTCGTGGCAACAATTGTATCCATTCTACTGGTTGAGGTCGCTGGGTGAGGTCAAGGGATAGCGAAGCATATTCTGGTCTGCATTTAAGGAAGGCTCGTGTGTCAACTTTAACATCTGGTGTAAGTGGCTTCCTGTTGTAGGACGACACAGATGGTGCTTCGGTTTCAGATGCTTTGTTTAGAGCTAAATCAAGAAGTGTGTTTTTGGAGCTTGAGAGGTGCCGTGAGCAACTCACGCTGTAGTGGTTGCTCTGCTGCCAAAAGGAAGCACTGAAAAATTGCTCCTCTTCAGAGCTATCCATCTGACTGCGAGGATTAGCAGAAGTCCTTGTAACATGATATGATGAAGGATTGTAATACAGTTTGTATCCACTTCGTAAGGAAACATCCAGGTGATCCGACACATTCTTGTTTTCCTCCTGTTCACTTATCTCTTCCCTTGTTTTGGTGTGAATGTGTTGACCTTGGGTGAGACTTCTTCTCCAGCCAGGGAGGGAGCAAAGCCTCTGACACAGCACACGGGTGGCCATCAGTGTGCCAAGCTGAAACAATTTGAACACATAAAAATCCAGTCAACATGAGATTATAATGTTAAAAAAGCATAGAAAGCATTCAAACTGGAGCGGTTTGCACTACCTTACATAAGAATTTGCACCCCTTGAACTTTGTTGAGTTTAATAATAACCACCACAATTTGCAATACATTTTATTAGGATTTCCCATGATACTCTAATACAAGGTTGTGCATTATTGTGAAATGGAAAAAGATTTCTGGGGGTGTCTTTTGGGTTGTTTTTTTAGCAAAGCAAAATCTGAAAAAGGTTGTATTTTTACCCAAATACTTTTACTCTGATACACCTAAATAAAAACACACCATAAAATGGTGTTTTTTTTCTCAGACAGATTACTTTTAGCTTGTTTTGTATTTGGGCATCAATATATACTGTCTAGTAGAAGTATTTTTACCCTTTTACTTTTCACCTTTTGTCATTTTACATCTTTAAGTTCTTGTGGATTGTTGGGATCTTCTGTGATAGATCAAACCAAGGTATTACTTATTTGTGAGATGGATTAAAAACTATTTTGTGAACACAAATCTGAGAAATGTGACATGAATTTGTATTCAGTCAAGACTGAGTACATTGACATCAGCTGCAACTTCAATTCTTTTTTGGAATATTTCTTTACCAGATTTGCACAGCTAGAGGGTAAATTCTTCATTGCAAAATAGCTCAAGCTCATGCCACTAATGTATAAATCACCTGTGAATATAAATTTTTGAGCATTCAGATATTAAGTTCAATTTAAAACTTTGAGTAGTAATACAGTTTAATCTACCAGTCTGTTCTACTTTCGGCTGTAGGTTTTGGTTTGTTGTCTTGCTGGAAGTTCACCATTCTTTGCAAGTGCAAGTATTTTGTTGCCACTTATAGGTTTTTTTCCAATTTGTCCCGTTTCATTTATTCCATCCATTTTAGCATCAGTTCTGAGCAATGTCCCATTCACTGCAAAAAGCATGAATGCTGTTGAGATTGTGTTTTCAGGATGATGTGCAGTGGTAGTTTTCCATCATGTATAACATCATGTATAAGGATGCAAACAATTAATCAACTTACAATTAATTGTTGATTTATGGTTTAATAGATTTTTTAAATCTAATAAATAATTAGATGGTTAGCTTAACTAATCGATATGAAAATAGTTCATATTGATTCACTAGACCTTCCTTTAGTGTTGCAGTTTGGCCTCCGCTCATTCTGAAAGTAATTGGTTGCATCTAATTTGCTGAAGTTAATTTTACAGCATGACACAGAGACTTTTGAGGAAAACACTACATTACACAGCTAGGCAGTGCCATAAATAATCATTTTATTTTGACTAAACATATTAAAGCTGTAACGACTACCCAGGAAAAGAAATTAATGTTCGTGACATAATTCATATTGTTTTACTTGCCACGATCGACAAAAGCCGTTTTAGTGACAAATGAGTTACGCTAAAAAGGTATGTTAACACAAATAAATGCTCACACATTTACTTTGTTTTTTAAGTGTGTAAGGCTCTCCATTTCCCTGTACTAACCGATTTTTACATAGAAGCTGTGTTTCGGGGACCAAAGTTCAGAGTTGTTTTGAGTCCAACGTTCTCAACCTTTAAATGATCAAACTGGGCTTAATAAGGGCTTTTCTTAACTCACCTTCTACTCTTCAATGCAGCTGTGAAAAACACCGTAACACCTCATGGAACTGTGCACAGAAGATGCATTTTACCATTTGAGACGAGTGACAGTCAAGCCGGAAATCGGGGGATTTTATTTCCAAAATAAAAGAAGACAAGTTGTTGTAAATCACATGATGAGCATCAACAATGTTTTTAGATCTAAGTAGATCATTTTATTTGTCATATACTCATCGGCTAAATGTATTTCCAAAAGTGAAATAGTTGTAGTGAACTTCTTTTTGTGTCGATGTCTTTTATTGTGAAAGAAAAAAACTTCGGTCTTTCAACTGAACAGCGTTTGACCTATGGCAACCGGTTAGGCTCAAACAGAATACAGAAATCCAATTTCGGAAATGTGTACTAAAAATATTGATCTTGAGTTTTTAAGGTTTTTTGCAACGTAAAAACTGTTAAATCTATTGAACTTAAATTAATATATTTTTATGAGGAATTCTTTTATTTTCTGTTTGTGACTCCTTTTAGAATACAAGTCTAAATGCTGCTAAACTGCTTTGGTAAATATAAAGTAAAAGTCATCATATGTTACAGATTTTAAAAAAAATATATTTATTAAAAGCAGCATGCTGTATTCTTTTGTAGTTCTTTACCTGAATATTACATCTTGCCTTGGCAATAATTGTCCACTCTTGCATGAAAAAGTAATCGAAATATGTCAGACTGTGAGGACATCTCGCCTTCACTCCTGTTGAGGAAACACCACAACCACTCTGCAAGATTTTGTTTGGCCATTCCAAAACCTTGCTTTTCCACTGGTTCTTAAGGCTACTAAAAGCAGCTCTTCTTCATCTTCAGGTTTCATGCACAATTTGGTCAAAACTGGTTAATATTTAGAATTGTTCAAAATTTTAATTCAGACTGACAAAAACATGCAGTTCAGTCGAAACAAATTTAACTTCCGATCATGATGCTATATTGCCATGTTTCAAAGTGTACATGGTGTTCTTTTGATGTGGCACATTGATGATGTGCTAAACACATAAATTATGGTTGTTTGGTTTTATCACATCTCCCATGGGGTTTTAAAAGACATTACAATTGTAACATCTCTAACACAGCACATAATTACAGAAAACCCTGCTATTTTTAATTTTTGCTGTTGGCCTTGTGGCAGTCTCCATGACAGGTTTTTATCATTTTTTAGGGAACCATCTTATTTCAGTGTGTTTTTTGATGCCCCATAAATTCCCCCCAATACTGATGCCTTTTATAACTGTACATTGTGTGGATAATTTGCTTTGAACTCGTTTCCTGTCTGGAATACCTGTACAATAAAATGATTTTGATCCAAATTACTATGCCTTTAATGAAAAGATGCCAATGATGTGACAATCCTGCCATCAACTGTGATTCATTTCAAGTTAATCAGACTAACTTTAATAGTTGATAGATGTAAACACAAGACAACTAGATGTCAATGACTTGTTTTAAATCACAGGAAAGCATTGCAGCAGGAGTGTGTACACTTTTGAGATCAGTAATACATTTTATATTGTTTTCTGTTGGCTTTATAATTTAAAATTCTGTCTTTTTTTTCTTTTTTCTTAAACTTCAATCATTGTCGGAAACCCTAATTTAAGACGTGACAGATTCAAAAATAATCAAGACAATAATCATCAATGCCGTAAAAGTCCCTTTGGGTTTCAATGTATAGTTCTCAGAGTCAAAGTACAAAATATTGCTTCTACAAGGTTGCACTTTTAAATAAAAGTACAAATAACTATACTAAGTATACTAAGCAAATAAGTATACTCAAAACAGTATTGGGGATTATGCACATTCTTGTCACAACTTTCTATTATGATGATTAGAGTACTTTACTGAAACA
This sequence comes from Gambusia affinis, assembly GCF_019740435.1. Taxonomy (NCBI): domain Eukaryota; kingdom Metazoa; phylum Chordata; class Actinopteri; order Cyprinodontiformes; family Poeciliidae; genus Gambusia; species Gambusia affinis. Next base: position 14,429,867 of record NC_057878.1, read on the forward strand.
AAATTAATCTTTAAAAAACTGACCTGGTGATTGTTAAAATAAAAAGTTATTATAAAAGTAAAACAATAAGTATAGCAACGTACTATATATATATATATATATATATATATATATATATATAATATATATATATATATATATATATATATATATATATATATAAACTAAGTGTGACATAAAGTTATACTTGCAAATTGAGCTTGAAGTACAAGCTAAAACTCATGATGCAAAATTTGATGGTAAATTTCAATAATAAAAATGTATTTATTCCAAAATAAAATAATAAAAATATAGAAATGAAAAATATCTCATTAAGTTATATTTTATCGTTTTATTTATTTTTTGAAAAAACAAAAAATTACATCCGTTATAAAAATAAATTAAATTACCAATTAAATAAAGTCATTCAAAACTTTAGATGCAAACTGTAATTCAATTAAATTGATTTTCTTTTTTAGTAATGAAAAGGAATAAAATTCACCTGGAGAGGTACGGCCCGAAGCGGACAAACTTGGCAGAGGAAGTAGCAGATTTATGTTAATGAAGTGAGTTGGGGTCCGGGCTGGGAGCCGCCCTTCATTCACCACATGGTTAAACCCAGACTCTACTCGCGCCACTTTCGCAATCTTACTACGACTCTCAAACTCTCAGCAAATCAAAATAGTAGCACATGGTTGCGCACTTTTACTTTCCTCCCCCCTAAGTCTTCGTTGAACGCGAGATTTCTTCACAGTTTTGCAAGAAACAGAGTAAATGGTAAGTCAGAATAAGTCAGTGAAGATGGTGGATTTTTTTAGAAGCTGATGTCTAATACCACGCGTGTTATTGGCAGGAAACCTGTTGTTAGCCTATATTTGGGGAGATGCTTGAAGAAAGTGAAATACTTAATGCGACGCGGAGCCCACATGAGCGTTTAAAGTAGTAACGTGTTTTAATCTGGATGTGTCGCATGTGAAAATAATGTAGAAGCGCATGCCAACCTCTCCACCATGATAGTAGAATGAGGGAGATTTGAAAAGCATGTGTCGCTGCAGCTGCACCTCAGCACGATACCTCGGGAAAGTGTTTCTCCCAATTAATAAACAAAACTCTGCACTTTTTAGCTGCAGTTTCGTCATTTAAACTCTAGTACTCGGGCTACAGATCGATATGTGGCTAAGACATCATGTTTTCGAGCTGTTTCTGGGCAGTGCTGTGCATTTAAAAGTGCCTCCAGAACAAAGCAGTAGCACATGGGACTGCAAGCAGGCCGCAGCTATCCTGTTAGCCGCTAATGCAAACTCGGGCTCACGCATACAAACTGTGGCTGTTTACATTATTCATTATCGGCTGCAATGGTGGAGTGTGTAACCGGAGGCACGCTTAGTCGTATTTACAGATGTTACATTTCCCAATTAGATTTCATGTAAACTATAAACGAGAAGTGAGCTTGCTAACACTAGATAAGTAGTGAGAGAAGACGAAGTGTAGCTGTGCCCTCTGCAAGAATACTTTTTGAGTATGAAGTTATTACCGCAGGTGTTTAGTTGCATGGGGGGAAAAACTGTTTCGGACATGATTATTTTCTAAAACTAGTCGAAGTAGCGCATTTATTCAATATTTTTTGAGGAAGCTTGTGTGTGGACCCCTAGCTTGTTGTGTGTTGGGACTACTGCTCAAGTTTGCTGTGCGTGGTGCGTTGAGTCGTTACGTGTATTCCCAACTCCCACGCATCGGGTTCGCTTTTGCGCTTAAACGTTTTGGCGTCGCAGTTTTATTTCTGTTATGACTCCAGAGAATGAGACGGGTAGATATATCAAACGTGTGAAAGTATGGACTTCTAGGCGCCATGTTAGTGCGTGGGGGAGGGGCACAGAAATGCTGCTGGAGCGCCAATGTTGGTGTCCTCAAGCAGTCCAGGTTCAAATTGGGGTCCCACATTTAACTTTGATGTAGAAAACATTACAGTAGTAGCTTTAGACCAATCCTGTTGGCTACCTAAGGACTTAAAATAAATATACACAATGCAGTAATTATCTCTGTAATAATTTGTTCTGCTGGTTAAATAAGAATATTTAATTGTAGACCTCAGCTACACTACTCCCTATGTTTTGTACTTTAAATTAAATCAGCTTTGATTAAAGGGATTTCAAGTAGAGACTGCAGTACATATGCAGTTGATGGCAAAGTCACAATCAACTACATTCACAGTCAAACAAAAAGACAAATTGTGACATATAAATGGTAGGTAATGTGCTTAACATATTTTGCTCTATTCCAACAGGCGAACTTCCTCAACTTGCATTTAGAGTTAAAAGCAAGGAGAGCCAATAGGTCAAGAAAATATTAAAATGCCTTTACTGTTTTTGTTTTATTTAGTAAAGAAAGCATGATTGATTATGAGAAAAGTTAGCCCCTATGTCTTGATTATTAAAAATCTCTGGATTTCCTCTTCACACCTCACTTTGTAGCTCATTAAAATGTTGTTGTTTTTTTATTTTTTTCTGTAGAGCAGAAGCGGTCTGACAGTGAAATATCAAGCTGAGCCTGAATGGTTAGAAATGCATCAGTCGGTTAGCCTCAGATAGCAAGATAGCAGTTTTTTCCTTTACAAACTTTGACTGGTGATTTGCAGGTTGGATGCAGAATTTTTTGTTTTATTTATTCTTTATTCAGAATTGTCCAAGTCCAGTACTTGGGACCTACTATCATGTAACTTTTAAATGCACCACTTTTCAAAAATGCCTGACGACATAGCTGAATTCTCTCAACATGTCAATAAGCTCTGCAGAGGCCTGGCAATGAACCAGTCATTTGTTTTTGGTGCATTAGTAGCAGAAATGCATCCAAGAGTTGCTGAATAAATAACTTCTATGCATATTTTTTAATGCATAACTTTTTGTCATTCTTAATTGGGGATATTTTAGTAACTCATTTATAATCTGTTGTATTAAAGTACTATCTCATTAAAGAACTTGAAACACTTAAGAAAACTACCTAAATTTAATTGTAGTTTTAAAGTGCTTGCTTATAAGAAATAATTATAGGGTAACATATGTATGACAAGCTGATATTTATTAGTTGAGTAGTCAAGTTGGGACATGTGAAATCCATTTTTATTTCCCAAACTGATTTAATTTTTCCCCTTGTCAGGCTATTTGTCCAGGTTGCCAGCCTGCAGTGGATTGTTTGTGAGACAAGAAAATAAATAATGATTTATTCCAGTCAGTTTAGTTTGTCTTTCTTGTAGATTAATTAATATCACATTAAAATGATTGCTGAATATACTCAGAATAAGACAGTGGTATTGCAGCAAAGGCAATTTTGTATCTTGATTATAAATCCTTAACGTGTTAAAAAAAAACAACAACATAATGTAACTTGTCTTAAATAATCTGTGTTGTCACATTGGTCATAAATGTACAGTTGGTGGATGAAACTGTTACAACACATTCAGGTGTGCCACAGTCACAATTCCTCTTTGAAATTGTTGTATAAAATGTATGATTTGACATCTTCTACTCAGATATTTGTGCATTTATTTTGTAAATGAGCCCTAACTTTGACACCATTTTTTTTAATAAGTTGATTTTGACCACAATCATCAGTATTTACATACTAAGTTGTAAAACTGGTTACATCTTTTATAGTTTCTGGCACAAAAAAGTTTAATAGGCACGGAGATGAAAGCCATCAGTTTGAATAGTCTCCAGATATCCATTCTGCATGAACGCTTTTAAAATGTTGATTTTTAAAACTTTGGAAAATTGTTTTGCAGACATTTGTTTTGCAAAATATTTGTGCTCATCTGGACCTGAACTTTTTTTTTTAAATTTTGATTGCTAGCCCAGGCAACAAATATTTTCAGGACCAAACTAATACCGATTATCCCATTAAAATTCCTTTTTTCCTTTTAAACGAATAGAACCAGCTGAAAACGTTGGATTTAATTCAAATCCAACCTTCATTTCCCTTAATCAGAAATGTTTAATGGTAGAATGTGCTTGGTTTTCCAGTTGAATCTGTTGTAATTTTGAAAAGGTCAAACTTCTCTAATCCTTAAATAGTGGTCCTTGTTGCTCTTGTTAAAAAATAAATAAATAAAATTGGATGGTGAATGAGTTCTTTAGAAGCAGTTTGTTCAAAATATTGATTTGCCACTTGTGCGTCTCTATCCGGTTCAATACAGTGCTTCTTAGTAGCTTTTATATAATGATGCCTACCAACAGAAAAAAAAACATGTGGTTGATTTTTATATACTTCCCCCTCAGCTGTGTTGGAGGAATGATTATAATGGAACCATTAATTGTCTGGAACTGACTGATTTAAGCTCTTTTATTACCCAGATGTTTTTGCTCCTGTTATTCACAAATTTAAATTGAATCTCTTTGGGTAGCTTCACCACCTGGCCTCAGCATGTTGATAGATGTGAACTTTCTGCAAGTCTTTTGCTTTTTGTAGCTTGCATAATGCGTTATGAATGTATGGTAATGCTGGGAGGGACAATGTGCTCACTTCTGAATTTAAGTTGCTGACCTGCTCTTAATACTTATTTACTGTTGCAGGAACCCCGCATGCATCTTCACCTGCTGGCCAGCACCCATCTTATTTTAAAGAAGTCGTCATCTGGGCCTCAAAGGAAATGCCACGTGAACATTTTAAAGTCACTGTAGTGTCAAAGTGCTTACAGTGCAGGTAGTTTTCTAAAAATCTACTGCAGTGAAGGCACTTTCAGCACTGTGCTGATAATGTGGACTAAAGGAGCGGGTCTATTCACCAAGCCCAGCTGGGTTGTGACTGCACTGAATGGACTGAATACGATTGCTCTTGTTGACGCACATCTGCAGGATCTCGCCTTCTTGCTGCAAAAGGTTACTGTGGGCTTTATGGAGCCAAGAATCAATATTTGAAGAAAATATGCAGAATTTGTAAGATGTTTTATCTAGCATTAGCCATGAAACAATCTTTCTTCTAGTTGCATTTCATACCCTTTTCTATCACAATATTTGCTGCTTTTGTTTTGTCTTCTAGTGCTTATGCTAAGGTGCATCTAGTGCAGATAGTGAAATAGACTAGCACCTACTGCCCTAAGTGCTCCTTCTGGCATAAGGAGCTGGGATTCTCATCCGCCTCGTTCCACATGTGTTCATCTATAAACAAACAGTATTGTCAGTTCTCTGTTAGTTTTGCATAGTTGCGCTGCAAGAAGAAATGAGTTGTGCAAATCTATGCAAAACTGACGGGGCCCTGTGTTTCCATCCGAATCCCACCAACAATTTAAATTCTTCCCACATGGCGGTCAATCGGGTTTCCTCCTCTAGTCCGTTTAAAAAGGCAAACGCAGGTTTCAGTAGTATTAAAGTGCTTATAGTGCAGGTAGTTATGTCGATTTCTACTGCAGTGTGAGCACTTGAAGTACTTCTAGACTTGATCCTCATGAGGAAAAGCTGCGGGGGTATCTTGCACACGTGGGTCTCTGGTTAGTTTTGCTGGTTTGCTTTCAGCTTTTTAAGGCAGTGCTGTGCAAATCCATGCAAAACTGATCATAGAACTGAAATGATTCTTGTCAGAAAGGATCCCTTTCTGTGCAGGTTGGGAGAGGTGGCAGTGCTCTATGCTTAAGTGGTATTGCACTTGTCCCGGCCTGTTGAGGACAGGGGAACAGTTCTGCATCCGTCAAGGATTTATCGTCCTGGTTGTATCAGTTCCCTGTACATGTTCTAGACATTTAAACTGCACGGTCAATTTTTTGTGTTTGCTAAGGTTTGTAAAGTTTTTAATGCTCTCATATAATGAACTGCAAAATTAAATTTGAAATATAACATTTAAAATCATTACTTTTTTGTGATTTTTTATTTTTAATAAAAAAAGTTCTTTCCACATCCAGATACATTTATTCCTTTTTAATAGTTGCATATTATGGAACAAATTCAGGCTATTTTTTCCTCTCATTGTTTTGTAGTAATTTTCAAGTAAAATTAAATATTCACATTACAATAGTCAGCAATGTTTATATGGATTTAATAGGTACTTTTTTAAAAAAACTATTTGCCCCAATTATTTTAAATTTGTGCTGATTTAAAATTATGGAAATAATGTCTCAAATTTGTACATCTGTTGCTATTTCTGACAATTTTCTTAATTATATATTCACTGATGCAATACAAATTAGAAAATGCACTAACTGCTTTGTGTTCGAGTTAATAATTTAGCTGAGCTGTGTCAAGTTCAAATCTCATGAGGCAGCCTAATAAGATGGATGGGTTTGTGCAACATTGGAGCTTTTTAATCAGTCATCCCTTATATGTAATGGCAAAGATGAACTGTATGCAGTAGGTAGTGATATGACTAAAGTTGAGTGTTCAAAAAATATGTGCTGTTCTTATTGAACATGAGTAATTGATGTTCCTTAAGAAAATGCTACAATGAACAGAGTCGTGTTAAAATGCTACAGTTGATTCAAAATTAGTGATCAGGTGTTTTAATGCAAGATGTTGCAGTTGAAGGTGGTTCTCCAGTTATCAGTCCCCAAATCTGTAAAAACGTAATTAGTTTAACAATATTTTTCTTTTATCTCAATTTTAATCACTCCTATTTTTATGGATCCCTGTCAAACCTTAAAGGAAATTTTGATTATAAGTTCTTTGCACCCTTAATTTTTCCTCTGAAAATAAATCATTAAGAGTCTGTTGAAATGAACCACTTTCAGTTTCCAACATTTGTTATTAAACACTTGTTAAAAGATGTTGAATGATTTTTATGTTTTAAAAGAATAAAAAAATACATTCTATAAGAGCCGTGGATTTGCTATGCAGTGAAAATGTTAAAAGTTCACTAAGGACAATAGAGTGCGTTGCAAAATAATTTTACATCATTGAACTTTTGAATTTTTGAAACGTAAAATAGAGCAGGTCTATAAAGTGAAAGGAAAATAGTACAAAGAAGCACATCCTTACCATAACGTTGCCTGTGCTATTATGAAATTTGGGAGTTCATTAAACGTTTGTGGTTGCAAAATGATATCGGAGAGTTTCTGCAAGGCACTGTTTTGTGAATGTATTTGCATTGTAGATCTAGTAACGGGGATGCAATCCGATCTTTCTCCAGCAGAGGGCGATAGCTGACAATAAATATTTAAAGCAATAGAAGCAGAATATGAAACCAGTAGAATATCAGGTAAGACTTTAGGTTAAGGTCTTTCCTGAAAATACATTGACCTGAAAGTTATTTAAGAATTTGGTGTATTTCGAGTTGTGTTTATATATTTAAGGGAGAAAAGGTCAGATTGTTGACTAACTTGTATGATTTTAATTCTCTTAAATTTTCTACTTGATCAAGAAATGTCATAAGTCTTTGGAATGACGATATAGCCCATTTTTTAAAATATTTGATTTATGTATTTTAGTTTTTAATTTTATGATCGTTACAATGTGCTACATCAATAAGTTCAATGCTCCAAGTACCCCACACACAAGCTGCCACGCACAGATCCGATAAATGCCCAGCAGACCCGTGGTCAATGAGCAGACTTTCCATTATTTGGCATTGTATGGTAGGCTGGCAGAGGGAGCCACTCACTGGAGTGTTCACCTTTCATTACACATCCTCTTTACTTGACAGACAAGATAAATGGGAAACATTCAGGGGGGACCTGAACTCCGAGATGCATTTCTGCTTTTCAGGCCATGCCTTCGTGCTCTAACAACCTCTATTTACGCTGATGTCGAGGTATCCCATTTCTTTATGAGACATAGATTGCAGCATGATTGTGGGTTGTCAGGGCGATGGCACCTGGTGACTTCAAGTCATAGCGTTTAATGTGATCTGACTGACAGAAATCCACTTGCACTGCATATTTCTGACTCTCAAATACAGAATATTAAAATATAATACTTTGGATAAACATATACGTTATAATCCAGTTTTCTTCTTGGAAACTCCTTGATGGATTATCACAGTTTCAGACATTAATGTTTCCCAGAGGATGAATCTTAATTATTTTGTTGATCTACTGACTTCCGGTGCTGTCGTGAGGTTAATATTCATGAGACTGAGTGAAAACTCAGAACTGAAATTCGGCACGCTTTTTATCTTGTTAGTGACCCTGGAATTTTTGACTTCAAACGCCATCGAGCCACTTACCAGTAAAACTGTGTCGGTGCCCTGATTCTGTTTTCTGTTACAATCACTTATAATTAGAAAACTTAGACGGGATGGAAGAAATAATAAACATCACAACTGCCTAATCAATTTGATCAAACCTTATTCATGTATCACTTGTCATACAAAGTGTTATACAAACTCAAAACATTCTCCATCTGTTACCCCTACCCTGTCTTAAAAAAAAAGAAAAAAGAAAACAATTACCCAGTAGATATAAGCATAAGAATGGTCAAAAATGCCTAGTCCTAGTACTGGAAAATTAATGTTGCAAGTGTATTTTATTTTATTTATCATGTTTTTCTGTATTCATTTGCTTCTCTCTCCATTCATGAGCACTCCTGATGAGCAAAAACAAACCCAAGTTTACTGTAAATCTCCAACTCTCTTTAATCAGAAATAATTTATTTACAAGGTATAAACATCCTATGTTAATAAATAATTGCATTCTACAAAATCACTAGGGTCAAAATTATAAGCATTCTTATTAATTTCTGTAAGATAGATAAATGTTAGTAAACACTTTGTGATATTTCAATTTCAAGGGTCAGAACTTTGCTCAAGGGCTTTCCATCAACTCTTTGAGTTTACCAAAATATTTAAATAAAAATATGATTCTCAAACTTGTAATCAACATGGGCTCTGATAGCAATCACTCAACAATACTTGTATCTGGTGATACTCACCGCACTGTTTAGTTCATAAGTTGAGATATAATTTGTGTCACAAAAGGCTAAATCAAGAGAAACCTGGTTAGCTTGTTGTAGTCCTTGTATGGTTGATTAAATATTCAGAGAAGACCTTGTGTGTTGATGTTATGTCTCTGGGGATTGGTTAATTCTGCTAACAGACACAAAAAAATCCCAGTGTCAGGCATGCTGCTGAGGCTGCAGTTCACTGCTGGCATCCACTCTGATAAGGTTGGTTCCTTCAGCTGACCTCTGAGTTAAATATTCCTCTGTCTTTAGGTTTTATGCCCGACCAGAGAATGAACTCATGCTTTAAGTATGCACACGGCATGGCGCACCTGTCAATTTATGCTAATGACATTTTTGAATTAGCCATGAAAAACAATTAATTCTGTGTACAGGTTGTATTTCTACAGGGAGCAAGAACACATTCTGCCTATGTGGTAAGGCAGGAGATACTCAAGTCACAATAAAACAAATACAATAAAACATAAACAATTATTTGTTAATGTGTTCTTATACTATAGTGCCCATCATATTACTTGAAAAATAGCCTCAACACAAGAATATTATTATTTACCACAATAACTTCTGGGACAATTTATCATCCAGGCCTAACCATAATAGGATTCAACCAAGGCAATAGATGCAGTCATCAAATTTTAAGACTACTAAATATTTCACTGTCTAATGTTAGTAGTACTATAATTAAGTAAAAGTGAAAGGAGATTACACCAATTAAGCCATATTGTGCTTGGCCACACAAATGCAAAACAAAGGGTCAGCAGATTCCGATTCATAAAACTCACCAACTTTCTGCAGAGTCCGAAACTACAAAACTTCATGTGGCCTTTATCCAAGATCATAAACAGTGTTTAGAGAATTTCATAGAAGGTTTTTTCCATGGCTGAGCAACTGGATCCTAGTCTTGCATCATCAGGTGCAATACAAAGCATCAGAGGCATTGTGTGTAAAGCAACCCCCCACTGGACACAGTGGAAATGTGCTTTATGGCGTGACAAATCACGCCTCTCTGCCTTGGAATCCAATTGGCGAGTGAGGGTTTTGCAGTTGACATTAGAACAACATGTGTCTGATTGCATTGTGTCAACTAGAAGGTTTGGTGCAGCTGGGATTAGAGAGTGTGGTTGTTATTCAGAAGGTGGACTCAGTCCCTTAGATCAGAGAAATTAACTTTTAATGGTGCAGCAAACCAACACATTTTGAAAAATTGCATGCCTCCATCCTAGTGAGCACAGTTTGGGGATGGTTCCTTCTTGTTCCTGTGTCTGTTCATGGGGCCCAAAGCTTGGACCCCATAAAAAGAAGTGCTTTGTTTGGGTTAGGATGGTTAGTGTTAGGGAAAATATCTGAGTTAGTCATAAATGCAATTACTAAAATGAAAGGAAGTCGGTACAAAGTCCTCAGTATGTATAGCAGTACAACAATGTGTGTATGGTTGTGGCCTGGCATTTAGATACAGTGTGTCCAGTATATAGCACAACTGTCCTTATGGGACCCAAAGCTCTGGTCCCATAAGAAGTGGTGCTGTTTTTGGGTTTGGGGACTAAGGTGTGAATTGAGCTTAGGTTAGGTTTAGGGGAAACATCAGGGTCAAGCTAAAGGGATTCAACAACAGCAATTACATGCAAATGCTGTTGTGGTAAAATGTTTTGTTTTTCTAGAAATGAATGAAAAATGAATAGATGTCAATTCGAAGTCCCCGTGATAATATAGAGAAATATTATTTACGTGAGTGTGTGTGTGTCTGTTTTTGTGGCTCAGCACATTAAATTTAGCCAAAATACTTTAAGCAAAAAGAAAGACATAATGAAACCATTGAGAAACATTTGCTAAAAGCAGACACTATATGTTTTTCAGCTCAGAATCTCAAGGCACCAATTTCATTCATATTTTTAAATTAAAATAAGTTTGCATTTTAGTATATATGACAAAGTTTTGCATGAAGGGGAAAACCCCAAAGGCTTTGCTACATTTACATGCATACCAACTCAATGTCTTTAACCACAGTACCTCACCTCTATCCAATCCATGTCCTATTTTTACTCACTCTTTCACCTGTCTTTTTTTCCCTCCCCTTATGGAATGAAACTTCCCTTTGGCTCCTAACTTTGTGTGACCCTCTTCTTGCCTGCCCGGCTAATTTTCATTGGGTCAGGCAGTCACATGAGCTGGCAAAGTTTCCATCTCTGCCAATGTTGTTGGAAAATCGGCTGCTTTAGTTATCTGCCCTTGTAATTAGAATTTTCTTTTTGTGATTGAGAACCTTACTACAAGCTTGCAATCGCAGATGTATCATCTGATATGTCAGATGATACATCCGATGATACATCAGATGATATGATCTTGTGAGTAGAGGATTGCCGCTGATTAGGCATATAAACAGTAGAGTAGCAGCTGTCTGTGGGGGTTGTCTACTCAAATTACAGAATGAGGGAGCATAATGTATTTTTATGGATTGAGCAAAGCCAGAGGACAATTACGTTCAATGCATGTTCATGGACTAGGGCAAAATAGGCCTTCATGGCAAACTACAGTGAAACATCTGTGTTTATTCCATTACTTTTATAGGATGTGAACAGTCTGAAATGTACCATCTGCACCACTTTTCTGATGTTCCCCAAGCATCATTCACACATACACTCAATTTCTATAGCATTATTATGTCATACTTAGAGTAGTTTATTGGAGTCTCTTGCTCAGTCATGCACTGCAGGGGACAGTTCTGTAAGGTACAGTGGGTTTATTGCATAGTTAGCAGCTGCTGGAAACAAGTTAAGGAGAGCACTGAAACTGTACTATTAGGATAAAGAGGTGCTCCACTATTGAAAAGAAGTGTTTTTTAATCATCCGGATAATGATTTTTTTTTACATCTTTAAGTGTTATTTTGAGGAACTTTAAAATAAGTCATCACATCCTAAATGTCTCAAAAGGTATTTTTATTTGTGGGATACTCTCAATGTTGTTATATGAATAAATTCTGAGCATGAGTATTCCTTAGAGATTCACAAAAAAATTAATAAGCAGAGCAACAATCATGCATCCCTTTGTGGTACAGCCATTACATACAAAAGCCATTGTGGTAAAATGCTTTGTTGGAGGATTTTTTTTTTTTTTTGCATAGTTCTTTCCTAAAGACTGAGGTGAAAATATTAATAAAAACCCCAAAATGAAAACATCTTGAATGAAAACTGATTTTACACTTATTGCCCCTTCCAAATTTATTCCATCCATAATAAATACATGTAAAAAGCCTGATAAATAAATGTTTCTTTTACCAAAGTAGTACAATTTCTCCCTGAAATAAATGATAAAATTTCAAACTGCATTTAGGTATATTCAGATGGGGAAAACTTGCACTCAGAAATATAAATATGTGAATTATATTTGTCTTAAAAAATAGATAATAAGTTAAAAGAAATGGCTGAATCACACCCATTTCATGGTTGTCATGAGTGATGAAAAATGTGTCACCAATGATTTTGGGGATTTGTGAACATTCATTGTTTTTCCTCTACAAAGAAAAATATCAGGGTAAGATTATGCTGCTGATACTGCTATTATTAGGAGCAGCAATAGCCCAATAATATAAAAATGCCTACCTTGTATCCATTGCTTAAAAACAGTTACTCCAGAGAGTGTTTTTTTTTTTTTCAAACCAAAAAGATTCATAGTGTTTTCTTTGCTGAAAGCATATTGAAACATATTGATCTTGGACATTTTGACAACTGTCTACTAAATATTTTAAGATATAATTACATATTTTTCTACTAATTTATCTTTCACTTATATTAAGTCTACCAGTATCAGATACTGCAAAAAATAAACCATGATGTTCTCACCTCCGAACTTGACGACTCGTTCGGTGTTTGTCATGTGAATTGTCTTTATATCTACTAACTCGGTGTGTGCAATGAAATTCAGAGGGTGCAACTTCAGTTAAACTGACCAGACTGTATTCTCCAGGCATATTTGATATATTTTAATCTGACAAACGTAGAATGCTTTTGAGAATAACCTTTAAGCAGGTGTTAAACAAAATTCACAGTAAGCATTTCTGTATTAAAATGTTTTTTTGTTTTTTTTTCTAGTGATTTGATGTAATTTTTTATCACTATTTATTAAAGCTCCACACTTCAATGCATTCTCCATTAGACAGGTATGAGGATTTACAGTAATTGTCTCACTTCACTTGCAGAGGAAACATGTGCTTACAGTTCCACTGTGGCCAATGAATCATATAATATGTCATCCGAGTGCAATTCCCCTCTGAGCTGCGATTAGATTACAATGTCTTCTAATTACTCATTTTTAATTTGCATAATTTTTCAGCTCCACCCTTGAAAGTTTACGGTGTAAAGCTTCAAGCAATTATCTGTCACCATCTTCAGTCGGGAGAATTGACTATTTGACCCTGCTTGTCTAAAAATCACTCTTGACACTTGTACTCCTGCTGGCAATGTCAAACCAGACAGCTGGGGCCAGCTCTGGATGACACACATCAGTGAGTTCTGCTAAAGATGTTCCATTTGTCAGAAATAAACTAATATTTCCTTTGAGCAATTGCTCTCTGTTCCACTGCATTTCATATTTGCTGCAAGGCTGCTCTGAGTGCGTGCAAGGTAAAACATCTCCTGCGGTATACACACACATAATATGGCACGAGCGAGTCCGTTGTCCTAGATGCACAATCCCCTCTATCTACACCACGGTTCATAGAGAGTGGTCGAGATGTTCTGGCTGCAGACAGTTTTGACAAGAAATTGGCAGCGTTGCCAGACTGAGTTCTAAAAGGCTTCGAGTAGGTTGGCCACCAGAGAGATAGCCATCACAGTGTATTGGGCCAGAGTTTGTAAAGACTTTGAGATAATTCATAGTGCTCTCTTTTCCTGGCAGAGTACTGAGCTCTATTCACAGCACAGTTGAAGATGCAGTATATTACACTCTTTCTACAATGGATTTGCCCCTGTAGAGATTTGATTTCCTTTGTGGGTGCATTATATCATAAAAGAACAGAGGAAATCAAAGAAGAAATGTGTGGGATTACATAAAGGAGGCTTGCTGAGTTTATTGATGAACCTGTGGGCGGATTGTGGGCTCATTTGAACATTCAAGTATGCATGTAAAATAGGTTTTCATGACAAAAGGCTCATTCTACATTACAAGGTATTATTTAATATTAAAATTTACCAACTTAGCACCACAAGTGCAAGTACTTCAGTGGAATATTTTATTGAAAAAGATGTGGTTCTCCAAATGATGAGCTCCTATCCGCCACCATCATGGTAGAACATTTGGTGAACTGACTTCAAATTCAAGACTTTGCATTAATGAGCTGTAACCTGTGTTGTACTTCATTTCACTGCAACTGAAATTAAAACTGAACCAAAAAGAACAAAACTAGAAAAAAAAAATAAGCTAAACTGATTTAGAAAAAACATAAAATTTTAAGGACTTTTAAAATGAGAAGGATTTATTTTTCTACAATTTCTTCTGTTCAAAGTAATTTCTCTGTGAGAGTTACTGCACTTTGGAACTCACTCTCTGTCAATTTCAGCCAGTTGTTGACCAGACACAACATGTTTTAAAAAATAAACTGGCAGTGTCAAAGACAACATTGTAATCGTGTTCAAGATGTCTTAAGTTTTCATCACTGCTGTCTATTTGTGCCTGTATATCAAGTCAATTCTTTCAAAATTTCCTGTGGCGTCCTAGATATTAAAAATTACATTTGTCAAACATGCATCATAGAAGACAAGTCATAGTTACCTTTAGGATGTAGTACCAACATGCAATTCATTTCTTGGAGATGGGGAGAGATTTTGTTCAAGTCATCCCTTTTAGACAGTACTGAAAGTTTTAAAACATTGTGTCTTTCCATAAAGAAAGGAAAAATGTTGAATTTTCAACCTAATGTGTTTGATTTAGAAACCTAATGTGTGACACAATAGCATCTGCTGGATGCTATTGTGTCACCTTAAACTGAAATGTGATTGGCATTTCTATTAAAACTCCATAACGTCTGAACTTATACTACTTCAGACAACCTGAACAACACCTCACTTTCTACATTTATCTGCTTAAACACAAATAGCAGCTGTGTAGTGATGTGGCAGATTTGCAGGAAATATTTATGGGACTTAAAGTCCTCCTAAGTCAATTAAAGGTGACACAAAAACAACTAATATTTGTTGTCTTATTCCAATTTAGTTGTGTATGTTATAGCAACAAACATCCTCAAACACTGTTTCGGATGGCTTCAAATCAAAGTCACTTTTGCATTCAGAGTTTAGACTGAAAAGCGAGTTGGTCTTTTGACTCCAACACTGAATGTTTCCGGTGAACCACATACCGGCAGTCGGATAAAAACTACAAAGATGTTTAGTCACAATTAAAAAGTTTGACATTTTTAAAAATCCAGCTGAAATAACATGATGCACAGATTTTTGCCCTAAATGGGAATTGTATGTTTGGTAACTTACCTGTGCATTCCTTGTTTTTCTTTGCAGCTTGAAGCTTTATATAACCCTCTTTAGCTAAAGGCATCAGCAGATTTTCAGCTTTAAAAATACAACAGCATATGTTGACAGCAAGGCCTTTGAGCTCAATCTCAGCTTGGTGCCTAAAAATTCAAATGAAGAAAGAGAATACTATACAGTATAAGTCGCAGCTTTTATTTGTAAGATGAAACATGTGCAAGCACACCTCAATTTTATTTCAATTTTGGCTTGAGCTCAAGACACTGAAGCTGTTGATGTTTCAACCTTGTCAAGAATCAGTGATTCTTTAAGGTTCCTCCCACACACATCCATCTTTCATTCATTCAAAGACATTTTCATTTTTGTTGCGGGCATCTTGATGTTTGAAATTGAATGTATTCTTGATGAGGGAAGCTGGGAATTGGCTGGCTGTCAGATCAGTACTATTATCTGCCTTTTAGGTTTGAAGAAAATTAGACTCTGAGTCCCCAAGGTGCTTGGACCCTTTGCATGTTGGCAGTGTAGATTTCTCAGAGGGTGTCACTCTTATGATGGAAATTCATTTTAATCAGAAGAAGATTCTCAGCCCCTCTGGACTTGTCTATTCCTTTTAGGTTTGTTTCTTGAGTCTGCCAGAGAGTGTGTTTTTGTCCCGTAACCTAAGATAGGATCAATTAAACTCCAACAAGCCTCCTTTCAAATGTGTCAGATACTTTTGTGAGGTAGAAACACTTTGAAATTCTTGCAAGAATCAGTAAGACAAAATACTCCACCATCAAATACAGATAAGTGTTGAACATAAACTGGTGTTTGACAATCCCACATAGGTGGAATTAAGAGTATAAACACATAGCACTTAAAATATTTTTGCTTAAAGGTGTTTTTCTTGGACTATTTCCCTACAGAAGTGTTTAGGGTGATGATTTGAGTAGAGCTAAATTCCATTCTAAAACAATCTGTGAGAAACACAATCAAGTCGTCTGCACTGTTCTTTGTTGATGTACAGAGAAGCAGGTTTTTTGTTGTTGTTCTGTTTCTGACACTTCTCATATTGGATAGGGATGTGCTGTCATCTCAGAAAATGCAGAGAGCAAGTTCTTGTTGAGTCTGGTTTGACAATATCAAGATGTTTCTGGAACTGAAATATTTCTGATGCAAGAGTATAACAGAGACAAAGCAAAACCTTCAGGGCAGAGGTGTTCAGTTCAACACCTGGATGAGAAGTCTGCATTCATGTATAATTAAACCAGGACAGCTTTAGATTCACGCTAAATAGCTGAATTCCATTCTGTCAATTCTTTACTCCTAACAATAAACATCAGACTGATGAATAAGATTTGTTCTTACATGGCTACCAACAGTTTTACTGTTTGCACTGTTAAGGCAACTTAACTTGTCACCAATATCCTTTGTTGTTGTAATTAAAGAGTTTTATTGTTTAATAGAATTGTTGGTAGCTCAATTGTTGACATATCCAAACATATATATATGTATAATTCATATCACTTATTTAAGTTTGCTACACCTTCTTAGAACTTTTGATTAAAAAATAATTGACTTTCTGTTTCCCTTGGGGTATAAACGATGCGAAGCCCACGTTTTGGTCATTAGGGTGAACAATGATATTTACACTGCCACCAGCAGGATGGTGATTGAGGTTAAAAATTTCCAACGCTTAGTGGTAGAGGAGAGCACCAGAGAGTGATATATTCATCCAACCAGCTGTTTTACAATGATGTTGGAAAAAAGCTTTTCCGTCCCACCATCAGAAATTTAAAGATAAGTTTGCTAACTCTACTAGGACTTTAGCAGAGAGGAATATTGACCACCTCAGCAACAAACACTGCAGTGAATCTGGAAGAGAACAGAGGATGCATGTGTGGAAAAGCTCCTTGTGCCCTATGGCCATGGAAGCCTTGTTTGATTTCATGTTGTCAAGTACTTTTATTAAGGGGATAATAAAAGCTATTTCAATCTACTGTGGCAGTAGATTGAAACAGTTTCATGACTTGATCTTTGTGGGGTAAGATAAAGAGACAAAAACCTTCAAGAGAGGACCCAGGACTTTGGAGGAGATAGACAGATTGTACAAAGGAGAATGGTCAAAGACTCCTCTCTCTGTGTGTTCTATCTCTTTAAAATGTTATAGGATAACATTTAGTGTCCTGCTGGCAAAAAGGTTAACAGCTTAACGGAGAATCTTGAGCGGGGCCTGATCTGGTCCCTCCAATTACCAGATTATGAGCAAGAATACATTTATTTCAAAATAGGCATATTTGCTAAATAAATAAATAAATAAATAAATAAATAAATAAATAAATAAATAAATAAATAAATAAATAAATAAATAAATAAATAATTAATAAATAAATAGTGGGCCTAATATTAAAGTTACAATAAATCTTTTTAGTCTTTTTTCTTCTTTTTAATTGTTCTTTTTAGCTCAGGAACTCATTGACATCACTTCTGTCTTTGAGTTCATTAAGCTGCTGGAGTGAAGTATAAAATACTCAGTCCACAGAGAAAGTAAAACACGTAGCCTCAATCTGTCCCTCCGCTCTGGGTCAGGCAACCGCTCCATCACTTTGATATAATGCTACATTACCCCAGCTGTCAGCTGAGGAACACACCTCAAATCGCAGTTACTGCCAACCCTCAGTTTTCTCCTCCTTTTCTGCTGTTACCAAAAGACTACAGGTGAACCTCCTTTCTCTGGGTTCTCTGGTCCAACAATGCTAATAAACTCAGCTGTTTCTGTCAGATATGTGTATCTTTGCTTGTGGAAGTCATTAAAATAGGTAAAATGGTTAAAATATGGAGGTTGATAAACACTAATGCTTACAGTGTTTGGTAAATTGCTCTGCATTTACCCTTGTATACATTCCATCTCCTGCACCTACACAAGGTTTATGACCAGAGGTGAATGAAATTAATAAAATGTAGAACCTCAGCTGATCAGGAAAGATTCACCCTATGACATTTTGAGCTCAAAACTAAACAGGTCACACAACCAGAAGTCTAAAATATGAATGATCTGGACTGTAGCAAGTATAGAAAACTAAAATTGCCACAATTCAATTAAGTAAAACGTAATAATTTAAACATGACCTATTATGCTTCCTAGAACATGTTAGGATACGTCTGTGAACTATACAAATCTTGTTCATTATATTTTCATTGCAAAATCATTCTTATTCTTATTATTAAATAATGAGATTTTAATCTGCTCAGTTCTGCCCATTTTGAGCTTCTTTCAGGAGCTGTTTTGAGGCCTCTTGCCACTTTAAATATACATTTCTTTGTATTGCTGGATAGAGGTTCAAGTTGTTATACCTACTCTGTCCAAAGGTCAGTTCTTTCTTCTGGCAAATGACCTACATTCATTGGCTAAAAAGTCAGAGATAATACTGGAGTCTTTATTTTCCAAAGACAATTAGTTCAGATCTTAGATCTTAGCCTAGAGGATATTTAGTTCATGTTTCCCCCCTCTTCAAAAGGAACGGCAATTAACAGCCATGCCTATCTCTTTGTGAGTCTGAAAAATTACAGCTTGTACGTTATGGCAAAAAACAATTGCTTGATCCATGCAAAATATCTTAGACCTCCTGTTAAAACTATAAGCATAAACAAGTTTCTCTGCTCATTCCCTGAAGTAAAATGTTGATCACACACACCATGTCTTACAAAAGTTTTAATATTTTCATTGTATTGCAATACAATGCGATGCTGGCCAATTTATACACCACTTTTCTACACATGCTGACCACTTAAAGTGCTATACACTTTTACTCAGTCACACTTTCATATGTGCACACATATTCATATGATATGCAGATCAGACTCTGCAATTTGGCATTACAAAGGTGGAATCTTTGTAATGCCAAACTTTCTAATTGCCTGATGATTATAGAAGGTAGAAGATTAATGAAGATAAATAGAGGCATCCTGAAGGAAACCTCTCTAGAGGCAGCAAAATATTTGAGGTTGTGGTTGAGATTTGTATAAAGCAGGACTACAACACTAACCAATAAACAGAGCCAGAGTGAAAATGTTTAGACCATATCACACCCATGTATTAAAATTGCCTAGTCAATGTCCAGCTGCAAAGGCAGACATATCTCAAAATACTTACAGCTTTAATTGCAGCAAAATATGGTTGATTTGGGAAAGCTTAATCCTTATTATACACATCACAGACTTTTTATTTGTAAAAAATACAAAAAAACCCAACATATTTTTCTTTCATTTCTCTAAACCTGACAGCAATGGTGATAACCGGGCAATCCTTAGAGACATGAACCCATGCCAAACTTTTCACGTTTTAAATCTGTTTTCCACAATTAATTTTCAGTGAGACCTGGGGGAAAAAAATGCCCAACATGTTCTTTTCCATGCTCCTGTCACATTCTTAACTGCTTCAGTCAAGATGAGTCTTATTTCTGTCATTCAGCCTCAACATCTCCCAGCTTCCTGAAAGAAATGGATGGTAAAATCCCAGCTGAGAAATTTTCTCACACAAACAAATAAAATGACCATGAACACTTTATTGCAGTGTGGCATTTGAAACCATCATCCCACAGCTACATTCTTCAGTTTATTACTTCTCAGCTGGTATTTGGCTGAGCTTAACCCCCTGAAACTGCATGATTAGATCATTCATTTTGCTAGCCTGGTTATGGAAATGTTTTTTCAGTTACCCAAATGTGTTACTTTTGTGCAAAATATGTAGCTTTTAAATGTAGTTAATTGATTCATTGAGTTGTTCTCTTGAAACTTGCTGGCAACAATCAACCCCGGTTTCACAAATAAGCACCTTCACATAATAATGTGCACTCTTGCTGTTTTTCCACTTTCCTGTTTTTGCTACAAAGCAAACACTTTTCCGGGTGCCAACTTGGATGTTTTAGTAAGAGTGCAGTTTGGAGCTCAGTCATTATTCTTTGTTTTCTTCAGTGTTGTCTTATCTGTCTTTATAAGCCATCAGGTGTGTTGTGGGGTGAACAAAACTCCCACAACACACCTGATGGCTCCCACAGCCAATTTGATGTTCAAAATATTTTCAGAACATCTTCCAGGTGCCCAGCACAGTCCAAATCATTCTGGTTTCTGGCAGATAGAGTTAGTGAGAGATTAAACCAGAGAGGAGCCAAATGAGTGCCATGGGTTGGGTTTGTTTTTCCCCTGGTGTGCATTTACAAACCCCTGCGTTACAGTTACAGCACAAAAACACAGCAGAGAGGCGCTGGCCTCCAAGAGTTTTGTCGAACTTATTTCCACTCAAACCGAGCTCTGCTGTGTCTGCCTGGGGAGTGTAATTGACGACTACCTTTAGATTGAAATTGATTGCATAAAGTCTTTAACAATGAAAGACCATTGGTATTCCTGCAGTGACGAGCGAGGAGCACCTATAGATGAGATGGAGCTGTCACAAGAACAACAGGGCTCTCTGTTGGTGCATTGTACTGTAGTCGGATTCAGAAGATCAGAATAAACTTTTGATTTGAGCGATGCTGAGGTTCTAATTTGGCTGTATTGATCCTTTCAGCTTCTGTTCATGATGGCACAGTCTTCATCAATGTCAGTCTGCAGCGCTAAGTAAAAAAAATCAAGTATCCAGCACTGCCTGGCGCTCAGCTTGATTGCTTGGATAATGCATAGTGTCAGGGGATTTTTTGAAAGAAAAGAAAAACATCAATATGTTGCTACTTCAAAGATTTGGGTAACACTTGTTGCAAGATTCATTGTTCAGCAACTGCATCTCAATGCGCATTGTTGCACTTCTTTTTTTCTTTTTTTGCAAAGATTAGGATTCTTTTAAAGAGGTCGGCATTTGCTGAGGTGGAAAAGCAGGTTTACTGAAGGCCCAGAGGATCCCAGTATGAACCTCGTTCCCTCGCTTCCCGGGGATCTTACGGAAGCTTACATCAGGAAAGGTGTAAAACTTTTGTCAAGTCCGTGTGCACTTGGCAGTGGAATATGGGGAGGTTGCTGTGACATGGCAACCCCAAGAAGGTGTCAAAAAGACAATGACAATAACACAATTCTTCTAAAATGAACCAGACAATTTTTATGTATTCTTAATGGAAAAACAATGATTATTTCTCATTTTTTTTATAAAAAAAAAAAAAAAAAAAAAGCTAGTAACCTGCATTAATAGGCGCTAGAACCAAAAGTTTGCACTTGTCTACTTGCAACTTTGGCATAACTGAACTTGAAAAACTACGGAATCGCTGTGAAGAAGAGGAAAACTGGCAGATTTACAAAACCGATTAGCTGGAAGCCATGACATTGTTTAGCAGTTTCACAGCGAATGCTGTGATGTAATAGAAAAGGAAACACAACAGACTATAGAGAAAAATTAACAGTCTGAAACATATAACCCAAAAAGAATGTAAAGATATCTATAGAGCACCAATCCTAGACACTTAAAGTTCACCAAAAATGTATTCAGAGTCTAAAAAAGTGGATTGCTCATGACATGTGCCCTTTAAAATACATTTCCGATCATTGCTGATGTTTATTATGGAGTATGTGGTTTTAAAAACTAGAGGTATTCAGGGCGTGCTCCGGTGGCGTAGAGGGCAGCGCGCCCCACACCCGGAAGCCCCCAGTCCCCGACGCAGCCGCCGCGGGTTCGATTCCCGGACCCGACGACATTTGCCACATGTCTTTCTCCCTTTCCTGTCAGCCTACTGTGATATAAGGGACACTAGAGCCCACAAAAAGACCCCCTGGTGGGGAAAAAGAAAAAAAAAAAAAAAAAAACTAGAGGCATTCATCAGCGATTGTCATTTTGGATTAGAAAAAGTCCCAGCAATGTTCAAATAGAGCTTCAAACATCTGAAGATTGTAAAAGACATTAGTTCTTAGTTCTAAGGGTTTTGCTCGCTAACAACTCCTTGTGAAATATATTAACATAACAGTTTTTGCTATTAAACAATGTGAAAATAAAAGTGTGAAAAATCCATCAAATATAGACAATAAGGTAATGTGAAAACAGTAATGTAGACTAGTGGTCTACATTATGCACGCCGCAAGGATCGAGACCAATGCCGTTGTTTATTACTCATTCTGATGCATGTTGACGCGCAAGACGTAACCGACAGCTTCCGGTTTTTCAAAATAAAAGCTCCCCCAGACTCAATATATAGAGCGGACATATTTAATTATTTATTGGGCGGCCTGTACCAATTGGTCCACGGACCGGTACCGGTCCGCGGCCCGGTGGTTGGTGACCACTGATGTAGACAACACTGATTGGACGTGTGATGAAGTTCTGGATATAAACAAGTTTTGAAAGGTTTTCCTCTACAACTTCTTCATTATAATTACAGAAATGCTCTCCATATCTTTTGTTCTTGGCCTCGGCTCCCTTGAAGTCTTGCACTTCTCACCTTAGTATCATTTGGTCTTGTCTCTGTCTCAGCTTAAATGTCATTAACTCCGGCATTGAAGACATGCCATGACATCAGTTTGAGTGAACGAGGGTGAACAAAAACATAAGGATAAATTAATTCCTAACCAGTACAATCAGTTGCTTGTTGATTACATGGTCAGTTTATTATTCCTACCTTCAACAGGAACTAAAGATGTGCATTTATTCCAGCTCCTTTGGGTAACTCTAAACAAAAGGCCAGCCTAATGGAAGTCTTCAAATTTCTTCTGACATTTAGAGCAAAAAGCCCTGCATTACACACACGCTTGACAGGTTTTGGATTATTTATGAAGTTTTTTTCCCAGATCCATACCATCGACGTTGACACAGGGCTTCATCTGAAAGCGTCTGCAACTGATTCATTATGCTGCATTAAATGCCCCTAGAGAAGGAAAGGGGCAAAGCTTGATGTATTGCACAGCATATTAAGTCTGTCTTGCAGCACATCAGTAGAATGAAGAAATCCAATGATGTTGCAAATGCAAACCTGAAAAAAAATAAATAAATCCTCGCTTCAAAATACATGATGGTAATTCAAATGCGAACTTTGGATGGTGGGAAGAGAAAATATATTCCAGGCTTAATTTAAAATCTAAGCAAGGAAGTGCATTTTTGTAACAAAAATAAGAAATGAGTTGCCATTTATTCAGGAATAAAGTTTATAACAAATATTCTCCTGTTGGATGATCTACAATGAAGTGATGAAAAAGTCTCTTGCCAAGCTTCAATTTTAAAAGACTGCTTAAGTTTGACTTAATGTGCTTCAGTTCAATATGTGTGGATTTTTAACTGATGATCAATGTTCAATACTAAGTCCAAGCCAATGTCCCTGGAAATATTCATTGCTGATGCAGTGAACAATTGCTGAGGCGATGAGGAATGAGTAATGAAACAATGTTCAGAGTGTTTCTGCGCCCCAGGCTTGTCAACATCATATGGGAGCGTACGGCCATACATTATGAAAGCCTCAGGGGTGAACCACAACAGGAAAAGATTCATAATGCCTGGCTTGTATCTATTCAGTGTTGCAGATTAAATTTAATAAGTGTCAACAGAAGTCGGAAGGATTGACTCCAAAGGAATAAATCAACATCCTCACATTGAAACATGATGATTGAATTGTGAACTTAGCCATATAAAGCAAGCAACTCAACATGGTTCAAAAGTAGAATAAAGTATTGAAAAAAAAATAAAAACATTTCAGCCACGATAGAATTTAAAGACCAACACAGTTTGATGAAACTAGATCATAATCCATGAAAAAATGAGTCTCTGATGTCTCTTTATTCTGAGCAATGAATGAGGGTAGTGTTATCAGTGGCACTGCTCCCTCTTCACTGGATCATATGACTTTGGCTTTTATTTTCAAAGGGAGATTGTGCAAGGAACTAATACTAACACACTAGATTTAATTGTACTAACTGAATGTGTTGTCAGGATGTCTTCATCCTGAAACTGAAAAAGTGTTTTTGACACAAAAGAAAACATTCTTTCTTTGGAATAGGAATTATGGACCTTTTCTCATACCACATGGTCGAAAGTCGTTAAACATGAGATGATTTGTTTGAATAAAAAATGGATTTGACTAAATTTGTTCAAATGGTTCTCCTAATCAAAAATATTCAAAACACCAGTTCACAATTCTGCAAAACCTTGTCTGAACAGCTTTTGTTTAGTTTCTGGTTCCCTGGAGACCCAGCTGCTAACACTAAACATAATTTCATCAATTAATATTCACTGAAGTATCTTTGTTTCTCTTTATTATTTGCCAGAAGTTACAGTTCTAGTAGAAAATTTGCATACACTTATGATTGATCAATGCTAATTTCACAATGTAGTTTTGGATTTTTATGATACATGTTCATCACTCTTTGTCTAGAGTGGATTGATTATACAGGGGTGTTTTTGAAAAACAAGAATTTGATACACAAGTTTTAATTCATGCAGGCTTTTTTTCTAATTCATTCAGGGGCAAAATTAGACCTACAGATACAAAGACAAGACAGAGACTGAGATATTTGGCCACAATGCCAATAAGAAACTTAAAAAAATTGAGGTGAGACTTTTGCACCTTAAACAGCATCTGCTGCCAAGTACGGTGGTGGTAGCATCATGCCACATGAATAACTAGGACACAGTTTGACATTTCAAAATGACAATGTTCCCAAAACACATCAGAAAGGGTTAAGAATGCAGTGTCATATTTAAAAGTGGTGTACTGTCAAAGACAATAATTTTTTTGTAAACAACACTTATCGAAAATGAGAGATGTCAAGCTGTATGTTTAATGTTGATGGTGTGCATGTGTCAGTCTTCAATAAATTCAAACTTGTGCTTGCAGATCTTATTTTTTTAAAAATCTCAAAATTTGTATATTTTTATCCATCAACTATGAAAAAAAGAATGCTTCAAAGGTACAATTAAAAGCACGGAATTAATTTAAGAGCAATGCCCTTGATGACAAATTTTAAGTCAAACCCTGTCCTGTTGTTTTTTCTCTGCAATAGAAGCAACTCTTGTTCTTTTTTTTTTGCTTGTTTGTTTTGGTTTGGGATTTTTTATTTACTTTTTTCTTCTCATAATAATGTACTTCTAAAAATTGCTGTTTGTGTGGCTGCATTCTATGTTTGGATTTTTCCAGCCTCACCAAAGTCTACAGAAACACTGAAACTAAACTGAATTTTGAGATGGAGGTTTTTTTTTTTTTTTCGTCTAGTTTTATTTTCACTTTTGACAGAGTTTAAATTACTGAAATTATCTTGGCTGACTGGTTAAAATGTTAAGATCAATCAGTAAAAAGTAGAAAAACATTTTATGACATGAATTACAAAAGTCTATCATAATATGGTACAGTTGGCAAATAACGTAATAGATACCCATATTCTATCAATTCTATCACTATCAGCAGTCAGATGGATACATGTATTGTGATAATATGTCATTGAAGTCAGGCAGAAGGTGCAGGGTTCCTTTATGTAGCAATATCATACTGCTAATTCCTCTTTTAACCAAACAACCAGTTGACAGAATGAATATTAAGATAACCTGAAACAAATATAAATGATTGTTCATGTATTTCTCCAATGGCAGACTAATGAAAAAACCTCAAAAGTTGGATTTCAACAATAGTCAGATATTCAAATGATTATATTTGTGCCAAAGATACATTGAGCAACATCTCATTATGTAGTGTTTTGGATTTATTTTATTTTTTTTTGATACAAATGCAAAATTGAAGAAAAATGAATGAATAATTTTAGTAGCAGAACTCAAGAGACATGGACTGACTGGTGACAGCATTTTGGAGACAACAAAGAATCTGACATGAGCCAAGGAGCATATATACACTAGAGCCTGATTTCTGAGCACATCACAGGTGAATAAATGAACAGATGAGGAACAGATGTGGTTGTGTATGAAACCAACACACTGAGGGAAAGAATTAAATAAACCAGAGAACACAGAAAAACAGAGAATAGAATAACTAGAAATGCAATAAAGGAAATTTACTCCAAACATTACATAAACCAAAATTACTCAACAAAACTCTAAGTCCAGTAGATTGGGATGGGTTCTTTAACGTGTTTTTTTAAATGTTTTAGTCTCCTCTTGTTGGACATGCTGTGTCACCGGAACAGTTTCTGAATAGATTGGAGACATTTTTATCCTAGTATCCACAAATTTACATTGCAGACAAGCCAGGAAACTTGCCATCCCCACTGATGATGGACAACATCAAGTGTTAATAGCATTTATATATAGCAATGGAGATAGTTAACATTTTCTTCACTGGTATACAGTACATTGTTTTTACCAGGTTTAATGTTTGGTGTCTGGAAAAGTAGATTTTCCCTGTCCTTTAGACTTAATGACCTGCTAATTCCTCCTCAGAAACTCGGTTCTGGGTCGGCTGTTTCCTGTGGGATTTTAAAGAAACTACAAGTATAGACTAAAGGTGACAGAAGCAGCCAGTGCCAGACCAGTGGTGAGACAACAGGAAACCCTGCAGTGTAATGAGGAATGACAGAGCCAAGGTTATTTTGTTTCTGTAGTTGCAGCTACTCTTTATTATATCTCTCCAAAAACACACATGTATACACAGATTCTAGAACAGCCATGCTTTTTTCCAATATACCTAACAAATGAAAAGGGAGATGAGAGGAACGCTATCCGAGTCCTGTATGTACTCTTAGTTCTAAACCCAATTGTGAAATATACTTAAATGTTTGAGATATGAAGATACAATGAACAGGGAATTTAATACAAATTCTAAATGAACAACACATATTAGTGGCTATCAATATTCACTATTGGTGTCTTGGTAACAACCCTAATACATTTGTTTGCTATAGTTCAAAGTACTTCAAAACAGACATATAATTTCATGAGACTGTTCTGCTAGACCCTAAAGCTACTGGCTCCCTGTCAGAATAATAGTTAGGTTGTAATTGTTTTGTAAGGTTGCTCTTTGTAATTTTGAGGGATTTTTTTCTAGCTTACAAAGCTTTCTGTAATAGCAAAACAGTCTAAAATGAGCAGGAGTATTCCTTGATTTTCCTCATTAAATGGATGTGCTCAGTTATACTCCCTGCTTGATTAATGTCAATAAAATAATAATTGTTTTAATTAATCTGAGAAATCTTGCTATTTGCATTTCAGGATTGTACTCAAGAAAGACACCCTCAGTCAATTAGTTGTTTGAAATAATTTAATTATAATGACTTGAATTTATTTCAAGGGAAGAAAAATGGACTCGAATCCTAATTAATATGTCCACATGCACATAACTTCACATTTGTGCTGAATATTGCCATGCCTACAGAAATATCCAAGCTCATGCTGCAGCTAATTAATAAATAATTCTCAGCTAACATTTTGTTTTTGTATTAAATCCCTACAGACGCTTGAAGACTGTTGATAATTTAAAGATAAATGAAGTCTAACACATTCTTTGTACAGTTGTGCCATTTTGGAGTATGACTTATTATTATTATTATTATTATTATTATTATTATTATTATTATTATTATTATTATTATTATTATTATTATTATTATTATTATTATTATTTATTATTTTTTTTTTCATAAAGTACATTTTTTTAGCACTTTTACTGATTAACTTGTTTGAAATTGTCCTGCTAAATATATTATAAGTCAGTGCAGAAGGATAATTTGTCTTTCAGCTATAGTTACAGTTTGAGTTAAATGGTTAAAACTTAGTCAGTCATGATTAATCCAACAGCCTAATGATACATCAAAACCAGTCTGGGTATGGAGTGGATGAAGCAGGCTAAAATGAAGTTGTTGGAAAGACGAAAACTTCAACCCCACTGGAATTTTTTGCCGTTTGCTTTGTTGGATCCATGCCTTGAAACCACCCACCTTATTTAAATTACCTCAACAAATATAGCCAAGAAGAGTAGACCAATGTCCTACCGGAATTGTGCTAGACAAGGATCAAAGTGCAGCTATGAAAAGCACATTTCAATGATAATTAGTGATAGGATATGAATGTATATGAAGCTTCATGTATAATGTTGACACTTGGTGTTACAAAAACTTAATTTAAACAAAGGCACCAGATTCTAGTTTTACAAATCAATGAAGAGGAATTTCAGTCTGGACAAAGAGCAATTCAATGCATTTCAAAGGCCCAAGTTAATATTGCATTTATGCCCTCATTGAGTGTGCCACCATTTCTCATCACCGTTGTGGATATTGGCTGTGCAGGCAAAAGTTTTTGTGTAAGTAGTTTGATTCACTTGGAATGAGGAGGTTTTGTGCCTCAAAGATCTTTCAGTAACCATTACCCTCATCCTGCAGTGAGGATCTATGCAGTGGAATAGTCTCAGTAGGAGCTCAATGCAGGAAATTTGGGAGCTTCACAAGTGAATTGATGAACCTGAGTCACCTTATCTGGAGGGTTGCCCACTTCCAATGCACAATCCACAGTGGTGCACTGAGTGACGATAGCAGAACAGTGTAATTATCTTGATTGTTAATTTAGCAATGAAGAAGGCAGGATGTGTTTATCCTTGTCTCAGTGGGTTTCTTGCTCTGATGAAACACAGCAGCTTGTTTCTCTCGGAGCGGATTAGAAGTTGCTGTCCTCTAAGCAGCTGTTCAGTGCAGCAGGAGATGTTTTTACTCCTCGATCTACTGATAACTCATGCAAAAAGCATGTTTTCAAGTCAGAGAGAAATTTGAATGAGGACACAGCAACTGAAAGCAATTAACTGAGTAAGAATGTTTATCCAGAACAAAAAACGAGTACAGATTGTTTTTCTTATTTATAGTATCAGAAGATACGACTAAAGAAATAGACCAAGAAAACTTCTGAGTTTCTCTTCAGCCTGTTTATGAATGTTTTGGATTCCCATGTGAATAGTGGAGAGGTTTGGCAGGTTTAGAAGTTCACTGCATAAAATATTTGAAAGATGGTTTAGCTTTAACTTTAGCCTTCCCCAAAGACCTTCAGTTTAAAGAAAGATACTTTCTGTTTTTCCTAGCTACTTTAAAGTGAGAAAAAAAAAATCGATTATCATTTTAAAGGGAAAAAAAATGTTTCAAATTTCCTATTTGTCTTTTCCCAGTGGGAGGGTTCGGAGGTTTTTTGCAGTGCATTGTAAGTTACTGAATTATTTAAGTGTATGTTTATTCCAAGCTTGAGTTCATAACAAATTACTTATTTATCTTAAAATAAGAAGGGAAACTTGCAATGAAACGATTTCCTTGTAAGTTTTCTCCTCTTAAAGACAAAGCCTGTTCTGTGGAAAAATCCACCAGCAAAATCTTGTTTGAAGGGTATTCATGTGAAGTCAAACCAGACATCCTCAGGCCATAATGCTGAGAGGCACAAGGAAGGAGTCTGGGAAAAAATTGATTTATGATGGTGATAGATCAACACAAAGTAGTGAATAATTATAAATTTTATAAATGTTTTTTCAGTGAAACACTTTGAATTACTCTGTGTATGATTAGGGCTGTGATTTGCATCGTCTTGGTTTTCACATTTGCACTCATCCGCCCTGAGTTGACACTTTGTAAAACTAACTTTCATCGCAGTTACAGTTGCAAGTCTTTGGGGGAAATGTCTCTATCAGAATCGAATTTTTGCTCACTCTTCTGTGCAAAAATAGTCCAACCTTTGTTAGATGCAAATCAGAGCACCTGAATGATCAAGTTAAATGACCAAATTAGTGCTTTGATTTAAACCACCCCGTTGTAATGCTGGTGATATGTTTACAGTCGATGTCCTGCTGGAAGTGAACCACTGCCCAGATTTCCTTCCAGGATTGTTACATTCATCTTCCTACCAACTCTTATCAGCTTCCTTGCCTCTGCTGAAGCAAATCATCTCCACAGCATGATGTAGCCATAAAAGTGTTTCATGGTAGGAATTGTGTATTCAGTGTTAGTTGTCTGCCACATGTCAGAAACTTCACATTTGGTTTCACAGTCTTCATATTTGGCTTCGACAACAATATCCATATGCATTTCTTTTAGCAATGATTTCCTTCTAGTCACTCTTCCATAAAAGTCAGATTTGTGATGTGCCCAAGTAACCTTTGATCTGTCAATAGATTAGCTAACTTGAGATCCAAGAATAAAGATCTTGAACCTTTCTTCTCTCAAAAACTCTGCAATGTAAGGGAAACTGAGCTGTAATCTGATCATAGCTTTAGGATTATGCTGTGACTGTATGGTCAAAAATTAGTTCAGCTTTGTTTTCACAGTTTATCTAAACACTGTGCATCTGTTTGACTTTTAGGAAAGTAAAATCACTTGTTTACTTCTTTGCCTTTATTAAATGTCCAATGTATGTTTTTGCTTCACCCTTAACTTAGCTGACCACCAACCCTAATTAATTGCTTGTGATTTATTTAGCTCTTTCTTGGCCGGGACAAGCACCACAACCCACAAACCACAAATATTTTTGTCTGCCTGGTGAAATCACACTAATAGCCAATTAAGTACTGTTGTTTTCATGTCGGTTCTCACCCTTTTTAAAATTTCTTGGACACACTCTTTGTTGAAGCCTATTTTCAAAATGCTATGCACATAAACATTAACATCACCCATTTTTGTGCAAAGCCTAAGTGCAGGGATTTCAGACTGAATAAGCACAACCTAAAATCCTCTTTGAATTTGGTATATTGTTCTGCTGATATAAAATGGGGAGCAGAGCATTGTCCTTGATCCCCCCAGGAAAACAGATAGCAGTGGGCCACAGAACATTAACTAAGAAACAGGACTCCAAGCTGGAAGAAATAAATTTCTCTGACCATGCAATAGTTTCATCATTTTGGATGTCAAAGGTGTGGCAATAAGCATGGTTCAGAAGGTAAACTTAATAAACAAAACACCTTTAATGTTCCAATTCACTACTTGTAAAAAGTTCCATATTCCTGATTCCATGAGGCAATAAAAATTATAATTTAATAAATGAGAGAACGATTTAACAATCTGATCTTTACATTTTCAACCTCAAAGCAATGGCAACATGACATGGTAGAGTGTCATAACCTATTTAGAACCAACTACAGGATTAGGAAAAAAAAAAAAAAAAACAGAAAAAAACCCCATTTGTATTTAGCAGCTTTTGGAAGCAGCATGAACAGCCCAAGTTTTAACTAATCAGTTCTTGTATTCAGTTCAGCTGAGTTCATTTAATCAATTGTGCCAATGCACAAAATAACTTTACCCCTAAAAGTCCCAAACAAGCAAAGTGTTCAAAAAGTTGGTCACTTATTTACAATCAACTAATTAAGTGTAACAATTTAAAGGGCACCTTGCTGCTGCCTACCCTGCTAATCTCAGTGGAAGCAGCCCAAGGTGTACTAAGTCTTTCACATTCAGCTTTGGATTTTGGCTCAGGTTTGTGAAAAGAATACTGATGCATTGTAATATGCCATTTGTTGCTATCCATATTAGCATTGCTGAGGGAAGTCACAGGTAATCATGACTGCAGTCCCACAATGCCTAGTAATATATTTAGCCTGTGACTTCCCACAGTTTATCTAAACACGTATAAATCTATAGGTGTAAAAAATGTGTAAAAAAAATTACACTCCACTCCACTTCACTGAACCCCATTGAAAACCTCATGGTTATGTCACCAAATACTGATTTCTGAAAGAGTGAAGGGAAGGGATAGCAAAGAAAAGTGATTAATAAATGATGTACATGTCAATTTAATGAAGTGTGGGGACACATTGAGGAAGAAAGATTAGAAATTATACCATGACTATGTGAACCCTGCAAAGGAATGCAGATAATATAACTGAACAAGACAAGCACAGAAAAAATCAGGGGTAAACACTAAACAGAACATGAGTAACACAATGTTCTACTTAAATGTCAAGAAACCTCAAATAGTACAGAACTAAAAACTGTAGTGACAAAACAGAATCAAAGTTCTACACATAACGTGTAACCAGATATTGCTTTCTTTGCTCGCTTACATACATGCAACAATTTGACAAGAGCAACTTTAATATAGGCCTTGATTGTTTACGTTGTTATTGAAATGTAGGAGTTGCACTATATTGGCATTGTCATGTTTTTACCAAAAATGTGAAATTATAAAATAAAATGTGAATACCAATGTATCACACACTGTTAGTGTTTGTGTTTAACTTAACCAGTACCTCTTAATGACAACTGTGTCATCTGGGATTCTCCAGCAAAATATACAAACAGGTCTGGGAAAAAAATAAGAGACCACTGCACTGAACCCCATTGAAAACTTCAGGGTTATTCCAAAAAATATTGATTCCTGAATTCTTCCTGAGTTAAAACATTTACATTGTTGTTTCTCAATGAATATGAACTTGTTTTGTTTTGTTGCCTTATTTGATGTCTGAAAGCACTGCATCTTTTTAGTTAATTTGACCATTTTTCATTTTCTGCAAATAAATACAAATGTTTTGCTTGGAATTTCAGAGACATGTTGTCAGTAGTTCAGTGAATAAAAAAAACAATGTTAATTTTACTCAAACATATGCCTATGGGAAGTAAAATCAGAGAAACTGATCATTTTGAGTGGTCTCTTGTTTTGTTTCCAGAGCTGCATATATATAAACAGAGGCATATAAACTTATTGTAATTCTAACCTCTTAGTTGACATGCTTC
Organism: Gambusia affinis; assembly: GCF_019740435.1. Taxonomy (NCBI): domain Eukaryota; kingdom Metazoa; phylum Chordata; class Actinopteri; order Cyprinodontiformes; family Poeciliidae; genus Gambusia; species Gambusia affinis. The sequence continues at coordinate 14,462,767 of NC_057878.1, forward strand.
CCAGAAAAAGGTGGTAGTCTCAAAAGCGCTTTTCAGGTAGCAGTAATTTGCAAATAGCTTAACTTGAATCAATAACTTTATTAGTAATAAGCTTCTGTGTTATTATTTTTTGTGCTTAAAAAGCTGACGGTCTGATTGTAGAGAGCACAATCTGTTTCAGATTAGATTTTTCTTCCTGTACTGCCAGTCTGGCAGTCCAAGCCAATTTAGCTACTTGGCTGCAGCACACACTGCCTGAAAAGCTCTATGTGATTTTCTCAAGATTATAAATGTCCACTTTTATTTCATCTTTAGAATGTTATTTAACTCTATGTAATCACTGGAATCACTCTGATTGAAAAGGAAAGGAAAAACCACATCACTGCTTCTGGAAATATGACATAAACTGGATTCAGTATTGACGTGTATTTAAAAAATAGGCATGCTTGGGTCTTTGTTTCACTATATAATAACCAAATTAGAAATTGCTGTTTGCAGAGAATAATCCATGAAATTAGATTTCCCTTGTATGGTAGATATTCATTTATGTGAAACCATAGTCTACTGGTATTTATAAATAATTTAAAAAAAAGAATAAATTAAGGCATGTTCAGCTTCAGGGCCGAAGGTCACACTTTCAAAGCAAAGCTGAGTTGAAGGGAGCTGAGATACTCGCAGCTGTTCCTGTAATCCTCAATGTAAGTATTAAAACAGAAGGCAACATTTTCAGCACTTCACTTTTAACACCAGTGTCGATCTGCGTTGTTTACAGGCACATGAAGGATAAAAGTAAACTCTTTATTCTAAATATTCTGACAAATATAGTGAAAGGTGAATTTTTCAGAATTTCAAGTCACACATTATAAAACTATTCACACATTTTTACATTTTGTCTTTTTACAACTACAAACTTAAAGTAATTTATCCTGAGCAATCTGTGTAGCCACACTGCTATGAGCTTAAGCTGGTGGAAAATATAACCGCTTTTCCTCATTCTCCGACTACTTTACATTTTTTGCATAAATTGTAAAGTTGGACTAAAGTTATTTCAGCTTTTATTTTTTAAGCTACACCTGACCTGTTTCACTTTCACACCCTACTGTTGCCAGTAACTTAATGTTCTCCTACTTTCAGTGTGTAACCAGGTCTCTCTCTTAGACATTGACATTGACTGAACTTTTGCCGTGATTAACTGTGTGTTCCCTCTTTCATCCTAAAGATTTAAAAACTGGCTCTGAACTTATCTGCTTAGCTGTGTTTTTCTCCTAGATGAAACCACTAAAGGAGCCACTACTGCCATTAACTTTTACTTTACTTTAACATACAAGATATTGCAAGATTACTTCTTCTGTTACTATACATGAAACTCTTTATCTTTTTTTTTTTGCTTTAAAATTTTGCACCACTTGTTTTGTCTATCATAAATAACCCAAAGAAAATACAATGAAATTTGAAGTTGTCATGTGAGATGTGAAAAGGTTAAAAAGATGTGAATACTTTAGGAAGGGAATGTGTGTCTGATGGATCGTAAAGTCTGCTACCATCTTCTTGTCAATGGATGGGATCAACATGAACAAAAATGATTCTGTCTTTTTAAGATACATAATGTAATCACTTAAACAAAGAACACAAATGTTTCCAATAGAAAAAAAACGAGGGAAAGGTTCTATCCAGATCTTGTGTTGTTTTTGGAGTTTTTTGTGTGTTTTCTTTCCCATTTTCTTATTTATGTATGATTATCTTTAGTTTTCTCTTTACTTTTGACCAGTATTTCTTAGTTGTTATTTTTCTTTTGTTTTTGTTAGACCTGTTGTACATTGTGCTTAGTTATTTTGTTATGGTTAATATATTTTTTACTTCCTACTCTCCTCTTAGTGTTTACATTTCCTTGATCCCCTGCGCCATCTTTTTCTTTCCCTCAGTCTGCCTCCGCCTCTACCCTAACTGCCGAACCCATTTAGTAATCACTTCCATCCCATTGTTACAGCAATCACACTTCCAGTATTTAACCACTTTTTTCTTCATTAACTTTGCACAAGATTCTCTGTTAGTTTCATATACCTGGTTCCTGTTTGTTCCCACTTTTATGTCTTGTGTTCCTTTTGTTTTGTAAGTTCTTCTTCAATAATTTTTTTTTTAATTTAAATTAGTCACCATCTACTCACTGCCCCTGCCTGCTCTATATTTGGGTCCAATCTTTACAACATCACGACAGATTCCCTGTGTTAACCTAGAACGTGATCCAAAATCTTTCGGTGCAGGGTTTCCCTCTGAGACAAGCCGGTGACACTTGAAAGCCCCTTCACAAGGTGGCACACCACTCTAATGGAAATCCTTCACATCCTAGTGGCAGTCACATTAATCCAGTGTTGATCTACAGAGGGATCAAGCTCTTCAAAAATCAATAGTGCCTTGATAAGCTTGCCTTCTGATCCTCACTGTATCCTTTGCCTCCATGTGTTTTATAGTTATAAAGGCTACTGTAGTCGTTTTGTATGTGGGAAAAGACGAGAAAATAAGTAAGCATTGGCATAATTTAAGGTACAGCATGGTTACCTTTTGGTGGAGGAAAATGCAAGGAGAGATGATAGAAATAAAGAAAGTTCTGAAATCTTAGCTTTTCATAATTTATGGAAGTTCTTGCATGAAAAGGAGTTAAGGCCTTTAAAACAGATTTTTACCTGCTTAGCAAATCCTCCCACACAGGGTTTGAGATGTTTTTTTTATCTTAACACACTTGGATTTAAAATGAGCCAAAGTTTTTCCATCATGCTGTTATTATTTTAAGGTCTCCCCGCTCACCTTCTATAATAAAACTGAATGGACAAAAGTGTTGGAACATGTAAAAACTTCTGAAATAAATGAATCTTTTACTAAAATAACATTGAAAATCTTAGTTAAATTTAATCTCTTATTTGAGTTACTTATTCCTTGGGGGAAACAAACAGCATACAAGTAATTGTTTTTAACTAAATCACTTTGCGCACAGTAAGTGGTACCCTGGCTGTTAATACCATCTTTGAAGAAAAAAAAAAAAAAACAGCACCAAGTTGTTTGCCTTAATATTGATTTAAATTATTATGCCTTAAAAAAATATGGGAAAGCCATATTGCTATTTGTATATTCACACAGGGGAAAAAAATCTTAAATTATGATTGTAAGCATTTAGTTCCCAATAAACAATGACATCTAGTGTGTTTTTTTTTTTTTTAGTTCTTTATATTCTAAATAAATGCAAAATATGTTTCTAATAAGATTTGGAAGCAAAGTCCCCTCCATGCAGGGTCCAGTCTTCAAAGATGAAACTAAACATTTGCAGTTTTGACATTTGCAGTCATTTAGATTAGGGGCAAGCCTCAATTATTTCTCAATTAAGATTGCATCACACTCAATGATTGGATTGAGTTTAAATGTTGGGCTATATTCAAAGATTTCAGAGTGAATACATGATCCTGCAATGAAAGCTCCATTTATACTAAGAATCTTTCATCCATATTTACCAGTAGTGGCAACATATCTGTTTCTATACGTCAGTCCAACCCGTTTCCCTTCTGAGCTGAAATGGATGACGCTTGATTCCACTCCATATTTTGTGTCCCGCTCTGTCCTGTCGGTCCGTCTGATCCGAACACGCAGCGCTCTCCAGCAGCCCTCACCATTTCCACTTCAGCGCAGCCTCCAGAGGGGCTCCTTTCGCTGGACCAAGTTGAGCCACCCTCTTGAATTCATGTGGCACCTACACAGTCCTTTTCTCTGCGCCACTTATTCTTGGCCGCGCTTCGACTTGCCGCTCTGCTCCGGGAAATGTGTCGGTAGACATTCATACTAGTTGAGCTCCAAACAACATATACATGAGCAGTCATTAAGTACCTGCGGACCTGCTGCAGGAGGGGGGAAGTTTTATTTTATTTTATTTTTTACGGCTGGGAACCTGAAATCCCTGAAGGATCTTTACACAAGTGGACAATGCTGAGACTAGAGACTATCATCTGCACTTTTTCTGTGCTGTCAGTCGCAGCAAGAGCAGATTTTAAAGCACGGAACTGCAGCGAGGTGAGGGAGGCTTGCCATGAGAGGGGCTTCGCCTTCGCACATGTTCCCCACCAGGAGATCCCAGGTAAGTCTGCGCAGCCTTTCCGACAGTTCAGGATTGCTATAAAGTAATTTATTAACAACCATAAGGATTAATGTGGGTCACTTTTATAAAGGGGGACTGTAATTTGGATCCTTAGCTTGCATATTATACAGATCACTCGTATATCATACCAACCACCTGTCACTTAAAGTCCTCCTGTGAGGGATCTGCTGCTTAAAGGACTTTAACTATCTGGATATTGATTAAGACCAGGTTGAAGCCTCCATACGTCCCTCAACTTGCACCAGTGAGTAAGCTATAGATCGGTCTGGTTTATTCAATAAAGTGGGAAGATTTGCTCGTTGTTTACTTATGTTCACTTTTTTTCCCAAAAGTTCCAACGCTGCTGGGGTCTCCTCGTGAATTCATTGATGGTTTCAGGTCGGACTGTGTCCAGTAGAGATTTCTGACTGACGGGTGTAAAAAGTGGCTAAATGTGCCACAATCAGCTTCTGACCAGTGGAAATTAAATGAAATAACAGCGTACTGCTGTGTTGCCATGGTTTCAACTATGTTTTCAGGAAACTTGTTCTAAATTGAAAGCTCTAATCACTAGGATAAACAATCAATAAATAAATAATTACAAATTAGTATTAGTTATTTTTATTTTTTTTTAAATTGTATTGTGATTACTGTCTTGAAACTCAAGTTTATCAGTATGACAAAGGCATTAGAGTTGGGGCATACATTTGTCACATTACATTGGGTTGCTAAAAAGTGTTAGGTATTAGACCAGACAGTCACTCTACTCTACAATGGTCACTTTGTAGAAAACCCAACACTTTGTGATTAGGGGTCATTTTGTAATTTTTATGGGTCAGTGTTATGTTTTATGTTTTTATGTAATGAATTTAGAAATTAGCTACTTAATAAAAAGCTCTAGGTTGTGGTAGCTGCCTTAAAATATTTGTCAATAACTCAGTTGGGGGTTGTTGTCTCATGCATGTACAAATTAGTTTAAATGAATCATGGAATGTGGAATCGGATGTGGCTTTAATAATTTCTAAATTATTAAAGCAATGGCAATTTGCACATTTTCATCAAACTCACTCAAACACAATAATTCGCAAATTCACAAATGATCATTGGTTCAAATAAACACTTTCCATGCAAAGTGCATTATCTTGCAACTCATATTTATGCTTTCAAAAAACCTGAAGCACTTTTTTTTTATTTTTGCAATCACTCATAATATTAATCAAATGTTCAGATCTAAAGGAAAGCAAAATGTAATCAGCAAGGAAATATTACAAGTGCATCTGTTTTTTTTGAAAGGTTTTGTTGGCATTTATTAACAGTTGTCAGACAGGAAATTGGGTTATGTCAGAGAAGGGAAAGACATACGGCAAAGGTCATCAGGCCACGACTTGTACCTGTGACAGCCTGGTCAAGAACTAATGCCTCCATACATGGGTCACGCTTTACCCCAGCAACACCACTACATCTGTTTTTATTGTTTGTTCTTGTTGCCATCATTGTAATTGTGAAACCTTTTATAAAGTCACAAAGACACAAAGAAGACATAATGGAGTGCATGCAGCAATTGGCACGCCTATAGATGTACTTGTCATTGTTGTGCACTGAAATTTTCAAACCTTATGCTTCTTTCATTTAATTAATAAATAATTTACTGTTGTTGCCTTAACTATAAGCATATGATGTGCACATTTGAGCTAAACTTAAATAATAATATAACTTCTAGTTTGAACTTTAAAACAGTGTTTGCTACAACCCAAGACAAATCAAATCAGTTTCAAATGAGTTCAAAAGGCTTTGTTTTCAAGCTGTCCCCGCTGGACACATGTCGCATATCATTAGCGTAATGCTCCATCATCAGCGACTCTTTCTATAAAGCAGGGAATCTGGCACACATTAAAGGCTGAATATTTGATAACAGGCACACCTGTTCAGGGATTGGTTGAATAACAAACTGATTAAATCTTATGGATCTATGTTGGTGACGGCTAATCTCCCAAGTGAGTGATAAATTTCTCTCTTTTTCTATAATACCAGAATGACAGCATCCTGAATACTTTTGTTGTGTTCTTTGAGTGAGTTACAAGATGTAAAAAATTCCTTCAGAGACAACATGTAACTCAGCAAAAATCATCCGCCTGCAGCGGAAGATTTTTATTCTAACATGCATCTTGCATCATCTTTATTCTAACAGTGTAGATCCCACATTAAATCATGACATGACTAATAAGTGAATTAGCTTCTTGATTGAAACGTTAAATTGTCAAAAGTGTAATTTAGAACAATTGTATGCAACTAGCGGGCTGCACAGTGGCGCAGTTGGTAGAGCTGTTGCCTTGCAGCAAGAAGGTCCTGGGTTCGATTCCCGGCCCGGGGTCTTTCTGCACGGAGTTTGCATGTTCTCCCTGTGCATGCGTGGGTTCTCTCCGGGTTCTCCGGCTTCCTCCCACAGTCCAAAAACATGACTGTCAGGTTAATTGGGCTCTCTAAATTCTCCCAAGGTGTGTGTGTGAATGGTTGTGTGTCCTGTCTGTTTTCTGTGTTGCCCTGCGACAGACTGGCGACCTGTCCAGGATGAACCCCGCCTCTCGTCCGAAACGTTAGCTGGGGATAGACACCAGCAACCCTCCCGACCCCATTAGGGACAAAGGGTGTATAGAAAATGGATGGATGGATGTATGCAACTAGTGTAAAACGGTAAACAAAACATTTCCACTGTCTTTTTATTAAGTCATGCAATTTAGAATGATCTCCTTTCTAGTTGATCATCCAAATTGTAGCAAATGTGTTAGTTTAATAATCAATTATAAATAAAAAATTGAGTCACTAAGTTTATGTCCTTCTGAAGAGTGGAGAAAGCACTCCTTATTTTAAAAAATGGTGGAGCAAGCTTTATTTGCATCACATTTTTTTGACTCGTCAAATGTCTGACCCACAGTAATTTATTCTTGACTCAACCTGTGCCTCACTCTCTGCTTTGGAAATAATAGTCTCCTCATTGGAAGGAAAGCTTGGCTGGTCACACAAGTATTCAGGAATGGAGAGGAAGCTTAAAAAAAAACAACCCTGAACCTAAATAAACTTTTGTTGTTTTATAACAGTGTTTGGATCCCTCCTACTGACTGCAAATCAGTCAAAATATAGTATAAACTTTGGAAAATAAACCACAGTTCTAGTGGAGGCTGCAGGCTACTCATTCTCCCTCTACTTGGTGACAGTCCTGTATGTGTTTGTTTCTTAAGGCTAATGATTTGATTTGTCTAGGTGTCTGCTGCAATAAATCTTTCTCACCCACAGTAGAATCAAGATTGCAGTGACCATTTTGGAGGTTTAACCTTGCCATGGCCTCTTTAAATAGACATAGGAGTTTGGCAGGAAAGAAAGGCCTCTTGGAAACTGAGCTCTGGATTTCCCACACAAGTAAAGGGTGTACTGGTTCTGTCTCATTGAGCAACCTTGGGTCCATGTAATATTGAGCTGGGTAACTGTCAAGTTGGAGGAACCGGAGTTGGCATTTAATCCTTTTTGATGGGGCGTAGATGTGTGTTTGGGAGGTCGGGATGGAAAGATGGCATGTCTGGGATTTAATATTTCAACTTGGCTAACAGACTTTATGAATTCCTTTTCTCATACATTGACCTGGTTTAAAACTGGCAGTAATATTTGCCCATGCTAATTAGATCATGTCCAGAGAGTGTTAAATGCAGATGTATACATACTGTAGGTGCGTTATCTATTTTTAAAATCTGGATTGGTTTGGCGGTCTGACCACAATCGCTCTTATGTAGTAATGAAGGACCACACTGACTTGAAGGGACTCTCTTTCAAGCTGCAGTTATTACCCAGATAACTCTCATTTTAAACAGGAGAACATTCCATCACTGCTGTCGGTTCTGCTTACATGGAATTATATATGTTTTGGTTGTACAGTGTCTTGAGTCAACCACCTAACCAGAATATCAGCTCAACGGCAGCATGCTTAATGTTTTAACGCAGCACTCTGATTGCATTATAGATGTTTTGCACAGCTAACAGTTGAGGGGGGTGGCCTGTTTGTTTTTGTCATTAGTGTCTTTTTGCTGACACTGAGCTCATGAAGCCACACATTATTTATTCACCTTCTCCCCTCTCATTTAATGTCTCTTAAGATGGATAATTGAACCCCTCAGGAGTTTTGTAACAAAAAGACCTTCCACATTATGCAACGTAGATAATTTTCAAGCATGATAAATGTCTGAATAATAATGTCGCGCAAGTGATTAAATGTAATTGTGATGTTACAGAAACACATCAGAGTTCATCGCTATTATTGTGCTGATAGTTCAGTGAATAACATGGAGAAATGTTTACTTGCATGTAAACCACGTATCTGGTGGCAGATTTTAATACCTGATGTGAATAGTTGTTGCTTGGCCTGTTTGTTTATATCTGAATAAGACAGGATTAAAACGCCATGCCATTTGCCCTTAAAGAACTTTGTAACTCACTTATATATTGGCTCATTGCCCTTTTGAAAGACTCATTTTCACACAAACTTTGCTTTCCTGTCTGATCTCAATGTTTTGCCTCTGTGTAATAGTTCACCAGCCCCTCCTGCATCAAAACACACCCACAACATTAAACTGCCTTCCCTGTCCTCTCACATTTGCGATGGTGTTATCAAACTTGCAAGCTTCCACCTGTTTCCTCAAATTGTAACAAGGGTCATTTGGGCCATCCATCTGTTATCCATATATGTACAGTATTCAGTATTCAAACCAGTTTATCCTTGGAAAGTTGCTGTCTATCTTCAGCAGTTAATGAGCAAGAGGCAGAGTGCAGCCTGGACAGGTTGCCAGTCCATCATAGGGCAACATAAAGACACACAAGACAAACAATAATGCACAGACATGGACAACTTAGAGACCCTAGTTTGACCAGCAGTCCATGGAGAACATGCAAACTCCAAGTGGAACCCAGTAACTTCTTGCTGCACCACCGTAGCGTTCATTATGATCAGACGCTTACATTTTTGTGCCATCAATTCATAGAAAATCTCTCCAAAGATTCCTTTTCAAAATGTAATGTAATGTTGCAGAAAAGGTTGTATGTCTTTCTATGCAACGTATGTAAAGATCTATTTTTAATTTCACATACTGAATTTTATTTATTTATTTGAGTTGCTATTTTTTTTTATTTTGTTTTGCTTGCTTTCTTGCATATGGACAATAAAATGAATCCTGATTCTGAACCTTTGAAATATTACCTACTTGTAAGATAAACAGCTGGCAGTGATAGACCTTTACATCGCTATAAAACCAGAGAAAAAGAAGGGGGAACGGGGAAATATGTCATTTTTAAATCCAGACGTCCACTTTAAAGCCCATGTATGAAAGTTATGTACATCTGCCATTTGGGCATAATGTGAGCAGTCACACAAAATGATAACTGCTAGCTCCTAAAAGAGCAATAAATGTAATTATGCAACAATTGTGGCATGGCAATGCAGGGGGCTTTCAATGTGTTAAGGAGCTGTTTAAGGGGTGGCACGGGAGCATGCGTGTGTGGCAGACGGTGAACAGCTTAAGTGACAACATTCGCTTGGAGTTCGTATTGCACTACTTGTATGTTAGTTGGTCCTTGGGGATCTCGGTGAAGAGTGACTCTACAAGCCTCATGCTTAGTGTTTCTGTTGGCCACGCAGCTGCCTCCACACTCTTATAGCTCGCTGATGATACTGGAAAAATTTCAGTTCTGATATTACTGGTCCTCGTCTCCGAATGAGTCATATTATCTACATGCTGTGTGTGTGTGCTTGTAGAGTGATTAACTTCCATGGATTGATTCCTTGAAATCTCTTGTAATAGCTTTGAGCATCAGGTTTTAATATGAGCAGCGTTTCAATCCTGTTACTTTGTGAGACATGAGATTAGACTGAGACATTACACATCAAGTTATATAAGGCAGATTTTCTTTACTGTCTTTTTAAATGCTATTCATTAGATCTTTCCTTTTTTTTTCTTTTACCATTAAAATTTTTGGCTAGCGATAAATCATTATAAATTTAAGCACTTGGCTCAGCCGTGCTGCTCAGAAGGCATGAGTGGAAGGTTTTTTTTCTTTTAAGCCATTCCTGAACCAGTGGGAAAATCAGAAGCAGTTAACCTAGGCTATTGGGAGAAACTGGACTATTCCTCCTGGAGTCTTCATTTTAGGAGGAAGAGTAGCGAGCAGAGTGACATTTCCACAGCCATGTCAAGCTTTTTTGTTTTGGACCACTATGTTTTATCAATTCAAAAGTCAATGCAGCCATCTACCAGGATATTTCAGAGCAGTTGCTGCTTCCTCTGCCGAGAAGCGTTTTGGAGATGATTCCATTTTTCAGCCAGACCTTAGACCTGTCCTCATTGGTGCATGGTTCAGTGAACACTGGATCACTGTGCTTGACTGGTCAGCAAACTCACCTGACCTAAATCTTATAGAGAATCTGTGAAGTATAGCCAACGGAAGGTGGGAGACGCCAGATCTAACAGTGCAGACAGAATGAAAACTTCTTTCACAGCAGTCTGGGCTTCCTCATCACCTCAATATTCACACTTTCTTTGGAACTGAATTTGGAGGGTCTATTAGCTGAAACCCATAATTATCGGTTTTCTATTTTCAAAATGTACTTATACTCTGACAAATGACTCTTATTAGCAAATTTATTCTAACTTATGGAATGATTATATATCAGTAATGAATCTATGTATATGTTTTTGAATAAAATTACTGCAAAATACTTTTCAGTTGTATTATAATGTATTATATTTATATTTCTTAAGTCAAGATGTCAAAATGACAATAAAAAATAAACATTGTAACTAAAATTCTCATACATTATTTTAGCAGTGTCGTGAGACTGTTTGCTTTCCCGTTTGAGAATAACTAGGTCATGTTTTACTCAGTCTTACTTATCATAACAATCTCATACCAGTCCATGCCAGCTCCACATAAACTACACCGGTGTTCAAAACATGTTTTTTGAGTTAAAAATGAAAGTCTTAGCTTCCATAATCAGTTGTGTTTGATTAGAGGAACAAGGTCAGATGACATGACAGCATGTAGACTGTGTTATGATCCAAAGTTTAAAAGCTGAGAAGGTAATTTGACAACCCCGAGGCCGTTCCTTTGCCTGCTGACCATGGCTGAAAGCTGTCAGCAGCTACATCCTGATAAACTTGTGGATTGCAATAAAAGAACTTGGTGTTCATTCATCCCGAAATCCAAACGGCAGTCTTGTCAGTAACTCATGTCTAACTTTAACTTTTTAATTCGGGTGTGACAAATTAACTATCATCCTCTTCATCAGTCTGCTTTTTCACAGCACTTGTTAAGGATCTGATCTGTGTTTGGTCTTGTCCCTGCTGTCTCAGTTTCCTCTAAGAGGATTACCCAATGTCTGAGACTAGATATGGAAAGTGAGTCACACAGCAGCCTGCTGGATTCAGTGGAGCTTCTATTCAGCACTAACATTTGACGTCCATCTCTGTTTACTGCCAGTAAGTACAGAGAGGTGGGACAGAAATAACTGTGCTGATATTTTATGTGATCTTCTGCATACAGAAGGCAACCGACCTTCGCTGAGGACTGATATGTGCAGGTTTACCCCGGTCAATGAAAAGGGCCATAACAGTAAATACTCGCAGTGACCATGTCAAGTTTGCCTCTCCAGCACACCTCACTGCAGCGGTGATGTGTTGTGAAATTATTGTGACCTTTCTGTCAGTCTCACATGTGTGGAAATAGATCCAGAGGCTCCTTAAAGGGATCACGGATTTCAGTAGATCTTTGGCATGTTTATGTTTCTCCATTTCCCTCAACAGGCGTCAAAATATTTGCGATGAAAGTGCAGACGATATGGCTCGTGGTTGGTTTTTGTGTTTGTATATGGCTGCAACAATGTTTGTGCCTCCGTTCAGCTACAAAATGTAATGTGGATCTGTCTCGGCATGGGGGGCACTGTCAGGGGAACAAAAAAAGTCCAAACAGTCATCAATTTTCCTGTGGCAGAGGGGATTTCTCAAGCGCTGTCTCCATCCTTGTGTCATCAATCATGCTTATGAATGCCAAAGTGGCCTCATGATGGGCTCTTTCAGCGGCTGTTCTGTCTGAAAGCTGCAAGAAACATTGTGCCCTACAATTTATACATACAGCACCCTGCAAATTTATTGGAACTCCTGGTAAAGGTGGATTAAAAAAAAAAAAATCCTTAAAAAAGTAGCTTTCATTTCAGGAGCATAATTTCAAACGTAATCATTTAACAACACCAAAATTACCCACATCACATTTAGTAGGAGCCAATCAATTCCTACTATCAAAGGAATGTACAGTACATTGAAAAAGTATTCATACCTTGGTACTTTTTCACACTATGTTACAAGTACAAACTTTAATATATCTTTATTTGGATTTCATATGACAGGCCAACAGTACTTGTGAAGCGGAATTGATTTCCTTATGTTGTGTGAAATTTGCATTTTGAACTGGGACGCTTAAAAGTTTTTAAAAAAGATAACTTACAAATGTCTGATCCTTTCTGAAACTACCAGAAAAATGTGCAATTCTTCTGTATCCTGTAACTGTGAACATGAATTTAGCTTCATCTATCTCTTTTTCAACTCTGGTTTAGCTATGTATGCCATGAATTTCTAAAATAAATATACAAATTATGTATGATTTTCTTCCCACCTCACTATTTTGGTCTATTCTTTTGGTCTATCACAAAAAAGATCCTTTATTTGTAGTTATTTCAGAATATAGAAAAGTTCAAGAGGTATAAAACTTGTTGTTTCCTTGGGGTATACAGTAAACGTAGCAATTCACTGAGGACTCTTTTCTCAGCTTCTCCTCAATTTGGCAAAGACAGATGACTATTGCATTTAAATGAGACGGGACTGTTTTGATTTTAACTTAGGAAGTGGCTTTAGGAAAATGCCTACTTGTCAACATTTACCTAGGTTTGTAGTCAGTAATAATTAAAACCTTTGAAAAAAAAATGGAACTGGAAAACCCCAAATTCATCTTCCCATCACTGACTGTGGGGAAGATTAGAAGGGAAGTTCCTTCCCCACGTTTCCGAAGCCGACTGTAAGAAAAGGCCAGTTAGACGTTTGCTTTAGTGACGCCAACAAAGTTAATTATGTCAGTGTACAGTAATTTTATTTTATCTGACCTGAATTTAATTTCATTGTGTCTGCTTATCTGCACATCCCAGTGCATAGATCAATTTTAATGTTTCTTTAACAAAGGGTGGCTTTATGCTTTCACGGTTGCTATTTTTAATAACAAAGTACTGTCTGTAAAATATTCCTCGACTCCAATCCCATTTGTGACTCAAATATTTATCTTATTTTGCTTCTTGCCTCCAGCAGAGCTTAAGTCTAACTCTATTTTCCTGATAAACCCCTTAAAATTTTATATCACCAACAAAGTGTGTATAGAATGGTTTTTAAGTGTCAGCATTGCACCTTATTTGCTCTTATAAGGTTGAGTGTGGCAACACACCGAGTTATGTATTTTATTAATCTTATAAAAATAGGCAGAAAAAAACTTTCCTTTTAGTATCTATTGTATTTCTACAACATAAAAATGAAAGTAAAAGTGCATATAAAGCACAGTGTTACTGAAGCTTCTGCAGAGGTTGTGTGGTTTGTTCACATTGCTGTCGCACAGTTGTTGTCCTTTTTTATAAATTGGTTTGGAAATATTACTGCATGCACAGCCATAAAAAATTAATGTTTGTCACACTCATTTAAGCTAAATCCTCGCTGGTATTTTGAGCTACTGGGTCTTGTCAGCAACTGCCCAATTAAATTTGAACCTGCAGTTACTAAGAAAGAGATTTTTTTTTTTTTATTCCTTCCAAAAAGTACAGGTATTAACACATTTGCAGCAGTTAGTGATCCTGCTTTTAAACACTGTTGCCCACTCAACACGGGGCAGCATGCTTCATGCTTACAAAAATAGAAGCTCACTTACAGTCTGTTATCTCTTTCAACCTTATTCAATTTATGCAGGAATGCCATAGTAAGAAAGTCAGACAGTACAATTTCAGTGAAGTTACACATAAAATACAGTTGAAAATAACGAAGCGTGAGGGTATTTGGGTAAGAAATACACATACGCTCATTCTTGTCATATATTTATTCTGGGTTTTTTTTGTCTGTTCACTTTTTTTGATGATTTGTTTTTAATTTAATAATCGTTTTGCATAGGGGAATGACTGTACAACACACAAGGCCTGGAATTTATAAAAAATAAGGATTTTAAACACAATTTTATTTTGTGGATTTTTTCTAATCCAAACAGGGTCAAAAGTATACATACAGGCTTAGTTGGAGGGAAGCTGCATAGTTTTAGAAGCTATGACTGTGAACTGACTGGATATTTGTTGGAGTTGTATAATTCCATTGAAATTGGAGCATTTTATGACATGGACAAGGCTATGGAGAGCAGTTGGCACATTATCAAAACAGCAGCGATTGAGTCCATTCTACAAGGTCTATATTAGTCTGCCTTAGCCTGCCTGTGTTCCAAAACAGTTCCGATGTTTGTTTGAGCCAATGTCCTGTTGGTTGAGTCCAAATTTCAAAGATCTAAATATTTTTACCATTCCATCCATGCCTCACCATGACTCCTCTAAACATACCTCTTGTTTTTGCACAAATAATTTATTCTTTGTCTTAGACCTTTTTCCAGATGCCAGTTGGAACAAGGGCCATTTTCTGGACAGCACCCTCTCAGTCCAGGCTGATTGTAAACTTGTTTCACTATGAACAGTCACCCCAGAGTTCGAGCAGTTTTCTGTCTTTGGCAGACTTGAGGTGCTGAGCACCCAGACCAATTTCTTTTTATCTGAGGGTGACAGTTTGGGTCAGATGGTTGAACCTCAATCAATCTGAGTATTCCAGCAGAACGACCATCCGAAGCACACTTCAGATCATGCTTTGGAAGGCTGACATTAAGATTCCTGATTGGCCTCCACAAAGATCTGGCCTTAGCTCTGCTGTAAATACTAGCAAACTAACCATCTTAAATGAACTCTGTTAATCTTAGTAGGAAGAAGGATAAAAAATACAGTCCCAATTCTACAAGGCCTTTGTTTATGGCTACAAAAAGCTTAAAGCTTCTCTTCAACCTTGCTTTAGGAGATCTATTCACATATTAATGACAAATATTTCTTGTCATGTTCTCTTGACAGGGTGTAGATTACAAAAGATGCGCAATAATCTCAAAAAATTGCTGAACAGATATGTTGTGTAATAATTGCACATGGAAAAAAAATGTTCAAATCTATCACTAAAATTATATACTCTATCAAAACTGAGGACATATATATTCTTTGTTGTCGAAGGTGCCAAGGTACTGGATGTAAGGTTCTCCAGTATGAGTAATTGTTCAGACATTTTTGGCATCTGCCTCTCCCATGATGTGTGAACACTTTGATTCTCATTGTTTATTTATTCCTAAAAACTTTTTACAGAGTTCCCAGTGG
Source organism: Gambusia affinis (assembly GCF_019740435.1). Classification (NCBI taxonomy): domain Eukaryota; kingdom Metazoa; phylum Chordata; class Actinopteri; order Cyprinodontiformes; family Poeciliidae; genus Gambusia; species Gambusia affinis. Next base: position 14,478,372 of record NC_057878.1, read on the forward strand.
TTTTCTTCTTTACCGCCCGTTCACTGATCAGCACTTTCCGAAAACAATCTTCCTGAGGACTGTCTGGTTCTTTATTGACTTTAGGATCAATATTTGGCATTTGGGTGCCAACGTCTCATCTAGCCAGGTCCAAACCTAGTCATAATAAAACAAAACCCCCCTCCAATGCCTCATTGTATCTATCTTTAGCTACTTGCTGCCAGTTCTGTCTTGTTGAGAACGTCTGAGGAGACGTGAGGTGAAACCTGAGAGGATTGGATGTTTTCCTTCACATTGATTTTGAAGTTGTTTTGGGATATTTTTCTCTTTTAGCATTTTTTTGCGTCTTAGTGCTGCAGCCCAAGAACATTTGCAGTGCCTTAAGATTTAACAGCTTATTCCTATAAACATATCCATTAATCATGAGTTGAAGGTAATTATGAATGTAGGTCTTTTAAACTATCAGCAGATGCTACATGTAATACAGCAATTTGCAATGTTCCACTTAGCAAACCGACATGCAGAGTGGCTCCCCTTCTCACCTCTCATCCCTGTGGGGCGGGGGTGCTGGGGGTTCTGCTAGGCGTGCTCCCCACATAGATCAAATATCCACATTGGACTTCACAAGCATCCACTTGGCTTTTCATTGCATACAAGTCATCAAAGGCCAGACATAGAGCTAGATATGCTAATTTTGTTGTGCTTGTCACTCCAAAATGCGGTGCACATGGCGGTGGGAAATTCTGTACATTAATCATAATCGTAATTATATCGGGACACCTTTCACAAGGGCAAATAAAGCATATAAATATTTTATCACTATTACCCTCAATGTCAAATGCAGTATATGTGGTGGTTGTATATTTATGTTCCTGTCAATAGTAAATTGAGGGTTTAGCATATTTTCTACCTGCTACAGTCCCTGATTTAGGCTTTTTGGGTTCTTATTTCAGTAAGCATTTTTCAAATGCCGGAGTTTGATAAAATTCATGTTTCCATTTTCCGAAGGCACCTGCTCAAAGTCAAATTTTAACCTTTTAGTACTGTGTGGATGACAAACATGTGATGTAAATTCTCATTAACTTAAAAGAACACAAGTTTACTTTTAATTGAAAAACTAGTTAGGTAATATCTAAGAAGATAATTAAAAACTAAAAATGCTTAAATTGATTCTTCTCTATGCAGACTTTTTATTTATTAAATGAACTTCAGAGACACCTCTAGAAAGATTCATGTTTAAAAACATAAACATATGAAACAAGGTTTTCTCTTTTTTCATTTTCACTTATGGGTTTTGACATTTCTTGATGATAACCAACAACATAGTGGTATATAATTATAAAATAGATTACATTTTTCTAATTCAAATCTGAAAAGTAGGATGTGCATCTATATAACACCCCCTATCACACCACTCACATAATCTTGTTTGACCAGCTGCTTTCTGAGGTGACCTAATCAGTCCACCAGACGTTTGTTCAAGAACCTTCGTGAAAAAACAGCATCCCAGATACCAGGGAGCACATCAGACAGAGCAGCGATAAAATGGTGGAGAAGTTTAAGTCAGTTTAATGTTTTAAAATAATATCCTAAGCTGTGGAGAGAGTGTGGCTCAACTACAGCCTACCAAGACGCTGGTCTCCACCTAAACTGACAGACCAGGTCAGAGGAGCAGCAACAACAAAAGCAGCTGCGAGATTTGATTAACTATGGAAGAACTTCACAGAACCACATCTCAGGCACCTGTTAGAGGTTACAAAAATTGTACGAGTTGTGCAAAGATTCACCTTATATTTCCAAAGTCACCATAAACACATAGATAGAGCTACAAGGTAATTTATTAGATTAAGTCCTATTTCTTTAGATCAGCCTTTTCAGCTATTTTGTAATCGAGAATGGGCTAAAAAATTATTCCCTAGATGTGCAAAGTTGGTGGAGACATCCTAAAGGCTTAGGGCTGTAATTGCAGTGAAAGGCGGCTGAATACAAATGCACAAGGACTTGACATGTTTTTCTTTGAAAATATGCAAAACCATGTATCATTTTTTCTTCTGCTTCACAGGTGTGTGCTATTTTGTGTCAGTATCTTTGTGTCACGTAAAACTCAGATAAAACACATTGAACTTTATGATCAAAACTTGACAAAATAAAAAATAAAAAAAGATGTCCAAAGGTTATGAATACTTTTATATGCACCAGTGTATTTACTAAAAAAAACTGTCTTCAAATCTTTTTTAATATGTTGTCTGCACTCTCTGTATTTTTATGCATTTTTCTATGCTGGAACTGACACTTTTAAAATGCCTCTGCATAAAAACACCCTATTGTTCAATCAGCACTGTGTTTGTGCTGTTTTACTGCATTTTTATCCTTGTAGCAAGGAGGTGTATTGTTATGATATATGTTCATAGATGAAAAATTATGGTGCATTTGCTAGGAGCATATGCTATTCCAAAAATTTTTATTCTTGTCTCTGTTTTTTTTCCTCTTTATGCAGAATCTCTGGAGGATAAAAAAAAATACTGTCATACCGTCGCACTTTGCTTCTTTTATTGTAGACGTTTTCTTATCAGTGAGACTCTCTTTCCTCTTGAATATGTCCTCATTCACCCAAGGACATCTACTCATTGAAATGTTCTCCTCCCACTTATATAAAACATGAACAGGATTTTCATTATGAATTCTGACATGCCTCAAAATGTGATAAGAATACATGCATTTAATTCTGATTGAGGCAAGTGCTAATTTCAAGAAGGAACTTGGCTATTCGGGAAGAAAACCCCTCTGGAGACATTAGTCAATGTGGAGAATAGATACTGTTAATACACCATAAGACTAGAGGCACAGATGTCAGCAATGCAGCCTCCATCTATTGTTTGTGTTAGCACAATAACAAAGCAAAAAAAAAAAGGCTTTACCAAATATTTTTGCACAGTTTGGCCTTGTAAATGTGAAAATTCTGTATGTTAAATACTTGAATGAACAAAAACTCTTTCATGCATTGTATCAATAGGTAAGCACACAATTGTGTCATTCATCGGTCTTCATGCCAGTCCATCTTTACTTGTTGTAATATATGCAATTTCTGAGAACTAAAATAAGTACATAGAGGAACAACACTGAGAATACTTAGTGTAGCTTTCCTGCTGTAAAGAAATCTTTAATTATTAATGGTAAGAGGAAAGGCAATGCCCCAGTACTGTGTGAGAGCTGTTGCTGCGAAAAACTGTTTTGCTATCTTAAACAGAAACATCGTCATTTTTAATCATGTATTAAAGACTAACATGGTTAGCAATACAAAATCAACATACTGTTTTGTGATTTTCAAAAGGCTGCCAACAACCAACAACATATTGCTGCATGTTTTATGACAGATGGTGTTGGTCAAAAGAACATAGAACAACTTTGTTCCCTGTTGAAAGGCTTTCTCTCATTCTCCCCCATTCTAAATCACAGGTAGACAAGCCTGAACTTAGGGTAGATGTAGTTTACTATTAAATAACTTCTTACATCGTTGTACTTTCTCTGACTTCATTTTTAAACTTTTCCCTGACACTGGAAGAAGCTATCTTTGATTCTTCATCCCCTAGTAACAGCATCCATGCTAAGGAGCATTGTGGTCAACAGTCGCTTTTGGTGTGGTGCTGTCAGGTCTAAATAAGTCCCTGGAATTCAAACTCTATTAACCCTTTTAAAGGATGTATTATGTAAAATCAACTTTTTTGAACTTTATATCATGTCGTAATGTTTTTCCCTTAGTGTTGCTTTAATTATTTCATCCATGTTTGAGAAATGCTTGAGTGTCCATGCCAGTCATTCGGGGGCACCCAAACGCTTGCTCTACCAAATGAAGGGTTTAGGTGCTTTTTTCCCACAAAGCTCCTCCTTGGAGCTGCAGTTTCCATCAGAGCTTCTGCCTCACAGAGCTCCCCCACCCCGCGACTTGATTTTGACTTGAATTCATGTTTGTGTTTTTTTTACCTCAGAGGAAATAAAAACTTTTAAATAATTTTTTTATTTTCTTTGTTTTAGCAAACATTTACCATGGACAAGCATCTATGTCTCAATCACTGGAGATTCGATAGGGACACACTTTAATTTTTTGTACAATTTTTGTTAATTTGACTTTTTCCCTGTAAAACCTTAGTTTTGATTCTTGCTTTCTGCAGAATGAATGCTGCATTACATTTGCATCAATGCAACAATTCACACCTAATAGCAACTGATCAAATTTCCATGAGAAAAGGAAATGCTTTGAATGCTATTTAATGCCCGAGACTGTCGTGCCGTTGAAAGTCATTCTTTTGTGTTGTTGTTTCATTTTAAATGTGGTGTTCTTGTCCTCTTGATTATCCATCAGTTAATGGGATTGTACCAGCAAACCCCAGAGAAAAGGCGATGACACAGTGCACACATTCTGCACTCAAATTACTGCTGTGAATGACTTGGCTGTTTAACTGAATATAAAATTAGTTTACATCAGCATTCAACTAATAGCCTCAGAATTACAATACGTTCTGTGTGCCACCTTAGAAATGTGCTTGTTTCTGCTTTTGTTGTAACTTTACAACCTTTAGCTCTAGATTTCATTTGGTTTTAATACCATGGGGAAACAAACAAGTTTTAGTCTGTCTAGGCTCAGATCTAATGAGCCCTATATAATTTCCACATGACATGATCATAATGCCAGAAAGGATGTTGCATCTTCATTTATTTGTGCAGAATTCACCAACATGCTTTTAAGCTAAATTCATTAAACATTCTCTTCATGTCTTTGAACACTCCCTTACAGATAGTCTATTGATCCTAACCCCTTAAGCAATAGCAGGTGGGAATTAATTTGCTTGTAACAGCATATTTTCCAGTGTTTGTTTGTGTATTCAGTGTTTTTAATTCTGAGCTTTAAGTAACTATAGTCAGTCATATGATTGTTGAGTTAATTTAAAACTTTTTAATTGCATATTTATGGGAAAAAAGATTATCAGGCAATTGTGTGACCTAAAAGGAAAATATTGCAGTAATAATAAAATATGCCTTTTATCTCTCTAGGTTTACTTATTCTCTATGATTTGTTTTTTTATTTTTTACTTATTATCAATTTGCAGTTGGGATTTTCTTGACCTATCTATTCAATTTGCATCTTATTTTAGCCCAGTTCCGTCATATTTCCTGCTCTTAAGTTTACTCATGCAAAATTGCAAATGCTTTTCTTGGTTTTTAGATTTTTTGGCACTTTATTCAACAGCAAATTGACAGGAAATGAGGTGGGGAGAAAAGTGTAAGACATGTAGTGAAAATCATAAAACAGGGAATTGAAACGAGGACAACCGCGTCGAGGACGATAGCCTCTGCACATGATGCATGTTGAGCCGCCCAGTGCCCCCATGTTTTCTCCACCACTGAATGAAGTAGTTTAAAGAAGTCTAAACACTCAAACCCATCATCCAGTCTGATTAAGTGTGTTTGGCTTATACCTGCATGTAAAAACAGTTTTGGCTCCAAGCAATGTTTTACCTCCCTTTGACTTGACTTGACTTTCCAGTTAAAAGTAAAAAAAAAAAAAAAAATCTAAATTCATTGTCTCAGAAAATTAGTACACTACATTAAACCAATCAGAAACAGAAATTTTAAGCATGTACTGAAACGTATGTACATTTCTATGCACCTAATACTTGGTTGGGCCTCCTCTTACATGAATTTCTGCATCAATGTCCCGTGGCATTGTGTAGGTGTAAAGGAAGCGTAGGTTGCTTTGATAGCTGCCTTCAGGTCATCTGCCTTGTTGGGTCTGGTGTCTCTCATCTTCCCTTCACCTTTTCTCCTTAGCCCAAGTAAGACACCATTGATGGCTTCTTCCAATAACCCTTAAACATAACACAGAATTAGTTACAAGGAGTACTCAGAACAACAAAGTAAAAGTTTTGGAAAAAGTCATTATAAAGACCTGCTCTCAATCCCATAGAAATTTTGTAAGTAGAGCTGAAAAAGATGTCTGCGAGCAAGGCGGCCTATATACAGTTGAAATCAAGTATTTACATACATCAGACCAAGCTTTTCTTGCTTTTAGTTAGTTAGAATTACCAAAATAATTTCTATTTGTTAAAAGCCAGAGAATTTGGTGAGAAGATTTTTTTTTTTGGTTTTTTTATAGAATTTTTTTTGGAACATTCCTCAAATTGAAAAGTTTACATACATTTGGTTAGTATCAGGGATAACTGTCTTTTAAAATTTGACTTGGGTCAAACCTTTTGGGTTTCCTTCCAGAAACTTCTATAGGTCAAGTATCACATTTGAGTTAATTAGAATCACACCTGTGGATGTCATACCTGAAACCGGAAACACATTCCCTTCTTGTTTGACACAATGGGAAGATCAAAAGAAATCAGCCAAGATATCAGGAAGAGAGTTGTGGCACAGCACATTTCTGGCTCATCATCAGCAGAAAGGTTGCTTACAGCTATTCACTTAGCAACCAGAGGCTTCCTACTAAAATGGAATGGGTGATAGAAATCACCTATGGACTGGAAATATTTGAAAGAAATACTGAGCTATAACATTGAATTCACAACTTTGAAGTTAAACAAAAGCAAATAAATTCAAAGTTTTATATTCTTGTAAATTGATCTTGGAAAGAAGAGGAAAGCTGGACTCATACCCCCAACATTGATCTCATAAGGGCTGAGAGTGGCTTCAACTGTGACTCCATAAAAGGCTTGTCAGGGAGGACCAAGGGACACAGCAGATGGCAGAGACCATATGCTGTGAGTCTCTTCGGCCATGCACTCTGAGGAATAATTCAGAGAGGTGGCCTACCTTTGCTAGTTTATGCACAGGACACTGTGAATCAACTTGAGTCACAAGATTATTTACACAGTACAGCCCTGTCACAATGTCATGAGGTACACATAAAGATCTTTAATTTTACGCAGCAAAGAACTTCAAAAACAAACCCAGGTAGCTTATGAAGTAGCTTGGGTTAGTACCTTGAGAGATGTTTTGAAAATGAACATTTTGATTCAGTAATCAACAAAAACAAATATTGGTATTGCTTCCTTTAAATGTTAAAAAAATGCAGTTGAATTATATGTGATTAAATCATATGCAGTAGGATTTCTGAATGTCCCACCTTTTCATTGTAGATACATCAGGAAAATCAGAATAGCAAAGCACATGTTCTAAAAGGTTTTCTGACACATTTACATATATTTAGGTATTCTGTACCTGTTTCTGGCTGTTACCATAGTATGGCAATTTTGACTTGTGTAGATATCTCTGTATAATTGGGTGTGTTGTAGCCCAATTCTGTTTGCATGTTAATGGTAAGCTGTTAACTATAGCAGTATTATACTGCCTTTACCCTAACCCTCTAGTTAAAGTATAAATAGATTTTGGAAATAAAAAGGTTGGGAGCCTACCTTACCCCTTTTCCACATGATGGCTGGTCTTTATTTGGAATGTTGCTTTCTAATAAATAAAACAAATATAAAACTTCACCTCTTTTGGGTAGCTCATATCCTAGTATTTCTTTCAAACCTTTGCAAACAAAAGCCCAATAACATTTCAGCTTTTTACATTGCCAAAAAACTTGTGAATGATCTACATCTTTCTCGTCCTGTGACAACTCTGGTCTACTTTAAATCAAAGCAATTAGATTTTTCTTTTGAAACATATATGAATAGTAAATATACATAGAAATGTTTATGCCGATCCATTCATGGGGGAGCTACTGCCTTTTGGTTGATATGTATTTATGTATATCTGCTGAATAGCAGGTAATTCTATCGAGCTAAAGTCATTGTGTAGTGTCATTTTAACCTTTACCACTTAACATGACAACCAGATCCATTCTATATCACTGAAAGAAAGCCAATTTTAGTAGGAAAAAATACACTGAAATCTTCTTTTAGGGTTCCCGTAGCACTGGTAATAAGATCATTGGTAATAAGATGGCTGACGTCAGTTGAACTGTTTAAGATGTAAAAGTGACAGGACGCGATGACAGAGTTTTATGACATTTTACATAGGTTTTAATGAATGCCTGAGAGCATGAATACCCGTGTTTCATTAAAATTAAAATAATAAATACATTTTTATAGCTTTGCTCTGTTGTAGGAAAAGGGGTAAAACATTAGTATGCATTAAATCTGCTGCTGCTTTGGTATTAATATGTTAATAGAAGTAGGATCTGCTTCTCAGTATGAATGTTAAACACATTGATCAGAGCAAAGGGAAACATTGCTCTGCTCTGTTAGTCATGGACAAATAGACAATGAATGTTGGGCCCATTGTTTCAGCCTTACTGTCCTTTTGATATTGAATGACTTGCCAAAGGCCAGCTTTGAGATGAGACCATTAGTTGGAACTCCCTTCAGCTACTATTCTTGGTTTTGCTGATAAATGTAGACAATTTATCAAGAAAAACATTTTGTTTTGATAATGGTGTTTGAAAACCCTTTCCAGCCTCACTGGATTGTCGAGTTTTTTTCCCCCCTCTTTGAATGAAAAGACATAAATTAAAGAAACACAAAAGTTTAAAGTTAGGCCATAATTCTATCATTGGGCAACTAATAAAATCTACTTTCATAACAAAAATATTAAGATAGTTTCTCTAGTAGAGTGCAGGATTGTGTTCCTCCTTATACAGAAGGACTAAAATAAATTTAAATATGCGTTCTGATGAGGTTATTATGATGTATCAAAAGAACTTTTTTCAAAATAACCTTTAAACTGGTATTAAACATACTTTTTGTTAGTCTTGCATTTCTGAATTAAAAGTGGTTTATTTATTCTGATTTCAAGTGTTGCTATCATTAACTATAGGAAAATCATTGTAATCGTCACCATAATTAACAGAAATAAAGGCTTCATATAGTCTGTGTGTAACCAATCTGTATGTGTTTAACCAAGTGAATTGTGTTACTGAAATAAACTTGTAATCAAAGTTACTAATTCAGTTTTTAGATCCCAATGAGGAATTATGAAAATTACAGAATTATTGACTGGAGATTGACGACAACATCTCTGGGTGCCGCATTTCTGCTAGTTTCTCCAGTTGCAGAGACTATTGAGGAACCCATCGGTCAAATTAAGGAGGAAAGCTCTAATATTGATTTCACTGAATAGGAGTAGGAAGACAAAATCAGCAGCAAAGAGAATGATGGCAGGCTTTTGGGTAAGACAGTTCATGCTTTTTTGGGGGATCCACATGCCCAGTGATTTCCCCCATGTCCACTTTAGACTTGGTAAGAATATTATTGCCTTGGATTCTGAAATATGTAATGCAATTTGACAACTTGCTGTCAACGCCCCTGAAAGATTGTCACAGTTGGCATGATGAGAAGAGTCGCACGATTACTTTTAAGATATTAAAACCAGGGCCGTGCTGTGGTGGCGCGACCCACGTTTGGAGGCCTTGAGTCCTCGCGGGTTTGATTCCCGGACTTGGCGACATTTGCCGCATGTCTTTCCCCCTCTCCTTCCCCCCTTCCTGTCAGCCTACTTTCATATAAGGGACACTAGAGACCACAAAAAGACCCCTTGGAGGGGAGGAAAAAAGAAACAACTTGTAGTGAAAGCTGTAAAAAAAAATCACAATATATTTATTCGGGGTGTGATGAAAAACTGCAAACAGATGAAACGGTGTTAAATCGAGGCTAAAACCCACCTCTTCAGAGTTGGGTTATCTGCTTGATGATTTTGATGACGGCATATGACAAAATGTAATGTTTATTGTCTGTTTCACAGCTGGTGACTGCATAATGTTTTAAGATGTAAAGCACGTTGAGCTGCCTTGTTTCTGAAATGCGCTACACAAATAAACTTGACTCAACAGATCAAATCTTTTATGTGTCAATGTGCATATCAATTAGCTTTGATAGCGCTGCACATCAACTTAAGTTTATTTCAAATTTGATACAAAATGTACAGCTCTCACTCTCAACTTGCTGCTGCTATTAACTCAACTCAAAGCAGATAATTTCTCTCATTGTAAAACAAGCTGATATAAAAAAGTTTTGAGCTGAGTGCACTGCTCATTGTACCCTTTGTAAAAGCTGCTTTGGGCCTTTTTAGTGTTGCAGCCTATTAACTGAATGACTTAAGCTGGTTTAGAGGGCTAAAAGTAATAACTTGGGAAAAATGTTACCATATCGGTTCTACTTGGGCAAAGAAAATTGCCTTTAAAACTGTAGATGACATCAATGCAAGTATTTGTATTCAGTTAGCTCTGTGAACCGTATTGGCCGTTACCAATGTGTGTTCTGTGCTTCAGTAGATGGATTATCTTCGAGGCTACAGTGCTGTTTTAACCTTGTCTGGAAGGTCGGGGCACTTTGCTGAGTGCTGAAGTCCCTTGAAAGCTTCTTCCCATATGTTGATGTATGACAGGCTTATTTTTAAGTAATGTTTTGCTCTGTTGAGACTGCTGGAGTACATGGAGTTGTTGTCAAGGTAGACTTTTTTTTTTTTTTTTACTCTTCCTGACATTCCCTTGAAGAGACCAAACTCAACAGAAAGAGTGCACTAGTGAGATTTGTTCTTGCTCCTTTTTGGCAACAAATCTGTTAGAAAGCTGCAGTAATATTTGAACTTCGCTTGATGTATTTAGATAATTTCAATTTTTCAGCCTGTCAGCCAAGCAGGATGTTCAACATGGAGCGGTGTGTGATTGCCTCAGTAGATATTAACGTCATTTAAATGCCTTCCAACAGAAAAGCAACAAATATTTGTATTTGATATAACTGAATATTGTACTTATAAAAATGTTATTTCCAACAATTGTTCATTATTTTGTGTATGAGGAGAGATTTGAGCAAAACTATTGAAAATCCTATATTTTATTTTAGTAAGAATTAGTCCTTACTAATTAAATTGAAAGCATGTTTATTGGAATAACCTTGTTATGTGCTTGTTGTGTAGAATATATCTCATCAGTGACTGTATATAGCAACAGTTGGAGGAGGAGCATTGAGATGATACTCTATAAGGCTGGAAGAAAGCATAAGAAAGAACCTAGCTCTGCATGATGCAGAGAAATTGTGTAGAAACAAATAGTCCAATATCACTCTCTCTGTTTGCTCCAGTGGTATGAAATATCTTCCGCTAAAATGAAATAAATTAATTTGCTTTGTTGAACTGTACCAATAAGTCAACATCTACATCATGCATTGCCATTTAATGCAAACTACATTTTCCAGGATTCATTTTCAGAAAGAACAAGCTCAATGCTCTGAGTCAATTCAAATCTCAGTGAACCTAAAAAAATGAACATGAGCAGAGCTACATAACAAAACAGAAACTGCCTATTGGTTATTAAAAGCAACACTCTTCTTTATCTGCAGCAGCAGGTATTTAAGATGATTTTCTGTCCCTTTTTTGAGGTGAGATCATCCAGCTATTCTAACTAGGTCATCCTTAAGAACAGCTGTCTGTACTAATTTCCTTCTTTAACCTCACATGAGCCACCAATGAACCTCCACCAAACCTTACATCTGCCACATCCAGTGACAGTCACTGGAGTTTCCTGTCTGATCTTGATGCTTTACCTTATGAGTCATATTAAGTGTTTTTAGTGTTATATGTTACTTCGCATTGACCTTATCTCTGAGTATCTGACGCCTTGTACTTTTGGACCCTCCAGCTATGTTAGGGTGAAATCTGGAGGTATATCCTTCCTTGAGAAATATTTAATTCATTTTTGTCTTAAGGAGGTTTTACCAGAAATAATAATAAAAATCTTTCTGAAATTTTAATGAGTCTTAAGATTATCTTCAAAAGTAATTACATCCTGTGAGCCTATTCACTTAGTTATACGGTGTATTCATTTTTTTTGTTGTTTTTTTGTTTCACATAACAGATGATAATCGATTGATACAGATTCAGGGAGATGTGTATAGAACAAGTGCATCTGCAGAGAAATAAAATCAGCATCTGATTGCAGCTTGTTAACAAAGGGAAGCATGAAATGCTCTAGAAAGTCCTGGTAGATGGCTGCAATGGCTGTGTATTTCAGAGGAATGTGACATTTGCAGTACATGTCTAGTATTCTTCTGTGTGTGTTGGCTCTTGTTCCACAGACTCCAACGTCTGCTCAATCCTTGTGAAGCTCTACCAAATTCTTGAATGGATTTTGCGGCACAATTCTCCCAAATCTGTTGTTGTTCTGCCTGTAGCTGGTGCATCTTTTCCTATCACACTTCTTTTATCCACTCACTTTTCTATTAATATGCTTGGATACAGAGCTCTGTGAACAACCAACATCTTAGCAATGACCTTTTGTGGCTCGCCGCTTGTGAAGGATGTCAATGGTTGTCTTCTGGACATCTGTCAAGTCAGCAGTCTTCCCCATGATTGTGTAGCCTACTGACCCAGAGAGAGAGACTGTTTAAAGGGTCAGGAAACCTTTGCAGATATTTGGAGTTAATTAGCTGATTAGGATGTGACACCACAAGTTTCCATTAATGACCTTATCCACAGCATTCTAATTTTCTGAGACACTGAATTGTGGGTTTTCATCATCTGTAAAGCCATACTCAATATAAAATTACAAGAAACAATGGCTTGGAATATATCACCTCATGTATGATGAATCTATATTATTTATGAGATTCACTTTCTAAGACGGCTATCAAGAAATATTCTACTTTACATATATGACGACTGGGTTTGAAAACTCCTGCACTACACAGTAGTTTTGAATAGAAGCAAAGTCAACACACTAATATTCAACCAGACTTCAGCTGGTTCTTTTGGGTCAGACACATTGAGAAAAACTTAGCAATTGTTTTGAGAGAAAAAGTATTGGTTTTATGCTAGCTGTGAACACATGCAGACATTTTGTTAAGGCAGAGAAGATGTAAAAGGTAAAAACTTCTATATTAGCAGGCATTTTCTTTCCTGTTAAACATTATGCTCACACATAACAGCCTCATTCCCCACTTTGGTCTGACTTTTTGCTGCTGGGATATTTGTATTAGTCAGAGCATGAGCTCAGATATATCTCTGTCTGTTACACTTTGAAACACTTACCATTATTTCATAATCTTGGGGCAAAAATCTATCTGAACAGAGACATGTTTTTTATGGGAATCCATCTTCCTCACATGTGTTCCACAAAAATGTCTAATTTTTCCTGCATAAAATCTGTTTTTTTGTACCAAAACTGTTCACTCTTTACTCTTTCTGTTGACAATAAATGACAATTTGTAGAAAAATAATAATTTATTTTAAAGGTAACAATCCAGTATATGTCTACATTGACACAGAGTCACATGGCTCAAGGATTGCCACAGATGGAACGTCACATAGCAGTGCTGTCTTTCTTCATGATCTTGACTCAAAAGCCTTTTTTTTCCTTTCAGAAAAAAGTATATTGTAAAACTTCAACAAAAAACTTAAATTAGGCACACTGTGATTTATTTATGTTTCATATCTTCAATATTTTAGGCTTTCTGTCTTAAAAATATTATATGGTCTTGTACTTATTTTTTAGTGTTTGCTGTATTGAAAATATATTTTCTGCTCATTGTTCAGCCAAAAGCCATTCTAAAAGAAGGCTGCATATTTTATATACTTACCATAAAGGCTATATGGCAGTGATACACAACCATGACAACTGAGCAGCACATTACATAAAGTTTTCTGTGAAGATTCAGTATTATTTTATAGACCATGCAGTAGTCAGCTGAACTGGCCGGCTTTAATTTTATGCAAATCCCTTTTGCCATCAAGTCTCACGCCTTTCCTCATTGCACTGTTCACACATTTATTCACACAAACATCCCCCTCACATTGCCATATTACAGTTTGTAAATGAGGTTTAGAAAAAATGTTCTGTTATTTTGTTTTGGCTTCATGAATATGGAATAGAAATTCTGCTTTGTGTAATACTAATTGCTAAAAATAGTGTGCCCTCAATCATGTAGGTCTGCCTTAACCTTAGGCACAAACTGTGTTGTAACAGAGTTAGATTTCAGAAGTGAAAGGATCACTCCACGGTGTGCCATCACATGATTTGTGATATGATGAAATTAGAAGTATTTCTGTCATGATGATCATGAGATGGAACCGAAAAGAGTGCATGCATCAGCTGATATTGTTTAGCTGCACACTGAGGTCACCGAGTACGAGACACCACATGCCATTTCTAAAATCATCTACAGTTTTAAAATGAATTTTGTCAGGCGGAGTTTGGATTATCTGTGTCTTCTTTTATTGGCCTCTGACGAAAATGAAATTATAAGGGTCATACAGTTTTCATTAGCTTGAGTACTTCCACAGTTACATCAATTATGTACAATGGGAGAATATTTTAAAAGAATATTTCATCTGTTTCATCAGGAGCAAAAGTTAATAATAAACATCAGCATTTCATTTCATTTGCTTTCATGTCACTACATTATTTTAATTCTCTTATTTCATTGTACAAATCAGTTTATTTTGCAAAATGTCAGACTTCATTCACTGTCTCTGACTAAAAATACATTTAATTTCTCCTTCCAATTAATGTTTCAATACTTGCTTAGAGAAAGTAAAAAGTTTGTGAAACCCCATACTTGTTAGAGAAATTAGCAATTAATATTTTTGTATTTCCCTATTGGCTCTTTTGCATTTGCTCTTTCAAAACCTGCTGTTTTATTTTGATTGGAACGAGCTGTGACCACGTTTCACAATAGTCACATCATTATAAAAGTAACCCATCCTGATGAAGTTGAGCACTGAATTCTGCACCCTTCATTGTTATCCATGCATTGTTCAAAATGAATATCGTTGGAATAACAAAAACTCTAAAGAGGAAAGAAGAATCGATGTTCTTTGAAATCTGGCTAACTTCCTCACATTTAGATCCTTTATTTTCAACTTATGACTGAGAACCAGGAAATGTTTCTTTGAGTTCTAATCCCTTCTTTTTGGGAACATATAGTAGACTTCTTTAAACCACCTGACTGGCAGTGTGCAGGAACACATTTTCAGTGGTAGTGTTGCTTTACTTTTTGTTCCAAAATCTATTCCTTTGCAGCACAAAGTTGATGAAAAAATGAACTTCTAGATCACATTAAAATTCAAGTTTGAATGAACATGTGCAGACCTTGTTCTGATTTGAAAAATATTTACAAAATTTCTTCTGTTATTTTGTCTCAAGCATAGACCTTTTCCCACAATCAAGAATAAAATTCCTTAAAGATTATGTAATTTTCATAGCCAACAGTGAGACAGTAATTAACTGAGCGTGTCTTATTAATTATGTACATTGAATTAAAGCAGATTTAATCAAATTCACTCATGCTGTAAAGGAATCTGGAAAGCCATAAATAAATGTATTGTGGACCAGAGCTACTAGTTTGCTCATTATATAAGATCTGAGTTATTTGCTTCATATTAAATTTACTTTAAAAACAAATTACCGTAGATTAAATACTGAACACCCCAATTATGGACATAGGACATCCTTCTTTTTAATCCCCACTTCTTTAAAGTAATCTAGAAACTTTAGACAGTCTGTGCTTTTACTTCAACTTGGTCAAGTGTTAACTATTTTTTTAACAATTCAGCAGTAATATAAAAATACTTCTGCTTTGTTTTCCTTTTGCAGGAGAAGATCTGCGTGTTTGCACCTACGAACACACTTGTTGCACCCAAGAAATGGAAGACCGGTTTGGTCAGCAAAGCAAGCTGGACTTTGAAAATCTGCTTGATGAAACCAGTCACACGTTGAGAAGCACATTTGTCTCCAGACATAAAAGATTTGATGGTAGGTCTTTCATTCTTTAATTCTTTTCTCATATTTATTTATTTTTTGAAAATAATTTAAATACTCTGTCACCATTTTGCTTTCAGCTACAGAAAGCAAAAATTAAAGGATTTATACTGCTAGACCTAATTGTAAAGAGCTGTCTGAAGTTTTTTTTCTTCCGTTCAGAAGAGAGGAGTTGTGAAAATCTCATTAATATGCTTCTGTTTGGATTAAACAAATACAGTTTCTTGTGCAACGAATTGACAACGTGCACACAGAGACAGACTACGTTATTGAGGCTGCTTGGAGTTTTGTGCAATGTATGATTTTTTGTCTCAAACATTATTTCACTCTTCAAATCACCATCTGTTTAATTAGTTTCTTTTGAATTGGAACACACTGAGTTTTAAAGTATAGCTCTTTATCTCTCAAAATTTTAGCACTGTTTTTTATTTCTCGCAAGAATTATTTTTAGGAATATATATATATATATATATATTGCAACCATTAGACTGTGTTGATAGCTGCAGCTTATCATGAAGGACAAAGGTAGAGGAAGCCACCTCTTGTCAGAGGAAGCCACCTGTCAGCAGAAAGATTTCTTCTTATTTTTCAAAAGGACTGACTCACATATCTTTTTAATTTTAATAAAAACTTTTGAAGTATTAAAGCTAAAGAACCCTTTAATTCTTGTCATTTATAATCTTAGAATATTATCAGTATTATCACATGTGGGTGGTAAAATGTATGATATTGGTAATTATTACTGTGCAAGATTCCTATCAAACACCTTCCACATCATAAAAGGGTTTGCACTATATTTATTCTATAATCCAACTTTTGGTTTGAGACCATTTATTCAGTGGGAGGAAAAAATTGCATATTAATAAATGTTATTAACAAAGTATGGAGGTTATAGCTTACTTTTCAAAGTTTAATCCAAATTATACAAGATCCTGTTTTACATTTGGCATAAATATAGTTCATAATACTTAGCCACATTTTAAAAAGGAAGATACAAGAGAACATATTTAAGTAGGGCAAATCTGCTTGTTAATCTTCGTTCATCAAGAAAGGATTGCAATTCAATTTCATCATCCCTAAACATGCGCATACCTACAGTCTAGGTATATTCATTTTAAAAATGAATACACCGGCAAACAAGGCTGGATGATGACCCATATTTATCTTTGCATCATGCAAAATCATTGAGGATAATCGATAAATGCATAAATATATATTTTTTAATCACAAGTTCAAAGTTAAGAACTGCAGGAAAAACAAATCTTGGTGCCAACCAATTGTCTGGTTAAGGACCAAAACATATGACCAAATTAGTACAGAAGAGGTTTAGACTCCAGATCAACCTTCTTTCCAAGCTATCTCATTTTCCAAAGATAAACCCCATAGATTTAGAAGAGAAAAGGACAAAATTGAGAACTCTGATTTCTGAATGTTGTAGAGATCATGTACAGAAATCCCTGTGTCCTTGAACTTTGAAATGTTATATTAGAAAAAGAAGGAGCAGTGTTGTCTTTTTGGCGCAAAAGGTGAACTGCTGGAGTGAAAATGGTTAGCACCGATAGTTAAGTTAAATTACAATTATTTTAATATTGAGTATTTTCCCCAATTAATAAATGTAATCAAATCAAATTAAAAACACAACATGTTTGATAGTGTTATTAAGAAATAACTAACAAAGACTTCTCTAATTATCACACTACAGTCAACCTCTGAAATAAAGACAGAGTAATTATCTGGGGCTGTTTATAGTTCATTAGGATTTGCTGCAACAGTCTGCACAGTGGTGGGATGCTATAAAGAGAAATAGGAAAATTTGAAACCTCAGATTACAAACTAATAAATTAACAGTTTTGGGAAAATTTATTTTACAGATCTTACATTGTGTAATACCATATTTGTAAGTATTTTACAATAAAACAGTTTCACAAGTTGTTACGCCCCCAAGGTCTAGGGGTGGTAACATTAAAATATCCAGAGAAAAAAGGGATTAAATAAAAAGGTGATTTATTACAAAAAAAAGGAGGTTTCACAGAACCAAGACACAATACAACTTAACCCAATTGAAACAGAAGGAAATGACTAACAAATTTAAGAATGTGCAGTGCAAATTAAATTACAAAAGTTCAAACAAGACAGTCTAAGGTAACTCAAAGCAATCCAAATCAAAAGACAAAAGGGAGCACCAAACCTCCCTAGCACATGCTTAGAGCTTGTAAAAGCAAACAAGGTCAAACTGCTTTAGCAGACCAAACAAGAGTTCCAAAATTTCCCCAAAGCAGTAGCAAAACACAAAAGGTTGGGGGACTGCTTTACAAAGCCTCTTCCTACTAGCTGCCCCACTGGAGGAATGATTTCAAATGTCTTTTATATGGTGCAGGTGGGCCTCATCAACGTCTGATTGGCTTTGCTGATCCAATGGGGTGGCTGCTCTCCTGTAGCCTCTAGGCAGCCAATCAGGAAGGTGTTCTGGCACAGCTGAACCTGCATAACAAAAAAGGAAGCCTGCACAGCCTCAAGAGGCCAGGGGCCGTAACACCAGTACAGAAAAAAAATGAAAAACTTGAAATAATTGCTTAGTCTAGACTCCTATAGTTTCATACAAATTATTGAACTACACATTATATGTTCTACCTGTATACTACACTTCGTAAATGCATATCGTCACCTTTCTAAAATAATGGACTAAGTCGTTTTTTGTCAAAATTGACGGGTATTTTAGGAAGGTAACAATAAGGGATTCCTGTAAGCATAAATAAAGGATATTTAAATTATTTGCTGAAAAAAGAGTGGTGAAAACCAACCATTTCCCTGCAGTAGAAATGATGGGTGAGAGGGGTGGGGTTTGGGTGGGGGTGCTTCCAGCAGCAGCACTTATATGCATGACTCCAGGCTATCTTTCTTTCCCTTGGGATTTGCTGCCACTCTCCATATTTTAGTCACAATAGTCAAAGATGTCCTCTGCAGAGTTTATGCCAGACACTGTCTGTCTACGCTGACAAGCTGCTTAGGATGTGTGAGATGTTGTTTCCCTGATTAATATTTAATCTCACTGTGGGTACTGTATGTAATCAGTTTGAAATGTGTCTTTGCAGCAATAGATTATTCAGTACAATGTTAGTTTCTCTTTTGCTCTACCATAATATTTTCTTGTGTTTTTCTTAATGCTGCTCCAAGTTCTAAACAAGACCTCAGTATTGGGTGATTTAGATGCCCTTTCTAATCCATTTAGCACCTGACTCTGGTGTTTTACCTACGCATAGTTAATGTACAGTCCTTATGTTCATTTCCTTGTGCAGACTTGTGATGAGTCTACAGTTGTTTGGCAGTTGTTAAGCAGCCCACACATATTTCTTGTTCGACAGCCATGTATTATAAAGAGAGCATGCATTTGGACTTTTAAGGTCGTCCACACTTAGAAATATTCAAAGCTCAGTGTACCTGTGTGAGTGTTTGAACTACCGATATCCACTCTCTGACCCCATACAATCCAAAATTATATAAGGAGAAAATCTAAGAGTTTTAAAACCCTTCTTTTTCAAATATGTTCAGCTTGAAGTTCATAATAGCTGTGTACATTTTCCAAAATGAAATCAAGAAATGTGGAGGAAAAAAAAACAAAAGAAAAACTTGCTCAAGGCAGCTGAGAACTAGACGTTGCTGCTGAGTGATGACATTATGTATGGTACACCACGCTAAGGCATTACAATAACATTGCAATCCATAACAAAAATGGTGATAGTAAAATCTCTAGTTTTAGTTTGAGTTCATAAACTGGAGAGTTATATAGTAGTCTATTCAAAGACGTCAGGAGAAATGTGGCTGCTGGAACTTAGAGACCTAAAAACAGACACTCTACCCATTAACGTTGCATTAACGTTTGCCCTGCACCAGTTGGGGGAATGATCACTATTGCCATAAACTACAAGACAAAATACTAAATTTCAGTCGATATTCAGGTTAGATGATGTCGTTCTGACCAGCATTAGCACACAGGCCTTAATACTCCAATCTCTCCAAGCAAGCAGGTCATCAGAATACATTTTCTTTTTTTTTTTTATCTTTTTTTTTAGCGTTACCCCTTACACTGGATGCGGCTCTACTTCAATTCCCTTATAGGTGCTCCGGGTACAACATGTATAAATATACAAATAGATAAATGAATATAGGTTGTGTTTTGAACAAATTTAGTTTTTGTTGAGTTTTAAATATCTAAAATGTTGCTAAGACCTTTCTTGTTTCATCCATAGTTTTCACTCATTACCGTTGTTTGTTTTTTATGCAGTTATTTTGCATGGTAGCGAAATCTGAAATGGTGTAAGTTACTCAACATGTTGTTGCTAGGTAACCAAAGAGTGAGTTAGTTGATGCTGCCCACCTTGCTTTGCTCACAGTGAGAGGTAGAGCAGTTAAAGCCTTTCCTCTGCATACCTCTCCCTGAAAGTTATGCAGTTTTGGATCGGAGTTCAGTGGATATTCTATATATTGAATAGTCTACCAGATGTATTATCTATTGATATTGATCATGTGTCTATTGTGACATACGTTGATACTGATTTATTGTCCCTCTCTTTACTGAGTATATATTTTCTTTGGAGTCCGTTCTGTGGTGGAGTGAAGCGGAGACACAAGCAGTGTAAATTGAGGGTTATACAATTATTGTGCTAGTCTCACTTTTCACCATTTTACTTAGACGTCCAATTGCTTCACTAATGCAACTGTTTAGAAGTGATTCTGAGGATACTGTTTTATTTAACAAATAGCTAAACATTTTCACATCTTTTTTTTTTTGTTCAGACAAGAAACGGGGGAGAGAGAAGGCAGGAAAACTTGCAATATAGTGCCAAAGGTTGAACTTATATAAATACACATGATATATCTGTAATTTAAGGAGTAATTGTGATTTTTCCACAAATTATTTCAGGATGTTTAACATTTCTAAAGTAAAGCCATTTTACACACATTTCCTTCCACCTTAGTGCACTTACTGCCTGTGCTTTTAAGTGCCACTGTGTAACTGGGCGGTAGTTTTGCCTTAGATATAAACAGAAGGAAATGGAGAAATAAAAGGATTCTCTCTTCCACTCAGAGCAGCTCTTTTTGGACTGGCCAATCGATGACCCAGTTTATGATTGACATGTAGAATTTAAAGTGCGGCACAATAGATTGTTTCATGAAACCTCAAAAGGGCTGAAAACCAAGTTGCGTGTGTTATTCTTTGCGCTTTTAACTGTCACCTACAGAGTGACGGACTCTGTTTGCAATTGGTTGGAGTCCTGCTGAGAACACGGAGCGTTCTGCTGGTAATAACAGCTGTTTACTCTACAGCATATAATTTCTGTAGCTTATTCAGGCCTGGTTTTATAGATGGAGGTTTTGTCCACGCTGCTGTTGGAAACATCCGATTGGTTTCAGTTTGCCTTGCAAAAGCATAATACCCTTTGAACTTTTTCTCATTGTGTCAGCCATAGACATCAATACAGGTTTTGGGGATTTTATGTGATCGATCAACACAAATTAGTGCACAACTGTGAAGTTAAAAGAAAAATAATACTTTCTAGAACGTCCTTTTTGTGAGACCGAAGACAAAACCACACTATGCTTTTTTAGTTACTTATTGTACCACCTATTTCCCTTCAATTATCTGTGCTACTGTGTGCCTTTCTGTCACAGAAAAGCCAAATATAAGGCAGAGCAGTTTGTTGTTAAATGACAAAATCTAAAAAGGTTAAAGGGTTAATAACACCTTTGCAAGGTCCTGTATGTTACTTGGTTTATTTATTTGATGTGGTAAGCCTTGAAATTAGCTTGTTACTTAATTGAATTCATAACACTATATAAATAAAGATAAATAATAGCCATTTTGAAATGAAAAAACTGGAAAATGAACCTGATCACTCTTCTTGTTTTTTCCCCCCTTCTTCTATCTGGCTAACTTTATAATTACGGTTTCCAAAAATACTTTTTCTCCACAAATTCATAAAAATCTTTCTACTTTTATTATGTAGCTCAAAAGTTCAAAAAGGGAGTATTGTTTCAAGACTGTTGAAATAGACTACTGATATCTTTGCCATCACAGAAATCATCCATCAATAGGAGCATAGAAACCGAGAGCAAGAAAGCTCTGTAAAACCTCTGCACAGTCTTGTGTACACAGCTAGAAGTCAGTGCCAAACTGAGATTTGTCAGTGAAATATTATGAGCTCCCGGCATGCCAAGATTATTAAACATGCTGTTGCCCAATATTTCACTATTTTTTTTTCTTACGTCTTAATTTGGTCAAACATCTTTATTACTGATGTGTTAAGATTGATGAAAGCCTTACACATAGTTTTTTTGCCTTTTGCTACATTTCCAAACAGAATGCTAATTAATCCAGTGATGATGTATTGTTTTCTCATGCTTTCAGATTCAGTCAGACTATTCATAATGAGCCATAATTATTCATTCTAATCACTCCAAAACAGGGACAGCTTACATAAATGTCTTATGCACATTGAGAATAAATGGCTCATATTTAGTGATTATTATTTTCTAAATTTAATAATGGCTGCACTGAATTTATTTTAAATTTAATTATTTATTTTTGAGTGAACTTTTCTCAGAAGCTGCCATTATTCATTTAGCATATCCCCCAGCACTGCTGACTGATCCTATTAAGTAAAACTCATCAATAAGGCACAAATAATGTTTGAAACTCTGCATATTTAATATTACCTGAGTTCATTCGAGTGCTGTTCTTTTTTTGTATTGGATGTAAAACAAAAGGAGCCTGTGATGAAATATACAAAAGTGTAGCAAAAGGTAAGCTAATTTTATCAGCTCCCCAGAGGAACTTCTGCAGTCATTTAAAACGTATTAAACCTGATACGATGTGGAAGTGGACAATAATTATTTGTGACAACGTATCAACTTCATTTCAGACTAATTGTATGTGATAAATCAGTTTCCTGCTAAACAGATATTGGAGCCGCTGGAATCTAAGTTTCTATATAATTACTATAAATACATTCTCATTCATCTTAGCTTTTTATATTAGGTGTCATACATCCAGGAACTGAAGACCTTTTTTTCACACTTTTTTTTTTCCTGTTCTCTTGATAAAACTAGTCCAATGTGAGAGTTATGTCTTTTTTTTCTTCACCTGCATTGCTCAGAGATAATGACCACTTTAAATCCATTACACTTTTGACTGGACCATTATGATAATTGGCTGCAATGTGCATTTCTCATGTGGGGTTGGAAATGTGACCTACCTCTGCTGCACTGCTTTAAGAACGTTCTCACTTCAAGGAAAAAGTGGTAGTTGTAGAAAATGTATTAGTCTACTCAAGAGCCTGACTCAGTTAAAATCCTGGCAGTTACATAGTTCAAATACTCAAAGGATCTTTCCATGATATGGCCACAAAAACGAGGCTCTCTTACTAGTGTTCACAGGGCCCCCGTGTGATTTGTGATATCACACTGGGGCCAGGGACCAGGTGTGATATCACCTACAATAACCAGGTACTACAGAGCAGACCATCAGGCCAGATACTACAACACTGTGTGAGATGAGGACAGAGTAACAGAGTAACAGTATACGTTAAATATGTGTGTTGGACATTTCCCCCCATCAGGGGATGAATACTTTATCGCAGTATTGGCTGATCAAATCCGTGGCTTTTTTTTTCATGGGCGATGTGGCTCTCTACCCACATTTCCATTCCATCACGGGGCGGCACAAACAATTGAGTACAGCAAAAGGTTTTTTGTGAGTTGTGTTCCAGATGACTTTTATTTTTCTTATTTGGAAGTCAATCGGGTGAGGCCTACAAGAAAATGTAGCCATGCACTGCCACTACCTAATGATGCTGATCAAAAGGTCTTTTTCCACTGTTTTTCTTTTTTGTAAATCTGCATTCACCTTTAGTTTATAATCTGAAATAGTTCAGGCAGGGAAAACCCAAACTGTATTGTAGTTCATCAGCGAACCCAAGAAATTACAATAAAAATAGAGATTGTTGTCACTTCAAATGAGTCCAGGTTTGTTGTCTTGGTTCAGAGCTCATTGTTTCATGTCCATGCTGCTTTCCTGAAGTGATGAGTATCTCCTCCCACTGAACATGTTTCACTCCATGCCAGGGAATTAGAAACTCTCTAATTATAGAGCTCATGGGTGGATGCTGGGGTGGTGAAGGGACTGGAAAGAATCTAACAGGTAGTGAGCAGCAGACGGGAGGTTTTGCATGTAGTGTGATGCTTCAAGCTTCTACCTTGAATAGACTGCCAAATTTGGAAAGTTTGATCAATTTTTTGGGGTGCATTGAAGAGCAAGAGCAAAGCAACATCATAATTGATGGCATGAGCTGTCTGGCAGACTTTGTCTCATTCATGAGACACTTTGAGTCATGGTGGCTATATCGATCGTGATGTAAATAATCCTGTTTGGTCGCCTACGTTTGAATCAAACTGTTCACTAAAATTCAGCTTCTTACAAGTCCAGTACAAGCAGCAGCAAGTGGAAAAAATATTTTGGCCTGCTGATACTATTTAATACAAAAAAGTTGGTGATGAACACAGGGCATCTGACAACACTAATTTGTTTGACGGGCGGTAACTTTCTATTGGAGGAGTACAAATCATTATTGAGATTTTTTTACTTAAACATTTGGTGATCAAATTCAAAATGATGAATATAATAAAATCACTGATTTTCATCACCCACCTAAACACTGCTGCAGTCTGAACGCAACCCCCACATGGCCACGTCACTCTGCAGCCCTATCCTACTTCACCTCCTGAGCCAGGCCTGACATGCCTTCAGTGCACTCACTCAATGCACTTTACTGGAAACATTTCAGGATGACCTAATGCAGCTATGAAGCAATTCTGTTTTTCCAGAACTATAAATGTCATACCTCAGTGATTAATTAAACTGTGTGTTTGACTAAATGTCACATTAAACCTGCAGTATGCAACTTTTATAATCTTTTTTTTTTTTTTTTACATATTTGCTAAAATCTTTGAAAAGATCAATCTCTTCCACTGAGCTGCTATTGATATCTGAAGAAATCCACCATTCCCAACCAAAAACAACCAATCAGAGCCTCGAGGAGAGTGTTAGCGCTGTCACTCAACCTCATGACCGCTGCTCAATGTGCTAAAGACGGAGAAATGCCTTACTGTTACAGGAAAATCGTTTATTTGCTGTAATGCTAACTGGCCTGAACATTCACAACAGGCTGTGCTACCGGCAGCATAGTGGAGAGAAAGCTTAAAATAGTATCATTTTCCCAGGACATTGACATGAAAGTGAGTGATTTAAGTTTCATATTCTTCATCTATGTCTAAGAATTTTATTTTGACTTAAGAAAGGAAGTATGTCTTGAATGTTCTGTCTTGACATAATTTTTCATTTAAATTCTTTGTTGGAACAGTGTTGCCAATAAAGTACTTTAACTTTTCATGTAGCCAGTAATCAGATATTGCCAGCAACTCTCTCAATAAAATGAACTAGCAAGAAATCTAGCCATTTTCTTGGTGTTTTGCGGCACTTGGAGATTGAAGTGGAAGCACATTTTGTTCTTAGTCGTCTTAAGGAGAAGGAGTAGCACAAGTGTCCCAAAGCACTTGTATGTTCACCGCTCTGCATCCAGATTGCGAAAGAGTTACATGTGTATGAACTCACCGCTGGCTGATGGATGTAAATGCAACATTTTCTTTGCCTAAAATATCTACCAGGTAATACTTAAAATAAAACCTAACTAACTTTAGTGGTGTCTCTTTTGCCAAGGCCAAAGAAAGGAGGAGTCTGAAGTTGCAACGTAAATTATTATTTTTTTTCAATTAAAACTGCAACAGAAGAAGGTTAATTTGTAGTTTTCAACATGTTTTTTTTTTTTACAACTGTTTCTCTCTTCCACACCATCCATTACTGTTGCATGCACACAATCAATTATGTAAAATTTATACTGTTGGCAAGATTTTTCTCAGTGGACGACAACACTTACATAAACATGAAGGAAGTCTCCAGTGTTTCTAAACCATTCCTGTGGCAGAACTTTTACAATGAAAAGGTGATGGTGATTTATTGAGCAGTGTGAGCGAACTGCAAGTGGCTGTTGGCCATTATGCTAAAGGTACAGGATGTATGTTATTCTATCATCTGATTTTGAAACATTTTGAAAATTGATACATTTTTATTACAAAACCATGTTGTTTCACACATATACATTGGCAATGGTTAGATAAGAAAGAATTCGTTTTTCTCTTTTCAGTGTGCCTTAAGTCTTTTTAATGAAACAAAGGATGTTCTTATAAAATGTTTTATGATGCTGTCAGGTGAACAGAGGGACATGGACAGCCAGGCAGAGTGTGTCAGTGTTAAAAAACATCAAGCTGCTCCCCATAAGATACTATAAAAACAGAGATTTTTTTCATGGTGGTGCATTGTATTGCTTTGCTGTATGAATATGGAGAACAGCTGTATCTATTTGTGGAAGCTCTTTTCATATTTGGAGGGAGAGGGAAGGATCATAGGCAGGAGGAAAATATGAATCTTCAAATAAAAGCAGCAAGAAGAGGAACTCTGCAAATGAAGAGTTTGCACATAAAGGAACTTTTGAAAAATTTTGCATAGACAAAATAATTTGATCCCCTGTGGATTTTGTATGTTTAATCAGTCGAAATGAATTGAAAGCTTCTTTTTTAATAGCTTTAAAAAAGAATGCCAATCAAATCTACAAAATAACATTATACATAGCTGCTAAAATTTAAGTTGCAACGTTTTGCTAAATGGAATGGAAAAACATTTAGGTCCCAGGCAGATCATGACATAGTTGTTTTTATTAGGAAAGACAGAGCCTATGTCCTGGATCCTCTGATACTGTTTTCTTCAGCTCTCCTCATAGCGTTTTATATGTTTTAGCTGTGAGTTGAGATGGCCGTGAAGGCTGATGTGTCAAATTAACCATCTCTGAGTTGATTTGGCCACAGGTTTTCTATCGTTATCCTGCTTAATTACAATGACAGCCCATTATCCATTACAAAAAAGATTCACCACATTTTAATTCAAAACGTCTTGGCATTTTAGTTAGTCACTGATGTAAAGCACGATAGCTAAGCTACAAGGCCCATTTTCCAGAGAAACAAAAAATCTCCACCGTACTTAAATGGAATATATTACACAAAATCCACTTTTTGCAATTTTTTTTTTTACTTTTTTTTTTTTTTTTTTTGCTCTACTGGTTCTAGAAGCAAATAAAAATCTCACTTTTTTCTGGCAGTAAGTTGATGTTATTTGGTGTCTGGAAAACAAATGGTTTCATAAACTTTCCGACTGTGAAGACACAATCGCCAAGGCATTGACTCATTATCTAGCAACCTCAGCAAAGCCCAACTTTTCACAACCCAAGTGAAGGGTCTGTACAATGGCTGCTGTAAAAGACAAGTGTTTTGTTGTTGACTTACCATTCAGAAGCCGCTGCAGCATTCTTGCTGGTTATGCAGGAGGCTCCACTTCTGCTTTTAGGTTTGATTCAGGGTAAAAAAAAAAAAAATGGTTGTAAAGCTACACGTGTGTTTGCTGCCTTGTTCACATCTGAGTGCCAATGTTGAGTCTTAGTTTGAAATTATACACAATGAGAAAGAGCTGTGTACAGAAATGGATGGTAGTAATTGTGATGGGTGCTGTGTATTTTTATTAATCAGCATATCTGGATTTATTTTTGTGCACTTTTTTGTCATTTTAATGAATCTGTATTTCCGTATTTTTCATGTGTAAATATGAGCGTTTTTTCTTCTTTTTTATTTATTCCAGAATTCTTCCTGGAGCTTCTGGAGAACACCGAGCGGTCCCTGAATGAGATGTTTGTGAGGACCTACGGCAAGCCTTACATGCAGAACGCAGAGGTCTTTGAGAACCTGTTTGCCGAGCTCAAGCGCTACTACACAGGAGGGAATGTTAATCTGGAGGAAATGCTTAATGACTTTTGGTCCCGGCTGCTGGAGCGCATGTTCACACTGCTGAACTCCCAGTATGTCATCACTGAGGACTATCTGGAGTGTATCAGCAAGTACACGGACGAGCTCAAGCCATTTGGAGATGTTCCCAGGAAGCTCAAGGCTCAGGTTACCCGTGCATTCATTGCTGCACGCACATTCGTCCAGGGACTCTCTGTAGGTCGGGAAGTGGCCCAGAGGGTGTCAAAGGTAAAGTCCTTTACCAGTTTAATTGAGCTAATTTTTTTTACTTGATTATAAGTTAATGCAAATATGCTTTGTCCTCTCACCTTAAAGACACTAAATTTGATTTAGGTTTCTCATTCAGGTGGAAAATATTTACCATCTGACCCCAAATGAAATTAAAATTTTATCCTAAACAAATATGTGCTTAAAAACTTTCTTCTCGATGAATTCCTGCACTCTTACTGACTAGTGCACACTCCAGGAAATGGGAGGCTCACAGCAGCCTGTTCTGTCACTGTCTGGAAAACAGGTTTGAAGGGTGTGTGGATTTCTCGGGAGAGTTGTCCCGACAATGAAAGTGAAGAAAAAAGCATTTTTGCTATCAAGGTTTATTGCTCTCTCGCCTAATATTTGTTCACACGGCATACACAAGCCATTAATCATGGTGTTGGAGTCATTTCCAGTTTGATGCAATATGGTGTTGGTGCTGCAGCCTTGGGAATGGAGCAGCTCTGATTACCTACAAAAGTTAGATAAAAGAAAAAGCAAAAGGCTAAGCCTTAGATGAAGCCACATTCAGCAACAACAAAGCTGTTTCTAAAAGGCATCTTAAGGTTTGAAAGAAACAATGATTCAATTCGCTGCAAGCCATTCTGTTTCCCCCACTTGACCCACGTGCCCCCAACAATGATTTTAATTCAATTATCAGCCATATGATAAATATTAACAGAGCCTTTGTACAGTTGAAGCAGAGGCCAGTGGAAATGTTGTAACCCTCAATTGAGAAGAGGAAGCAGATACTCTGCTCTTCTCCACATAATCCACAATTCATTTCAGGCTGTCCTCACCACAGTGAACTCGGTGAACCTAAAAGATATTTCCTTCACTTCAGCTTCACCCCCCCTCTACAGTAACAGTAGTGAGGCTCATTTAGAAGCAGTCGCAGAGGATGTGTTGTTAGCACGTGTTTACTGGGTTACACCCAGCGCTCCTGCCGTGCCAGCATGTCCCGACTTCACCTCTTGACATTTCAGTGGGACCCTGGGATGCAGGTCAGGTGTCTGGGACTGCAGCCCTTTGATCCGTGACGTATAAACTCATCATGACAGATTGAGGGAAAGCATAATGAAAAGAGACACCCTGCTGGAGGCAACCGTTTCACGGTGCCACCAAGACGGGACAGCCTGGCTTATTGCGGCAGAGATTTACAGTACACTGAATTAGAGAGGGTGACGTTGAACTTATATTTCTTTTTTGCTACAGACGTGAGAAAAATAGAACTGCAGCTACAGCTTCAACAAAGTGCTTTGCAATAATATGCATTCCCCTTTACATTTTTCCCGTTTGGTCTCGTCACAGCCACAAGTTTTACCGTTTGTTTGTAGATTTTGTGTTTTAGACCACCTGAAAGTAATGTATCATTGTCAAAGCATATTAATTATGTATGGTTCTAACTTATTTTTACTTTCAGAAATCTGAAAAGTGAGATGTGTGTTCGCTTTTATATACATGATACTAAATAAAAACGTTTTTTAATTAGAACAAAATTTTATTTGTTTTTTTTTTTTTCTTGTGGTTTTTAGACCACTGGAGATATCAGTTTTACAGGTGCTTCTTTATATTTTGCACATAATTTAATCCTACACTTTTAAAATCCGATTGAATTTATTAATCAAAAAACCAACAGTGTTGAATTTTAAAGACAATTGTGGAAATCAACAGCATATCTGGACTAGAAATCAAATAACCTTGATCCTTAAAAAATAAAAGTCTTATACAAAAGTAAAGTGTTTGAGCTCCGAACTTTGTCAAGTACTTGTCTGCCAAAACAGTTTTTTTTTTCTAATTTTGTTTAATATTTAAAACATCTTTCCACTTGCTGCATGGGATATTTTAAACTAAACATAGTAATTGTATTTTTATACTGAATAAAACTATAGTTGTCAAAATTGCATCCCATTTTCAACAATGATCTGCATTTTCCAAAATGCACAGAGCTTCATAGCATTTTGAAAATGTCTCTGACTCTGCATGGAGAGACATAGGGCTGCCTCTCTACGCACCAATGAGAAAGGAGTCTACAGATAAAATTAAACTAAAACAGTTTAATTGTATCCGTTTATTTCTACATAACACCTCTTCTCCTTATTAAAGCATAAAACCTCACCACCTTATAAGACCTTTAGTTTTTTTTTCTACAAGCTCCATTAAGAAAATAACAGCTGTGTCCAACTTAAGAAAAATATTTCATTTTATATTTATTTAGTTGTTTAATCCTGTCATTTATTATAACTGGGTTTAAATGGGGTTAGACGGCTGGATAGGAGAACATTTAATTTCAGTTTCTACTGATGATTTGTTACCTCCTTACAAGCTTTATTGGAGCAGGGCCATTTAACCTATTAATGATTTTACATTCTTTTGTAGCAAATGTTTTCATGTTTTATATCCCCACGCTTATCGGGAAGGCAAAGCCCATACAGCCTGAACATAAAAAAGCATAATCCTAGGAAAAAGCCTCTCCATCATTATCAGAGTATTCATGTGGCACAGGAATTTGACCAAACCAAACTGAAACTAGTACATTTTTGTAGAAGACAACAAAAGCCAAATTAACATCATTACTTGCTTATGCGTCTCTTCCTCGAAAAACATAAAAGGCTCATAGCTCTGCTTTTTGAATTTTTAAAGGAGCAACGGAAAAGTAGGAGCATAGCGGCTTGTAATCTTGAGAAGCAAGTTTTCGCACCGAGAAATGCCGAATATAAAGCTGGTTGTTGCTTCATAGAATTTAAGAAAATAGCTGCAAGCCCACTGTACGCCATCTCAGCAGCACTGCAAGCGTCTGGTCCTCTGGATCTTAACATTAAAACATAAGGCTTACTAATTAAAACTGTTGTATAACTTCAGCTGATATAATATTTGCCCTTTCAGAGAATTTTATATGCAAAACAGTAATTTTACACGCAGCTTAGTGGTCTGTTAAAGCTTAACTTGAATTTCCTGAAAATTTCTCGTGTAGATGTTTGTGATCATATTTGCAGCGAACCTTTTTAATGCAGCTAGACTTTCCCGAATAGACATAACCATTTAACAGTGTCCTCGCTAAAGCTGCCCAAAATTGACAGATAAATCAAATTGGGTTAATTCTATATTTAACACTAAAACAGTCAAAAATATGAACAATCTACACAATTCTTAAACATCTTGTTGAAGCTAAGAGAGGTTTTCTTTTTCCAGAAAACAACCTGGAAACCTGATTAAAATCATCTAAATGGAAGCACCACTCACTCAGTGGGTTATAAGTGTTTGCTTTCTTCTAGGCCTCTCAAAAGACATGAACATATTAAGAAATCCAGATATTGTTGCTATGGTTATCAGTCTAACAGAAAAAGCATTTGATAAACTTCAAGCAAAGGTACCTTATTTTCTGAGAAAAAAACTAATTGTTGCTACAGAGAGGAGAAGAAAAAAACACATACAAGTTGCAGAGGAGTAGAAGGTGCAATTATTTAGAAATTATGAAATGTGGGAACTTTGTCCTAGCACCTTCCCACTCTGCCTGTTTTTTATCACCAGCTATTGCTAAAATGAGATATAATTTAGATTGGGAGGAAGTTTCAGGTGTTGTTTCAGTAAAACAAAATCACTGAGTAAGAAACTAGGTGACAGGATTGCAAAAGAACAGTGGCACATGATCAAAAAGATGTTTAGGGCCGTGCTGTGGTGGCGAAGGGGATAGCGCGACCCACACTTGAAGGCCTTGAGTTCTCGATGCAGCCGTTGTGGGTTCGATTCACGGACCCGTCGACATTTACTGCATGTCTTCCCTCCTCTTCTTCCCCCTTTCCTGTCAGCCTACTTTCAAATAAGGGACACTAGAGACCACAAAAGACCCCCCGAAGGGGAAAGAAATAAAGTCATAATAAACAGCTTTTATTTCCAAAATATATGAACCTTTAATATGACTGATATTTGCCCAGTTTGACTTATGGTACAACAAATATCAGCACTAAGTTCACAGGTTTTATTTTAAATGTTCTGTAATCTAATAAAACATAAATAACATTTATATGAATTGTGATAAATTGGTATATTTAAAAGCCACATATTGTGAATAAAAAGCCTTTAGAACTAGTTTTTTTCAGCTACATTCAGAGTAATAGCTCCAAGTATTCACGACGACAGCCCTTTCCCCCTGATCTGTCACTTTGAATTAATTCGACACACGAGGCTGTGGCGTCAACGAGCGGCCGCTCTTGCATTTTTATATATTCTCATTAAAAAAGTTGTTTTCTATTTACAACAAATCTTGCTCTTCTTGCATTCTCCCACGCCATTATCTGCAAAGGTTCCTTTTACATCAAAAAATGGCACTTCAAAATTACACATCATCTATTAGGACCAACTGAAGGACAAAGTGGGATTTATTTGTCAGACTTTTTGTCACTAAAATATGAGGAAAATTTGCTCTTTATGATTATAATCAGTCTCAGAGAGCATATGCAGATTTTAATGACAGTTTCTGTACTCTGTGTCCTTGCAGGTAAACAGCACCCCAGCTTGTATACGAGGGCTGACAAAAATGCTGTTCTGTCCCTTTTGTCGTGGTATGCCGGGAGTAAAAGCCTGCAAGAATTACTGCCTTAATGTGATGAAGGGCTGCCTGGCAAATCAAGCCGATCTGGATCCCGAGTGGAACCAGTACATCGGTAGGTCAAACTTTGTCTCAGTCATTAACATTTGCACTTCTGTTCTGTTTTTCCCATTTGAGCCAGTTACATGTGTTAATATGCGGACCTGTGGGAGCTTCGCTCTGTACTGTGGTTGTATTTAATAAATGGATGCAGTTGATGCAGAGACAAAGCACAGAGCAGGTGATGCATAACACGAGCTTTGAAGGATGAGACACTTCCTGGATTCAATTTTCACTTTGACAGCTACTATTGTTGCTTCTGTGCTCAATGCTGGCTTTGGTTAATTGCAAATGGGTTATGTGCTTTGAGACTAATGCTTAATAGAAATGACATAAATTCAATGAGAAAGAAAGTAACCACTATTTATTTCAGTAGCACTGAAGTGAAGAAACATAATATTGTTTTAATACGTTTACGGCAACAGCTGCAAAGTGTCTTGAAATAGATTATTGTATGTCATTGGAATTATCTGACAATAAAAAACATTAAAAGAAAAAAGCTTAGGATCTGAACACATTCAGTCAGTTGGGGAAAAATTCCTAACTTCAAGAATATTTCTCAGAAAACCTTTTGTGAAATATCGTTGGTGTATTTGGGACACTTGGATCTCCCAGAATGAGTTGAAGAGTATCACTGAGGTGAGACCTTGTTAGGATTCCTAACTGGACCCCAGTGAAAGATATCCAATTAGAAGAAGGCGATGGATGGAAAAATAATTATACCATCCCAACAGTAATTAGCAAATCACTGTTGCTACAATGTCTTGAACAATTTAAACTGAATAAACATTTTACTGAAATATTTTGTTCAACAGTATCTTTCTTTTGTAAAAGATTTTTTTGTGCTTTCCACTAGTAAAGGTATAACTTGCCAAAACGGTCCTCTATCTTAGCTGCTCTTAAAAATTGTAAAGAGAACATGGCATTCAATGTTTGTTGAGCTTCATAAGTTAGAAAACAGCTAAATATTAATTTCTCCTCACCTAAATGTAACCATATTTCCATAGAAAGCTCTAATTGCAAAATGTATTGAGGAAAATTTGTAACAATTTGGATCTATTTAGATAAACCTGCCTGGAGTACATGAAATAACAGACCCTTTAATTGAAAATATTGTTTATCAGTTCTCAAAAGTAGCTTAAAAATGGCTAAAGGTTTGTCTCTGTTAAGTCTTATCTATATGGGACTCTCACTGTATTAATAACCCTCGGGAAACAGTGTTGGTGCCTGGAACTGAGGATCTTGATGAGATTGAAGGAATCATGAAAAATCACATGAAGATATTGAAAGAAGCCTAAAGCGGTTAACAGCAACACCAAAATGAACATTACTGACTGACTGGCTCAGAGGTCTGACTTCAGCCCCATTAAAAATCTGGAGTATACTGAAGATTAGCTCCTAAGCCTGAAAGACATGAAATCTGAAGAAGCTTGAGAGATTTACACAAGAAGAATGGGCTGGGCTTTGTAAAGACATTGGTCAGAGAGTTTTTGCAAACTACAACCAGTTATCTCAAACTGTTATTAGGCAAAAAGTGAGACATTGCTGACAGTATATATCAGTTACCAAATATGTCGCTTGTTACCAGTTTTCTCAGCTATATATTACTATAGTTGATTCATGTAATTCTGAAACATTTTATTTGTTTTGTATTGTTTATCTTACAATTATTGCAGTTGGTGTTGGGTTGTGCTGTTTGTTTTTACTTTGACATCACACCCATAAATTCAGGCCTGGCCTTCGAGCGAGATGTCAAAAGGTGCTGGTTTTTTTTCTGTCTTTCGTCTCTCAACTCTTTTCTGCATGAAAAGATTTTATTCATGGGATTCTGCTCTCCTGCTGTGCTAAATGGTGACTGATTACAGGGAAGAACTGCACTGCAGGGGAATGTCAAGTAAACTGGAGAGAAGTTCAGAAGAAACCTGTCAGTTCGGGCGTAGAGAATACAAATATACATGTAATATTTATATATTTCAAGAAGATCTGATGGAACATCAAATGATTTTGTCAGATGGCCTTAGCCTGTTGAAGTCTACAAAGAAAAATGTGATTGGGAAGTGGCAAGCTTGAGAATGCCTGGTCGATTGAATTTCCACCTAAAAAATACTATTCTTTTAGCATTTATGACAGTAATTGTTTTGCAACTTTGCAATGATTTATCGGGGGGAAAAAGTTACAAAGCACATTTTTCATTGTCTTATATTTGAATGCTAAGACTTGTTCTCAGAAATGTTCATTTTTAGATTTAATAGTTGTTATATTTTCTGCCTGAGTAGAAATAGGAGTGATTTAAGAAGCTGGAATTTGTTGTTAACTTTACCAGACCTGACATTTGTGCTCCAAAAATGGTTGAAGAGATCTGATTACTGTAAATTATATCAATTTGTCCCTATTGATCCAATATTTATTTAACACACATTTACAGGTGAAATGGGGATTTTAATCAAACTCTCACTAAACTACCAACATTTTAACACACAAGAAACAATAAATGTATATTTGATAAATGTTTGAATGATACCTCCTTACTGTACATACGGCAGCTGCTAAATTATTGAATATTTCTTTGAATAACTGGTATCATGTTTTTTTTTTAGGAATTAGTTACTGTTACTTCCTTTTGGTATGCTTCTGCTGAATTTCGGTCCTTCCAGACTGCTCTGAGAACTTTTTCAGTTTTCCATAGATTTAGTAAGTCTCGCTGGCTTCCCTCAGCTCATGTAATCCCTCACTGACTCATTGATGCCGAGATCAGAGCTCTGTCGGGACCTACCATCTGTTGCAGAATTCATTGTTCTTCTTGTGACTAGAAATAGTTCATTCCTGGCTGCTTGTTTGGGGTCATTTTCATGTTACAGAATAAATTAGGCACAAATCATTTCATGCTTCTGCTTGATGGAATAATATTGGAGCATAAATATTGGAGCAGTGCTGTGCATTGCATGCTAAGTGGTAGGAATTCTCAGGTTGTATTTCACTACTGAAGTGATATTTGATTACTGTGGGAGAAAAGCACGGTAGCAGAGCCCCCATATGTCAGTGTCATGTTTAGCTCATTAAGTGTGCATTAGCAAATTAACACATCAGCCAGATTCATTGCAACATTAGCAACACAGAGCAATCGCACAGTCAGCTACCTGATAGATGGCCTCACACATCTCTAAGCAGTTGGTTGTTGTTGTCCCCTGAGTGTGATTCAGTTTTTTTTCTGCCTGTCCTGATACAAGTTTCAGGTCAGCACTGGTCCATGCTGTCTAATACCTTGGGACGGTATGGACCAGTGAGTCAGAACTAACTCTGAAAGGTGGGAGAACAGCAAAGACTCTGAGCTGATTCTTCTTGAGTTCTGTCATTTCAGGTTAGGCTATATTTTTCTCTATGTATTTAGTAAAAACGGAGGTTTCAGTAGATTTTTAATCAGGTTCTATCTGTGCAGAAATTGCCAAATTTTGAAAAAAATTAGACTTCTCCTCCAAGGTTGAATTACAAAAGAGGAAAAGGTTAAGGAAATTAAGGTGACAGAATCATAAATTCCCTAAATATATTCATGTTGACAGTATATCATAGTCAACTTCATTTTCATAGAATAATTCAGCAGCCTTAGAAGTTTTGCACATTTCTCAACATCTTACACACCTCTTTGATGCCTTTGCAAGTTTTGTTGCTGTCATGTTGTTTGCTGAGAAAAATCAGGTAATATCACAACATGGGAGACGGCACACATCTGGCAGCAACTCATTGATCCTACTTTAAAAACAAATCCTGGGGTCCCAAGAGGCTCGCAGTTCAGTAGGCTGATTCATGTTTTTGCCACAGCCATTTTTATGTGGAGGAAAAAAAATATTCTCATATGGGACATTTAAGCACAAAACAGATTTAGATAAATTCTAATTCTGATTGGTTGATAGGAGGTTTCATTATGCTTTTTTAAAATAAACCTCTCACACTCCACAACATAAATAAGGCTTCTGAAAAATGTGAGTACCTTGGCTGCAGTTTTTGCCCTCTCTTACTTTTCACTGAAAGGTGACTGGAAAATTGTTCTTTCCGACTCCCCCTTTCCTGAGCCAATTACCACTGAGGTCTCTGTAGACCAGCCAGCAGGAGGTGCTGGTATTAGCTTGAACATGTGTTTCACAGTACTTGGCCTACAGTGTTATCCACTCCACTTGCTCAATGCTAGTGTTAAGTAATAATTAGAAAAAGCTCAAGTGTTTCCACTAACTTCCTTCACTAACATACCACAGAGAAATTGTTACCATGAGAACCAGTTTCAGTGCATCTGGAACGTAACCAAAGTACTTCATGTTTTTCTTCCCCACACAACCTCGTAAAAACTGGGTAAAAATAGACTGGAAAAATGTTGATCTGGTCATATGGGTATTAATAGCACCAAGATGCTATGGTCTAATTGTGACATAAAAATCATGAAATCATGTATTCTGACTTGTATAAACACTACAGCTTGGTGCTAGAACCAGAAGCTAGTGGGGTGTATTTCTGTGGGTCACTTTGGGCCTTTTAGTACCAGCTGAGCATGCCAACCTAGGCATTGTTGATGATCATGCCCGTCTCGTGTCTCATACCACCTTGCATAAATATTTGGATTAATACTTTCAACAGGTTGCTGCACTATGTCAAAAGGCCTAAATAATCTCAAACTGGTATGGATGAAGAAAAAAAAACCAAAACAGTTACACAAAAGTGATTCACTGTAAAGATTGTCTATAGTGTGTTTTGTTGCAACCTGAAGTGTGAAATAAACTTCAGTGGAGTTTGAAAACAAAATATGTGTAGGTTTATGTCTGGTTGAGCGATGTGTGTGCCCAGTTAATTTTTTCTTCTTTTTTTGGGTGGGTAGGGTTTATTGTAATCCATAGGGGAGCCCAGAAAACCTTTGGGAACCACTGATATAGACCATAGTCTCTGGCATCTTGTTAAATCTATTCGGTGAATAACTGAGATACTTCTAAACTATAAAAAGTGACCATCCCAGTACAGCAAGATTTACTCAATAAAGTGTCTGGAAAGGGACTGTGTTATTAATACCAGCTTGCATTTTTACTTTGCCTCTAATACATTGAAGCATATGCACATGAACAGTATGCGCCCTGAAATTGATTCACACTCCCTATGATTCCTTTAGCTTTAAGTATTCAAACTCAAACATTGGGTTGGGTTGCAACCTTCAATATCTTCAAGTGTTTTGTTCAAACGCAGATGTATTCAGAAATGTTTACGTTTATTCCAGTGAAAAGTAATAAAGAATTAATTTTGAAACTTTTGCATTACTGCCATTAATCCTGAGCACTGCTCTTTTTGTCTTTATGAGCACACTTGTCAATTGGATTATTGTTCCCTGGTGCAGAGGAAATGTCAGTTCTATATGTCTTGGCTCTGGCATTTTATGCTCATTACAGGCTGAATGATTTTCAATTAACTTGAGATCTAAGCACTAAAAAGCTTTGACTTGGCTGCAGGTGTTAAATTGCTAGGGAAACCTGTTTTACAAAGACAGACAAATTAAAGCTATATAGAAATGCCATTTAACTGAGCTGCATGCCGATACAAATCGTACTGCATAAAGTCCATTTTATGAGGCTTGAAATACCCAAAGGAATAGTCATACAAGGTACAGTGCACTATATTACGGTAGTTTTTATTTTCTTTGTGTATGTCAAGGTTAACATCATATATCAGCCCCACTGACCAGAGAAGCAGAGATGTTTGGAAGATTAAAATTCATCCAGTCTCTCAGAGGAGCATTCCCTCTCTAATGTTGCAGAAGATAACACCCTCTTGTTAGAAAAATTCAAAAATATGAGAGAACCTGAACAAAAAAAATTATGCCAATGCACATTAAAGCAAAGCTGTAACTCACCTCATCTGTAATAAGACTGTTGTGCTGAAAGAGGCTGGCATAGCCAGAGGCAAACTAAGACATATGTAGTATAAAAGCATGAGTTTTCTTCAGAAATGGAACAAAAAATAAATAAATCAGAAATGCCTGAAAATATATTCTACTTCTGGATTATGGGGAAACACAAGTGCACTACTCCGCCTTTTCATTTCTATGTTTCAGTTTTATGTTTGGCTCTGTTTCTTCTTAAGACCCTTTTACATAAAGGGCAGAAAATGTCCTTAGACCAAATTTTCACTTCTGGTTTTATTGAGTTGCTTATATTTTTACTATACTTTTTTTCTTTTTTCTTTTTTTTTTTTTTGCTAGTAATACCATTTTTCCTAATGGACATTTTAAAGAGCAGTTTAACGCCAAAAATGCTACTGTAAATTCTCTAAAAATACTATTCAAAAACTACACTTGTGACTAATGTATGTACTGGTTTTACATTCAGTCAGCTTACGCATAACAAGGAGGTTATTTGGGTTACAGTCCAGTAGTGATGTTTGAATAAATATCTTACAAAAACAAATGATTTTATTAAATTAGTAGTCATTTTACATGGTTCTATTGATATTTTGAGATGTGCCTGTCTCATGATCTATCAGAAACAAACGTTTTCAAGTATAAAAAATGTATGCTTCATGATATCGGTCATGCATCATGATAACATAGAAAAAGCCTAAACACATTTTTAAAGCCATTCTGTGATGTTCACTTTGTTACTTTATATTGTTTTGAAAAAATCCAGCCTGAATTACTAAGGAAAAGCACTCTGCTGAGTAGCCAGTAACTAATCCATTTTTTCCCACAGGAGGACATAATCCTTGCTGACCTACCCTGAAACTTGCTTAGTGTATAAAATATTGAAACAAAGTTTCAAGCTGTAGCGCTAATTTTGAGTGTATTTGCAATTAATATACAGTCCCCCTTTACATTACCCTATTATATAGAATAAACATGCATTGCAAAAAGTAAGCCATATTGAATTTGATGCAATTAAAATGGGATTAGATTCTTATTAGATTAATTAATTATTATTATGAACAGCTGTCCATCTGTGGGCCATCTCTGAATGTGATCAGAATTCCCATGCTTATGTACAGCTAAGTCCTCTGGGTATCCAGTCTATGGATATCTTTTATGCTCATCGCTCAGATAATGTATTCCTGTTTCTTTCATCAGTTCAACATCTGTGTTGTTTTTCTTGAAAAAAAATCATTGTTTTAACCATTGTTTTTGTTATTTGCCACCCTCCTTCCTCCTGTATGGCCTTCTACCTTCCAGGCGGTTTGCATATCAATCACAAGGACTGGTGAAAAATATTGTCTTCTGCAGTTTTGACTTTTATTTGTCATAAATTTTTTTTCTGCTGACAAGTTTTTGATTCTTGTGACGATTTTTTTTCTCCATCTGGCACGCTCACAGTCCTTTGAAAGTCTGAAGTGAACTGGTTGACTCTGCCTGCCTTTAATATGCTTGTATATTTTTTTTCCTGTCTTGTTGCGCTGGTGTTTACAGGCTTTTATTATTTCCCCCAGAGAGGCATGTCACCACTGGAAGCAATCTGCATCGATTCTATCTGCTCATTTCTTCTTAATTAGCTGATTTGTTTCACTTGGTAACTGGATCCTCCTGCAACCTGTTTATTTAATTTCAAGGCAGCAAAACCTTCCCTTTGTGGAAACTAATCCTCATGAATAAAGCATTGGCAACAAAGGATCACTTAGCTCTCTGTAACTGGTCAGTCAATGGCTGAAACTCAGACGGCACAAATAGCTTCTGCTTACAAGGGTGCTGGAATGTTTACAATTTTATGCTATGAATGAAAAATCGAATTTCTCTAAATCCCATCCTCTTCACCATGAGGATGTAAACCTGTCTTACACAGA
The DNA here is from genome assembly GCF_019740435.1 of Gambusia affinis. NCBI lineage: Eukaryota > Metazoa > Chordata > Actinopteri > Cyprinodontiformes > Poeciliidae > Gambusia > Gambusia affinis. The sequence continues at coordinate 14,518,760 of NC_057878.1, forward strand.
TAGATTGATGCTGGTTAAGTGCATCTTAACATTCTTTCTCAATGGGTCCTAGCTGTCTTGGGACAAAAATAAATATTTGTTTGAAAGTGATTTCTGACAAGAATGTAAAACTGTACAATTTAGCCAATTCCCATGCCGAATTTCTAATAATAATTAAAGTTTACAGATGACCTTATTTGTACATATTTCTTTGTTAGGATTAGTTGTTAGATAACTATTTGAAAAAACATGTATTAACTCATATTTACATGCTTTTTGCTACAAAGAAGCCTCACTGTAATATTTAAAGATTACTTTAACCCTGAACCTAACAGAGGTATGAAAAATTTGGAGCTGAACTATAACTCTATAGTTTGTACGGTTTAATTGGTTTTTTACTTAACATCTCTGTAGAGCATCAGAACAAATACTAAAATCTGCATATTTTTATATAATTCCCTTCATCAGCTATTTACCGTTGATCATACAAAGAAAAATCATGCCACAGTTTACATATGATCAATGTGAATTGAGTTTGTAACTTTTATAAAAACAGATTTTCAATGATGTTGACATTTATTGATACTGTGCTCTTTTAGCTAGTGAAATAACCACATATTAAGAAATGTTTCTCAATTCACCTACCTGTGAAATATATGGTTCTCTTCTCGTAGCTTTGATTACATAACTTGATCATCCATTAAATATAAGATAATTTTCTCATGCTTTATTTTTGTGGAGAGTGTCTAATACTACTTGCTAATACAGAGTGCAAGGTTAGTCCAGAGGCTTGCATCTAAAGACAGCTTAAAATTCAGCAAACATAAGCAAGATGGCATCTGCTTTATGTGCTGAATATCAAACAAGTTTTAGTAAATGAACAATATACCTGTAATAAACAAAGAAGCATATCAGAGATAGAATAGATGTATATTTCAAGGAGAAGTGAAAAATTTAATTTATTTTATGTTTTTTTGTTGTTGTTGTTGATTACATTTATCTTCTAACATATGGAGTCATTTATTTACTATATATGATACAAAGAAAAATGGTAAACAAACATTTTTGGTAGTGATTAATTATTCCAAATTGTTTTTTTAGCTCCTACAAATTATATTTTTGGGCTTAGCTGTAGTAATTCAACATTTTCAACACTATTGCACGGGGAAAAAAAGTAAAGCCATTCCTGTCAGCAGTCAGTGTCTGAACCTCTATGAAATCCTGAACAGCTCATTAGTGCGCCATGCTGCCTCATATGATTAGCGATGAAGACCTCTTCTGATGCTGCGTTAGTTTTTGACTTTACATTACAAGTCACACTTTTGCTGTATGCGCTGGGTTTCTCCCGTTCAAAGATTTAAGAGAACAACAAAACAATAACAATTAGTCTTCAAGGAAGGTTCTAGAAACCTTTTTCCTTGAAGTCAGCCACGATTTCAGCTTATTGTGTAACCATGCCGTAACCAAAATTTACAAAGCTACAGAAATAAAATAGTGATTTTTAAAAGATTTTACTTATTCTGCTCAGTACCAAATCTTGATCTGGCATCATGCTGATATTGATTTATTTATCATCTGGAATAAAAGAAGACTTTACCCCGGTGCTCTCTGGTCCAGTCCTCATATTTTGTGCACAATCTTTGCTTGATGTGTTTTTTATTTATTTATTTTATTTTTTCAGAGATGTGACTCCTTTTCTATCCCTGCTCACGCCATGCCAGTATGCATGTTTCTTTACAATTTTTATTTAACCAGGAATAGCTCATTGAGATTATAGATCTCTTTTCCAGGCGAGTCCTGGCCAATAAAAGTTTTCAAAGTTCTCTGCCTCACTGTGCAAACTGAATCATTCACACCTTTCTCCTTCCATTCTGGAGCTAACTCTGCTCTAGTGACAGCCCTGTATATTATCTGAAACTTCTTTAAAGCTTTCTTGGGAATGCTTATGCTTTCTCTACTGAAATTGAACCTTTCTACTTGAAGTCAGCCACAATTAAGTAAATATATAATTGGATATGATCTTATTAGCAGCCTAAGAAGCTATTTAATGCTTTATTGTTAATTTCATCCATCCTGTTCTTCAAATTCAGTTCAAATAACATCAGCTAGCCACCTTTTCTTTGTTAACACTTTGCCCTACGCCAGGCATGATGAATCATGTAATAGCACGGCTAAAATACAGTGCAAATTAGGTGTTTGGGCTCCAGTTAACTTTTATTACTCATGCAAATATTTTCTTCTGAATACTCTTCATGGCGAGTTATGGTGGCCAATTCACAGTACCACCATCAAGCCTGACACTCAAAACTTTGTGAAAATAAGTTACTAATAAACACTCGCTCAGGTTGTGGCCATAACTGTTGATATTTTTTGAATGACTGCACCATGAAGCATTATTTACATCACTTTCTTTTCTAAATGAGTGTTACCTTTTTAGCACCACAGTAATATTTCTTTCTAACAAAGGCTTTTTGTCGGCTTCATTTACACTTGATTGTACAGGTTCTTGACACATAAGCAGCTTTCCTCACACAGGGCTGGTACAACAAAATGGCCGTCAGCCACAAATCCAGGGAAAAGTGTGAATATGTATTGGTAATATTTTCGGTTGAATCATATTTTCAAACCACATCTATTGAGGGCCACATAAAGATAATTACAAAGCCGGCCTTCCACCACCTGAAGAACATTTCCAGAATTAGAGGACTAATTTCTCACTAAGATCCAGAGAAACGTATCCATGTGTTTATCTTTAGTTGGAGTAATTACTGCAACAGTGTCTTCACAGGTCTGCCTAAAAAATGTATCCTCCATGCAGCTGCTCACGTTCTGACGTAGAACCAAACTTGAAGAAGCGGCATTCATCTTGTATGCACCACAAATCTGGAACAAACTACTGGAAAATTATAAAACAGCAGAAACACTGAGTTCTTTTAAATCAAGAATAACAACCCACCTGCTTTGAGTTGTTTTTGTACCATAATAAATGAAACACTAACCAACATTTTGATGTGTACTTGACAGGCCTTGGAAAAATTATGTTTCAGTTGTTTATTTTTGTGTTTTTATGATGTAAAGCACTTTGAATTACCTTGTTGCTGAAATGTGCTATACAAACAAAATTTGATTTGATCTATTTTAACAACTTTTATACTGCTGAAAAGGCGCTCTTTTTTGTGTGGCTCGTTGTAAGCACAGAGTTTATGAGAGCCTGGCACTGCTTAATTAGTTTCTCCAATATCAGCCAACAGTGTCTGTTACACATCTGAAACGTGTCTTCAACTTCTTACAAAGCTTTGATATCCTGACTATAATTAACCCAGTTTTAGCCTAAATGTGTTCTCAGAGTTAATTTATTCATATTATTAACCCAAAACCCTTCTGTGGATTTCCATTATTCACTCTCTGTTTATAGGGATTCTGAGTAAAAGAGTATTTAAATAGTAAATGGACTTTCCAGTCATACTTGCCACCCAAAGTGCTTTAAAATTCAATACAATTTACTCTCCTAACTGTGCACACATTAATCCGCTGATATGCAGATCGGCAGGCAACTTTTCTAGGTAGTTCAGTTTTTAGGAAGGAAGTAAAAAACTAGAGCAGGGATTTGGCAAATCAGGATCTGGAATTGTTTGTTTTAGTTTCAACTAAAGACAGGTTAGACTACAGATTAGTAGGCAGACAGACAGTTTACAGCTATCCATATAGGATAGTGGTAATTGGAGTTTTTTTTTTTTTTGTAGGAGTGGTAGTAGGACTTGTTTTCATAATAGTAGTAACACTAGCTGTAATTGTAGTTGTTGGACTGGTTGTAGTACTAATACAGGTGATATTTCTCACTAGTTACAGCTACAGTTTCAATATTTGTGTTGCTAAATGTCGTTGTAGTACATGTCACAGTAACAGCAGTGTTAATAGTACCAATATTGGTTGTAGTATTGGTATTCACAGCAGTAGAAGTAGTAAAAGTAGTTATTGTAAATTAGCAATTGCAGGAGCAGTACTAATTTCAATAGTAATACTAATTGTAGTAATGTCATTCACAGTAGCAGAACTCTTTGGATTAGTAATCACAGTAACAGTATTAATGGTAGTGATGCTATTTGCTGTATTAGTTGCAGGTGTTATAGTAGTAGCACCAATACTAACTGTTTTATTAGTAAAAGCATTTGTTGGCAATATTTGTTTCTATTTACTATCTGTGACCACATCAATGTTATTTGTTTATGGTGACCTTGTAAACACTAACATTTTTCCTTCCCTTCTTTGTTGGTCTGTCTCACAGCACTATTAGTTAGTCGAGTGAACTACAGATGAGCAATGCTTTGCAGAATCAGAATTACATTGGAGGCCATTTTTCATTCTGCTAAACTCTTTGCAGCCAAAGAGCCATAAATGGGCCTCTTTATGTTCCTTATTTGTCCTTGTCTACTGGAGGTTACCGCTGGCTGACATAGACTGAATTTAAGTGGACATCAATCTCGATAAAGAGGCAGAGCCCAGAGTAATATTACCTTCTCCATTTTTTTTCACAGTCCTTTCACAGCAAGACAGAACAAATAAGGTTGTTTCATATCATGAACTTAAATATTAAGGTTTAAAACTAACCATTTTCCCTGCTGTAATTTTACGTCTTGTTACTTTTAGTCTCCATATTTAAATATTAATATTTATTTAATAAATATTAATATTTATTAAATAAATATTTAATAAATATTTATTTATTAAATATTTATTAAATATTTAATAAATAGTTTTAAACCTTATTAAAGGTTTAAAACTAACCATTTTCCCTGCTGTAATTTTACGTCTTGTTACTTTTAGTCTCCATATTTCTATCCAGTAAGTCCAATTTGTTTCAAAAAACCTTCAGTCCAAAATGGGACAAAATGTGTCTAGTTGCAATGGCTGTGTCATGTTGATAACAAGATTCCCTCTGTCTGCCCAGTGGCCTATCTAAGCTCTGCAAAAGTGACGCAGTAAAAATTTGTCTCAGTGTGTCACCGGTGCCACAGCGGACTGGACTTCATGTACTCCACATAAATGAGAGTCATTAATTCTTCAAGTAGGTAGTTTTCAAATGCAATGCAGGAGTACCTCTCCCATGGGAACAAGCCAACCCAATCGTCTCTTATTCTTATTCCCCTGCTTTTCTCTTTGCCTTGTCTTTTCTTTCTGACATATCTATATGCTTTCCTTCAGCCGAGTAGTTTCATCTGTCTTTTGAATTACTGATAAGTCTCTAGTGGTTGGAAAGATTACCAGAATCTCTTACTTTTTCACTATCTTTGATTGTAAAATCTACATTTCTTTTCTTGCTTGTTTCAGTGTGTTATGATCAGCTAAAATTAAGAACTAGGCATCAATAATGAATTCAAGTTCATTTAATTCTAAAGTGGAGCTCTGAAACAACAGTACATTTAAAAGTTAAAAATATTATCTTAGCAAATGAAACATCTCAGCTGTCTGGTCAAGAGGGTCATAAGAGATTCTGTTAGCCTTCATTTAAAACACCATAAAATCCTAAGAAGGGTAAAAATAATAATGTTAATTTCCAGGTTATTATGTGATGCAGTATGGAGAAAAATATTTTCCTTTTTGAAAATCTTTTGATTGGAGGAATCATGTCAGAAGATCAAAATCAGTAAGTTGGATTTAATGTGCCACTGCAGATTGTTGACAGTGGAAAGACGCATCTTTAATTGATTAATTTCAAGATTAAAAAGCACTGATTGAAGTTAAAAACATATCAGATTGTTTTACACTGTACAAACTGATAATTGTATTAGAAACCAAAACACTTGTGCAGAATTAAATTCAGAAAATTTAACTTGATAAAGGAAAAAAGGGGTCTAGATTTATATCACGGGATGCTGGCTGTGTACACACTTCCTGCCTATTCCTCCCACTCTACCTCGCCTCCCCTTGATTCTTCGTCTCACCCTCACCACAGCAAGTGAGGCAGAGATTCCACAGTGTGTCTCATCCATCTTGCACAGTATGTAAAGACAGCAGCGCAGGAGGTTGCTTTTTCTTTTTTCCTTCTCAGGCTGGAAAGTTACCTGCAGATTCCAACATATGGATTTTTTTTTTTTTTGTGGAAACTGTGAAACAAAAATTTCTCAACTTTTACCAATCTATACTTTACATACATATGGGTGGACTTTCCACTAATCGCATACTACCTCATTTAAATGGAGTCTAATGGCACTTGTGTTTTTGTTTGGTTTGCACACATTTGGCATCCAGAAACAGTTTTGTTTGCTCAGCGGAGCTGTCAGCCTTAACAGACATGCTCCTCCCTGCTTTCTGATTGTAGTTTCTCATCATTCATACCTTAATTAGAGAATGTAGGATGCATTTATCTTTTCATTAGTTTGGAATCATTTTATTTTTTTCTAAATATTGTCGCATCCTCGTACAGGTAACCATACCTACTGCAAATTGGTGCTTGATATATTCTGAAATGCAATTTATTTGATAGTCTAATTCAGGTGTCCACCTACTGTTCTTGAAAATTGCTTCTTAAGAATCGTGGTACAGTGCAAGCCACACAATTAGTACTGACGTAATTGGCATATTAAGATCCTTGCAAGTATCACAGGCTGTTTGCAAATCACAGTGTAAACAAACAGAAGAGCTTTTTCAAAGGCTCTGAATCCAGCATAATTAGAAAAGAAATGGAGCCAGAGCCAAATGGTTTTTTTTGTTGTTTTTTTCAAACCCTTTTATCTGACATTCACTGTTCTTGGAAAAAATGAAAATTTGAACAGCTCTTTCTGTTTCTTTCTGTTTGTTCATGTACGATCTTGCTACCTTATCTTGTTTTCTTTTTCTAATTAAAGCGTATTAAGATCCTATCTTTTTTGTGTACAAGGGTGGGGTAACTAAAGTTGCAAACTTTTAAGTGAACTAGCCTCCATTTTTGGTTTGTGTGCAGAATAAATAAACAGCCAAGGAAGGCAGAGGCATCAAGTTAGAAGTCATTGTTTCCGTAGTGTCCAAATGACAGGATGACCTTGTTTAGTTACAAGGTAATTTTTAGTCATTATGACAGCCTGCTGGTGAGGTCCTGTCCTGGGAGGTCTGTGGACAGAGAAACATGTCTCTGCTTCCAGATCTGGAAATTACTCAGTGGGGAGTTGGTGGTTTGGTGATGTCTTGTTCCCCACTCATGACTTTCAAACTCAGATCTGCCACTGTAGAGAACATTTCACATTAATACTTGGAGTATTTGGGTTTTGTTGTACTGTGGCAAGAGACTACCTATGAGTTTATATATATATATATATATATATATATATATATATATATATATATATATATATATATATATATATATATATATAAATCATGATTAAAAGCACCTTAATTCTGTTTATTGCGACTCACTCAACTAGCCTTGTGCAAAATCAAGCTAATTTGAAATGCATTCTGTTCACATCTTTTCAGGATTATGAATGCAACATGCTTTTTAAAGCTGTCATTGATGATGCATGACAGAGATGGGAGGTAATGAGAAGAGCCGCGTGTTTTACAAGCCCTTCCGGCTTTTGTCCAGACAATTTAATAAACCTCTATCCTTCCTGCAGCAGATGTGCTGGGCTTTCTTTCTTTCTTTTTTTTAATTGAATCAACGACTCATCAGCACTTTCTGCTGTTTGTTTACTTGATCAAGTGGATCTGCATAAAAATTCAATTTGCATCAAAAAGCAGTCATGATTGTAAAGAGAGAGGGGGGAACAAGAAGTAATATTTTTGGCTGTTTGTCATACTGGTTTATTTGAAATAGCCTCCAGCTGTATGAGAGTACTAACCTCAAACCTGTTCAAGCAAACAAATCCTTACATTTTAGATCCTTTATGCATATGACTGTTATTTTGGGAGGATGGTAAGCGGAAAACCTTTGCTGGTAGAAAGCCAGTTTTGTTTGCAATTTGCCACAAAATGAGATCAAAACTACTTTTCTGGCTTGCATGTAAAATATTTTGTTTGGTTGAAAACTCATCATAATCTTTGCTGTGAATCTTGGTGTTGGCACCGCTATGTTGCTGGGAAGCTTTTACTTTAGCAGGAACAGCAAAACTGGTCAGAGTTGAAGGGGGTAAGGGAGAGAAAAAGTAGACAGATCTAAATGGAGCAAATCTGTTAGAAATCTTTCCAGCTTTATTCAAAGAAGAGCGGAAACATGAAACCTATTCATTTGGCTGACAAATGTTCATGTTTTAGTAATTTGAGTCAAATATGTGGTGTTTATCTTGATCAATAGCTTGTTTTATCTATTTATGAATAGTTCTGTATACCACATTATTTAATTCCATATGTAGGAATTAAAACATTTCTACAAAAAGCAGAAGCAGACTTTTTCCAACTTTTTCTTTTTTTTCCCCCAGTGTAAGCTAATGGAGCTCAACACATCTGCAGCTTGAGAACCCACCAGAGGCTTGGGAAGACAATAAAAAGAAAGCTTATTAACAAATTTCATAACCTTTGCTCTGCTTGAAAAGCACTTTTCAGATCGGGGCAGGACAAATTCACATAAAATAAATCCAACTAATTATGCTAGGGTTGTAGAAATAAAGAGAAAGGCAATTTACATAACTGAGATGAAACTCACCCTGATAGCATTGTCTTTGGGGACTCACATGAAACCATTTTCCCTCGTCGTTTTCCAGAATAGTTGTTTTTTTCCCCTCATGATAGCGATAGTGGACTGCTTAACACTCTTATGCCAAATTGCAAAAGTATTAATTTGTATTTATTTTATTTTCCTCATTACACACAATAAAACCAAAAATAATCATAGTTATAGGGCATTATGTGATAGATAAACTCAGAGAAATTCACAACTATGCAGTAGAATAGAATAAATAAAAATCTGACATGTGCTGTGCATTTGAATTCTGACCCTTTTGCCCTGAGATTCAGTGCAACCAGTTGCCCGTGGAAGTCTTTTAATTTGTCAATAAACTATCCATCCAGGACAAATACAGTTTTTCTGTGAAAGCCTCAGAGAGTTATTGGAAAAAAACTGGATGGCAAACAGCATCATGAAGACAAAGGGATGTTGTAGAAACATTAGGGGTGAGGTTCTGGAAAGTTTGACGCAGAATTGGATGAAATAAAAACAATTTCTCCAGCTTGAAACATTTAATAGAGCATCTACTGAGACATTGTGGTCCGCCTACACTAAAATGCTAGGCAAGGAGACCATAAATAAGGAATTCTGAGCAATCTAGAGAGATCCAAAGGTCAGTTGTGATGCTCTGCAGGGTCAAATATTACCAAAGCTACTAATAAATCTGGCTGGGAGAGCTATTATATGAATACTTCTGTTGACACAAAGCCGTAAAGAATTTGGTTTAAAGTTTTACCACAAGTTGGGGACAGAGCATACATTCGGAAGAAGGCGTCATGTTCAGGCGAGACCAAAATTAAACTGTTTGGTTTACATGCAGCGCGCTATGAGTGCCGGTATGCTACTGCTGCGCACCACCCTGAATGCACTGTACTCGCTCTCAAACAACCCTAAACTTTCAGGCTGAGTTGCAGTGAGATGGTTTAGACAGAACACTGGTCAGATGCTAAAATGACCCTGTCCAAGTCCAGACTTTTAATTAAATTGAGTCAGCGGTGGCAAGACTTGTGTTCCCAAATAGAAAATCAAAATCTGATCTGGCTGAGCTTTTACTGCTTTGCATTGAAAAATGCCAAACAATTTCAGTCTTTGTGTGTGCAAAACTGGTAGAGACGCCTCCAAAAGTAAAAGGTGGATTTTTATTTCAGAATAATTTTATAACTTTGTCCTCTTCTTCCTGCTACTTTTCACAACATTCCAATAAAAATACCTTCAAACTTGTGGGATCCTGCAAAACACGGTCTCTGTTCCATTACATCAATCCTTTTATCACTTCCGTTACTAATCTTATGTGTGTCAGTCCACACCCTTTGTCTCATCCCTCTAACCTGTTTTTTTTTTTTTTTTTTTTTTCCCCCACTGTGACAGATGCCATGCTGCTGGTGGCGCAGAGGCTAGAAGGGCCTTTCAACATTGAATCCGTCATGGATCCTATTGATGTCAAGATTTCAGAGGCCATCATGAATATGCAAGATAACAGTGCCCAGGTTTCTTTCAGGGTAAGTCAGATATACTCCACAGAAGAATAGACGCTGCACCGTACACATTCTAATGAGGTCCGCTCATACTTTCTCAACAAAAAAAGCAGCTTGCTCGTCATACTAGGCTGTGTCTAAGGTGTGTACAACACATTCTAATTATGCCAATTTAGGTTCTGAATTATATGTTTCACATTGGTCAGATAATCATAGTTTAGCTAACAGTATTTAATGTGTTTCCTGTGTTTTACTGCATTTCTCCTTGCCCACAAAACTGCAGTTAGGAAGGGAAAAAATGTAGGTGGTTGTGAGGAATATTTTTTCTGCCTACCACCGATTTAGATACCAGTCCCCATTCAGAGCTCAACGCTCTGTTGGCTGCCTCATTCAACAGATGCAGTTTTGTTGACGGTTTAACTAGATCTGTGGTGTTTTCCCCAAAGCCTGTAAAAACTAAGCCATTCCAGCTTAAATAGCATTGACCGCAGCTCTTAACTCTCTGACTTATCAGTGTGGTTACCTCAGCTTTGACACATAGCACTGTCACTCTGGTGGTGTGGACTGAATGATTCAGGAGTCTTTAAAAAATGCTGCATGTTTTCTCCTATTTTCAGCATCCACAGCCATTCAGACCACTGCCAGCTGTGTGCCTGTGTATTTGTAATTGCAGGTTTTCCAAGGCTGTGGCCAGCCGAAACTTGCGGAAATCTCGAGGTCTGCTCGTGATACTTCGGATGTGTTCAAAGCCCGCTTCAGACCCTACAACCCAGAGGAGCCGCCCACCACTGCAGCTGGCACGAGCTTGGACAGGCTGGTAAGGACATGAGGTGAAACACTGTCGTTTTCAACCAGAACATCGTAAACATCATTTGTCTTTCTGCCTCGACACTGTTGATGAAAGCAGGCGATTTACCATCGTAAGCCCTTGGAGCCGGAAATTAATTATTTTTACTTGTCCTCTGTTCATCCCCATCTATTGATTTTTGTTTAACAAACCAACAGCTTTACCCCGAGAGGGCAGCCAAGAGTGGGATGTGATCTGTGCCCTTCTTGTGAATGTGTACTTTGCAAACAGAAGAGAGAAGGATAAACAATGATGGATAGATTTTGTGAGGTTGACCAAAACATTTCTTGCCTTAGAACATAGCTCTATTTCCAGTCAGATTGTTTCCGTGTTTGTTGATCTTGATGTTGTTACTGGAGTATCCATCTCAAGTAACCTTGCAATCTAAAATGTTGAGTCACGTCAAAGGTTAACAAGAGGATTGGAGTCCAATTTAGCTTTGACAAAGCTCCCATCTCCAGGCTTAATGCAACCCATACTTTGTCAACTCCTTTCAAATGTTCAGTATTGGTGCCTGTAGATGTTCACAGAGCCTTAAAGTTTTCAAACCCCCTTTCCACTTTTGTCACTTTCTAACATATTAATATTTTAAGCATTTTCAAACAAATCACTGAACATTTACAAAGTGATAAAAACAACTCCAGTTAAAAACAGAAATAAAAACAAGATAGGAAAACAAAACAAGGAAATAGAAATGAAAACATATAGGACCGAGTGAACAAGTGGATTTCTCACTTCACTTTAAAACTCTCCAGAGAACATGCAACCACAAGTCTGGTAAAAACCAGACCCTTGTCCTATGCGATTTGCTTTGTGCAGAGGGTTTCTTGGAGGCGTGGACTCTATTGATGTTTTAAATTTAACCCTAAAGTTGGAAGGAGTTTTGGAAAATATGGTTGGAATTAGGGTTTAGGCCAATTAAGTAATGTGTTTTATGTAGAAATTTTATTTAGTGGTATCAGATTAAAAGGGGCTAAATACAAATTAATGACTTCTTTGTAAGAAATCTTGAAAATTGTGTATCTTTGTTTTTCCTATTTCACAATTATGCTCTGTTTTGTGGTGATCTTTCATAAGAAGAAATCCCAATATAATCCATTAAACTTTGTGATTTTAACGACATAATAAAAAAAATAGTCTAAGGCACCGTATTTGAAAAAATAAATGACCAAGATTGATACCAAGATTATTGGTATGTTTTTTATATTTCATCCTCAAAACAAAATATGCCATGTTCTTGATAAACTATTTTTTGGTTGCATATCTGGGGAATTCGTTGTTTTAATAATAATTATGGATTTTTGAAGTAACATTGGCACACATTAAATACTTTGATGCCGTATTAATTATATGTTGTTGTTCAATTTGATTGACTACCAAAGCATTTTTGATCTCTCTTGTGCAGAAGAAGCCTTTATTTAAAGCTGTTTGTGCTCATCAGTTGATTCTTCCATCCACACCTAATTAAATTAATAAGGATTTTTCTGTGTTTCTGCCTTTTTGCTGCAAACCAGAGGATGGTTTGGAGGACGATGCAATTCAGTGTAAGGTTCAATATTTGTTGTACTTACTCTTTTTTTGCTTGGTCTGTCGTTTTGTGCCGTTGTTTTGTGATTTAAGGCTGGAAGGGAAAATAGCCTTTATTATTTATCAAATTCTGAGAGCTTCAAACTCTACTTTCAGTTCATCCAACCAATAATAAATATGATTTGTTGTCACAGTCATGTTTTCCTCTCACTGAATTCACATATGCCTGCATATGAGATGTTTTATATGAGCTATATTGAAGGGAAAAAACACTTAATCTAAGCTTTCTAAACAAACAGACCTTGTTTGACACATCTGGCCTGCAGTTATTATTAAAGTCCATTTTATGCTCCTGTCATCCCTCAAGCTAACTCAACTCCTGGAGAAACAAATCAGGATATTACCCATTGCAACTTGAGTGGTAAAAACTAATTTACATAGATTACATTAAATCAGGTTTTAAATTAATCTATTACAATTTTATTAAATAAGTTTACAAAAGCAATAAATTCCATTGTCAACCAACCTGATACATCCTGTTCTGCTACAAAGAGTATTTTCCAATGGTGTATTTACCAAGTACAAATGGAAAAGGAAAATGCCTTTCCATTTAGCTGAGTTTGGCTTCATGTCCTTACCTTAAGTTTGTTTCAAAACTACAACTTTATTTATTGTAAGATTAAAACCTTCACATGTGCTGTGATATATCGACTAGTTGTTTATATGTGGAGCAGCAGCAGATAAGTCCTGCTGCCTGCATGGTAAGATATTTTTATTATTATTTTAAAGTTATTTTAAATGACATAATATAATTGATATTCTCCATAGAGAATGTAGATCCTTACCCTGAGACTTTCTAAAGGCTACAGCCGTTTCTCAATCCAGCATGTTCTAAAGGTTGAATGCTCAACAGAACAACTTCGCTCTGCTCCAGCCTTTTTGTTTTCTGTTCAAAGTCTTGCTCTCTCTCTCTCTTGCAGCCTGAATGAGCAGAAAACATGTTACAACATATTGAGATAAATAAAATGTCCACTATCAATTGCTTCTTGCAACTCTGTACAAGAAGCAATTTATGTCAAAACGAATGAAGACTATGAATTTCAACCAAGTGATCCCCAGCATACACAAAAACAATTTGCAATCATCATAATTTCCTCATGTTTCGAGCCAAGCAGCAGGTGCTTATTGTTGTGTGTGACATTTTTTTGCCATCGTTTGTGACCATTTGTTAAGCATTCGTTTTTATTTTATTTGCACATTTTGCGAGCCTTATTAGTTCTCTGATTATCTGTTCCAGTAAAACAAAACTGTTTTTTCTTCTTGCCAGGATGAAAATGCATACATTTTTATTAATTTAGTTTGTGCCATTACTTTCTCAAAAACAGTTGAATGGCTTTTGTGTCACTGGTATCTTGCCTTTCTATATAGCCACCGACACGGAAGTTTTCTTTACATTTTTTTGTGAGTTGCCTACTGATGCTCTTCTGCCTTTTTTGTGGTTCCTTGTTGCTATTCCTACAATAAGAAGAAACATCTTACTATATCTAGGCCAAATCCGGACATACAATTCTAAAATCTCATATAGTCCATGTAATTTCTGCTTTTGCCTTAAGGTTTATGAAGTGATCTGTTAATGTTTTTAATAAATTTAGGATTATTTACACACAATAAACAGTGGATGTTTACATTAAGGGAATATTTTACCGTATATTTAAGATTGCAATAATATTAGACAGCATTTAGTAAAATCAGCTGCATTTGGCAAAATTTAGCTGGCAGATACTAGAAATGTTGTATTACATAACAATAACCTATGCTGGTTGAGGTCATTCTGATTTTCTAAACATTAATAAAACAATTAATGTTTTATTAATGAACTAATAAAACATAATGTTTACTGGTCCTGTAATGGAGTAGTGACCAGTCCACAGTGTAAACCCACAAGTTTGACCGATGTTTGACTTTACAACATTTTTTTCATTCTACAGCGATGGCCAAAAAATAAACACTGTGTCTATTAATTCTTTGGTTTTAAGGATAAGGAGGTAATAATTACTAGACTCTATAACAATTTTGGTCCAGCCTCAATTGCAAGAAAGTACACACGATAGATAGCACCATACTATTGTTTATTATACAAAGACAAAAAAAACATAAAAAACCTTAGGATTTAAAGGGATATGCTTTATTTTTATTATGACCTTGAGATTTCAACAAAAGGCCTTTTTTTTCTAGTTTTTAAAGACATGCAAGTGACTTAAAATAGAGCTTGGTGTAATTACTGTCAGTAGCTGCAAATCCTCGTAATATTGAAACATCTGTGTGAAAACATTATGGCATGTTTATCCTTGCCTAATTATAATGTAGGCGCTCATTTCTCACTGTGCTACAGGACACATGCTTTTCCCACAGGAAGCCTCAGTTTGAGCTCATTTCTTTATTTCCACCCAATAATGAGGAAAAAGTTCAAACACAGACTGTAGTCGACTCCGTTTGCAGGCCTGTTACACCTGAGAAATGCCAGAACACAGCAACTTTGGTTTTGCCGCAGCTTTTCCTCTCAATACACATCCTAACTGACACCTCTGCCTGGTGTTTATTTATCTTGCCTTCACAGTGTACAGCAGAATAAGGTGTAAAAGGGAAAAGTTGTCAGTCTTTCACTAACAGCTCTGTCATGCCTTCATTAGCGTGACAGCATTTATGTGTTTATGCTGCAGCACTCCCTGCAGATCTGAGGTTTTCCCACAAGAGCTCCTCTTTGTTGTCCCACTTTCTGTCCTCGTTTACATTCTGGTACAGGATAATTACCCATGACAGTGGCACCGCTCAACCTTGTGGAACTTAACGATGGCTTAAAGTGTCCTTTGATAAGAACTTCTGTGTCTGGATTTACTGCAAAGTTGGTGAGTCAAAAAACGCACGAGGAAAGGCAGGAAGTGGCTGTACTCATTTCTGCCGTTGCTTATAGAGGAGCCTGGAGGAGTAGACCCACCTCTGGCTCAATGAGCCATGACTGTTTAATTGCCTGACATTCTGTCAGAGCACACACCCTCGAAGCTCGGGGAGAAATGGAGATTTTAAAGTCCAAAGAGGGGATAAAGGCTCGGCACGCTGTCAGGCTTAGAGGCACATTAAAGATAAGGAGTGGAGCCTTTAATTTGACTTTTGTAACAAGTCTTATGCTGTTGAATTGCTGTAGTTTCGTAAAAGGTGTTCCTTTTGTCTCCCTTGTGTAAAGCTGTTTTTACATGTACGTGTGATGCAATAGGAAAGAAATGAAAGAAACATATTAAAAGCTGACAAAAGAGAGACTCAGTTGAGAACAATATTTGTTAATTTAAACCATTCATCCGTGACTCTTGGCTCATCAGCTGAACTGGGCTCTGTTTTTGAAGCACTTTCAAAACAGTTTACTTGAATAAAAATGCCTAATATATCTGGAGGACTTCATATTTAAATTCAGAAACTTCACTCTGTTTGGTGATAAAATGTGTGCTGCCTTAGATTTTTTCGTTCGTTTCAGATTTCTTTCACACTTCTCTGTAGATATCAAACAAAGGTAGCCAGGATAGCTACAAAATACAGTTTTCAAACAATGATTTATTTAGCAATGGAAAGAGCCATCAGATGCAACCTGGACATTTATCATCACCAATGTCAAATTTATTTTTGTTGCAGAAATAAAAACAAAATTTCCCCAGTTTGTTTAGGTTTCACAAAACAATAACAAATGTATAATATAGGAGGAATAAAAATATAATAGATTAAGAAAAGTAATAAAAAGACATTCAATTTAATTTATGTGTCATGTTCTAATCTCTACAGAGATGATTTCTTTAAAAGTCATTTGAATGATCCTATGGTTTGAGCAGTTTGCATGTTGAGGTGAGTTATTCTAGTATTAAAAAAAATCACCTTCCTGTTAAGGCCTATTTCTGTGTGGGCTTCAGAATTTAAAAAAAAATCCTTAAGCAGAACTTGTCTGACAACATAAAGTAGCATAAAAGATCAAAAACAGCACCATGCTCATTATGTTAAGATATTCAAGAAAAGATAAAAACAAAAACATCATGTGCATTGATTGTTTGAAATTGTAATGAAGTCATTTAAAGGTTTTACAGTTCTCACGAAAACTTTTAAGCATGACACCCCATGACCATCACTGGCCACAGTTAGCCCTCTATAAAAACATTATTCCTGCTCAGCAGTTGGATTTAATATAAACATGAATATTTCATAATTACTCACAGTACTAAATATTGTAATTTATTTGAGCTTTCTCAGAGGATTTTGTTTCCTTCTGGTTTTTCCCTCTTTTTGTTTTATTTGTTCTTTTGCAGAAAATCTGTCCATGGGTGAAGTCCGTGAGCCTCCTACTCTGATCGCACACTAATCTCATGTTTCCAAAATCATCTCGATTGCTTTTGTGAAAATAATATGTTGAGTGATGAGACGAGAGTGAAACTTTTTGAAAAGTGTGCATCATGTTGCATTTGGCATGGATCTTTCAAAAAATGTCAGTAAAAGACCATCTCACTGGCAGTCAAATGTAGCAGCAGTAGTGTGATTTTTCTTGGCTGACTTGCTGCTCCAGAACCAGGACAATTTGCTCTAATTGATTGAACCATACATTCTGCCCCCTACCAGATAGTCAAGAATAGTCAGTTCATAACAATAAGGCCTTATTAGTTTTAGCACAATTACATTTTCACATAGATGAAACTTATGTTTCATCTATGTGAATCTATGTTTCAATCATCATTTTGCATGCTGTATTTTTACTCACTTTATCTTTGTTGGAAATTAACATGTATGTGGTGAGCCAAAAAATGTTGATGTGCAGAAAAGAAAAAAAATCTTGAACACGTCTGTAAGGTGCAAATGCATTTTCAGAGTGGTTTATCCTCACATATCACTTCAGAGTGGTTCTGAAAGTTGTGTTCAACATAAAAAAAACAGAACTGTGGTTACTCAGTATTCATAGCCTACAGGTTTTTGTTTTCCTCAGTCTTCACACAACAAATGGAAAATCTATAACTGTAAACAAATTTGATCTCACTTCTTCCTGGATACATCTAAATGTTGACTCCCATCTACTTTCCATTGTTTGTTTCACTCTTGCAAACTCCAAACAGTTTCAAAAGCAAACAATCAACACTCAGGCTGTCTGGCACCCAGTCACGCAATCCACTCCTTAGTATATTTTTGAACTTGCTGCAACAATTACTGTGAGTTGTTGAAAAGTGGAACAGAAACATATTTAATATAAATTATTGAACATTAGTAGATTGTAGCTTGCGCTGTAGCATGAAACAGTTAACATTCCCGAGAGTGAAAAGGTAGTTGGGAACATCATACAATTGTCCCTAAGTTGGACATGTATTACCTCTGATTATTGTTAATCAAATAAAGCTTGAAAGTTTTATCAGTTATTAGATAAATCTATCTTTCCAGTTTAGTTTTTATCATAAAATTTGGCCCAAAGTTTGAAATTATAATAAACACAACTTATGTGCAAGTCTTAGATATAAAATAGATGAGGACCACCTGGGACAAACTACACTAAGGAAATACCTTTACATTTTTCACACTTTGTAATATTACAACCACAAACTTCAATATGTTTTGCTGGGATTTAATCCTGGCGAACTGACACAAAATATTATATGATTGTGAATAAGATTGAATTTATTCCATTCTTTACTAATTGTTAATAGAGAAAATCTAAAAAGTGAAGTGTGCATTTGTTTTTAACTCCCAGAGTCAATGCCTTTTAGAAACCATCTTTAGCTGTTATTATAGCCTTTGGGCATGAGTTTAACAACATTTAGAGAATGAACTTTGTGCCAGTTTTACTATAAAAGATTATAGTCAAACTGACTGAAGAAAGTCTGAATTTTCAATTCAAGATTCTCAAATCTATGTCAGTCTGAACTTTGACTGGGCTATTTCAACATATCAGTATGCTTTTGTATAAGTTATTTCTTGTATTTGTGACTGAATTTTAGGTATATAATCCTCCTGGAAAGTGAATCTCTGCTTTAGTGTCAAATCTTTTGCAGCCTCTCAAAACGTTTTCTGCCCGTATTTTTCTGTAGTTACCTTAATCATCATCCTGTCAACCCTTGCCAGCTTATCTGTATGCACTAAAGAGAGCACTGAAGCATGATGCTGCCACCACCAGGTTTCACTAGTTTTGGATGTTACGTTGAAGTCGATGCATCGTGTTGGTATTCCTCAGTTTGCATTTAGGCCAAAAGGTTTCGTTTCAGTCTCGTATTATATTATTTCTACATGTTTGCCGTGTCTCTTGGACTGGCTTGTGGCAAACTGCAAATGGGACTTTATTTAACTTTCTTATAACAATGATGTCCTTCTTGCCATTCTGTCATAAAGGTTATATTTGTGGAGTGCTTGAGTAATAGCTGTTTTGCCAACAGATTCTCCCACCAGAGCTGGAGATGTCTGTAGCTCCACCAGAGTCACCTTGGGGCTTTGACTGCTATACATTTCCCTCATTAACAGGCCACCATATAGGTAAACAGCCATGTCAGGGTTGGTTTGCAGTTGTGCCATACTCTAACAAGTCTTTGAGGTATTCACAGAACAGCTTGATTTGTACTAAGATTAAATTACACACAGGAAGACTGTTTACTAATTATATAACTTAACCTAATTGTTTATGTTGTAGAATCGGTGTAAAAAGGACGCAGCAAAAATGGACAACTTATTTGAACCTTTTTTATTTGTGTATAAAATTGGATTTCTCTACCCCATACAATTTGATTAAGCTACATGGAAGTTGGGCGCTGAGGAGGTGCCGGCTGAGGAGCGTGTAACCTTCAACACAGCCATCACGGGTTCGAATCCTGGTCCAATTGGCCTTTGCCGCAGGTTCTTCCCTGTCTCACAGCCCACTTTCTTGTCCGTTTACTGTGAAATAAAGACATCTGAAGTAAAGAAAAAAATCCTTCAAAAAACAATAATAATATTACGTTGAGGTTTGTGATTATAACTTGAGACGTGATATTTCTACTATGGGAAGGCACAGTATTTGCAATGAGTGTTAAATATTCAGTGTAAATAAAAGGAAGACATGTCGTTCAGTAAGACTTTACAGAAAATAACCTAGTTCTCTCCTCACTCCAATATTAAATCACCTTTTGTCTTCCCTTTCTGTGGCTTTTACTTGATGGAAGTCCAGTCAGTCAGAAAATAGTAATAAATCTGCTGGACAGCATTGGATAAATGCTGAGAATTGATACCCTCTAGCTAGGAATTTTACACCTTGTTGTCAAGTTTCTCCATGATAGCATTTTATTTTTCCATCTGTCTTGGCAGCACAGTTTCTTACCTTGAAAACTCACCGGTCAATAAAAAAGCTACAGTGGGATTGTTTGCAGGCTTTGTGACAAACTAGTGATCTGTTCAGGTTCCTTCTTTGCTTTTTAGCCGAAGAATGTGTTGAAGTGTTTTATGACTATGATAGGAACAGCCTAAAGAGTGTGAATGAAGGAGAGAAAGGTGCAAAAAGCAAAGTGTTTAGCTAGGTTAAAATATTTTTGCTTTGTGCTGCTAAATATAATCTCCAATTCGCTGTTTATATTTACAATAGGATAAATGAATTGTTTAAAAAATTGAGCAATAGACCTCTAGCAATAATATTATGACATCGAGAGGAATTGAGTGTTCCTTTCTTTTCTAGGTTCAAGTGAAGAGCAATCAAAGAGTGGTTTGTAGTCAGTCGACCTGGACGAAAACAGAAAGACAAAACCACATCCACTCCTCTCGAAAGTCCTGACCCTGGAATTAAACCTCTGCCATTCAGGATCATGTCAAGCCACTGAAACATTCTTGTTTGGGATACATGTAATAGAAGTAAAGTGGGCCTATCCACAGCTCCATTTTCTCAGTTGTTGTATCTGCAAACGTTTGCCCAGCAAGGCATGTAATTATGTAGATTCCACAGATTGTAGCCATAACTGATACTTTTTCTAAGACCGCATAAAAATAAATAGTCTGGTTGTGCACATGTGGCACAGTTCTTCAGTGCACCGTTCAACCGTGAACTTAACAGTTGCCCGGGTTGATGCTGGCACTCGAGTGTCAACGTTTGACTGAGCCTGCAAATTCACATATATATTTTTTACATGTTTTGCTGGTGAAATTAACACAAAAACAACGGATTACAGGCAAAAGTGCTGCAAGCCTGAGCTTAAGAGGCTGAATTATTGACGACATTTTTAGGGTGGTAATGTTTTCTTTTCAAATTATATACCTGCTATAGACACACCACTTATGTTTTAGTGTTGCTATATATTTACTTTGGGCAGATAAAGACATGAAAAACTTTCTTTTGCAGACGTTATTCGAAGGCAACACTTTCTCAGTAAAACAGACAAGTTTACTGGTGGTGGGATAAATCAAACTTCTATTTAAAGACAAGAGGTCTCTAAAACAAAGATCTGCGGCATTACACCACATGCAAATATTTTCCATTTCCCAGCGAACAAAAAGCTAAACACAACGGTTCATTTAATGTGTGCTGCTGAGTGATGTGTTCTCATTTAGAAGTATTGACAATATTTCTTCAGAACATGCCACATGCAAAAGCATTATTTACTTGTATGGTCTAACCACGGCTCTGACTGCACATTTTCAGCTTAGTGTTAAGTCTGCTTGTTGTCAAACAGTAAACCAGGAATCCTGGGTGGAGTTGCTGTGGGTTAAGGTTAAGCGCTTTGGGGAAAGGTTCCTCAGATTTCCCATGACTTCTCAATGATTTAGGATTTTTAAAAATTTTCTTCTTGCTCTCTTTCAGGAGTAGCACCAGCTGAACTGTAGATCAATCTTTATGTGGCACCACAAAGCTAGAAAATTATTAAGAAAAGAAAATGTGACATGTTTAGATGATGGAATTTTGGGAAACTTATTTACGGTACAAAAGAAATGGAAAGCTTCTAGAGGATATTATGTTGTTTTTTCCAGCTTATAATCCTGGGAATTAACCACCCTGGCCTGCCACCCAACTCATAGTTAAAGAAACTTTAATGTCTCTCTCTGGATGAATTGGATCCATGTTGTAGGATTTTGTTGGACCCCTTCAGCATCTTGCATTGTTTCACAGGTGCAGAGAAGATGGAGCAGCACTAGAATGTGTTCTTGTATATTGCTCTGGGTCTCCTATTCCAGGCTGCGTATCCTGTTTACTTTTGCCTTTTTGCATTAATGCTTGAAAGAATTATTTCTTGTCTGAGTCGCCCCATGAGACAGGTTTAGGATCAGGTTGTATATGCTAACATGTTGAATGTGTAGGAAGGCAATCCTGGAGCTGTACTTAAATAACCCTGCATATCTTTCAAAACCACTGAAATGAAACACGGGGGTGTTAGCCTTACTTGTTATATCTTTCCTTTCTATGTTGATGTTAATAGCAACATTATTGCTCAATATCAGCGTTTTTGTTCAGTATTTTTTGTTATTGGGATATTCTTTCTACAAATAGATAAACTTATTTATTTTCAATAAAGTATATTTCAATCATTTTAATTATTTCTTCAGTCTTTGCTTTAAATAGATGAACATTCGATGAAAATACAGCAATGGACGCAGCTGGATGTGTAGCACAACTTTTTTTTTTTTTTTTATCTAGGTGCTCTCCACAAACTGTATATATGTGTACAGTCATTGAGTACTTTATATGGCTTGTAATCAAATATCACCTCATCCGTCGACACATGTAAGTTTCAGAGACAAGCACTCACACAAACAAAACACAGGGACGATTGTGGCTGTGAGTGTTCTTTACTGATTGCATGAGTGAAAAGTTAAACTATTTGAGTAGGAGAAAGGAGCTGTTTATGTAAATGACTTGGAAGTTGAGCCCTTTCTCACTGCGCACCCGTCACTTCTTACAATTAAATAACGCGTGACAAACATACAGAGAGACAAATCCCACAGCAACACAGCTCAATCAGAATGATGGGGTTTTCAATCATACTGTACTCAGAAGCTTTATGAGCTTGGTTGTGTAATGGCAGAAATGCATCACACATGCTGGATTTGTCAGAAAGCAGTGACAGCTGAATAGGCAGGGCCTTAGTGTTTAACACAGTAAAGTGAAATAAAAGAAAAATGACTTGATGCATTTATTTTCCGTGGCAGTTTCTCCACATATTTCACGATTGTTAGAAAAAAAAAAAACTGGCCTGAATTTAGGATAATATAGCTTTAAAGTTTATATGTAACAATATTTAAAAGTCTTTCAAGATGACTATGAACAAGCAAAGCTGAATTTCCAGCAAAAACCTATCAATGTATTCAAGATTAAATTCACAAAGTTAAATGTAAATCAAAGCAGAATATAAAGATACACCAAATCTGGATGAAATAATGTATGAAAAAAGACACACACTCAATATTTCTTGCTGACAAAAGGCACCTGTGATGAATTGTGTTTCAAAAGGAGTAAGGTGGCACAAATATGTATTAGATAAACCCATCTTCCTCTGGGTGGCACATAAAATGGTAATAACTTGTTGGTCATCCTGACCAAGCTAGCAGAGCAGTGTAACTTTTATTAAAGGATTATATGTGGCAAAAATTTGATATCTCTTTTTCAAAGTTTTTCAGATGTTGGATGTAAAGGGCCTGTGGTTCCAAAAGGATTATTTTAAATACTCAGTCTATTAAGGGTACAAAGGCATAATTAGGAATAAGTGACATGTGCTTCATGTACCAGCTCAGAAACGCCAGTCATTTCATATATTGATGCATAAGGCCAGGAAATATGTCATTTTCATATTTATAGGATGCTTTTCTTCTTAAGTATGTACACTAGTAAAAGTTGATCTAAATTAGATGCTAAACTGATGGCTAGAGTGATGCCAAAATAAAGATGAATCATAGCAGAAAAGCAGCACAAACAACTTATTTACCCCACAAATAATTTCCTATACCATCACTTTGATCCCTCCAGAACAAACATTTTTTCCTCATCTGTATTCTAAATTCATCTGCTATTTTGTTTAGTTTGGGTAAGAGAAAGAAAAAAATATATGTATACATTTTATACTAGATACTGGATCTTTCTGTAAAGCTGCTGCAAATCAGTTTCTTATATTACATGTATGTTGCTGTCTTATAAAATGTGTTAAGTGCATCTAAGTATGAGAAAATTAAGCCAATTCTACCATTAAGTCTTGCTTGTGTCACTTTTGATGTATCCAGAGTCTCTGTAGTGAAATGTTTGCCTGCTTCCTCTTCTGTGTTATCACAAACCTTCATATTTTTTTTTTTGTATTTAATGATCAGTTGATCAATCAGAGAAAGTTAAAAGCACTATAAGTGCCCACAAAATAGTCAAATGGCTATAGACTCAATTATTTAGAAAGCACATAATGATGCTGTCAGTTCAGAATCTTTTAGTGGAGAAAGAGCATCTGTTTAGCATAGCACTAATGTTATTGTTAGGTCATTGTGCATTTGTAAAGTATGAAAAAGTGATTCCGTTGCATTATTTTTTAAAGCTGCCAATCTTTGGAGAGTGTTTTGTGTAGCTCTAAAATATGCAAGAATTTGTATTTCTTTGGTTATTGAATGCAGATCAATTATCAGTAATGTCCCAATAACTTTTCAAAAATTGGTATTTCAACCCAAGTAGATTTAGTTATTGATCCCTACAGACTTATGATGGTTGCCTTTTGTTTTAAGTTAATAGACTGAAGCAACTTTTGTCTGGTTTGATTTCTTGTTTATTTTCACAAAGGAAAGTTTTTTGTAGCTAAATAATATTTTATGGCCATTTCTTTTTGATATGAAGACTCAAAAAGCTGTTATATAATTAATTTAATTTAATTGTCTTAGAGTAACTATGGATGTTGTGTATTTGTGACCTTTATAGTCCAATGTAAAATCTGTATTTTTGCTCTTGTTCAGCATATTTTTTTAAAGCATTATGAATTGAAGATCTGCTTTTTTTAGCCAGGTCAACACTTTTTTAGTAAAACACCACCTTAAGTGGTATTGAAAATCCAGAAGCAATGCAGATGCACAGAGTATTGCCCCAGCTCACAGCAACACCGTATCACATTCTGCTGCAGCTAAACTAGAGACACATCATCACTCTGACTAAATAATACAACATAACTGTTTTATTATGCATTATAAGCAGTGTATACATCACATACTATCTATATGTACACACGTTTCTGCTTCTAATGGTTTGCTGAGAGCAGCACCTCTCAGAGCAATACTATATTTAAAATGCAACAGTGACAACCTTAAAAGAATGGACAAATTTGGTTTATACTGTTCTTTTGTATTTATTTTTGCCTTAATCTATGTTCCAGTAAAATCTTCCATGTGACTACATAAAGAAAATACTATTAAGAGTCGCATTAAGTTAGCAGATATCTCATAGAAGGAATGCTTTACAACTCTGAAAATATTTATTTTTAGTAATAGATTTCTATTCATGTGACTTGTGCACAAGCCGACATCTACTTCATTTATGGACAGATGGCTTTCTATTGTTACCTTGGTAGTCTCTACACCAACAACATTGATCAGGACGGCAAAGGACATACAACTCTCAAACTCTCCGTTAGAGAACAGTGGGGACATCATGGGGTCACCGAATCTCCACAAACATAGTGCTATAGTCATGTGGGAGGTATGCCATTTTCTTGCCTTCCATCGCAAATGTAAATGTGTGGAATTTGCTGAACTGTACTGGAACTTTAACTGGAACTGTGTAATTGTGTCAGTTCAGCTTCAACTGCTTTAAGATCATTCTTTAGTTCTGTGTTCTATACCTTACGATTAATTGAAGGTTCCAACATAAAATGTATGAACTCATGACCACTTTGAACTTTAAGAGGCAATATGGGATTGGGGAACGCTTGTGACATAGTCCATATCGGGGGGGGGGACTGCATCTGAAGCATCATGAGTCCGCTGTTGCACAGAGGAAACATTGTCCGTCTGATTAGAAGAATATATTCATCAGAGGAATGTGAAGCATTTTAAGTATTTACAGCACCTTCTGCATGAGGATTGTGACAGAGTTGTATTCTGTATTTGGGGTTTCCTTAGGGGAAATTTCCATACCTCTTCTGTCTGTTTGTTTCAACAATTCTGCCTGCATGACTTGAAAGCGCACAAGGCCAGTGATCTCAACACATTAAGTTCCTTGATGGCAAAGGAATGTATAACAGGGTTAAATGGTAAGATGTTTATAGTATACCTATAAACTAAAAGTAATATAAATTAGGTGTTTGACTAAAAACAGGTGTAAAGAATGAATATCTTAAAAATAAGCTTATCCTCATTTAGTCTGGTGGAAGACCTGTGATGTGGATTTGTTTCTTTTCCTAAGCATCTAAGAGTCTTAATACCATGTATAAAATCAAACAAATACCACAAGATTTGAATTAAAAGTATGGTGGACTTAGGTTTAAATCTAAAAATGGGTTGTCATTGGGTCTTTCAGCAGGTCGATGATCCATGACAATGATTGGATTTTACAAAATGTTGACTGTAAGAGTGCCAATAAATTGTGCCTCGTGTTTAGGCTAAAACCATTTTTTATACATATAAATGTACACAAATAAAATTTTCAGTGTGAGATAATGCTCCTGCCATAATATTTTAAAAATTTATTTCAAGGTTTTTACATGTCTGCACCAGAGTCCAGCACACTGCATTCAGTCGCAATCAGGAGAAATAAGAAGGGGGTTGATTGAAGCATGACAGCCAAGAGAATGTTTCTAAAGATGAACATATCATCAACACATTGCAAGCATCCCCAACAGCATATGAAGCAAAAGCTTATTTTCTCTGTGGTTTCCTCTGGTGTATTGTTGTCATCATGCACACTAAACAGCAAGGAGATGTCTTTCTAGTCTCACCTGTTACAAAGTCACAAAGGGGAAACATAGGTGCTTTAGCATTCTGTTGATGGATATTGATCGAACAAGAACACTCCACATCTTTATGCACTCTGATAGTTACCTCCTCTAAGAAGCACTGCCAGTCACACTTGAGGTGAATGTTTCCAGACAAGGACAAAGTGGACGTGCCAAAGTGGTGGCAACAGCTTTTCAAAACATTACCGCACACATCATTTGCGCCATGGTGTGCTATAGGCATGTAAATGTTATTTCTATTGAGGCACTTTCTTTAATATCCTAAAAGACCTTTGGAGCCAGATGGCAGGTTTTGGTTGAGAGGCTTTGCTGTTAATGGGTTGACCTGAATCATTGTGGAAGACTTTATGATGCATCAGACAAAAGTTTTCCCCCGGTAGTTGACAGTGCAGGTTGTCAGCAACTGATTTTTTATGTTTTTTTCCCACACACAACAATGAAAAATGTGATGAAGAGGCAGAGTTATTCTTACTGTGGCCATCCTCCTGGTGAGACAATCTTTGGTTTGTCCTCAGCGTGGTCACTGGTCTTGGACAGGCATGTGGTATGGCCAAGGTCTCAGTATGAGCTGAACCAACTCGCTGACCTCAGTAATTCACATGCAGGAAGAATGCTGCTTTCATATCAAAAGAAAAACTATTTTAACACAGACAGGAGGAGCAGTTGCCAGGGAAAATAGGTTGATCGAGGACTTGTCTGGCAATTGTGGTTTGAGTGGTAAGACCTGCTGTCGAGTCTGTGATTAGATTGAACTTGCACTAAATTAGCTCAGAGTAGAAGCCAGGGGATATGCTGACAACTGGCAGACGTGCACAGGCAAGGACTGACAGCTTAACAAGAGAGAGTTGTTCTTACAACATTTGAAACATTTTAGAGGGGGCGTGTGGGACATTTGCCAGCTGACAGAACAAGCTTCTATCACTAATCATGGGTATGCTGTGTGAGTTCAATGTTCAAAAAAAAGTCCTACACTCATGTTTAAGCCCCTTTTAAGTTGTCGACCAATCCAAAGTACCACAAACAGTAATTGTATAGTGGAAGGAGAAGAATGTATTCTTTTCAGGGTTTTTTTTGTTTGCATTTGTATTCAGCTCACCTTAAGATGATACCATTAAAAAATAATCCAGTTTAACCTTAATTAGTTAAACGTCCACCTGTGTGGGCGTGCTGTGGTGGCCTTGAGTCCTCGACGCAGCTGTCACGGGTTCGATTCCCGGACCCGTTGACATTTACCGCATGTCTCCCACTTCTCCTTCCCCCTTTCCTGTCAGCCTATTTTCAAATAAAGGACACTAGAGCCCACAAAAGACCGCCTGGAGGCAAGAAAAAAAAAAATCCACCTGTGTGACCATTACCGAACAAGTGTCATCATTAATACCAAGGAACACGCAGGAAACACAGAGTTGGCCGTGTCAGAATAATCAGTTCAACAGGGAATCTGGTCAGAGTTAATGGGAAGATGAACAGAGTTAAACAGAAGCTAGTCCTGGAACTAACGTGTTAGTGGCTGCAAAAAACATGAAACCAGAGCCGTCACCTTTCACTGCATGCCCTCAATGCCTGCAGGTCCTTTGGGACATATCTTTGCCAGTTTTGCCGATCTGGACTGTAACATTTATGCCCATTTTTCTTTGCAAAAAAGCTCAATATCGGGCGTGCTGTGGTGGCGTAGGGGATAGCAAAACCCACATTTGGAGGGCTTGAGTCCTTGACACGGCCGTCGCGGATTCGATTCCCGGACCCGGCCGACATTTGCTGCATATCTTCCCTCCTCTTCTTCCCCCTTTCCTGTCAGCCTATCAGTTGGATTGGATGGAAAATGTCTGTTAACAGTAATTTTGAAGTATTGATGCAAATTCTCAGTTGGTTAAAGGTATTGCCTTGAGTTCGAACACATGAATATGCTTTGATTATATGTTTAGGCTTCTTCTTCTGCTGGAAGGTGAACCTCAAGTCTCTCACCCTCCAACAAGTTTTTATCCAGGACTGCCCTATATCTCTGCATCCATCTTTCCCATCAGCTCTGTGTAGCTTTTCCATTCCTTTTGTAAAAAAAAAAAAAAAACACCATCCACAAAGCCTCCTGATGGTTTTCATGAAGCTGTTTGGTCACTAACTTTCTCTAAAAAACCTATAAAGCATGAGTTGTTTGCATTGGATTTTATAAAAGATGGACACAGTCTCTGGACACTGAAATACATCATCTGTCAATCAGCTATATCTACTAAATACACAAAATTCAATTAAGAGTATTTCTCAAAGTACTTAAAGTTCCTGTAAACAGAAAGCCTTTAAACCTCCGAACTCAATTATTTCTGTGACTCATGCAGTTGTTTTTAGATATAATTACTCTCTGTAAACATTTTCCGCATGTGTATTCATTTAGGGTAGTTAATTACTTTTACTGCAAGTAAACACTCCCGCGCATTTATACATAAACAGATTTTTTAAGTGGATTCTGTTGGCCATATGAGCAATTTTAAAAGTGTGGTGGTGTTTGGAGAACTAATATTTTAGCTGTATTGCAATACAGATCACTGCAGGTGCTACATTGTGCTGTGTTTGTATGCAAGATGAAAAAGAATAGTATTTGACTCAGTTATGCCTTTATTTTCCAGGTTTTAATAAATATAGAAATATTAGCCTTCTGACACCTGGTTTCCTTCCTGATTGTCTTTTTCTCATTGCTTATATTTAAAGGAAGACAAGCACAAAAATATGAACAACCCAAAAAATGTGTATTCACCTTTGATAATCTCATCATTTTACGACTGGACCCCGACCCTTCAGAAAAGACCCCCGATATTTAATGCCACCCCTGGAAAGATGCCTTACAAGCCGTGGAATAAATCAATTTTAGTTGCATAAGCATCATTTTACCGTAAGAAAATGGGAATATTTAAATTGTTTTTTCTGATTTTCTGTTTTCTCAGTGTATTATTAAGACATGACACAGACGCTCCGCTAGCCACAAATGGGAAAGAGAAGCAGAAATGGCAGTATAATAACTAGATATGTGTGATATTATTCTCAGAAAATTGTTACAACAAAATGGCTACTTACCCTAACCAATCAGTAATTAAAAAACTTCATTTTATTTATTCTAAATTGTTTTTGTGAATACTTACCTGGGTGTCAACAAATATGTGGGATACTGTGGCTCAGTCAAGGTGTAGCGAATATGAGGAGGTCACAGAAATATGATGGGTGAGAAAAAAAAACTCAGCAAGAAGTACAGAGCAGACTGAGGCCACACTGCAGATCAGAAGAGAGGAAAATCCAAGGTTTTATTCTCAAATCACTCCTGAATTGGAGTTCTGCTCCGGGATCACGGGTCAGCTAGCCATGAAACCTTCACTTTTGCTTTGGACTAAAGTAAGAAAGACGAAGAGGAAGGGAAAGAGAGCGAGGAACAGGAAGGAAGCCATGCAGAGTCGAAGCTAGAAGGTAGAGAGAAAGAGGAAAACACAATGAAATTATTTATGGTTCACGACAGGAGGCAAGAAAATAGGGCTTGTGAGAAAAAACAGACCTGCGGAAGAAAGGAAATAATGGACAACATTACGTTCAGAGCAGCTGTTTTTATCCTTATGATATCACTAAGGATGCAAAACGATGAGGTTCAGTTTTAAGCAATTAGAATAATTTTCTTCAAGGATACTTATGCTTGTATTCTGGAGTGTTGTCTTAATAGTCACATCCCTATTGCATCCCATGTGTAATTTATTTGGCAAATTCCCTGGAAATATTTTTATTTTATGTGATAAAGTTAATTTCTTTTCCAATTGTCGTTTCTGCGTAGCTATTATTTTCACTGTATTGACCTAAATGGGCGAGTGTTCCTCCTGATCATCTTATCTGTTGCATAATTCATAGATTATTTATTTTTATTTAGTAAGAAAGAGTTAGTCAGAGGAAAGCAAAAGAAACATGAGCAGCTAATAAAAGTAAAGATGTTTTTTTTATGTCTGTAGTATAGTTTTTGTTTTAATTTTAATTTATTTATATATGTATTTAGTTTTGTAATCTGCTTATAATTTGATATCCAGGAATCACACGATGAGGCAGCGATTCTTAAGAGAACACTCCTTTCAGCCGTCTTGTAAATCCTTAATATAGAGGAGAGCCATTTTACCACCGGAGCTGCTATCACCCATCATAAAAATCATTTGTAAGCATATCAGTGAAAACAAATACAGAATAATATCCTGATCTGAGGGGAGGAGGTGGAAGTGTTGTCTTCTGTGTTCCGTGTTGTGATTTTAATGAGGATGTCAGAGCTGTCAGTGCTGTAATAGCTGATTGTAATAAGCTTCTCCCTCATATGCTAAGACAAATTGTCCTGTTGTTATTCTAATGATGTGTTAGATGTGTTTATGCTGTTTTGTTTCCCTCCACATGCAACAGTTTCGTGCACTTGATCCAAGGTTAACTGAAGTCTGATGTCGTTAGCAAAAAGATTGTTGCTTTGACATATTTTTTATTACTTTTATTTCCAGGCTTCATTCTTGTTGCAGTCAGCTCTTCATTTACTAGCAGCACACCGCCATCTAGTGTTTTTTTGAGTGTATTGCATCAGTACACATGCTCATTGCAAAGATACTATGGATTCATTCTGCAATGACAGAAAAGGCAGACCTTTCCCAGTGTCATATTTATTTCACTCCTCCTCTTATTTTTTTCCAAGCTTCTAACATTTTTAATACTCTAACTTAATCCTAAACGTGTATATTAATCCTACTGGATTCCCTTCAAATGCAGCCTCTAAAACAGTTAGATTATTCCAGCTGGTTGAAAGAAGGCAGTTTATTCATTTTGCATAATAAATCTACAATTAAACACATCTTTTTTTACATCAGTACTTCACACAAAACTCATCTCCCCCTCTGTGCGTAAATAATTGTAAGAAGTAAACTGTTTATTTTCTGCAACTGCGCCTAACAGATGTGCTAATCAAATATTTGCATTGCTAAAATGGGAGTCACTCCCAATTAAATTCACACTTTTCACCCACCTCGACAGATGCCATGGTGAAGCTGTGAATCTCTCTTATTTGTGAAACTAAACTTAATGTGTGAGGTTTAGTCAAACATTGCCAGTCAAAACTCTTGTATTGAGTGCAGCCTTGACCCCTCTGGGCAGTATCAGAGCCGCTGAAGTGCTTTGGCATCAGTGTGACAGGATTAACACATCAAAAGCAGAGTTGGGGCCTACAGCGGCGTCACACAGTCAGTGCAGCACCTTTCATGTTCTGCTCAGGTTCACCACAATTTCACGTAAGCCAACAGCAAGTCAGACGGAAAAAGATAATAGGGCCAACCTGCTGCTATCATGCTTTCCTTCAGCTGCAGTGAAATATGTCAAATTCTGTGTGTTTGATGAAAGATTTGAGTTCAACAAGCTTAAGTCAGGGAACGATATCTGACTGTGTCACATGGCTGGGATGCAAAGGGACCATTTAGGTCTGACATTCGAGCTGAAATTATTGCTGCAAGCCTGCATGGTCTTACTTTTTATTATGCAAATATTTAACAGTTAACAGAAGCAAAAGTTAAACTCAAGCAGTCTAAGAGGTTTCATGTCTTGGAGTTGAATCCCAGACATTTACCCTGGAAAGAGTTGGAAAGGCTTTTCATATCAAATATTGAAGGTGAATGAATGAATAAAATTGTTATTTCAAATGAGCAAGTAACAAATTCAAATGAAAATAAAACAAGTATAAAATTACATTTTGTGACAAAGAAATTATGTCAAACACCATAAAGTGAGATTGTAGATTATAGAAGTAATGACAATATCTCTAAAACCCAGCTTTTTCCTGTTTGAAAATGAATTGGAGGAAGTGCATTTTTACCCCATCGACCCTGTCCAACACTTTTAAACAGTACATATCTACACCCACTGTATAAAAAAATCTCATCACTCATGTCAGTGATATACAGCTTAAGTGAAAATGCACATATATTTCTGTATGAATTGATGAACTTATGCACGGATAGTTAGCGATATAGCTAGTACATGTCTGAGTTATACAGTAAATATAATTAACTTTGATTAAGACCAAAATTATTCAAATTCAAAATTAGATATTATTAATATATATAGATTTTAATCATTTTACCAATTTTATTTTGTTAGAACTGTAAGTAATAGTAGCATTTCGCAGTGGTCTAACCGCAGTTCTGCTACAATCTGTTTGACAAAACCGTGATACTTTTTTTTACTTACCTTGTAATCCAAAGGTAATTTGAGTGGTGCGTATAACTAGAAATGTTGTTTCAGTCCATTTACCATTTCTATTTATACTTTAAGAACAAATATTCATGTTTTTTTTTTCTAGTATCAGATTGATCTCATGTCAGACACTACTTTGAACACATCTGATGTCTGTGAATTAACATTAATAAACAATGCTTAAGAATAAAAATGAGATTTTAAATGCATAAAACCAAAGCTTTGTCATGTGTTTTAAAAGCTTTACTAAAACACAGTTGTCCTTTCATGTCTTGCCTAACAGCCCCTGTCTTTGTTTAGGTTGTTGACATAAAAGAGAAACTGAAATTGTCCAAGAAGTTCTGGTCGAGCCTGCCCGAGGCAATGTGTGTAGAGGACAGAGTGACTGCCGGAAACGCCAGTGATGAGGATTGCTGGAATGGACACACCAAGGGCAGGTAAGGGGACTGCAGCCCTGGAGCTTAATGCAGACTAACACAAAAGGTTACTTAGAAGTCCAAAGTCTTTTCAGCGTGCCTGACGTTAAGTAGTCTGATCCTAGAATTAAGAGGCAAGCCTTTTTCATTTCAGTGCACTGTGGAGGAGCTGGGCATAGTTTCATTTAGAGCTGTTTAATTAAAAAAAGGATGTGTCATTTTAATTGTTATAGTTTTCCTTTAATAGGTAAAGAGTTGTATGAAATATATTGTTTTTTTTAGAAAATCAATTTCTCTTTGTTCTTAATTAGGCTGTACCAGCTCGGTGTTAGCTCTTAATCTGATTTCTTTACGTGAAAAAAAAAAAAAAAAAACTTCCACTGCCCACAGACTTACATTTCGCAAAAGTCTTTACTGAGCGTTGTTTACTTATTTAGGCATTATAAACTACAAACTTTAATATGTTTTATCATGTTTGTCAGTGTCATTGATTGTTAGACCAAACCAAATGTTTGGAGAATCTTTTACATCTAAAAATCTGTGACCCATGTTTGTGTTAAGCTCTGCAGTGGTACACATTTTCCTCCAATTACTCCAGCAACTCACTTAGAGAATCACAATCAGCTCTGCACGTCTTCCTTTTTCTTGTTTGTAGTTGTTTGTAAAATAGTTCAAGCTCAGATTATAATTTTTACTCACCATCTTCCTATCAACTCTGACCACTTTTCTTGTCCTTGATGAATAAAAAAAAATCCCCCACACTTTATTTCACTGTGTGGATAGTGTGTCCAGAGTAATGTGCAATGTTAGCTTTTTTTGCATTAAAGAGCAAAAGTTCAGTTTCAGCCCGATTTGAGCAGAGCACCTTCTTCCAAATGTTAGCAACATTCCCTGCATATTCGTTGTAAATAGTGCTTCTTGTGGCTTTTTTTTTTCTCCAACAACATTCGTCTTAATGCTCTTTCATAAAGGTCAGATTTTTGGAGTGCCTGACCTACCAATTTCTTGGTATGTCTGCAGTTTTCAGCTGATTGAAAACTCAATTGCTTGCACTAGATTTTTTTTTTTTTTTTTTTTTGCTGGTGTCATAGTAAATAAAACTCAATATGAATGCATCCCACACAAATTTTCAATGTGATTTTCTGTGTTTCCTTTTACCTAATAATTATACACTGTTCTGTGTTGGTGTATCACATAAAATGAAATACAAATGGATAAAACTGTATTTAAAATGATAAGATGTGAAAATATTCAAGCGATGTGTACACTTTTGCAAGGCTCAAAATGTAGGATATCATTTTTTATTTTTTGTCATCCTTGAGTCAAAAGACAAACAAAAACGTTACCTTTTCAAATTCAGTGACATTTCAGGGGTATATGTTAGCTTGAGCGATCAGCGCTCACGGGAAAACAAACGTTGTTGTGTCACATGATTTGTGAAATTCTGTCACATGGCGACCCGCAAACTATTTATCCAACAGGAGAGCAGAGCAGGCAGCTGACATACTTTTCCCTGGAGAAATACCTCACAAGTGTGTCAGTGTATTAACTGACATTATGGGGTCAAATTTCATTTCACAAACATTACTGTAAACCTGAAGAGCCCATTTCCAATCGCTTTATGAAAATTAGACATATTTCAATTATGGGTGGAATTAGTCCATCCTCCAAGCACTTGTTTGGTGCTGCTTATTTTCCTATAGTCTGTGACGATAATCATTTCTGAATTATATATTTTCATAAGGAGTGCCTTTCTAAGAAGTACCTCTGGCTGGAATTGAATTGGTTCTGTTTTGTGTTTTTAAAATAGATACTTTCCTGAAGTCCAGAAGGATGGCCTTACCAACCAGATGAATAACCCTGAGGTGGGCGTCGACATCACACGACCCGACACCTTCATCCGTCAGCAGATCATGGCTCTAAGGGTGATGACCAACAAGCTGAGAAATGCATACAATGGCAATGACATCTACTTTCAGGACACAAGTAAGCTGTTAGCCATTTCTGTAATGCAGGCGAACAAATCAGAATGCTTTTTCTCCTTTGCTCTAGGCAGCTGTCATAGTTTTTTTTCATCTTTATTGTTTGTTTGAACATTGAAAAACAATTCTTACATGAGAGCACATGCAAAGATATTGCAAATATTGTTTTAATCATGAAGTCCTTCTTCACATTTGAAGTATATGTATTGTTACTGAAGCATATCTATCATTTATTACAATTCCCTGAGAAGAAATGTGCAAGATGTAGAGAGTGCTTCTGCATAAGGATTTAAAATGTTATTTTCCTGTTTGGTTTCTATGTATTTGGTCTTAATGAGCTTAATGGTCATTTGATCATCTTGGATGATGGTAAAGGAATTAAATGTGAAAACACAAAGCTTGAGTGCCCCGATGTTGCTCGCTAGGATACTATGATTATTTTCTTAAAACACAAAATCTACTTTTACTCCCCTGGAAATGTTAAAGCAAACTGTACGCAAAGGAGTTTCTGTACAAAATCAGTTTTAAGGAATATGACCTATTCTCAGAAACTCAAAGGTCAACCTTGATTCTGAATTACCAATGATGAACTCTTATGTGTTATTTTTATTTTTTTGCTCTGCTCTTGTAATTCAGGTGATGAAGGCAGCGGCTCAGGCAGCGGAAGCGGCTGCACAGAGGGCTGCACCACAGACATGTACAGCGCTGCCACTGAAACCCCGGTGGTGAGAGCCGACCGGAGCGGGCCGATGGAGGACTCTGCCCCGCACCATGCACCATCCATAGCACTGCCAACCATGCTGGCTCTGCTAGCTCTAACTCTGCACCGACAATGGAGATAATGATGGAGCAACAAGCTAGATATGGACTGCAGGGTTTTTGTCCCCTTTTTTCTCTTCTCTGGCAGTTTTTGTATTCAAGCACATTGGAGCTACAGTCAAGCACAGAGCATTCAGCCTACCAGCATTGATGCTGCAGGATTCTGCTCTGAGAAAGAGAGTAGTCATCCACATCATGAGTTTCCACTTTTCCAAAGATCATGCAGTGCCATCCCTAGACTTTATATTTCATGAAATCATTTCAGTTTCTAAAACTGATGCGGATCCAACAAGCTCTGCTACAGAGATTTAAAAAAAAAATAAGAATCTTTACATTTCTTTCACACATGGCAAATATAAACATAGGTTTCCAATTGGAAGAAAAACATAGTATGCACTTTGAGGTTTTTTTTTTATAGAATTTTTTTTGTCTGAAGAAAATGTAAAAAGAGATGTGGTTAAATTATGCACCTTAAAAGGGTACAATAAGCTTAATAAATGTTTTATAATATATTTTAAAGAGGTGATGATGATCTAAGTGCAAGAGGATTCAGGAACCATGTCCGCTTTGGTTAGAATTTGATTAAATATAACATTATGCCATTTATTGATTTGTGAAGGAAAAACAATTCTTTTAAATTTCCTTTTTGTGAATGCAAATTCAGATCTTTCTTACAGTTTCAATTATTTTGGGCTGTAGATTCATATATTGTTTTAAACAGAATCTGCACAAACGTATAAATATTCACAAGATCTTTTCAGCAGTGGCCTTGTGCTACAGCTGACTTGAAGGGTTAGGATTAACATTTTATTTACTTTGCCTTGCACCAACTCCATAATCTGCAAAATATGCTCATATCTTGCCAGTTTGTTAACTCAGCTTCAGCAGTGGAAAACCTAAAATCCTTTCCAAGAAGTTTTTTTTTTCTCTTTTTTCTGCAGAGAATATGCCACTAATTTACCGTTATGTAGCTCTGTGGTTAAACGGCTCTGGTGACATTTTGTTTAAGATGTGGTCACTCAGTGTAGTTTGAAATATTTACTTCAAGTTTAAAGGGATAAATACTGTCATAATTTAATTTAATCATTAATTGAACAAGTAGGTAGCTACAGTGGCTAATTATTATTCTTCTATTACAACCATAAGAGGCTTTGGTGGATTTTTTGAACTGGGTTCTGTTGAGAAGAAATGGGCCATCAGTAATTTACCTTTAATAGATAACTCTCTTAGCATGTTAACATTGATAAAAGATAGGAAATTCAAAAGCTTTTAAATGACCTGAGATATGCAGGAGATGATTATTCTCCTTGGTCTGTAGCTATTTATTATGAAGACTTTTGCCGTCTGTCATCCATAACAATGATATTTCTATACTAAACAAACTTTAAAACAGAATAGATTTTGATGTTTTTCCATTCAAATCTTTGTTATGTAAGTTCACTTTTCATAAGAATTAGTTGTACTTTCAAATCACACAGGTTAAAACGGAATTAGTTCATATTAAAAATTTATTGTATATTTTCTGTATAGTCACACCACATAAAGTTTCAATTTACAATTTACAACATTAATTAGCACGTTGATTATTTTGCAGTCTAGCTTTTGCCAGGTGAGTCTCTCTGCTCACATAAAACATTTTTTTAGCTTGACCAAGCTATCAATAAAGCTCCTCTTATGCACAGATTTCCCTGCTTGAATGGTAAGAGATCAACATGAGCGGAAAATTTTGATTCTGCATCAGTACTTGAACTATAAAATCCTTCACTCATGTGAATTATCCTCACTGTTATACTGGTTATCCTTATAGCTGGTAGATGTGACAGAATCCATTTAAGTGCTGCTTCAGTCATAGGCTTGTCTTTTGTACATAAAAAAACCTTAACATGAATTTTTTGACACAATACTGAGAACTGGAGTAAAGAAACAACTCAACATAATCTACTTCTTTTAAATAGTCTTGAATTAGACTTTCAACTCATAATATTAGGTTATTATTATCATCAATAATGTCTGAGCATAAAGACAGATAAATGTGTTAGGGATAAAAGCCTAAAGCAAACCAGTGCACAGATACACATACGGCAATCGCCAAGGTTTTTTTTTTTTCCTGAATAAAACAGAAAAATGTGTCCTAAAATGGTTTCCTGATGGATTCCTGTGATATGTTTCAGGATGTTACAAGGGAGCAGTTCATTTTTCTGATCTGAGAAACAACTTTGTTCAAGTCAGTAATTTGAAAAAGTTAATGCCACTTATGTAAACACTATTTCGAACAAAGTCAAATGCAGATAACACTGAAACCAAAATATTATCTGGTTTTACTTTATCGTTGGATTGTTAATCTGTCAAGAGATACTTAAAAAAGTGTTTCACATAGGAAAGTCATTTCAATGGGCGATGGACCGATACAGTCTTTACTGTGGAAAACATTATCTATTTAACACAGCCATTAAATACAAAATTAAGCCCATCAAACATTACCTAATATTCAACTTTTTCATAAATAATTTGATAAAAGTAATATATGATTGCACATGTGTACTTTTGTCTTACCACTTATTAGGAGGTCAAATGTAATGTTTTTAACAAGACTAAGAGAGTTATCTACTTCAGGTAACTAATTTCTATTCAGAAACAGAAAAATCCTTCACACCTGTGGCTCTAAAGACAATCAAATTAGGAGATTCCTATTGGGCATCTCAAATTAATATTCCGTTTGAATTATAATGAAATTATATGCAAATAAAAATTATTGGGTTGGTCTACAAGAGCAAACCTATATTCTTGTGCTGCTGTGAACTTTACATGAATTTAAATTAACTGACTGTATCATGTTTTAGTGCTGCATCCTCAGAATATATTGCACGTATTTACCAACTATCATCAGATGTTTCATACCTACTGGAACTACATTTTTTAAAAAAACAAAAAAAACATGCTACTTCTTTGCATATTGAGTAACTACTCTAGTAATCCCAGGTAGTATTTAAAAATGTCAACTTCAAATGACAGAATTTAAAAGAATAAGTACATATTAGCATACTTGTTGTATGTCTGGGAGTTATTAAGAGAGGCAGGGAGCAAACATCACACAGTGGTGACAGGGAATGCTAAGAATGACTCCCTGAATTTATCTGGAAAGCTTGAATGGTTATGTCTGCAGCACAGACAGGCTTGAAGCCGACCACAGTCACCTGTGAAATGAGAATCTGTGGGGACTGGACAAGGCTGAATGCTTCAGTGAAGCTCCTCGGTAGAGCGTACTTACAGAGAATGTGAGAGACCTTGGCACCGCTGAGGGGCGCGGACAAAACCAGTCTGGATGTACGCTCCCTGTTCCCTGAGAGCCCGTCAGGTTCATAACCAGCAGGCCAACTGAGCGTACACATCCACAGAATTAGCCTATGTCATGCCCTTCACAATGTATCAAGAAAAATTTTTGCTTTTCAATATTGTTTGAAGTACTCATTTACATTCACAATGCAAGAACAACAATACAGAAAAAATACACGATGTGTTTCTTTAAAGTGGTTCTTTATTCTGACTATTCATTTCACAGGTTGCCCTTTTTTGTTTTTTAATCATTGAACTTTTAATATTTTTTGCAATAAAAGGTTAAAAACAACAGCTAACCCAGTGCTGAATTATATCAATTCTTTACAAGTCACATTTATTTTTACTTTTACCTTGGAGGTAAAGAGTTTGAGCGAAGATGCCTTAATGTATTTCCACCATACCGTAAAGATGATTGCATTTCTGTTTTATTACTATTGAGAATAAAATCTAAACATTTTCTAAACAGATTTCTCCTTGTTATAACTTTGTGAAAGGTTTAAAAAGTACAACTAGGATTGAGAATAGAATTAAGGATTTACCCCTACACAGTGACCTGCAAAACGTTTTTACTTGTTTCATTGAAATCACAAACTACTTAATTTAAAGACAGACCCACAACAAAAATAATGCAGAAATGTGGAATGGAATGAAGATGACAGATTAATTGTTTTATTTTTACAAATGAAAATATGAACAGTGGCATGCATTTGCATTGAAACTGTTTTAGTCTGGTGCCCCTAAATAAAATCCAGTGCAGTCGGTTCCCAACTCGGTGCATGTCTCTAGCTGACTGAGGGTTTCTAGACAAACTGCATCAGGAAGACCAAGGAACAAAAGTCAGAGCTATGTGACATTTAAAGCAGGTTGATAAATAATATCCCAAGCTTTTAACATCTGACTTTCTTTTCAAATAATCACTTAAAAATTTATGGATTGGCACTACAAGTTTACCAAGGCATGGTCATCTGACTAATCTGGTTAAGGAGAACATTTCCTGAGAAGTTGCTAATAGGCCTGTGGGAACGCATCAGCAAAACATTTGCTAGTATCTGTTGATATAACAACCATTAGCTGTCCACTTCTCAAATCTTCCCTTTATGGAAAAATAGCAAGAAGAAAGCCACTGTTGACAGACTGATATATGATACTGACTTAGCTTACTTAGCCTTTTCAAAAAAGCATGGAGGCCAGTGAAACACTTCTGTGGGTTTAACCAGCAAGTTTTAATTTGGGGGGGTTTAATTCCATCAAAAAGAGAACAGCTTTTCTAAAATTTGGTAGTAAAATGACACAATTTTAAGACGTTCAAGACATGTGAATACCTTTGCAAAACACTGCATGATTCAGCGAACTCTTCTACGGTTAGTCTTAATATCTAAAAGGAGGGGTCGTTTTATTTAGTCATAGGAGCAGTAATTTTCTAACATCATAGACTGACAGCTCCATTGCTCTGAGGTACGTTTGAGCACTGAGGTGCATGTTGGAACAACAGGTGACAGCTAGGCTTCCTCTGTGTACTTCCTGTTTGTGAAATCGGCTCTTATCAGTGGTTCAAAGCCTCTGTTTCGCCGCTGACGCAGGTAGAGCACAAAGATAAGGAGAAGCACCAGTAGGCCGACAAAGACGCCTCCCAACGTGGAGCCCAGCACAAACACAGCTCCCTCATCTGCATCTGTGGAAAGAAAGGAGAAATACTCTGAAAATCCAAACATTTCTATCGTCAGTGGGGTTAGTATGTGATGACTCATGCTGTAATAAAGACAAGACAACATCCAACTGTAAACTATTAGTTTTTGCATAACACTATAACACTGCAAGTCCCACTTATTAAGAAATAATAACAGAAATAATAAAGAAATAATTATACATTCTATTTAACATTCATAATGAATTTAATCTAATTAATCATTCCATTTATTTTCATTATTTAAGCATTTATAAACTGGTCTTACTTAATTCATTGAAGTACAAAAATATTTCAATAATTATTTGTTAATTTCTTCATGTGTATGTTTTCAGTTTTGTTTAACAATCATGCACAATTTTATGCAGTCGTATTGGTTGTATTGTGGCACTTTTGAGTTCTGTACGCATTAAAAAAGTTATGTAATTATAAAAAATTTTTATTGTTAACTCGGTATTTACTCACCATCGAGGGAAATGGCATAAGAGTATCCCAGCTGATCCGATGTGACGTAGATCTCTTCATTAGTGATCGGAGGGAAAAAAGGAACCATATTATAGTCCCTGTTGTGACCAATAGGAGCCATCTCATCCGGGTAGGTGGCGTTGGATGGAACAAACCTGCGCATCCATTCATCAAAAATGGCATCGGTAAAAGAATGG
The DNA here is from genome assembly GCF_019740435.1 of Gambusia affinis. NCBI lineage: Eukaryota > Metazoa > Chordata > Actinopteri > Cyprinodontiformes > Poeciliidae > Gambusia > Gambusia affinis. The sequence goes on from NC_057878.1 coordinate 14,560,290, forward strand.
AGCACCTTTAAATTTGAAATTACAAGAAAAGTGTGGTTATTTGGCTTGGACCTAACTGTATACTCAAATTTTACTATGCGCCGTTGAATTCCTACCAGAAAGATGGGATCATTGGCTGCAGAGTGGGACAAAGAGCTGGTTCCATTGAGCATAGCGTGAACAAGGTTGTGAAGGTTGTCGACCGTATCATCCAGTTCTCCGTCTGGCTTTTCGTACCCTTCAAGTGCATTTCTGTTTATTGAAAACAAATTAATCAGTGACCTATGACTGCCAAATCCTACATTTTTTGTAGCCTAATAGCCAAAAGCATATTCGTAACACAAACTGTTGAGTTTTACCTGAAGCTGAAGGAAGAGTTGGTGAAATATGGAGGACTGTCAAACTCTCTGATTCCTAAACAGCTTCTGACATCACTCATGGTGGGTAGAGACATGTTGGCTCTCCTTATCATCCCTCTCTGAATAAAGCCCTCATTCGTGCCATTGCAAAGAGTCACCAGACGGTTATAATCATCCAAGCTATAAGAAGAAAAAAAACGCCTTTTTTAAAAAAAAGAACTGGATGCACATTCATTGTAATTGCAAGAACTACAGTGCCTTGGAAAAATATTTATGCACATTTATTTATTTATTTGCATTTTGCATAAAGGTTGGATGAGAGTAAAACTGATCTTTTGAACCTTGATGCAAAAAGCTTGGTGAGGTGGAAAACTAACATCAACCTGAAAACGGAACCATAACAGTGAAACCTTGTGATGCCAGTGTTTGTCTGGGAGACGTTTTTTTCAAATCAAAGAAGCTGTCCAGAGGTAGAGCTAAATACCTGTAAGAAATTTTGTTAGAAGTAGCAAATACTTAAGACAAGGGTTGTGCTTCACAGTTTATAGTCAAACGATGATTCCAAATCTAACTCTGAGTGTTTTATAACAGAGCAAATTTATGTGCTAAAATAGACCAATCAAATTGAAATCCAATTGTGAAAATGTGGCATCTGGTGCTTATTGATCCTTTCAGTCCAACCAGACTGACTTTGAGCCCTTTTGGAAATAAAAATGGCCAAACATATTTGCCTATGTGTGTGTTATATAGTCTGGCTTTCAAACAATAACACAAGTTTCCAGAGGGATAATTATCTCTGTATAGTTGATGTCTGAAATCTGGAAACCACAATGCATCTGTTGGCTGCGACTATCACGTTAACACCACAACTCAATGCAAAAGGTCATCAAATCCTCCAGTATTTGTCTCCACCCATTGGATGTTGACATTTCAAATAAAATGCATTGAAGTTGATAACTGCAAAACGACAAAATGTCAAAGGCTTTTCCAAGGCAGAATATTATTCTATCATTAGTTGTGCTTACCTGTTGCACACCACTCCCCATCTGGAGAATCTTGACTGGTTGCTGATGAGGAAAGGGTTGTCCGGGTTCCTGCCTCCAAGCAGAGAGTCTGTACACACGTCACACTCACTCTGTCCTGTGGCAAAGTTCCAGTAAGGAATTGCAAAGTTCTCATTGCCTGTCAGTCTCTGTAGAAAAAAAACAAACAAACAATAAAATATTTATTTATTTCTACTTACACAAAATCTAAGTTGCACTTATGCTTGACTGACAAATAGATAGCATTACCTGAAGCTCTCTTTCCAAGCTCAGAAGGTGGTACCTGTGCCAGGTAATGAATGCTGGACCTTTGTGTGAGAAATCTATGGCTTTGAAGGGGCGACCAGGACCTGCAGGAAAAGTATTTTTTAACAACTAGCATGATCTCTCACGCTTACATAGGACAATCAGGCCAGTTGAACAGAATCCAATCTGGTCAAAGCTTTTTCAAATCAAACAAGTTCAAATCCTATTATAATATGATCCAGACAGATATTGTTGATTAATCAGCAAAATATTTGGAACAGTCATGAAAGATCATTTTGGATATTAAATTTAATATCCAAAAAAACTTTAAAAACTTTCCTAAAGTTGCTAAACTTACATCTTGGTTTTTTATTAGTGCATAACCCTGAAATTAAGTCTACCTTATGAGTTAATCTTCATTACTCAGTTAAAGACTTGTGTATTTTCATAGACTAAAAATAGTTTCCTGATGGAGAAAATAGTGACAATAGCTTATAATAGTGATTGTTAGTATATCAACAGCGGGTTTTTTTTTAATGTACGTCTCTCTTTTATATAATCCTGGTATGGTACAATCTATCCTAGATTTTCATTTTGTATTTAAATATAAAATGAAATAATTTTAGCAGAAGTAGTTTTGTGCTCCTGAATACATCAATAGTAATTTGCAGTAGGTGGTGCATAAAATGCAAAAATACAAATATGTCTCGTTCTCGTTACAATAAAGTGTGATTTGGTTACTTTTTGCAATAAAACATACACTGATAAAGGCAATACATTAATATTGATTTACCTAAGAGAGTGTCTCTGACTGAGTAGTAATGCTGCCAGACAAAGAAGTCATAAATGGAAATGTTGGCAAACTGTGGCTCAGTCCCGTTTGGTCCCAGCAAACCCAGCCAGTGCTGTGTGGCAATCATGTAGTCTGGATGGATGGTGTTCTTAGCCAGATCCAGAACATCCAGGAACTCCTGAATTTCCCCGCTGGTAAGGGAGTGAATGTTCTTTCTCACCACAGGAGTTTTTCTCTGGTCACAGTTTGGACCAGTCCAACCGAACTTACACTGACCACAATTATAGCCAGCAAAGTTACCTACAACGCAGAAAGACAACTGTGAATTACTTGATACTCAAGGTGGGCTTATGATGGCTTACACAAATTTCTTTCACTCACCACTGCACCTGCAAGTCTGATTGAAGAACTTGTTGGGCCACCTCTCTCTGTCATCAACGTTTCTGAGTCTGTACGGTCCCCCCCAGGGTTTGGAATCCACTAGCACAGGCCTACAGCTCCCTCTCCCCGACAAAGAGCCGCAGACGTTGGCAGGATCGGAGCCCAGAGCAGGGCAGCACTGCTTGGACCGGATCCCCTCTACTGTGCAGCAAGCTCGAGGAAACTGAGCTTCAGCGGGAATAACGCAGAGCAGCAAAGACACAGTGCCAAGAACCAGCGCGATCCTCATTTTCCACCTATTTGTTTCTTCCAGTGAGTGGTGAAAAATCAGTTTGCAGATCAAGCAGTCGCTGTAAGGCAGTCGATTTGATCGCCCCCCCCAGGGAGTGTGGAATCTCCCTCAGCCACGGTCTGCTGCTGTGAATCTTCAAATTAGATGGAGTGATAAAGTTAACATCTGTGGAAATAGCACTTAAAACCAAATCATGTTGTGCTGCAGCTGGCTGCATGCAGATTAAGAATGCCTCTAATGTGCATTCTTGCTTTTGTAGGGCTGGGAAGGATTAAGACATTGGTCTTGTGATGATCACCTGACAGCCCGGCTGTGAGTTCCAGCAAGATCTGGAAAGATACCAAACAAGTGTCTGAAGGAGCTATTATAATATAAAAACTTCTATGTAGCAGCAGAAGACAATATGATATTTTGTAGTTCTTTGTGGTCGAGTCATTCACAGTTGCCCAGAATAACAACAAAACAAAATCAGCTTTCAGATCAATGCCACCTCTCAGGGTTCTTGGAGTTCTGAGAAGGATCATTTCTTCCAGAAATTTGTTATATTTTTTGGAGCTCATTATCCTTCCAAGTTTTTAGTTATTTGCCACCTTTTCAAAATTGAAATTGAAAACTTAACCTAATAGTTTACTCATTGTTTTCTAGATTTATTTGTTGTTGTTTTTTTTTCAGTCTATACAGCACAAAAAAAAAATAATCAACAGAAGTGGGCTTTATAAAGCTTGAAGTTAATCACTACACCAAACTCAAGCTAATACAAAAACCAAAGACAGAAGAGTGGGGTGTGGGCTCTGAGCTGGGAGTCAGACTCTGAGCACATGACCAGCTATATCATAGCATGTCAGATACCCAGTTTCCCAGCAGCTGGGCCTCTGACATGCCCAGTTGCATGACCTCAGAAAGATCAGGTTTAACAAAAGGCTATTCAGAAAATTCCATATAAAGACAAATATGTACAAATATTTTCACTTTTCTGTAGCATATCGCAAAATAGCTAAAACCCCTTTAAAATATCAAGAACATTTTGTCACATTTATGTATTTTGAGGGGATTCTGTGGTATAAACAAATGGCGATTGTTAAAGATTTGGGAAAAGGATGTAAAATGAACAATGGTTTTCACTGTCATTTAAAGACAAAACTCTGGAAGTGTGTCACACATTTCTATTCAACCACCGTCTCAGTCAATACTTTGTAGAACCACTCTTGAATATTTGACACTTTTACTGGTTCATCTTTGCATGTGAACCAAAGATGAACCAGCTTATTCAGATGGGATGACATCTGTGAACATCGGTTTTTAAATTTTGCCACAATTTTTGTATTTAATTTAGATTTGGACTTTGACTGAGCCATTCCACTCCATCTAAGTCATTCTATTTGGAAGGTCTCTTGGTTTAGATGCATGATCATGTCTGGGTAGATGTGGTGATTAATCTTTAGAAAAGTTGATGATGTTTTAAAAGTCTTCAGCTTTAAAAGTCTCTACAGCTTTATCTTTGATCTGTCTGGCATAGTCTTCAATCTTCATTTTAAAGATATGAAGATTGCTTTTTGTCCTGTGACATTTGGCTTTATATGCCTGTTGAATTTTATTATATTATATAGATTTTCTTATTTGCTAACAAGAATCCTATGTAGGTGCATAATTCTTGATTTTTATTAATACTGTTTAACCAGGTTAAAGTGGATCCAGAAAACATTCACTTACACAAATATAAGGGGTTTTTTATATATATTTGCAAAACACTCAAAAGAAATTTCCACATTTTCATAATGAGGTATCAAAAAGGAGAATTTTGAGGAAAGAGATTCATTTAATACAATTTGAAATGCAGCTGAAACATAGCAGAATGTAGAATAAATGAAACTCTGTGAATACTTTCTGGATGCATCTAATCAGATGATAATGTGGTAGATAAAAGGAAACAAAGAGGTGCTTTTACTATATTGCACAAAACATAATATAGGGGAAATATGGTGGAAGTCTACATTTCTACAATAGCAAACATCTGTCAGCTGAACAAAGTTAACATTTTTTAAAAAGTACCTACATCTGTTTGGAAATTTATAAATAAGTAACAGGAGAAATACAAAAATTATATAATGACCACATACCTGTCGAATAAGCTGGGAGAATAAAATGAATGAAGAAAGAGCTATCATTGTACAAACCACATTATATAAACATAAATGTTTGTTTTATGTTCTTTTTCTTGGAAATTAACAAGTACAAGAGAGTTATGTGGTATCTCTGTTATTTACTGATAATATCTGAGTTCTTCTTCCCTTAAGACACAAATGTGGGTGATTCAAACTTTTCTCGAAAGCTTTTGATCCTCCAACTCGTGGACCGGATTCCTAGAAGAAGTCAGTCATGGGAATGGGGTGAACAAGATATATTGTTTTGCTAATATTGTTTATTAGCAAAACAATATATCTTGTAGATTTTTATTTTGGTTTGGGGGAAATGTAATTAACTTCAGTTAGTTATTATTTCATTCATTAATACTTTAAATTGTTTACTTCCTGCTTGCAGAATTGTCCATATTCACATGTCATTTAAGGGTCATAGTATCAATTTCATGTTTGTTGAATCATTTTATTGATAAAACTGGTCTAGATTTTGATTTAGACATGGCACCGAACTGCTTGTATGACAGATTGGTCAGCCAGACAAAATGCTGCACACGGTCCTCTACGTTTAAGAGGCATTCTAGGAGAAGTTAATAACTTGGATGGATGGATGGATGGATGGATGGATGGATGGATGGATGGATGGATGGATGGATGGATGGATGGATGGATGGATGGATGGATGGATGGATGGATGGATGGATGGATGGATGGATGGATGGATGGATGGATGGATGGATGGATGGACTATATAGTAGTTGTTTTACAGCTACTGACAGTTTTTGGTGTTTTACGATTATCCAAGATAGAGGTTTCAAACCTAAGTTGTGTCCCTGCTGGTAAATGACGAAGAGCATACAGTTTATTAGCCACTTTGTCAAATCCTGCTGGTCTCAGGTATAATACAATTTATAATTTAAGTCATTGTGAAAAAAACTGACACAACATTTTTCAAGATAAAGGCATTCAAACATCTTCACCTCAAGAGCAGAACACAAGATGCTAACATGACTCTCCAAAAAGCCATTATGGGACTTACAGCAGTTTAACTTTCCTGGGAGGTATCCAAGAAAAACACAAAGGACAGAGTGAAGTTTCTATCGAGAAAGTAGACAAAGACCAGACGTTCTGCATTTATTTTGTTTTGACAGCTTAAAATTGAACTACATGGACACCGTGTAGTTCCATGTACTTCTAGATAAACACTTTTTTTATCTAGAAGTAAAATATAAGATTTGACATCAATATGTGAATATTTCTTTTTAAAGAATTTTATATTTTGCTGGTTATTATGGGTGTTTTGCATTTTTTAAAAATCACAAAAAGGAAAACTGAAGCTATGCTCCAATAATGCTAAATCAAACTGTTGTTCAGTCTGAACTGTGACACTTCAGAATCAACACAAGCGTTCCAGCTGTGTTGCATTTCCTCAGCAAGATTATCAGTGCCGCACAGAAGTTTCAATCCTTTCAGCCATTTACTGAAAACAGCTCCTTCAGCACTGACAGATTTCTAGTGGAATCTGTTATTCCCACTGAAACACAGGATGGTGCCAGAGAGCCATCAGGAAATAATAAATGCACATAATGGCACACAGGATGTGGATGTAAGAGCTAAATGCATTGCTGCTAAGAGCTTTACAGACACATTTAATAAAAAGATCTTGAACATTTAGCATTGCAAAGCAGCATTTCTTCCAATATGCTCCTTTGAAAACTGTAAGGCAGAGAAAGAACACGGAGAATGTCTTTGCAAATTAAATAATAGAGTACACCCTGTTTGGTCTATTGAAGCTAGTCTTTCACACAGAGTTTTAGTTATTCAGCTTCCTTTGGTTCAACATTGGGTGACTGATAATTTTCCACCAAGCTCTAAATGAGTACTTATTGAGCATTGGATCTATTCTTTATTGTGTCTATTGAGTCTTTCAAAGAAAACTGCAGTGGGGAGGGGGGGGCAGAATCATGCAGACAGAGAAATATGTTTCCATGTTCTTTGACAACAGGTGAGTGTTGCACTTAACACGTAAACCCCTCTGAACACGTTTCATAGCAGCAACATGTCTTGGCTTGATATTACAGGCCTTTCACATTTTTAATTGAGGGCACTTCAGTTACATTTCCAGAGAACAGCACTCTGTGCCCAAATTGAAGGTGCTAATTTCAATGTTTTGGCTGGTTGTTTCATTTCCAATATGAAACTTGAGGAGCTATTCAACCAGCACTACTGGGCTTTTGGAGATTTCTAATACATATTCATATTAGTCTTTCAAATCAGCCCACAGCAAATGCAACAAAAAAGCAGAATGCAAATCTTGTTGGTGTTTAGTCATGTCTTCTACTGAGGTCTTTAATTATGTATTAAGCTATTTTGGAGCAGACCAGATAAGCAAGAAAAAAATTACCTGCTTATTATTAAAACTGAAAATGAATCGTTCTTAAGTTTTCACAATTCACGAGATTATCTAAAAGCAAACTATTTCCAATAACATGCAACTTTTACTTTAAGTTGGTATTTTATGACAAGCTGATTTTTATTGTAGCGCTCAAACTGTACTGTATTTTACCTGAATTTGACTACACAATTTGAGATTAAATTTGTTATGACTTGTCTCAAAATGAAGAAGTGATTTGAATTCAACCGTCCATTTTCATTACGTTTCCATAAGACTTGTACAGACTGGAATTTTGCTTATTTTTTATTTAATAGCATAAGTTCAATGCTCCTGGATGGAAAGCATCTGTTAACATCAATTTTCAACTCTCACCACAGATGTTTGGTTTGCTGGATTTACTGAATTTTGACTGTACTGGTGTAATACATCGATACTATTTGATCTAAATTATTCCACTGCAGATCTGACTAAATGTTTAGAGTTGTTGTCCTGCTGGAAGGTAAATCTCTGCCTCAGTCTTGAGTCTTTTACAATCTACAATCTCTACTTCATTGTTTTTAGCTCTATTCATTTCCCATCAACTCTGACCACCTTCTCTTTTCAGGGTAAAGCAAAACATCCCCATGTTTTGCTGCTGCCATCGCCATGTTTGACTGTGGGGATTATGTGTTTAGGTTGATTTTCTGTTTGTTTTCATTTTTGGGCCACACATAACATTTTGCATGGAGGCTGTAAGTTTTTGTTTTTGGTGCTATCTAACCAGAACACCTTTGTTCACATATTTTAAATACATATATTTTAAGAGCCCTGTGACAATTGTGTAGTTATTAAAGCTTCATCACATTTAAAATAAAAAATATATATAAACCGTTCACACGCACATGATTTATCTACTTGCTGCTTTGTTATGAAATAATTTAGGATTACCGTACATTAAGGTGTAGCGAAAGACGCATTACTCATATGTCTGTATTTCTTCTTCATAAGGAACAAAAATATGCATGTATACGACCAAAAGATGGACGCCTGCAGTGCCTATTCAGAATAGGAGGGGGGCAGTGTTGCTGTGTTTGTCTGCCTTTGCTTCTCTGGAATGACTGGCTTTAACAGTTTGCATTTCCTCCTCCAAATATGCCATGAAATAGTCTAGGATTGAACATCTTTGTACTTTAACTGTCACCATTTCAAATCTCGACCATGCCAGGGAGTGACTGACAGCATATATACAGTAGACTAGGTGCCATGCAGCTATGTGAAATGAGCCGCCTGTATAGAGTTTTAATCCTCTTTAAGACTTCTATCCATCTCAAAATTAATATCTGGGGGCCACGTATCCCTCTGCAGTTTTGTGCATGTATAAACCCACTTCAGAATTATTCACTGTAAAATAAGATTAATAGTTATGCTGCAAAATACGCTTTAGGTCAATTATTTGGGAGATCCCTGTGATATCCTCATTACATTGTAAAGCCAATTGAAGGACAAGCAGCATGAAGGAGAGTGTTGTAAAATAATTGCCATTAAAGGTCAACATGCGTTCAAATTGACGGAGATGCTATCCGTTTTCATCAGAGCATATGGGAAACCTATAATGCTCATTACATGCGTTAAAATGGTTCTCTCCTAATTACTAATCAGTCTCTTGTACTATTAGAGATGGAAATTAAAAAATACAAAACAGACCCCTGGGCATCATTCACTTAGAATATATTACAGATTTTCTTTTAATAACAGTGTTGGCATTTAAACAAAATTAATGTTCTCAACTTACAAAACTTTGCCAGATACGATATGCTAAAGGCAAAAGTGTCACATTTTACTTATTTAGAGAAAAATCTTTGCTTCTTTTTAATTATGTGTGACTTCAACAGAGCATTGTGATACATTTTTGTTTGGGAAGGCTTCAGAAACACAAAAAAATTATTCTGTTTATTTTTCTGTGCCCCAATCAGAACTCTGGCTAGACCCCTTCAGTGATTCTTTCTTCAGTGATTCCCGCCCACCGCTCTGGCAGCTTACCGATTTACATTTGAGCATAATGCAAGCATTAGAGGAGGCACAAGGCAGCCCTGATAAGTTACAAAGTGCTGCAGGGGTAAACCTCGTAAGAGAGGGTTTGGAGTTATTTACAGCATTCAAATCCTTAAAAAAAATAATATAAAAATTCCCTGTCTGGAGAATAAGATTGGGTTGTTTTTTTGGGGGGTTTTTTTGCAGCTGATGCTTTGCACACAAAGCAAACAACAATGACACATGGAGGGTGTTTCAGCCGTAAATGACCAGCTGACATTAATTCTAATTGACTGATCTCATCCCCATGCCTGGGACCGGTTTGTGTGATCCTGCTTAGGACACAAGAGTCCCTGTCAAGGCAACAAAACAGAGACACTAAGGCTTACTTAAGCATGAAGGAACACAGAAAAAAAAAATATTTCTTTAAATGCAATTTAATTTTCAATGAGGCAGTACTTACAGTGGTTGTTGTCTGGCATTTTCTATTCAGAGATATGTTTTGATTGTGCAGCTCTCATAATGAGAGCGCTTGGAAATTGCAAAGCCAATACAAAGAAGGTTAAAGGCAATGGAATTCTTTCTTATCAGAAATGCTTTCTGTACAGTTGTTCCATTTGAAATGCATTTAATTGCAAATAGAAAAGAGGAGAGAGAAGGCCAACAAAGCGAGAGGCTAAAGCATTTTTCTTGTCTTCTTTGAGTGCGCATATTCAAATCTGAGCAGGCAGACAATGAGGGAAAGGAATCGTGCTCTGAATAGCCTCTCTCTCTCTCTTTCTCTCTGTTTCTCTCTCTCTCTTTCTCTCTCTGCTTCCTTTTCATTCCCAGGCCAATCCACAGCCTTCGTCTTCTCTCTGTTGTCAGGGGCGGGCTTTTTCATTCACAGCTCCAACTTTCTTTGCCACTGCTGAAGAACACAGCAGCTGCACACAGGTAGTTGCACTTTATCAGATTAGCACATTTACCCCACAGTTTTCATGCTGTACAAGGAGTGCTAGTTGTCCTTCTGCTACTCATTGCTTCACCCAGGCACTTTCCTCTGAAGGTTAGGCCAAGTCTTGACCCGAGACCCTTTTTTCCCCACTTGTCCAACTAAAGTGCTTGGAGTCTGTGCCTTTTTATGAGGCAGGCAAGCAAAGAATACCCTCCAAAAAGATATGCTGACAGTCTTGTGGGCGCAGGAGAAGTTGAAGCAAGAAAGTGCACCCTTCAAACTTTCCAGTGCAGCGCAAGGAATTCTATTTTTTCCCTCAACAAAGATTTATACATATTTATACAAGCCCAAGTACTGATAGGAGTTTGGTAGAAGAAAATCTTGGAATTGCAGAGGTAAACTATATGTAAATGCCATAAAGTAATAGACTTGTAGTGCAAATCACACCATTTTATCTTTAATTTTGCTTTCGTGCCCTCCCCACTCCCTTTCCCACCCTGCCCCCCATCCTCTTTCCTCTGGCTTAAAGGTGCATCAGAGATATGCATTTAAGCATATTCAGAACACGGGGCGTGAAATTAAATGTGTGGCAGAGTGAGAAAAATATACAGACGCTTGGAGATGCCTTAAAAATAGTCATTTATGCAGATGGAGAGGAGTGAAATCATTTGCAATGGGATGACCCTCTCTCCGAGCATTTCTCCCCCGTCACTGTTCTTCCCCCCTAATCTTGCGCTGTATCTTCATTTTTCATTGAACTCGCCAGTTTGCTGCTAAGCAGCCTTGTAGATAAGGCGAAGTGCTAAAAGGAGACGACAGAAGGAGCTCAGTGGGCCCGTTTCTATTGCACTTTCACCCAAGGCAATGGGCAGAATTTAACGGATTCCTTCCAACATATGTTTTTGCCAGATAAGTAAACAGTGTGTGTCGGAAATGAAAAAAAAAAAGCATTTGCAATTTAATGACATTACAGCTCCCAGCTTAGCCCGCCGTGCTGCGAGGCGAGGAGCAGAGAAAGGGGAGAGCGGAAGAATGGAACCGGGTGTCATCAATGTTTTTTTTTTCCTTCTTCTTTTTCCTCGCAAGAAGCAGCACTGAATTCTTCTTATTCTTTTCAAACCCCTTCCCCACCCCATCCCTTCCTGCTATTTTGTTCTCTTGCCCATAGTTTCTATGCCATTGTTGCAATAAAATTATCTATTATTTTATTCAGAAAAGTTGCTGTTTCACCACTCTGCAGCATCTGATTCTCTGAGGTAAAAACCGCATCCGCCCTGGCCATGGGTGCTTTCTCATCAACCGCCTCCCATCTCTTCCTCTCAGTCTCCTTATCCCGCTTTTGTCTGGCTTCATCAAAGTGCAATAGATGCTTGGCACAATAAAAAAGAACAACCCTCCATGTTGTCACCATATTCACACCTACAGAGAGAACTGGTGCTGACTTGAAAAGAGAATAACCTCAGAGGCTATATTTCAGTGGCAGTAAGCGATCCATCCATCTTGGGTAAAACTCCCTGCTGCCTGACAGACAGCTGCCTTATTATAGGAGGCTAATTGTGCAGCAAAGCAGATTATGAGAGTGGTAGGATGTAGTCCTTGACCATGTGCTAATGTGATGACAACTTTGGGGATGCTCTAAGCAAAAGGCGTTGCACGCCAGGGCACTTTTGGCACCGGCTATAATCTGCCTTTGGTATTAACTCAGCAAACCGGCTTGTTTGAGTATGGATCAATCGCTCACTCATTATATTATTTATTTATTTTTTTTCACGAGAAAGCTTTATATTTGAAGCGCTTTCCTGGTGTTGATCTCTCATTAACCATGCTATGTAAATGCACTGGCAATCCCAGTGTAAGGGATACGTCACCCCCGGGGCCCGAGCTCGCAGAAGCATGTTAAGGAGAAGAAGGGGCAGGAAATTTGGGTCAGTCGCCTTCGCCAAAAACTTGAATTTCAGGTTTAGCTTAAAGCGCCCTGCTCAGCTTTTCTCCTCTAATGTGTTTTTTGTTTAGTGATGTTATGTTTTAAATGTCAGCCCTGGAGCCGTCCAGCAATTTAGCACACACAATAAACCCTGTTTTACTAATGCTTCCAAGTCTTCGTGTTACCTCTGTAATTGCTGCCGGCTGCAACATTACACACACTCCATTCACTTGGGGTCTTTTATCATCCAGGACTGCATTGATTGTACAGAAAAAAAAAAGGTTAGATAGGGTCAGAATAAGGTGCCCTGAAAAGGTTTTACACTTGAACCTCGTCACATAACATACTGTAATCCTATAAAGGTTTTATTTGAGAGATGTGTGCATAGCTGTGGTTTTCATCGAAAATCTGAAAAGTGAAAGCAGGCATATTTTATTGCAATTAGAACTGCAGATCTTTGGGGATATTCCTAACATTTTTGAACATTCCTCTTTGTAGATGAACTCAAATTAAGTCAGAATTGGATGCAAGAAAACTCAGTATTCAAGTTACACCTCAGATTCTCAGTTGGATCTAAATCTGGACTTTTCCTGGGCCATTTTTATGCAGAAATATGATTTTATTTAAACCTTTTTAATTGTATTGGCTGCATTTTTAAGTTCATTCTTCAGCAAGAGACCTCCACCAAAGTCTCACGTTTATTTCAGGACTATCCTGTGTTTTGCTCCATCCATTCTCCCATCAATTTGGGTGATTTTCTTCAGTAGAGACAGACCATCCTTTCTGCCTCTACTGAAGAAAATCACCCAAACAGCCTGAGGCTGCCACCACCATGTTCCACCATGGGAATGGTGTTTTTATAGTAATGCAGCATTAGTTTTCCACCACACAAACCATTTTCTATGGGTGATGTTATAGTTTGGTCTCATCTGACCACATAGTTTTTGCTGGCTGTGTCTCTCTGCTTCCTCCTTTTTCTCTAGTTCTTTAGAGGTTAATAGCTTATGTAGATTGGGCTGTTCTCTGGCACACCAGTGGTTAATCAAATTCATCAAGCTCTCCTCTGTTAAGCTTCTGAAATATTCTCTTTTTTATATCTGATGATACATTAAGAGCTCTACCAATTCACATCTCATCTCCCTATGGGTTTCAGTGATACCTGTCTGGGTCTCACCTATTGCTTCTATTGGATTAATCATTTATTGACAAACTGCTTCTCCTACAAAATAAAAATCCAATAGTACCTGAATTAAAAACATTCTTGCTAACCTCTCCCCACCAGACTACACCCCAGACACAGAGCTTTGATTCTTCAGTGACTTTGTCTTTGTACATTAGTGGTGAAACTAGAAAATTCCTGAAGAAATTTAACTGGGGCCTGCCAAAGTGTGCCCGTCGGTTTGGACCCAGCGTTGTGATGCTAAGAATTAGCATCAATGCTAAAGAAAGCTGCAATGTAATCAATAGCATGTGGAGAATCACAAGAATGTTAAGTAAGCTGGACATGCAACATTCAGTATGATAAAGTAAGTGTATTAGCTAAAATGAGCAAATATGCTAATATAAGCATAAATACTTTCAGTAGCATGTGGGGTATCATTAGAATGTTTACTGTCATTTACTTACTCCATTAAGTATACTAAACATGGCTAATAAGTCTGAAAAATAGAAAATAGCTTATTTAAGCTAAAAGGCTAATGCTAATGAACTGCCTTGCTGTGCAAGGCAGTTCCCTAACCTCGGATAAACAGATAATGCAGAATGATATCACTGTCCAGAGGGGCATTTTGAGGCTTTTATTTTGAAATTTGCAGTAAGCTTCATATTAAATGCCCACACTAATCCAATGTGTAAGAGTGCTTTGGATAAACCAGTCACATAAAGCCAAAAAGAGCAATTACATGATGTAAAAATTCCCAAGGCTTTTATTTTGAAATTTTTGTTAAGCTTCATTTGAAAGGGTCAAAGTCATCCCATGTGTAACAGTCATTGGATTAAATCAGTCATATAACGCTCAAAAAAGCAATGACCTGATGTAAAAATTTTCAAGGGCTTTTATTTTGAAATTTTCAGTAAGCTTCATTTCAAAGGGCTAGACTCATCCCATGTGTAACAGTGACTGGGTTAAATGAGTTATATACAGCCCATACTTTCAGTAGCATGTGGGGTATCATTAGAATGTTTACTGTCATTTACTTACTCCATTAAGTATACTAAACATGGCTAATAAGTCTGAAAAATAGAAAATAGCTTATTTAAGCTAAAAGGCTAATGCTAATGAACTGCCCTGCTGCGCAAGTCAGTTCCCTAACCTCGGATAAACAGATAATGCAGAATGATATCACTGCACTCCCCGGCGTGCACTGTCCAGAGGGGCATTTTGAGGCTTTTATTTTGAAATTTGCAGTAAGCTTCATATTAAATGCCCACACTAATCCAATGTGTAAGAGTGCTTTGGATAAACCAGTCACATAAAGCCAAAAAGAGCAATTACATGATGTAAAAATTCCCAAGGCTTTTATTTTGAAATTTTTGTTAAGCTTCATTTGAAAGGGTCAAAGTCATCCCATGTGTAACAGTCATTGGATTAAATCAGTCATATAACGCTCAAAAAAGCAATGACCTGATGTAAAAATTTTCAAGGGCTTTTATTTTGAAATTTTCAGTAAGCTTCATTTCAAAGGGCTAGACTCATCCCATGTGTAACAGTGACAGGGTTAAATTAGTTATATACAGCCCATAGCAGCAAGTTGTTCTAAAGGCCAGCTCAGTCCTCCTCTGTTTTAACTGAACTAGTAGTTCAACTACAGTGATGCGATTTGTAGTCCCTCAGCAGCTCTCCCTGCTCTGGGTTCCGTTGCCATGGTAAATAATCCTCTCTGCCAGCTGTGAGTGAGACATCCAGGGGGAGACAATTCTCTGTTTGAGCCAGCCAGTTTGACTAAAAAAAGCATTGCAAAAAACTGTTTCCCGTTCGGGAACCGTAATACATATTCGAAAACCGTTTGAAGCATATGAGAGGGCTATTTGTCGTCTCACATAGTCCCGCTCATTCATATCTCTACCTCACTCACAGTATTAACAGCGATGAGATAAAAAAGTGTGTGCCAAGGTCTGTAATTTTTCAGAAATACATGGAAGTGAATCAGTGAGATCTGTCTGCTACCCTGGCGCATGACTTTGCTCTGAAGCACCTGAGAGAAAACTGTAAGCTAGATAATTTTGAAAACATTTGACCGGAGCAGGCACGCGTATCAATGTCATGACCAAGTTTGATACCAATCATGCAATATTTGTGAGCGTGAGGGCGAGTTAAAAAATGATTTAAATGTCGCTCTGACTCTCACTCTAGAGGAGCAGCTTCACACTCTGATTTTTCCAAAAATCAAAAACTTTAGAAGTTGTGGACAAACCATAATACATATTGACGTGCTGTCTTCACTTTAAAAGAGATCACGGACGTATCTACAAAATGAAGTTTGAATGGCGTTTCTACATAAGGTTATGGAAAATCCTCAAAATAGGGTATTTTCAGGATTTACTGGTTGCCTCGACTTGCACCTGGTGAGCTCAGTGATTTTGGGGTCGTTTTACGTCGCCATGGTAACTCCAAATCCCACCAAAGTAATAGCTCCTCCCGGGATCGAGTTTGATACCACTTTTGTGGGTGGGCTGAAGAAAAATAAATAAAGATACTAGAAAATTCCTGAAGAAATTTAACTGGGGCCTGCCAAAGTGTGCCCGGCGGTTTGGACCCAGCGTTCTGATGCTAAGAATTACCATCAATGCTAAAGAAAGCTGCAATGTAATCAATAGCATGTGGAGAATCACAAGAATGTTAAGTAAGCTGGACATGCAACATTCAGTATGATAAAGTAAGTGTATTAGCTAAAATGAGCAAATATGCTAATGTAAGCATAAATACTTTCAGTAGCATGTGGGGTATCATTAGAATGTTTACTGTCATTTACTTACTCCATAAAGTATACTAAACATGGCTAATAATTCTGAAAATAGAAAATAGCTTATTTAAGCTAAAAGGCTAATGCTAATGAACTGCCTTGCTTAAGGCAGTTCCCTAACCTCGGATAAACAGATAATGCAGAATGATCATTACTTATTTTGAAATTTGCAGTAAGCTTCATATTAAATGCCCACACTAATCCAATGTGTAAGAGTGCTTTGGATAAACCAGTCACATAAAGCCAAAAGAGCAATTACATGATGTAAAAATTCCCAAGGCTTTTATTTTGAAATTTTTGTTAAGCTTCATTTGAAAGGGTCAAAGTCATCCCATGTGTAACAGTCATTGGATTAAATCAGTCATATAACGCTCAAAAAGCAATGGCCTGATGTAAAAATTTTCAAGGGCTTTTATTTTGAAATTTTCAGTAAGCTTCATTTCAAAGGGCTAGACTCATCCCATGTGTAACAGTGACAGGGTTAAATGAGTTATATACAGCCCATAGCAGCAAGTTTTTCTAAAGGCCAGCTCAGTCCTCCTCTGTTTTAACTGAACTACTAGTTAGAACTACAGTGATGTGTTGTAGTCCTCAGCAGCTCTCCCTGCTCTGGGTTCCGTTGCCATGGTAAATAATCCTCTCTGCCAGCTGTGAGTGAGACATCCAGGGGGAGACAATTCTCTGTTTGAGCCAGCCAGTTTGACTAAAAAAAGCATTGCAAACAACTGTTTCCCGTTCGGGAACCGTAATACATATTCGAAAACCGTTTGAAGCATATGAGAGGGCTATTTGTTGTCTCACATAGTCCCGCCATTCATATCTCTACCTCACTCACAGTATTAACAGCGATGAGATAAAAAAAGTGTGTGCCAAGGTCTGAAATTTTTCAGAAATACATGGAAGTGAATCAGTGAGATCTGTCTGCTACCCTGGCGCATGACTTTGCTCTGAAGCACCTGGAGAGAAAACTGTAAGCGCTAGATAATTTTTGAAAACATTTGACCGGAGCAGGCACGCGTATCAATGTCATGACCAAGTTTGATACCAATCATGCAATATTTGTGAGCGTGAGGGCGAGTTAAAAAATGATTTGGGGTCAAAATGTCACTCTGACTCTCACTCTAGCGGAGCGGCCTTCACACTCTGATTTTTCCAAAAATCAAAAACTTTGGGTCGCTTAGAAAGAAGTTGTGGACAAACCATAATACATATTTACGTGCTGTCTTCACTTTAAAAGAGATCACGGACGTATCTACAAAATGAAGTTTGAATGGCGTTTCTACATGAAGTTATGACGACACAGAAAATCCTCAAAAATAGGGTATTTTCAGGATTTACTGGTTGCCTCGTCCCCTTGACGACGAGATTTCACCTGGTGAGCTCGTTAGTGATTTTGGGGTCGTTTTTTGCTTTTTACGTCGCCATGGTAACTCCAAAGCCCACCAAAAGTAATAGCACACCTCCCGGGATCGAGCCGCACGTTTTGATACCACTTTTGTGGGTGGGCTCGCAGCGGTACGAGCCGCATTAATGTCCGCGGATGAAGAAGTTAAGAATAACTAGAAAATTCCTGAAGAAATTTAACTGGGGCCTGCCAAAGTGTGCCCGTCGGTTTGGACCCAGCGTTCTGATGCTAAGAATTAGCATCAATGCTAAAGAAAGCTGCAATGTAATCAATAGCATGTGGAGAATCACAAGAATGTTAAGTAAGCTGGACATGCAACATTCAGTATGATAAAGCAAGTGCATTAGCTAAAATGAGCAAATATGCTAATATAAGCATAAATACTTTCAGTAGCATGTGGGGTATCATTAGAATGTTTACTGTCATTTACTTACTCCATTAAGTATACTAAACATGGCTAATAAGTCTGAAAAATAGAAAATAGCTTATTTAAGCTAAAAGGCTAATGCTAATGAACTGCCTTGCTGCGCAAGGCAGTTCCCTAACCTGAGAGAACCAGATAATGCAGAATGATAACATTGCACCGCCTCACGGTGCACTATTCAGAAGGGGCATATTGAGGCTTTTTATTTTGAAATTTGCAGTAAGCTTCATATTAAATGCCCACACTAATCCAAGTGTCTAAGAGTGCTTTGGATAAACCAGTCACATAAAGCCAAAAGAGCAATTACATGATGTAAAAATTCCCAAGGCTTTTATTTTGAAATTTTGTTAAGCTTCATTTGAAAGGGTCAAAGTCATCCCATGTGTAACAGTCATTGGATTAAATCAGTCATATAACGCTCAAAAAGCAATGACCTGATGTAAAAATTTTCAAGGGCTTTTATTTTGAAATTTTCAGTAAGCTTCATTTCAAAGGGCTAGACTCATCCCATGTGTAACAGTGACAGGGTTAAATTAGTTATATACAGCCCATAGCAGCAAGTTTTTCTAAAGGCCATCTCAGTCCTCCTCTGTTTTAACTGAACTAGTAGTTCGAACTACAGTGATGCGTAGTTGAAGTCCTCAGCAGCTCTCCCTGCTCTGGGTTCCGTTGCCATGGTAAATAATCCTCTCTGCCAGCTGTGAGTGAGACATCCAGGGGGAGACAATTCTCTGTTTGAGCCAGCCAGTTTGACTAAAAAAAGCATGGCAAAAAACTGTTTCCGTTAGGAACCGTAATACATATTCGAAAACCGTTTGAAGCATATGAGAGGGCTATTTGTCGTCTCACATAGTCCCGCCATTCATATCTCTACCTCACTCACAGTATTAACAGCGATGAGATAAAAAAAGTGTGTGCCAAGGTCTGAAATTTATCAGAAATACATGGAAGTGAATCAGTGAGATCTGTCTGCTACCCTGGCGCATGACTTTGCTCTGAAGCACCTGGAGAGAAAACTGTAAGCGCTAGATAATTTTTGAAAACATTTGACCGGAGCAGGCACGTCATGACCAAGTTTGATACCAATCATGCAATATTTGTGAGCGTGAGGCGAGTTAAAAAATGATTTGGGGTCGAAATTTCACTCTGACTCTCACTCTAGCGGAGCGGACCTTCACACTCTGATTTTTCCAAAATCAAAAACTTTGGGTCGCTTAGAAAGAAGTTGTGGACAAACCATAATACATATTGACGTGCTGTCTTCACTTTAAAAGAGATCACGGACGTATCTACAAAATGAAGTTTGAATGGCGTCTCTACATAAGGTTATGACGACACAGAAAATCCTCAAAAATAGGGTATTTTCAGGATTTACTGGTTGCCTTCCCCTTGACGACAGACTTGCACCTGGTGAGCTCGTTAGTGATTTTGGGGTCGTTTTTGCTTTTTACGTCGCCATGGTAACTCCAAATCCCACCAAAAGTAATAGCTCCCTTCCGGGAACGAGCCGCGTTTGATACCACTTTTGTGGGTGGGCTCATGGCGGTCACGAGCCGCATTAACGGTAACGGAAGAATAATAAATAATACTTAAAGAAACATTCTATTGGGTGTAGAACAATAGGTGCCTGCCATGCAATGCATGGAGGCAGTGACTGACTTGCCGCAAGTCAGTCACTGCTCTCCTTATGCATTGCTATGGGCAAACCCCAATAAAGACATTCTATTGGGTGTAGAACAATAGGTGCCTGCCATGCAATGCATGGAGGCAGTGACTGACTTGCTTCAAGTCAGTCACTGCTCTCCTTATGCATTGCTATGGGCAGGCCCCAATAAAGAGACATTCTATTGGGTGTAGAACAATAGGTGCCTGCCATGCAATGCATGGAGGCAGTGACTGACTTGCTTCGCAAGTCAGTCACTGCTCTCCTTATGCATTGCTATGGGCAGGCCCCAATTATTAATGTACACCAAACTGTAATTAGGACATTTTATGGTTTTTTTTCTTCTCACTAACCTCTAAAGGTCAGATATGGAGAGTGTACAACACATAGTTGTCTTCCATGCAGATTTTCCTATCCAAGCTGTGGGTTTTTGAAGCTCCTCCAGAGTTACTGTGATGCTCCTCACTGCTTCTCTGTAAAATCTTCCCCACGCTTTTCATTTTAGGATGATGCCCATGTCCTGGTAGGTCTGTAGTTGTATCCCTTCCAGCTTCAGATCATGAGTAAATCTGAGCTCTGTGAGATGATTCAAGGCTTGACATTGTTTTTAAGCATCCCCCTAACTTGTTTGCTGTGATCCTTGGTCTTTAAGAGTTTGTTTGCTCACTAATGTTATCTAACAAACCTTGTATACCCTTACAAATCCATTGAATATTGGGATTAAATTACCGAAAAGTGGACTCTATTTACTGATTACATGACTTCTCAAGATTAGTGAGGATTTAATATAAATGTACACCCTACCTTTCATGTACTTATCTAAGATGGATCATTTTAAAGATGATGCATCTTTTTCTTTCTGCTTCGCAATTATGCTTAGCATTGATCGATCTCATAAAATTCGATCAAAATACATTGTTGGTTGTTTGAATGTGACAAAATGTGAAAATGTTAATGGGGTATGAATACACAGGAACAGGATAAACATGCGATTCAATGTCCTGAGTGAGAATATGGGGTTGTCAACTACATACAGCCAAACTAACTTATCTATCTGAACAGAAAGGACCTGACACATGACACTGGATATTTAACCGAATTGACTGTCACAATGCATTGTGCATCAAATTAAGGAGGGGCAATATTTCAACTTGTTTACTCATTTTTCTCGTTCACAGACATCCAACAATCCGCAGCGCTCAGACATCTGTTTGCCTGACAAGAAGATCACGCGGCACGTGGTACCAGAAGTGGAGCTTCTCTGCGACATTTGGCTCCGCTGCACGGCTGGCACGGTGAATGACGCAACAGGAAAGCCAACCTGACAGCAGCAGGCATCAGCTCGGCATTTCTTTTGCGCCCTACATACATAAATCTCTTATTATTATCGCCGCGCGCTAGCTCTGTATATTTTTACACCTGTCTCTGCCAATATCAAAGAGCAGAGGTTGGCTTTAAAGACACTTAAGTTCATTTGTGTCTGCTGTATGAGTCTATATGTGGAGGAGAGGGGGGTGAGGGGGACATGGTGCAACAGCTAGGTTTGATTTTAATCTGAAAAGGACTGCCAAAGAGCACTGTTCTACTTGACCCATTTTATTTTATTTTTCGCATACAACCTCAGTGTACTTGAATGAGCACTGAAAGTTCTCACTTTTCAGCAGACCTGTCATATGTGTCAGGCAGTTATTTATTTATTACTTTAAATTGAGGCTGATGAATAAAACTCCAGGTTTTTTTTTTTTTTTGGTTTTTTTTGGTTGTTGATGGAGAGAGGGGGGATTTAGGGGCTGAAAAGAAAAGAAGGACAGGAAAAGGGATGTTTCTCTGTCTGCGGGTACTTCAGCAGCTCCCAGCCTTGTGTCGTCTTTCTTATAGCAGCACGGCGAGAGTGAAGGCCAGACATTTGATTGCTTTTTCTCTTTCATATCCTTTCATAGATGTCTTTTCTTCCGGCACACAAGCAAACAAAGCAACTATAAACGTCACGTTCAAAAGCCATTACCCTCAGAGCAACCCCCTTTTTCCTTTTTTTTTTTGTGGTAACAAAGAACATGAAAAATGTCCACAACACAGTTCGCCCCCGACACACAGAGTGATGGTGTGGCTAAAGCGTGCAGGACGTATGAGGTAACCCTGTGTGTGATGTGTAGCAGAACCATTTATAATAGATTTGTTCTGAGGACCTCCTTCGCATCACTTCCCAATTAGAGGATGAAGTCATGCTCCTTCATCAGTATAACTAATGGCACGTTTCACAAGCCGGGCATGTTTTTAGATTAAAGGCATGTTTTCTGCTCAATGTGATAAGGTGCCCACACAAAATTACCACTACGCTGTCATCAAGGTGCATACACTTGCATTCTTTATATTTTCATGAGGCATGTTCCAGCATATCTGCAAAGCTGCAAGGGGATGGGGGAACCTGACAAGTATAGATCAATATTCATACAGATTCCTCCACACTTACTGGCACATCAAGAAAAGACATGTGAAAAGCCTTAAAATAAATGTTTCTGTTATTGTGGCAGGACAATGTCACGCTGAAAAGTGTAGAAAATTCTGACATTTATTTGTGCACTTTTGTGATGTACTCTCGATGTCTAGAAACAGTAATCCGTGATTTCTAGTCAATGTTCAAGGTCAGTAATTAGTTGTGAGAAAATAGCCTCGATGCAACAGCTGCTTATTTGCTGAACTCTATGGGAACTTTAACTGAAACACTGGGCTTTTGTCAAATCAGAAAAGGCAAGTCCGACTGGAGTGGTTGAACCATATAAGGAATACCCACATTAGGTTCTTTCCAAAGTTCCCCTAAAACAATAGAATTTGAACTTTCAAGCCGACTTTTCAACCACATTTAAACACCAACAGGTGTCTTCATGTGGACACGGTGGCGGTCTTGGTTTCTGATTTGAGACTGAGCAACAGAACTGGACTGCTTTCAATCATCTGTAATTCAAAACCTAAATGAAGTTGTTTTACACAAAACAGAGATTCTTTAAAGTGACGTTTCAGATTTATCTGTAAAAACAAAGAAACATTCTTTGCATGTTTCTCTTTTACAAACCAGGACCACCTTAGATTGAGACCAAAGTACCAGGATTGGTGCCATTTGTGCCAGTTATTATAAAGACTGTAATAAAAACCTCATATAGTAACTGTTACTAAATTAAACTACTACAAAAATTATCGTATTTCAACACTTGGGCAATGGGACAAAACAATTTAGAAGAAAAATTAAGACAAGTTAAAAGCAGAATGACGAGGAAAGCCAGTTTATATCTAGTAAATGTATTATTCAGTATCCAACAATTTCTGTATGCAAAGATTAGTTCTGGTGCCACATATCATTCGGAAATGATCTATTTTGTCGCTGTTAATTACAAGAAGTCTGTGGATTTTGACTGCTCCGCCACAATGTCACAATAAAGTGTGGGGCTCCTAAATCAAGCTTTGCACACCATAATCCTGTTAAAATGTAATAAATAATCCCTGTGCATTAATGTTGGCAATATTTCATTTTAATAAGTTCGAGTAGAATTGAGAGAGAGCGAGAGTGAAGGGGGTGGGTGGCTCGTGGTGGGGAGAGGAGAGAGGAATGATGGCTTTACAGCTCACTCACCCAAGTGTGGCTGTGAGTGTGCAGGAGGAAATCATTCCTTCTCATTAAAGGTGCAATCTTCGAGCCCCGCAGATCTTTGTTGTAATAACTGGAGAAAATAATCTCTTTCATTGATAGGCACATGTAGCTGAGAGTATGCCAAGTGACAGGTACTTATCATTTTTTGCCTGTGTCCTGTGTTAAAGACAGATATAATTCTTTGCCACTCTTCCTTGGGGGCATCGGCTCTTCAACGTCATTATTTCTACGTATCACTGATGTATTTTCTCTCTTGAAAACCTGAGAATTAATATGAGAGCCAGCAATCTCAGCCAGCGGTCATTTGGAAATGGAACAAAAAATGTCATGTCAGTTTAAGGAACACTTGTTAAGGCTGCTCACTGACATTATTCCTACTTATTGATGGATACAGAGAATAATCTCATGCCTCGTCTGTTGGGTTATTAACTTCTTGATTTGAGCGACTATTTAGCATCTATAAGATGTTTTTGAATAAGTCTAATCTCGTCAAAAAAAGGTGACTTGTGTCCCACTAAAACAGGTAAATTATTCTCAATTTAATTATTTTTCTAATTAGTTTTTTAATTTTTAAGATTATTTTCGATTAACTTTCACTCCTTTAAATCCAAACACAGCCCCAAAAGTGTAGTGAGGTATTTTAGACAGCAGTGGGAGCTTTTGGGCCAGAAAACAAGTTTGCCATTCACCACTGATACAAGACATCTTCACATCATTTCTGCTTTATTAGACTCTGAAATGGTTTCTTCTTATATGCAGAATAGCACTTTAATAGCACTTTATTATCAAGTGCTATTAATATGCATTATTTTTTTGTTTTGTTTTTGTTGGTTTAATGTTTAATTAAATATTTTCTTATTCATGTATTCAATGTATTCAATGTTATATCTTCTTTATATATATATATATATATATATATATATATATATATTACTGTCCTTTTCACTATAAATGTATATAAACTCCATCATTTCTAGCAATAAGAGAGATCAGATTATTGTTGTTGGCAATAAGAAATATCTTCAGTTTGTCTGCAAAACACACACATGTGCCATTATAATTGGATAAAAACTTTCCAAACACTTCAGTGAAGTACTGCAATGAGATTTTCTCAGGTTTAGTCAGGGTTCAAAAATCTCTTACTGACATAAAGGTACCGCTCAGATGTAAATAAAAGTTATAGTGAAATATTGTTGCTATTGCAATTTACATCAAAAGTGTAAAGCCTGGTGTTCTGTTAGACACTGTGTCAGTACACCCGTCTCACCTGCAGAATTCACCTCAGCAGCCCCTCCTCTCCATCCACCTTCTTGCCCCCCAACCTAATTCAAGCGTTACCTCTGAACTCCAGTGAGGGTGCATCGACTTATTGCATTATGTACTATTAAACAAACTTGGACTCTCTTTAAAGCAAAGTCAGACTTCAGAGGGCTGTGTGGCATGTTTATGGGGGTGGACTGTACAGTACACAGAGATTTCTCATTTCTCGCGGTGACCTTGGGCACAGCGACATGTACGGTTTTGAGGCTTTGATTTGCTATGTTGAGGTGTTGCGGAAAAGGTGCAATGCAAGATAATTTTGGCATTTTTCCCCCTCCTGGGAGCATAGAGAAAGTAAGAAATACAGCGGTTCATACTCTGGAGATTACAGGTAATATGACACACAGCCTCATAAACATTCTTGACCCAACCTGATGATGGAGATATTGCTTCAGGTGAGACTTTTCACACTTTGATTTGCCTAAAATGAGATGGAGGAGTCAGTGATCAGACTCTTTGAGGTTCCTTGCAGAGAGACCAGGGCTGGCTGTATATGTCTCCCAGCGTTTAACACACACTTACACACACATGCAATGACAGCCAGGTGAGCAAGGAGCAGACTTCTCCAAACAAACTGAGAAAACATCCTCAAACAAGATGATATTGATGTATTATTCATGTCTGAAAAAAAAAAATACTGAAATGATCCATCTCAGGCCATTGAAACCAGGTGATAATCCACCAGCTTCCAGGGTTGGCCCTCGGGCGAATTAGGGATGAGCAAACTATTGTGCAGCTCTCTGAGGTCAACATGGTTGAACTGGTGATACATATGTATGTTAATTTGCCTAATCTCACTTCTACAAATGTCTTACAGGCACATAAAGGGTTTAACACTGAGATATAATCATATCAGGCCATCAGGCAGGCAGCTTATGAAAACATGAGGCAGCCGCTTTAAATTGGATGCAAAAACCTCCAAAGTGACTGTTAGTGTATAAAGTAAAGCATAAAGTATACAAAAATATTCTAAAAATGTTTGAGCCAGAAAAGGTTTAAATTGTTTTACTGGAATCTGCATGCATGTTTAACGCTTTGATGATCCAGTCGTAAGGGATGCAAACCTCATTCTGAATTCTCACTTTCAGATAAAGGTTAGAAAAACATGTGATATAATAAAATCAAAAACAACCATTCTCTGTTGTTTTTATCACATCATTGCAAACATTTCCAACCATTTTAATGGCATATACAGCAGTCTACACGAGAAATGCAACCATTTACAATTAACTGTATTTTTAACTTTTCTCCCTCTCTTTTTAAATGTGAAATAGGTGTGTGTGTGTGTGTGTGTGTGTGTGTGTGTGTGTGTGTGTGTTTTGAATACCATAAATAAAGACTGAAACACTTTCTTATGTATGATTTTAATTATAAGTAAATAATTTTTATCCTTAAAGACAATCCTAATGCCTGAAAAGTAAATGTATCCAATGCCATTAGAAAATCTTGTGTTAAATCTTTATTTAACTTGAATAATTATGAGTGTTTGGATTTATTCAGATGTCTATGACAACACAGCTACTTCTGTCATCTTCTGTTCAGCCACATTAAAATATGCTTCACTTTTGCATTGATGAACAATCTGAATAAAAATATTGGAAAACCAAATTCAAGGTGTTAAATCCCAAAATATTCATTTGTCTAATAATGTAAGGATGATTGTTAGCATGCATTTCAGTTGAGCTCTTAAAAATATTCCTCCAAATCTTTTATTAGTATTATTTTTAAAGTTTTCTCAAACTTTTCCATAGTTGTATCTCCACCTTTCCCATTAGGTTCCCATCTAACCTTCCTCCCCAAAAAAGAAGAAAAAGAAAAGAAAAAAACATAGCCTATCTATTCAAAAGGCATTTAGTCCATTTCTTTCTTGGCCGGTAAACCCATTCATCAATTGTTCTGGCTTGTAGATTGCATTCTAATGCTAATCTAGCGTGTTAAATATCTTTTTGTCCCCTTTTCACCGTTTTGTCATTCAGTTTATCCAGTTTTGGCCACCCATTTTATTTATTTATGCGCCTGCCTCCATTCATGCGCTCATGTATTTTTTATTATGTTGTTTCACTGTCATGCAGTGTCAACTCACTCCATTCACCGTGGGCTACTTGAAGGGCTCGGAAGGACAAAGCGTGTACACATTGCACCGCTATTCACTCCGGCCAGCTGGATCGGGTGAAAAAGAAAAAAAAACCTTGTGAAAAGAAATCCTCCACAATGGACACAGAAGAAGTGGACAATGCTAACAGTTTTCCAAATACCACTGATTGCTTTCATCACAATGAGCGAAAGCAGCCGCTTTTGCTGAGCTCCACTTCAACAAACAACGCTCTCACAAAAACCTCCCAACCCATGTTTTGTTCCCAGACAAAACCTCCTCGACCATCTAAACGCTCCCAGAGCCGGAGGAAAAAAGGAACTTCTTTCAGCTTTCTTCCCCCCTTTTCCTTAAGAAAAATAAAATAAAAAGAGAAGAAAGTGAAAGAAATGCACGGAAGTTATAATTCAACTTCATTTATACTACAAAACGGAATTTTGGAGGATATACAATTTTAACCATTAAAATGTTTGAGTTTAAGTAAGGACTAATTTACACTTCTTCATTACAACAGTGGCTTTCACACCTTCAAGCAACGTTATTTTATTTTGGTAAAAAATCCTACATTTTAATTATAATCTAACTGCAAAAGTTTCTTTGGTCAGTTTTTTTCTCATTTGTTGTGTCTGGTAAGACTGATATATCTATTTACGATTAGTTTAATGCCGATTTATCAATTTAGACAAAATAAAGAACAATTAGTTTTGATAGAGGAAAAAAAATAATTACAAGAGCAAAAATGTAGGGTCAAACTTTCTGAGTTTTGTCAAAGTTCTAATGCTAAAGTCAATCTTGCTTCGCAAACTAAACCTTGAGTCAGTTCTTGCAAATGAACAGCACATCTTGGCTGTGATTTTAAGGCAGATTTGCATGTCAACTTGTTGGCTCAGATTCAAAAGGCTTGCATTCAGCCATCTAGCCTAGCGACAGTGCTAACCCGAAAAAGGAACTGGCTATCTTAGCTGTGTTTGTGAGGGTAATGTCCGTTTTTCAGAACAAATTTAAAAAGTTTGGATCCAGTTTTAATTATTTTATTTATAGTGCTAATGCTAAAGTTACACTTGCTAACAAAATCAGTTTCTTAACCCAGATGTATTTGATGCTACTGAAGCTTAGCTGTTGTTGTTAGGGAATAAAATTTTGCATGCCATATTTTAAGACAGATTTATTTATTTTTTTTGTATATCACTATCATTTTATGCCTTAATCAGAATAAAATTAAAATTTTGATTATTTACTATTAAATAGGAGGAAATACCCATATATTTTAAAATTGCCTGGAATTTGACAAATTTACTTGAGTGGGTACATTTGTAAAAATTAGTTTGAATGTAAAATATTTATTTTGGCATCACTTAGCAGTTAAAGCTTTCCAAATAAAAGGCATGCAAATATTATAGCAACTTTACTGGTTATTTCAACAGATTATTTTGCAGAGGGATTTGATCAGAACATTTTTAAAAGATGCCTAAATTGTTAATCCATTTTAGAAAAACAATTTCTGTTTAAGGCTGAAAGTATCCAAGATATAAAAATAACAATAAACAAATGCATGTACACAATCAGACACTTTTCTTGTTTTTCCGGCCTTGAAATGAATTGAAAGCCTGCACAGCGCGTCACTCTGGGGGCCAAGGAGGAGGAAGTTCCGTGGAGAGAAGGGATCGAGGTGTCACAATGGAGAGCACAGCACTGAAAAGGTTTAATTAACCGTGTCGGAGATAATTATCCCTGGACTGTCCAAATTAGTTTTGCATAATCGCTCTGATCCTTATGAATTAATCTCCCGGTGTAATCTAGAAGAGGCGGCTCGCTTCATTTTGGTGCTTTACATGTTGCTGAGAGATTCGGACAGTCCGCACCTGCTTCACACACACTTTCTTGCTCACACTCTCTTGGGTGCACCCATTTATCTAAATTAAACCTATTTAGTTTTTCTTCTCACACTCAGGTTAATTTCGATCCTCAATGAGGAGCTTGTTTCCCACCACTTTCCACTGCTTTTTTGTCCCTGCATGGGAAAAGAAAGCTTAGAGCAGGGCACAGCTTTATCTTCCGATTAAAATTGTGAT
Organism: Gambusia affinis; assembly: GCF_019740435.1. Taxonomy (NCBI): domain Eukaryota; kingdom Metazoa; phylum Chordata; class Actinopteri; order Cyprinodontiformes; family Poeciliidae; genus Gambusia; species Gambusia affinis. The sequence continues at coordinate 14,589,365 of NC_057878.1, forward strand.
AAATAAGGTTTTGGCTCTTGATAACAATGGGTTGATTTAGATTTCCCCCTCGTTCACCCCCCGCCCTGTAATGCCATTCAAAGCTTGGACAAAAGCGGCCTTTGGAGGATACCTTACACTTCACCTGGACTGGACTGAGGAGGCAGGAGCAAGAGGAGGTAGAAAAAAAAGAAAAAGAAAAAAAGATACCAATCTTGTTCATGTCATCAAGAACTATACAGTCAGCGATTCCCTTCCGTTTAATCCGAATAGGTTTTATTGTAGTCCTTTTGCTCAACAATAGTTTGATGTACATAACGGAATGTTAAAGGAAAACACAAAACATACAAATTTCATATGAGTTAGTTAAAAGAGGTCTTTTTTTTCCCCTTGCTGCACATGACACAAGAAGTGGGAATGGTGAAAATTATAATAAACTTCCAACTGCTTCCAAACTTTTTTTTTTTCCGTTTGTTTTTTTACTATTTAAAGAAAAAGAAAGCTTCAAAATAAATTACAGCTTGTAAGATTCATGTGCAAATGTCTTGTCCTTTTTTAAAATTGTCTGGCTCACCATAAATTCCACTAAAACAATAAATATTACAGACATCTATAAAACGCTTAAAAAAAAAAAAAACTCAGAATATATATACACCGTGTTTCTAGTGAAATATCTCAAACACTAAAGCCTATAACGGCAAATAAACTAAAGGTCATTTTGGATCTGTACACATTTACATTTACAGTGTTGTGGCAGTCCTCCTCATTGATCCTTGAATAATAAGCCCCCCATCTGAAAGTAAACAGTTGTGGTCCTGATGAGAGAAGCAGGAGAAAGGATGGGGGGTGGGGTCATTGGCCATGATTCCAACAGGTCAGTCCTGCAGGTGAAAAAGATGCTCAACAGCTCAAATCTCTGCTCCTTGTTCAGTCGTCTTCCTGGCTGAGCAATAATAGATTAGAGAGTTCTCTAAATAAGCATCACCTTAGATAAAGGCATTAATCAATGTACATACACATGTGATATTTGAGAGAACGAGCACTTCATCACATGTACAAGTTTTTGCATGCATAATAAAAAATCTTGCATGAACAGATCAGTCACAGTCATCTTTGTAGCGGCCCTATCATAACGCCGCAGCATATGCAGGGTAAGGTTCAAGCTGAGGTTTCCCCATCCCGGGCAGCAAGATGTAGGCTAAGGGCGGCTGGAGTCCCGCCGAGGGCCAGGCCGTACAGTTACACGGGATCATGTACCCCGGGTTACCGGGTGACGGATGCGAGTGAGTGTGGGTGTGTGTCCCACCGCCCACGCCGCCAGTCCCGGTAAACGCTGCCGCCCCTCCCGGCGGGTAACCCAAAGGAGAGGCGTAAGGAAAGGAAGGCGGGGAAAGCTCGGTCATCTTGGATCCCAGGTCAAAAAACGAATACGGGTTCGCTGACATGGACGGGTTGAAGAAGACCCTCGCAGCCGCGGCCGCCGCTGCCGCCGCAGCCTTGTCCGGGTTCCCGATGACGGAGTCGGAGAGCGCTCCTGCGGAAAGTCCGCTAACTTTAAGCGCGTCGTGCTCCCCAAGATTATAGGGCACCGGGAAGGAAAACTTATCTTTTTTCATCAAAGTCTTGGGCTTCCGCCTCGGTCTGTACTTGTAGTCTGGATGCTCCTTCATGTGCATCGCCCTGAGCCGCTTGGCTTCGTCGATGAACGGCCTCTTCTCGGACTCCGTGAGAAGTTTCCACTCCGCTCCCAGCCGCTTGCTGATCTCGGAGTTGTGCATCTTCGGGTTCTCCTGAGCCATTTTCCTGCGCTGGGCTCTGGACCAGACCATGAAAGCGTTCATCGGGCGTTTGACGTGATCCATTGGTTTAGACATGCTGCCTCAAACGCTAAAAGAACATATAAAGCAAAGTTTAATAACTCGTCAAGCAGGCAGAAAAAGAAAAACACACGCGCGCGCGCACGCACGCCCACAAACCCACACAAGACAATCATCTTCATAACAATGTTATTCTTTCAAACTGGTAAGATTACTCACTCTAGACTTTAGTTCTTCATCCCACCCGTGGATTATCCGGTGAAATCGTCAAGTTTCTGCGTCCTTATGAATGCTCAAATCTTTTCAGCGTCATAGTGTCATCCAGAGTTGATTCACCTTAAGTGAAGAACGACAATAATAATAATAAAAAAATAAAAAATAAATAAGGAAAGATTGTCTTGTTCTCCTTGTCGCCTGAGACTGGCAGCCTAAACGCGCAGCAGCAGTGTTATACACAAGTGGATGACAGCTCCCGCTTGCCCCATGTGAAATACCGGATTATGTGTGGCAGGTAGTGAAAGTGGCGCTCACGCATGCGCACTAGAACTAGATCCTTGATTCCCCCCCCCCCCCCCTTCTCTCTCTCTTAATTTCCACTGTGACTTTTTGAACATATCTCATCTTTGAGATATTTATCCTTCTTAAACCGGTATGTGGAGTTATTTTCTTAGACGGCAATTGTTCATAGCCAGGTATGGCATAATTCTAAGATTTATTTCTAACAGCTGCACATAAGCTACATAAGTTCTTTTCCTTTATATATATATTAAAAAAAAACACATGAATATCACCTCATTCACATATATCTATTTCCAAGAAAAAAAATATCTGTCCACTTTGCGCACTTCTCATCCTAAAGGTGTCCTCTCTTCCTCGTGGGTGGCGCTGCCCCTCTAAGAAGAAAGGTAAAGAATGGCTCTTTCATTTTTTTATATGTATATATATTGTCACTTTTATTTTATTTTCGCTTAATAAATAAGCAAAAATATCGAGCAGGTCTGGAGTGTTTCTAATCGTGCTCGGTTAAAATTAATTACTTTCTTGAAATCCCCCCTCCCTCCCACTTCCACGTTCACTTCAAAGGACCTTCCCAAGGGCAGCGAGTCGACAACTGGAAATTAGGTTGTCCAATATTCAACTAAGCAATTACAGCTATCAGCGGGACCTGTTGCATAAACTGTAGGTTTTAAGTGGCTTGTTCTGGCACTTTCTCCTGTTGTACATAATTATATGTTCAAAAAAAAAAAAGTACAGAAGCGGCATTGAGCAATATTATAAATGACAAATTAAGCTGCAGGTTGAGCGCTTAAATTAGGATATAAAATTCAATTCACTCCAGTTGTCCTTTTTAACGGTCCGCTCTAATCAGCTTGCATATTATTATTATTATTATTATTATTATTATTATTATTATTATTATTATTATTATTATTATTATTATTATTATTATTTCCTTTACATTTTTTTTTTAAATTAAGACTTAAAAAAAAATCTCTTAACAAGGATTCAAGGGGGATTTATTGCCGCGCACCTTTGTCTCAAGAGGAAACCTGACAAGGTGAGGATGATCCGCGCCAAATTAACAAAAAAGGGCCAGATGAAAGGTAGACCTGTTTCCCTCCAAACCGACCCGAGCATCTCTCAACGCCGCACCTCTCCGCCCCCCCGCCCTGTTTTGTCGGCCTTGTCATTCAGCCTCCCGATAACATTCCTGCAGAGAAGCGGCCCACTCCCTCGGCAGGAGCATGTAGCCTCTCATCACACAAGCGTGCAAACACAATTGCATGCGCAGCCTCCTTGCAGTGGTGAAAGTTGTTATCGGAGCAGAAGTGTCTGCACACATGTACGCCTTCCGGAGGACTTTCTTTCTTTTTTCATTTTTCCTTTTATTTTTGATAAGCCCACCCACTTCGCGTTTCCACTTTACGTCAGTTTTGTTTCATATTTAACACTACTGGAATGCCATTTAAAAAAAAATAATAATAATCATAAATAAGTGCCTTATTTCAACCGTGTAGATGTTTTTGGCATGTCCTAATGTGACATCCAGTGTATTTTCTTATCATCAAAATATTCATATTTATTTATTTAGTGAGGCCTGTCGTGGCAAATTAGGCAGGCAACGTGATGGTGGGTATGGTTGCCTTCCACTGTTAGTGATAGATTTGATCTACTAAAAGGCTTTACCTGGAATATTGACTCAGTTGACATTATTAAATCAATTTGCTTTATCTACAGTTCTGCATCTCCACATATAGCATTATCTTCTGAGTTTTGACACCAGCACTCTTATTCTGCTTAATAAGGTACTGATTAGGTTATCGCTTAAACCCAACAGCATGAGTGGAAGAAATGTGGCTATGTTCAATAACTGTGATTAAAAATGAGGGCTATTCCTAATGAAAATGATTTCTGAATGTCTTCTAAGTGAGACAACATTTTGTTGTGATATTTAAAATAAGATGTTTTATTTGCATTTTTATTTGATCTGATCTTTTTAGTTATTTCGACCATTTTTGACTTCCTGCAAATAAATGCCTAAAATCATAATATATTTTTCAGGAATTTTGGTTGCAAAATTTCGCAACATTTTTATTTTACTCATACACATACCTTTACATATCAAAATAAGAGAAACTAATGTTTTTTTCCAGAGATGGATTTACAAATCATCAGAAGGTGAGAACATTCATTTATGACATTTTCTGGATTCACTGAAATCTGATTAAAAGGAAAATAAACACTCAAGTCTGTCTCTCTTCCTTTTGCACACACGGCTCCTGGAAAAAAGCGCTTAAATAATTCAACTTGAGTTAGTAAGAGTGGCAGAATTACCTGCTGATAAAGCTTGGGTCCAACCTTTGAGACGGCAGCCAGCACTGCCTTCCTCACAGCGAAGCAGTGATAAGGCTGAAAAGGGGAAGAATATCATGCAAATAGAAAGCAGACAGCAGCAACAACAAGCCCATGGGGACTTTTTTTTCCCCCCCTTCCTCGGACAGATCGCACACAGTTCACACTAAAGCGCTAAAGCCATCACTTTGTTAAAAGAGTCCCCTGGAGGTGCGAGAGTCTCCATGATAGCACTCAGTACTTTATTCAACTCAACACTCCAAAGTGCTGGAGAAGGCAGAGTAAATTATATAGAAAGTTGATGAGGAGTCCCTGGATAATCCAAGTCTGAGCAGCAAATGCACTACAGAATATTGTGGGATGTTTACTTACCTCCTCATCCTTCACAAGCTCTTATTCTCTCACAGCAGGAGGAGGGAGAGGAATCGGGTCTGGGAATAAATTGATTTCAAGGGGAACACGAGTTGACCTCTTGCTATCAGATGGCTTTTCTTTGACTATGAAAGAAGAAGAGAGGGTAAACAACAATATCTGGTGTTTGGCACTTCAAACCCCCACAAAGTAGGGGGAGTATTTACTGCCACATGAAAGTTTGCTCATTATCAGGGAGGTTTTGTACGAAGAGGAAGAGGGAGGGGTCCTGATTGTGTACCTGATGTGGGCTTCTCTTTCTGCTTGCCTGATCACAGCTCTGCCTCCATCTTCCCCTTATCCTCCACAGCTGCGGCTGCTCCAGTGCAGGCCGAGCCGAGAGGGAAACTGCGGATAAAAAAAAAAAAAAAAAGTGGTCAGCCTCCCTCTTTTGAGCTTTTGCTTGTGAAGACCATTCCTGCTCTAATGGCCAATAATAAGATTTAAGATTCAGTCAGATAAGAACTAATCTGGAAATTCATTTAGAAGGATAAGTGGGAATATTATTGTGGAAAGTGTAATTATGTTTTATAAGAAAAACAGATCTAAGCCATTTAAATCCATTCCCCAGTTAAGCAATAACAATTGCTATTGAGGCTTTTCTGTAAAATCAAGTAAACTCCATTTATGCAGATTTTCATTTGCTGAAAAAATGTTCCATTTCTTTTACTCTTTGTAAATTGCTGATAAATAATAATAAATTCTACCAGTTTAAAATCAACCCTTCATTCATACATCCATCTGCTGACGTCCCATAGTCAGTTAATCATCTAGGTATGATCATCTTTGTCTTTTTAAATTGTATGTTTTTAATCACATTCCCTTTCCTCCACAGGTGTTTCCTTGTATTTTAAAAAGCTGCAGCAAAATGTGGCAAAAGGTGTTTTGTGAGAAGAATTAAGATTTTGTTAGATTTCATTATCAAAGATCTTCCATGATCATTTCTGGCGAAATTGTTATATAAAAAATAAATATGTTCTGATCATTGTATCCAAGTTGTCTTGCACAACAGCAGAAACACTTACACAGAAAAATGAGTAAAATTGAGTGATTTTAACAGTTAAAATAAAAAATAAAAAAAACCAAAAAAACACTCAGTCTTTTGAAATAATTCTAAAAGGTCTATTACCAAATAGACTCAACACAGTGTGGATTTGACACTGCTAAACTGGCTGTATACAGAATTTACCATTGTTATCGTTGCAACCAATCAACCAGATGGAAAAAGGGAGAAATAATTCACCAGTCACACGGAGAAAAGATTTTCACGTTATCTAAACCTGAAAATCTTTCATCATGGTACATATTATTTTGTATTTACCTAATACATAATAATAACACAATTGTTTGATTTAAAATAGAAAAGCAACAGCTATTCACATGTCTGGTAAAAAATAATATAACAATAGGGTCTCATAAATAATTTCTTTAAATGTGTTTTGACTGCAATGCATGCATAAGCAAAGGTGTAGATTAAGCACCTACTAAATTCAACCTAATCTTCTTGCTTTTTGATCTTTATAGAATCAAATGCATATGGCTTGTATTAGCCTTAGATTTCCAATTGTAATTTTAAATGTCTTTTTAAAAAAAAAAAAAAAAAAAAAAAAGGAACAATACGTGTAAATATTTCCACGCAGCCAAACCTTGTCTTGTTTGTCTGTCTGCTGACATCAACAGGTGGACCTAATGCTTAATGCCACCTGACCTGCTTTGTTCTTGTGCCTCTTGTGATGTCACTGACACAAATGCCAACAAAGCAGAATTAGCAGCTTTTTACCACCGTTCAAGTTTCTAAAATCCTACTCTGTAAATCCATTCTTCATTGCCCATGTGTGTGTTCTATTTATAGAGTACATTTGTTATGAAAAGAAAAAAAAACTGGATAGTGTCTTTAACTGCACAATGTGGAACATACTGAGAAGCTCCTCTGTCACCATCATGCACCATTACCCTCAGTCTTATCTCTCCTTTGATAAAGTGCTAATGACAAACAGTCTAAGGTTGTAAAACGGTCCAATTGATTACAGTTTAAAGATGAATGCATTTGAATTAGATGGCATTTTGTCTAATGAGGTGCCTTTACGGCTGCTACAATACACAGAAAATGTGCTTAAGAGCAAGGCAACATTATGATGGGATTGCTTACAGAGACAATGGCGACTTCAGCATCACTTCAAATGAGTCACACTGAATGTCTCAAATAAAAAAAAAGTATAATTAATGTGAATAAAGTTTTTTTTTTGTGGTCTAAATATGTGACCTATTTTGAAGGTTTGTGTTCTGAAAATACATTCAGTCAGTGCCAAATGAGTTGTGCAGCTCTTTAATCATTCTAATTATACAGTCTTTATTGCTCCTTAGGGCAGAATTGTGTGTCTTTGTCTCAGTGGGAATTATTTTGGTGAAGAACCAAAATATTTACTCAACCACAACCTAAATATTACGCATATCAAGAGGAATTGAGATATAATCCCCTCATAGAGCGCAGTATTAACTTAATCACATTAGGGGGAAATACTATTGATAGTGGTCATGATCCCTTGGTGAGGAGAGCTGCAATTCACAATGAACACACAGCCGTGCACAGATACAACACAGAGTGGTGTGTATCCAACATTGTGGACTCATACAGGCAACTGGGCCTGAGGGCTGTGTAGGTGTGTGTGTGTGTGTGTGAGTGTGTTTGTGAATGATGGTGAGAGAAGAGGAGTGATTGTCAGCTGAGTCTTCGAGGACCTGAACTGACAGATACAACAAACTTTGAAAGCACATTACCCAGGGAGAATGGCAACACAGAAGCACGACGAGTCCGCCGGGGCTGATAAGACCTTCATCTTTAAACCGTCGCTTGTCAAAGTATTATACGTAATCTCACAGTGCAGAATATCTCTGCACCCCGAGGGGCACACAAAATAGCGGCGGCAATCAAACGGCTTCCTGTATCATTAAAGAAAAAAATAACAGTAGCGGCCTTTCCTACCCTTTGAGAAGTCAGATTTTTGAACTGTGATCACTGCCACCCCCCAGAGGGCATGGAGCAGGGAGAAAAAGTCTTGAACATGTCGGTTATCTCAGTAAATATATTTCTAATAGGGCTATTCATACAGGATTCATACCAGATGTCAGTAACAATCCTTCAAGACATCTCTAATATGTAGAGACGAGTCGCCAGCCTTTCTCAGGTGTGCTACTGACCCATTCTTCCTCATAAACTGTCGTCAAAATGGTGAAGGTTTTTCCATTGCGCTGATTGTCAATTCTTTCCACAAATTTGGAACCGAACTCCAGCTGAAAAAAGCGGCCATTTCTGCAGCTTTATTTTTTCTGAAACAAACTCCTTGGCTGTTTGGGATTGTTGTTTTTACTCTTTTTCACATGTTTATCAGAAATGCTAGAGTACATTTCTCCATAAATCTTCAGTCATAAGAACTTCCAGAACCAACCTGCTGAAAACCATCGTCCATTTGTTTCCACTTCCAAACGTCACGGTGGTTTGAAGTCGACCTTTGATCTTGGTCAACTCCTCTGTCCTGCATGGAGAACTTGATCATGTCTGGTTTATAGTTAAATACAAGTTAGCCATATTCCACTCCTGGATTAAGGCTTCTTTGGTTTTCGCTGGAAGATTCATGGAGTTAGAAATATGTCTTCAACAAATGCCATCAGTATGTTTTCCAACAGCGATGGGAGCTCTTTGCTCTCACCTGTCATAATAATCGTCCTGGGTGACACCTTGGCAATAAGAAACCTTTTATTTTCAGATATTTTCTTGGCTTTCTGTGCCTTTTCACAGCTTCCTTTCATCATTTCTTTAGTACTTATTCTCTTATTCAATCTACTTTATTACACTGAACTTCATTTACAGACTTATTTGATTTGATATGATTGACTTGTGACTTGTTACTGACATCTCTGTGCCTTTGATCCATACATCGAGAGAAAAAAAACATTGACATGTTCAATACTTATTTCTCCAGCTGTATGTTTCTGTTCACCTGCAGGCCATGATGGACTATTTTGAACAATTTAGGAGATACATTATCGCCGGGCTTTCTCTTCCTCATTATTTTCTCCCTTATCCCCGCTGCATCGCTGCAAAGCCCCAAATGGAGAGTTGTAATTACCCAGACTGCCACCTGATAGCAGGCCCCTTTCTATCAGCTTTATCACTGCAGGTCCTGCTAACTCATCACAGAGACAGAGGGGAAAGAAAAGGGGCCTGCTCGTGGCACAGACAGCTCATCTCTAAGATACATTTATAGTTTCAGTTGGGATCAGAGAAAACTGATGCAGCAAGGCAATTTTTTTTATCCTTTCGTTCAACCTCACAAAGACTGCTCCCTCTCAGTCTTCTCTCAGTCTCTCGCTCTTTATGTGAAAGCTCAATTGAGGCTGCTCCCGCAAACAAAAAGTGATCCAATCTCCTTGAACCTGTGGCAATGCAGCAACACACGCTTTTTTTTTGGGTCTTTCATAACGGCGGTGGCATCCTTCAGGGGAATAAGAAAAGAAAATCTCCAAAAGGTGACTTGTTCATCTTTAACTTTGCACAGCATTTACATTAAATGGTTTCCAGGTTATTAACCACCTTTGACCCTTATTTAAATTACCCTCCTGTTTTGAATGAGAAATGAAGAATTCATCAAAAACATTTTTCATCTTGACTGAAGAAATCAATAGAAACAACGCTGAAAAGTTGGGAACAAGGGTCAACATTTATTCAGTTTATTATTTTTTTCATGTATATGAGTCTGTAAAAGTGAAAAGATGAATAAAAGCGCTCCCAAGCCCACGGTAGAAGGAAAAAAAAACTTTTGAGATACCCAATTCTATTATGTTGCATAAAACACTGTTGTGTGCTTTAGACCTCGAAATATGCAACTTATAAAAACAAAATTATATAATTACACCAGAGAAAATAATGATTACATCAAGTTAGAACCAAAGAAGTGCATCCTTGATGAAGGGCGTTTATTAGTAAACATTTATTTAAGTTTGGTGTAAATGTCTCTGAATTTAGCACATATTTAGAATTAAACTTACATTTTGTGAAATGCATTTTGCGCATTATTTTCCTCTTCATGAATTAGGCTTGCTAATCACCTGACGGCATTTAACGGGGAAAGTAATCCAATTATTGATATTGACACTTCTAATAAAAGTTTACAATTACCTGGCAATTCAAAGTGGAAGTATGGGTCAGTGTGGTGCAGGCTCATAGATGCACTTTCCTCTATCACTTTGTGACAATGAAAGCGGCCCTTTGAGCGTCCACTCAACAGTAAGTCAAAAGAAACAGCTCGAGCCACTGTGACCTCCATCAAATGGGAAGATTGTGAGGACGCATTGGATCCTCTATGGTTCCCATGGCCTGAGCGCATTCTGACAGGGGGCACTCTAACGTGGCTTGAAAGGAGAAGTCAATCTTATTTGAGGAGATTAAGTGACCAGGATAATAACCATGACATTGAGAGTGAGAAGAGAGAGAGACAGGGAGAGAGAGAGAGAAAAAAAAACCCTCCCACTTCTCACAGGAGTGAAATGAAAAAGCTTCTGCACAGGGTTCATTGTTGTGGCTGAATGTCAAGTCTCTCTAGGTGAGCGAGTGTTGTCTTACACAGGGTGCGTTCACATTTTGTTCAGATTAGAAATTTTGTGCATCCCTTAAAAATATAAAAACATAAATGTAACATGACTTTGTGGCACATATGTCTGTAGCAGTCGGACAAGAACAGACAGGCAGACAACTATAACTTTAAAGATAGGGGCAGGGCCTTTTCATGTTTTTCCATATTCATTAAAACTGTAATCAACTTCCATCATTTTAAAACATCAAGGACAGAACATGTGTTCATTTCAAGAACAGAGGTTCATACAGACATACAGGGAGAAAAAAAAAAGGGTCTAACATTTACATGTTTACCATGTTTTCTGCATCTCAACACGTATGATTGTGTGTGCACATGTTTCTCCGGAGCTCTGGCTTGAATGGCAGTATGATCAATGGGAGGGCAAGTGTCCTGTCAGCACCTTGTGTTTGGGTGAAGAGAGGGGGGTCTGCCACAGGCTGTCTCAGGTGATCTCATTATTTGATGGACACAGCAGAGGAGAGCCTGCATTCATACTCCAGCCTCTCGTCTTGGTTGCTTAATCAGGCCGTTATTCATTCACAGGAGCACATATAGGAATTATTGATCACATTTTGACACAGTATTCTCTCCTCTCCATGATCAGTGACATACTCTTTCCACAGTACAGACAGTAAACACGACAACGTCATTAGATTCCTCTGTAGAGTGATAACACTTATCAGCATCCCCCCCCCCAAAACAAACAAACAAACAAAAAAAAAAACGGCAGCCTGCGTTAATGTGTTAAGATGTTTGGCTAATGATTTTTAAATAATCTGTTTATTTCTAGTGTTTATCTAAACAGCCTGTGAGAGGAGGGGGGTAGCAGCAAAGCAAGGAACGTGGCTTTTCAAAAATCAAAGACTTCAAAGGAGCTAATCATCAGCGTGAAGATTAATGAATTACTCTTACGATTGCTCTTCTTACTTTTTCACTCATGCATGTTTTTTTCATGTTGTGTTAAAGGAAATATCCGTGCAGAGCAACATTCTGAAAAGACAGCTATACCAAAGGGCAGGACCCTGCAAGAGTCAGATTGTCATCCCATGGGATGCTTGCTGGAAGATGATGTGACACGCCTAAAGAGCAAATCTCCACCAAGCAGCCCCCGAGGGCTCTTTGCATTTAGCAGCACAAGCCAAAAGTATCCCCTCTGTTTAGATTAAGCCTCGCCGAGAGGGTCAGGTAAAATCAATATGGTAATCCATAAAGTGTCCTGTGTGATAATTACTAAGAGGGGAAACAGTAATTACAGAGGACATTAATTTACTTCTTAGATTTTGTGCCACAGGAGAGTTTCACTTAGCCTCGATTCATCTGGAGGCGAACAATTCACAGAGGAAGCGTCCCTTTTTCTCCAGCTTTTATAAGGAACAGTAGGTGCATGCACGCTTTCAGACAGAGCCCCTTTGGAGATGCCAAAAGATTGTTTGAAGGTTTTCAGACCCCTGTGTAGGACACTCCAGGGTTCTTACATTGGTCACCGAAGGGCCAAGTTTCACAAAACACACAGTTTTGTTCCCCTCTGACAATGTGTCTCGCAACATTATCATAATAACAATATGAGAAAATCTATATGGACTGTTGGGGGATAAAATCTTTGTGTCCTTGGTTAAAGATGCATGGAGAGCCACACAAATGGTACAATGCTCTAATGGGGCAACAACCTGTATACATTTTGATCTTTTTCTTCCCGTCCACTTTGAGCTATGGCACAAACATTGCACAGGCATTCTTTTCTAAAACCCCAGGTTGCAGCTGGTTCGCCACTCACCACGCACTGCCAAGTGCGAGAAATGGGTTTCTTTTTATCGGGACGGAGCAAATCTGGACTAATGTGTCTGGTAGAGAGTGTCCCAGGGAGCCCCCGTTCTCCCATTCTTTAGCCATTCTTTCCACTTTTCTCTCCTCCTGCAAGCGGGATAATTGCAGTTTAATTGGGTGACAAGAAATGAAAACTGTGTCCACATTATCTGGGATTATCTCTTTTTTTTTCCTCCAGCCTGCCATCAATTCAACGAAGCCCATTTGTCAGAACTGGCAAGCTGATGCTTGGTCAGCTTTGAGCACCAGTTAGCAAAATGAAGGGCAGGGGCCCAAGATAGATAGAGAGAGGGGGTGTGACAGCTGAGAAAAATGCTCTTGATCTTATCATAACCATACATTTATCCTCAAGATGCATATTCACAAATAGGTTTGTGAATTAAAAATACAACAATATGGTTAGTTGGTTGAATGCCTATCTGGATGAATGAATATAGAGAGAAATTAATGGTTAGTTAGCCTTGATCACCAGTTAACACAGTCGAGTCAGGCAGTCGAGAATAAAATGCTCTTTATAGCTTTATATCCATACATTCATCTTTAAGGTGCATGTCATTTCAGCTAAGTAAATCAATATATTTATTGCAAAGAATGATTTCGTTTTTCAGAAAAAGAAAAAAAAAAGAAACTACCAGTTTCAGTTTCCTGACTGAAATTCATCAGCAGCTTTGAATGCAAGAGTTTAATCATCCAGAAACATTTCACAAAGCCTAACACCTTGTGTCACTTTAGCAACCTGGACAAAAAGCACTAATGAATACCAATAAGTCCCCGCATTGTGAAGTGGATGTGCTTCATAGCCAGCTCCATTCAATTCATCAGCATTCTTAAATTCTGCACAGCAAGGTTATAAACATTGAGTCATAGTCAGGCCAGCCGTAGCTCACCTTCCTCTTTGTTTGAGCTGTACTCAACCTTAAAAGCCTCTTTCAGGATGCATGAATGCACTTCATTTTCTCTCTGAGAACTTTGCTCCGATAGCTGGAAAAAAGGGAAGGTTGTTTGGAGAAGGAAGGAGAGACAATAAAAGAAAAATGAAAGCTTTCAGATTCCATTATGAGCATTGCCATCTATTCTTTTCAGCTGTTTATACAGTACATTTTCCTTACAATAATCCTCCCTTTTGCCTCAGTGTGCCTGCCAGCCACTCAAGCAAAATTCTAAATGGGTCCTGCATCAGGGTTATGGTAATGTTGTAAATACCAGAAAGATGATGGAGAGGTATTCTAAGGGCAAAAAAGAGCAAATCAGAAAACAACATCATTAATACTTTGCTTTTCTACACAAAGCAGAGAATGGAAAAAAAACAAGAAGAAAAAAAAAAAACAAGACTTTGCCACTGCACTACAGTGCATACTGTAGGCACCCATTCAGGTTCAGGTGCATTGTGTAAACATTTAAGACGGTCTGATCATTTGGTGGAAAGAGTGGGCTTTGTGCAGCACTAAAGCACAAAAATCTTCTGCACAATAACCAAGGTGGAGTGGCTCCCACTCTGAAAGCAACAGGGGACCTTCTCTCAATAGAATATGTTTGAAGGTTACAAGATATGTTGTATGCTCTTAGGACCATGTGCACCCCCATATGTGTGCATTCGCACACATAAGACACTGAAGATGGAGGAAAACATATAAAAAGGTTAAGAAGGACCCAAAGCAATCCTCGTTTGGTTTGTTATATGTTGGCATTGTATCTATATGCATATGTATTTACCCGCTTTGAATCTTTTCACTTTTTCTCATGTTACAAACAAACTTTAGTGCTTTTTATATGGATGCAAAGTGGTGGATCAATACACTGTGAGTTAAAAAGAAAAATTGTACATGGCATGTAAAGTCTTGTACAAACACTCGAACAATTGTTGATATTTGTACATTTGTGTTAACGCCATGTTACTCTGACACCCCTACATAAAATCTAGTAAACACAATTGCCTTAAGAAATCACCCAATCTACAACTAACAAAGACAAATTGTTAAAATACTTGTGGAAACAAGAAAAAAACTGACCCACAATAATCAGAAGGTGTGTTTTTTTTTACTGTAATGCAAATAAAGACTTTACAATTGATTATGGAGAAGAGCATAATTATTTTTTGATCTATCATTTTTAACTAAATGCAAACAAAAAGAGAAAAATCATATCCATTTTTGTCAGGCTTGCTACTCCTTTCACATTGCTTTACTTTCTTCTGGGACGTATGTCCCCTCTTCTATCAGAAAAAACTTTCTGAGCTGTAATGTGCTGTGTGAATGGCCACCTCATTCATTCATACTGTTAATCATTTCTGCATGAGGCAACAATAGAAAACCGCTTAAGGAAAATTGCTTCAGCCTGGTCAGTGCAGGCAGCAGTTTGTCTAATCAGAGTGCAAATACGGTTTGATCACTGTCCAGTGTAATCTGGTCCACAAGCAGCATTTCTAGTACTAAATCAAGTGTCAGGGAGGGGGGCTGCAGGTGCTGCCTCACAGACAGGCCTCCCCCTGGGGCCCTGTGCTGGGGAATAAACAGCAAATAAATGGCAGTGCTGGGAGAGTGATGAGCTGATTAACTCACTGCGGGGCAGTTTCTCATTATCCCCTTAACCCAGACGGAGACCTAACCAATCTTACACCCTGTCTCACCTACAGCAGGGCTCAGTTCAGTACCGATCAGGCTTCTGACATTGTCTGGGTTACACTTTCAGTGAGATGGTCTCTATGTGGATGATACATATATCCACATATATATATATATATATATATATATATATATATATATATATATATATATATATAAAAGGGGGAATTGAGCATGTGTGTCTGTGTGTGTGTGGGGGTGTGTGTGTGTGTGGTTCATCTCTGGGGAGACTCCTAATGTGTCAACTCCATGGCTCATTTCTTTCAATTACACTGCCTGGACTTAGAGAGCCCACCAGCAGTCCACTGACAGCTCCATACGGGTCCCATCACTGCTTATCACAGACCAGTTGTGGATAATTCATTTACCCTCCATTGAATGTTGTGCGTTGCCGTCAACAAAAGCAGCAACATATCACACCATTCACAGATGGTTAATTGAAACAGGTTATCACAAAGGCCATTGAAGATGCAAAATTATTCTGCAAGACCTATGAAAAAATGAAGTTCAAGACCACAAAATCGCAACATAAAATTCTATATTAATAAATCTATTTTTTAGTAGTGAATGCACGCTTGAGAAATACATGAATGTAAATGTTGATTTTTGCTTGTCACATGAACATAAAACATCATCAGACATCCTTTAAAATGAGCTGCATCGTTCCTCCTATTGTGCCTCCCCTTGCAGGTTTCAAAGAAAATTAATTAACATGATACAGAAATGGGTAGCATGCAAATGCTGAAGCCCTCACTTTATGCCTGGGTATCCCTTTGTTCCCTTCATTGTACCAAATTATTTAATTGGGTCTCTCCGATTGTGCACAGACACAGGAAGGAACACAGGCCATTGTTTGCCTCCCGTACGAGCCACAATACGGCATCAAATTCAATTCCCATCAAATCGGCGGGGCTGCCGTGGAGCTTGCAGCAGCCCTGGAGATTAATGAAGATCTGCATCAAGCCAAAGCGCTGGTCTGAGATGGGAGATTTCTCCCAAATAAAAGACCCCTTCACAAGAACAAAAGAGGTTCTGAAAAGCAATGGGATGTTCTGAGTAGATGAAATAATTCAAAACAAAGACATGAGTTTGGGCCAGGGAGGGGGAAAGCTTCAGAGAAAAAGGAAAAGCATCTATTTTACTTCGTCTGAGCAACATGTTTTCATTGTTTAGAATGAACACAGCACAAAACTTAATTTCTCCATTTTTGTGCATTTAATAATTAGTTAAAGTTTAGCATTTTATGTAAATTACATAAAACACCATACAAAGGTTCACATAAACCATACGTCAGCTTTAAATACCACTTAGTCCTTATGAATAGGATTGGATGATAAACATGGCTGATATACTGAGAAAACATCAAGAGTTACCTTGACTGTCTTATTCTTCAAAATAAAAGAAAGAAAACGGCAAATTGAAAGTGATGACTGTCAGGGTTTGAGGCAAATTAATACTCTGCTTGTCTCTCTGTTTGTTCTGACAGTTGCCTGAGAAGAAGCACACTTCAACACTAAAGCATTCAGAGAGCGTCAATAGATGTTTTTGTTGAGGGTTTTTTTCTTCGTTTTCTCTCTACATTCACTTTGCATGAACCGCAATAGGAACTGGATGACTTTGCTTCAACTGGTGGACTGTTTCAGATCAGCTCATTATTTGGTTTCTGCGCCGTAAAACCTGACCTGGTGGACACTCAAGAGCTGCTTGATAACCACAGGTGAGAAATGTTGTTCTTTATATATAAATATTTACACAAATACATGTTTCAGAAAGTAAAACAGTACTCAAAAATGTCCCTGATTTTATTCAATTAATAGGCCACAATAGGCCACAATTGTTCCCAGCAACAAAGATGACCTGGTTCACCAGCAAAAGTTAAGAGAGAGCAGAAATCTGTCGCAGAGAAAGATCCCTTTAAGGAAGGCAGTACGTTCTTTTGACTGATCCTGAACAATGGGATTTTGTAGTGGGTTAATATTCCCCACATTTGGCTTAACTTATCTTGTAGTTTAACCTTCTCTGCAGTTCTTATTTCTAATTTTAAGTTACACAGGTGCAGTAATTGGTATTTTTGGTTACAATCATGATTGACATTAAAACAAAACATAGTCATGAAGGATTTCAGTGTTTCCCTTTGCTTACATCCAGACACACAAATAAAAATTTTCCAACCTTAGTGGAAATTCATCAGTGGACATTCAGTACTTCTGGAGGCAGAGAGTAAATAATTGTATCGAAGCATTTTAGGGGTTTACTCCAACAATAGATGAATGTTTTACATCCACACAGGAATGTTTTTTAAAAAAATACATATATAATGGGTGGTTTGTTTCAAAAATATCAGAAAATGCTAACTTTACTCTCCCACACCTGTAAGTAGTGCTAAACATGGAGTATGGCACATGGACATAAAGCCGCCATATTGGTTGGCGGTAAAAACAAGAAGAAAACGTGAATGGAGACCAACTGTGTGCGTCTGGAGTCATGTTACATTATGAAACTAATAAACTACAATACAAACATGTAATCCACCACTGTTGCTATATATGCTGCGTATGAAGCATTTTGATTTATAGGTCAAGCTAGCAGTTGGGCCATGTCAGTATTGTTACATAGGAGGCATTTTCACGATTCACACGGAAATGCATGAGTGAAATTTTCCCTCTGGAACACATTTTTAAAACAAAAGCATTTAGTGTCCCCTAAAATGCAGGTTTTATGTGGCTGCAGGACACAAACAGTTAAAAACTTATATGTTTAAAAAGAAAAAAAAACACTTTCCTTTGTGGAAGGGGTTTATATTTAAAATAAGCAAGGTATCCTACTGTGTGGTTAATTGCAATTTTGGTGACAAAAGCTTTGAAGAGACTTTACATAAGTTATTAAGTACAATTGTTGTGACAAAAATTACCGATTTATGATCATTACGATGGGACCTGGTTTGGGATTGCCTATGGTAAGATAAGAAGCCAAAAAGTAAATTAAGCTTTGAGGTCGCCTAAACATCATATGCTTGAGAAAAAAGGTGAAAGGGATGAATCAGGGAGGAAATTTTCATTGTTAAAAAAAGTATATGGTTTTTGGCAATTGCCACCTGCACGCTGCACTCCACTCTTTCACATTCACCGCATGTGCATGTACCAGCCTGCCATATTTACTTCATTTCCCCCTTTTTATAGATCCTGCTCACTGGACCAGAACGTTCCAGCTGCCACCTCAACATCTCATTATTTTTCTGAAAATATCAAGCTTGTATCTTCTTGATAAATAATTCGCAGTAGTATAATGTATCGGACTAAAACATATTTTCAGGGAGGGCACCGGGGTTAAAGTGCCAATCTCACCTTTTTAATTTTTTTCCACCCCGAAGACAGAGATTTCCATATATAGAGTGACCATGGTTTGTGTTCAACATGAGCAATCGGGATGGAGCAACACAGCGACACATATTGCTGTCAGAGATTGGAAATGAGGCCCGCTAACCTGTAGGCAGCCTCCCCACACCAATCAGCTTTTACACATTCCCCCAATGCATTTTGCGCCTCTGGAAAAAAAAAGAATTGTGACTGTGAAGTTTTTATCGGAGTAGTTGACAAACATTACTCTTTAATGCAGTTTTGTAGAAATGCATTCTTATCCCTCTTGGAAGGCATTTATCTGCTTGAAACCTGCAAAATGGTTGCCACAGGGAAGGATTCCCTTTAATAGACTACAATAGGCTCAGTATGGGACACATTCTGATTTCAGTGATAGATAGTGGGGGCCCCAGCCATATATTCATGGGAAATTGTTTATCTTCAAGCGAAAGGCAGGCGACCGAAAGGCCATTTTTACAATAGCATTTCAACTTTCATCTGGAATGATTCCTTTCAAATCGGATAAATTGTTCTGAAGAATTTCAGACAGGTGCTTTTCATAAAAAAAAAGAAGAAGAAGAAAAAAAGCGTCCCTCTGAAAAAGAAGATGTCACAAAACATGAATGCAAAACAAGCTGGGAGAAGAAAATGCCTGTAGGTGGGTGTGGGTGTGTGTTTTAAAAGCTTTTTTAGATAAAAGCTAAAAAAACAGTTATTAGTGTAATAAAAAAAAAACTATGAAACAACATGTATTGTTTAAACTGCTGTGTATTATTATATGTTTTCACTTTTTTGGTGAGGTTCTTTTAATACTTAATTTAAGGCCTTAACCTGGGCTACGTCTCAATCACAGAAGACAGCAGTAAAACTGTAAGAGTATAGAAATAGGACGGAGGGTGGACTCTAAACGGCAGTCTCAGGAAGCAGGGACAATTAATCAACAGAGTGTTCCTCTCCAGTAGGGGCCAAATGTAAACAAATTGAAAAGGACAGAGAACAAAAAGCGATTGGAGATTGAAACCGACACTCTCAACAGGGGGGTGCCATATTGTAAATGGGCTGCCTTCTTTGAAGCAGTTTCACCCCTGCTGCCCAGATTTAAGTGGATGTCTGCATTATGATTACGACAAAGAAAACAGGTGCAAAGAATCTTTCAGATGTTTTATATATATATATAAAATTCCCCTTTTTTCAAGACTTTTTTTTTTAAAACAAAAATCTGAAATGCAACTTAGTGTAATTTCCTTCCGAAAAGGACCCGTCCCAACGAAGCCGCGGTGGCACAGAATCTGCAACATAACAGCGCCCGAGGGCACAAAAAACTGTGTGCATGTCAGAGCTGCATGCCATAAGTTAAATTAATGATTCTTTAAAGGGTTTAGTTTTTTTTTTTAATGAGAGAATCTGTTGTACCTTTTTTATCAAGCCTCTTCATATTTCACTGAGGTGGAATGGTGCACCACATTTGCGAGGCATAACTAATGCTATATAAATCTTGAGCATTAAGCGAGCCCTGGGGACATAGTCTAAATGAAGATTTTACACCAATTTAAACCTGCCTGCAATTTGATTCCCGCCTTGAGTACATTTGTTTAACAGGTGCTGGAGATGAGAGCGCCTTTGCATCCAAAGTGTCGCTATGTCTCCTTTATTAATTTATGGTTTGCAAGCGGTGGTGGAGGGGTGGGAGTATAAGGAGAAAGGGGAGTTGACAAACACTAATCAAAGGTTCAGAGTAGGTTGATTCTGCCACAGATTCAGTGTACTTTTGCTTCATTTGCAAACTAATGATTTTAAACCCCCACAATCTGTTTGAGGTCAGCTTCTGTGTATTTTGGATACGCTTGGCTATTAGCATCACTGAAAGCTTCAGATGTGTCAAGCCTGCATACCCTCTAGTGATAGTCACCTAGTTTAATTTCCCTGCAGGCCTCAGAGGGGGATGAATTCAACCAAAATCACAAGCTGTTTTGTTGGCGCTCCTTTGTGGCCTATAATGAATCTAATGAATATAAAGAGAGGAAAAGTGAAGGAAAACGGGGAGGGGATTTTTGGGGGTGGAGGGGAATGCATTTCAACCATGCTGTGTTGCTTTTACTCGACGATTTGTGACCCTCGACAAAGGGACAATAGCGAGTGTTTTTGTACCCTTAATTTGCCTTTGTGTTTCAGCTTCATCTCTTTCAGCACCGAGCATTGAAAGTCACCAGTTTAAGAATAACTGCTGACTCCATGGTCTGTCAGACAAAAGGGGGAGGTTTAAGATGGATCCCTAACTATCAGTCTGCCAGAGGGGCAGAAAGGGAAAGGGGTTCAACAGGCAACTATACGCAAGTGGAAGGCAGAATTACCCAGGTTTCCCAAACTGGCCTGAAATATGTTTTCTCACCTATAAAACCCAATAAACATCAGTTTGATACCTTAAAGACCAAAAAGTGCTGCATTTGAAAAAAAAAATAGTCCTAAAAATGTGCATCAGTCAACTAATAGTTACCCTTCTTCCGTTTGGCAGTAGAATGCCTTTCGATCTTTGAAAACGCCCTGCACTTTTAACTCAAAACCATATACGGTACATGTTTTGACAGTGATTTTAATAATCCATTAATTAAATTGTGATGTTATTGACTGCTGACAGAATTTCTTATTAATATGAACATTTTTATTGCATTCGAATATTATCAAGTTTGCAATGTGTACCGTAGATATTTTGATTAAAACCATTTTAATGGATGTTTATCACTGGCATTGAACATGCTCATCTATTTTTGTTTACTATAATTGGTGCATACCTTTGGGTTCTGCGCAAATGTGTAATGCCCATACACATACCCAGCAGGAGGAGAACATTAAAAACATCTTCAAGAACGCCTATGTCTAATAGGGAAAACATGTTAATATTTTACTAATTATAGTTTTAACCTTCAGCCTCACAGAAATAGCAGTTATAATATTTAAAAAAAAAATTCTGTCAATTCAAATTGGTGAATAATTTGCCAGAAACAATTGGATGAAGGGTCCAGGTCAGCTTGCCCTTATTGCACTAAGATTATTTCTTACACACTTTGTATTTTGATTCTTCCATTTCATATTAAATTGATTAAACCGAAACATATCAGCTAAGTTTTCTTTGTAGCAATTCTACAAACAACAGCTATAAGTTCATCAGATTCACAGTCCCACCAAGTATTTGCTAATTGCTGCTACTGCTAATCTGAAGGAGAGGAGGGAGATTAGGGAGGGCTGCTCTGTGAGGCGGATGTTTGGATGGAGGCTGCAGTTAAAGGAGGAACTTTGTCAAACTAGGTGGCGCTTTGTGAGAGCAAGCGTTTAGGCACCCAGGAATGGTTACCAGGGGAGATTTGAGGTTTTCTCAAACATGCACAGAAGAATCAAAGCTACACTTGAGGTATGTTTTTGATGAGCTAATAAGGTTATAACATGATTTTTGGCTCAAAAATGTCCATTTTAAATAATGCCCGACTTGGTTATTTTCAAAAGCTACTTTTAATCTGATAAGAGACTCATCAGAATCCAATTTACTGAATTTGAATGTATGTGCAAGGTCTTAAACTGAACTACTAGAATTAAAATTACAATTTATAAAAGAAATACATACTGTGATATAAGTTGTTTTACTAAAAACAGACAAGCAAGACATCCTGTTGTTGATGTTACTAAGTTAATGTATTGTGATCTAAATTTATAATCATGTCTAACGTTTTTTTTGTATTATGTTTTTGTTTTACCATTCCGATACACAGACCTCACCAGAAAAGTAAAATTACTGCTTAATTTAGTAGAAGTTAAGTGCCTATTGAGCTAAATATTGTCATTTTTTTGCAGTTCTGTTCTTTATAGTCACATAGGCTAAATAAAAAAACTATATTACGTGGTTAATTAGTCGGATTATATGCTAAAGTAGCTAACCTACACACAGCTACTGCTTATCGCTATCCAACTCCAGAATGTTACTGTAATTCTGTTTGTAGTTTCCCCACCATGAGAGGAGATAGTAGAGACAAAATTTACTTTTAAGGCAAATTTTGTGTTTAGAGACACCCCAGACTTGGTGAAATTATTTTACGTTTCAGGAGATTATTGTTTATTCTGATCAAGATTTAAAGAAAGGCCATTTAGGAATGTTTAAAAATAAACAAACAATTAGAACATGGCACACAGGCAAGCTCATGTTGTACTGTACTAAACACACATGCACATAAACTTCTAAGTACTGCAACATGCAGATCTTAAAAAATAGAAAAGTTCTGTGTCACTGGTCCATGCCGGTATGCTCCCCAGTCTCTGTAATGATTTCTATTCATAAACATGCAGTGTGCTATCCTCCACCTGGCAGCTGCCTCTGTGCATATGAGATTACTATTATGCATCTTCCAATCCCAAGGATAAACATCTCCCCACTTTTGAAGTTTGCAACCATGAGGCATATTTTAGTGCCATATGACTTAAGCATCCCTTCAGGTATCACTTGCAATCTCTTCTCATTCTATATACATTGTTCAACTTTAATGGGTATCTAATTTGTGTTATCAGCTTACAGGGCAGTAAGTAATAATTTGCATGGCTGCCCTAAGCGAATATGCTTCCATAAGCATTCAGTAGTATAGACACAAGAATGGATTAACCTCCATATTGGCTATGCCCTGATGGTCAGTGTTGTTTTTTCTGTAGTTTAGCATTTAATTGTTATTTTTTTACTTATATTTACTGCAACAGAGAAGCTGTGTCAGATGAATATGTCTATATGACTGTGGTGAAGATGCTAGAGTGCTGGAAACAACACATAATTTGGGTTTGAATGTGATGTACTTCTGGCTTTCGGCAGCGGCATGAAGCTTGGATACCTTGTCTTTGTTGAGAAAGTTTAGTCAGTATTTTTCCCTTGAGAAAAACTTATCAGTGCAGTGATGATAAGTCTGCACAGTGTGGACAGCATTATTTTTGCAGCCAAAGGCAGAAAAGCAGATATTTTCAGTGAATTATCCAGCAGTCATCAAGATGCTGAAAAAAAAAAAAATCCAACTGAATATCAAGAGCTCTCCCACACTTTGTGAGGAAGTCGCCAAGAGATTTTATGAAGAGTTTATGTAATAAACCAACTCAAAATGGTGCAGAATTGTGAAGTGGAAGGAAAATTGATAAGAAATTTTGAAAAATGAAAATCTGAAATGTTTGGTGTGCAAACATATATTCAGCCCCATTTACTCAAATACCTATATGCAAAAAAGCATTGCAAACAATGACCTCTACAGGCTGACTGTTCTGTGAAGGAGTCAGAGGAATGCACCATAATACACCCACAAGACAAAATTGTGGGGAAAATTAAAAACAGGTTTAATTAAACTTTTTCAAAAACTTTGAACAAGACTGGGAACACTGTTCAATCCATTCAGAAAGGGAAAGAGTATATCAATTTGTCAATTACTTTGACTGACAAGCAGGACAAGTGGAGCATTAATATGATAAACAGTCAAAATCCCCATAGTAACAATACAGGCGCTGCACATGTATGGCAAGATAAAAGATTTTGTTGAACAAAGCTACATTAAATCCCACTTGCAGTTTACAAGTTACATAAAACAAACATGGAAGGCATTGCTCCTGTCCAATGAGACCGAAATGGCCTAAATAGAGAATGTTATGCATCTCTGGCACTCTGAACATGAACATACCATCAGCATTTTGAAACATGGTGGTGGCAGTGTTATGTTGTAAGGATGTTTCTTTTTCCCCCAGCAAGCACAGGGAAGCAGAGGTGAAGGCAAGATGGATGACACTAAATACAGAGCACTTCTGGAAGAAGAAGTGTTAGAGGCTGAAAAGAAATATGGGATGAAACTGAAGGTTCACCTTAAAGCAATATAGTCACCCTAAATAATAGAATAGTTTAGATAAAAGAATATCTATGTATTAGCATGGCCCAGTCAAAGTCAAGCTCTAAGTCCAATTGAGAATATGAAAAGACTTAAAAATGTAGTTGCAAAACTGTAATGGGTAGTCCTACAGACTATAAATGTACTCCACACTTTTCAGAATGTTCGAAGTAAAAGAAACAAAAATGATTCCATGTCTCTTCAATAATGAAGTACTGCTTTGAGTTGGTCTACCACATAATATCTTGATGCTGCCTAATCAAGTGTAAAATTCTTTAAAAAAGTATAAGGGGTCTGAACACTTTTGCACAGCACAAAAGCTCCTGATTTGATTTTCACACAGCAGCTGCCCTCCAATACACGGTGAACCCACGTACCGATGCTGTTGAGACTACAACAGCTCAATCCATAGCTGCAGGTCAATCATGTGGAGCGTGCGTTCAATGTGGTAGTTCAGGATAAACACGGATACATCAAGCAAAAGTGTCTTGATATTCTACTGGCTTGCATCAGGCATGTGTGCTACGCTTATTAGCTTAGTAGACAGTTAATTGCTATGGTGGGTGGTTGGAGTGCTAGAAGCCTGATCTTGGGAGTATGTCATATTTGTTTAATCGGACATGCAGATGCAAATAACGTGTGACAGACTGTGACCAACACAGCCGGAACATAAACACTGTTAAGTTCAGAAATGTTCTTGGCTCGGAAACCATTCCTGCATAAAGGCTATAAAGACAACCCACTGTTTATCTATTTATTTATTATATTCAGCAATTTCACTTCACGGGCCAAATTTGACAAAAGGAATGAGGAAACAAAAAAAAAAATCCTTCTGAAATAGTAGCGTGCCAGATTCTGCTTTGTTGTGCGTTCTGTGTGCTACAACCCTACACTAGTTGGTAATTGTTGGCCCGATTTCATTATCTGCTGCTAAGAATTCATGTAAAACAACAACAAATACGAAATAAAAAAGTGTGAAATATGAGCTCAACATGAATGAGAGGAACACTCGGGTTTCACAACCTAATTCGCATTCCTAGAAGGATTTGTAATTTGCAAAACACATCGGAAATCTGACAAACAGGTGGGGGCACAGCCTCTTTAAAACTGTGCAGTTCAAACTAGCATATAGTGCGAAAAGCTTACTCGCAGATTGATGAACGGTGTAAAGATTTCACATCACAAGGAGTTCTGATTAAAGCCATACACCACAAAGCCGCTGCTACTTTTTTTTTTTGTATCGGCTCTGCAATCTGCCTCACCTGGGTGAAATTGTTGTTAATGCAGAAATAATATCAATGCAAACGATATTAATAACCATGATGGGAGAAGCTGGAGTAATGTCAGTTAATCAATGGGAACAAATCATGTGCGCCTTGCTATGATCATCAGGGGGAGTGTGAATATTAATGTTTTCCGTCTGAATCAATGCTAGGGTTGCATATATTGCCACCAGTGTTTACTCATGGTTAAGACATTTCTTTCTTTTATGTTTGGTTGCATCCTTGAGAGCGATCGATGAAACACTAAATAGAGATAAGATACGAGCCGTTACAGCAATTCAAAAACAGCAACAAAACATTAGCGATTGTGTTATTGTAAAGTGTGAAGATGGGCTGTTCAAATTTCAATTAACTTGGGTTTGTATATGCTGATATTAATTAAGAGGGCTTGCAGAAGGACAACAAAAGAGATGGGTTTATTGTCTCGGAATATTCTCATGAAAGCTGCATCTGTATGTACCACAACCTGGCTGCCTAATTAACTAGCAAGGGAGGAAGACATTGCACAAGGAACCTTTTGATTTGTGGATGGTAATAGCGCCGGGCTTAAAAATAACTGATCCTTTATTTCATTATTTGATAAGGAGGCCTTTAATGAAAATATCAGCCCAGGAGCAAAGCAAGTCAACATCACTACTTAAGTGCAGAAAGTGCTTCGAGCAGTTAGTGAGAATGAATTACCTCATGACTACAGTTCATTAAATAAAATGTGAAACACACCTGGTGGGCTAATGGAGGACAAATGCAGAAGAAGTGGCAGTGGGAGCACGAGGGGACGAGGCAATCAAAAACAAAGCTGCACCTAGTCCCTCCTTGACAGGTTAATAAAATGCCTGCTGCTGGAGCGTTCTCGCCACACTTTTCCCTCCGTCTGGACTGGGCTGTGTGACAGCAGCGTATCGGTGTCACCGAGAGCAATCATAACATTCCTCTCCTCCAGGTCCAAAAGCTGGCTTTAAATTCTCTTGGAAGCAGAATCCTCGAGGGGGTCAAACAGACAAAATTTCTGAGCGATAATGGGCTAAATATCAGTTACGTCTGTCACTTGTAATCACTGGCTCGGCATTAAAAGCATCTTTTCTTTCTGTTCTGCATACTTCAGCCGTGAATGCTTTTGAAATGGGTATAATGTAATCTGTGCCGCAGATATCTTCTGCTTTTGTGCATCTGTTCGAGAGGTGAATGGCCGGGCCTATCGGTTACTCTCTCGAGGTGATGTATACACTCTCTGGGACAAAGGTACAAACAGATGAAGGATATACTGTGCTGGCTATTTCTACTCTCTCATTTTTCATGCCTATTTTGGCTATTGGAAAAATTATTTAGCGGCCACCAGTTTTTATTTTCATTACTTTTAAGAAAAAGAAGGACAAGCTGTAATGCCGTGAAAACACTTTTTTACATTTTGTAAAAAATAAAAAAAAAAGTCAAGAAAGACAAGAAAAAATTTTAGTCTACTTTCCTGGACCTTTATAGGACAAACTAACAAAAAATACTGCCTAATTGTGTTTAGCTGAAGAAGGATCATACATGCTTTTTTTAATGAAAAAAAAAAATCTAAACCGAGAGCTCTAAATAAAATCTTGTGCTACCAAATTCCTAGATTTAGTAAATTTAGAAAGTGAAGAGAAACAATAGAGTCCACTGGTGTGTAATATCGGTGTGAATACAACTTTTCTTGGCAGAAATTGCAGGGATAAAGTTATAGAGAAGCTTAAATGGGTGTTTGGTTATGAAACATTGCTCTGAACATCTCAGAGAACTCTTCAAATGTTCTCTGTGAGAGCAACATTTTGGTTTTTCTTTGTGTGATAAAAAACTTAAACAGCACCTCATCCTAATACACTATGTTACCTGGGAAACATGGTGGCAGCAGCAACATGCTGAGAAAGTATTTCCTCAAAGCTGTTGATATTTAATTGAAAGACGGATCAATTTCAATTTCAAGAGGGGGAAAAACCCAAAACAAAGGCAAACTTTTCAAAACATGATCTTTCATCTGAACTAACATTGTCAGCAAAAAACTCAATAATCTGAAAACCAGACAAGACGACCATTGTAGCTGGAAGTTTCGTCAGAGATTCAAAATTTGGGTTGGTGAGTCAGAATTGCACACCACCCTGGAGGCACAATCTCCACAGTAAAATATGATGGTGGCAGCATCATGCTGTAGGGCCAGACAGACTTAACAAGAAAATGGGTGAAGCTAAAAATGGTGCAGTCCAGGAAGAAAGGCTTAAACAAACTTGAAACAGTGGCAGAAGTTAGTCATCTTGCTAGATAACAACTGTGAACATACAGCCAGAGAGACAATCAGAGGTTTATCTTAAATAAACTGCAGCTTTACCATATTTGTCATGACAAGTTTATTTGTATTGCACATTTAAGTAACGAGGCAGTTTCAATTGCTTTCCAAAAGAAGGTTCTACGAATATTGTATCAGGGAGGTTGAATTCAAGCACATGCCAAACTTTTTGTTTGTAAAAATAAAGACAAAACAAAACTATCAACCATTTTCCTTTCTCTTCATAGTTCTTCACTACTTTGTGCTGGTCTGTCACATAAAATCTCAATAAAATACAATCAGTGAAACATTCTCTGCACAACATTCTTGACTTTCTGTAATTCATCTGAATTAGAAAAAGTTATGCCACCAACATGTAGTAGTTAGATTCTGCATTATTAAAAATGATGTGACAAAATTTCCATCACATTTAGCATGAATTTGACGTTATCTTCAAGATGTAAAAGTTTTTATTCTTGCACCATGATATGTGTCAGATTATCCACCCAGCTGTCTGTCTGTATTACTATTTCATTTTTCACGCTGATGGTTTAGAGAATAAAGACACAGGGTTTAAATACAATCCCCCAACCGAACAGATGATCCTTACCAGATGTGCAACAGATAATGTCAGCCTAATCTTTGAAAGCAAACAGTGGGATTGCTATGTGTTCATTGAAGAAGAGGAATCAAATCAGCTTTAAGGTTCAAAGTAACTTCAAAACTTTCCTAATTATAGTTTTAGCCATTCTTTGAAGGGGGAAAAGCAATGTTTATTTTTTCAAAAGATCCCTAAAAATGTGTGCTGAAACTCCATAAAGAGACAATTCCTGATGATATGTACCAACCAGAGGAAAAGGTCATTTGAGCAATTACACTGGGACATAAACTGGTTTGTTATAATGCTCTGCCACTTTATCAGGCATCTCCAGCATTGTCCATAGGGAGTTAACTTTTAGACTGTTTACTGGTTAAAAAGGCCAGGCATGCATCTAAGGCCACATAAGCAAGATAATGTATCCCAGGCTGCAAAAGCAGGCAAATCACTGTGCATTAAGACTGGCCACACAATAGACAACAATGCCTTGCATAAACACTATTTAGAACTATTCACACGGCATTGAAGAGATGGGCGTCGACTCGCCATTGCTGCAAAGCCGGCGCATTGTGGAGAGGTGAAAAGAAGTCTAATGAACAGGAAGCCTTATTTGAGAGAGCTGACAGTAACCATACAACAGCCGCATTGTGCGCTTGCCACCAACCCTGTGGGTCTCTACATTAGGAGAAATGATGAGAAAGTAACCCGAAAAGACACAGTGGGCCCTTGGACCCACGTAAATGCAACCAGACAATAATGAAGGGGGGGGGAGACACAAGCTGTCCCCACCTTTACCCAGAGCTGCACGTTTACATGCACAGAACATCAACCGCTCTCATAGCTGAGGATAAAAGCCCCCCTGGCCAGATGGAACTTTGAAGTACACTTTGGGTTAGTTTGCCACCAAAGAGTGCAATTTTAGTGAAGAAGTTGCTAAAATATATGTCATACATTTTAAATTAAATGAAACTCTGCAGGGGCAAAGTTGGAAACTCTAAAGTTTGCTGCACAGGAATCCTCTTCACACACACACACATTCACATTATACTCCCTGCCACAAGCTTCATCAATCTTCAACAAAGACATGACATCACCAATGAGTATAGTCTTTTATAGCGTTTAGCAATAAGCCTTATTTACTGATGAGATAAGCTCGCTGCCATTGTCTCCCCGGGCACTTTGCTTCTTTCTTTCGCAGCTGAAGAATCAAATGGCACTTTTGGAAGTTGGCAGAGCATGTCCGGGACTTAAAGGCTAAAGCATGCAAAGATATTTTCTATTTGGTGGCCTCTCAAAGCACCACATTAGCCAGTCTGGTTCAAAGCACTGGGCATAGGTAAAATTGCACAAGTGGGGAAAAAAAAGTCTGTTTTTATTACTTATTGATCACAGTTTTCTTGTGTGTCAGTATGGTGACTCTGGTTGCATCACACAGTGAAGTCAGGTTAGACGTTTTACATGCATATGATATTTAGCATGCTGACAATATTTGGCGTGCTTAAGCATACAATATTTTTTACTGTAAGATTACTACTTGTTTATGTCTAAATGCTAAATAATCATTAGCACAATTTGTTGATGCTAGCATAATTGCTAGTGTCAACAATAATTTTAGTTCTCATCATTTTTTAGCAATTTAGCAGGCCACTATTGTCACTCCTGTGGTAAATATTTGTGTTTGGCTTCAGTTATTGGCTGGGCTCATCAGAGTAACAGTTTCAAAACAATCATGGCAGAAGAAGCATCTGCTTAAGTTTTGTCATTTTTCCCCTTTATCTCCTATCTTTGCAGTTTTAGTTGTTTCATACTAGATTATCTCGAATGAAATGGTCTGCACTGGGACCATACATCAATTTATAGCTGCCAGACGTTTATGTCTTTATGCCAGATGTTTATTAGAATATAGAATAAGTACCTTTATATATTCTAATCATTGTCTTACTATAAGGACATGTGGTTACATGACTCCAATAAATAATATTTACCTACAGGAGGTCTCTTACAGCTACTTTGGTCTGTTGAAGGATCAACAACCTCTCAAAGTTCATAAGATTCAGCGGACAAGTTGAGAATCTGAAAAAAAATCAAATCGCATAAAATAAAAATTGAGTGAAATTAAATAACATTAAGGAATTTGACAACTTGTAATAACTCCTTGACCATGAAAATGACAAAATACAAAAAAATAAACTGATATGCAGTATTTTATATCCAGAGATACAAATCATTTGGCACTTTAGATTAGCTTTTAAGTTTGTGAAGTTAGATTGTTTGTGATGCTTTGCTCTGTATGAGATTTTATGAAAACTTTTAAACGTATGTTCATTCTTCTTGTTCATGTTACTGTGCAAACATTCATTTTTAACTGTGAAAAGTGAATGTCTTTGATTAAATTTAAATCAGATTTTTAGATTTGAGTTACATTTAAAACAGACAAATTATTAAATAAGATACAATTAATAAATACCAGTCAATTGTATGTTACAGTCTCAATTATTCTATTCGAAATAAAAGCTGTGATAGACATAGCTCCTTTTTCCTTTCGAGAGTCACTTTTTACTCAACTGAAACCTATTTTTGTTGATTTACAGTTCAGTCTTGTCATAATTGATATTCTTAACAGTCAAGCCATTTTTATAAAATATATAAATAACAGGCTTACTGTTCTTCTGTCTTGTTATATTGGTTCTCAAATTTTAAAATTCACATGTATGTAAACATTTTATCATGTGCTTTTGTTGTGATGAAGATTAGATAAATTAATTAGCTGCCAGATATGTTGGTGGTAGGAGCCCTTAATAATTGAGTGGTATGTAAAATGCTACACACAGTCTGCAGGTTCAAACTGACCACAGCCTGGATGATTTATAAAATATAATCACCTCTACACGTGTGACCTGTAATTATTGTTTGTAGCACTGTTACTCAGAGTCCATAAAGCCTAGCCAGTTTGGCCGCTAAACTGCTGAGGCACCGTGATACAGTGTGCCTAGTTAGACCTCACGTGTGCATTTGTTTATCCTTCTGTGGAGACATCGCTGGCTTGAAGTCAAATAAAAAGTTGGAAATCAGCACAAAGTTGTTCTTGTCTTGCCTACTTTTCCAAAGTCTGTCAGGAAAAACTTAGTCTAACTAGGTTGTTGCAACGATATAGAAAATATAGCACCAACATATTCTGAATTGAGAGCCTATTTTTAAAAAGATAAAAGCCATTTTCTAACACACTACAACCTGTGTCAGGGCATATATCTTAAAATGTGCCATTTGTTGTTTGTTTTCCTTAGTTCCACACAGAGTCACGTCAGGCGTTGAGAACTTGTCAGATATTCAGTTTGTAGTCAGTCTCAGGGGAGTCGCTCCAGCCCCCCCAACCTACACACACACACACACACGCACACCATGTCACCATCTAGGAACAAAGCCGCCACAGTCAATTCTCCTAATTTCACTGCAGCCTGTCGAAATCCTGTTTTCCTTTTCTCCTTCTCTTCAACGAGCACTTTATGCCAGGATCAGTCAGGTCTGAGTCGCCAACAGAAACCTGAGGCTCTCGCTTCATCGTCTTTCAGCGCTGGGTTTGACATTCACCGGCTCCCTGCCATTCACACGTCTTCGGCGTGCAATTTGTTTCCATTTGTCAAACAGCAAGTATCCGTCACAAAAGAAAGGGAAAACGCTGGCACAACAGAAAGTTTCTGACAAACATTGTCTCCGAAAGTCGACGCGACCCTCAGACTACCTACCAATTGGCAATTTACATTATCTTCAGTTTATTATAGATATTTGTTATATTATTATTTAACAGACAATCCATGCTTCTTTAACAAAATACATCAGGTATCACTCCCAAATCAGCACCAACAGATCCTTTCTCTCTTAAAAGTGAGGATGCTACAGTTTGAATTCATCATTTTCATTCACTGCCTTCACGTAGTGCTGACTCTTTATTTCCTGCTTTATTTCTTTGGGATTAAACCTCATTGTGTGCACAGCCAGGTTTCTCACGCATTTTATTTATTAAGGCTTTATCAGCACTATGTTGACAGCCTTGCTATTTGCAACATGTATTCAAATGCATGTTAAAACGGGGCTATTATTGGTGGACATAGGAAGTTATCTGCTAAATAATACTTATTGTGCAAAACTTTTTCGTTGCTGTTCTTTCGCTGAGGGAAAGCAGACAGGATATATGCCTACTCTGATGTTAGATTGTGCCAGGGGTATTTCTAGAGCTTTTTTTTTTTTTTTTTTGCTGAAGTCCCCAATGGGTTTTGAGATGCTGTCAGTGCTGCGTCAGGTGCATTAGTACCTCGGAGAGCCGCGGTGCTCCAGCTGCTGCGCGCCCTCGCGTTCTCCCCCCGGCCCTGGCCGCCAGCCTGACACCCGACACAAAGTAATCACAGATCACAGCATTTAATCACTGAAACAAGCACTCCAGAGGACCCCACTGTCAATATCCCACTCTCTCATTATCTGTTTGGATTGCACATCCACACTGTCAGATACACAGAGTGGAAAATTAAGATTAAAAATATGGTAATTTCATTTCAGGCAGCAGGCTCCTCTCACTGCCCCATTGTGCTATTGATTACCTCTGAATTCAATTTTTCTTTTCAATGTAAACTTTAATCTATTCGTGAGCCAACAATCCTTCTCCCAAGGGACCATTTGAGAGTAAGTAACCATTTAATATGACTTTGGCTGAAGATTCATTGGCTTTAATGAATTGTGTAAATCACTCTGCTTCTAAAGGGGCTGATGTCCTGCAGTTCATGACCCAAATTTGGGGCTGGTTAAGTACATCCTTCTAAACCGGCTTAAGTGTTTACTGACAAGAATCTCTTAATGTGTAATCACCATCTGTGTGAAGCCAAATTAAACAGCTCCATTTCTAATGGATCTGGTAATGAAAATGGTATAATAATAGAGTGGATAGCTACAACCCTTTCCTAATAAATAATAAAAAATAAAAAAAATCACTTGACTCACTCGGTAATCACCAGGTAGTTTTCTTTCACCACTTACCAATTTGTAGCATCATGTTCAAGACCCGCTGTAACCACTGATCTGGCTGAGGCAAACATACCATTCAGACCAGTAAGCATCTGAGGAGGGAGGAGCTGTTTGTGAGTCAGGATGATCACAAGTTGAATGAACAAACATTTGAAGGGACATTATTGACACGTCGTTACAATCTCTGACGCAAAAACGCAAAGCAACATCACCTCATTTCACAATCATCAGTCACAGCAGAAGATCTTTTTAAAAGTAAACTGCTACCACTGTGCTGTTAACTGTAGTAACTTTACTCATATTGTATACTGCAGAGAGAGATTTATTTAAAACTAGCATTACGTTTGAATGTCCTTGTATCCATTTTCTTCCTCTGGTTATTCAAATTTAGCAACTCTGCAATGGATGTATAGGCATGATCATTCTGATGCTCATTGCACAGTTATCTATCTTTTAAATATAAATGCAACTAAAAATATGAGCTCAATATACAGCAATATATCTTAGTGGTTTATTAATGTTAGCCTATACAAAAACATGACCAAAAACAACACTGAATGTTTGCAAAAGTAGTGTTCTGGAGTGAAAGACATCAGAATTGACAGATATTGGAATTCAGATTGAAGTATCAGTACTGAATCAAAATCACCCAAAACCTGAAACAGAATATTTAATAAGAGCTCTATAACAGTTAATTTAAGAAAGTGTAACAAAAGCCGAGAAACCTTGTAACTAAGTCATCAGAGCCATTAAAACTGGGTTCAGTTAATCCCAGTTTGTTCACCAATTGTGTGCTTGCTCATTGCCATTTCACATCATCCTGCTTTTGTAACTTTCTTAATCATTGTGCAACTGATTATTTCTTTTGGTTGTTCTGTTTGTCAATTATAGAGGAAGATAATAAAATAAAACAATACAAAATACCAAAGGGGCAAAATGACCAACACCCAATTTGATCAATAATTTCAGCCAAAAGTTACTCAATACCAGAGTTTAGGTAGACATAAAACCACTAGAGCCAAAGTGCAGGAAAATCATTCAATTTAAACAATGCAATTACTAACAATCAATAGTCTGATGAAGGCACAAATTACCCCCAAATACTACTGGCTCCTGCTAGGGATTTTCTGTCTTTCCACATAATAAAAAGTCTAAGAAAAATATTTTTTTCTTCCACAGAATATTAGAATTTATTAAACTGCAATAAACATATTCAATGTCTCCCTTCTATTCATCAAATGTGCAAAGTAGAAGTTACCCAGGAGGACAGAACATACATTCATAAACATAGCAGCAGGTAATCAATAAACAGTCACCCGGCTATATGCGGTCAATAAAAGGCAAGGCCTGCTTCACAAAACTTCTCTGTTCCAGGCCAAAAGTCTTTGCCGATCAATGCAGCGCACACTAAACCTATAATGCCTTTAGGGAGTCTGAAGGCATTTTGTGTGCACATCAAGGAATCCAAGCATATCTGGGGAAAGATTTGGTCTCTGTTGTTCAGCACTAAAAGGACCACAGAAACTCTCCAAACCATCAAAGCGACGTCTCAAAGATGACACCGATGTCCTTGGTGCGCCACGTGTCGCTCTCTCCTTTTCTGTTCGCGTGAACCTGAAAGCGGATCAGGGAGGCAGTGTCACATCAGAGAATGCCAAGCACACTTCCCAAATCTGAGCTGAGATCAGTTAAGGTGTGATTTAAGACAGGATCCAGTCAGAGCGCGGTGAAGGGATTTATCATCCACTGAGGCAAGCCAAAGT
This sequence comes from Gambusia affinis, assembly GCF_019740435.1. NCBI lineage: Eukaryota > Metazoa > Chordata > Actinopteri > Cyprinodontiformes > Poeciliidae > Gambusia > Gambusia affinis. The sequence continues at coordinate 14,624,691 of NC_057878.1, forward strand.
GGCTTATTTAGCCTGACAAACAGGTGTGAAATTCATAGGAGGAAAATTTGGAAGATAATCACGGGAATTATTTGTGGGGGTAATTTTGTCAACTTCTTGGCTTAAAAACTATTAGAATTGGGAAAAGTGACTGTGAAAGCTTCACCCTACATTAGGTAGTAAAAGTATTCATGAGAAGACTTAAATATTTTTTATTTAAAATGTCTGGAAGTTAAGAGCAAAGTGGAACTATAATCAAATCCCTAGTTTGTGAGCGCAAATGTGACGAATAAAGGTTTTCTCAAATCAAGTTGGAGACCAAGACAGGGAAGATGGTTTTCAATTTGTTTTACCAAGACAGATTTAAAAATCTGTGGTGTACATTTATATTCAGTCCACTTTACTCTGACACTCTAAACAAAACCAAGTGCAACTAACTGCCTTCAGACAACTTGTATGTAATTCAACACTCGTATAAATACTGCTGCTCTTTCAGGGCTTCAGACGTTTCTAGGAGACTCTGGTAAACAAATAGGGTCAAAAAGACCAACAACAACACCAGACAGGTAACGGATAAAGTTGAGAAGAAGCTCAAGGTGGGGATTAATTTATAAAACAATATTCTAAGCTTTGAATATTTCACTGTGATCTGTTTAATACCCCTTCGAACAATGGAAAGAGTAAGGCAAGGTTGCAGACCTACCAAGACATGGCAATCCTAAATTGTCAGGCAAGGAAAGGAGAATTAGTCAGAGACGCAGCTAAGGTAAATACATAGCAACTCTGGATGAACTGCAGAGATTCAGAGCTCAGGAGGGAAACTCTTTTGACAGCACACTGTCAAAAGAGTTTACTAATGATGTGATGTGTGACCTTTATGTGAAAGTGGCAAAAAAAAAACAAAAAACCTTTTTATCGTCATAAAACCTTTCCAATTCATCACAAGATATGTAAAGGAAAACGTTTTGTCTGGTCAGATGAGGCCTCAAGTTTAGCAGAAATCTAGATGTATATAAAAAAAACCTAAATAACCTAAAAACATATTTTTACAACATGGTGTAGAAATACTTTTCTTCACTAGGGAAGGGGAAGATGACCGAGCCGGATATGACTACATATGTCCAGTAGTGTAGTCATATACACTTTTCACAATTTTATATGGAAACAATGCTGAAAACCATGTGTGCTGTTCCTTCTATTCCTCATTTATGTGCAAAGTTGTGTTGGTTTATGAGATGGCAACCCATTTAAATACATAGTTTGTGGTTGGACCAAAACAAAATGTGTAAAATGTTTGATGGCTATGGATACTTTTGCAGGTAACGGTTTAACGAGTTTTTCTTTTTCAGCTCAAAGCTTGAGATGTACTGTCTGCTCCTGGATTTTCTTTCAACATGAACAAAGGAGACAGAGGTTGATATCAGATTATTGAATGTATTTAAACCTTGACTGACAACTATAGAAACCTGACACACAACATGTAGACCATCTCAGTATTTAATAAGTGGTGCTAGACAGTTTTGGATGCTGACGTAATCTGATCTGTGGAGAGCAGCCTACAATGAAGAAAAGAAGAAGAACGTAAGGGCTCAAACAATGTCCTCACCAATCCGCCAGTGTGCGGGGTAAGACGATACCAAATAATGCCACAGTGTGCTGCGTCTTTGAAATCAGTATTTTACTCATTTCACTTCTCTGGCTGAGAAGATACAGCACCGCTGATAAATTTGTGCGTAGGACAGAGAGAAAATGAAATGATGCCCACTTTTTTTTTCTTATTTCACAAAGACCTGTTTGAAGTTGCTATATGGTATCTGTCGTCCCAGACAGATGCACATAAAATGGAATTGAACAATGAATAGCCAGCCCTTATCTGCTCAGTGTCTGAAGGGGAAATACATCACAAATGAATTTCACAGGGAAAGAAAAAATATATATACGGAGCTTCTTTATTACAGTAATCCCCATAGAAAGTTTATCCCGGATCACGATGAAGTTAAACCCAATATTCCCAAACGGATACAGTGCGAAGAAAGCTGCTTTTCTGGACTCATCACTTAAAATGATCTCAAAATTATATTATGAGAAAAGAGATATTATGGGAAGTTTCTTGGATAACATCAGTGGATCTGAATCTACAAAGAGCCAATTTCTCTCTTAAAATTAATGTTATGGTGTTGCAAGGCTGCAAGTAGACACTTTAAATTAAAATGGTAATCAGGTTTCTTTGCTTTGCTTTGTCAGGGTCATGGACATCTTTTGTCACAGCTCGTAATATTTTGGAGTCTGAGGAGATTAGTGTGCGATGCCTGGTCTCTTATTTAGTAAGAGACCCGCTCTGGGACAGAGGCGGATACCTGCTTGGCCGCTTGCAGCAGCAAAGCAGCTTCGGCTTTGCCCGTTTTTTGGACCATCTGGTAGAAGAGCCCGTCCTGGTTCTGGAGCAGGACGTACGGCTTGTCGTACTCCTGGATCCTGCCAGCATCCAGAACCTGCAATCACACGCGAAGCAGAATAATAGGTGTGTGGTCCAACACCTGTATACTTTACTTCAGGGAAAACTGACATTTCAGCTGTTTCACTGGCTGAGTGGAGCATGCAGACGGTGCAAACTTGAATGGGGGAAACAGTGGTTCGGAGTGCAAAAGGAACCATCCATTTGGTGTGACTCAGGCGGCTTGCAAACAGCGGCGCCTGTTTCTGCTTGATACGGCCTCTGACAATGAGAGGAACCTGTTAGCAGAGCGAAAGCCTGCTGCGCTGACTCTGACAGACAGGAGATCAGAGATTTATCCATGTATTTACCCAGGCATTTGCAGAGGCCTAGAGGTGGTCCTCAGTCAAATCCAACAATCACACCCTCAAGGCACTCGAGAAAATTACCATCATTTCAGTGTCATGGCATGCTATGTAAACCACACAAAGAATAGTGCCAGTTCCAGCAGTTTAGAAAAGACTACAATTATAGCACAGACTAATTTAAACAAGCCCGATTCCCTTCCAGCACTAATGAGCAGTTTGTCAACTGTGTCGATGAGAAAGGGAGACTTCTGCAGCTGCTGTCATAGTCAATTGTTTATGAGCAGAACGCTGGAACACTGAGTTTGTATCTTGAAATTTGTTTTTAATTTGGGAAAGTCAACTCACACAGGTCACGGTTTAGTTCCCCCTCAGCACACGGGGGCATTTAACACAAGCATAGGTGTGAAACAGTTCGTGACACTTGGCTTTCCTGAGAAACGCTCTCAGTGGTCAAACAGCCGTCAGGTCGCGCTCTGTCCTCCGTAGAGGATTAACAAACACTGCCACGAATGCCACTAATTGGCACCTCTGCAGGCAGTAGCAAGAGAGAGCCAAAGACCAAGAGGCACAAGTGTGGATTCAATAAAAGCAAAAGCTGTGAGGGAGGAATCAACCCAGCTGTTGTGAAATAAGTGAATTAAATGGGTACGTTGGGAGACGAGGCGCTAATAAAATAGAAAAGATGTGTCCGCATTTCACGGGCCTCAGGTGTGCTGACCAATGAGACAAAAAGTGAGGTAGTCTACCAGTGTTTTAGACCTCTTTCCAATCTTACCCCTCACCTGTCTGTTGTGTTTCTCAGTCTTTATGATGCTGTTTATTCATTAATGTTTTCTCAAAAAACTTCTGAGGCTGGATTTACCTCAGATTAAATTACATACCAATTAACTCTATTTAGTAAATACTTGTCTTCTTAAGCGGATAATTTTGTGAAACATTTTAGAAACTGTATTATTTCCCTTTCACATCACTGTCAAACACTTGTTCCAGATGTGAAAAAGTTTAATTTTGTTACAAGACCCTTCTTGCAACAAAATTATCTTAAAATACAGAATTTAATTGTATTCTTTTAAGGTTTTTTCTGTTATTAACCTTTAGAAAAAAAATAAAGGAGCTTAAAACACCAACTGAAGTGCTGCACAATGGAAATTTACTACATCCTTACTTACCAGTATTCTGTCACAGTCAATGATAGTGTTGAGCCTGTGAGCAATGGTGAGGACTGTGCACTCTTGAAACTTGTTCCGGATAGTCTGCTGGATCAGGCTGTCAGTTCTAAAGAAGCAGGGAATACAACACCTGAGAACACAAAAAAAAAAACTTCTCTTCCTACAAAGCCTTGGGCAGGGATTTTACGCAGGCCAGAACAATGGCTCATCAGCTGCAAAGTATGTGTAAGAGTAGACAGAGAGAAAATGAGGACCATCAGGCGGTTTAAAAGGGGCAGAAATGACAGATTTTGACATTGTGATAAGCATGTTTTGTTTTACTCTTTTCAATATATTAGTTTACTTAGAGTCATCAGATCAAAGGAAAACAACCGGTCTGACATTTAGATTGATGTAAACCTACTATTATTTAAAACTGTTCTGGTCTGTTGGGAGGTTTTCATAGTTTTATGGGAACCACTAGAGCTGAAAAGTGGTTCCCACTTCAAACACAAGCCATTTGAAAGTTACAGTTTCTGCACAATGTAGTCTGTCCACTTTAAAGCTGCAAATAAATAAACTACCATTGCTGTCTGAGGAAATACACCGCTGCTGACTAAAATCAACCAATCAGAGCCAGGAGGAGGATCTCCTGGCTCCTGAAGTGATCAGTGTTCAATGACAAACAAAGATGGCTCTACTGGCCAATATAAGGAGACGTATACATTCACCATTACAGTTTGTGTTTCAGTTTATTGTGTCATTTTTAATTATTTGAAGTTAAATACTTTGTGTACACTCAACCAAGAGAGCGAAAATACAATTCTTAATATTTTATTAACACAAAAAAATAACAGCAAGGTGTTGCCTGACCTCGGGTCTACATTTGCTGTGGCTTCATCAATAATGAGGATGCGGTTTTCCCTCAGGATGGCCCTGGCCAGACACACCAACTGTCTCTGGCCCACGCTGAAATTGGAGCCTGACTCGGTCAGCACCGTTTCCAGCTTGTTGGGCAGCTCCTCCACCACTGCCTTCATCTGCACCTGCAGAGAGAGAGAGCATGACCCCAACCCTTCATTACTCCTGCATAAAGGCATCCTGTGGAGATCTCTTTAAAGAGCCATCCAAACACACCCATTAACTGGTTGGCACAATGCAAAGCCAGGTCCACTGATGACCTTGGCCAGTGCTCTCTTGTGGCCAGCCTCTAACTTTAATCCAGGCCACCAAACCCATTCAGAAGCAGGACCAGGAGCTGAAGCCCTTCACGGTGGGGGGAACCTTCATCACGGTTGCCCTGACTGCCCAAACACATCTCCTCTTGCACTTTCAATGGTTCCCCGTTACAAGCCGCACATTGAGCTGGGCCCCATGGCCCTAATGGGATTTCCCCCCATGACTTGTGGCGAGCAGGGAGGCTGAATGGCAGCATTGTACAGGGGAACAGAGGGATCCCCCCTGGGCTGGTGAGGGAGAATCATTCAGAGCCATGCTGGAGTACCTCTTGGAGTGCATTCCACAGGTCCTCATCTGTGTGCTGCTTGAAAGGGTCCAGATTCTTCCTCATGGTGCCCGTGAAGAGTACTGGGTCCTGTGGATAGATGGATATAGAAAGAGAAGGCCATAGCCAGTTAAAATAATGATGAAGGGGCAGATGTATAAAAGGGTTAAAGACAGGATTTATAGAAGACTGAGAGCCAATGTGTGAGGAGTGATGTTCACAAAGAACCTGCTGCAGCGAGGAGCTCTTTTCAATGCTAACTGTGCTCCAATACATTGATCTTTTTAGATAGAAAACAACAGCTTTGGACTGCTGTGATTGGAAAATAATTGTTTAGGTTTGTTTACAGTTATGATATGATTCAAAAGTGCACCAGGCTCATTATGGCATTTTCCATGTGGTAGCAACTCAAAAACATGAAGCTCCTGTCAGAAGGAACATATTGCTACATCCAATTCACCATGTGAAAGACCAGACTCGGATGTCAAGGAACCAGTAAGGGTAAAACATACACAGTTCAAGTCAGTTGTCTACATACACTCATAGACATGGAAGCCATATTAATTTTGGATAATTACTGACTTTTAGTAAAGGGCAAGTAGATGCAGCAAAAAAAATAAAGACCTGCTTAGTGTTTGTTTTTTGTTTTTTTTGTGTTTTTTTTTGTGACTGACAGATAAAAAACTTAACGCCAGGCAGTAAAATTTGAAAAAAGAGGGTACAATGAAACATCACACATTGCTTAAGTTTGTACTTTGGGAGAAAGAGTGATCCCAAAATAGAAAATTGACTTTAAAAGACAGCTTCATAGAAGAATGAAGCATTGATAAAATGCAAGAAAGTAATATTTACTTTTATTCTTTAGCAACTATTTTTATTTAAAATACACACAGTGGAATCTGCTTGTATGTTGTCAATCAAGCTGTAATTGTTGGGTATCTATGGCCAAAGTAAGTTATGGCTGGATGACATTGACAACTCAAATTGTTTCACATTTATTTTTGGAAAAAGTAAAGAAAAAAACATTCTACTTAATATGTCAGTACACCAACAATCCGTATTATGTCTTTATTTTTTAAAAATACTGTCCAAAAACAGTCACATTAAAACTAGTTAACAGTTTTTGACTAAACCAAAATGAAGAAAAATAAAAGAAATATAGAAAACCCAAAAGAATATTATAAAAGTTAAGTCTAGTTATTTTTTTAAGATAACATTAAACTGAACCAATGTTTTTTCTAGTCTTCATGTTCATGATCATGTTCTCCTTTGTATGGCTGCCTGGACAAAAAAAGTTTAATAATCACACGTATAAACTGGTGTAAAACTCTTACTGGAAATGAATATGGTAAACTGTCCATATGCTAGAAGTCAGAGGCCGTATTTGTCTTTAGTCGAGTTCATAAGGCTCCCATTCCGGTGTTAAAGCCTCAAATAATGTTCAACATGTCTTTGTAGTTGAAATAAATCTGATAAAAACCCTTTTACAATCAGATATGTCTTACTGAATATCGATCTCTAACAGCAGCCGAAGGAAATGTTTTCAGATCTTTTTTTTTTTTTTTTCTGCATTGTTTTATCATGCAACAATCACTGGCAGGATTACTCTGGATTTAGCTCTCCTAAGAGGATCTAATTATCATGCCCACAAAAAAGATAATAATGATATGTATAAGAGAGGTGATGCAGAGAGAGGTGATACATGGTAGCAGACATCTTTATCAAGATGTCATGTTTTCATCCTGTCTTAATCACAGTTTGTTAACTTTTAGAACAGATCTCAATCTGACCTCAGTTGTAGACAATACATTTATTTTAAAACTGCAAGATTAGATCAGTTAAAAAAAAAAATAAGCAAATAATCAGTCGAATAGATTCAATGTATGCATTAAGGTTACAGAATAGCATGCAAGAGTTATTTTATCTGCTAAACTTTCTAACATGTTTTTCAAACAGCAGCTAATATTTTTAATACATTATATTGGGATTTTATTTAGCACATATATCAAAATGAAGTAGCTCATAAGAAAACAAGTCAGTAACGTGTGGCTCATTAAACGATAATATAGTTTTGAGAATCACATTATGCTGAAATAACAGCTGCATGTTCTCTGCTGTGAGTCTCCACAGCACACATACATAGAATTAGACTGAAATTATTATTTCTAAAAACATCTTTCAAGCACATTAACATTTTTGATTGAAAAGATTTCACTGTAGATCTGCTTATATTATTGGAAGATGAACTTTTTTCCCAGTTAAAAGTCTTTGTAGTCCCTAAGAGATTTTCTTCCAGGGTTGGCCTTTATTTAGTGGAATCCTCCCATCAACTCTAATCAGGTTTCCTATTGCTGTTGAAAAAAAATCATTCCCACAGCATGCTACTACCACCGCCATCTTTCATGGTAGAGATAATGTATTCAGATTTCAGCCACATAAGGTTTTTTTCTAAGCAGAGCATCTTTAATTATATGTTTGCTTAGTTCTTGATACAAGTTGTGGCAAACTGAGGACAGGAATTATGTTGTCTTTCTTTTAACAATTTAATCACCTCAGCACTGTTTTATTAAGATACCAAAATATTTATAGTTACTGTTCTATAAGCACATAAGTGTGGTTCACCATTTGCTGCCCAGGTAAAGAACGCACTGAAGTGTACTGAAAAAATGATACAACAAACAATACATTTACACTGAGATGAAAGTCTTTTAGAGCAAGTGAATAAGTTATTTTGCTATACTGTACCAGTATGGCAGCATGGTAATACAACAAGATGTAATAGTTGCTCCATTAATTTCAAATTCCCTCAGATTCTTGGTCAATCAGTTGCAAAGCTTTACAAATCAATCCATGTTCAAAATCAACCAACCTGTCTGCACTTCTGCATTAGTTTATGTATGTTTGTTTTAAGCCAATGACAAATTTGTGTTCCACTTCAAAATTATGTTCACCTTTGTGTTGGCGAATCACAAAAAATCCCAATGAAATACGTTGAAGACTGTGGTTGTACAGTGACAAAATATGAAAGGGTTTACATGGTATTTCTAATTTCACAAGGCACAATAAACAATTCAGACCTTAACAAAGCATCAAATAACATTTAGTGTCAAAAATGAAAATCGCATCTCAACAAGTCGCAACCTGTGGGGTCAGAAGGGTCAAGACCAACAGCTCAGTTTCCATACAGAATAATAAACCTTTCAAAACCTAATCCCTGCTACCTGCGCTCTCCCAAAATGTTCCACCTCTTCACCTCCAATGAGCTTTTCCCTCTGTCACCAAAATACCACCTTGTCATAAAGCCAGCCGAAGTCCTAAAGCAGACTAGTTCTGTGACACACTTTAATTGAGGATTCAGTGTTAGGTTGGAAAACTGCTTTCAAGCGCAGCTTTCCATGCGCCAATTATGTGCTCCAGCAGTTCCAAGCCCTCTGTTTGCCACAGAATTCATGTTACACTAAGACATTCCTGAGGATTCAATAGAGACTGAAATGGATCCTTTTTAATGCCATATGCTGCTACAAATCTATCAGAACCAAATCTCATCAATAGGACATTCAACTTAACATTTTCTTGGAAAAAAGAAAGGCTGCCAGCAATAAAGACAGTTGACAGTGAAAGGTTTCCTGGATATTGCATTATCTGTGATATTCATTAAAATAATTTAAATATTGAGTTTTTTAGGTTAATTTATATGAATGCAAAAGATAAAAAAGTTTCAAAAACTTCTCTAAGTGCTGCCTACATAATGAAAATATCACACTGTATGACAGATGAATGTGCAGTGGAAGCTTTGGCTCGTAACCTGGCACTTTTTAAGTCTTCCCTTTAGGAGAGGCAAAGTAAGTAAACAAAATCCCATCAAACATACATCATATCCATCTCTAACTAGTTTAGACGAGGAAGTAAAACTTCATCTGAAGAGGCAACGATGCCAGAAACCTATCAAATCCACAGAGGAGCATTAATGAAATTGTTTTTGGGCATCTTGGCTGCAGCCGAGAAATGTTTGAGACTTGGGCTAAGTGACGGTGTTCGCTGCGAATCTAACTGTGAGGATGGGGAGCTTCTTTTAAGCAGCTTTCCCATGTTTGGGGGGTAGAGGGCTAATCCTCTGTCAGGGATGGGGAACTGCTCTCTTCACAGTACAGGCCGTGGGAGTCTTCTCCCCTCCCTCCACTCTGCTGACACCCACCCGCAGGCTGGCATTTTCTTAATGCCGTATCAGTTTCAACAAGCGGAAATAAAGTTAAACTGTCTCAAGGCATCCGTTTGTCTCACTTTCAGAAATCCCCAGAGAGACGACTGTAATTCTCTTCACTTGCTTTGGCTTTTTAAAAGCCAGGAGTACAAAAAGAGGAGGAACCAAAGCAAGAAGCTGTTACCATCGTTTCTCAATCATACGGAATCAGTCAGAGACTTTCACTAAAGCTGTCAAAGTAGTGGCAGAAGAAGACCAAGTTAAACAGAGCACTTTGTTTACTTGATTAGTTTTCTCTCTTTAACTATTGTTCATAACATGCAGTTTTAACTTCCAACAACAAAGACATAGCTCCGAGGAATAAGACAGTTCTTAATGGCGTACCTGAGGGATAATTGACATTTTCTGGCGCAACGTGTGCAAACCGATCTCTGAAGTCAGAATGCCGTCAATTGTTATTCTTCCCTCAGGTTCTCTCAGTCTGAACATAGCAGAGATGAGGGAGCTTTTACCAGCACCGGTGCGTCCAACAATCCCAACCTGTAGAGGAGAAAAAGAAATGTCAGAGCACATCCATAAAACTCTACAAATTCCCAAAAATCTTCTAACTCACACTATTCTCAAGGAGAATTTCATGTGACATTTAAAATTGTTTTGCTTGTATGAGATCAGGAACTTTTTTCTTTTCTTAAATTGTGTTTTGTATACACAAAAAAAAACCCCAAAAAACACTTGCATTGACCAACCTTTGCATTATGAGAACACAAAGGTAAAAATCACTGATCAGCTCTTCATTATGATCCATGTTGGTGGGTTGGGTAAATTAGTCAATAAGATACATTTTTGCCTTTATTTGATGAGTTGAAACATGAAAAATAGTCAAGCCTAAGTTGGACAAGAAATAAACTCAGATGCCTAGATGGCTGAGTCAGAGCATCTCCAAAACTACCCCTCCTATGGCCTTTTCAACAACAGTGGTTAACCAGTAATAGGGTGATGTGCAGCCTAAGCTCATTGATGCACGTTGGGAGAGAACAACAAGACCTACTGAAGCTCAAATTACTGACAGAGGGAATGGTGGTTCTGATTGAGGGATGTCAGGACACACACTGCATCATAATGTTGTTGTGTATGAGGCTCCACAGCCGCAGACCAGTGAAGTTGTCCCTCCTGACCCACATCCTGCTCTGAAAGTGCCTAGAAAGAGAACATGAGCCTCAGAACTAGACTACAAAGCACTGGAGAAGGTGGCCTAGTCTAGTGAATCACTTCTTCTTTCACGTCATGTCGATGGCCAGGAGCCTGTCCGTCAAATACTGGAGAAAGACATGGGATCTGAATGTTCGGCAACTGGGGCAAATATTCCACTGGAAATGCTGTCAAATCTCAGTTCATGCAGGCCCCATCTTGCAACTTCTGGAACTTAAGAAATCTGTTGCTACTATCTTGGTACTAAATACCACAGCACGCCTCTGGGGATCAAGTGGAGTCTGTACCTCAATGAGTAAGGACTATTTTTGGAAAGAATGCTTTTGAAACATTGAATATTTAACTTCTTTGCAGTATGCATGTTGCTTTTGATGTTTCATCATTAAAGAGTAAGTGTACATTGGCATTGGCGTTGCATTGACAATGTTCTGCTGAGTCATGCCTGGGTGCGTTACTTTTCCGTGACGTTTGGGTCACCCAATAAAGCATCAAGTGACCAGTTGGGAATTAAAATTCAATGCTCTGTGAATGCGTCCAAGCAATCAGATAATTATTAGCAGAATTGATCAGAAAGTAGGTCAGTTATTCTCATATCTTCCAGCACCATAGAAACAAAAGGAAGGTATGAAAACTGATACTATAGTTTGCACAAATAGTTAGCCTATTTCTTCGATATTGCCGTGATGATCTGAACAGCTGGTTACCAGTAATGAGGGAATTCCAAAATCTATATTATGAATTACACTTAGCTATATCACAGAATAAAAACATTCTTGACTAAAAGTGTGAATAAATCTGATCTTGGGGAAAAGGAAAGTGTCTTCACAAAACCATTCCTCTTGACTGGTAAAGATTTCTTTACAACTGTTTCCAGTTTAAGGCAACAGTAAAATATCTATTATTAAAGCTACGAGGTGCATTGAAAAAAAAAAAAAAAAAAGGTGTCAGGGGAAATAAGATGCACACCACCTCTTATAACCCCATGGCATGCTGCAGAGGTCCCTCCCATGGGCTGTCAGAGCCAGGGCCTTTTCACTTATCAGCCCATCCATTGTGAAATCAGCTGCCCTGGCCAACCATAACCATGCAAAATACACCCCCTGCATTAAACACAATTTCAATCATCCTTAACCATCTCCCCTCTGCCTTCTTCTGCCCCTCTCCCTCGGCCTCTTCTCTCTCTTATACTGAATAAACAGTTGTCACCATCAGGTAGCTCAAAATGCAAATTGGAAACAAATGGATCCACTTGAACAGTCTTAATTACATGATATGTATTCCATGAATCACAAATGGTATAGTCCCGAAGATTCAGCAGCACAATATGATGTCCCTTTAATAATTGATTCAGAAATAATGCCACATAAAAAAAGAGAAGTGCGGCACGCCTCCCAAACTGGCTGCATATCAAGTCACGCACAGGTGGACGAAAAGACAAAAACCTTTTCTCTGGATGTGAAGACAAAACTCAGATTCTTTAGGACCAAAGGGGAGCTGTCACTGTAAGAAAAGCTAACGCTGTCAAAGGTGATGGAGCCCTTCTGGGGCCAGTCTCCAGGAGGCTGCTTGTCCGTTTCCCAAGGTGCTTCGCTCTCCAGCTCTGCATACTCAACCACTCTCTCCACAGATGTCATCTAGAATGAATAACATATAGGATTTAAGTAAATCTTGTCAAAGAACTTTGCTTTCAACTACTCTGGTTATATGAAAGAGCTCTCCAGTTTCTAAAAGCATTAGGTTATTCATTTATTATCCTCACAATAGAAATGGTTGCCTAATTCTAAAGGATAATGGAATTTAGTTGAATTATTTAGGGCTTCATGACTTCACTTAAAAAGATTTGGGAGTCACAGACAGATTTCAGTGCTAATAAAATTGAAATACACCAGTATGCATTTTAGAGTCTTGTTCTTAAGTCACAATTTTTTATGCAAAAGAAAAAACTTGAGGTAGCCTGGGTTAGCTGATAAAATTTTGACACTTTTGCTGTAAACCTTATTCATAAAACATCAAAATGCGAGCCAGGTACATACAGCATTATTTTGTGCCGCAAATAGTGTAAATGTTCTCACCAGGTTCTCAATCTCTGCACTCTGTCTGACTCCCCATTGAAACATGCCTGTGAGAGTAACAGCATATGACAGAGCCAGACCCACAACACCTGGCTCCAGTCCTTTAACACAAGGAAAAACACGCACCTGTGTGATTTCACCGCAGTATTCTTAATAACTGTCAGATATTAATAATCCTCTTCATGTGGGTGTATGTCTGTGACCAGTACAGTACCATCCCTGAAGTAGAGGCAGCCAAAAGCTGTAATCGTTACAAAAATACAGCAAATTCCATCAAGACGCACAGCAAACCAACGGGAAGTGGTCAGGAAGAGGAACCAGGCTTCTGTTAGTAAAAACAACAAGGACACGGTTAACATATATATTTTTTCTAAATCCCTTAAATTCCTAATACCACAGAAATAAAACAATAACTCTTAGTTCAAGATGCAGTAGTGACTGACATGTGGAACCGCTCCATCTGGACGCTTCATGATTCATAATTCATAATTGCAAAAGGTCATCCCAATATCCAGCACAGCCAATGTACTTTAAATGATAACTTGTCATCATAGCCATTAGGTATTAGTTTAATATATTTTTTTATCATGATGTGGCATCTATCCTGTTTAGTTGAACAGAAAAAAAACACAAACCTGTGTATTCAACAAATACAAGAAATGTAGAAAAGGTTTAATAACCTGGTTTCATTGATATGCACACCCTTAAACTAACATGTTCCAGTCCTTTTTAATTTTAGCATTTGGCAACAATTAAAAAAAACTATATATATATGTCTGTATATATATATATCTATTCCTACAGTGTAGATTGGTGGTGGCAGTATCATGCTCTGGGGATGCATTTTTTAAACTGGTCCTGAGGATTTTGCCCGAATGGTTGAAATTAAGAACAGTTACAAATGCCAGCCTGCTTTGAGGCCGAGCGCTCATTGTTTATGACATCACAATGACTCCATGCATACATCCAGATCAACGAAATCTGTCTTCCCCAGACAAATAATACAGTTTTGAAAGCAGAGGTGAATTTAACAGAATATGTGTGGGGTGACCTGAATATGGATTGTAACGTGCAGTTAATAATAAAAAGAAAAAAGTTAGGTGGAGAAAGTAACAGTGTAAAGATAGTCATACTTATCCAACAGGGCTTTCATGTTTTTGTTTTTTTTCTATTTAATTGTTTGACTCAATTTAGGTTAGTTTATTTATATACCAATTCACAACACAAGACATCTTGAAGCACTTTACACAAAAAAAAAAAAGCAATTTCAATTCGATCACAGCCAAACCTAATGCTAGCTGTGGTAATTTCATTTGTTTTGCCATTGAATTGTAAAGGATTTTAAAATGTTTAAAGAGTTTTGAAATTATCAGGGTCTCTTTTTATAAGCACTTCTCACAACACTCATCCACTGTAATATTTCCATATACAGATTAGTCAAGGCCACAGGATACATCAATATTATCTGTCATTTTCCATTTGAAACATTTATTTAATAAATCTAACCTGAATGAAGATCTTGATACTTGTCAAACATTTGTTGAAACTGAGGTTGAACTCTGAAGGCACGGATGGTGCTCAGGCCTTGGAGAGAGGAAGAAAGGTGGGAGAATACAGGACTCCGAGCTTTAAAAAAAAAAATCAAACATTAAATAAATGTTAGCACACGAACAAAAAGAAAACAGGTGATGGTCAACTGGTAAAGTACATCATGATTCTTTATCTTTAAGAATAGTCATTTTGATGCAGCCATATATTGTCTATAGTAATACTGTTTTGGGTATATATTTTCAAGTGTGTTTATTAATAGATGTAAGTTATTAAATGGTGCCTGCAAAATATCTGTATGTATTCCATCAGACAAACAGTTAGCAGCCATCTTCTGCTTTAGTTTGTTTTAGCAAAAACTTTTATTTTATTCGTCTTTTGTCTATTATTCTAGACTTACAAAGTCACTGAAAAAAATCCAAATATTTCCTTTCAGCCCTAAGGTTTTAAGCTTAGAATAAAGGACAAACTATGGCCTAGTCATGCCCACTTGGCATTTTTGCTTTTGTATGTGATGTCATGAACCTTAATTTCTAGAGGAAATTGCTTGTGGCCGAGCCATAGGTTACTGCCACCTTTAGCCTTTATGCTAATAAGCATGGCTTTCTGTCCTAGTCCATTAGCATTCCTGTGGTCGACTTTTGTCTATCACCACAAATGGAAGAGCCCATCCCCACACAGCAAAACTGCTTTTAAAAATTACTTGTAGACTCTAGCCGCTTGATGTCCCTGGAGGTCTGCAGAAAATAGTGTCGCAGGAAAAGGAAGACGGCGAGTAGAGGGACAACGGGAATAAGAATCCCGGGGATAATGACGCCGGCTACCGCAATAACTCCGATGACTTGCAGAAACACCTGAAAAGGAGAAGAGGAGGTATGAGTCCCGTATTCAGAGAACACGGTGCTCTGCTGAGTGGTGTGACTTTGGAGCACTGAGGCTTGCTTCCCAAAACAGAAAAGGAGAATGTATCTTTCTGCTTCATGTGAGACCATTGGTTAAGTAACAGCAGGTTGAAGGATTGGGTTTATGTGACTCACAGTGTGAAAGGAAAACGATCGCTGCGCTAATTCTCACTTAGTAGCAGGTGAGAATTTACCACTTGGCCACAGCAGCCGCATATCCCCAGCTCTCTTGGGCTTTCCCTTCAACACTTCTGGCCTGTAAGCCTCGCTGGCAGAACAGCCAGCCAATGAGGATGGCCACAGTGACTGGCAGAGAGCTCTGGGAACCACACTGTGGGTGTCTGATACATGACAGTATAACTGCACAACCCTCAACAACACAGTGACTCATCACCTTTGTTAATGGCTCTGTGACACATCTAAACCAGGAGAGCAGTAATGCCTGAACAGGATTGGAGGCAATGAGTCTGATAGCAACCAAAGAGACCACACCGTCAGAGTAGAAAAGAAAACAAGCATCTAATAAAGAACTGGCATCAACAGCAAAAGAGTTTGCATAAACTCATCTGGCAGTGACCACCTAATAAGCAAGTATTTATACAGAACAGTTTTCAAACTAATAAGCAGGAGGTATATGCATAAAAACATCAGAAATCGCACAATTTAATTATACATGTCCATGCTGCTACATTTGTTTTTATGACTTGGTTAAGTAACTAAATTGTAAGGGGATTTTTACTGTGAATTTGCATCCACATCCAACACCCACCTATGCCCTAATTTCATAATTTTAAAGAAGAAAACTGAGCAACAACAACAACTAAAGACATATTTTTATTATTTTATGTATCTTACTTCAAAAACGGTAATGTTTTCCTATCAAATTGAACGAGGGCATTTTCCTTTGTTCCCTTTGGATATGAAATAGCATATTTTAGCTAAACGACAAATTTCTGAGAAGTCCCCCATCTATCTTTTTTGGAAACTATGTTGAATGCTGACTCTAAGGGTAATAGAGGCCTTCAACATCCAATATGCATCCAAAAATATCTCCCTCTTGTTTTCTGCCGGCCCATGAAGTAGGCATGCAGGAAGCTAGTGGGCTACTTCTTTTGCAACAGAGTTTGGTTCGCAAGTAAGAAGATAAGTCTTATTTAGTGGATTCTGTCCATTTGATGAAAGCAGCTCAAGAGCTATTTCCTTTTTTAATTCAAAATGAGAGTTCAAAACATAGAGTAGGATGTCAAGCTTAAAGAACAGAACTACATATTAGTTTAGTTCTTTAATTTAGACCTGATGAGCTCATCAGATGAAAAACTTCTCAGTCAAATGCTCTTAAGAACGGTTGTTAATTAATGATATAATGAGAATAATTGTTGTGAAGGTCAAGTGAAAGAGCAAGAGCTTCTTAAAGAGACAGAGGCCCAATTTTAAGACATCAAATTGTGAAATCAAATTTATTTTAGTAAACAGCTAAGTTACGTTTGATATGCTGTATTTTTATAACAACTGAACTTAACAGTTACTTGAAAGTGGTAAGAGAAAAAATGGCACTATGGAAAATACATAATACCACCCCTTTAGTATATTTTTGAACATATTTCAATTTTTACACTATAAATGGACTTGTATGATGGAGTGTGTAAACTTTTTACATACTTTGATTAAATAAATGCTTGGTCAAAGACTTATAGCACACAACATAAAAACCTTGCACCTTAAAATTAGAAACTTTGTGGAGATGAATCCCAAAAATGTGAAGATTAGGATCGTATTCTTACCTTCAGTGGTCTCCGAATACCCCTGAGAGACGAAAATTTAATTTAGCACCTTAATTGTGGATTTTATCTACCACTTACGCGCACATTTAAGCATGATCACGTTCAGTGTAGGTTTATGATGAAAAGCCACTCAATTCCATTTGCAGTTCAGATAAGAGGGAATTACTAGTCCAACCATTGCTGTGGTGGAGCCCGCACAATCAAAACAGTGAGTCAAAGCTACTGAGCACAACTGATCCCAAGAATTTCACAGTACATAAGTTTCAATCTAAGCTTTGATGGAAGGCTACCAGACTGCAAAGTGAGATGATGGTGCACGGTCCATCACTGCATGTTATCCAGCCTTTCCTCGAGGGCATAAAATATTAACAGAACAAATGTCTTATCATGTATACTGGTTCTCCTTTGCTCCCCAGCTAATGGCTGGTTGACACCATGCGACTGTTCTTTCACAGTTGCTGTGGGTTATTCTGAATTCTAATTAGGCCCAATAAAGATGCAGAATTTTCCTACCAAAAGACCCAATGGTGACCCAATTTTAGTTTAGATAGTATTTTTTTAAATCCTAAAATTCCAACAGGTTCATGATGCCATGCACTTTAACCCAAGAACCTTTAACAAGGTTCTTGTTAACCTTTAACAAGGTTCTTGGGTCCTTTAAAAGGAAAAACAGGCCCACAGAATTACAGGTCCCCCACCATACTTTACCATGGATGGGAGATGCTTTTCCACACATTCCTCCTTAGCATCAAGCACAAGAAAACTCAAGCTCGGTCATATGTGACCAATTCCAAACAGTTCCAGTTAAAAGCCCTTGTAGCACTTCATAAACTCCACCCATTTACTTTATTCTTGTGACAGTAGAACAGAAAAAAGATTTCTCCTTGCATGCTAGCCAGCAATATTATTTCCTCCCTTGAAGAGACATATATTTAGGTCTAAAAGCCTGTCTATCCACCCTTTAAACACATAAATACACATCTTCTAACTGGTCTGATGATGATGCTGTCAATGCAGTCTTTAGGTTGACATTGTTGTTTTTCAATGTAGCCAACAGAGGTAAGGTTCAGTGGAATAGTGACATTTTTTTGGTTCCAAAATAATCCAAAGTTATTTGATACCACATTCACTTGGAGAGACACTGATGTGGTCATTATTGTGGATCAACAGCTAACATTAACTTACTGTTATGAAACACTAGCAGCCCAGAATCCATCACTGTTTAATAATCAAGCACTACCTTTCACAGTAAAATATGCACAGCAGCGACAGTTTGTAGCCCATAAACCTGGTTCTTTCCACTCTTCATCACATGAGAGACTCGAGTTTAAGGAATCCCAGTAAAATGACAAGTGTTTGGGGAACTAGTGGAGTCTGAAGTGTTTTATCTTTACAAATTACGGCAGAGTCTCACACTTGAATCATCATGTCTGATATTTGATACAGAAAAACTTTAGTCTCATCTGACTAAAGCACACCTTTACAGTTAAAGTCATGGTAGTGCTTACCAAACTGCACACTTATTTATGTGTTGGTAGGACAAAAAACATTTTTCTTGGCATGCCTTGCAAACAACCAACAATGTCAAGGCAATTTTATTTATATAGCACAATTTTAGCAAATCATTTCAAAGTGTTTTACAAGATTAGAAGGAAAATTAAACAACAATCAAAAACTATTACATTACAGTGGCATAGTAAGAGAAAACAATGACGGCTGAAAAACAAACTACAGTGACGTCCCAGTTGTTATTAATTAAAGGACATTCTAACCAAATAAGGTTTTAGCCTTGATTTAAAGGAACTTTGTTTCAGCAGATTTAAAGTTTTCTGGCTGTTTGTTCCAGATTAAAGGACCATAGAATCTAAATGCTGCTACTTCAGGTTTGGTTCTGGTTCTGGGGATGCAAAGTAGACTAGCACCAGAATACATGAGAGGTCTGGAAGGTTGATACAACAGATTTTTAGCGTATTTCGTTGCTAAGCCTTTCAAAGTCCATTCTCCGAGCTGCAGGGAGCGAGTGAAGAGACCTCGGATGGCGAGCCATAATTCCATGTTATCCAGCCTTCCCTTGAGAGGATCAAATATTAACAGAACCAATGGGTTGTCATGTACACTTGTTCTCCTTTGTTCCCCAGCTGATGACCAGTTGACATCATGAACCTGTGCTTTCACATTTGCTTTTTGCTGATCTGAATTCAAATTGGGCCCATTTCAGACGCAACAACTGAAGATCTGAGCCTAACCGGCTTATCTGTCAGTGGGGTCATCTGAAGGGGCAGCTGAGAAACAGGAACCATTAGAACAGCCTTGGGGAACAGAGCCTGATGTCACCAGGATCCTGTTTGATGTGACCCACTTGCGTGGTTTGGCGTTTTTATCGCATGAGCATCGGGAACACCGGGAGCCCCCCACCCACACTACATACAGATAAGTCGGATAAGTGATCCTTTGCAAGCATCCACCTCACCCCCCCGGACCACATCCACATCTCCTATGAAACCACACAGGAACAGAAAACTCCTGAAGCCACATCCCGCTGCACATAAAAGTTGATAAAGGGATGAAAGGTTTTGTATACAAACAGTTTAAATAAAGAATTACCACTAATAGCTCTTTAGCGAGAAAAGAAAGCTACCGCACGCATGTGATTCAGTCATCCAGGCAAACTGGGCGCGCTGCCGTGTCCAAAGACCATTCAGATCTCCGCTGACCCTAATTGCTTTATTTTTCCAACGATTCTATCAGCTCTTTGATGTCTAAGTAAATGCAGAAAATTGAAGTTAATTGCTATATTTGTGCTCAGCAATGATAGCGACTGTTGTTCCACAGCTGAAAATAAACACTTCCTTATAATTAAACATCCCTCCGGACACAAGAAATCATTATGCTTTTTACAACTCCTTTTTCATCCTCCCTTTATTTACTAACAGTGTGCAACATTTGCCACTGGGAAAAGAAAAAGTGCACAGAAAACAGGAAATTACAGGAGAGCATGTCAGAGCAGAAATCGCAAAAGAATTCCTCTATCTACACAAAACTTTTTTTTTTTCTTTTACTCCTTTTTGTGATAGAGCGGGGGACAAATAAGTCACAAGGGTCAGTGGTACTGAAACAAAACAAGGCTGTTCCACTTGGGCTCTGGAACAATAGAGGTGACCTGATCCATTCTACTCTGTGTTTGAGCTTTATTTTAAAATTAAATGCCCAGATGCTGAGGCTTTTCTTCGGGAGAAATGACTGTGGACACCTCCTTCACATTTTCCCCTTTCTGGGCCATTTTCACTTCATAAAGCTGCAGTCAATGTGTTTTGTGTGGGGGGCGAGGAGGGTTTGACACATACTGTGGTGGTCTCAGCCGCTGTCTACATTGGTGGCTCAAGTAGTCCGAGGATTAGACCTTTGTGTGCTCTGAAAAGGTAAAAAGAAGTCACTTATTTGGGTTCAGTCAAGCTGCTGATTTCCAACCCCGTTTTGGAAATAAGAGAAAGGCTTTGAAATGCCGTCTCCCCCAGACTCCACTATAAATCACCAGTGCCTGGCAAATTCATTCATTCATTCATTCATTCCCTCAGCGTCATTCTGTTGAGAACAACACAAAACCATTTTCAAATGCACAATAAACAACAATTCTGAGATACAAAAGTCACAAAAAGCACCGAATTCATTATCTCCTTCGTGCTGACGCAAGGCGAGATTCTAGATTAGATCCCGACTTTGTTATGTAAGTTCCCAGACTCGACGGACCCAGGGCCTTGCCCTGCATGTCTGAGTCAGAGCAGCCGAGGTGCTGGACCGCAGCATCAAGGGAGGACCACACATACACACACTGGAAAGCTTTTCTCGGCCGGTGCTCGCCATCAAATGACCATGTGTGGTATTGCTGACCGGCCACTTAAGTCCATGCAAAAGCATCCTTGCAACCATGATGATGTTTCGCTTCTATTTTGGCATATATTTGTGTCAACAGTTCAGTGAATTGAAAATTTCATCAAATAATTTAAAGAACATGCAGCAACCTACTCATTGTTCAGCTTTCATGGAATAATCTCAAACCAAAATGTATTTTTAAAATGCAACCCTTAAATTTAGTGGCATAGTGTAGTGTAGAAATCACATGTAAAGAAATGTTTAATTTTATCAAATACCCCGAAAGCGCAGTTATAGGTAACCCCTGATGTTTTATAGATTTCTGGACATTTGAGTACAATGTCATATTAGCCATAGAGCAGCACTTAAAGAATACTTAGGGAAACTTTACTAGTATTTTTGGCTTAATATGCCCTTCCCTGGGTTTTAGGTTTGGAAAAAGTTGATTCTTTAAAATCAGTTTAGAGTTGATTTTGTCATTTGTTTTGATTTTTGTTATCATTATCCTGCTCAAACACCTGTTCCAATGTACAAGAGAAGTTTACAAGACACTTTAGAAGAGAAACAGACCAATGAAATTACAGATCCTCCACAGTACTTATCAGTGAGGTTCTTTTCCAAATGTCCTCATTGATAAGTTTCATGCAAGACCCATCTGGTCTCCTGGTCTCATCGTATCACAATGTACAATTGCAGTCAAGTCCCAAATAAAATGCTGCTACTTGTACAAACTCCAGATAGCCGCACATGGTGGTAGAACAGAAAATGTTCTTTACTGGCATGACTGTGAACCCACCCCCTGGCCTCGAATGGTTTTCGTGTAAACTTGGTGACTCTAGCATGCCACCCTTTGCTGTAATACTCCAAGTGTTTTACATCCCTTGAAGTTCTGTTTACTGAGGAAGGTAATAGATAAGTATAGGTCCTGACGTAGTTTACAGGTTAGTAGTCAAAAGAAATCAACCTTTGTGTCATTTCATACTTATACCATAGGAAAACAGTCATTGATTACTAAACAGTAATCACCCTATTTAGTTTAAAAATATAATGAGAGCATTTTATGAAAGAAAAAAAAATATGTTGAATAAAATTACTCAAATGTTGATTTTTAAACAAATATTCAATATGAGATTAAACTACTTTAAAGCAATCAAACATGAATTTATTTCAAGGCTGCTTACACTTCTGTCAACAAATGTGTTTGCATCTGAAATTCTACAATGAACCATCTTCTGTCTTTCTCAGACTACACTTTATGACCTGTAGCCCTGAAGGCAGTGCATTCTTTACTTCTTCTGTCACTGGTTTGGTGGCAATGCAGAGAAGCAAGTTGGTGAAATCCCATCCTGCGGGGTTCATAGTGACATCAGCAGTTCTCATTTCCCACAAAAGACACTAAAGAGAGTCGAGATACAAAGGGAGCAACAATATACAATCTTCCAAAAGGTCTCTATGCATCTTTAGTTCTTTGTTAAAAGTTTTATAATGTTATGAACTGTATTGAACTTGTGGGGTTTCTTTAATCTTACAAATTATGAAACCACTTGTGCTGAAGTTGATTTTTGATCTACCAGCTTCTAAAGGGCTATTTTATTTCTTTTTTGATATATAGTTGACCTCTGTTTTAACAAAACCTATGCTCGTTAAATTTGAACTGGAAAACCCTGCACTAAATACAGAATCTTTACAGCACACCATGTTATTAACGCAATGAGTTAATAATAAGAGTCCATGCTATGTTTTGTATTTAATACAATTTGTTTGGCAGTTCAAAAACCACTGGTCCAGTTTAAAATCTTAATCTAAGGGGCACAATGAGCCAAAAAAAAGCAGTAATTCTGCATTTATTTTACTTTATGAATAGAGAATTTATCTCTATCCCCATTGGTTACTATAAGAATATTTTAATATATTTAAATATATATATTTTAATTCTTTTTAAATGTATCGATTTCTAAAAATAGATATGTAATAAAGACTTTGTGACGACAATAACACCTTTGTAGTCGATTGGAAGTAAGTAGGCCTCCATACGTAGATAATGACTTGTCGTCTGGATTCATTGCCTAATGGTTGACTGCTTTTAAGATGGCCAGGGACAATTTTATTGATAAAAAAAGCCAGACCACCAACGTGACTGCAGCTGTTATAAAGTTTATTATTTAATAAAATCCTCTCTAGCATCTCTATTTGTTAAAAAAGCCTGACAACTTGATGTCAACCAGTCGTGGTAAAGGAAAAACTGCTAAATAATTAATAATTAAATTTTACTCAACACAACTGCTGAGTAAAGCACACACTGATTATGTGGAGAAAAGTGAGACCTGCATAACCACTGCATGGCTCTCTTATATACAGTTGTTGACAATAACATGTTGATGTATTCCTGTGCACATCATAGTAGCAATGCTGATAAAAAGGGGAGCAGGAATCACAAAGCACATTTGAACATAGGCAGAATTTCAATGGTTCCAATTGTGGCTAATTACAGACAGATCGTGACTGTAACTGTGTAGTTTTAAATTTCCACATAGGGTGCCAGTTTTCTAGGTCTAAGAACCTTTTGATTCTTCCTTCCACACTCTGGATAAACAACTGCACAAATAATCCCTTTATAAAGTCAAATTCAGTTCAAATAAATTACTATTCCTACTTTTGTCTTGGTTAGACATGGTGTCATGAACTGAGCATAACATTCAATGCATTTTATTCGAGACTTAATATCTTCTACCTTTTAACTATGTTCTTAGTTGACTTGTGCTTCCCTTTTTCATTAATTGCTTTTTTTGTATAATTTCTTAATTTGCATTATTGAAATAAATCAAGCTACAATGATTCTGAACCTTTAATACAGTCAAAAAAAGTAAATGTTCAATAAATTAGTCCTGTTTTTCCAAACTTATCCTGATTTCAGGGAACCCTCTAACCAATTGCAAGGCTTACATTATACATCCCTCATCGGCACTAGCAAAAGCCAAGCCAAGACACACTTGAATGACAATAACAGTGTGCTGATTTTCCATTAAAATCTGTTTTTTTGTTGTTGGAGAAAACAGGGGGTGTAAATGCAATACCAAATCCAACAGTTGGTGGTGGAAGCTTGTCAAGAGCCTTCACTCAGATTCCACCCAAAGACCCCCGTATTCACTCCTCATTGTCTTGGCCTCCTGCTCTGCCCTCTTTATGAAAATAAAGGCAACCCAGGATTTAAAGGTCAAGTCCAAACAAAAGCTGACAGTCCCCAAAGGCTGAGGTGTTTTTAATTGACATTTCTGTCTTTGTCCCCTGACCATAAAGAGGAGGAGAGAAAATAGTCTTTTCTCCAATATACTAAATTACTACTAAATGAGACCTGTGGAAAAAAAATAGGGCTGTGGGGTGTAACCAGGTTCCACCAGCTTGAGGGAATCCCCTTGTTAGGAAGCTATGGGGGCAGTGTTGAAGGGCTGTGAAGTGCTTACTCCACCATAAAGGAGGGAAGGCTCAGGCACAAATCCTCACACAGAAGCGGCCTCTCTCCATAGAGAGAGATAAACCAGTTAGGGCTTTGTTTATGAAGTTTCACTTTATTCCCCCCTGACAACCATTTAGACAATGACTATGGGGAAATGTCCCTCTGAGAAAGAGCAACAATAGTCAAGATCAGCAGCTTTTCTAAGCAGCTAATTCTGTGATAAAAAGAGTGCAGATCTTCCTTCCTGGAAGCATTAGAAACTGCCTAATGAAAGACACCTGAACAAGAGCAGAGAGAAGCCTAAACAAAGCTGCTTTGTCCAAATGATGCCACCTTTGTGCACCAACACAATCACCTACCACTTTCTGGTCCTTTCTGAAACACTTTGCATACTATATACTCAGTCCATGTCATGTCTTGCTCAATTTCATTTAAGTGATAGTTTTTCTTAGAAAGCTTTGTTCTAAATATCTGAAAAATTACATAGAAGAAATTTAAGTGAGAATAAAACTGAAAAACATCTGGATGGCATGTCTGTCTTTGGAAATATTTTTCTAATATTTAAAGAATAAGAATTACCTACTGATGACTTCAAAAGTTTTAACATTTGGTGTTCCACAAAGTGTGACATTTGGTCTGTTTTTATTTTATGTACATCCCTTATCAAGTTTTTTTCAATCTTTTTATTACATCTTTTATCATTTTTATACAGGCAATATTCAGGTGTATGTCTTTTGTTGCTGATT
The DNA here is from genome assembly GCF_019740435.1 of Gambusia affinis. Classification (NCBI taxonomy): domain Eukaryota; kingdom Metazoa; phylum Chordata; class Actinopteri; order Cyprinodontiformes; family Poeciliidae; genus Gambusia; species Gambusia affinis. Next base: position 14,649,907 of record NC_057878.1, read on the forward strand.
GTGTCATTCAATAGGTTATCCACTTTGTTCCTATTCCAATAAAGAGGTGGGAAAAAGTTGCCTTTAACTAAATTACATGACTTTCTAAGACAACAATAACTAATTATATCAGTATTTTAAATAAAACTTGAAAGGTTAAGCCTCCTAAACCACTACTTTTCTAAACTAAAAATTACATTTAAAATCTTTCAGGTTTTGACACCAGACTGTCTTACATTCTACTTTTACTATTGAGTTCCTGATTTTCTCCTGATTTTTATCTTTAGATAGTTTGTGACTATCTCTGCAATAAAGCCTCTTAAGTAAACAATTTATCATTTAAAAAACTTTTAAGACCTTTCTGGACCTAAGCATCCTTTACAAAGTTGTTGTTTTCCTTCATCTTATTATCAAAATGAGGGGAACTATTGCAGACAAAACTCTTTTGTGCATATGATCTTTTGTGCTTTCAGCATTTAAGATGGCTTTTGTATACAGCGAGATGGGTATCTGCCACAAACATCACTCAGGCATTGTGGAGGGGGGATTCATTTTCAGCTCGCCTTTGTTCTATTCTTTGGCCTAAACCAAGGAGCCACGCCTGCTCCTCTACCTTGAATTGTGTGGCAAACATTCCCTTCTTTGTGGCACTAGGTGCATGAGCTAGCTCATCTCCGCAGGCTTTCGTGGGAGATGGCTGTCACGGTGGCGGGGTCGCATTTGGTAACCCAACCGGGTTGTGCTCTAGGGTGGCCGTTTGCTACTGGGCCAAGAAGACTGTAAACGAGTAAGAAAACTGTGCTCAGAAGGGAAAGTCCTTTTTTGGATCTCCTCCACAAACGCCTCCTCTACATCCTGCTATAGTTATCTTCACTCAATACGCCATCCTTGTTATGCCCTCCTTGTTATGCCCTCCTCGGCTCCCTAATGTTTCTCTCTATCATCATGATGCTTTATTTCTTTTCTGATCCTCTTTCACCCAATAACTTTTAGTCTCCATACACATTTTCTGAAGACTTGTGTTGTGTCACACAGAGGGAGCCACGCCCTGAGCCTGTGTGCACACTTTTTATTAAATCTGTGCAGGCGCTGGGCTGCGCTGCCGAGTAATCCTACAGTAATTGTTTCCAGATTAGGGGACCCGGACCACAAAGCAGGTTTAGCCAGGCATGAAATGGCCTCCCAGCACCGCAGCACCGTCAACCAGACCTGCCGAGGTGCGACTCACCTGGGTAAAGTCCACAAACGTCCATGGAAGAAGAGAGTCTAAGTAGCCAATGTCCTTTGAAAACCTGTTGAGAATTCTCCCTGGAAAACAAAACAAGAACCAAAAGAATCAGACAAAGCCAGAACTACTGGATATTTTACAAAAGGCTGCTCAAATAAACATCCACGCCTGGGAAAAAGGTGAATTTTCACCTATACTCTAATTTTGCAGTTTGAACTACAAATGTAGGTCAAAAGCAGTGATGTTCAATCCATTCAAAGTTACACTTTTTTTCTTTTTCATTTCAACAGAGGATCCGTTTCAATATTCACCTCAGATTCAACAGCACGGAGCTGAGAGACTGAGATGAAAAGCATTCACCCTATCTAGTTTAAACAATGAATCATTATTTGGGCAGCATTTCATAAAGACTGGCCTACTCTTGGATGAACATGTGAGGGAGCCTTTTGTTAGCAAACAAAAGGGCAACAGAAGCTGCGTACCTGCCTTTATGCTCCAACTGGCAGTGTCAGTGACATTAATTGAGTTGCCTCCAATCTGCTCAGGTGTTCATTATTTTGGTCGGCACTCTGCAGGTGCAATGGCAGCCCTTTCATTGTTATCCCTTTAGCAACTTTGCTACCTTATTCTGATCCTGCGGTACACACGATTACACTTCCAGGTGCTTTCTCACAGAGTTTACTGCAGGGTCAATCCCTGCAGAGCATTTTTTACAACCTATTCACTCTGTCTCCAAAGGATGCAGATAAACTGAGAGGTAGACTACAGAATGTGTCAATAATAGAACAGGACTGCAGCTTTGTATATTCCCCAAATGTAACTCCACAGTTATGTCATATTGCTTCAATATACATCTGGAAATGAATCTTTTCATTACACAATTGAAATCAGATATTTACACACTTTATAAACATTTTTTCTCACCTTCTGACATTAAATCAGACTAAAGTATTCCTACTTAAGTAATTTAGGATTACTAAGTAACAGAATTCAACTCAATTCAATTCAATTTAAAAGTATTTTATTTATCCCTAAAGTAAATTACATTTTCATAACCAATATCATTCAAACATTTTCAAAGATTTGTTGAGGATGGTGACACTGTGGACAGGAAGGATCACTAGTTGCTGTCAGTTTTGCAACAAATCGGAAGAGCTCTCTGGCTGACCATGAAAGACCGACTAATGACTGCCCTGACATGCTGACGGCTCAATTTACAGACAGCAGAAAAAAATATCCCACAGTGACAGGTTATGGAAGGCACAATCAGTTACTGGCAAGCACTGCTTATCAACTTCATTTGTTTTTGCAGCTCCTCTAAATCTCTGTCTGGACATATGGTTAGAAAGCCACAGACAGAGAAGTCTGCTCTGTGATATGATCCTCGCTCATTATGATCGATAAAAAAGATGATTTGAACCTCGTCCTCCTCTCTCTGCTGGTCCTGCTCTACAGCTATGATGTCTCCTTATCAAACTACTTTTTTTCTCAATACATTGAGATTGCTATGGCTTGGAAAATTTGGAGAAGCCTTTATGAAAATGTTGTGGATTTCCAAGCTTCTGAGCTTTTGAGTATATTACGCAACATATACATTACATGTGTGACATCATGGAAGAATTAATACAAATCAGCCAAGAAATCACGAAGGGAATTGTAGATCTCCACAAGTCTGACTCAGACTTTTGGTACGATTTCCAGATGTACCAAACATCAATGAAAGTCTCAAAATGAAACTATTCTGTGTTTTGAGTATCTATCCCAGAACAAAAGCAAAAGACCTTGATGAGTCATTGACTGAGATGAGCTGAAAGGCCAATCAGTAAGGAAGAAACCCTTACTCCAAAAGCAACTCATAGCACCATACTACAGTTTGTAAATCCAGGTTTACATCCTGGTAAAAACTGAAGTTTTAATGCACTTGAGTAAAAATGTAGATTCCAGTATTATTAAGACCTTAAGTTGTCTGAGAATATTGCAAATTTATGTTTTGCAATGAATTTACCAAAACTGACTTGAAAATCTAAATTTACAAATAAGGAGACTACATGGCATTCAATACTGTAGGATGTGAGGAGAAGCAGGGTGGCACACTAGCAGGATGTGGTGGCATGGTACTACATAGGCATGGTAAAACCATGGCATCGCTGACCTAAAAGTTGCCTCCCAGCTTCCAGTCAGTCCTATGGAGGAGGGCTCTGTAATCACCTCTCTCCACGGCCATAAGCAGCTTACAGCTTTATCCAAAACGCCGCTCCCGCCTAAAAAACATGCATGCAGACGAGGCCGGGCTCCCCATAACAGCCATTGCATAAACCCAGCCAGAGCATTATTCCCCGCAACAACCCAGCAATGCTCCAAATCAACACTGATTCAAAGTCAAGTGGGTAAGCATGTTGTACACTTAGAGGCAGACTAATCTTATTCACAGTGTGAGTGCCCCTTTAGCATACAGACATCCCGAGGGGAGGGTTCAAGCAAGCAAGGGGGTAGAGCTGCTACCACACCAATGTAAGATACTGCTGCTTTTCATCTGAGAACAGGGGGAGGACTTGTCAAACTGTGTTTGTTAAATATATTCAATAATATTTTATGTAATTTCACTGTCTGAGCCATAAATGACCTAAATCCATGCATATCTGACAAACAATGCCAAAGAAAAAAAACAGGATTGGTTTCTCTGGGTTACATCATACCATGGTTGGAGGGTGTTGGAGCATCCAGCGTCAGACGGGTATCAGCTGTTTGACAAGCAGCTCAGTTAACAGAGAGTTTTACTGGGGATGAGGCAAAGACCCTTCTCTCTCTGTCCAGACTATGGAGGGGATACATTACAGTGATGTAGTTACACAAAGACATTCACTGCATGGAAATGCCTATGAGGTAAGATCAGCATGGGACAGTGGCTTCAATCACTCTGGGTGGTTGTCAACAATATTACCTATTGTGTAGACTGGGGTATAGACATTTCAGGATATCAGCAGCATTAGTATCAAACAATTTCTCATGCTTTAAGACTCCAAGGGTGATTTGCACCACTTTTCAGGCTCAGAAAATATCAAGCGCTCCCAATGAAGGTGGCCTCTTAAGGTGGAGATATTAGGTGAGCAGGGCCCCCAATCACTTTTAAAGAACTGGAACAGTGGGGTCCAGCTCGAGTGGGGCTGTGTAGCAAATCGCTGTTCCCTGTAAACATCAAGATAAGGCGACGACTCAGAGCAGCTCCATGTGTGGGCCCCAGTGCAGTTGGAGGGGCTTTTCAGTGAGCAGAGTGTGATAATAAAGTAATACCAGGGAGGGGGCTGCCAAGGCTGGAGGTGGCACAGCTCACCTGCACTTCCACAGGCCTGGGGCAGCCTCCCACCGCCGGCGCCTTGCTGCCAATACTAATACATTCTAAATCCATTCTCTTCGCTCACACCGCCAGGCTCCTGCAATCTCCTCTCCTTTCCTTTCATGCAATTAAATAGTGGAAGTGCCGAGCGAGGGGGAGCCCTATCAGCCATGCTGCACACACACGCGCGGCTCCATCTCCACATTCAATTTACACACTTCGATATCATCATCCACTCTGCAGTACTTCCTTCACTTCTCTCTTAACACTCTTGCATTCCAGACCTGAAATACAGACATTAAAAACACTGCCTCTGTAGACACAATTAGGATCTCACAGCTCTGCCCACAGAAGATCTAATGTTCCCTGCGTCAACAGTAACTGAGTGACACCCAGCTCTGAGATGGCCCACCATGCTGATGCGAAATGGGAACAGGAGATGCTGATGTATGTGTGTGTGTGTTGACTGAAACTCCACTCCTTGACTGTGTTGATGAGCTGAAGCCTCGGCCTGCAGTCTCTGAGGGGATTAGCCCACTCAATGACACCAAATTACAGGGATCAACATTAGCTTGACACATTCACTGCTGTCTGTGCAGCTCTAACTGCATTTGGATGAACAGCCGTAATAAGATAGTATGACTACATTTGGGCAACAGCAATATTTAAATCTAGAGAAATTTGCATACGCACCAAAAAAACCTGCTGGTTTATTTTGCTAACCCAAATGCCAGGTTTATGCTGTTGAACAGATTAGGTAAGATGAAAAACGGAATGGTAAACATATAGTGTATGATGACGGTGTGAGTGGGTTGTCTTTACGATTTTAGTTCACTCTAAAGAAGGTGTTTGTTCAGGTAGTGTTGGCCTTTTATCTGCTAACTATATAGTGTTAGCCACGTATGATTAACATTCACACACTGACAAGACAATTGCCCATGAAGTCAATGAAGCCACACTTAGGACCGTTGGGTTATTTCTTTAATCCAAATGCTGGGGTTATACTGTTAAATTAGAAGGTAATCTAAATCAAACATAGTGTCAAAAATTGTGATCCAGTTTGTTGTTAGAAGGGAGAAACATTATGATCATTATTCCCAAAAAGCCATTTTGCTGGATGACACAACTTCATTGAACCTATTTGAACCTACAGGATGAAATATAAAATGTTAAGATGCTAAAATTATTCTATTAAGTTGTGCTAATGACATTAGTTGACTCCAAAGGTTAGGTGGTGATTAAATTAGCCTGGTGATAAAATTAGCTAGTGGATGTTTATGTTCATTATTTACACATTGACCAAATCATTGGTCATAAAGTAAACACAAACAATAAAAATAGCTGTGTTTAATCCAAATGTTGGGTTAATGCTGTTGAAACAGAATTTGCACAGATTAAACCAAACATTTAGTCAAAAACTGACATGGCTTGTTAAGCTTGAGAAGAGAAAAGGAGCTGCAGTAAGTGTATCATTCTTCAAGTATCACCATTTTGAAAAATGGAATGAAATGAGCAAAGTACATTAATTGAGGATGAAATATGAAATGGTAAGATGGTAAAATTATGCTATATAATGTTAAGGTCAATAACTTTAGTTCACAATGAAGATTTTGTTTGTTGACTTAGAATATCAGCTTTTTATCTGCTAAGTAGGTAAGCTAATACACACTATAAATATGTAATATCCCCACTTTAACCTAAAATGGTGAAAGTAAATAATAAACACTTAATTGACTTTTACTAGTCCTGTTATTCAACCAAAAGGTGGTGCATGTTACTGCAAAAAATTATGCTCTCACAATTAAAATAGCAAAGAACAACATTTTGGAATGTCAAAAATAGGCATTCTTCTTTAATCTTTTTTAAGTAAATTATGCTCAGTAAGTGCATTTTAAAATTCATGTAAAATTATTTGAATCGTTTTTATTAATTGCCATAATAGTTTGTGTCAAATACACATGAGAAGCTATGTGTTTTGCTGAATCAAAATGCTCACCAGTAAAAACAGTGTGTTTTTGCTGGTAAGTAAAAACACACCAGTTTTTACTCAACTTAGAAAAGTATGTGCTCAAGTATCAACTGAGATGATTTTCAGTATGATTAGGTACTTTAAAAAATAAATATACAAACTAAATTTTATTAAATGTGTCTTTTTATATCAGAAGTTGAAACCATGTGTCTGTTACATAGTTACCAGAAATACTATAAGTAAGAAATTTAATTCTGAAGTTTTCTTTTTCAGCAGGGATTCTGAGAATTTGCACTTCAACAAACAAGTGATCTCAAGATATTTTGCTACAAACCAGCCAGTGAAAAGGTTCATATTAAAATTTTAACAAAAGAACTGGTTATAAAATCAAAGTTTTATCCAATATTATCCAAAGACTGGCAGTGCATCCCCTCAATTAATGCACATCATTTTGAACCTTTTAACACAATGTACTCAAATGTTCCAAGATTGACAGATCTCTGAACTTGGAAGGTTTTGATTCAAACATGGAAAGAGTTTTAAAAGTAATTGTTGAATGCCCTGGAAATGACTAGTCAAATAAAAAAGTATAACTTGTCAGTAGACACAGATCAACTGTAGGCATTATGTGGTTGTTGTACTTTATTATCTGTACATTTTTTTTAATGTGCAGGTAAACTAAAAATAAAAATCAGAGATGTGCAAATGATCCTTGTCCTCGCCAATACTGATTTCATTTTTACTTTTAGGTTTTACTTATAGTTTTTTTAAAGATAAAAACACAAAAATAAAATAAAAAAAGGTGTTGCAGGTTCTTTGGTAGCAGTAAAAATCATGAAAGAATATTAAGATCATTCCTAGTTATACAACCAAGCTTCATCTTGCTTGAACTAAACAATCACAAAAATATGTCAATCTCCAACAATAATGGCAAGTTCTGATTTTCTTTTTAATAAATAGGAAAAAAACATGATTGATTTATTTTGACCTAAACTCTTTTCACAGCAGATCAAGGGAACATTGGCCAGCTAACTTGTAAACCTGTATAAAAAAAAATTTATTTTGATAGTAAAATATTTGAGGGGATGAAAATCTAACCTGGTATCCTAACCTGTCCTAAATCCAGCCCATAATCTAACTATGTTGTGTTAAATGAACTCATGTCAGGATTGGTCCAGGACCCAAGGTTGGTTTAGCAGTATAACTCTGTTTGGGTTTTTAATCCAACCAATAGAAAAACCACAGAGGGAGTCAAAAGTGCAAATTATTTTAGCAGGTACAGCTAAAGTGCTTCTTTGTCAATCCTACCTCACAATAGATGTTTTCTGTTGTTGTAACATACTTCCACAAAATAACAAAAAGCACCTTTATGCAGCGGCACTCACAATGGTAACCTTTAACTCAGAGGGCCGCTATCAAACACAAGGCCTTTTTCCAGCAGCAGCAACACACCTATCACTTACACGTGTAAACAACTGTCAAATCCTCCACAGACGCACAGTTACAAATTGCAGAGACTTACTGCGAGAGCGGTGAATGCGGAAAAGGTGATGGAAGTGACAGTTATTGTGTGAGTGAAAAGAATATTCAGACAGTGGCAAAACATTGGGAGGAAAATGACAGCAACTGTCTAGAGAAGGAAAAATAAAGAAAAACTGCAGAAGAAACATCCAATAACTTCTGGGGGGTTTTCTAATGTGACAATAATTTATAATATAGTGTATACTTAAAAACAGTTATTTAATTTCAATTGTATTTCTGGTAAATAGTAAGACAGTTCCCAATCAATCCAGTCAAACATAAGTGCTGTTTGCCAGTTTGGAGGCCAAGTTGTGACAACTGGACTGGCCACACAATGGCCTACTGATAACAGTACAACAGCAATCAGATAGTGTCTGTTAAGCCTCTCCTTTGCTGCTCTATTAAACAGATCATTACATTATTCAAAGTGTTTGCTCTCCTCAGTGTTGTAAAGATTACTGAGCAAGGCACACCCAGATAAGCGAGTCAGGCAGTCCGATGCGTAATGCAAACAGCAGTAGCTGAAAAACAAAACCGAAAGATTAAGACGTGCCGGGTTCTCTTCATACGCAGCGCTGCAATGGGAAAAGCTTCCGCACTTATACACCCACCTCTAATGCCAGTGGAAACCGCAAGGTGCAGAACACCCTCAAATCATATTTAGATTTGTGTTACGGGCTTATTATGACTCATTATACAGATACAAGTTGCCCGTCTTGTGGAGAATTCCCACCCGACCCGATTGTGCTGTACACTCATGTCACTATGAGGAGATTAGGCTGCGTAATTATCTCCTGACAGGTGAACAATGCAACAGAAAAAACTGAAGTTATCAAAGTGGGCCACTTGATAGTTGACTTTGGATTTGAGTGACAGCCTGCGGTAATATTCCTTAACCTAATTAAAAGAGGTCTTAAATTATTCTTGGGGGGGAGGAATGTAGGGCAAATTAAAAACAACAAGCAAAAACATGTTTTTATATAAAGAAAATCAGGTGCCTTTCTGACTTATTTAGACTGTTTACTCACTTTTTATATCACCCCTGTCGGCCCACTCCAGTGAACCAGCAGCACTCCACACAAAAGCTAACAAAATGATAAAAATGTCTGACACGGTGCACAAATACAGACAAATATGTCTGCATTTCTACAGCTCCAATCCAAACCCTACACTGTCTAAGCTCTACTGTTCTGCAAACAGTGTTTACTCAATCTAGCTGTTCGCTCTTTTGTAAAACCTCACAGTAAAGACGATAATGCTCTCACTTGTAGTTTTAAATACTTTACAAGCTGAAAAATCCTAAATCTTCTCACAAGAATGTGGATTTAGTGTAATATTTATGAAGCTAGATCAGCCTCACAATAATAATTCAATCTAATAAAATGACAACAAATTGCAATTATATTTTTCCACAGAGAAGTTTTAGATTCTTTAATAAACATTAATTTAAGTTATTTGTTAAGATAAACATAAAAAAAAGAAACAACATAAACTCTATGGGGAGCGAAAGCCCTTATTTTTCCATTTTAAATTGAAAAGATTACATCATATAAAAACTTAACAGTCATGACAAACAAGAAAGATGAAGGGAGAGCTGGTAGGTGTTTTAAAGTGGAACAGAAGCCATGTCGCAGAAAGGTAGCAGTCTGCCCTCTAGTGGTAGAAGCGCTCGATGTTCTCAACTCCTGATCATTTCATCGTTCAAATTCATCATGCCGAAACAGAAATGAGAGCTTCACTTGTGTGTGTGCTTACCGGTTGGGTTGGTATCAAAAAAGTGGACGGAAGTCCGGAGAATGGCCCTGAACATGTTGCTGTGAAGTGTTTGTGCAGACGTCACCAGGACATTGAAGAAAAACAAACTGCGAATGAAGCCCAACACAACTGAGGTGACTGTTAAAGCTGAAAAAGAAAAATGCAAAGAAGAAATATGTGAAATGTATGATAGAATGATTCAAGTAAAATAGCCATTTCCTCATATGGTGTATTAATGGAGTTTTGAATATTTCCTGGCAGACAAATTTGTTAGTGAAATGTGTGAGTATATGTGAGGATTCCTAATATTTGAATGCTTTTCATAGTAATAAAAGTATTACTTTGATTTAATATAATTTGGTTGTGTTGTAAGTAATGCTGGTATTTCTGGATGTGATCAATAAACAACCCATTTTAAGATAAATTTGCTAAATTCCTGGTTAGCACAAGTAGCAAACCAGTGAATCATTTGCATTTAGGTATTCAGGGGCAGAGAAGACAACTTGCTGAAGTTCAGACCAACATCAGAATATGGAGGACAGGGGATTTAGGTGCCTTTAGTCATGGTATTTGGTTGCCAGATGGACTGGTCTTAGTATTTCAACAACTGCTAATTTTCAAGGTTACAGAAAACTGTTTGAAAAATAGAAAATATTCAATCATTGCAGTTGTGAAGGATCAAAATTACTTGTTGATGCCAGACAAGAATGGACAGATAAATTCTAAGTGAGAAGCAGTAGGTGCTATGTCTCTTGGTTAAGAACAGGAAACTGACCCTATAGATTGCAATCAACAAAACTGGACAAAAACAGAGTAGAAAAGCATTGTGTGGTCCAATGATTCTCAATGGTTGCTCTCTGTTTCCATCCCTTCTGACGGCTACATCCAGCAAGATATGAAGTTGACGAATGAGCTAGGTCTACCCTATAAAGCTGCCGGAGAATGTTTATAACCCAGCATATTTTTTGATCTGGTGGCATGTTGGACACACTGCCAGGTCCTTCACATTTTTACCCACCAACATAAGGTGTTTCTCCAAGGTTTATATTAGGACCTCCATTTTTTTTCTTTTAATGTAAATAGCTTTGGTGACACAATTTATTGCTGGACGTGAAAAGCATGTACATCATTGTTCTCTTCATGCTGCTGCTAAATATTCATGGTAGTTTGTCCATGATCTTACAAGCTGGATGTTTACACTCCTGGTGCAGGGATTGTTTTCAGATGTCTGTCATAAGAGTCAGAAGGGAATATTGTGAAACAGCTATCAAATATATAGTGCCTGCTTCCTTTAAATAAAAAAACTTGAAAGTAACAGAACTGGGTTTAGTCCACTTTAGTGGAGAAGGCAAGGATTATCTAGGTCAAAGTCAGTGTTTTTGGTATTAATACTTCTATGCACATGTTTTTTTTAGCAATTACTTATTCTGAATATTAGCTATAGTTATTTTGTGTTTTATTAGACATTGTTTCGTTTAGTTTTTTGCATGTTTTACTCATTTTGTGCCAAACCTCTTTTTAAAATAGACCCAATTAGGCTTACACTGAATAAATAGTGTACTGTGATATTATCATTAATAGTAACAGTGGTATCAATAATAGTGACGGTAAAAAAAATTGCATTTCTAATATATGTATTATTTATTATAGTATTATTTATAATTGTGTTTTTATGTGTGAGTAATATTCACTAAAAAAGCCATGAAATAAATAATTTCTATATCAATACAGAACAATCCTACATATGCACCGCTTTCAAGGACATATCTATTTATGTTGACATTATGAATCATACAGGTATCTTTTTTTTTTATCTTGTATGCATTTTCTATGTTTTACTGCTGAGAGCACAAAACCTGAAAAAAATGAAGAGGCTGAGAGAAACAAGAAGATAACTGAGGGAATAGAGGAGCAGAAAGGAAAGAAAAGCACTCCTATCTGACTGTACAGCTGAGACCCATGTAAACATAAATTGGGCCTTGAAGGCCCTGGGCCACAGCCAAAGAACTGTGGATCTGCTCAATGAATGACTGCAGCATTCAAAATACACAAAGAGCAATGAGAGCTCAGCGAGCTTCACCTGCGTAAATGCTTAGGTACAGGTCAAGGTCCACTTGCTGAGGGAAGCTGCCATTGAGGTGCTCAGTCACACTAGTGTACTTCTGTTCAGAGGCCCTGCGAATCAGCCGCCAACAGCCAAGAAATTCACAACAAAAAATAAACACAACAAAGATAGTGGGAGAAAAAAAACACAATATCAGGGCACCAAACACAACACGTTTATATTGTGAAGCTCAAGGTTGGTTTCAGTAAGCGACAGACAAAGTCAGGTAAAACAGTTTTGTTCAGGCGTTTTCTACGAGATCCTCAACCACTTTCAGTCAGAGAAAATATGACTGACTTACAAAACCATCCATTCAAATTCTTGCAAGCATTCATGTTTTATTGTTTTTCAAAATGTGAAAAGACATAAAATCTCACCAGTGTGCAAGCCACCAGTCCTGAAGAACAAATATAATCTAAACATAACACACAATAAAAAGATTATGGAACATAAAAACCACATACATGTAGAAAACTTGACACAATCATTTAGTTTTTTGCAAAATACATATTTGATGCAAGAAAACAATTAACTGATTGAAGGGAAACTCACGTGAGCTAGTCCATTGAGTAAAATGAGAAGCAAGAGGACCAAGAGGTTGGCACCTGCCAGGAAATATTTCACATACATACGCAGGCCGACATTTCCTTCCAAGCGACTTTCCTCCTCTATCGGCTGCACTGCCTACACATGGAAACCATAGTTTAAGCAGCATTCATCTAAAACAACCCATATAAACAGGCCAAGGCAGTGAGGATGGAAAGTGTGAGTATCTGCTGCTCTCTAGTGGCTAAAACGACGCACAGCAGAGCATAGAGTTATGCTTCACCAAAGTCAGGGGATCTCCTCCATCGATCAGAGAGTAACGAGAGGAGGAAAGGGACGACATGGAGGAGTTGTCAGAGAGGGTGCAATGGAAGGAAGAGCCAGTTCCAGGCACTGGGGTCATATCCTGACTGTCCTCATTCTGGTCTTCCTTGAGAAGGGAGGTGAAGTCAACGCCAGAGCATTGCAGCTCACTGTAGGTCCCTTTTGCAACCATCTGGCCCTGAAAAACACCAAAAAACAAAAGATAGAGTATTGGTGGATTAATTTAATGTATGACTAATGAGTCAAAAGACTCAAAATCTCAGAAACTTGACAGGTAGGTTAACCTTAAATTAGAATACCATTGTTTGATGGTATTGCAGTATTTGGCATGACTGTACAAGTTTGTGACAATAGATATTTCCAAAGAATAAAGTTCCCCCGAATACCTTACATTGTTTAATGATGGCAGAGTGGTAAAGCACAAACCTCCTTTAAGACCACAATCAGATCTGCAGCCTTTAGATACTGCAGCTGATGAGTTACAAGAATCCGCGGTTTCTTCCTCAGGAGTCCACAAATGCACCTGAAAGTAGATTATGTGTAAGAGAAAAAAATAACAATTTAAACTTTTAACAGAGTGGTCAAAAGTCCCTCAAAATAAATGAAGAGACTAATAAAGTCATACAAACATCAACAATTGAGAGTTATTGCTGCTAAAGGTCCTATTAAGATGCAGTGTGGTAATAATGTAGCATGTTTAATTATTCTAACATGGATTTTCCATTTTGGCTCCTTTTTTGTTAAATAAACAATGACAGAGAAAATTGGCTGAAATTTTTTATAAAATTACTATTGGACTAAAATTAAGAACCTTGTAAAGAGCAGCTTATTTTATTAAGTATTGAAACATAAATCTCTATATTTAAAAGAGCACATCCTTTTTTTAATCATAAGTGTAGGATGTTGATAATCAGACTTACTCCTCGAAAAGGTGCTGGCCCACTTCAGCATCTACTGCACTAAGAGGGTCATCAAGCAAGTAGATATCTGCTTCACGATACACCGCTCTGAAAGGTCACAAAAATGAAGGTTATCACTCTCACTGGTACTAAAGAAGAAAGTAAACTACTACAAAAATATTCAGCACACCTGGCTAAGCTGACTCTTGCCTTCTGTCCTCCACTGAGGTTGACCCCTCTGTCCCCAACCATGACTAAGTCACCACCAGGCAAAAGATCCATGTCCTGACAAAGGAGGGAAGCAACTTTAGGTGGGGTGACTTAATATCTAGCTCATATTTACTGAGACTCACTATGTAAGATTCAGACTAAGACAGCAAATGAAACCAAATCGTTAAATGAGAGCATAACAATACAGTCAAACGTGTAATAATAAGGAGCATCAGGGTTCATTCTCACTCGCTTGAGGGCACAGGCTCTTAGAACTCGATCATACTTCTTGGGGTTGAACTCTTTGCCAAACAAAATGTTGCTGCGGACCGTGCCAGGCAAAATCCACGGCTGCTGGGATGTGTAGGTCACCTCTCCTTTGACTTTGACCACACCACTTTCCTGACTCAATTCTCCCAGTATGGCATTCAAGAGTGAGGACTGACATGAAAAAAAATTTTTTTGATTTAAATGACAAGACTGACACCCCACAGGGACCCCTGAAATTATTATTATTATTATTTTTTTAACTAACGGAAAGATGTGAGTTTGGAGGCAATTAAGACAACAAACATTTTTCAGTGCAGATTTAATTATTATTAAATTATTTTAAGGTTTAAAAACAAGACTGAAACTGTGAAAACTGAACAGACCTGACCTTTCCAGCTCCGACGGGCCCGATAATCGCCAGCAGCTGCTCAGGCTTCACTGTGAAACTCACATTCTGCAAAGTTGGTGCTTCAAGATTCTGCAATAAAGGACCAAATAAAATGAAAACTCCATAACCAAAGCAATAAATGAGCTGATAGCAGGTATAGTTAAAACCAAAATAAAAAAAAAAAGACCTTTGAGTCACATGCCCAAGAAAAGGAAGGAAAGTGCAGTTCCTGCTTGTGTTTCTCACCTTATCCCAGTAGCATTTCAGATCTTGTATTTTAACCATACAGTCCCTTCTCTCTGCCAAAGGCATTCCCAGATGCTGTGGTGCAACTTCATTTAGCAAAAGGAATTTCTTAAGGAAAAAAATAAATTGCAGTTTTTCAATGAAGCATTGGTTATAAATCTGCAGCAATAAATCTGTTCATCATGAACAGATGAGATGTACAATTGAACCTAGTTTCTGTCAGATCACTTGGAAATTGCTGCTAGCTTTTTTCAGTCTTTTTTATTCAAGACATTTGCTTGACTTTGTAAAGAGAGAAAAATCAAGTTTCTGTGAGGAGCGATCATGTTTTCCATCTCTTTTGCCCTTACCTGTATCCTCTGGATGCTGATGAGAGACTCTGAGGCCTTTTCTATGGCGAAGGGGAAAAAGAGCGTGATGGTAAGTCTGACTGCCCCATAGAGGGAAACGGCCATGAACAGTTTGCTGGCCGACATCCTGTTTCCTGTGAGCACATAAACGCAGACGGTGAAAAAGATGACGATCTTGTTTGCCACAAAAAAGGACGCCATGTTCAGGCCACGAAGGTAGGAACTTTGCATGATCTTGGAGATTTCCATTCTGTAACAAATGAAAAATAATGGCATGATATACTGCTTTGACAAATTAATAACAGATCTGACTAGAGGGCATGTTGAAATGTGATGCTGCTCTGCTGCTGAGTAGAAACTTGCATCATTAGAAATCATGAAGAAAATTGAGTGAAAAACAAACTCTACTGCACCGTCTGACTTCATCCACAAGTGCGCCAAAAGGCTTCTCCCACCCGTACATCTTTATAACTCTGATCCCAGAAATAACTTCACTCATTGTGCGGATTCGCTCGTCGGTTAGCGCGGCTGTTTCAGCCCTGAAAAGAAAGACACACATTGCAGAAATGGAGGGAGTGCAACACAAGACAAGGCCTTTTGCAGACCGATCACACCAAGATGTAACTGATCCAAAATAAACCTTAGCCTGGAGAACAAGCGTCCAAACATGGTTTGTATAGGCATCAGAATGAAGAGGATCGCCATTCCAGCCAGACACGATGGTCCGATGACATACAGCAACAGTAAAATCACAAACACTGCTTGAAGAGGACCGAGCCATAAGAAGTGCAAGTATAAGGTAACCTGAAGAGAGATTGAGAGGAGGCTGATATACCATATAAACAAAAATATTTCTAATGTATACTTGCATACTTTGTAGGACTTAAAACCATTTTTAAGAGCGGTTACATCAGCTCTAAGTGTGCATTTCAAAAAGCCCCAGTTTTGAACGTACAGAGCATGTTGGTTGTGGAAGCTACAAAACACGCTGTCACAAAATAATTAGGAAATATGTTTTTGCATAGAAGCCATGTTCAATACACAAAATGTTTAACTTTTGTCTTTAATTTTGTCAGTTTCAAAGAAAATTTATCTATTTTTTTTTAAAAGGTAGCAACAAATGCATGTGCATCTGTGCATAGAATAATTTCTCCAAGTGTCTTATAATTTTTAAAGAAATCAAATTAAAACCTATAATCTTGTGATTTGATCTAACTAGATTTAGGTATAGAATGTCGAGTTACCTCATCAAATTTGTTGACGTCGTTGGACAAGAGGTTCACAATCTGCCCTGTGGTTGTTTCAGCCATTGCTGAGCTGCTGAGACAAAGAGCCTTTGCAGAACAAAGGTATCAAAATCAAGTCTACAGAATAAACTCAGCACAGAAGGTAACAATTCTCCTGCGAAGCAACACGACAACTGACCTTCCGATAGATCATGTGGCACATGGCCACGCGAATCTTCATGCCAGCCCGTTGGACTTGGTAGAAGTACACATGATGAAGCAGAGTTACGCCTATGGTGGCCAATGAAATGCCTGCAGCACAGCTGTAAGCTTCAGAGACCAAAGCTGGCTCAGCAGTGTCGTAGCTCTCAAAGAACTCGATTAGCTTCCCAAGTAGCACTGGCAGAATGACTTTGATAAATTCCTGATAGACAAAACGATTGTAAAACAAAAGAAATGCTTGTTGCAAACACTGTGTCTTGAAAAGGTATCTGTTCCTTGAACTTTTCTCACATTTTCAGTACAAAAATCTATGTACTTTTAAATAATTTTATGTTGTAGACCAACACAAAGTAGTCCATAACTGTACAGTGGAAGGCAAATGAATCACCATGGTGAAACATGGTAGATGGCAGCGTCATGCTGAGCAACGACTGGAAAACTGGTTGGAGGTCACCTTCCACCAAGACAATTACTCTAAACATACAGTCAGAACTACAATGAAGTGGTTTAGATCAACGATATATAATGTGGAAGTATTCAGGGCATATGAACTCTTTCTACCTCTATAAAGATGTAGATCCCAATTAACGAGTATGGTTTCCAGTAACAATGGATGAGAGCTCTGGCAAGTCTGGGTGAACGCCGATCTTTTACTGCCTGCTCAACTTCTTGATTCCAAAACCTTAAAAAAGAAAAACAAAAAGTCATTATTGAGATTTGTTTGGATCTGTGTTTATGATATCTAAGAAAATGTGTTCTTAATTTAGTTTTAATTTCTAACACAGTTTAACATGACCTTATGTGCCTAACTGATGTATTTAACAAGAATTACCTAATCTTTCCCTGATTTAAAAGTCTTGTACTTGGCTGCCTATAATTATTTTTTTATGTACCGAGTTCAATCTCTAAACAGCAAAGTAAAACTTAGATTGAATTGGAATTGAATTTATTTATATGCTTCGACTGAACTGAATATATAGTGGTGAATATATACTTGATGTATTTGTTTTGTCATGTGCCTCAGCACTGTATGAGTAAACTGAATTAAGGTTGAAAAGGACAGTGTTATGCTAAACATTGACGTACCCACGCCTTCACAGAAAGAAACAACAATGCGATTTTGTTTGAGAACATACCACCTTTACATTTTTAATATTTTACCACATTACAACAACAAAGTTCAAGGTATTTTGGTTGAAATGTATGTAAACCCTGTATTTAGTTCAAGCCACAGTCCCATCAGCTCTGGCAAACCTCTAACTTCAAACATATCCTTGGCTAACACAGGAGTTATTATGATATCAGTAGGAAAGAAGCTTCCCCCATATACGAGTTTGAAAAGGACAGTCTAAATATAGGTGGGCTCTTCTCCAACCACAATGTTCCCTCTGAGGCCACACTTCCTCACAGAAAGCAGCCTCTGCCGTATGTGGAAGAGGTGCGGGTTCTTACATCTCAGCTCAGACATCTTAATGTCAGGCAGTTGGAGTAGAAAATGGCCTCTGTTTTGCTATGACATGTGAACTTTCTCAATGGAAAATAAAGTTCATTTAACCTGAGAATATACCCTCTTCTATTAACAGCTAACAGTAAAATTTTAACTCAAGCTCCTTACTGCCCTGAGCCCTAATGCTGCATTGGTTTCCAGAGTGCCTCAGGGATCTAAATCTGACATAGTTATTAGTTAAATTTTGTGTGGGTCAATCAACCAAAGCACAGGCACAGCGAGGATATTACAGAAACAGTTTACAGTGGAGGATTTCTACACTTGAGGAAATCTTGAAAAAGTCTAATAAAGGGAAGGCAAATAAAGATAGGAATGACCTAAATGCAACCAACACAGCACAGTGGCTGCAGTCGTTATAAAATGTTCGAATCTCTCTTTTGTCTTACCATAACACATCAGACTGCTTTTGAATAATTTTTTTAAAACTCACCTTTTGCGTTGACTTTTGACACAAGATTATATTTCGACTTCATTTTATTTATTTATTTATTTTAGGTTTGATTGAATGGCTGGTTATATGTGTGCTTGAAGTATTTGTTATTTTACTATTTTCTGTTTTGCATCTATGTAATGTAACTTTTCATGTCAATGTTTTGTACGTATTCTGCACACCACATCGGTACTGCGTGGCAAGGTAGAGCGCTAGATTTGGATTGGATATGTCTCTGTTCTTGATTTTGAAGTTTTTTCAGCAGCAAAATACCAAATAAAATGCCTTGCTTGCCTGCCATATTTTTGGAGGATTCCACAAAGAACAGGGTAATAACACTATAATGGTGGATCATAGTGGTGGATCTGCCAAAGCAGAGTTTGTGGCTAAAAAAAACCCATTAAATTTCTTCCAAATTCAAATTACTATAGAATCCAAATTCAACTCAATCTAAAACTGCTCAAAACATAATTTAAATAAAATACTTGTATATACTTTTTACCTTCAGAGATGTCTTTAATAAGTTACATTGACTCTTTTAGTTCAATAACCTTAAAGGATTATTGACTACCATATCTGCATCTGACTACAGATACTTTTACACTAACAAATATAATATATAAATAATATATTACCGCTGTAGTTCCTCTCCAAGTCGCTGAGACGCGTCCTCTGGGAGAACTCTGTACATGTCATCCTCTTCCAGTCTCCTCTTGTACCCAACTCTGAACAAGGGGTTCAGCCAGCTAAGAGTCAAAAACATTACCACATGTTAATTATTTTTTACATCCATCCATCCATTTTCTGAACACCCTTTGTCCCTAATGGGGTCGGGAGGGTTGCTGGTGCCTATCTCCAGCTGCGTCCCGGGCGAGAGGCGGGGTTCACCCTGGACAGGTCGCCAGTCTGTCGCAGATTATTTTTTACAACAATAAGTAAAAGAAACTAACAATCAGACAAAAAAAGGTTCCTCAAACATATGTGACCCCAGTTAGCCAGAATTGTGTGAGAAAGACAGCAGTTTTGTTGAAGGGAATGGGCCAAAATTCCTAACCAGAAAAAGTTTAGTCTGTGTTGATGTCAGCCAGTGAGAAAAATTTTGCATTTTTTTACTGCGCATGTAAATATTTGATTTCATCAGTATGAAAAACTCATTTAAAGACACTATTTGAAAAAATACGTTGTTGTTTTTTTTTTTCAATTTTATGATTGTACACAATTGGCAATACCAAAATTTCAACAATAACAGCTGATATGAGAGTTGAACAAAAAATTTTAAGCAGATAATTTAATGCAATTTAGGATTATTGTTATTGCAAATGGAAATATATAAATCCTTATTGAAAAAGACATCTACACATAAAACAATATTGACAATACAAATAAAATTATCCCAATAAAGGGCTTATGTTAACTTTGTACGTAAACTCCTTTCTCGAGCTTGTTTTGTCCTAAAATTAAAGTGGAGTATTGTTTTAATGCTAAAAATCAGAACTTTCTCTGCAGCTACCTGTTATCACATCCAGGAAAGGCTCTCTTCACTGTCCACTGCCCATGCTCTCTGCAAAGCCCTCTGTTCAGCTCAGGTCACGCCACACTGTCAGTGGGAAAGGGCAGTTTTTCTTACCAGAAGAAAATCTTGGAGAGAAGATTAGCTGTGGCTGACGGATTATCCTCCTTCTCCTTATTCAGAGTTTCCATTGCCCCAAAACTCAAAGCAAACCAAGCAAGCTGCTTCTGCAGGCTATGTCCCAGAGAGATATAGAGGTGGAAACACTGCGAGAGCACCTGTTATGAACTCTTCTGTGTGTCAGAATCGGCCCTTGTGACATTCGGGGCAGGATTACTGCAGGAGATTGGCAGCCGGTGTCCCGGTGTTTTAAGTATCTGTGCTACCCATTCATCTGTCCTACCTTGTGGCAATGCGCATGCGTACATCCGTGCTACGGTAGGAAAATCTGACGAGAAGCAGTTTAGCGCATGCGTGATTCATTTCCAATGTATCATTTTCAAAGAATGGGGTTCAGTTCAGTTCAGTTCAGTTCAAATGTAGGCTATTTAATAAAGAACAGCACCTTAAATAATGCTTCATGTGGGAAAAAAACATGTAGCCGAAAAAAAAAAAAAATGTTTTGTGC
This sequence comes from Gambusia affinis, assembly GCF_019740435.1. NCBI lineage: Eukaryota > Metazoa > Chordata > Actinopteri > Cyprinodontiformes > Poeciliidae > Gambusia > Gambusia affinis. The sequence continues at coordinate 14,670,553 of NC_057878.1, forward strand.
ATAGGTTTTTATTTTAATTATCGGCTTTATTGTCTCTTCCAGCCTTTTTCTCTTTCTGTTGATGACACTTAATGAAAAACGGCTCAACTCCGCTGCTCTCCACTGACCCTCCCTTCCTCATTTCCTTAGTGTAATGTCCAGTGCACATTACACGATTTTAGAATTGTCAGCCGATTGTCGGCCCATTTTCAAAACCTGAGAAACCACACATTAGCCGACATAAAGCCTATGTATAACGGTTTGATCTGGTTCGATCGTGCCGTGTGGTGTCCAACAATGGGCACAAAGTAATGGCTACAAGTCCAGTTAACTCATTTTAAAACCAGACATTAATTAATGCTTTACTACAATCTACCTGCAATGCATGTGGCTCTAGTGTCAGCGTAATGTCCTGACTGAACGAAAATCAATCGTCCTCAATTTCCATTTACTTGATTTGTTTCTCTGTTTCTACCAAAAACTAGATGAATAAAGTCTTCAATCTGGTGTTTTGTAAACAAAAGTGTCCTTTTTAAAAAAAAAAAAAAAAAAAAAAAAAAAAAACGATTTAGTTGAGACCAGAAAAATTCATGATTTCTTTTATTTTGTTTATTAGGATATTTGAAATGTCTTCCAGTTCCAGTGTTAAATGTTCATTAGAATTTCAAGTTTTAGAACGAAGAGGACTTCTTCCCTTCCGTCCTCCACTCAGCAGCTTCCTTCTTTCCAGTTGGGTTTTTATTTTCCATCACAACATAATAAATGTTGATGAAAATAATTTATGTCTGATTTTTTGTTTCTCCTTTTTCTTTGTGTCTGAGCAGGGAGAGCTTCATCAGGTGTCCCACAGCAGCTTGATGGAATCAGACTCCAGTACCAGCAGCAATGAATGCAAATGATGCAAAGAATGTGCCATATTTCCTGGACCAGAATGTAGGTGTTGATGGAGACTTATAGAAAAATAAACTGACCCCTGGCTGTGCATGCTACGTAATGACAGAGGAACCTATTGAATGCATTGGAACTTTGAAACTCTGCAAGTTTGGTGAAATGTTGACTGGTGAGCTGGCAAGTTTTCAAATTAAAACAGAAGTGTTTTTAGAAATTTTGAGCCATTTGGACCCACATTTCTGCTTCAGACCCTGTTCTTCAGTGAGTAAAGGTAACATGAACAATGACATACATGTTCATAAAACGGCTGGTAATCGTTACTCTCACAGTCGCTAAATACTGCGTGCTAAAATAGATGAACCAGTAACTGGACTTTGTCACCTGTTTGTCTCCTGTTTTTTTTTAGGATTAATAATTACTTCTTTATTATTTTTATGTTAATATGATACTTGGCATCATCTTAGGCGAGAACAAGAACACACAAATGAAGGTTTCTCTCTTTTTCCCTTCGAACATGTAATGCCTAACTGCCAGCTCATCCTTCCTTTACTCGTTCACTTTGAGACACGCTTGTCCGTCCCTCACAAGGTGAATGATCAAGATGTCCTGTGTGTTAATCATCTTTGTGAAACACATGTCCACAGTGTAATTCTACCTGCCTGAGGACTTTTTTTATTTTTTTCTCCTTATATCTTAAAGTTGACAAAGACAGCACACATTATTAAAGCTATCAAATGACAGGCTGGCAGATTCTGGCTTTCCTCAGTGGCCTAGCCGGGCTCTGCGCCATCATCGCCGCGACAGTGTCCAATGAGTGGAGGGCCACTAGCCGGGCATCCTCGGTCATTACAGCCACATGGGTGCTCCAGGGTCTGTGGAACAACTGTGCTGGGAATGCCATTGGAGCTCTACACTGCAGACCTCATCTTACCATCTTCAGCATTGAAGGTAAGAGATCACTGTATTCTGATTTCAGACGTCCAAAAAGTTTACTTTTTTTTATTTAAGACAGCAAATAATAAAGTGATTGTGTTTTTCCAGATGAAAGTTTATGTTTTAAATGTGGTAAATGTGGAAAAAAAATAGAGAGAGATGTTAAACCATGAATGTTTGGTGGAAAGTAAGTAATAGCTTGGTTGATTGTACACCAGTAAAAAATGAAGTCGAGCAAATTACAATACCGCCTTCATTTTGAAACATTTTAGTTTAAAAAAGTTCACATTGGATTAAAAATGTGCATAAGGAAGTACATCAGTGTAAATTACAAGTAATATTACATAGAAATCAGTGCAATGTAAGCAAACCCTTGAAAAGATCCTAGAACTCTGAAGTTACTGGAAATAAGAAGCACACGATTGATGCTCAAAATATTTATTTTTAGTCACATTAATCCAACACTGTGCTGTTTCATAAAGAAAATCACAAAATGTATGTAGCCACTCTTATTTCACAATACATATTAAATTTGGGGGGTGTGGGGGGATACCAAAAACTGACAAGGCAAATTAATTATGTTCTAAATTTTTCTTTTTACAAATGGAAATCTGACAAGTGTCATGTATTTTTTACTGTCATGAACCAGAAAAAAACTGCAGTTTTGGTCTCCTCTGATCTCCTTCTCCCACATGTTCGTTTGTCCCTGACGTTGTTTGAGACAAAATTCAAATGGGACCTCCCCCCACAGCATCATGCTGCCTCCAACTCTCAACACTCTGAGGTCCCCACAGAAAGCAACTGTACTGATCCTGAAATTAAAGTGAGAAAGTGAAATCCTTGACTTAAATTTTTCACTGGCCTGTATTCATTTTTTCCACTTCACAATTGCTTAGTGTTAAATGAAATCAAAATACACTGAAGTTCACAGTCATGACGTGACATCATTTAAAAAATTTTGCCTTTGGAAGGCTTAGTTTTCTCTAAGTTTCTTTTTTCCATAATTGTTTTATTGTCTACAATAACCCAGACTTAACAGGACAATCAAATTAAATTTGAGTGGCAGAAAGTCTTCAATGTCCATTCTATTATCTTGAAGCAACTTATCAGTTGCTAAAAGCAGTCAATTTTTGAGGAGTTTTGATTTGTTTAAATTTGATTCCTGTCCAATGGTTCTAGGATAATGAAATTATGTGAAACTTCTGCAAGTACCAGATTTATCTCCCCTATGGTGACCTTAACATATCAGATCAGTCCTACATTTATGTTTGTTCACTTGTGATTATCAACAAATTGACAACAAATTACTAATTTAAATCTAACATGATACAACTGGAGCTCCCACAAAAGCTAAATCACTTAACTTCTAGCACATTACAAGATCACGTTCTTTTAATGAGCAAAAGCTCTGAATATGCATAAAGTAAAATATAAAATGGCCCCTTTTTTAAGAAAAAAAAAGATAGTACAACTTTAATACCTGTAAAGTATTTTTATCTTAAAAGTAACTAATTTTGCAGTATGCCCTGAGCAAACTGAATCGACTGCAGTGTGACGGACAAGGAATTACTTAGAGTATTCAACCACAAGATGGAGCTCTGATTCACATCAATGAAGCTGTAGAAATCTTTAGTTTGGCAGTAAACATCTTCTGTTATTTTATGTTTGGAACATTGCTGGTAATCTCAACATCTCCTTTCTTTGAACTGAGAGTATAATTCATCTGTGAGAGACAATGTTAATAATTCAACTAAAACTTGCTATTTCAGGACTAAGAGGAAGCTGGAACACTTAAGTTGAGCATTAATCCTCAACTTAAGTTGAGGATTAATGCTGTACAAGGTGAGAGAGAAGGTGACATGTTCTCTCAAGGAAAATAGGAGATGACGAAATGTTGACAAAGTTCAATATAAAGCAAGGAGCGATTTTCTCCTTGTGCTTCTACTTTAAAACTTTTCCATAAACACCCTGAACGCATTCTGGATATGTGCCAACCTTGAATATCTAACTTCTTTACTAACAACTTCACAAACCATCTATATTCTGTAATTTCAGTCCTTACCAGTGCAGGTCTGCGTCACAGTGACTTTGTGAAAGGGCTGATCATTGGCCACCTGTTGATGTTTAGGTCCAACCTCCTCCCTTTAGCATATAACTGTCCACCACACATTAACTATCAATTGTTCACTATCCATTCAACAAACTCAGGCAGAGCAAAGATACTTTTTTCCAAAAAGTTTTTCCAGCCATTAATTATTTTCTGCCCGTGCCACCTGAATTAACGTTCCGGGTGGTGTGAAGAAGTCGTCTTTGCAGCATGAGCGGCATGTATCAGGAGATTATGGCTTTTGTCTTAACTACGTCGGGCTGGATACTGGAGTCTTCCACCGTGTCGATGGACTTCTGGAAGGTCTCCTCAAACGATGGATCTGTCATTACCACATCTACTTTCTGGGCCAATCTCTGGAAGCACTGTGTGACTGATTCGACAGGGATCTCCAACTGCAGAGATTTTCCATCAATGTTGGCTCTGGATGGTCAGCTCTATTTTTAAAATGATTGCAATGGCTGCTTTACCTCATGCTTAACCGTTTTACTTGATTTTTACAAAGCTGTAATGTGTATTTAACCTTCTTCTTCCTATAGTTCTTGAAAAAAATTTTAAACACCAGCTTGTTCTCTCCTTCAGCTTCGTTAGAAAATTCAAGTTCAAGTTTATAGACAAAAAGATGTCATGATGCCTTGGGACATATTTATTCCCTAATATCTCAATGTTTAGCTTTTCTTCTTGGAACTAGAAAACTTGTAAGATGATTTATAAGGTGCCTCAGGCAGTGTTGGCCAAGGATGACCACTTTTAGGGGTTGACCTTAGAGGTTATCTTTGCCTCTGAAGCTGATTGGAGTGACCAATTTCATTCCAACAAAGTTACCAAAAAGTGCCTGGCAGCAGTAATGGTCATTTGCTCTTCTTGCTTTATGTCTAAATATTTCAGAAGGTCTGTAACTCATTGACCTTGCTGTGTTTTAAGCCAAGTTTGAAAACCATCAAATGAAGACAAAAGACTCTTTGGATTCCAGACAGGTTGGGTTTGCTTCTGTTTCACAGGTTACATCCAGGCTTGCAGGGGATTGATGATTGCAGCCATCTGCTTGGGTTTGTTCGGTTCTGTGCTTGCCCTGGTAGGAATGAAATGCACCAAAATTGGAGGAAGTGACCAGAATAAAGCCAGGATCGCCTGCTTTGCTGGTGTAGACTTTATTCTTTGTGGTAAGTGCACATGATCTGTCTGAGCAGCAAACATTTTCCCAAAACCATTTAATTGCTTGTTTCTTCTTCTTCTTCTTCTTAGGCATCTGCTCACTTTCTGCCTGTTCTCTCTATGCACACCGGATAACAACTGAGTTTTTTGACCCAATGTTTATGTCTCAGAAGTGAGTTTTATACTGAAGGACATTTCCGTGTTTTTCAACTGAGACGCTCGTGGGCTATAACCTAAAAGTATTTTTGTGTGTCTCCAGGTATGAGCTGGGAGCTGCTCTCTTCATCGGCTGGGCCGGTGGTATCCTCTGCATTCTGGGGGGCAGTGTCTTCTGCTTCTCAGTTGCAGATTCTTTTTCAAGAAGGTTAGTATCACCAACGTGTTTGCATTATACAGTAGAATTTTTTTTTTAAAGCAACTTCTATGTGATTCATGTTTGTGAGCCCTAAAGGAGTTTGACTTGTAAAGATGAAGCTTTGCTGTTTCTCTTTGCAGCCACAGTCAGGCAAACTATATCTACAGAGGTGCCGCCTCACATTCGCACATCAGCGCTTACACCAGAGGGCAGACAAAGCCTGTAAAGGAAGGGCATGCTGCAGATAACAGCAGCTCCTCCAGGGTGCAGCACTTTGATAAAAATGCATATGTGTAAGCGAGTTGAATCCAAATCTTTTAAACCTAAAGTCCTTGGTGGACTTTTAGGAGTTTTATCTTCAGCATGTGAGATGTGACAGCAGCAGCGGTGGGCTCAGTCTAATGGCAGCTGAAGTCACTGAAACAGATTTGTGGCTCACCTGGATTTCAGTTTTAAATTTTTATTTATTTTTTTTTTAATTTTCTTCAAGGCAATGTACTTTAAATGTTTTCTGACATGGTTTACTCAACGTTTTCTTGTTTTTATGCCCTTTTATATGTTTTGAATATAAAAACATGAAAAGCGTAGACCAAAAATGAACTTGTTGGATCAAATATGGTCATAATTCTCTGTGTATTTCTATGAAATTTTTGAATTTTTGTTACTTTTATTTGCATTTTGGTTTAGTTGCTTGTACCTGTAACAGTATCAAAGCCATAATGACAAATTTAGAAACTGTAACATTTGATATATTTGAACAGTCATTGTGCATTTTTAGTTGTGTTTATATCAAAATAGATAAAAATATTGAGATCTGATTTTGTTGTAATAGTTTTTCCCTAAAGACATTTCAACCCCTCTTCAATGATTTTTTTCATAATCTCTGCAAATAGAAACATTAATACTACAGTCGTTAAATCTTGGACTTGCGTAATGGAGCAGTTGTCAGCACTGGTGCCTTGAAGTAAAAAGGTCAAGGGTTCAAATCCTGCATCATGGGCTTTTCAACATGGAGTTTGTATCTTTTTACCATGCATGTGAGGATTCTTCACGAGTATTTTGAGTTCCCTGTCCAGACCAAAAACATGGTAGGTTATGTAGCTACTTCAAATTTCCTCCAGGTATATAAGTAGGGATCGAAAATTACACAACGTATTTTAAGGTGATTCTATCACAAACAGTACAACACCTGGAAGTGGTGATTAGTGATGTTGCAGTCTTTTTTTCCCCTTTGGTTAAACAATATAGCACCTTGATGATGTAGTAATGGTGGCTGTTTATTTGCCCTTCTAAAATTTTCTAACCCGTCTAAGCAATAGTAAATGTTGTTACTTTACAATTTACAAAATCTCTTTACAAATTTGATGTCTTAAATACACTGATGCTGGCATGTATTGCAAATAGCAGTTAGCAACACAGAGTAATTGATTGGTAGACTTTTTATAAAACAGCTTAAGAAATCATATTTTTAATAAGCACAGGCCGAAAATTGTTGTCAGCTGTGGCATTGTCAAAGAGGATAGAAATAAAAAAATTAAAAAATAAAAAAACTGTTCTACATGTTTATGTATTGCATTACCTCTACCACACAGCTAGCCACTATAAGTTGTTGGAAAAATCTTCGACTTCCAACTCTAGTAAATACTTTATTCCAACTGAAGTATATACTAAGAAATTTGTTTTATGTACTAGAGGAGCCAAAACAATAATCAACTTTGTTCCGGTCAGCAAATTTTAAATTCTACAAGGAGCTCACAACCTCTTTGAGGTTCTGCACCAGTGGAAAAGTGGGAATGACACCAGTCTTGATACTCTGGATTAGCCACACCTGCATTATATTTCTAGCCTCACAATAGTTGTTAATGTTCACATAAAAAAAAGGTTCTTTTCAGATGGTCTGTTAAGAGCAAGTTGCAATTAAATGTGTTGTAAACAATATTCTTAGCCTGCAGTTCTGTGAGAAAGGCTTTTCCGTTCTTCCTCAGTATGTGATCGCCCAATGGGAATGTTTATGCCTTTTTATTTATGTTTGACTTGTTTGTAAAAGACGTTAATATGTACCACAACATGCATTAGTGCAGGAAATGGTACAACGTCCATGTTCGTGGTGGCAAAATATAGCAATAAAAATTAGCAGAAATTAATTTTAAAAAGTTGAAACTAAACAGTTTTCAAAGGCATTTTGGCCTGCAATAACAGAACAGCACAACGAGCTGCTACAGGAAATTGGAAAAAAATTAAAACATTAAACTCCTGTGACCAATTGCTTCAAAAGCAAGAGGAATGTTTGTATTTTTTGTAGATTTTTTTTTTTTTGTCAGAACCAACAGGCATACAATTCAGGATCTGCAACCTAATGTCAATAACAGTTGTTTAGATAAAAGTTTCTAACACGGATATGTCTATGAAAAGTCTCCTTAATACTGAGATAGATGTAGTAAAATGTTGTTTCTCTGTGCACACCATCAAAGGCTCCTCCCTCAACTATGATGGCTTGAGATGATGGGAAACAATCAAAACTAAAGACAGGCTGCAGAAGGTTTACTATAAACATCTTGCACAATGTCATACAGCCCTCTCCCACAAAAATAACACAAACACAGTGTCATCATCTCTATCCCCTATTATGACATATGGGACTTTTCCGACTCAAATGTAGACGTGTGAGCTCCAATCTCTTTTTGTCTTCACGCTGCTTTAGCAGATTTAGTCAATTCAGCAATGAAGAAGCGTTTCATACAAATATTTGGCTTCTTGACCTCTTCTTTGGGATGGCTGTTCATTCTGTGCACCATGGCAATGGACTACTGGAGAATCAGCCAGATCGGAGGAGAAGGTGGTTCCTTCATAATCAAGGTGGCCTGGTACTGGTCCAACCTGTGGAAGGACTGTTTCACCGACTCCACTGCCGTCACCAACTGTAGAGACTACGGGGTCCTCTGGAGTGTCTTGTGTAAGTTGTCTTCCTTCAAAAAATAAAGTTTACTAATTGTAAAATTGACTGTGTTTTAACAATAAATGTTGAGACACCCTCAAAGTGATATAAGGTGTCACAATGTTTTGAACAGCATACTGCATTTGCCTCAGCCCTTTTTGTAAGTAGTATGAGTCAAAAACTTTCACTGTTGTCTACATAATTGAATTTTTATAAATATCTGTATGAGCTTTTAGGCATTAACTCTTCAAAAACAATCAATGGAGAATTATCATGTCTGCAAGATATTACATATTCTAAAGATATACTTCACATAATTTCATTAAACACAATTCTGAATTCCAATTGTACTGTTGTACATCCTCTAACTAACTGACCAACTAACTAACTAACTCAAGGCAACCCAACAGTCATGTTTCTAGGGCTCTAAGCGGAGGATGGTAAAGCAGAGTAAACTGTGAAAACTCAAACTGCAAATACCATGCAGACAGACGCCGATCCAGGATTTAATAAACCCAGAACCTTCTCACAGCAAGACAAAAGTACAACCAATAACATTTTTTTTTTTTTTTTTTTGTTGCCGACAGATTACGTCCAGGCAGTTCGGGGGTTGCTAATGTGCGGCTTGACGATTGGATTCTTTGCAGTCATGTGCTGCTTTGTTGGGATGGAGTGCACTTATATCGGTGGACCGGAACCAACCAAAGATAAGCTGGTCTTTTCTGGAGCTGTTTTTCATTTTGTTGGTGGTGAGTACAAGAGTTCAGATGTGTTTTTCTCTAGAAAAAAAAAAATAAAAAAATGGAAGAAATGTTTTGCCTTCATTTATTTCTTGGTTTCATCAAAACCTTTCCACACAGGTGTGTCAAATCTTGTTGCCTACTGCTTATACATCAACAGAGTTGCCAGAACAGCTTTTGCTACCAATTTACCAGCAGGACAATTACGGTACGGCTTTTTTTAGCTACAGGAAAATACTAATCAAAACAGTTTTTTACTATTAAAAATGGGAATTGTGTTTTTCTTTTCTGTTTTCATTTTAGATATGAGTTAGGACCACCCGTATTTCTGGGTTTGGTGGGATGTTTTTTAATTTTTGGGGGGGCTGTTCTGTATGCTGTGACGGTCATCAAAGTAATCTACCCTGATAGGTATGTCAGCCGCTCACCTGTTCTTTCGTATGTAAAGAGTTGACCATTAACTTTATGTTTTGCTTTTTAGAAAAGTGATGGAGGTATATGGCAGACCAACATACATGCCCCCATCCTACAGGGGAAGAAGTTTGTACACGGGATACTATGAACCCTCCCGACTCTATGGGTCTTACTCCTCAGGACGATCAAGCATCAAGATCTCAAGGCTGTCTCAAGCTACACCAAAACTGCCAGAAAGAGATGCATTTGTGTAGTACCGAAGCTCTTTCAAGTCTCACAAAGTTCTGCAGCAGGGTTGTAAGAAAGTGTATAATGTCTAACTAAACTGAATGCAGTGATTTTGTAGCATTTTCTATCGTTACTATGTTTATTGTCACTGCTTTTTGTCACTTAGCCAATTGGTGTTTAGGTGCTAATAAAGGCAAAACCTGAGTTTTTGGATTTCACCATTTTTAAGCAATTCATATGACACTAAGTAAGGGTTGTTGTGAAATTGATGTGAAAATGTTCAAATATCTTTAAACTTGTAAGTCTGAGGTTGTGGCTTTTTAATTGGAGAAATGAGGTGCGCTCACTTTAGTCTCTCCCTCAAGCAAAGCTTCAAGTGTCTCAGTGTTTTGCTCATGAAATGCCAATAGGTTAGAGAAGAAGATTCATGGACAGATTGGGTCCTATTCTGCAGCAAAGTGGGTAATTTTCCAAGCTATCAGGGTGGAGTCAAATAGTAAAACTTTCTATTTTCACCCAATCTCTGATCTTCAACTTTGACCTTGAATTATGAGAGATACATGGATGGATGGGAAAACTTCAAACTCCTGGGGAATTTGAAGAAACTGATCTACATGTTCATGTTCACATTTCTGAGAAACCATGAACAAACACAGCATGCAGAAGCCTCTAAATTAACAGCACCTTATTTATGCAAATACACATAAAACTAAAATGAACAGGACACAAATCCCGTAGAGGGGTCTTCAGGATTGTTTAAAAACAAGAAACTAATGCAAAAGATGTGAATCAGTGCAAAAAGGACAAGTGTGAGTATAAAACTAAAGAATTAACATGTTACTTTTTTCATCATAGTAAACATTTCTCCGAATAACAAATATATCAAATCAAATATTGACCAATAAAATGTGTTGACCATTTTGCCAAAAAAACAAAACAAGAAAAAGCACTTCTAGTGTTAAAAATCTAAAACTCATCTTTAAACAAAAAAGGAAGGTATTTTGCTCTGTCTTGTCAGTTTTGAGACAAACAAGTGAGCGTTAAGAATATTTTGTGCCCTTTTTATTTGAGTATCTTTTCAATTATGACATTTTCATATAAAGGTTGGACAGCTTTTCTGAATAGAAATCAACTGTCCTTCATATGAAAAGCATCAACAATATGTTATTAGCTCATGTTCTGTGTTTTCCAAGTTGCGCTGTTTTTATCATGTTTACTCTTAATATTGTTATTTCAAGCAGCCATTATGAGTATCACTTTTTCTGGAGAAGCTGTTTTTGTTAATATGATCAGTATAATAAACACATTCTGTTGACTTTCAGTGAGCGGCAGTTTGATTTGTTATTTCTCCAACATACTTAGTAGAACTGCATGGACATTACTATAGATCATCATTTGTTTGAGCATAACGAGTCTTCTCAGAGTGCCACATTTGACTTTGATAAACTCTGAGGGAACGAGCTGACCAAAACCATATCATGCTGGAACGTTCCTGGGTATAAACATAAAACATAATAGCTCAAGCAATCTTTACAAAACACAAAGTACACTTCAAGGCAAAACATGTGATGATGTACACAAACATGGCTGAGTGCGTGTGAGTGTGTTTTTCCATCTTAGAGCAGAGACGAGCAGGGAGCTTTGAATAGGTCTGAAACTGAGGTGTTCCCGAATCTCAGAAGCTTGGATTGTTATTTTACATCTGAACCTGGGGGGGCGGCACCATGGGTTACAGGACTGTGGTGATGTACACAGAGATCGGCTGCTTTGTGGTCTGTGTAGTTGGGTGGATTTTGGTCTGTTCCACTCAGCCCATTGAGATCTGGACTTGGTCTGAGGTCAGCTCTATTGTCCTGACATCAGCAAACTACTTCTCCAACCTGTGGAAAGATTGTGTTTCTGACTCCACCGGAGTCTCTGACTGCAAGGGAATCCCATCAATGCTGGCACTGAATTGTAAGTACGACATACAGTATCCTCTCAAAAGTACACCTTTAAGCTTATTCAGGTTTCTTTCCCTATGACAAATTTCAGTGCATTACATTTTGTATTTCTGTAAAAACGATTCTGATAAAATGGTGCATAATTGTGAATGAAACTCAAGGGACACCATGAATTCAGCCCTATAATAACACCATCTTTATATATACAGCTGCAAGTTTTTCTAGTCTATGTCTCTACTAGTTTTAAAGATGGAGACAAAAAGCTTTTGCTAATTCTTTCTCAAAAAATATCTCCAGCTGAGACATTTAGACAATTCTCTAGTCTTGCCACACATTCCCAATTAGATTTTGTAAACCAGTGTTTTTCAACCCTGGTCCCAAGGATCCACTGTCCTTCTGCTTCTACAGATCTAACTTAAAAGAATTGGTGATTGAAAGAGTTTCTGCAGGACTTGATGGGATGAGGAGAAGGATAAAAAATTATTTGAATCAGGTGTGGTTAGATGTTTCAGAAACATCTAAAAGACATCTAAGGACTGAAGGTGCTGACTATTCCACAACCAGGACCAATATCCTGCTCAAAAGTAAAGCTTCACTTCAGTGTCAATTTGCTTTCATGTGAGACCGAAATCAAAAGTGTCAAACATGTTTTTCTAAAGGAATATTCTGGATTTGGCTTCACCCATCTTTCAGTCATTGACCAATTTCCGTTGTCCGCACTGAAGAAAGGCATTCCTATAGCATGGTTAGAGCGATGGGCTTATTATGGGATACAAACTATTGACCTATACATCTCTGATTGATGCTCTCCTTCTCTTAGCGCTCAGGTTAGACAGCTGGCCAATTACCTGATAGGTTTGCAGTTGTGTCAATGACAGATTTAATAGTGTTTTTGTGAAATTTTCAATTCTTTTTAAAATCTCTTCACAACTTTCTCCCTGGTAGCTCTGATGCGTTTCTGCTTCTGTTTGTTCTCTGATGTTCACTAACAAACCTCTGAAGTCTTCAAAAACAAACAGATGCAGTTATACTGAAATCACCTGTGTGTGATCTGGTAAGTCACACACAGGTGGATCATTTCTCAAGGTTGATTATTAAACTAAATTTTTTAGGGGCATCAAAGTAAAGGGATAAATAGAAATGCAAGTATCACTTTTCCAGAAAACCATATATCTTTTTATTCTTACATTTTTCTATTATGAACAACTTTGTGTTAGTGTAGTACACAAAAGCATAATAAAATACATTGAGATTTGTGGTTCAGGGGGTATGTGTACTTTTTCAATACCCTGTTTGGTTAAATACTAAACATATTCAAACTGTTTTGCTTTTCAACAGGGGACATTCATATGTGCCGGGCTCTCATCATCATCTCTATTATTTTGGCTTTCTTTGCATCCATCTTGGTCTTAGTGGGAATGAAGTGCACTAAGATTGGGGGCTCAGAGATTACCAATGCAAAAGTGACCTTTGCTGGAGGGATGACCTACCTTATAGGAGGTAAAACCCAGAAAGATCTCAGTGGGATAAACAAAATGTTTCAGCATTTAAAGTAATGTCCCTGTATCATTTCAGGACTGTGTGCAATGGTGGCATTCTCATATTATGGAAACAAAATCAGATCAGAGTTTGATAACCCAAACTATATGGAACAGAAGTATGTGCAACCCATTAAATAGTTAACGTTTGTCTGCAAATACACATCAACAGCTAAGAAGCGTTTTTCTCTTTAACCAGGTTTGAGATTGGCGTTGGAGTCTTCATTGGCTGGGGTGGTTCCACCTTACTTCTCACTGGAGGCCTTATCTATAGTATCTTAGCAGGGAGCGAAGCCTTCAAATCAAGGTCAAATACTCATATTAAAACGTTTTCAAAAAAAGAAAAGAAAAACATTTGTCCTTGTCATTGTTCTCTAAAATACAACCTTATATCTGTTGTATATGATCTTCACAGGCCAGAGAAGGACCCCATCACAGAGTATCCTGCTTACACGTTTGTTCCATCGAGAAAGAGCTACGCATCATCGGCTCGCACACAGATCACAGGAACTAAGAAGTCGAGGAGCTCCAGCGGAAGCAGAAACAGCAGCATCTCCGTCATCTCAAGCACAACAAGGAAGACGGGCAGCAACGTTTATGTCTGATTTTCGCCTACAGTTTCATGAAAAAGTACAGTCCTTGCAGATTTGATCTGTTTTTGCTTTTTTTTTTTTTGTCAGATAAACATGTTTCAGATTATTTAACAAATACTTTTTCCTCATCACTGTACTGTGTTGGAAAGCAACATTTTCTTTGCTGTAGAATATTTTTTGACTTGGTAGTTTTCACAAACCATCAAAAGGATAACCCCAAAAGGCTAAATGCTATTTTTAAACAGGTGTATTTATTATTGAGGCAGATTTTAAAGATTGCTTATATCCCCAAAGGGATAATAAATCATAAAATGACTACAATTTAAACAAGTTAGATTCAGTCAGTCAATTATGCAAATTTTGAAGCAAATTTGTTTGTTTTGCTTAGGATATTTGTTAAGTGATTAAATTTGCTGAGGTAATGAAACAGTTTTTGTCTTTTTTCATGTCAAAACTTTTAAACTTCGCAAAATGTACTTGGCTCTAATCTACGACCTACATTTCTGAGCAATTCAAAGCACTGTTCTGTGTTCCTTAATACAAAGCCTTAGAAATACAAGAAATTAGAGCTGGTCAATTCAAAACAACAAAATATTCATTCAACCTGCGATCCATAATATATCCCACAGAAGTGTTCCATGGCCCCCGTTTCTGCTACATCCTGACACCCCTTGGTACTCTACTAAATTCAATACAATTATGCAGATGTTATCAAAACATTTAATGCGAACAATGCAGTCAAGTTAAATTTCTATCTAGGAAACCCAGCGAATTTTATCAAGTTACTGGGAGGAAAGCTCCAACAGGACCTGCGGTGAGTGGGCCATTTCTTATGACTGACTGAAAAGATACAAGAATTTGAAAACAGAATCCAGAATCAACAAGAACTAGAGACTAAAACAATATTGGAAGTACAGCTAGAGTATGACACAACTATAAATAAAAGTTGTGTCTATCTACCTCAATTCTGAGAAAAGAAGGGAGCATCATTTAGATTTTTGAGGAGCTACAGAGATCCACAACGTAGGTGAAAGTTTGTCGACAGCAGAGATACGCGTGCCCTCCATTAATCAGTTTTGGGAAGAAAACAGCAAAACAAGTCATGTTTACAGTTTGCTACAAGTCTGTCATGTAGAGATGAAGCAAAGAAGGTCTTATTGTCAATTAAAACCAAAACTGAACTTTTTACTCTACATGCATAACTAACACTGTGGTCAAGCCATTCTTATGGCTTGACCATACAGTGGTTTACAGATTCATGCTGTGCGGATGTTTTACTTTGTAAGCACGTCAGAGCTGATGTGGATGAGAAGATGGGTGTTGCTAAATACAGGGTAACCCTGGAAGAAAAGAGATCCAAAAGAGGTGAGACTTGCATGGGATGGGATTTTGTTTTCCATCACCCTCCACATGCAAAATAAGCAGGATAAACAGCTAAAAAAGTAAGTTATAATTTTCAACATGGGAGGTGTTGAGAACGTCATGTTGCATCACTATATTTTTGTATCTCTAACAGTGAGATGGACGTACTATCTAAATCGCAAGGGAACACTCCCAAGCACGCACAGACCGTTTTGTGCTGCCGTGGCTGCTTTCCGTTGAGCCAAGCGTTATGGGCGGGGCTTAACGCGCCACCCAGCCAATCAGTGGCCCCCACGACCGGACAACGGAGAGCGCTGCTGTGCGGCGACTGCTGTGGAGAACTGGGGAGCTATGCACAACAGTGGAAAGCAACACATGGGACAGCAGAGAGCTAAGCTAAACAGCTGGTAAATCATCTCCTGACAGCTTGGGTTATACCGAGAGAAGACCAAATTCAACCATGGTTTCCATCGACCATGTAGCTCACAAGATACTGACTTACATCCCATATGTTCTTGTTTTGATTGACATGCGATATCAGGGTAAGAGTTGCTAGTTAGCTTTATTCAAATATCCATGGTTACTGTCTTTGTAACGGTGACATTTACTGTAACCGTTATCCATGGGTCAAATTGACCTGTGATTGGAGTTCTGGCGTTGTTAGTTTGCTAGGTGGCTAGCTGTTTTGGCTCACCTTAAGCTAGCTAATTATAGTGGTTTAGCTCGCTTTTGTTTGTAAGTTTCTCTCTGTGTTTGACTCTGAAAAATAATAAAATCTAACTATATTGACCACTAAACAAGTGAGCTGACTTTCACCGTGGAGAAAAAGCTTCACAGCTGGTCGGTTATAAAGTTTGAGAGCGATAGAAATCTTGTTTTTTAAAACAAAAATTTTGTTGTTCCAATTTTTTATAGCGGTAATTTGCATTTTTTGTAAAGAGTGATCATGAGACAATCTATTAATTTAAAATGCAATAAAATTAGTAACTTTTGTTATTAACATAAATGTAAATCATACAATTAGCAATTTAGTCTTAATCGATTTTGCAAAACAAGTTTTGCAACTTGTTTTGCAATTGAAGTTGCTAACTATAATTCACATTAGCTAACCGTTTACTCTGCTGTGACATCTGTTATTTTTGCTACATTTCCTGCATGGTCGTTAAAGAGCAAAGTGACAGATTGCATAAGGCTGCTTCGTTATTTTATACCTGCAAACTCACCTGGTCTAACTCTGCCTGCAGCAGGCTCTGTCGTAACAGCTGTTATGTTTAAAGGGATGGAAGAGGAAATTATAATCCATTATGGGTTCTCTTAGAGACATATATACGTCTCTACAATTAATAGGTGAAATGCAATTTTTGAGGATTAATTTCATAATTGAGCAACTCCAATTTTCACAGTAAATCCAAATCTTTAACAAGCCAGACTGGGATATTTCAGAAAGTAAAAAAATAAAAGTAAAGCAAATAATCCTTGCACTCAAGAGGCAGACTTTGTGAAAAGCAATGTTTTTTGTTTTTCTTAAAACTTGTGGGCCTGATTGTTTTTGTATGTGTACACATTGTTGTTATCTCTTCGTGTGTTTCCAGGAGTGAAATGCGGGAAGGATGGAAGTGTCGACAATCACATGGAAATGGGAAAGAAACTGCTTGCTGCTGGACAGCTGGCTGATGCCCTCTCACATTTTCATGCTGCTGTGGGTGAGTAATGGAAATAAAAAAAGCATGTTACATTTACTCAATAAAATGCATTTTAGGAAAGATGTGTGGTTGTATTTCCTGCCATTTTCCCAGATGGAGACCCCAAGAATTATATTGCGTACTACAGGAGGGCTACAGTGTTTCTTGCAATGGGAAAATCAAAGTCTGCACTGCCAGACCTAAGCAGAGTCATTGAACTCAAACCAGACTTCACATCTGTGAGTTTTTATCTCAGAAGCCTGAAATAATTTATTACTCTTATGCTTTGTCGTATTGCACTGTCAGCAAGTTTAGTATTTTTTTTTTTTTTCTTTTGCAGTAGTTCAAAAACTAACTTCTCCATTTCTCTTCAAAGGCACGCCTTCAGAGAGGAAACCTTCTTCTGAAGCAGGGAAAGCTGGACGAAGCAGAAAGTGACTTCAAGAAGGTGGTAAGTATAGTTCTATGTTTAAACTAAACAAAAGCAAGACTTGTCCAGGAGGGGTCAGTGTTGATCTGTTAACCTGATCTCCCTCATTCCAGCTATGGAGGCATGCAAGTATGGTTAAAAAAAGAAAAAAAAGATTGCATTTCCTTTGCAAAAGAGAACATTTGTTGAACAATATACTGAGCAGAATTACCTTGTAATCAACATTATTGGTTCAGCAGAACAATAATTGGTTCAACAATCAGGTTCAGCAGAACAATGAGTTTAGTTATGCTTTGTTTTTTTATGAGTTTCTCAGTAGTAGGTTGCGCGGAAAAGCAAATTGGAAATAAAAAACCATAAGAACATTTTGAATAGCATTCGGACTGTTTATTATACATTGTCCTTCAATCATTATTTTTCTTATCACCTTGAATATGATGCTGTCCTTCTGTACCATGTTTTGATATAAAAACTACTCGCGTCCCATTTGAGCGTTGGAAGGCTTTCAGGTTCATCCAAACATCATTTGTAATAAGATTATAAACGTAATTATGAGGAAAGACCATATTCATTAAAACAAAATGTTTGCTTGACACAATGCTTCTGGTGTTACTTCAGCAATCTGTATAGATAAGACTCATTATGCAGATCAGAAATATTCACTTTTAAATAAAAGTGAAGACTATTTCTTTTCCAAGATTAGTGATTTTACTTAAAAGAATCACAAAAGGTGTCAAAACAGAAACTCCTTGTTTGAATTTGCTTCCACATTTCCTCCTTACTGACTGATGAGCTGCGTTTCCTCTGGAGAGTCCGTTTAAGGTGGTGAAACCTTTTACTGTAATAACGTCAAGTAACCTGGCCAGAGGTGGACACTGTCCTGCTGTTTCAGCAGTCTGCAGCTGTAGTCCAACCTAATGCATCACATTTATGTTCCACTCTAAGCTGAGTTTGCAGGAATCCCTTGAAAGGGTGGTTGGGTCTTCCTATGCAGCATCTCAGTCATTAGCAGATATTGCTCTGGTAAATATGAAAATCTTTACAGCTAATGGGTTTGAGGAGCAATGTTTGGAGAGGAGGCAGCCAATGGCAGGGAAATCATAGGTGACTTCAGCTTTCGTTAGGATTTTTGGAGGGTTTCTTTGGGCTCTGTTGTGCCTGCAGCATTTAAAATTCAGATCTTCCTCATTCTGGTTGTAATTCAAACAGAACTAACAGATGCAATGCCTCGCCTTAAAATGATTCCAGCTCAACTCCAACCCTTCGAACAAAGAGGAGAAGGAAGCTACGAGCCAGCTAGCGAAGTCCGATGAACTTCAGCGGCTCGTGGCCCAGGCGCACCGCAGCTACAGCAGCAAAGACTACATGGCAGCTGCTGCCCAGCTTGAGGCGATAATTGAGGTAAGAAGCATCGCCTCTGTTGTCATTACTGCAGAGTGTTCACCGTGTTTGCGAAGTCGCCTCCAGATGTTTGCATCTGCCCGTTCCCCAGACCTGCGTTTGGGATGTGACCTCTCGTGAGATGAGAGCAGAGTGCTTCATTCAGATGGGAGAGATGGGGAAGGCCATCAGCGACCTCAAAGCTTTGTCCAAGCTGAAGAACGACAACACCCAGGCTTTCTACAAGCTCAGCACCATCTACTATAACCTCGGAGACCATGAGATGTCACTCAAGTAAGGAGGGCCTTTGTGAGTTTTGTTTTGCTACATAAACACTTTTTCTGAAATGAATTTTTAGAAGTATTTGCTGATATTCTTTAGTCAACCTGCAGTTCTTTGCAAAAGTCTTCATATTGATTGAACTGTGTTAATATTACAACCATAAATTTCAGTTGCAAACTGATTGACTTTACCTACAAAGTAGGTTACTTCGGAAGGTTATTTAAGAGTATCTGAGTAAAGAAGGCAGATTTTTATTTATAAGAGTTTAAAAACCATTTACATTCCTAAAGGATGATTTGAAGTTTGTGGTTTTAATGTGACAGAACATGAAGAACTTTATGGTGCATAAATTCTTCTGCAAGACACTGTAACTCTGTTTGAATCTGCCACTCTCTCTTGGTTGTTAGAGCCAGAAAATCAGTCATTTCAAGCACAGTTCAGTGTAAACGTAGCAAGAAACCAGTGAAATATTTCTGTAATAAAAAAAGGAAAGCGTAAAGTCTGCTCATCTCCTGTGACTTGCAGTGAGGTGCGCGAGTGCCTGAAGCTGGATCCGGATCACAAGCAGTGTTTCAGCCATTACAAACAGGTCAAGAAGCTCAACAAACAGATCCAGTCCGCAGAGGAGCTCATCCGAGAGCAGAGGTTTGTGTTTCGGACCGGCGCTTTAAGAAATGTGTGCTGGCTTGAAATGGTTACAGTGAAATGCTTCAAGGGGCCTCAATGTGTTTTAATATCTTTTATGTATTCCAGTAAGAATGAAATATCTCTTCTGAATACCAGAGGTTACATCAGCTACAGTCTCTTTATGAATACTGAAGCACTCCCACTTTTTGGTTTCATACACATGCCTGCAAGCCCTATCTTAACGTGAATGGCTGTCACATCAAATTTGACTGACTTAATGTACAATATTCATAAGACTGGATGTGGAGAATGAAGCTGCATGACATGCAGCGTTCTGCTAGCTGACACGTTGTCCTGATCTTGAAGGTTTGAGGAGGCAGTGAGTAAATATGAAGCCGTTATGAAGACTGAGCCCAATGTTCCCCACTTCTCTGCTCTGGCCAAGGAGAGGATCTGCCACGCGCTTTCACAGGTCGGAGCTCTCACTGCTGCCCCAAAACTCGCTCTGTATTATTTTATTTAATTTTTTTACATGAATACTAACTGAACCATTCTGTTTGTGTTCTGAGCAGGCTCTGCAGGGGGCCAGGGCGGTCTCGGCGTGTAGCGAAGTCCTGCAGTCGGATCCTGAGAACGTGAACGTGCTGAAGGACAGAGCCGAGGCCTACGTTCAAGACGAACAGTATGAAGAAGGTAAGCCTGTTGGCTCGACCTCTCTGTACTTTATTACATTTCAGCTGTGTCTGATATTTTCCCGCTTGTAAACGTCTCTACTCAAATATCTGATTATAACAAAGAAAACAACTAAAACACTTAAGTCTTCTACCTTTAAATGTAAAAATATACAGTGTGTGGCAAAGCTTTGATACTCACGTTTTGTCTTGTTACAACCACAAACTTAAGCGTATTCCATTAAGTGATAGAGCAACACAGAATGGTTCATAATTCCCAAGCGGAAGGAAAGTCAGAAAATGTAGTGCCAACTGAACTCCTTCTGGAGTTGCCTGTAAACTCTGAGTAATTTATTTCTGTATAACTACAGAAAAAAAAACCCTAGAAGGGTTATTAGAGAACATTAGTGTGTTGGGGGAGGAAGTCCCACAACACACCAACGTGTTTCTAATCTTTTATTAGAAAAAGGGGTATGAATAATTTACTATCAGCTAATTATTAAGCTTGCTTTTTTACATTTTTTTTGGTTTCAGAATAATGGGATTCCTTAACTCTAAGTAACCTTGTTGAATTGACTAAAGAAAAAAAATTTTGGCATGAAAGCATATAATTTTAAGTAGCAGATGCAATCTTTATATGGCTTACCATTTGACTCTGAATTCATATGTATGGCTTTAGTATGATGTTAAAACTAAGGTAAAGCTTCTGAAAAATGTTTTTTATTATTATTATTGGATGTCTTTACTCTTCTACAAAAAGCTCCGCTGATGGTAACTGTAATGGCACGGTCTTACCACAAGGGGTCCCTGCTGCATCACAGCATAAAAACAGTTAACAGTTTGACTTTAGTATTTCAAAATCGGGTTCTCATCCAGAGATCTGCACAGAATCGTAGCTTTTCCTAGGACTCCTCCTCCTTTTCAAGTGAAATGCAAAATTTACTTTTATCTAAAATGACAACTCTGGACAACTGAGGAACAGCAAAGTACTTTTTTTTTAAATCCTGGTGATATCTCTATGTTGGGAGTGGCTTAACATGATGAGTGTATGTCATGGCCAATATACTGGCTGTATATTACTCTTGAAGCTCTGACTCCTGCTGAAGTTCATACATTAAGTCTCCCCCAACTTCTTTGCGTGTGTACTTTTTTCTTCCACTCAACTTTTTATTCGTGCACACAAATGCAGCACTCTGTAAAGGATCTGCCTCCTTGGCATGGATTCACTCTCCTTGTGTGTGCTGGTGACCATCTGCTGGACAGCTGTCCACAGCAGTGGTGTCCAAAGTCAGTCGTCCAGGGCCGGGATCCTGCCTGTTTTAATTCTCTTCCTTGTTCAACTCACCTGGATAAAATGATAGCTCGTTAGCAGACTTCTGCAGAACAGCAGTTGCGTTTCCATTGGCCATATCATTATGCAATATGACACATTAGAAATAAATTCACTTAATGGAAACATGGCAATTTCGAAGAAAAACAAAAAAAAACCTAGATTTTTTTTTATTTTTTTTATTTTTGGCATTAGGATGAGGTGGTTTTCAGTTGTATTAAAATTGGCTTGTTTTGCAAAACTGTAATTGACACACTTTTTTTTTAGCATCACACTTTTTTAGCACCATTGGCATGATGTTGCCACTGGTGCAGACCATGAAGAAGACGACAGGAAGCAGTTGGGAGGTGCTTATTGAATGGAAACGGCACAATTGCGTAATTGTTTTTATATATAGTGGAATACTGATAAAGTTTTCCACATATTCGTAGTGAAAACGCAGCTAAAGAATATTGCATAGGTAGGAACAGGACTAAAACCCTTGAGGACTGACTTTGGACACCACTGGTCAGCAGTGCCTTGAGATCAGGGGTTTGAGACCACTACCCTAAATGTACTTTTTTTAAAATTTATTTTACAGAACAGCATTTTATTAGCTACTATAATAAGTCAACAAAAAAAATTATGTTTAACTTTCTTAATTTAATTACTAAAACTTTAACATGATCTTTTTAATGCAATGAAGTGCAGCTGTGAATTAACATACTTCAAAAACACAATTCAGAGCTCCGCTTTATTCTTTGCCAACAATTTTTAAAACGCAAAGAAGACACATTAGAAATTCGTGTGTTTCAAGCCCACTTCAGGATGCCGAGTCATGTTGGATTTCACTTTTAGATTTTACTGAGCCAACATCTCATAGGTGCTAGTTGTAAAGGTCGGAATGCACATAAATGGAGTAATGACTGCAACAAAACAAAAACATTAATTTAAGCTTCCTGCTCCTTTATTTTAGTTCCTTGCAGGTCCAAACAAACCCTCAGACATTTTGTAATTAAAAAATAAACCATCTTGTAAATCTCTCCAATAAACCCCATCATTCTGTAAAGTCAGCCAAGAAATAATAAGATTCATCTTCGAGCTCCCCATCTCATCTGCAGAAAAACCCTCACTGAGATTAACTTGTGCTGTCATTAACGCGACTCGAACGCATCAGCCGTTAAGAGACGGCGGACCGCATGTGGGGCCTTAATGTGTCAGAACACATGGGCGCTTAATTCACCTGGGTTCGCCTCGCAGGGTAAACACGGCTCAAAGCATCCAGACCTGTGCTCACAAACAGCCTGAAGCCGTCTCTGCTTCCTGCTGAATGAGTTTATATCAGGAGTGAAGAAGCTGCACATGGAACCTATTAAATTAATGTGACATCGATAAAACAAGAGCATGTAGGCCAACATTTATGAAGCAATAGGAGCTACTAAAGGCAAATAATGGCAGATATTTGGGTAGTTTTCAGCACTTTCTGAACGTGGAAACGTGAGTAATTTATTTAAAGCAGCTTGACATTTTAAGGTGTAGAAATTCATCTGCTGATCCCTCAGAGATTTACAGTTTTCTTCACGTTTATATAGACCATTTCTTCCTCCACTCTCATTTCTTATAAAGTTGAATAAGTTGTCAACTTTCCTGACATTTGCTTAGCATATCCGTGTTATTTTTTTGTATTATCAATTTATCAGTTCTTTTTTTTTTTCTTTCAGGCACAAGCCCTTTCGACTGCTTTTAGACCTCTGCATGCAATCTGCAGTAAAAAGCCATTTTAATTAATCACTTCTCAGTCAGTAGATGCATTTAAATCAGCCCAGGCCACGGCTCTTTGTGTCAGCCAGACAATAATGTAATATCCTGGAGGAGCCTTTTTCCATGCGTACCGGCTGTTAACATGCATCGCTGTGATTGCCTCCGCTGTTATTTTTTTAACATTTTTCTTGTGGCTGGCTGAAATTGAATTCACGTGTTCTGCATGCTGCGCTGCTGTTCCTAAAGCAACTCTTTCAGCCTCCTGTTGTTCAGTCACACAGAGGAACGCAAGCTTGAAGCATTCGATTTTCCTTAAGTTTGCCACAAATTCTTAATTTCAGTGAACTAGCTAAATTAATAAAAAAAAAAAAAAAAGAATTCTGTCTCTGAAAGGACTTTATGTTTAGACGTTGTTGTGAGGTACGTTTATTTTTTGCAATGCTTCCTTTTGATTATGATGTAGGAGGAAAGTCATGTGGCTCAAGCTCAGTGGATGGAGAATGTTTTTAATGTCTTGCCAAGGAATGAAATGAATTTAATTCTGGACTTTGACTAGGCTGTCCTAACGCATCAATATGCTTTGATGCGTTAGAAGCTCTAGTTATATTTTCACCCCAGTCTCAATTGTTTTGTTTTTTTTAAGCCTCTAAAAGATTTTTTTTTTTTTTGTCCATTCATCTTCCCACCTCTAATAGTTTGATGCTGCCACCAGCATTTCCTTTCAGCTGTATTTATACTGAGATTGAATTACACACAGGTGGACTCTATTTACAATTTGGTTACACTGACTGGATTTTATTTAGGGGTGCTGAAGTAGAGGAAATTGAATATGAATGTATGTAAACATTTTGGACATCATTTAATCCTTTTTTTCAATTTTCTGTTGGACCAACAAAGTCCCACTAAAACGCACAGAAGTTTTCAGTACTAACTTCACAGAAAGAAAAAAAAAAGGTATTAAATATTATTTTTCTCTTTTTCTTTCCAGCCATTAAAGACTATGAGACTGCAGCAAAACACAGTGAGAACGACCATGAGATCAAAGAAGGCCTGGAAAAAGCTCAGCGACTTTTCAGACAGTCACAAAGGAGGGATTACTACAAGATTCTTGGAGTGAAGCGGTGTGTGCTGATCACTGGATTTAGGAAATTTAGTTTGGATTTTTTTCAGGGGAGCATTAATTAGAATTGGGATGTTTTAATTTTAATTAAGGACGTGTCAGGAAGGAATGTTTTTCATTCAAGAGCAATTTGTTTTATACACAAAAGTTTAGAAAAACAAATCCCTACAATCAAACACTACTTGAGCCACTATTGAATCATTTTGCTTTTGAAAATGCTTGGTTTTCTATACAGGAACCGGAACACCCACTTAGAAACCAAAAGTATTTTTAGCTACAGTTGAGATGTGGTGGCTGTTCGTATTTTTTGTAAAATGTGCTGATAATGCTTTCTTCACGCTCACAGAACTGCCCAGAAAAAAGAGATTATCCGTGCCTACAGAAAACTGGCCCAACAGTGGCACCCTGACAACTTCCAGGACCCGGAGGAGAAGAAGAAAGCAGAGAAGAAGTTCATAGACATCGCTCAGGCTAAAGAGGTTCTCACCGATCCAGGTAAGGACGACGCCTGCAGCCTCAGATGCTATTGGTGCCCATCTGGCAGAAAATGGCTCCTTTCTGGTATTTAATTTGTCCCCTTGGAATTATTATCACACAATCAAGCTTGGCTGATTCAAACAAAAAAAAAAAAGATTTTACGTCCTAAAATTACACTTTTTAGTCAGAATGAATCCCATGTTAGAGGCAGTAGGATTTGACTCTTAAGAAAAACATGTGTTCGCCACTCAGCATTTTAGCCAAGTTAGGATGCTTAAACAAGTTAGCAAAAAGACGATGTGTTCAGTTTCACTAGAACTTCAGATAAATGTGTGCTTTCTAGAAATGAGAACCAAGTTCGACCATGGCGAAGACCCCATGGATCCAGAGAGCCAGCAGGGCCACCATCACCCGTTCCACGGAGGTTTCCACGGTTTCCAAGGTTTCAACCCGTTTGGCTCCGGACCCTTCAACTTCAAATTTAGCTACAACTGAGAAGTCTTGGTATGAAGCAGAACTGGAGCGGATTTTCCTTTCCTCCCTATTTGAAAGGGAGCTCGCTGGCATAAAAAAAACATGTCAGTTCCTAAGTGTCAGAAAAATATGGAGCGAATGGTGACTTTAATTAAAAACTCATCTCTGTTGTTGAATAATGCAACCTCGAGTGTAGCCCGGGGGTTGGGGCGGGTATATCTGTATCTGCCTCGTGTGCAGCAGCTTATTTGTCAGCATGAAGTTCATTCTGACATTCGGATGGTTTCCATGTGTTACGCACTCTGCAGTTCACATCCACTCACCTGATTAAATTTATTCATAAACACTATTTTTTATATGAATGGATTTTTGCTGAACTGTAAATAAAAAAAGCTATTTATGTACATGAATCTGGATTTGGTGAATTGCTATAAGAAACAGGAAAACGCACCTGGTATATAGTTAGAAACATGCATACTTTTGTAATTTACTGAATCCATCCGTCCACTGATGACCTGTGAGATAAGAACTTAGATTTGATAGCAAAAGTTTATTTTATTTTTTTCTGTCCACCCTCTCATTACATAATATTAATAAACATTGCTTTTTGACATTTTACAATAAAACAAAGGTGTCCTGAGAGCAGCCTGGATAAACCTGTTTAAAAACATCAAATTTTCAAATGGAAACACTAAGTGTTGGCTTGATTTGAGCAGCAATGCATCCTGTTAATCCTGAGACAAAACTCACTGTACTTTTTCAGAAAAAGTCGCATAATTAACATAGAAATAAGTAAAAATTTGACAAAAACATCACTTGAGGATTCTTTGTTCTGATGGGAACGCTGAAGCTGAGTGCCAAAGACAGACCACCATTTGTCCAACTCCACTCTGTAAACACATAGGCTTCCCCCATTGGCTGCCTTCTCTCTGAGCACAGACTCGGTGTACACTACCAGTTAAAGAAACGGTACACATAAAAAGCTGGCAAATAACCTCCTCCCTACTGATAATAGTTACTTGATGAAAGTTATCTGAATGTGTGCACATAGTTGTATTCCAGATGTTTAAAAGTAGGGAAATTTTGGTAAGAAGAAAAATAGTTGCCATAAAGAATTGCAGCAAATCTGTGCTGAACATGTACATGACCACCACATCTACAAGTTCAGATGCTGAGGAATTTACAATGTTAAAAATACCTTAAATATTCTTTCCTCTATGGTTTAAATCCATGAATGAGACAAATTTAAGCCCTCCGTTAAGCTTTCCATAGTTTCCTTATAAAAATGTTGTAGGACTAAATTAAATAAGAATAGTGTGGAACTGGATCAAAGTATTTTCTAAGTCTTGAAGGAAACAGACTGTTAAAAAACTTCATATTTTAAGGCTGTACTACCTTCCCTGCTGTCTACATGATGCTATCTGAATTTACCAAGCAAGTCACCCCAATCGGAGCACTTTATGCTTGTACGTATATGCAGGATGTCCAAGTTTAAATTTTCTCCCCTGTAAAGATAACCTACTACAACTGATGTAGTTGCATTTATAAAATGCGGCAAAAAATTAGCTGTGAAATCTTAAAAACAACCAGTGAAAAGCAGGTAACTGATGGGATTTACATGGTTGTGTTATTAGGAAATAGTGAATGATCTGCGAACTGCTAGGTGAGAAAACAGGCATGCAGATAAAAAGGTAAGTACTACTGGAACATGTAGCTGGTTGTTGGAGCTGCCAAGTGAGAAGTGATCAGTTATAGGTGGGTGGAGTTTAACAAAAGGCGGACTGTCTATAATGCAGTTTGTGAAATCTAATAACGGTAGACTTTGGTTTGGCACTACAGACGCAGACAACATCGTCTCCACTTGGTTCAGATAGAGAACAATAACAAGACAGGTGTGTTTGTTATGTTTTAAATACTGACATGCATTTAGAAATGTGCCTTCTCTACTTGTACAGTGCAACATATGCCGAATGCTTCCCTTAAAACAAACATGATGTGGTGCTTTAAACGTTCTGTTTCCAAGACTCTCCAATAATTGCTGTCTGCCAGTAGAGCTTCAAGCTGCGGGTTTCTGGCTGCCCTTTCACAATTAAATCCTTTGCTGAGTTTGTGAGATTTTTACCGACTTCAGAAGCAGAAATGACATCTCTGAAAATATCACATCCTCTTCATCCGGCTGGGGAGGTAACACTCCACAGCTATGTTTAGCTGGAACTGCCTGTCTTCAAGCTTCACAGGTGGCCTGCGTGCAAAAAGGTGCTGCCTGCTTCCTCTTCACCATGCTTCTGGCAGACGCTAAAGTTCATCGCGCCGGTTCTCTGCTGCAGGAAAGGAATGTCGAAAATGAGCACTTAATATGAGAGAAAAATATAAAAAATCTAGATGTGAAAAAGGTTAAGTCGTGCTGAGGAATAACAGACAAAGGCTGCAGTTTGATTAATACAACAGGAAAGCATTGTGGAAGGACATCTTTTCCCTCCTCCTTTACCTTTCTTACGTAGTGAGGGGGTTGGAGTCTGTTCCTGGACTCGTCTCAGCATTTCTTTTATCTCCTTGTCATAATCTACCCACTCAGGCACGATCCTCGCTGCAGCCATCAGCTTGGGCTCTTTGGTTTTAGGATTATTACACTGCACCAGAAAAACAGACCAACACATCGCTCACACATCACCAGTGGCACTTTGTCCGAACAGGTCAGCTCCCCAGTCCACGGGCAGTCTGCGACGGGCATTTGCACCTAATTTGATTTCCAATTTGGTTAAAAGGACATTACGCCCGTTCTTGTGTCTGAGTAACCAAGTGGTGACCTACACCGCAGTGAGACAATGCTTCCTATTTCAGTCTGCTGGAGCACATCCAGTAATTCTCCAAATTAGTTTAGGACACTGCAGGATTGCCTGGTTGCCTGCTAAATGCCAAGTGCCTTGTGGACATTAGTGGATGGGAATACACTCAAACAT
This sequence comes from Gambusia affinis, assembly GCF_019740435.1. Classification (NCBI taxonomy): domain Eukaryota; kingdom Metazoa; phylum Chordata; class Actinopteri; order Cyprinodontiformes; family Poeciliidae; genus Gambusia; species Gambusia affinis. The sequence goes on from NC_057878.1 coordinate 14,698,899, forward strand.
TATAGTGCCTCAGCAGATACAATGCACTGCAACATGAAAGGTAAAAAGGACTTTGTAGAAAAAAACAAAAACAAAAAAACAGACTAAATCTGATTAGAGAAATAGAAAATCCAGAGTTAACTTTAAGAATTTACCTCTTTATTGCATGAATGGACATCTATATAAATATGTGTATTTGTTAAATTAGTAACTGATAATTTACAATAGATGAAAAAAGTCAAATTGTATCACAATGCATTGGTTAAGGTTATAAATGAATTGCATCTTTTTATGCAGGTATGAACCATTAAAGTCTGTATGTTTACTGGATGTTGTGTGAACTCAGAGATTTGGGAACCCAAAGCATTTCTCATGTCTTTGTTGCTTTTGTATTCAAGTTCAATTTTATTGTTTCAGTGGTGAATAACTGCATGTAAAATAATTTCTTACTAGACTGTAATTTGTAATTTGTCTATTACAGTAAAATAAATAGTTTTTTCATGTTTCATCCTCTCAGCGCTCTCAGATTAAATCAGATTTAGGACAATGAATATCTTATTTTATTAGGGATTTTTAAATAACACCCTACATTTGAATGAATTATCAGTGACGTCTAAGGAAGAACACCTTAGTGAATAATCCTTTTAACTAATTATTTCAATATTGACCAAAATTATCAGGCTTTTTTATGTTTCATATGGTCAAGCTGCCTTAGGTAAAGGTCAGAAATAGATATCAAAATTCTATGTTTATCAACAAAAGGTTAAAGACCAGAGGGATTAAAACACTTTAAATGTTGCGGCTGCAGGACTCACCAGATCGATAGTCTTAGCTGTAACTTTAGAGGCATCATCACACCATGTCTCACACCACAGCCACTCCTGAGGAAGAGACTTAATGGCCACCTGATGAATCATGTTATTAGGAAGGTCCTAAAAAAATGACAAAGCAAATGATTCAATCTTTTATAAATCCAAATCCATATGAATGACCTGTTACTTATTCTCTATTGAATTTCATGGATGAGTTTATGTACCTGGTCCAGGTTTGACAGACTGTTTGGGTCCTGGCTTAAAGCTTGATACTGACCCCTCAGTCTGTCTCCAGCTGCAATTTTACGGAACTTCTTTAAATCCACCACATAGAGCGCGCTGGGAGAAACGGCAAAGGAAAAAGATGAGACGGGGTCACGTCTCTGCATTTTACTGTTATATTCAATAAATTAAAATATACGCTCAACTGAGGCTGGGATCTCACCAAATAAAAATGTGTGTTCTATTGGTTTGATGTAATAATACAATCTTAAGGTGTAACAATCTATGTGTTTCACATGGTGACATGACTATGTCTCAATTTTGTTTAGGACACTGTTTCACAGAAAACTAACACTGCACATCACTTTGAGCACACGATCCCCACAATGTAACATCTCGGTGGCAGCATCATGCTGAGGGAATGCTTTGCTTCAGCAGGGTTTAGGGAAACTAGCCAGAGTTGACAGAAAAAAATAAATAAATAAAACATAAATACAATCCAAAAACCAACTCAAAAGCACTAAACACATAAAGCAAATAACTAATTATTTGTATTTTTCTTGAACTGCTAAAAAAAAAAAAAAAGCACACACTGTAATGACAAAAAACAAACAGAAGATGACAACTAGATGTATACTTTGTATATTCGGATATCTTTTTTTTATTATTATTATTTTGAACTCAGACTTTCTTCTTAAATGTTTTTTGTTGCATTTTCAGGTCAGCCAATATGTATTAATTTTAATTTATCAAATAGATGAATTGGTAACGCAGACATGGCATAAAGATATGCTGCCTTAAATTTTCTGTGTGCCCTGAACACATACAAAAACTATAAGCCAAATCTGGGGTGGGACGATAGAACCATGTAGGCAGTGTTTGCTAACCCGCTGAAGTCCTGCAGCTCCGTTCTTCTTTCTCACTGACTTGGCCTTGGAAAATATTTGCCAATTAGGTCAAGTTTATCAGCCACACTCATCTCTCTCTCTCTCCTTTTTTTGGCATGCTGGCTAATTTAACCTGCTCCTCTTTATTCCTTTCAAATAACAAGGGGCCGCTCGTACTTCCCCTTAGTATGCAAGATATCAAACTGACCCAGTCTAACATTTCACTGCGCACCTGTGGCTGTGAAGGCGGCAGCACTGCTATGCCTTATGGGGCAAAAACATATTCCGACCACCGGCCAGTTCACCCTGACACAGACCAGCCGTTCGTAAAACCTCCCGAATCTCCTGATGGCCAATTCTCTCCTGAAAATACCCAAGTATGCTGTTGTTAATAACACATTTCAAGACATGTTGCAGGTACCAGTCCCAGCATCTACCACTATTCTAAATGAGCTTGGCAAATTCTCAGCTTGAGAAATATGCAATAATCCAACTTATTGCTCTATTTATCACTACAGCAATAAATGAAGTTGTACAGTTACGATGCCATAAACAAAATGAAGCCCTGCCTCTAGAAACAGTTTGCATTAAATCGACGATGTAGAAAATTTACAAACATTTTTTTTTTCTTTTATTTCACATTGGTAACTCCAGTTTGTTTAAACAAGTATTAGGAGATAGACTAGCCTTATATAAATAATCAAAGATAACTGCCTAAGAAAAATATTTGCAATTTGACTGCTGAAATAGTGTAAATACATATTTTAGAGAATTAAATTAATATTTTAAAAAGCATAAATGTGCAGCCACTAAATGTTGTCTTCTGTCTTAATAATGTCCTGCTTTCTCTGAAAAAGTAATTGGCATTTTGCACAGATCTTCATTTCGGTAGCGTCTAGCTGAGAGAGGTAGCTGCACATGTGTGAAGTTTGTCTCACAGGAGATATCAGACTCCTCTTTTTTTATGGGTATAGAGGCTGTGGAGAGCAAACAGCAGAAACACTGCAGGCTGATAACCGCTATCTTGATACCGATTATCTCTGATTGGAGTTCTTGGTTTTGTCATACCAGCCAACAGATACAAAAAGAAAAACCTGAGCGTTTTGTACACTCTCATCTGCAGTTGTGTGTAGGACACAAGCAGCTCAGGATTAAGATCGTTGGAGTCTGAAAGATGCAGAGAAATGACCGTTTTTTTTCCGTCCTGCCATCAGCCTGTGGTGAAGCAGAGACTTAATTTGTCTCAGTTCATCCACCGTCTGCCAGCTGATTTCCCTTCAATGTGACACAGGAAGACGGCAAAACCGCACACTGTGTGAAGAGTATCTAATAAAGATTTTGAATGATGAGTTCAAATATTAATCATACATTACTTTCCTCAATATTTAATTTAAAAATATTTAATTTATTGTGGATTTTCTCCCATTCACACATCTGCAATGTCATACATAAAGAATTAAGCAGACACACGCATCCTCACAGATGACTGAATTTTGCACCTTGACCACAAGCTCTTGAGATAATCCTAGTAAAATCTACAAATATTTAGCATTGCTGAAGTCAAAACCTTCCAGAAACAACTTTTTTTCCCCTTTTTTATCTACTACAAAACCAGTTTTGATGTGTGTCTGAGATCCCTGTCCTATGTGTTCCTATAGGACAGGGATGATCAGGAGTAGTCCAGGAATCAGCTTAACAGGAAGTGGAAACTATTGCAGCAGCAGAATCACCGTGCACAATAAAACAAGCTATGCTAGCCTATAAGACAAACAGAGGGGTGGCTAATTAATAAAGAAGACCCTGCTCTGTGAACACAACGGTGAAGCAACTAAAATTTGCATTTGCTCAGGTGCTCAGATTGACAAGATTAAGTCAGTCCGTCCATGAACGCTTCTTCTTGTAGAGACAAGAGGCAGGGTACACCCAGGACAAATCGCTAGTTCCAAGTCAAAGTCCTTCTCAAAAAAAGGACTGACTATAACAAGAGTCATTAAGGACTAAGGTATTTGTTCATAGAAGTAAAGATAATGCATTCTAATCTTTGAATCCTGCAAAAACTGTCATTCATCATGGTGGCAGAATTGTGCTGTTGGGGTAAGATGTCCAGGAAAACCTTCAGTCCATTGAACAGGTGTCATTTACCTGATGTGATATTTCCTCTGTCCAAGATGTGAGGCCCAGTACCCGCTCTTCCAAAAGCGATACCCCTCCATTTCTCTGCGACTGTCACAAAACGGTGTGTAGCCATAGGGAGCTCCCTGTAAATCCAAGTCCCTCAACTCTTTTAAATCAGCCCGAACAATCTGGGTTCGGTGTGTGTGTGTTGAAGAGAAAGAGAGAGAGAGAAAGCAAAAACTCTGGTAAGTACAGAAAAGACTGATGACACTTGAGAGAGTTTCAAAATCTCATCAAATCTTCACACCAGCAGTGAGACTCATACGAAACGAGTCGGGCTTTAAATCACACAGTGCTGTGAAGCTCTTAGAAAAGTCCATACCTGGTCGGCGTCTACAAAAATGATCTTGTCCACAGCTAAAGGGAACAGAACATCCAGGAAGAGGATCTTGTATCCCCAGATAATGCGCTGTTTCTCCGTCTGCTGGTGGAGCCAGCGGGGCCACTTGTACTGCACTAACTCATACTGAAAGCCATACGACTTGGCCATGTGAGAAATGGTCTCCTACCAAAGACCAAAAGGATATAGGAGAGGTTAAAAGATTTCTCTACATGGTGTATTTTCTATTTAGAACATGTCAGACTCTCTACACATTTTCTTCTTTGGAATTCCATTGTTTTTCAGCTTGATAACTTTTGTTACAGGGTCTGAATGAAAAAAAAACAAAAAAACATTTCCTAGTTGCGTTTTATCTTTTATGTGCTCCAAAAACCATTAAAAAGCACAATCCTGAATTTGTCATTATATTGGTAAAGGGAAATTTATTTGTTTTAACTTGTAACTATTTCCCATTTTTCATGTGATATGTTATGTCCAGTGATGCGTACAAAAGGATGAATAAGGGAAAGGAGGGAAGTGTGTCATATATGTTATATGTCTGTAAGCTGTGGGTGTGAGAAATGTTATTTATGTAGCTGCATGTATTTGTCATGCTATACTTTATGTGAGACACATAAGATATATGTCTGAATATGTAATAAAGACAATAAAGGGCTAAAGAAATTGTTATATTGCTCAAACATTCAAAGTCTGTGCTGCTGGTTTATGCATTTAAAGATTAAAATAGCAGGAGTTCTTAATTTATGTGAATTTAATGAATAAAGGGGAAAAAAAATGCCAATTTTCTGAGTACAGAGTTGATTGAGGAATAAACTGATCTATTGATTAATTCATCCTTAATATGTTTCTCAATATTGTAGCTGTGCTGTGGTATATCACATATAAAAAAAAACAATTTAAAAAGAACCTAAAACAAATAGCTTTTTTATTCTTCAATATATAATTTAGAATTTTTTAATTTGTTTTCCATGAAGTCAATAAAATAATTGAAAACCCAAGCTTTTTTCTACATACCATTTTCCACGGTGTAATTTCTCGATGTTTTCATCAGTACATAAGCATTATGTTATGTTTTAATATAACATATTATATAAATAAAATAAAGTATTTATATTTATTTATACAAAATATATAAATAATACCTTATTATTTATATGTTTTCAAAATCAGCTAAATATCTGAATGCGAATCACCAATCAGAGCCAATCAACTAATAATTGGCTAATTCCGAACTTTGTAAACATGCATATGTGCTGTAGTAAATCAAAGATGAAGTGCCATTTAAAAAGGCAAAAATCTAAAATGGTTGTTCTTCAAATAATGAAATAAGTAACAAAGTCTGAAAATGCTAGCAGTTTTCCACACTCTTTTTTTTTTTTATATATATATATTTTTTTTCCACTCTTTAAAAATATGACATTTCTCCAAATAAAACAATGACATAGCAAAGAAACTAATACCTTGAAAGAAGGTGAGAGGTAGTTTTTAAGGAACCAGAACTTGACAGGTGTGTTTGTATGCCGAAGAACGGACAACATCATTATTCTGAAAGAGAGGTGGGATATGACAAGATTAACTTTCAGGATCAGACAAAATGTAATTCACAGTGCAGAGCTTGAAAGGGAAGAAACTGACCTCAGAAATCGCTCGTACAGATGACCGGAGGCCACAGAAAATACGTTAAGAATATCTTCCTTTTTCTTCTCTCCTACATCCTTCTTTGAGCCACCACCTGTGATGCTGTAGATGAAACCAGAATACGTGAGTAGGCGGCAATGATTCATGACGACTTTTCATATGGAGGCAACAAATCAAAATTTCTGCTGTAGCAACCATGCTTTCATAAAGCCAGCGGAAATTATTGTTATAAAAGGCAGAAGAAACAATTTCAAAACAATTTTAAAACAAATCATGCAGCACTGAGCAGCTGATGTGTTTTCTTAAAACAAAATAAAAATAATGAGGGTGGAAGTGGTGTGGAAGTCAACAAATCTGACATGATTTGAGACATTTCAACTCCCGCTGATGCTCATCTAGCACGCTGAAATTAGTTGTTCAAACAGCTTCTGAAAACACACATATATATTCCTATGTTTATATCTTCTCATAAAATGGAAAAAGAAGAACATGCATGCAATGAGTCAACAAAAAAATTATTGGTATGAAGGTTTACATGGAGCCAAATTTGTTAAACACCTCTTTGTGCTATAGGAGCTTCTACTTGTCTCTGCCACACCAGGAAAAATGCATTATCTTCCATTCTAGTAAATTAGATTAGGACCATCAGTGCCTCTCAAGCCTTATACATACAGTTCACTCTATGCCACAATGTACCATCATTACACCAATAGTGTATAAATTCAAGACTATTTTATGCTAAGGAGAGACCGATCCTTTGTGACATACAGAGTTGTGAGTAAATTTAGAGCAATCTACTTTTAATTTATTTTCGTTTGTTTAAAGTCTTGGAGTATTTATGTATTTTAAGGAAAGACATGTATGGAAAAATCCAGAACACAGTTGAACATCTTACAGAACCACCTTGACCAGAAATAGGTTGAAGTATTTACATCTTGCTTGGAAAACTGGGACTGCCTTTTGTCATTTGGCAAATATAAATAATCTATTAATCAGATGAGGGATTCCTCAGAAACTGCTTAGTCCTTTAAATTCAGTAAATAAAACAATAATGTTTCCTATACAGACCGAAGATTAATTAATCAATTAAGTTTGATCATGTTTTAGCTATCTGTTATACATTAGAAATGTATATCTTATTTCTAAATGATGCAAATTTTTTTCTACAATTTAATTAATGTCTTTCATACAATTTCCCTAATGTTTGCTTTGTTATTTTTCTGTAAAACCCTTTGTATTGCTCTATGCATGAATGTTGCTATAATTAATTTGATCTGCATAGTAAATTTCTGGAAGACCTTATTATAGAGGAATTCTGGTCTACTCTGCTTTACAACATTCCTTCTGTTAAATGAGGTTTGCAGACATTCTTCATGCACAATTCTCTTAAGGCCCAACCACAGCATTTCAACAAAGGTAAGGTCAATACTGTAACTGGAATATTGGAGGATTTCAGTTATTCTGTTGTAGATTGGTTGCTGTGGTGTTGATGTCTTCATTTTGACCAAGTATTTACAAATGGACTCTTGTTTGACTGTAGGATGCTTTGGTGTGTAAAACAGTGCATGGCTGCAAGGTGGTCCAGGACTTAACCTTATTTCTAATAAGGTTGTGGTGACATGGTGATTTACATTACGGTTAAATATCTGTAGTCATTTCTCATCTCCCTAAAGGACATTGTTTTAAAAGTCATGTGGCATTGCAAACCTAAGTTGTGCCAATATGTATTTTTAAGGGTGGACAGTTTCTTTTGAAAATCATTAAAACATGTCATACCAATTTAGTTTTTTATCATTTGTACCGGTATTTTAAAATATAAGATGCTTACTAGAGGTTCAGACGGACCTCTCAGGTTTTTTGAATAATTAGTTGTTTAAAACCATTTGTAATGTCTTCCTTTGGCATTGTTTTAGCATACATCAATCCATCAACTGGGTGAAAACCCAGCTTTTTTTGAGGTGGTTGCACTGGCAGGTGATTAGTTGAGTGCTGTAATTAGCTGCTACCTACCCTCTTGAATCCTTTTCTGTGTCTGTATATTTCACCTAAGCCGATTATAAATTCAAGTTTAAAGTGACATTTTCTTTTCAATACACTTGGAATTGATTATATCAGGAGTGTTGTAAAAACAAAGTTTTACAAGGAGATCTGACAAGTCATTGACTTTTTAAACACATTCACAAAGTCCCGACTGCTCAAAGAAATTATTTCAATTAAATGTGATGCAGTGCCTTTGGGACAATTTTATTGAATCATTTTTTGGTTGAATTAGACTGATAATCTGATGCAGAACAGATAATGACGTGATTAAAAAAGGAAAAGGGTCTAAATTGCACGGATTTCTTTAAAGAACTGACGGAAGTGTGCGCAAGTCCAGCACAATTAATTGCATAGCTGATGTATCAGCAACTTTTATAGTGGATTGTTAAAGTCGTTTATCAGGGAAAAATGTGCTGCTTGCAGTTTTTCAAATGTGAAGATAGACCGGAACAGAACAATTTTACAGAGTAATATCGACGTGAACTCAATAGTTAAATGCATAAAAAATAAAGATTAAAAGGGATGCCTGGGAGCATTATCTTAAACTGACTTGCACAGAACATTTCAACAGGAGACAGGACAAAAAAAAACTTTGATCATCCTGTAGCCGATGAGTCTATAGATCACTTTTAGGTTGGAAAATAGACTAAAACGTGTTGTGTGAGATAACAGCAGTCTGAAGTAAAATCTAGAGGACACTTTCAAACTAGCGAACACATTAACGTGTCCTTAAAGAGCAACGGCTCATGATTCAAGGCACATTTAGCGGACAGAAATCAGGACTTGTGCTGGAGGCTAGATGTGTCTGCAGTCAGGCCGAGTGTCCTTGTCTGTAACGGACTGCTGATGAGGGAAGGGGTGTCTCTCCCACACTCAATCACAACCACGGCTTCAGCCCCGAGGCTCCAAGAAGACACCAGGGAAAGTGTAGGGAGGGGTGGGAGAACAGTGTCCTCTAAAACCTGACACCAACGTTATGCAAGTTATTTCAACATAAACTCTGCCGTGGTTTAGAATAATTAACAACTTTTATACATTTGCTAATATAATGAGAATTTTACTTCCATTATTCTTCAAAGTTTGCTTCTCTGCAGCGACACACTTGGTCTCTCTTCAGCTGAACAGTTGGCTAAGCCACCGCACATCAGTGGGGTCTCACGATGTCAACGGCCTAAGATGAATAAGCCAGCCATTATGAAGGGACTTCAGCCCAACAATGGGGTCCCTCAGATAAGCAGATTTAGAGGGTCAGGTGAGAGCCTGTTTGGCTGAATCACCCGAGATAATCTGGACCACAGAGCTCTGGCTAAATCCACAACTGTGGTCAACACCAGCTGGGCACAACATCCCTTTCTCCAACACTACAAACAAGCAACAAAATCTATCTGCAATATTTATTCAAATATTTACTCTGAAATTACAAAGTACTGATACCCCCTACACTTTACTAAAATTACAAGAAATGTGCTACAAAAACAATTCAAAGTGTTTGCTTGTGCTCAGCATAGATTCAATTAATGGTTAAATAATACTTCAAGTGCCTTCCAAAATTATTCATACCCCAGAAATTGTTACAAACTTCAAAATATTTTATCTGACTTTAAACAGACCGTAGAGCTGCACAATATGTTGAATCAGTCGTTATCACAATGTCAATGAGTGCGATACTGGAAATGCAAAGGACTGTTCGGTGCAATATTTGGTCAAATACTATATTTCAAGGGTTAAGTTTATGGCTGATGGGGTGGACAGATTCCTTTTCCACTAAGTTTATGAATGGCTGGGATGGTGAAACACAAGGAGAGTGGTGGAGACGTTGAGTTAAGGTAAAGAAAGACGAGTTAGAAAAATGTGGGTTAATAGTAAAGACATAATTTTAGCCATTTTAAGATAATAATGCAAAAAGTAGTAGCTACATAAAACTTTGTATTCAGCCTGTTTTACTCAGTAAAATCCAGTGTTGTTTTACAGCCTGTTTTACTCAGTAAAATCCAGTGTTGTTTTACAATTTGCCTTCATGTAAATTAATCTCAGTATAAATACATATTTCATTTTTTTATGAAGGTTCATTACCGTATATTAGTCAACAAACAGCTTCACCCAGATCAAGGAACACAGCACACATGTTCGAGATTAAAATATGGAGTTTAAAGCTAAGTGAAGATATAAAATAACCTCCCAAGATCTCTGACCACCGTTCAATCCATCATTTGAAAATGTAGTACAGCAAGTCTCCAATCCTAACAAGATTTAGCTATGCATGGTCTTAAAAAAGCCTTAAACAGAGAAGCAGTCAAGAGTGTCATTGTAACTCTAAAAGAGTAGAGGCTTCTGGCCTTTATGGAAGAGTAATAAAGCAAAAGTGATCATTGAAATAAAGCTATAATGAGTCCTTTAAGTGAGGTCACAAGAAACTGAATTAATGCAACTCATCACAATGTTTAGTAGAGTGGCACATAAAAATGAAAGCAACACATAAACTTGACATGTTAATGAATTTAACAAAGGTTTATGTGTTAAAGGGGTTCCAGCAAGACTGCCTACCTTTTCTCAAAAGTGCTCCAAACACTTCAAACAGCAAGCATTAAATAAGGAGACGGGATAACACGGTTAGGAAATGCTGGGAAATCACGCAAATGCACACACATACCTACAGTAGCACATATTTTTTGCAAGACTAGATCTTACAGCATAGTATTGCAGTCTTGATCCAGGGGAAGGGTAAGATCTCCTGAAACCATGTTGTATAATTGACAAACGAAAGCTACATGAGCAAAACTATCAAAGAACTCAGTTTTTTCCCTGCCTGAAAGCTGGACAGACAGTTTAAAACTAACTGGAGTTTCTCATATTAAAGATGACTTTGAACATACCTTACTATGGAGTCCCATATGCCTTTGCTTTCACTAGTTTCACTCAAAAGGTCTTCATTAATCATCTCTGCCTTTTTTTGCACCTGTAAGTAAACACATAAATATTAGGCTTCAACAGGTTTTATCAAGCGCTGGCTAAAAGTTTTCCAACACTCATGATTTGTGAGTGACGGGAACATCACAGAAAGAAGAGGAGAAGAGAAGCTAAATATAGCACATGTCTAAGAAACTTTCTCACCCTGACTTTGACGATCTTACTGTGGAAGCTGTTTAGCACAACTATTACATCCTCAGCATCAGGTGGGGAATCAGTTCCATCATGCCTGGAAAGAAAAAAAAAAATATATATATATATAAAATCACATAAAGCACATAAACTTGTGGTTGCAAAATAACCGCTAGAAAATTTTAAGGGGGGTGGACAAGATAAACTGCAAGGCCCTGAATATTGTGATCAGAAAATCACTTGCTCTTTTACTTTCAGTTACTATTTCAGTCAAATAAAAGAGGTATTTTCCAAACAGAGACCTGCAAATGTAAAGGCATTACATTGTGTCAATTTCCATCCTTTAGCCATGGCAACACAGACAAATAAAGCAACACTATAGGCTCTTACAATAAGGGAAAGTACAGTCGTTAATGGACAGAGTCCTAACAGACACGGAGAGCACGCACTTAAAGCGGTTACTGGGACAGCTGCCAGGGTCAAAAACCAGACCATTTTCATTACCCTCAATTCTCATTAAGAATCGCCTCGCCATTATTTTGCCCATCACTACTTCCCAGCCGTGCTGTATATACTGGTAGATTTAATGAGAAAGTCTGTACAGTATTGATTGTGTTATGCAGCCTTTCACTGTAATCGTTTTAGGACTGATTTGCCTAGTGGACAATGTATTTTGGCAGACCGAATCAGCAAGGTTTAATGGTGAACCACTGTAGAACAAACCAGAGGTTGAGATGAGCAATTTACTATGATGCACCGCTAGCCATTACAACTCCAAATGCTTACTAAAGGCAAAAAATCTAACCTTATCACTATGATAAATGCCCCCTCCACAGTGGACCTAAGGAAAATCCCTCTCCCACATGCTCAAGCGCTGCTTGTGTTTTCCCTCTTCTGTTGTCACCAGTGCAAATCAGCCTTCAGGGCTACGTTAGAAAGCACCAGAGATCAATCTGTATCCCTGCAATGAGAGGGGGAGAGTTGGTCATCTCATTCATCGCTGTCAAAGCAAGGCGGGGCAGTAACACGGGCTGGAGGAGGAAAATGCACACTCTGGGACTTGGGAACACAGACGCTCCCAATAGGCTCTGATCGGCCACCTAACCAGAGCAGAGTGCCGCTAACCACAAGAATAATGACCCTGCCAAGGTGAAAAATGACATCACCTCTTAGCTTCACCTGGAGGATTGGGGGATAAATCTTGGTTGTCTGATATGATTCCAGAGGAACCGAGGGCTGTATATGCCCTAAATCTTAGGTGAAGTTAGCCAAAGAGGATGATATCGGTGATTGTGAAGACAAACAGCCAGTGCCCCCTCACACATAGCACAGGTCAGAGTGTACATACTTTCATCCTGGGCATCCACCTAATTAATTTTCTGCTTTTATTGACGCATTAAAATATTCTATTTTCAGGGAGCATTAAATACACAACAACTTCAATTAGGGCTGCAAAATTTGGAGAAAATATTAAATTATGATTTTACTTCTGAAAATGATATTATCAGTTACAAATATGTCAGAAACACCTTCCGTGAGTTTTAGAATCTCAGGCACTAAGGGATGACGCCAATTACAGGAAGTTACGAGTTCATGGATACGTTATACATATGTACCAAATTTCAAAAATGTGCATTTCCTCTTATCCAAATATTGTAAGAATTATATGGTCCTCAACATATAATATATGTTGACCATCATTCTGTTCATTGTTGTTTTGCATCTAAGTTAGGAGAAAGTTTGGAGATAACGTTCCCAACTGATATAGTCAAGGTTTTTTTACATGAAAAGTTAAAAAATGTGTAACTGTTCATGTTAAAAAGTTAAAAGTTTTTAACATAAATAACTTTCATGTTAAAAACACATATGTGTTTGACATTAAAAAAACGTGTGTTTTTATGTCAACGTAGTCTTTATGCGTTTGTATGTCAAAAAACACATAAAGGCTGCTTGTGGAATATTTAAAGCAGCAGTATATATTTTAACCTGTGTGGATTAGAAAAAAAAATCTGCCATAAATTCACACATTGTGTTTTCAAAAATTTGAATATTGTATCATCAAAGTCTTAACAAAACAAATTTAATGCATTGTCAGAAGAACAACAAAGACATTTACGCAAGTAAGTGAACATTTTCAGACCAGTAGTGAGAAAAGCCACAAATTGACTTATTCCTTCATTTTATTTAAAACAAATGGCTCAGATTCATTAAATAAACCCAAGAACAGAACAGATCCTATCATTCTGTCTTGGAAACTTGCTCGGTTGCATATAAATTTCACAAAAACAGATTCCACAGTCTGAGGAGGAAGCCATGAAGGTGACCATCTGCATCATCTCTCCAGTCTGTCTTCTCTTTAATAGCAGCCCTTTCCACCTACCCGTCTCTCCCTGCCTCTGTGTTGAGCAGAACTCCCCGCACTCATCAAAACCTTGCGATGCTACAGTGTCAGCAGCTCACCATGTTTCCATAGAGATGGGTTTCAGTAGGAAAGAAGAGACAGCCGAAAACCTTCCTTGAATCTGAGTTATGAAAACACCTGCTATACAGCCATTACTGCCTAATTTTGTGTTTGTAAACAATGACTAGGAAACTCACGTGATAATCTGATAGATGTCCTCTGATCTTCCTTTACGTAATCTTAGGATCCAGGCTCCTGGGTTGGCCTTCAGCTGGAAATACCCCTGCAAAGTTTTCTTCACTTTAGTCAAAGTCTTGTTCCAAGTTATACAACCAGAATCATATTTGATCTTCCCAACATAGTGCAAAAAACCTGGCAAGAATGCTGACCAGATTAGCCATGACAATAGTGTCATACATGAGCGGGTCCTGACTCATGCCCAGGGTGAACTGTAGTCCGCGAGGCGGCTGGCCAGTTGACAGGTCAAAGCAGTGGCCCTCCAGTAAGAGGTGCTCCAGTTCAAATTCTGCTGCTACAACCCCATTAACCTGTAAAGGACTATAAATTACAAAGCAACCAAACCCCTGGGAAGAGAGTACCCACACACAAAGAAATTAGTGGGTAGCAATGACTAAGCATCTCTATACCTCTTGCAAGTGGATGTTGTCCAGGTCGTGGAGACTGTGCTGTGCCTGCACCATCCAGCTCTCCGGTGTGATCATGTTAAGGGTAAGAAGGGGGGATTCTGGGAGCTCCGAGAAGCGGGCTACGGGCCCTGGAGACGCTGTGTCGTTGGCCAAGAAAGCCACGTCGGGCTCCAAAACAAATCTGTAAAAACTGTGAGGAAAACCAAACATAGCAAGCAAATCAGAAGATAATATAAAGCTTTAAACTTTTGAATCATTGTCTTTACACACTGTAGAGACACCAAAACTACACTCTAATGCAAGATATCAGATTATAACATGTTACAGTCATCAGTACAGTAGAGATTGGACCAGTTGTAGCGGCTCTGTCTACATCATTTGTTTAAAGGTGAGAGATCTAATGTTTTAACCACTTGTGCTGGTCACCCAACGACAAATGTGAACAAGTAAAGTTAAAAGTGTAAAAGTAACTGCAGGTTTATGTGTAGGGATGGAAAAGAGTTAACCTAAACAACTCATAGCTTTAAATACAACAAACAGTGTTTCTATAATTATTGAATCAGAGGGACTCAATGGAAGCTATACATTATTGCAAAAAGACTTCCCAATAATCTGTTACTTCTTATGACCTATCATATAAAACCTGAATGAAATATATTGAAGCAGTTGGTTCAGTGAGTACATGTTTCCAAGGCAGCGTAGATGAAAAAAAATATTACTAATTCTAATTGGTTTATACCTTAAAGCTTCTATTGCCTAGCAGGTGCATAAACATAATCCATATTCAAATGGTTGCTTTTCGCCTTAAGAGTAGATTTATCTACTTCTCCAGAGTGAGATGAGTGTGACAACTGCAGCACCAAAGAGTGGTGAGGGAACACTTATGGTTAGAAAAGCTTTTATCCAGCTCACCACAGGAAACAGATAGTCTTCATTTTATTGGTTGTGATTTGTGACTAGACATCAACAAAACTTTACTTCTTCTGTTAAGAGGTAGAGCAGTCAAGATAATTAAACAACTGATACAGAAACAGAATTCATGCACTCCTACTGGCAACAGACTCACCGCAGGTGGACTTTAACAGCACCATGCTTATGGCTATAAAAAACAAAATGAAGCAGTAAAGTAGCAACAGGCCCCGGTTAAAAGAAATTCCTAGTTAAATGAAAATAAATTGAAAAAAGTCACAATGGAAGAAACGAAAGGATCTTCGATACTCCTGTAGGCTAACTATTATTGTAATTTGTAATCTGGCAATAAGGCCAAAACTAGCAGCTAGTTTTAAAGAATTTGAGAACACTGTGATTTTGTAGAAATGCAGCATTTACACAACAGCTCAACTGGAGACATCCAGCTTATTTATCCCACACAAATGTATCAAGTTGCAATCTATGTCAATTACAGCCATTTCTCGCTCAAGGGGAGAGGAAGTTTATGGAGGAGGGATGGTGGAGACATGAATGATTTGTGGTCGACGGCTTGTTTCCATCAATAAAACTTCAGCAAGGAAATTCAGTTATATCCCCTGAGATTTCTGTGGACTAACTCTGCAAATGACTCAACCTACTACACAATAAAAATAAATAAATAAATCATATAATAGCCACATTCACCCCTGGGTCCAAATATTGATGGGGAGAAAAATAAAATCTACGTATCATTTTCTGTTTTCATTTGACTATCATTTTATCTCTCTCCCCTACATGGTTTGAACTGCAACAGTGAATGTTTGAAATTTGCTCAGAGATGCACATGGGGGCCCAAAGCAATAAGGCGGTGTTATTAAGCAGATTGCATCTGTGTAGCACTCTCTTACAAAGGGATCAAACGCAGCTGAAATGCTAAGACTGCGGCAACAAGAGGATACACAAACAAGCCAAACAGGAAAATTTAATTACTGCTGGAGCTGGAGCTTACCTCTTGAGGGGCAACTCGGACAACTTGGCCCTGCAATTCATAAACACCTGCAGTTTCACATTGACCACTTGACTAAGCACCTGCAGCATTCAAACAGAAACAGAGGCCCAGTCAGAAATAAGGAGAAAGGAAATCATGTGTGCAGCAGAGAGATTAAAAATAGAACGGTGAGCTATATCAATGGAAATAGTCTTTGTATATGGTTCCACAAAGCTTAACATTAAAAAAAATATGTACAAATGTTAGTATACTGAGCAAGTTTGATTCCTCAGAAATGAACAAGATATTTCATATAAGTTAAATTGTTTGAATAAATGAACAAGTTTACCTAAAATTGCTTGTAATATCAGATGTTCAACCGGTCAAATCAAATATCCAATATCAGCGTAGAAGGTTAGCAAATATTCTTCAGCTTGAACGGTATACATAATCATTTCCACAACTTTTCTGTTAAAACTGTCCAAGGATTGTAGCTCATGGCAGATATAATCCTTTTCCTGGTCAAAATATGGAAAACAGCTTTAAAAAAAAATTTAAAAAGCAGAGAGCAAATTTAGACATCGCAGAAAAGTTGCTCGAAAAGTAGGCATCCGCCAAAGAAAAGCTCTGGCTCATATAACCAGAAAGGAAATTATAAAATGTCCAATTGTGAGAGATCAAACTTGTTCAGTTGTTGAAGAAAATCTACAACTCTACTAGGTGTTGTGCTGAACTCTACATGCTGCTTTACTCAGCCCGCCTGTTGCTTTCTAGCTGACTGAGAGAAAAGGAGCAAAACTGGAGAGTGTCTTACAATCAGGAGCGAGGAGATCTTTTGTGCTTCTCTAGTGAGGGGATCAATGATGGCCACAACGTCATAGAACACCTCATTTTCACGTGGTGAGAGCTGGAGCACACTGAGGAGGGAATTTCAACGTTCTGATTTTCACTGTGGGATATTCTCAAAAAAGTAAGAATGGTAAACAAATAAAGCATACCTTTGGGTGTCTTTAAAACTGACATCTCTTCTGATCTCTCCTTTAGGGACTGCAGAAAGCAGAGCATCAACTTTCATGACCAGGTCACTCGCTCTAAGGGAGAAGAGGTCCATTATTTATAAAGTGTATGAGTTGAGAGGTAGATCTCTGAGAATAAAAATAATAAAAGAGGTAGGTGTGAAAAAGCTAAAATGGTGAACAAATTTCTATTAAAGACATCGGTGAGGAAGACAAAGTTACATTTTGATTTAGATGGCAAGACTGAAAGGACTACAAACGTACTGCTTTGGTTTCTTCCCCATCTGTTTTACTTTGGCTTTGACCTTCTCTGCTGAACCACTCAGTGTAATCCTCTCAAGCAAGTGGAAATCCTCCATAGTGAATTCCTCCTGCTCTTCAAACAGACAGAGAATCTGACATGGAGAAAATAATGAAGTCAGAATATGACTTTTCCAATTCTTATCTCAGTGTGCATCACTTAAACCTTGCCCAGGGGATGTCAGATGTAATGTAACTGTGATTGTTATATCCATTTACAGTTATGTTATGCAGTAATGCTCTCTGCTTTTACTGTTTTTTAGACTGTTAGATAGATAATTTTAATTATTAGAGCCACTTCTTCAGAGGCTGGCCTCTTCTTGCCTGGCTGTCATCGTCGTCTGTCACCCCTCATCAGCTTTGTACACAAACACGCAGAATACAATAAAGGCCACCTGTGACCTTTAAGAAACAGATGTCCTGCCGATTTGACAGTGCCAAATGAAGACAATAAAAACCTTGAAGAAAAAATTATTTATTGGCAGAGCAGCAATACTAACATTGCAATCTGGTAAATAGTAGGAGAAATATTTACCCTGTGCTTTATCCAGAATAATATGCTAATAAAAATAGAAAAAATAAACATGTAAACAGATATGAAACGTAAATTACTGAGACACATTCAGGACTGTTCATAACACAATGGTGCTAAAGCATTTCTTTTTAAAGCCAACCTTCACTGAGGACATAGTCTGGCTACAGAGTTCGATTCTGTTTCTGCTATGATTCTGTCTGACAGATTTGTTTAGCAGAGTTTTGTTCATTTGCTTTTATATTTAATAAATATAAAAAATGTATAAAAAAATCTCAAAATATTATGCAAAAGTGAGATTTCCTGCTTTCATAAGAGAGCAAATACATGAAATTAGGCAACTATCAGGCTTTTCATAAAAAGATCTACTAACACACAAAGCATTCACATTCACAGGGTGGAGCTAAAATATCAGGCTATAGATGATAATAAATTAGGAGCAGCTTGGGAACTACAAGAGTCAAACTTCCCATCACTACAGAGGGTTCTCTCACTGCAACAGCGAAACTATGAAGCGCCATCAACCGCACTGAGTATGAGCAGAGGGTGACAGGAGGGGAGAGAGACAGAGTACGAGGCGAGTGACGCATGAACAAAGTGCAAACATCATCCCGCTGTCTCTCATTTTTATCCTTTCCACCCCGACTCTTTGTGGCCGCATTCAAACACAGGTGTCTGCCAACTGAGATTGAAGCAAGGATCAGGCTGCTGAGAGGTGAGCAGAGGGGCACAATGACAGAAGATGGGGGTGATTCACTTTTTCGGAGCAAATTTGTTCGATTGTATTCATTAGTCAACATCTATTAATTAAAAAAACTTCACATGTATTTATCAAAATAAGTGGTTATTATGATCATTTCTAATGATTTTTCACAAGCCAGATTTTATGGTGCTCACCTGACCAGTTGGTGCACTACATGGGGTGTGGGCGGAGTCACTGTGCTGACTGCAGCAATCAATTGTTCTATGACGTGATTGTAGGGGTGCACTGATTGGAGGTTTATGGCCTATCACCATTCTTTAAACTGCCTGACATGCCAGATGTATTTTGTGCTAAGTATACAGAAAAATTGCTAAATTGGCAACAATGGGGAGACTTAGACAAGACATGGTGGACAGGTCTGTCAGTCAGTCCTCTCTCACTTCAGGACAGTGGCTGATTTTCCTTGCGAAGGAAGATAAGATTGGTGGATACAATTTGGCCGACTGCTGATTGCGCAAAGTTAATGAAATCGGGGCCAAACGATCTGTGCACCCCTAAAGGACAGACATCAAAAAATTATTTAAGGGATTTTTAAATAAAAATCTGAATGTTTCACAGATTGCCTCATAGAAGGGCCGCTCATTTGATCCGATGAACCATATATATTTTTAAAGAGTAAAGATTTGATTAATTTATCAGCAACATTGTCACTGTAGAAAAGAGATAAATGAAAGATTAAATTTATCTTAAATGTTTTAATATAGATTTCTTTCTCCTTTACTCCTTCTGGAATATGCTTGATGTTGGTCCGATCGCTTCCATTAATTATTGCTTTTCTTAACATTCGAGTAAAGGAATCATTTAAGACATATAGTAGCAATTAAATGAAAATCAGTTGAGCCATTTTTAAACAAGTTGTAAATAAATCCTGATGCTTCAAAGTCATACCAGGTCACTAATGTTCACATTTCTAACAATACCTGACAACATAGAGTCTACTCACTCTGCCGTTGCTGATCACAGCCTGCTGTCCAGGACGCAGCTTCAGGACATCTTGACAGAACATTTGCTGACTGCGGATAAAATCAACCTCTAGTGTGTTGAACTTTTTCTCAAAGGCATCTAGGTCCATTCCCTGCAGCAGAAGAACAGAACTTTGTTTAGAATGTCAGGAACAGAGCGTAGTTTCTGAATGTCGGAAGAGTTTGCGAGGTAAAGCAAGATTTGTGATGCAATTGCAATATCTGACAAAGTAGCTTTAGGACATTTCTCCTCCATTCCAGCTTGTCAACAAAATACCATTCTGAGTAATGCATTGGTATAAAGGAATGATGTATGTGAGGCAAAAAATAATAATTATCATTTCATCCATCATTGATGACTTGCATCTGCACAACTACTGGATTTTCAAACAAGTCTAGCCGAAAAAGGAAACATTTTCAACCTAGCTGTCAGAAATTAACGAAAGAAAAGAGATAAATCAATTTGTGATTAATACCAGAAACTCTTAATTAAACCTCAGTCATATTTGTTCATAATAAATTGGGTGTGGGAGCATGGATGGGGTTGTAGAGTCAGGTTATTAGTTTTTCCAACATTTCTTTCCTCCGGAGATCAGGTGAAATACCAATAATGTCAGCGCAATTCAGTCAGCAAGTCTGTCTGGCAGCCAATAATAAACCTGTGTCCCTTGGCTTTGGGTCTCAAGTCACAAAGCTGCTTCCTACCCATCTTTCCATTGCTATTTCCACCCCATAGTCTCCTTATAGTTTAAGGCTTGTATAATTGAAAGAAAGTTTGCTACAGTAGTCCCAGCTGATGCATGTGCTGTATGGCTTAAATCTGATGGGACAAAAGGGAGCTCCTCTGTCAACGGATTTGTTGATTGGAGCAGCCTCTGTGTACTGCTGTGTGGGTGGATCCTGCTGCACACTGAAGTGTTTGGTTGTAGCTCTGCTCAAAGCAGCAGAGTGATGGTCAGGCCTGGCTGAACATATGTAGCTCACACAAGGGTGACCAGCAGCTTGGTTATTCATCAGCCCCAGGACAACAGGTATACACCAGCACTTTTTAGTTAAAGATGCAGCGTGTAGAGTCTTCCTTTTGATGGCCCTGTGACACTTCAAGTGGAACTGACAGCAAGTCGGCCACTTGTCTAGGTATCTGCAGGGTGTGGAGTCTCATGCCTGCCCTGAAGGTATTCAGTTAGCTGCTGTTAGGTGAGAAGATTGGCTCATCAATCACAGTTTTCTCAAACTGTGAACTAGAATCAAGGGGGGAAGTATAAGAAGTATAAGAAAAATCTCAGCATGTGGATTTACCCTACAATTGTGTTTTCTAGTTTTTACCTTTAAACAGCTGCATGATAGATGATAAAAAACACGTCCAAGTGGAATCAAATGCAACTTGTATCCTCATAACTCAAAGCTACAACAAATGTTGAAATATATTAGATTTTCCCATTTAAAACATGAACACAGATATTCATTAGTGAATAAAATTTAAGATCCAACTTTGTCATTATACAAATCTATAATAATTGTCACTTAAATATTTAATACTGTCTGGATGTTGGCAGACACTATTTTAAATCAATGAGCTCAATGTTGGAGGTAACGATCTAATATCCGGCATAATGACTTGATGGAATAAAGTTTATTTTCAGGTACAGTACAGACCAAAAGTTTGGACACACTTTCTAATTGAATTCAACTAGAAAGTGTCCAAACTTTTGGTCTGTACTGTACATCAAACAATCCTGTTATCATTGTTATACTTTAAACGTTAAAACAGGCCAGACAACATACTAAATATTGTCCAAAATAGATTTCAATTACAAACACCATCATAAAAATTAAAAATACAATAGACAGTCCTGAAGTGAACTAGAATCACTAAGACAAAACTTAAATGGGTATGAGAAAGTGATTTATTCTTCACAAAGTCTATAGTCGATTTTAGAAAAGGAGATCGTAAAAGTGTTCCTTTTCATGACTAATGGGTTATATAGACCAAAAATATATGTTAACACTTTATGTTATTCATTCTGGTAACAAAAGTGACAATAAAAGGATTTAAAAAGTATTTTTTTTCATTACAGTACTTATCCAGATATTTAGGAAAACCACTAATATTAAAGTCAAATTCAGGGTACTTCACTGCATCAGTCAGCGACAGTAAGTTCAATTTAATTCAATTCATTTCATTTAGAAAGTGCCAATTTGTAGCACGTCTTGTCAGCAGAACAACTACGTGAGTAATGAATAATGGATTTAGTCTTATTTTCAAATATAAATGCAACATTTATGATGCTCTGATGAAATAAGCTGTCAAAACACAGTAAAGATAAAAATACCAATCACCAATATAGCCTTTTGGGATTAAAAACATAATCAATTAGTTTATCACAACAACAAGATCACTGAGTCTCATCACAGTACTTTTTTCCCACGATAACAATAATTTCAGATCACAACCAAAACAAAATAAAGAAATGGTGTGTGTCCAAATCAGCTTATTCAGACTACAAACTCACATAAACAGACTCAAACACATTTTTCTAAACTGCAATAGCTACACTGACAGATGAAAAGATATTTGTTGCATCTGCTTTTATCAAGGGCAATCAACTTTGATCTTGTTGAAATGGAACTCGGATAAGAGCATTGAGCCTAAGATGCAGGTAAAAGTCCAAACAGATATCAATTCTTCTTAAGATGTGCAATACCATCAGTAGCTGTATTCAAGAATGTAGCTGTTATGTGGTGTTGATGATAATCTAACACTGAACTGCTTCAACCTCCCTTTCACATGTTACCGATGTAAGCTGGCATCCAGTCACCCTCCAAACTTGATTTAACAGATCAGATGGGCTTACTCACAGAATTTCTTGAAATATAAATGTTCCTTTATTCCTAATTTGTTGACCTTACTGCTTGGTTAGCTAGTGCTGAAACACTTCAGCATCTCAAGAACTGAATGCATTTATGATGCTCTGATGAATGAAATCAGCCGTTTGATTCTGGTGTGTTGGAACAGGGATGCGTCCATAGGTTTTAGGACAGTAGCTCTCAGGGACTGGATTTGGGCACGACTGTTGTAAACGTATAAGTGCTGTTGGTGACAGCTAGTTGGAAAAAAGGTAGCTTCTTTAATTAAGTCGACCGTGTGTTGAAGCAGTGATTTAAGGATGTCAAGTACAAACTCCAGCTAAGGACAAAGTTCAAGCATAGGCATGGCTCTAATTTGATTAACTTTAATCAGATTACGAAATGGTGCATAGCACATTTTAAAGGACTTGGATCAGTATAAAGTACTTAATAAGGTCATCCTTAATGCAATAAAATATTATTTGAAATATAGTAAGTAGTAAATTAATGTTTCACATCATAAAGATATTCATGTGTAACATTTTGTCTGTAACATATTTCTTACAGTACAAAAATAAATCTTTGCTTCAGTGTTAAATGCCTTTTTTAAACTTTCTTTGTTTCTTTTTCTATGACAGGTTATTAATACAAAAACAGCAGTAAAACAATAAATTATAGGTATTACAAAAAAACACTAATCATGCAAGCAGAAAATACATGCTGTCTCATTGTAACTACATCCAGATAGCTGCAGGAAAGTCAAATGTTTGGACCAAAGGACTTAATTTGAAATGTAAAATAAGTGAAAACAAAACTTACCTGCATCCCCAAGTCCTTCATCTTAGTCCCTTGCTGGAGGAGCAGGCTGCTCTCCTCTTTTAGGAGTTTCTGTGCAAACTCTGCTGCAGCCTTATTCTTCTGGGTGAGGAGAGAGGCCCAGACAGCTCTGTACAGCACAGTGTTATCTTCGCTGGGCTTTCCACTGGGGTTATCTATCACCCCTACACGCAAGCCTGGACTGGACTTCTGCACGCACACATACAGCAGCGATATAACTCACACTAATTTCGCAGATTCTCATCTATTCAGAGACAAGAAATGTCATTGACAAAGCACCAGCAAGAGAGAGAGATTTTTTCAAATAATTCTCTGATCTTTTTTTACTTTGTGGATTATTAGCTACAAATATGTCATGTATAATCTTTCAGTTTTTATCTTTTTTTCAGGAACACAAAGAAAAACCTTTTTTTTTTCTTAATGGTTTTAGTTTAATCAAATTCCAAACTGACACCATTTCCTTGGTTTGCATACAGAGCATAGACTTTAAATGAACAAAACTTGTTGCTGTTGCCACATCTATAGTAAATTTGCTTTAAAGGTTGGAATAAATGAAAATATTTATAGAGAAGTAGGATTGTCAAAATTATATTGATATAAATAAGGTGTGAACAATACTTACCACATGTCTCAAAGCATTAAGCAACAACTTTCGCCCTGAAACCTTCTCAAAATCTGCAACTACCCACATGGTTACAGCAGTCATCCCATCCTCATCTAAATTGGAAAAAAAAAGGAAAAACATTATTCCAAAGACATTTAACTTTCTACGAATCTCTAGCATCACACTGATTTTATCAATCAGAAGATGATTTGGTTCGATTCCGCCAGTTTCATGATATAAACAAACATTCTATGATGTAGGGCTGAAACAATTACGGTACCGGTAATACGATTAATTGTGATGAAATGATTACTGACATAATCATCAACTAACTTAGTAACTGATTAATTGTTAAGTGGATTATACAGACTCGGGAACATAACATTTTTTGGAAGAAGAACATACTCATAGAGAAAATTAAGCCAAAACGATACAAATATATATTATGCTTTCAAAAAATATCTGTAAATATGTTCCACCCAGAACTCCTCAAGTGGCATAGTTCTAGCTTCACCTGGTTAAAATTCTTTTAAAAAAAAGACAAATAAAAAGATAAATACAAAATCTTGATAAAACCCTTTAAAGATTGAAGTCCAGGCTAAAATAATAAGATCGCAACCCTCGAATCCAGAATGAATGTTGGTTAAACCAACCTGTAATAAATATTAAACTAAGTAATCAGCCTGATTTCCAGGAGCAAGAATACTCAATGTATTGGGAAGCGTTGCGCAATTTATAAGACTATTGAATCACCTTCAGAATTCTATTGATTGCAGCCACACAGTCAGAAAGTGGGTTTTAGGCTTGTCTGCCAGTCTACAGAAGAAAAACAATCAGCTTCCACACACTCGCTGAAGCGACACTCTGAGCCAGAGCAGCAGAAAGCTCTGAGGTGTATTTAGACAGCTGAGCGAATGCCATTTAAAGGAGCAGAGTTTTAAACCTGTCTGTTTCAACAAAGATCAGTTATTGTTTTTCATACACCCTTAAAGGAGTGTATTTTGTTAAGATGTTACTTATGGTTGAGTTTACAGATATTCAATGCATCTACAGTGACCTGCTCCAGCTTTACCTCATGTATCGTGGCCTAAGGAGAAACAATCTCTCAAACGTGTCCCAGGTTTATATACATATACAATGGCAACAATGTGAAAAGCACTGGTTTCATACCAAACAGTCTGGTTCAGTGGTTTAATCACTGCTGCAAATGCTACATCAGAATGCCTGGCTTGTACTTCATAGTGCAATCTTTATGTCCAGCTGAAGGGAACTGCATTTGGCTGAAAGAAAATAGTGTGCTGAAAGAAGAAAAGTAATCCCATTGCTTACCACCATTTGTGAAATACTTCATCCTTTTAGAGATCACAGCAGTTTTGTCCTTAGACTCCAAGTATGAAAACATAGTTGTGTCCTCCCAATCATCTACAACTGCAAACAAAAGAAATGAAGCATGACATGACAGGAATACAGGCAGTGAGCTGATACTAAATGATGTAAACTGAGGAGTACGATTTACCTGGTGTCCCAGTGAAGTCGAGGTATTTTCGGTCAGTGTTCAAAATGAGTGGATTCATCCTGGGAACCACATTAGCCTGCTCCATTAGATGATCCACCACATCGGAGCTTTCTGTTAGCTGACCCTATGAAGATTAAGAAAAAAAATGCTGATAAAAAAATCTGTGTAGTTTATGAAGTGTTTGTTACATGTTTCATACCTGTAACGCAAACATAAACCGATGTTTATGTAACAGTGTAGGAAGATCAAGAGTAACATTTGTCTGCAAATTGCCACTATTTGTAATGTAATAGTCTTAAAAACAAGGGAAGCTTCTAGGTACAAATATATAAACACATTGGTCTTGACAAATAAATGTCTCTCTTTTTTTGTAAAACTCACATCCAAGTCAAAGCTTAAAACAACCATGCAAATCAGTGTTTGTTTGATAATCAGCTTTATCGTTTTAAGATTAGTTCATTTCAGCTAATCTTACAAGTTTACTACTTGTAAACTACAAGTCTTCACTACTTGTAAACTACAAGTCTTCACTACTTGTAAACTACAAGTCTTCACTACTTGTAAACTGCAAGCGGTAAACTTGTAGTTTACAAGTTTACTGCTTGTAAACTGCAAGCGGTAAACGTGTAGTTTACAGGTTTACTGATTGTAAACTGCAAGCGGTAAACTTGTAGTTTACAGGTTTACTGCTTGTAAACTGCAAGTGGTAAACTTGTAGTTTACAAGTTTACTGCTTGTAAACTGCAAGCGGTAAACGTGTAGTTTACAGGTTTACTCCTTGTAAACTGCAAGCGGTAAACTTGTAGTTTACAGGTTTACTGCTTGTAAACTGCAAGTGGTAAATTTGTAGTTTACAGGTTTACTACTTGTAAACTACAAGCAGTAAACTTGTAGTTTACAGGTTTACTACTTGTAAACTACAAGCAGTAAACTTGTAGTTTACAGGTTTACTACTTGTAAACTACAAAATATGCAATAAAATATTAACTGCTTGTTGTTTTAGAAAACTTAATTGGCTCACTCATTTCTTTCTTTCCATCCTTAAAGGCTGCAGCATTTAGCCACTGAACAATACACACCGAGACTTTGCATTGAAAGCTGTACAATTTTTTTCCAT
The DNA here is from genome assembly GCF_019740435.1 of Gambusia affinis. Taxonomy (NCBI): domain Eukaryota; kingdom Metazoa; phylum Chordata; class Actinopteri; order Cyprinodontiformes; family Poeciliidae; genus Gambusia; species Gambusia affinis. Next base: position 14,725,530 of record NC_057878.1, read on the forward strand.
GAGTCTATAAATATTACCAACATGCAGAAATTGAATGCATAGCACTGAATACAAACTGACCGGATAAGGAATCCAAGCTGCCCTTTGCTATACTGCACACATTAATAAGGCAATGATGCTTAAAATTAAATATATTATTCAGGTCTGGTGGGACCATTTTTGATTTCCAAATTATTTTACTGAATGAAAGGAAGAAATCTGATTTAAACACCATGAATTTTGTTCTCTTTGTTTTAATAAAATTTTGCTGCAGTGTTTGTTCATCCGCCCTTAAATCTAATGGAAAAAAAGTACATTAGGCAGAAAATCCAGTAGGCTCAAAATCCAAACTTGTGTTTTTATTGGGGACAAAAAAAATATTATCATGAGATCAAAAATGACCAGATGCATCATAAAAAGCTGAACTTAATATTCAAGGTCTACCCAATATAGGATCATTGCTACAAAGGGAAAAACAGTCTTCATCAAAGCATTTGCTATTTCAGGGATGTATTTTTTTTTCTGTTATGTTGCCAAGCAACTCTTATAAATACCTTTAATAAATTTAAAGTGCAAAAATCTGCCTAGTTTTTTGAAAACAGTGATCGATGAATCTTTTATAATCAATCTGGAATTGATCATGTCGTTTAGGAGTGCTACTTAAGTGCACTTTCTTATGACTCTTTGTGTTTACTCATTACTCTAAAAGTACTACTTCATGATATGCAAAGGTTTTATATACTGAATATCAAGAGTGAGTCATACTGTAAAGACTGCTCTCTGAAAGGCAGCAGTGGTGTCCATTATGCGCTGTAGGATTATGGTCTCCAGCTCTTCTGGGTCCATCTCATCTGGGTTCAGAGGAACTCCATTAAATAATGCCAGAGGCAAGGCACCCAGCCCACTCTTCCTGTAGAAGAGAGCACCGTCCTGGGGGCAAAGAAAATGTTTACTGAATTCCTGATTGTTGCCATTCATTAATTATGGATTGAAGCTACCAACTGTTCTATCATTTCAAATGTGTCTCCTACCTTTCTTTTGTAATCATATTCAGAATCTGATCCCAGAATCCTTTCTTGATTGGCTTTTGGGTAATTCTTCTTCAGGTATGCAGATATTGTGTCAGCAGATAATGTTTCCCCCACATCTACTTTGTTGTACATCTGCAAGTGGTGTTAAAGCAGTTCAGACCTTACTGTCAGTGTCCTTGGATGTCTCCCACTGTCAATAATTTCTAGCCCTCTCTAAAAGACCTAATAGCCAAGGCAAACCCACGTTTACTGATCTTGTCAAAAATGCTTCAGAACTATAGGATAAGACAAAGCACAATAAAGCAATAAACCTCAGAGGAACAGGTAGATATGAGCTGGCAGGAAACACTTGCTAAAACACGAGATTTATATGTTTGATATACTTACCGAGACTATAGACATCACAGCCTGGGATAAATCATACTCGTCTGTGATGTAATTCAACAGCCGGTAAAATCCCACTCCTGTGTCTGAGAAGCCATCAATCTCATCTTTGGTGTTGACAACAAACACAAATCCAATTCTATAGGAGCAAGGGACAAAACAAGTATTCAATTTGCAGGTGAGATGAGAATCACTACCTGGTAAAGATTATAAAATGCTGAGAACAGACCACATAAAAATGTGGAGAAATGTGAGAAACGACAGCACTAACCTCAGGGGGATTTTATGCTTGTAGAAAAGCTCTGCTAGTTTCACCAGCTCAACAGTTTCTTCCTGCAGTGGATCTAAAAACAGAACCTAACAACACAGGCATCAACTTTAACAAAAAGAAACGATAAACTGAAAACTGTTCACTCTGATGCAATTTAATATCAACTTAAAGTTTAAATTTATTTGCTTGCATTGCGTCCATCTTTGTGAATTGAAATTTTGTACAAAGAAACATCCAAAAAACATAATTCAATTAGCTCTCACCAGGTTAAAGAAATTACGTCTGATCTGTCGGATGACGCCAGGAAAGGTGGCTCTGAGAAGTTCCTGCACACTTGCTGGCCAGCTGCGGTACATCTGGTCGTTTTCAATGTCATTCATCCACTGAAAAACACATAAATACAAAGCTTGTTTTTAAACAAAACCTCCAGTGTTTCAAAGGGCTGCAGATCAATTCCATTTTTAATCAATCAAATATCCAATTAATACCCAGATGGTGGCATTTCATCCAACCTACATCTACTTAGTACCCACAAAGAAACAATTTCACTCTCATATACTGAATTATTATTGTGCTTATTTTTGTATCTGTAATTAGGCATATGCAATTTATTTTAACTGTATATTATTTTCTGAAAACATTACACTACACCTTAATTTCATTTATTGTGTTACAGATACAATTTTGGGCCAATCGAGTTGTTAAGAAATATGACTGATTGAACCCTGATCAAAATAACTCGGAGGTAAATAATGGGAGTCACACACAAAACCACTTTTCGGAAAATTAGGTAATGATTATAAGAATTTCAGTAAAAAACATCATAAAAGGCACTATGAAATCATGCATGCTTGGTTTGAAGTGTCCTGTTACAAACCACTCCACTGTCCACCTACAAGGGGTTGGGTACGGCACAACTAATTCTGGGAAAACAAAAAAAAAATGGCTATAATGCAAATTGACAAATACCTGTTTAGGTTTCAGTACTGCAAAAGCAGATTACTAAACAGTTCCTGTATCAAATTTATCGAAATACATTTTGACGATCCCCAAGATCATGTGTTGTGAAAAAGTAAATGGCGAGGCAACATCTTACAGATTGCATAAAACTGAAACAACATTTATTCTGGATGACTTACAGTAGTTTATGCAACCATGAATTCTGCTCTCTAGACCAACATGATAGACGGTAAGTCTGGTCAACAGTTTATGACCTTAAGCTCAAGTGCCTTGGGGTTGCACAGCAGAATAACGACCCACTTCTGTATGGTAAAAAAGTGAAGACTATGGAGTGACTAAAAGAAAGTCTCGACTTAAATTCAGTTGAGATGCTATGACTCTACCTTAAACTGTCCATTCAGGTTTGAAAATCCTTCGGAGTGGCTCAATTAAAACAACTTAAGAATGAAGAGTAAATTCTTTCACAACAACAAAAATGGTTTATTAACAGTTATTGTAAATGCATAACAACTGTTGTTACCAAAGTTGGAATAATCAATTATCAAATGTAGTGAGCACTTGCTTTTTGATGGAAGGCAATAGATCAGTCTAAATTCTCAGACATGTGGACAAATGTGTATTGATTGACTGGTTTTGCAAAACCTTAACATCAGAAATAAGCAATTCCACCATTTTATTCTCTAGAAATAATTAATTATTTAAAATCTTTAAATACTAAAGATAAGAATTAAGTCCTCAGTCAGAAGTTTCTTCAGAATTGCTGTAATGCAGACTGCTACAGAAGATTTTTTCTACCCACAGCAGTAACAACTCTTTGAACATTTAATTTCCCTTTGAGATCAATAAAGTATTTCTGAATTAGATTGAATAACACTATCAAGTTTTCAGTGACAGAACTCTACAAATCCAGGTGCCAACAAAAACATTGATTAAATGTAGAACAGGTTTATCTTTCTGTCACAGAACATAAAGCAGACAGAGGAAGCAATTTTAGACAAAATACATTTTTGAGAGACTTTTCTTGGTTTCCTTCCAAGTTAAAAAAGTTTTAGGCGGCCTTTTGAGCTGAAGTATTCTCATGACAAATCTAATTCACACCCCAATTTAAGACCTTGAGGAAAAGAGCACCTTCAGAGTTGATCTGACAAGACAGGTGACGGGCCAGAAGAATTATTAGGCTGGACAGGACTCACCATTATAGCTGGATGTCGGATATCTAAGGCGTAGCTGTCATCCACTGTGTTCACAGGTAACCTAAGCAGCTTGGCCTGATGTTCTCCCTTAATGCCCAAGTTATGAAGCCCCTCTAAGACCTTGGCCTCTCCTCTGAGGATGTCTAATATACTGAAAGCATAAAAAAATGGTGGTTAGTTGTCTTTTTGTTTTACTTTGCTAGTGGATTTGTATAGAGCTCGAAGCTTATAGAGTTAGACTGTGTCCATGTTTTACCTAAAAGGGTTGTGAACATCTAGATCAATGTGTAGTCCGTTTATAAAGAGCTCCCCATCTCCTGGCTGGATGCCCATTGTCTCACCAAGATGCTGTAAAACAAAGTTGAAGAGCTATTTTACTGTGAGTTTAATAAAAGGAAAGATTTGGGCAAAATCTTTCTTCTTCCTCCTCCCTTTTCACAGAAAACAATATATAAGAATGTGTTTGTGATTATATTGGTTAAATCGAGTGAATAAACTGGTAGATTAAAAAAAGTTTCTTGGTATTACTGGTTTTAAAGGTTAACTTCTAAAAGCCCCACCAGGGACTGGGTTTGAGTTTAGCCTTTCGCTAAACGGCCTTTAGATAGGATAACAGCTCCTTTTAAATATAACATTGTTTTATGTCTTGTCTCGATAAAAATCTGCAATCAAAGGAAAATTATATTCATCAGTCAAAAGCCAAACCTTTTAATAATGTTCCCTTCACAGTGGAGTCAAAGTATTCCAGTCTCCAGGACTTTTAAGACTGCTCAAACACAGCTGTGTTTATGCAAATCTGGGAAGCCAGATTCCAGTGTGGAGGAAATCAAGGCTCTAATGGACTAATTAGCTTTCTCTAACATACATTTTCATGTTTTTCTTGTTCACAGTGGCAGAAATTCAGTGAAGGACTCTGTGTGTGACAGGAATTTTTAATTTAACTGTCTTTTAATAAAGGTCCAACCAATGACTGGATTTGCAAATTAGCCTGTGGCTAGAAAACCTACACACAAAACAACAAGTTGCTTTGTTTTGCACATGCCACACTGTTTAATGTGCTGTCCTTGATTAATTAAATTTGAATAGGAATCAATTGAAATCATACTACCCAAAAAGGTTTTTCAACACTTCTTTTCCAGCTAGCTCTTTCCCATGTATCATTATATAATGTGTATGTGCACAGAATGTGAAATCTGTGGGATTTCCCTAAAAACATGGGAGGTTTATTTATCCTCATCATCAGTTTCAGCCTTCCTGGAGAGAAGGAATGGGATGGTTATCGGTATTGATATTTACCAAAGTTCTGAAACCACTGAAATTGTTCATCACAGCTTCCCTATGACTTAATGTTTTTTTTGTCAGTTTGGGTCTTTATGATGTGCACAGCTGAGGCACTGCCAATAGCATTACAATAAATTTCTTGGTGCGCTGCTGGGCCTAAGTCATCGTGATAAGAATGCATTTTTGATGCAATGACAGTGCGGCCACTTCTACTTCAAATTTTCCAATAACTGATCAATGAAGCTCTGTGCAGGTCACCTGTCATACTACCTGGGAAAATATATCACAATGATTTCACCAAGGAAAAATTATCCAGAGGACCTTTTTAAGACTCTCCAAAGGCAGATTTTTACTTTTGTGGTGCAGTTTTAGTCCAGTGTACAGGGGGTACGAGATCTTTAAAACTGATCTTTTGAAAAGAAAAATATGTGGAAAGATATGAATACATAAAGGAAAGAAGAAAATGTGAACAAGGCCTTTAAAGAGAATAACAATAAGAAGTTAAATTACAGAATAAAAGCTTGTTCAATAAAATTCTGTGTATGACAGACAGATGTTATCAAGGAAACCACCTGCATTCTCATGCAGAAACACTGCTTATGATTTCACACCTTTTGGTTCTTCTCAATTTCTTTTCTCATTTCCTGTTTTACGGCCACTGTTGTCAGTGATCTGTGGGAACAGTAAAACATGTACAGTCACCATCAGCTTTTAACACATCCCCAGCCAGCTGTAAAATGCCAGTTTTAATCTCCAAAAACCTGTGGGCCCTCAAGTTGGTGCCTTTGCAGCACACTGCCAGTAAACACCCAACTCTTACTCAGCAACTTCTGCTGTTTTTACAAGCTGCCTGAGCCAAAACACGCATACATCAAGAAAAGCTGATTAGATCTCTGTATAAAAGAACAATGTATATTTATATGTCCCAAGAAGGAGACAGAAGGTAATGATGAAGAAATAAAAAAGGTTTATATCTGAAATATTTCATGTGCACTTTAACAAGCATCAATAGTGCTTAGATTTGCAATATGTAACAGAGAGCGAGGATGGGATATGGATTTTGGAACAATACCAATGCCCCTGCTTGTCAACCAGAAAAAAGAAGAAACAAATTTTCTTACCTTGCTCTGCTTGGAAAGTTTTGACTGAGGTCTCGCATGACCTTTAAAGCATCGAACTTTGGCACAGACATGATTCTAGCAGCAGCCTGAAAACTTAAATCTGGAGAAAATGGCAAAAAAAGAATAAAACAATGTATTCAAACAAGTAACAATGAACAATAAATGTCATTACAGCTGTAATAATCAATATTTCATTATTGAACTGTTTTAGAAACAGTAAGAATAATGATGGTTTCCTAATAATTTTCATTGTGTCAATAGTTCGTTACCATTTTATTGAGTGTTTCTAGTGTATAACTGAAACCAATAACAGATCCATAAAAACACTTCTGCCAATCACCTTGCATCTCCCACACTTTGAGAGGCGTCATGTCGTTGGTACTTTCCAGCAGATGCTTTCGAAGTTCGCCAAGTTGCTCCTGGAGCTCAGGGTGAGATGTTCTAAAGGTAGGCAAAGGAAGATTGAGCAAAGCACTCCTCATATAAAATGACATTGATGTTGAAGAAAGATAAGGGTTATACATTTCAAAGATGAAACATTAGACATACCAGATATAGGGACATTAAAAATTTATTTTATATTTTAGACGATTCCACACACCCTTATTTGTTAAGTAGCCGTTTCATTGCTTTGCCGAGCATCTTTTAGCTTTTATAACTTTTAAGCAGTTTTATGTGCTGAGAAGCTTCTTCCACCTCTTGATATGAGTCTTTGCCTTCTTCACATTAAAAGCCTCCAAGTCAGTGACTTTTATGGTTTCTATGCTGTAACTGGATCCCTCTAATCTCAGCTAACATTTTCCATCAATTTAAATCTGGTAACGCAGAACACCACTCTAGGACATTTCAGAATTTCTCACTTAATTGGAGGTGTGCTTGGGATCACTGCCTCACTGGAAGGTCATGTCAGAAGCAAATAAGGGATGATATTGATATCCCAAGATTTAACTATGTTTTACCGTCACTGTAGGCCATGGACATTGGGAGATGGACTTAAAAGCAACTCAAAATCACCCAACTGCAATGCTAAATCAAAGTTGAGTAACTGAAAAAAAAAAATCTTAAAAAAAATACTGTTAGAAAAATACATCATCCGTTCAAATTGTACAAAGCGCCATATCAAAAACTTGCTTTTTGAAAAAAAAACACATATTGGATGCATCATTAAAATAATGCATCTGACAATAACTGTAATTATTATAACCAAACCACTTCCAGCAAAACAACAGAAAATTAAGCTGATTAAACAACATTTAGTGCTGCTAATAATGGTGTTTTGCAACTTACCTTAATGTTCCAAATAAGAAACCTTGTACTTCATCATTTTCATCGTCCTCAGCATTTAGAACCGTCTTTGAATCTACAAAATGACAGGTACGTCCAAAATTAGCATACACAGCAGGATCCAGTATACACCGCATGATAAGATGCTAACTCACCTTTAACTTTGGTATCATCCACAGCTTTGTATTCTGTGCTTTTGATGGCCAACTCAACACCATATCCTGATAAAAGCACCTTTTGAGGTTTTGGTTTCTGAAGCAATTGAAGCAAAGGACACATATTGGTTTGTTTGTACATTTTCCTTTCAAATTATTGTGATAATAATCATCAACACTGAAAAGGCTGCCTCAAGGCAGAGGACCTTTGTAGACCTGCCAAAATACACAATTACATCAAAATTATAGCTTCCACAGTGGTGCCCAAATTTTTTGCCAAGTGGGGCAAAACTGTAAAGATGAAACTACTTGCAGGCCAGAACTAAAAAAAATATCTACTGACTGTTTTCATCCTATAAACAAAACATGCAATAAATGTAATCAAATAAAGATTCTGTAAAATATTATAGATCTAAAACACATTTGCTTTATTTAAAAAAGTAAAAAATAATTTAAAAATTAACTAAACTACTTTTTATCTTATTGGTGAAGAATATTTGTGCTAAGTCAATTCTGATCTAGAGATCAAATTTAATGTGCCCTAGTCTGTATTTGAGCAAAAGTCACTTGATGCTTGTGATCCAACTTTCTACAGAGTTAGAATGAAAGCAAAAAAAGACACGACTAATAGAAAAACAACCATGAATCACACCCAACATTTCCAACTTTAAGAGCATTAAATCAATTTACAAAAAATTATGCCATTCTTGAACAGTGATTGAGGGTCAAACTAAATTATTTCAAGGACTAATAAAGCCCCCGGGCTGCACTTTGGCAATATTTCATTTAGAAAGTTCACTGTCAACTCAATATGCAGAGTGATGTTAAATTTATTTCTGCTCCTGTAAAAGTAACATGAACATGTAAATGTAAAGGAACAGCATCTTGCCAGTTATGACTTGATATATGATACTTCTTGTTGTTATTGTTGCATATAACCTCAATTTCTGTGCTTTACTTTTTATTTTTAAGTTTAATGATTTTTGATGTTCTAAAATCTAAAAGCTAAATTTTGTTTTAATCTCACAACCAAATAGTATTTTGAAGAAACATATATCTATTTTTTCCTCCAAAAGGTGCTAAAGGTTTTATGTACTTTTATGTATGTATGCACTTTAGTCTTCAAATTGACCATCTTATATCTCTGACTGATTTCTTGTCAAATAAGCATTTTAGAAATGGTACTGAAAGGTCACTGCCAACACTGTCAATCACAAGTGGCCAAAAGATAAACAACTTTATTTTTTGATGTATGAATAAAATAACTGGTGTGTGATTTATTAAAATCATTGCAATATTCATATGTGCAATAGTAGTGCTACATATGGTTTTTTGAAATAAAGAACTTGGTGCATATCATATTTCAAGTGTCAAAAATTATTCTATTGCATGGCAATAAATTATATATTCAAGTGGGCTTTAGTCAAAATTTTAAATGTCAGAAAGGATCCGTTTATCGCATCTAATATCACCATCACAATATTCACCCAATAATACAAAGGAAAATTGGTAATTAGCTTGTTAATTACTGAATTAGTATTTCTTAGGGAAAACAAGCAACTAAAAATTGTTGTTAATGTTATGCGAGAGTCATGTACAGTAGCTGCCTGTTTAAACAGACCAGGTTTAAGCACCTTAGGGGAAAAAAAGACACAAAAATGGACATCTAGCTTTACTTACATGCAAGCATATTAAATATACATGCAAAATTATGACAGCTGCTCTAAGCTACTTCCCAACTAATAAAAACTGAAAATTTGTACATTTAATGTTACAAATTGTTACGAAAAGCAAAAAATAAACTGTACTTGTGCAAAAAAAGAAAAAAACTACAGCTGAATGAATTATTTCACAGTTCAAGCAGTAAGTGAAGCATAAAAACCCCTTTATCCTTCTAAATAATACCATCAGGAAAATAGTCTTTGCTGATTTGTCTTGAATGTTGGTCCAATGGTCATGGACAATAACTAATGTTTCTGCCTACACCCAATCTTGAGTCAAGAAAAGTAGAAAAAAAATTATCAAATACGCACCACCACAAAATGCCGCAAAACATACATAAGCTTGCCCTCTTGAGCCTTTTCCGACAGCACCTTATGAAACAAGTTGAACTTCTTGGTTCCGATTTCAGCATAGAGGATCACAACAGGCATATCGGTTTTGTTGACTGCTGGATATGTGTGATCATTCTTATACAAGTATGGTTTTGGCCTGCAAACATTTCAGAAAGTTGGAAAAAAAAAAAAAAAAAACATTTCTGAGTCAGAGCATCCCTCGGGAAAATAAAAAGAGTTGCTTTCCTATTCTCTATTCATTTTATCATCAAAAACAGCTGCAGTCCACGGTACCTGCCTGCTGCCTCCTTAAGGAGCTTCTTGATGTCCTTGGTGCTGCAGCTATGTTGACCATGAATCGAGACAAATGCAGGACAAGCCTCAGGCGGAGGCTCATCACTGGCTATCTGTTCAAAACACAACAAAGATTAGCCTTGGCAATTAAAACGTTATATATCCAAAAGAAAAGTACAAGAAATTGTTAAATAGGAGCTTCTCTTTCCGTAATTATTCAACAAAAATCTTTACAGCATGTATGAAACAAACTTCATTTTATTCCACACTGCGTTTCCTACAATACCAATCTCTGAATAACTACACCATCAATGAACACCTAAAGAATTTGCCTCATATTGTTCTCCATAACCACAACGAAACTGAAGAATATCCAATAGCTAGAGCAGCTGCTTCAAGGAGCTCTCTTTATTTTTCACATATTTTCACAGAGTTACCCATTACATTATATTTCTCCTACTTAGGTGAAATGCTAAACATGTTTAATCATTGTGCAGTGAAGGATAAACATCTCAATCCACATAATTGAGATGATAAATAAAATACATGCCAGACAGAATAAATGGAACCATAACTCTATTCAAATGCTCTTTTCTCACTGCTTAAAACTCTCACAATCCAGTTGACATTTCCGACATGTACACACACACACAAACAATATTCCAATGTCTGCAGCAAAAGTGTTTTGGCACCACTTTTCACCAGGAATGAATATTGTTTCCTGTCATGCCAAGCCTAGTTTTGATCAATTAAATAAAACTTGATTGAAAAACGGCTTAGTTGCAGTTAAATGAAAGCACTAATGGGTCATGCTTAAAAATCAAAACAAAAATAAAATCACAATGAAAAAACACAATGTAAAATGGACATCAGCAATAACAGTTATATTCTAAAGCAATCCTTACCTGTTGAGATGCATGGACAGCTGGTGAGTAGGACCGCATGGCCAGAGCAAATCTGAGAAGGTTCACTTGAAGATGTGTGAGAAACTGAGCTGCCTTTTTGATGATCAGGTTGTAATATGAGCGCACAGATTCTAAAAAAATAAAATAAAAAAGTCAAGATAAATGGCTGAATCCTAAATCTGTTGCAATGATGTCGATTTAAAAAAAAAAAAAAAAAAACATTTAGAACACAAACCTCCTTGCTTGTAAACAGTGAGTTCCTTTACAGTGTCAATAAAGTTCCAGAATTTTTCACTTCCATCTTCTCCAATAAACTCACTGTGTCGTTGAAAGAGATAATTAATTAAAATACATATAGCTCAGTCAGTAATTGCAAAATTTTTAGATAACATTAAGCCATAAATTTCTGGAATAACGCTCCTCCACTTCTGATTTTTTACACCACAAATATGACTTTCAGCAGAGATCTTTGATCCTGTACCGGGTAATTTATTCCAGACAGACAAGGGTCATTATGAGATTCCCACTAATTGATAGCTTCAAGTAAGAACACTGCGGTTTTATAGCCTCGTAGTATTTAACAAAAATTTAGGGCAAAAACTATTAATTTTGCTTTTATTTAAACACAAATACAAATATAATTCCTAATGCTCTTAAAGTGATAAAATGGACAGACAGTTCTGTTAAATCACTTATTACTCATTTGATATGACATATACAAAAAAAGTTAAATCCACATATAAAATATGTTTTTGCTATTGTGCTCTTTATAGAGTAACACTGAGAGAAGTCTAATAGTAACATTAACTTAATTAAATTAGGTTACTTTTCTTAATGCATAAGAAGATTAAGCTAAATTGAGACAACCAAGTATTCACACATATAGCCATACTTAACAGCAATTTAAAATTTCCAAATAAAGTAGCATGCATGCTTTTGAATTGTGGGAGGAAATTTTACCCAGAGAAAATAGATACCCAGAGAGGTCTTGAATTTGAACCCAGGAATGTCTTGATGCAACGCAAACTCAATGTAATCATGTTTAATAAAAAAAATACATATATAAATATTTCCTATTTGTATCTGCTATATTTTTTCTAAAGTAGGGTTTAATAAGAAGTTAGCAGCCAAAATATTTTGTTTAAATTGATATTATTTTTAGCATCTTGCTAGAAAACAAATATTAGAAACAAAATCACAAAAATGATTATATTACTACCGAAAAGTACAAGGCTTACATTTAAGACTTCAAAGTGGAATAGGTCCTACTTATCACACATTTATCGAGATTTCCGTATGTGTTCCCAGTGAACACAAATGTACCTTGTCTCCAGGAGGAAAGGGGTCATGCTCCACTTGGCTTTGAGGCTGGCCGTGACCCCTTTGGGAGCTGCTATACCCTGATGCATGTTCAGCAGCAGCAGCGACAGTAGTAAAACCTTCTTCATTGTCACGGAGGAACATGTACCTAACGGGAGCAAACGCACCTCCGTTAGCTCAGCTCGTCAGTCTTAGGAACTAAGTGCCTGTCACTGCCACGTAGTTACCGCAACTAGTATTAGCTAACTAAAAAAAGAAAACACTACTAACACGGCAAGGTGTACAAACTTAAACTCAGTAAGACTGTGGTAGGTTTTTATCAACAGTAGAGAGGTTTAGTGACATGTATGGAGTTATACTTGTAATGATAAAATAACGGGTCCTACATTCAGGAACAGAGTGAAGTTTACCCGGTTGCTGACTGAAAACGAGCAGCGTTAACTCTGAAAATAGTAAACTGACGAACAAAGACAACAACTTTTGTTTATTACAATTCACTTTACGATTGTTTACTAAGTCTCACCTCGCTGGTGATGCTGACCACTTCCATACAAGCAAGGGGGCTTCACGTTGGTATTTTGGGAAGCTAGCTGGAAAAGGCTAGCGAGGAACGGGGCTTGTGTGAGACGCAACTCACGTAAACCGTTATTCGTATTTAGACAAATGTAAAAAAATAAAAATAAATAAATATCATACTGTTATTTTCAAGCACGTAAAATAAATTAGTTCAAAGCATTATAAAAGCTGATAGTAGATGTATGATTAAATAAAAACCTATGAAAATGTGAGAAATATTCCGGCACATCGGCAGGCAGCTAAAAAGACTGACGCTTGTTTCCATACATTTTTCCCCAAAACACCAGGGGTTGTTGTGACCGATCTCATGAGCAATAAACGACTAAGTGTAGCAGATATATATTGACACTCTAAGACGCTGGGTGTCACATTTTTGTGAAAATAAACATTGTAAATATTAATTATAAAGTAATAAAAGTAAAATAAGCACATTTTAATATTAATTATAAAGTAATAAAAGTAAACTAAGCACATTTTAAAATAATAAATTTAAGTGGAAATTTTCAGACAGCAGACAATATTTTTGCGGTATTGACAAAACACCGTTTTTGGAATGTTGCCATTACACCGAATGGGCACCAAATTGTGTGCTATATTTCTAAACACTTCAATTTTGTATATTCCGTTTTTAAAATCTTGCATCCTTCCAAAGTTGTCTTACTTACAAATGCAACTATGGAAATATCCAGTGAAGATAGTGGTGCCATCCACACCTATAATCCATTTCAAACGTTTTAGGCCTAGAGTGCCTAACCTCAAGCCACCTCTTTGGTTCTGCAACAAAGGATTTGAGTAATTGTTGGCATCTGATGTTGCTCCGAATTATTGATTCCATTCATATTTTTCTCAAAATACATTTGTGGCTTTGTGTTTTTGGTTTTGTAAGTATACCTTTTCTCCTCCTCACCCTGCAAACTGGAAAAGCCACCTTTCTTAAGACTAACTCAGCTTTTCAAGCTCATTGAAGGACATTGACTGCAATGAATTGAATTGAATTGAATTGAATTGAATTGAATTGAATTGAATTGAATTGAATTGAATTGAATTGAATTGAATTGAATTGAATTGAATTGAATTGAACTGAACTGCTTGTCAGCCCTCATCCAAGATTTCTTGGAAATTCTAAGTTGTTTGAAAAACATCAGTGTCTTGCTTATCCCAAGCTTTGGCTTTGTTACAAACTGGCAACTTGTCTAGGATAGAATGCTCTTCATCTCCTTCATATTTACAACAGGTATAGGCACTCATTAACCCTTTCCCCGAATAATAGCAAGTAGGTAGAAAAGATGGATGGAATAAAAAATTTCTGCACTTCCAGGGTCAGTGAGAGAATTAAATACCTAAACTACTTCATTATTGAAATGCTTTTCATGCTATTGATTCATCAGAAGATAGAAAAAAAATCAGAGTAACATAATGACAACTTATGATCGTTCACAAATTTACTGAGTGGAAGCACATTACCTCCGTCTTTGAACATCCTTCTTTGAAATAAGTACAACAGAACAAAATTAATTATTTTATTGGGAAAAAAAGCTGAATACATAAGAATAAGGTCCAGACAAACTCTTGTAAACACAGTTTTAGCTGTTGTTCCTTTGCTCAAATTAATTACATCTCTTTCATGCTCATGCTTTCTGTTCCATAATTTCTAAACTAAAAATGACCTTAATGGTCTGATTCAAGTATGTTTTTCTGATAGAATCATTGAGATGTTTTTACTGATGCAATGTCTCTCAAACAGCCAATTTATTTCATTTTATTAAGTTAATTTAAAATTTAGAGGAGGATGAACAGACGGATGGATGGAGTGATGTTTTGGTGACAGTTTTGAATTCTTTATTGGAATTCAATAAGAACTAATGACATGGAATAGAATGATTTTTTTTATTTATGCAATTGTTTGCACAAGTCATAAAGTTATACGAATAGGTTTAAGTATTTTGTTTTTAATTTGAGGAAAAGCAACAGAATTGGAGGTTCCAGCCACTTTGTGCAGTGCACAAATTGGTAACTATGTTTCTTAGGTATAAAGCAAAGACCTTGTCTCTTCAAAACTATTTTCTTGTCATTGTGGGCAAAACACTCAAGTTTTGACCTTTCTGACTATAATATTTATTCTCCTGCTAATATTTAGGCCTTCTATGTTGGTGTTTTCAAATTTTAACTGAGCTAAGAAGGTGTCAATTTTGGATCTCAGGCTTTCTTTCTAAGTGGCATGTTATCAGTTGCTGACTTTATTACTGGCTTGTCTGGGGGTCCAGCAATTTCCAAGATTTGAGCCTTGGTGGATCCTGGATTGTTTTTGAACATTCTATCTTTTTTCTTTTCATATGTAAATATAAAAGTTTGGAACCAGATGGTTAAAGCAACAACACAACTGGTTGTTTTATGGGTGCAGTTTGTGTAGTCTTATTGTACTAACAGTCAGAAGTAGCATTAAGTTGGTAATTTGCTTCATTGCCAGTGATACAAAAAGATTGGAAAAACGAAGGACTCTGGTTTATCCAACTATTGACTAGGTGGTTGAAATGTGAACAGAATTAAAAGTTACACAAGAAAAACTATCCCAAATACAGAGTGTGAGTGTTTGAACATTCCCCTGAGAGCAGGGTTTGATCAAGTCATGGACTGAACTGTAAAACCCAGCTGGGAAGCTGAACTTCAGTCCAAACAAATAATTGTCTCCTGAAAATCACTCAAAATAAGATGCTTTTAATTAGTTAAGAGCAAAAGAAGAGTTCACATCTGTCTTGTTATTTAGTCCTTTCAGAATTCATTTTTAAATCTGACTTTAGCTTTCAGGGCCATGCTTGTATAAACTCCTTCCTCACTGAATTGATAAAACCTCATTCTCCAACTTGAGCTCTCAAGTCTTAAACTAAAATGCACTAGAAAACCAAAAGTGCAGGGATAGAACTTGAGGGAATTACTCTTTCCAAGCCATTGCACCTCGACTGCGGAAGGAGCTGCCTCTGTTTCTGCAGTCAAGACTCATTTCAAAAGCATATGGAGGTATTCATTTTCAACCACGATTTTCCTTAAAATCAAATGTTCTAATTTGATTCCATTTTCATTTTTCTCAGTCGCTTCGGTACATTTCTCAGAACACAATTGAAATTCTCACTGCTTGTTCAGTCATCAAATCATTGTCACTTATGCACATCGAAAAGCAGTTTCTCATTTCTGTAAACAGGTAACAAATGCTTTTGGACAATCAGTTCAAGTGAGTATGTACAATTCTCTGCTTTTTCTTACACTCTTGATTGCTTATGTAATGAATCAAAAGGTATTATATGGGTCCCTGTTGAACAGCCTCACCCTCCACAACATTTAAGCATAGGTTTGTTGTATAAGCCTTAGAGGCTTGGACAAGTTGTCATAATAAGGAAAGCATATAATCCTATACATTTACATTAGACTTTTTTTTCCTAAATGTGTCCTACATTGCTCCTAGGTGAATCCTGGGTTTCTCCAACAAAAGTAAATGTGTGAAGCATTAGATCAACCAATGATCAACCAGTTTTCTGAAAGAGCTCGAAGGTCTTGATGTTGCATGTCTGACAATGGAATGACCAAGATTTCAGGTGAACAGCCAGAGAGAAGAAGAAGAAGAGGAAGAGGAGTGATGCTGCTCTTCTGCCTCGTCACAGAAGACGAGGCAGAAAGCTGAGGACGTATGCCAGTTTCCATCACTTGTTGTGACCCACAAGAAAATACTAATGGAGTTCCTCTTATTCTACTAATAATTCCTTAACCTCAAACAGACTGACAGACAGACAGACTGAGCAGCATTAATAATACAGCCGGTAAAGGCTGCAAAAGGATTCAGACTGAAATAAAGAATCATCCTTGATGTGTGAATTGGCCGAGAATATGCAGCCAGAGATACAACGCTATTGATCACAACTTCTTTATGTGTTGTTGGATCTAAATTCAACCAGTAGCCAAGTAAATATGTGCAAATTGCTGTTTGCAGATACTTTCTGTCTAATCCACACTGGTGCTTTTTAGCAAAGAGGAATGGAAAATTTTCAGTTTCTAG
This sequence comes from Gambusia affinis, assembly GCF_019740435.1. Lineage (NCBI taxonomy): Eukaryota > Metazoa > Chordata > Actinopteri > Cyprinodontiformes > Poeciliidae > Gambusia > Gambusia affinis. The sequence goes on from NC_057878.1 coordinate 14,742,383, forward strand.
ATGTGCAAACCTGGATGAGACATACTTCAGAAAGACAGGTGGCTACCATAGCAGTCAATTTATTGATTTGAGAGATTGAATACGATACAAAGCCACCATCTTAAATGCAACAAATTTTTTGCAGACCTTGTTTTATTTTAAATGTTACTTCTAACGATAAAATATTTTCTGATGGATACGTTTCCGTTTTAATATTTTAAAGTGGAATGAATGTGTTTGAGAAGTTGGGCTGTATATAGGGTTTAGGTATTTAAATATGGGTTTAAATCTCTATTTTGTCTGCGTCTATCATGCTTCTGGCTTTGCTCTCTGTAAAATAAGATTATGTGGTGGATATGATAGGGGTATGAGCCATAGAGCTCTCTCCCAGTCCATCCACGAGGAGGGCATAACGCGTATTTGTCGGCTCAGATGCAGCAGCAGCAGCAGCAGCAGCATCCTCTCAAAAAGCAGCGCTTTCAGCTGAGCCAGTCAGTGAATCTCAGCCCTCCGTGCAGACAGGATGCAGCTGTCCGAGCAGAACTGACTCTGTAAAGGTGAAAGAGAGTGAAGCTAAAAACTCTCTCTGATCTCTTTGTTTCTTTTTTTTTTCTCCCCCCATTTCATCGGAGTGGTCGGAGCAGATGCAGCTTCACGGCGGCTTCAGAAGTTGGACAGCCACAGATTTGCATGCCATGACTCTTGAATCTGGACATTCCCAATGCAGCGCAGCGCAGACGGCGTGGATCATTTTAAAAGCCATTTCGTCTGTCCACATCACGCGTGTCAGGAGGGTGATCATCATGTGGCGCTTTAAATAATAATAATTAAAACAAAAAGAAATGAAGGAATACTGATTTCCGTCCGAACAGCCTCCGGGTGATACCTCTTATTTACAGTAATGGAATGAAGTCACTATCCTGAGATATAATGGATGAGAGATCCAGCAAGCTCATCTTGGTTCCCATCTTGGCAGTCCTTTTTGTTATGATAGGTTATCAGTACATTTGTCCAGCGGGCAGCAATTCGTGCCACTTTAAGTCCGAGGAGAGACTCAGAGGGGTGAGCCTGCTTTCTTCCCCGTATCAGGACGCCGATTACTTCTACAGAGATTCCGACCTGGACGATGACGGTCCGCCGAAGCTGGCGTCCAAATTTAACTTCACCGAGAGAGACCTGGACAGACACGTGGAGTTCAACATCAAAGGGGACGACGTGATCGTGTTCCTGCACATCCAGAAAACCGGCGGCACCACTTTCGGCAGGCATCTGGTGAGGAATATTCGCTTGGAGCAGCCGTGCGACTGCAAGCCCGGCCAGAAGAAGTGCACCTGCCACCGGCCGGGCAAAGAGGAGTCCTGGCTCTTCTCCCGGTTCTCCACGGGCTGGAGCTGCGGGCTGCACGCGGACTGGACCGAGCTGACGAACTGCGTTCCGGTCGTAATGGATAAGAAGGAGGCCCAGAGGAATAAAAGGTATTAAATTAACAGGCTCCCTACCCCGTGACATTTAAAAACTGCTGCAGGTTATGAACAAATGATTGAGAAGGAATTTGTGATAAATGCTAAAATATTGTGTCTTATGCAAAATTCTGGTGTAACAACCTATATTATTCGCTTATCTTTGTAACAATTAGGTAAATGCATTTATGTTACATTTCATGTCATTCTCAGTAAATTCGCCCATATGCAACTCTTTAACCACTTCTAACTTTTCTATTGTGCAAGTGTTCTTTGGTTCATTTAATTACAACCTCTGTGTAGTCATCGTTTTAAGGCTGTTTCAGCTCGAACAATCAATGCTTTTATCTCCCAGAAAAAAAACAACTAAACAACACATTTGAAAGTGGTGCTTTTTTTAGACAAAAATGTTTAAAGTCAGACTCGTTCAGCTCATTTTATTTCCTCTTTACCACAACATTTACACATCTGTAGGCACCATTTCAATCACATTTTCACCTTTTATACAGAAAAACGTGAAAGTGGTTATCAGATTTGAAGGACCACCTTCCAAACAATATTAAATTCTGTTTGAAAACCAGATCAAACCTTTGCTAAAAATAAAATCTAGTAAAAATGTAGGTGAAAACAGCTCGGTGCACTAGCTTGCATAGAGTCAATAAGTGTTGATTATCGTTAACTTTTCTTCCTCAAAAATGTTCATGTTATTGCATTGTATTTTATTGGGATTTAGTGTGATCTAAAAATGGAAATACTATAACTAGAAACCCATCAATATCAGGTTTTTCACCTAAACTGACTGGATGAGTAGAGAGGGCTTTGATCACAGATGTAGCCAACAAGCCCCTGTTAACCATGGAGGAGCTGCAGAGATTCACAGCTCAGGTGGGGTAAGCTGTCCACAATGTTGCATAGAAAGCCTTTGTTGAAAGAAAGTCTCCTTTAAAATGTGCAGAAGAGTGAAAAAGCAAATGCGGAAAAAGTTTTATCTGGTAAAATTTGATGAAAATTGATCTTTCTAACCTATATTCAAAATGCTATGTTGGGTGAAAAACTAATAGTACACATCACCCTTAGCAAATGGGTGGAACATGGTGGTGGCGGCATTATGTTGTACAGATGTTTTTTGTCCACACTGATAAGGAAACTGGTCAGAATTGAGAGACAGTGGAAATGCAGGTAAAGCTTTAACTGTCATGAGGACACTGGTTTCCTCTTATTCAGTCTCACTGAACTTTGAGCTACAAAACAAAGAAAAATTGATCAAATATTACAATATCTACATATGCAAAGGCATACTTCAAAAGCTTTGCAACTGTAATTGAGGCAAAATATACTTGTCAATGCTTGAACACCATGTTTCTATTTTAATCCATTTCAGAATAATGCACTATATTGTGTTGGCCTACAAAGTCAAACTAAAACAGTTTGATGTTTCTTGTTGTAAAGTGACAAAATGTCTCAAAGCTCAAAGGGCCTTAAAACTTTTGCAAGTTCATAACCCTTGTTTTGTCTGAAAACTTGGACTCTGTCTACAGGTGTAATAAATCTGAGGCCAGTGGTGGTTCCTGCATGAATGAAGCCCGTTTTTCTGCTGCCCTTAAACCAGTCAAAATGAAGAGAAGGAATTCTGGGGTGTAATAAAATGTCCTAAACAAAGCATGTGAAATATAAAATAGATATGTTGTCTTTTTTTTTGGTGCTGAAGCTTACTTAGCCCCACACCTTGCTGACCTTTACCGCTGTTCATATGGCCTAAAGGTGTCGTTTTGGTGTATAAAATTAATTAAATTGTCTTTTTTTTTAATAACAAAATCTTGATTTGTTGCCATCTCCACTAGTGACTTGCTTCAAATTACGGTACAATTACTGCACAAGCTGGATGTTATCTGAGAGAAAAAGCAATGAACATAATTTTAAATTCACTGGGTCTATTTTAGACTGCTGTATCCACTGCAGAGACACTTGCAATTACTTGCATAAAAGAGATGCAAAGAGACACACAGCAATGAGTGCACAAGCGACATACTATATATGCTATATGTCCATGTGTCTATTTTTCAGCGCAGTAAGCACGTCTGAGTCACGGAGTTTCAAAGCAGCATTAGGTTTCCAGACTCTTCATTAAACAAGGACTTTAAAAAGTCAGTGTGTCAGAAATGCACGCAGGACATGAGAGTGCTGACCAAAACGTCTTGTCACGTAAGCTGGATTTCTGAACTGCAGAGAACGTCCTTCCTCTTTCAGAAAAAATACAATCATCCAGCAAAGCACGTAAGCACATGATTTATTTCTGCTGTGCCAAGTGTTTTCTGTACTCTGGGAAGTGCTCGCTGGATGCGACAGCTCTTCATTTCACAGCTGCAGCATCTGTTCTGCACTTACAATCCTCCCGCTGCTTGTTCTTCAGTGGCCTCCCGCAGCATCTATTCTGAGGCTTCTCCTTCTCAACAAGACACATCACAGTTAGATTTCTTTTCTGGCCAGCCATTATTTTTTGGTGGATTCTTTTTGTTCTTTTTTGTTTTTTTTTTAGATGAATTTGCTTAATGAAAGGAGTATTAGCATTATGTTTTATGATTTTGAAACGAGCATTAGCCCAATAATACGTTCATTAAATTAAACACTTGGTCAGAGTGAAGATAGTACCATTGTACTTTATAATAAGAAGTAAAAGCATTGAAATCTTCCAACAAAATCCTTTGAGGTTGCACTGAGAGAATACAAACAGAATGTCAATATCAATTCAGATACCCTGCCCTTGTATTGTGTGTGCACACTCCTCAGATTGACTTTCCTCACACATGCAAGTTGCCTGCTCCTGCGGTGGCAGTAAGAAGAGGTGAAGGAAGGCTGCCATGGCATCCCTCGCGTGGCCTTGCGTGGCCTTTTCAGCCGAGCAGGGTGCGGTGCACGGTGAGTCAGCTGTGCGGCCCACGAAAGGTCAGGCGTGTCAGGCTGGATCAGTGCGCGTGTCCTGCGGCGTGGCGTCTCTGGAGTGCGCCGTCAGTCAGGGGAGAAGTGGAGCAGGCAGGTCGACCCTCTTCGGGGGCATTGTGGAGAAACAAACCTTTAAGTGCTGTCCTCTTAAGTTGCTTTGGTATTACTTATCTGTTTGCATTGGGGTAGGGCTCATCGAGCAGGTAGCTTTCCTCTTCGGGAAAAAATTCTAAAGGCCCACAGAGTCTGAGGAGTGCTGGAAGAATTATTTCTGATTGCTACATGTTCATTATCCAACTTTACAGTCTGGAATTACTCATGTAGATATATTCAGTGTGACACTGGGACACAGCGCAAGGAGAAACCTTGCAAAATTTATTTCATACAAATGCAAAGAAAGATCTTGAGTAAATCATGTCCTCGGGAGTCTATGTAGTAAAAGGCTGCACTTAAAAATCACAGAAATATTTGATAGGGCTTGCCATCAAAATCAAAACAGGTTTATTTTGTTTCTCACTGTTGCATTTCTTTCATTCTTCCATCCTCAAACATCTGTCAATGACACAAGTGAAGCAGCAATAACACAGTGGAGGAGGCAAATCTATAACTATAAATCATACAGTTTTGAAATCTTTACATTTAGAAATACAGAATACACCTCAAATAAATCAGTGTCACTTATAGTTCGACCTTGGTTCTCCAAAATTTTATATTTTTATTCTCACAGAGCTTTATGATAAAAAAAGAAAAACAACAGTAAAACATGTGCGTATGTTGTACGCATTACTGCACAGATGCTTTGCGACACATATCCTTTCAGTTAATTGTCTAAACATTCACAATCAGACAAACACTGAGATTATAGTCAATGTACCAGTAGTTGCTTCAGTGATCTGGCTGTATACTCCCAATCTCAGGTATTTGCTCTACCTTGCTTTCTTCTAAGAAAGGCATCCACATGTCCTGCATAGAAGATCTTTGTCAAAACAATGCTCACTCCATGCTTTATCTGGAATTACAAGTGGTCACACTTCTATTTGTTATATTCTCTTGACAAAAAAAACCTTCTTTATTCAAGACAACACTCCATGTCCCATTTACAACAATAGCCCATCTGACACGGCAGACTCAGATAATACAAAATCACCCATGCATGGTTCTCACTTCCCATTTTTAAGAGAGGTGTGGCAAAAAAGGCTTTCTTGTTGTCAAATGTGCTTTTAAAATGAATTATTTGCTTTGGAAAAACAATAGAAAGGCTGATTATGATTAATTTATCTTTCATATTTTTAATATTTATAGATTTTAAAGTAAGAAATAAATCATGCATCATTAATTTTAAAACTCTGTAGTATATGTGCTTTTCAAGTCAAATAATGTTGTATTTTCTTTACTGATGAAGTGCCTATTACAGAAGCCAGTTCTCGTCACTCCACCTAAAATAAGATTGTTCAAATGTATGGAATAACTCCCTTTTGTTAAGAAATGCTAGTAGAACTTTTTATCAACATAAAAAACAGATCAATGAGATGCATATAAGTATAACTATTTGGCCTAATCCCTTTTGAAACAGTCCTATTTACTTCCCTGTTATTCTTCCTAGCAAGCCTTGCAAAAAGGTTTAAAAATCCTTAAATAAAGTCAACCTTTACTTCAGTAGCGCAGTTTCACTCTGACCTCTTTAGAGAAATCAATTTTTATTTTGAGTGCATTTATTCATATGCGGAAAACAATTCAAAATGGTTGAAACAACTACTGGTAGTTCACAAACATAATGGATACACTTTTAAAAATGTATGCTTTAATTTTGTAAGAGGATCAGCTTCAATTAGTAATGTCTAATTAACTCTCCCTGAAGTAAGTAATGTGATGTCACACAGAGGCCTATTTCTTTTAGGCGCTGAAGTCTAGGCAGGATAAGGATCTGAGATTAGCTGGCCAACAAGAGCAGTGAAGAGGATTTTAAAGGTGCTAAAAAAAAAAGAAAGAAAACCCTGGGAGCTAACTGGAGAGGAAGGAAAAGGTTTGCTAAACTTTACTGCCACTTTATCTGAAATTATGTTTCTTAGGTCAGTTAGACTTAGCTTTTTGGCAATAAGCTCCCCAGGTAGTTTGTTAATAAAAACCTGCAGCCAAATGTGAAGCCTGGTGGAGAATCTCTGATGCTGTGTGGCTGTTTCTATTCCAAAGTGTTGGCAAGCTTGCATGGGATTATTAACTTTTTAAAATACTAGGAGATTTTAAATAGAAATCCAATGAACTCTACCACTGAGAATTGATTACCATCGGGTGTTTTAGCAGGAAAATGAACTGAAACACATGGCCAACTCAACAAAGAAACAGTACAGCTGAGATGAAAATCCCTCTGTGGTTGTTTAATCAAAGCTTGTGAAATATTAACAGGGAAAATAAAGTCCTGTCTTATTCGTAAAAGGGTGACACCAAAGTATTGACAGTTCTGGTGTAGTGCCATTATTTTTGATTAAAATAAAATTTTTAAACTTAATATTTTTGTCGTAACACCAAATGAATGTAATAAGATTAAGTGTAGAAGTTGTTTTTTTTTTGTAAAATTAACGGTATGATGATATTACTACGATAAAAGAGGAGTTTCTGCATTTTAGAGATTCCAGTTATGGTGACCAAATTATGGTGACCAAAACTGGTCATCGTAATTTGACCAGTTTCACTTAACTTAGACTCTGTTAATGTAACTAACAGAGCCTAAGTGAAGAAAACTGAAAATGTCCCATCAATTGTACTTTAATTGGAAACAAGTCCAATTAAAACAAATTTTGGTATGATATGCTCAGGTTAGTAAGAGGAGGCTTGCTTTGTTGCCACACTTGAACCTTCTCTGAGCCGCTCAAATATAAAAGTTTAATTTAACATGGTCAGACAAGCGCATGGATGAACACCGCTGTAGCACATCAGGGATTCACACGTTTCCAGCTGTTTCTGGCTGTGTTCTCCTGCTCTGGAAGGAGGTGAGAGTGCAGGACTTTAATGAGACAGCGAAACAGCAGCACAGCTGACGCCCTGCGGTCACAGATCAGCTTGAATGAGGGAAGCTGGGTGGATTTACAGTTCTGGGCACATGGTTCTGATGTAGGAGGCAGAGCGCTCGTCAGTATGACGGGGTGTTTATAGTGTGTGAAGCTCAGAGTGCCCTTGTAGGCCGTCCAGGGCACGAAGATTGCTTTTCATGTGTCATTAATTCAAGTCGTCATTGCTGGCAGGCCTGAGCAGTAATTCAGTTGGTCCGATAATTAAGTGCTACCTCCACAGAGGGTGCTGCGGCAATAGGAGAAACATTTGTTTAACGTCATAATAAATATGTTTCAAATTTGACTCAAGATTTGCTTCGGAGGAAACATATTCCATGAAACCTTAGCTGCCAATTAATGCTCAGTAATTTTAGATGCTTATTTATGTTTATTTTGAATTGGTAACCAAAGCAAATCCCTGTGATCTTGGAAAAGTGTGAACATTTTTTTCTTAATTCAATTAGAGTTTGCACATTCATTGAATATCTAAATAAACAAAAGTAGCCCTCTTATCTGCATTTATAAAATATACTTTAATGGATATTTGTCAGTATTCATTTAGTTTGGGAAGTAGGTCTGTGTCATTTTTTTTTTCTAAAAGCCACTTTAGATAATGAAAAGTCTGATGAAGCTTGGCAGAAAATATCTGCTGGTCAGGCAAATATGATTTTCCAAGAATCTGATTCAGCTCTTTTATTCTAAGAAGTGAAATTTGTTGCACTAGCGGGATACATTTGTACACCTTCAAAAGATGATGCACTTCATTAGATTTTTTTTCACGTTACTGCTATTTTATCAGCTTTGTGTGTTAACACGGTGGCAGATTTCAGGTTTGTTATGTAATATGAGCTTTTGATTAGAAGCAGGTCTCTAGACCGAAATAAAAGAAAATCAAAAACCCTTTAGCTTATCTTTATAGATGTAGTTATCAGATTGATAAGTCGTGATTTCTGTTTAATGTCCCCATTATGTTAATTTTGTGGTAAGCAGCTTAGATGCTCCTGAAAATAGGGGCACAATGATATTATATTACATATAACATATGTAATATAACCTGTGTAACCTACATATTTGTATGTAGGTTACACCCATTTCTTATATCTCATCTTCAAAATGGGAAACACAGGAGAAGTTAGTTAAATAAGGGAGATATGGCTTTATCTTTATGATTCTGCAAAAGAAATTGGTTTTCCCACCAACTTGCCTACCATTCCTACAGCCAGAGCAATAATTAAAAAGTTGTAAAAGAATTAAAACTTGACTGAATGAGAACTCTAATTTATCTTGCTGACACACACACGCATAGTAGAGGAAGGTGAGGAAGATAAAGAATGTCTCAGTGGTGGAGAACTGGAGCAGTCTTTTTATGAGTGACATTACGCTAGCATAATAAAAGATTAATTTATTTTAAGGCTTTCAACACATCTTTACCAGTGATACCAATGAAAGTGGTGGGACATTTGTTCAGACTTGGTGTGACTTGACAGATTCACATATCAAAGAGGAATAGTATGACAGCATAGGTGACTGGCTGTTTCTTGTTTCTTCTCTGGTTCCTGCAAGGGCCGACGAAAGGAGCACACCAAGAATAACCGCGTCTTGAGTTGATTTATTGTAGGAAACCTGGAGAAAGGTCATCTGTCCTCATTTAGGGCGAGCTGGTGACATGTAAGTCATACTGTGGGGAGGCTAGGTTAAGCAGAATGCCTCACACAGCTCCTCCATTTGGATTCAGAGGCTCAATGAGCACCTGGCACACTTAAACTGTAAGTACAGGTAGAGTCACCTTCACAGACTAATCCTCTGCTGCATGATTGTGCCACCCAGGAGGATTAAGTTCTCTGTGTTTTTGATGTTGTAACAATTTATGCTGGCGGTTTGGTACAGCGACTAAAACTTTTAAGTGCCGCACCTCTGAATGACCCCACAAGGAGAGCTGCAACGACATTTGTGTATGAGAAATATTGCACCAAAATTGCCCACAGCATGTGAAATCTGTTCAGCAAATCGAATATTTACTGCTGGGCTCCTCTCCATCTTTTCTATCGCGTGGATGCAGTCAGATTTGGGAGAGGAATCTGAATAATCACACTTAACAGATTGAAGTCCAGATTGCCTCTTAAAATCCTACATTTATAAATAGGTTTGTTCCTCTTTAATTTGGGAAGTTATTTAGATGTTTGAGCTGAACCACACTGTGTTGAAACTCTTTTTCATTCATTTTTCGTTTAGTGTGTACAGTGCCTTCAAAAAAAAAAAGATTTATTTTTTACGCTTTGTCATATTTGTGGTTATAACATGAAAAATGATAAAGGCTTTTCAAAATGTTTTACAAATAAAAAACTGAGCATTTGCATTTAGCCTCTCTGAGTCAGTACTTACTGTAATTGCAGTTTTAAGTCTCCTGAGGTGACCATCTATCAGCTGTGCACATCTACAGACTGAATGTTTCCTCCGCTCTTCCATCTCAACATACGTGGACCCTACTGAAAGAAGAGCGTCAATTTTCAAGCTGTGCCAAGATTCTCAATTGGGTTTAGGTCTGGATTTTGACCAAGCTATTGTTATATATGCCTACACTTTGATCCAAACCAGCTCTGGCTACATGTTGTCCTGCTTAAGGTTGAACTTTCACCCCAGCGTCAAGTGTTTGGCTGATTTTATTCCGAGTTTCTCCCATATATCCTACCATCAACTTTACGCCTCGTCCCACAGAGGTTTCCTACATCATGAGTCTGCCACTAACATCCCTAACAAACCTTAAAAAAGGTTGTCGCAGAATACTTGTGTTTAGGCTGAGATTAAATTGCACACATCTGGATTTGAACTACAAATTACTGGATCTTATTTACAAATATCAATCAATGTGGTTGAGAACAAATGTATTTTTATTAATAAACAATGATGATAAAAAAAGCATAAAATTTCTCGTTTCAGGTTGTCACATAAAATCTTGCTGAAATGCATTAAATTTAGTGGTTGAAATGTGTCTTGACTGAGTATTTATTCTTCCGCAAGAAACTAATATTTACAGTGAAACAAATTCATAGCCAAATGTTGCACTAACACTATTATAAAACTATTTTAATAACTTCCATTTTCTGTGTTATGGGAATCAAATAGTACTTTCTTTCTCAGTTGAAAAGAATTTCATCCTCAGAAACAACTTCTGTTCACACCCGTCCACAATGTCGCAGCATAAATCAAGTCCCGGGCCGCAGTGTAATAAGTATGCATTAAAAAACTGTCTTTATAAGCGTACGGTGCTCAAGATTGGGGTAACATCTTGTGACATCACAGTGTGCTGGAGTGGAACAAATAGCATTATGTCTCAGCACGTTTTACGACACAGCACATCAAGCTCATGGTAGGAATCTGATGTCCCTCAGTGTGAGTCATTCCCTCTCGGCATGGCAGATGAATGGCTAAAAGACAGAGCTTTTAAATCCCACCCACAAATCCCGGGATCACTTAACTTCTCATCAGTCCCCATCCAGCAAGGACAAGTCGACCACGACGTGCTTCATTCATCATTCCGTGTGAAGCTCCGTCTCTCACTTTCGGAAACCGAGTTGTGCCTTTTGTTTATCCTCAAGTCGGCCGTGATGAGAGGAAAATGTCCTGACACTGGTGGCATTTCCTGCACTTGGTGGTGCCAGGCATGTCTGTGAATCAAAAGAAGTCACGGAGAGAGGAAACGGCATTAAGTGTCTTTGAGTGCCTCTTCTGAATGATCAAAACGTGTCTCAGTGTCATCAGCAGGTAAATTATTCCATTACTGGGTACTTCAGGTTTGGCTCTATATTTGAGTATAGAGCTGTAAATACAAGCAAACTTGTCATGTACTTCTTGTGTGTGTATAGTGAAACAATTGAAAAAGCCACTGATAGCTTTCAGTAGCAGTGCTGCTATGCACTTGCAATGTAAAGTAGGGTGCTATCATGACTAATGGACCAAACCTGGATCTTTTATCGACTTTTACAAAAAGAGTCAGGGATTGATTTGACTGCTTATTCTGCCGCTATAATCTCCCCTCCATTGATACGGTTTCACAGCTATTTGTAAAACTGCAGCTACAGCCCTTTTTTAACATCAGGTGTCATGTTGAATTTAATCATATTCGGCTCAGTGTGGAGCCAAGCTCTGTTTTTCTTTGAAGTTTGGCTCACCTTGTCAGGTCTATATAGCATATAATGAACAAATATGTGTGTGGGAGCAACATTTAGGTTTTGAAAGTTCCAGATGAGAAAGACAAGTTTTTTTGAGGCCACTTTGCTCCCCCGCACAAATAACATTCTGCAACAAAATTCTGTTTGAACCAAAGTGAAAACCAAGAAATAAGGAACAGCTGTCTGGTCAAACAGAGATGAAAGCAACATCAGAAAGGAAGACAAAAAAAAGAGAACGGTTGGTAGAAGAACGCCTGATTTCAAGCTGGAGTGTTTTTTTTCCAAGTAGAACATAATATAATGACTTTGTGACAGTAATGTTTCTTGATGCTGACTGTCTTGGCAACTAAGAAGTTTCCAAAATGTAATTATCTCTATATACCAACCTTGAGTTAAAAAACCTAAGCCTTCAATGGGTTCTATTTTACAAAAATTTATAACAGAAAAACAGTAACCGTGTTGCTGAAGTAATATAACATTTATTTTTAAAGCTTACAGTTCAAAATGTTTTGTAAATTATTTTTAGTTTTCAAAGTAACATGTTGTTTTTATGCCATTTTTTAAAGAGAACAAGTATGCTAAGCCTACACAGGCTAGTTATTTAACCATCTTAAGGTTAAACAATATCATTTAAATATATATATATATTTAAAATACATTTCAATGTATTGATCCGAATCAGTCAAATGTAGAGAAACATCTTTGTTTGGATGTGACAAAGTGTATCTTGGTGGCTCATATGTAAGATGCAGATATTTTTAACAAGTGGCAGAAAACCAACTATGTTTTTAAGAAAATAAAAAGCCTTCCAAATGAATTAAAATATCATTATCACCTGTTTCACCAGTCTTATCTTACATGTTTTTAATTTGGCCTTTATCTGCAAAGTGGATCAAGATGGGTGTGGTAGATGTAATTATTAACAAGATTTTTCTCTGAGAAATGTGTTTAATATGACGCATTCTACAAAAGATATACTTAAGATGCTAGACTAATGTGTTTGGATAACTCTAATGAGATGCATTTGAAGTTTCTGTCAACCACAGTTAAGAAAATTGGCAGCAGTACAGGAAAGAAAGAAAATGTTTTTGAGGCAAATTAAGTAAAGGAATTATATTTTCTAAGCTGTCAATCGCCTACTGTGATGCTTCAAAATATTAATGGAAAAAAATGAATACATTTAAAATATTTTTCACGTTGTAAAAATAAATTATGCATTTTGAATTCAATGTAAAAAAAACTGAAACAGTTTCACAACGAATTCAATTAAGAGTGCTTTATCGGATTTGCTGTCTGAAACTGAGTCCCGAAGCTACGTCTTATCTCTTTAAGTGAGAAAAGGACGGAGAGTAGTTTTGAGCAACCGGTTTAGCTCAAGACTGTATCCTTGCAGATGATTGATTCAGGTACAGTGAGGAGGCAGAGGAGAAGTTGGGCTTCGGGCTGTGTCCGTTAATCACATGGCGTTACCACACAGAAAGCATTCATCACCAAATACCAAAAGGATTCAGTTATGGGGGAAAACTCAAACCAGTCTAACAGCTTATATGCAATCTATCCAACAGAAAAATTCCTCAAAAAATTAAACTAAAAAACAGCTCTAGAGACTGGCTCCACATCCTTTTCCCCCGTAATAGTTGGATCCTCCCAAATTAATGCTTTGCTCGACAAAAAAATGTATCGGGTTTGCTTAGTTATCAGATGGCAAATTACGTCTCACAAAAGTGATTCTATCCTCCTGGTGTTTTTGTCACTATAATTAACCTATGTCAAAATGACAACTGTTAGGTGCAGAAATACATTTCGGGTAGATTTCAGCCGGGGGAACCAGTTTGAATTTCAATACATCAGTCCTGCTGGTGCGCTTTTCTGGACTCCTGCCCTGGGCAAGATTCTCCTTCTGCACCTAGAATATTTATAACATTTTTAAATTTCATTTACTCAATTGAAGAACAACCTGAGTAACATGAGTATAAATGCACTTAGGTGCAACCTAACACTGATTTTGTATGCAGGTTACACAAATAGATTTTTAGTATATTTTGAGAAAACTCCATATTTTATTTAACAGATAAAAACATGGGATTTAAAAAAAAAAATCAGATATTAATGTGAGTTGATATCATAAGGTGAGTTGATGCTAAGAAAGCATTAAAATATCTATTCGGGATTCTAGTGTCTGGTTCTGCGTTTGTGTCGTCCCTGAATACAATTCTAGCCTGACTGACATCATGTAACTCTTTTAACAAAGAAATACATATCAGAAGAAACATCATGGTAAAATTAAAAAGATTATTTTAGAAACATAATTCTAGCAGGGGTGTGAATAATCTTGGGCCAAAGTATAAATTAACAGAGATGAATTGATTGATTATCCCCTCCTGACAGATTGCCACCTTTGGTGGTGAGCCAGAATTGTCTGAACTTATCCTAATTATATGTCAGAAATCCATGGGGTTCAAAACTCAGCTCATATTTAATTTAATCTTCATGTTTTCCATGCAGGATTGCATGTTTTTATATGTAAAAAAAAATTACTTAGATATATCACAATCTCTTGCACATTTATGGACTGTCTATGGAAAAGTAGATTAAATTCCTCTCAACTCCATTTTTCCCCAATCTGCAAGTTATAAAATGCTTGTGTGCTAAAACAATAATGATTAAAAAAATAACATAAACATGCTGACAAGATTCTAACACACTTTCATGTTGGGCTGAAGCAAAAGAGATGTTCCTTATATTGCAGCTAAAGTGGTTTCCAATGCGGTGGGGAATTTTAACTTAATGTAAAGTACCTAACTTAAGTGTTATTTGAATAATTAGCTTAAATGATGTATAATTTAAGGTAATTAAATTGGATGTTAGTGCTCTAGCTCTGCTTCTCGAATCTAATAAGAGAACACATGGCATGTGATGACCAGAATTTGAGATGGAAAAGTTGTGGGATCCGTTTCAACACCTGGAAACTGTCCATTGTGTTTATGCCAATGCATTGCTGTTTTGCTCTTGATTTTTTAGGTCTGACAGATGCGATCTGTAATAGGACTAAATCACTCTGGCCAGCAGGCTACCTTTTCCCCGCGTGGCTAAATCAGCTTTAGAAGCCTTACTATTCATCCAACAATCTGCTCAAGAGTTCAGAGTTGCTGTAGAGTTGTACTCTTGCATTCAAAAGACTACAGCAAAACACAGTTTTGTAGGAGAGCATGAAAGACAACAATTCATCGTTGCGTGTTCGTGCGACTCAACGTACAATTTGATCAAACGCATCACTATGAAGAGGGCTCGAACGTGCGCACACAAATTTAAGTGTGTGAAGTAAATGTTCCACTATATATTTGAGTTCAAGCACACACCTTGGTCAAATATTTGAAAAGACAAATGAAACTGCCAAGAACCACAACCACAGATCTATATATATTTTTTCTTATATTTGGCCTTGAGTATTATGGTGCACAAGCTGTACTCCCTCCTACGCGCATCTACCATTAGCTATGATAATGGATTTCTCAGTGGGGCGAGGCGGTATGTTTAAAGACTGTGAAATAATGAGTTTCTGTACAGCAGGACATTCCTTATGGTCAGGGTGGCGGCTAAAGCTAAAGCTTGTTAAAGATTAAACGCAGTTATTGAGCTTGCAGGCCAGTTAAAAGTCAGTCATTTAAGATAAAGAAACCTACAAAAGTATCCACACCCCTTCATCATGTTAGGTGATGTTACAACCAAAAACTTCAATGTTATTTGGGATCTTAAACCAACTCAAAGTAAATGAGGCATAGCTTTTCAATTTGTTTGTGTAAATAAATACAGATGAAAAAAGATACTTTCGCATTCACCACCCACCTGTATCAATAATGTCAGGAACTGCTGTAAATGTGTTTCTAACAGCTTTGCATCTCTAGAGCTGGAAAATGGCCTAAGGTTTCCCTTCTTTTCATCTCCCTCCATCTTTTCATCAATTCTGACCAGCTTCCTTGTCTCTGCTGAAGTAAAGTCTTCCCACACCATGATACAGCCACCCCAATGTTTCACAGTGGTAATGGTTAGTTGAGGTTAACTTGCAGTGTTGGTTTTCTGCTGGTCAAAGCATTTGCCGTAAATTTTAAACAGGGAACCATCTTTCACATTTGTTGTGTCCTGGACATAGCTTGTGAGAACCCACAAGTTGGCTCTGTTATAACTTTCTTATAACTTTCTTTTTTTATTATTATTATACACTTCTAACTAAAATCTGAAGCCTTCAAGAAATATTTTTATTTAATGAAACGATTAAACTACAGTACATAGTACTAATGAGATATCTGAAAGCCGTTGGTTGCACTGGATTTTATATGGGGGTATTAGAGAAAATGGGCTGTATACAGATAAACAGCACATAATTCAGATTCAGAATTTAAAAACCACCTTTCTTCCATGTCGTAATTACAGACTGCAGCATTACACCTCAATAAAATCCACTGAGGTTTGTGGTTGTAATAAAATCCTAGAAAAAAAAAGAGGTGCGAGTATTTCTTTAAGGCAAAGTACATGATTTAGTATCTTGATTTCAACCCGACAGTTCATTCTGGCTGTTTTAAAGCATTGGATCATGTTCAACTGAGTATTTGTTTTGGGATTTTTGTAAAAAATTATATGTGGATCTAAAATTGAGTGGTTTGTTTTCTCTGTGGGCTATCATTTGCTCCTTTCAACTTGCTGCTCCTGCTTTATATAGTGCTGTCTTAATATCCATCCATGCATTATCTTACACACTTGTCCCATACGTAGCGAGGGGCGTTGGTGCCTATCTCTAGGGGTCAGTGGGCAAGAGGCGGGGTCCACCCTGGGCAGGTCGCCAGTCCATTGCAGTGCAACACATAGACAAACAAGACTAACAACCATGCACACACAAACCCTCACCTAAGGAGGATTTAGAGAGATCAATCAACCTGACAATCATGTTTTTGGACGGTGGGAGAAAACCGGAGTACCTGGAGAGAACCCACACATGCAAACTCTTGGTCTGGGAGTCAAACCCAGAATTTTCTTGTTGCAAGGCAGCAGTGCTACCAACTGCATGACTGTGTAGCCCCGTTATATTAATACTAATAAGAAACTCTAAAGACTTAAAACAAGATGCATCCATAGGGAGCCTTTCCACAGAGTTTTCATTCTGCTGTTTACCTTGAAATGAAAAGTGTTGCGATATAAGGCTACACATCTAAGTCAAATTTTAATAGTTTAAATAGCAAAGACACGGACCAAAGCTCTCTGAGGACCTTTACAGCAGCGCTTTATAATTCAGAGCAAACAAACGCCTGTTTGTGTAAACACTTCATAAGCAGCTGTGTTTTCCATGTTAAGAAGACAAATAATGTCTGAGCAAGGACAGACACGCTGTTTTTAATTACCTCTCCACACTTGCAATCACAGCAATTCTCTTGTCCGCTGAGTTGTCTGGCTAAAGTGGATCAAAGTCAAAAGTGTCCCAGCAGTGCGCATTCTAGATGAGCCTTTGGTTGTTTTAATAACTATAATGTGAAAGCTACAGGGAAATATGCCGCACCGCTTGTATTTTTCTTTCTTTCTATTTTTTTTTATGTCAGTGAACATTTGGAGACTCTGACTCGCCGAAACCGTTGGAGATTGAAATTCCTGTCATATTTACAGATTGACAGGTCATCCAGAAATTTTTCATTCATGGCAGCGGATGGAAATGAAACAACCTAAAGGGGCGCCCTGCCGCGCCAACGTCGCTTACTGATGTGCAGCGGAGGAGGGACAGTGACATTTAACAGCGTGAGGATGAGGAGGCTCTGACCAATTCACACCAGATGCCTTGTAAACATACAGAAACAGGCCTGCTGATCTTTTAAAAAAAGGAGTGAGGAGAGCCTGGGGGTTGGGGGGAGCGAGCCATATGGCTGAGGGAGTTATTTCATCAAGCTTCCACCTTGCTGTAGTCAAGGGAGACAAACAGTAAAATCAATACTCCCACTCAGGACAGTTCACTGCAAGGGCCTCCCTCAGCACAGCTGTCGGTCAGAATCAGTCCCTCAAGCGGGATGGGAACTGCTGACAAGCTGGGTGTCAGACTGCGCTGATCATACTGTCGGAGTGCAACTAAAGTCCTCTTCAGTACCGCAGGCACGATCGCAAACACAGGCACAAACTGTGGCTTATCCGCCTTTTTTCACCTCACGCCTCAGAGACATTTTCGGATTACATCTGTGCAAGAACAAAATTGTGTGTGTAATCAACATCCATTTCACAGCACCAGCTCAGCAGAGCTATGAGGATGTTGTGGGGTGAGATTTTCCTACTTCCCCAAAGTTAAACTTCTTAAAGTTCTGTGTTTTTGTCAATTTTTAAAGACAGAGTTCAGAGATTCATGAATTTTCAAATGGATAGATGGATGGGTGGAAAATAATAAGTGACTATAGATATAATATCCTGAATTTGTGAATTTTGACCAAAAACACTTCTCTCCCTCATCTTGTCATCTCGTCAGGATAAACATAAAAGACCAAATGCCAAAAAAAATGAAGCTGTAATTATGTTGGAAACTCAAGCTCTCCATCACACTCATGATTGCAGATGGCTCATCAAGAATCTAAGCAAACAATTTGCGCCAGATTTTTTTTGATACCTTTATCTATTCCGTTAATAGCTCTGTAAATGGGGAGTGGGTGGATAACAGACCAACAGCCACGTTTATCCTCTGTGTTTCCTGTGTGTGTGCGTGTGTGTGTGTGTGTGTGGGAATGAAGGGGCCCATCAGAGAGCCCTGCCAGTGGTAATGAAGCCACCACTATAAATGGGCTAGTCAGTCATGATTAACTGCCGTGTCATGCCTGAAGTAATTGCCTTAATTAGCTATTGAGCAGGTTTCAGGGTTAATGGGACACCAGGTTTGCAGTGAACCTGATTTACTGGTGGAAGGTAATGATTTTACTCTCTTCTTCCCCCTCATTCCGTGAAATGATTTGATTAACAGTAAGGAAAAACCAGAGCCCCTTGTTTGTTAATACAAAATCAATTTCATGGCTGGCTGAGCTATCTCTGACGGTGTTTTCGTTGGGCGAACAAGGTCTTCAGTCAGCCACTGGAGACAGAACAAACACAGACAGGCCTGTTGAGGAGTACAGGCGGTAAATCTGCCCATCTCAGTGCAAGGAGCAGGCGCGCTGTTTGGGAGCTGGCAGCTCCTTCTAATTGCCCACAAATTTACCTCAGCTAGGATTTTCTGCCATTACCAGCAGACGGTTTTTCCTGAGACTTTGTCAGAGAGATAAGTCTGTGTGAGTAGTTAGGAAGGAGGCGGGTGCCATAAACTCTCCCCTGTGAGACTAGATCAATGCGTTTAGAACAGTGTTTTGTGTGAAATGCCGGTGGGTAAAACATAAAAAATATGTCTCTTCAATCTCCATATGGCAAAGCCATTTAATTAGCAAAGCTGGTCTTGTATTGAACAGAGGTTTTTACTGTTAACATCTGATATTTCTCACTGAAGACAGATAAACTCTCTCAGATTATTTGTGGCATATTGTTCTCTCAGTAGAGCTTGGGCTGTGGAGTTTTGGGCTGATAAGCAGACGGGATTGGGCAGTTTAACGATATCATCTTTGGCTTGAGGAAATCATGGGAGACAATACTGCAGATGTTTAGAAATTCTCTCTGACAAAAAATTGCAGATTAAGCCTTGACTATATTAGATCAGTTCGGTATTCCCATAACAATTTTTTATCTGATAAATGGCGAAATGAATTCTGGGGAATTCTTTTTTATTTCTTTAAAGTCATGCGTTTAGATAGACTTCCTCAATTTTTGGTTCAGTTGCCTTTTCCAGTGGGTACAGAAAGTATTCAGACCCCTTTGCATTTTCCATTCTTCTTTTCATTGCAGCCATTTACTAAAATAAAAATTAATTAATAATTCAACATCTCACCTTGACAGAAAAAACAGAAATGTAGAAATTTTTTGCAAAACTGAAATATCACAAGGTCATAAGTATTCAGACCCTTTGCTGTGACACTCATATTTTACTTACATGCTGTCCATTTCTTCTGATCTTCCCTGAGATACTGCTACTCCTTCATTGAAGTCCAGCTGTGTTTGATTAAACTGATTGGGCCTAATTAGGAAAGACGCGCACCTGTCTATATAAGACCTCACAGCTCACAGTGTATGTCAGAGCAAATGGGAATCATGACGTATAAATATAAACGATACGGTAAAATTCTGGTCACTACAGCTGCTGGTATTTTATCATGAGTTAGAGATATTTTTTTTTACAGTTCAGAATGCAGAAACATAATTAGAAACGTCTTGGTTCAACCATAATGAACGTTTGTGAAATTGCTTAATTTTGTTTTCTATCATAAGTTAGCTATGTTGTATATGTGTAATGGATAATATTTAAACATGAATTTAGCCATAGTTTACAATCAAATTCGCAGATACGGTCTCGGAAACGCCTAACAGCTCATAGAGCAAATAAAAAAGAACTGCTAAAACCAAACATGCGCTTCACACTTCAATTGTAGTAACACTTTTGTGCCTCACAAAGGTGCTACTAACATTCAGGGAACGAAGTCAGATTGTTTCAGCTTGGTAAACCTATGAGTTAACGGCTAAATCCACCTTGGACGTAAAAATGCATCTGTACAGCTCCATAATAATGCAGACAGTTTGTGCTTTATTTTGACAAGAGGAAGTGTTACCACTGTGAATGTTAGCAAAGGGATAGTGTGACAGCATTCCCACTGTAATTCCTCATAAGATAAAGAGTCCTCTGTTGCCTGCAGTGAGGATATGGTAAAGTTTCATTACTGACTCTGCAACAGTAAGAGGATCAGAAACAAGTCAGCAACAGAGAAACTATACAAACATATCAGCCTGCTTTTTTTTTTCCCCTCTGACTTTTTTCGTCTCCCTGCAGCCCCATGATCGGCTTGTCAGCACTGCAGATGCCTTTGTTTATTGAGCAAGTCGTTCCGCTCAGATTGTCAATGAAACTTAGTGTGAGCCAGCTAAAACACTCAAAGTCCCACTCATCTGTCAGGCACAGCAGTTACTCTCTGCCCTCTGATAATGTTGAGGCGTTCAGTGGGGGGATTCTCAGCAGCAGCTGTCGACTCAACTAATTCAGCCTGAAGTATTTGATATGTGTGGAGCCAGGAACAAGAGAAACACTTATGACCTGAGGTTTTGTCGAACCAATTATGATAAAACGTGTGTTTACACATAAAATTCTTCTATATTTAGTAGCGTTTGGATTCCAATTGATATTGCCAAACTTTTACAAAATAACCATGTAATGCAAAATGAAATATTCTATTTTAGTGCCTAAGTGGACTGCAGCAATAAAACTTGCATTGCTGGAGGTAACAGTCCTGTACTTTCACTAAATGACTATTTGCATATCAAGCACATTTATAGGATAGATTGTAGTCGCTAACTGGCATGCAGAAATGATCCAATGCTTCTCATCATCTCACCTCGTTGATCCTGGAATTTACATTAAAATTTTCCAACATTCATCTTTCAATAGTTCAGGCTCCTCATGCAGCTTTGGAATAATAATGTAAATTCTCATTTTGGTTGAAATTGAAAGCTTGTCAGCAGAAGGAAGCATAAAATGTTCTGGTAGATGTCTATAAACTTCAAAAACAGAGTGGACCAATACCAGCAGGCTGGGACATTGACTTCCAAATGAAATGCAAACTTCCTTTTTATCTGAAAAGAAGACTTTGTGCCACTGTGCAACACTCCTTATTCTTTTTTTCCTTTGCCCACATAACACTCTTCTGAAATTTTTGGTTGAAGAGTGGCTTCACATGAGGAATGCTATGCTTTTTGGTTTCATATAGGATTTATTTTGTTGTGACTGTCTTGCTTTGAAGCTCACCAAATTCTTTAATGCACTTTTCCCTGCTGTACCAGCAGTTTTCACAGCTTTTCCTGCAAGTTTTTTTTTTTTTTTCCTGCCACTCAACTTTCTATGAATACAGCAATCTGTGAACAATCAGCTTCTGTTCAGTGTTAGATTTGTTTGTGCCAAACACTACCTTTTGGAATTGTTCCCTAAAAGTTTGACTTTAGTTTCATCTGACCATGACACATTTCCCCATAAGATTTTAGGATATTGGACAGATTAGTGATTTGTGTTTGAGGAAAAAATTCTTTTAACTGTTTTAAGTAAATGATTTTAGGACTGCTGCAATAGCGTTAGCTCCTACGACCAGACACTAAAACTCCAACTTTATGGTGGAACAAAACCAATTACATTTATACTTCATTACTAATCCTGATATTTATTGCAGCTCTGAGTCACACTGCACTGTCCGGAGAGACTCAGTCAGAGAAAGGATAAGTGCTGAACTATGACTGTCTTACCTTCCTGTTTTCTCCAGCTGTAAAACAAATGTTACATATCTGGACTGGTGTGTGATCCAATCTGACTGCAGGAAAAGCCAGGAGGTCCAGGCTCTGTCTACTGACTCCTAATAGAGTACATTATTTCAGCATGACATGGCAGGGATGAATTGTGGATTTTATCAGGTTAAGATCTGTAGCAGGACTGATTCTGCTTTACTCTCCTGGTGATCAGGGAGGTTGAACAGCTCTGCTCCTGAGAGACGCCCCAAGCTGATAGCTGTAAATGCCGCAGAGCTCCAGGGCGAAACAGCTATCAAACTCTGCAATGCAAGAGTGAGCCCTGGTTACAATGGTCTGATAATGATGGTCAGGACCTGCTATATCTCTTCAGTAATTCTCAGCAGATATTTTCTCCCCTCGACAAAGCAGGTAGGGGAATCTGACATCAGCACAGCTTCAAACAGTGAGGGGAGATTTGGCTGATCCTGTCAGAGCCCTTTGACATAATCGCCAGCTCCAATGCACTAACAAGCATCTGAAGTTTGACCCTCCAAATAATCAAATAACCCTCTTTTGCAGTCTGGGACTACTGCTGAGCCTCGGTCTTCTTCAAGTTGAATCGCTTGCCAAATATTTGATAATAAAAAATATGTTATTTGCAGGCAAATCGGAATTTAATTTAGGAATTTGGATGAATGGATACGGCATACTCAGGTTCTGGCTGCTGACTGAGGCGATGGGCTAATAGAGCATCACTGTGTCCATCTGTGGGTCCAACTGGTGGGACAAGAAGGAAGATAAGTAATTAGGAGCAGCCTTTTAATTAAGAATAAAGAACCAGTGATAAAGATTATTCAATGTGTATTCAAATGTTTTAGAAAATAAAAGGAAGATTGGATCTCTGATATGTTCATCCATCATAAGTTAGACGGAAACTTCATTTGTCCAGTTAGAGATTCAATTACGGCTCTTTCACCAGACAAGTCTGAAATCCAATTCAAGGGTTTTCAGGTGAATGAAAATAGAAAAATATTAAGAATATTAAAATATATTTCTGTCCATTTGTCCTTTCATCCGTCAGTTTCATATTCCAATAATATATCCATTTATTTATCAAACATCCCTGCATCATATTTCTGGTTCCATGTTTAAAGCTTGACCTCTGCAAAAATAATTATCAAGAATTAATTGGGAACTTTAGTGTTAAAACTTTAAACTGTCTAAAAAGTACCAATAATTCTTAACAATTGAGTCTGTAAAAGGCAAAAGCACAAAGGTTAACAGGTGATTTTAATTTTGGATGTAAATATACAAATACTGTTAGAAAAAAATAAATGTTGAGAGCCATTTAATTGCCTCTCAACATTTAATTTTGTTGAGAGGCAAAATCAAAGAGTTTAGCTTTTCTTTTTTTTCTTTTACAGTGGAGTGGTGAAAAAAAACCTGTTTAAAGATGTTTCATGGAAGAGTGAAGAATATATTGTGACATTGCCTTTTGTTTTTATTTTAGATTTATTGATATATATTTTATAAACTAGTGCATCTGATGACAGTTTGGAGCTCTGGGAGAAGCTTCTGTAGTTTCCCCTTACAGCAATAAAAAGCACCAATTAAAGCGTGGCTTGTGAATCCTGGGAAAAGGTCATTTTGACAGCCTCATCTTTACACATAATGTTCTTCCCACAGTGCAGAGCACAAGCTTGATACCAGACAAGGAGTGGATATAAGTAACTTCTATCACAGAGCATTTTGCCATGTCACGGCAGCCAGTATCAGCCAATATGATAACAGCATGAATGATGATTGTCAGAAAATTCTATTTGATAGATGTAATCAAAGTTCTGCCTGTAGGTAGTTCCACCTTGAAACACTGAAGGTTCACAAACAGAGGCACATGCATGGTAAGGGAACCTAAAGCTGGCTGGGGATACACTGTGAATTTTTCAAACATTTTTGTGTACGGATTCATTGGTCCAACCTATTATGTACGCACACACATAGTCTGACCAGTCGGGTCGCATCCATTCAAACATGATTTGTGAGCTGGGAATTATTGAACTCTGCAATGTAGTCATACAGTTTGAGTACGACTTCTGAAAATATTGTGCAGCGTATCCCCCAGTTTAATTTGCACCATGAAGACAAGCTTGTGCAGATTATTGTGTTACATATTTTCCAGGCACACAGACAATTTAATACTGCAATCAAGTTACTATTTCACTTTTAGTTATTAAAATTCTTTAAGCATCAAAAACAATGAAAAAGAAATTTCACTTTGCATCATAGTCGTATCTGACGCCTTGGAATCGGCCTCTCTTTAGAACAGCGTTGTTGTTATTACTGTGCAATAGGTAAAGTTGACCTTGACCTCTTCTTGTGGCATATTCAGATTATTTTTCAGGTTGACGAAAACTAAGACAGCCAACTTGTCGAAAATAATTATGCCTCTTTATTGATGTTAAGCAGATCAAAGGCAAAAAGTAAAGGTTAACTTTGGGGTTAAATAAATATGGAATATCTGTTTAGTCAATAAAGAAAGCAGTTTATCCCTGAATGATCACCTGAGCATAAAGTATGAATATTGTCACCTTTCCTTGGATAATCACGCTAGTATATTATGGTAATGGAGAGTTGAGTCACAGAGTTTATATATTTCTTTATGTATTTCACAGTAGGACTTGTTTGTGTTATGCATACAAAGCAGGAAGCAGATAATTATGAAATGTTCCTGCTGCTTCACAGCCGCACTCCAATAAACTTCTCCACATAACTGTGGTGAAATGGTTTATGTGTGGATTCATTTCATCGTTTTATCCCCTATCTAACAACAATTCTTAACAAGATATCACAACCAAGTGCTTTTTATGAAAAATGAATGCACATACTGGTGATCATTACTGCATTTAGTTGACAGAGAGTTTTAAGCTGTAAATAAACCAAATTACATTACATTAAACAGGCAATTAGAAAGAATGTGTAGCAGAGGAGTTTTTACATAGATATATGCTGCATAGTTTGAATATTATAAGGAGTTTAACTACTTTATAAGGAATATGAGCCTGTAGTATTTGAGTGTGCAGCAAACCCCCTCCACCAAGGTTTAGAATAAGGCAAAACCACTGTCTGAAAAGCTCCATTCATCCTTGATAAAAAAAAAAAAAAACACAAAAATTGATCTGTTCTTTGTTTTCAGTTGAAAAGTGAACAATCGGCGTTCAGTCCCCATGTTAGATGACTCTGCAGAGGTTGTGAGTATTTATCAGCATCAGTCAGAGATGTGGCTGGCTGCTGGAATTGTCAGCGTCGCCAAGTGAGACTTACTCCCCCCAAAAAAATAATAAACAATTTTTGTCAGAAAAGCAAGCTGGTCAGAAACTGAGGTCCATTTTAGCAGAACACTGTTTGATTCTTTATTAGCTTCTTGCGCGGTCCACAGAGGGTTTGTAGTAATTAAAATGCTGCAAGTAGCACTTCATCCAAGAAATCCCCACTGCCTTCGTTAGCATGAACAGTGTTGGGCTTACTTTCAGAACTTATACCTGCGCTTAGTAAGCAGGGATATGTGTGCAAATGTGTTGCTTAAATTATTTGATTCTCGTTCTCTAAGTAATGTGCTAAATAATTCATTGATGATTTCTCACATCTTCCAAGTTAAATCTACTCTAAGTCTTCCTGTTCTTTGCTCAATATTTTTAAAACAGCTAGTTTGAAAGCAGAGATGGGGCGGAAGTGATAAAGTGGTAAATCTAACTTTAATTGGATTAATAGATAAGTATGTGACACTTATATGTGGATAAAAATATTTAATTTCTATCTTACAAGTTATAGTGGCAAATTTAAATATATAGGCTTTTTTTTTGTAAAATAGTGTCAAACTGTATCAATGAAGCATCACACTGATTAATATTATTAATTGATGTTAATTGAACCTAAATAAAGAAGACAAAAACCTTTGGGTAAGGTTGATCACAATGGTTTGAGGTTATGAGTCCTTTTTCTAGATTACCCCTATTTAGCTTCATATTCTTTATCCTGTTAACTTCAGCCACCCTGCCTGTTGTGGCTTCTTCCCACAGAGTGATGCTGCAACTATCACATTTTCCAGTGGGGCTGATGTGTTCAGAGTGATGAACACTGTTAGTTTTCCTTTTACTTGACCAGACAACCTTATTTTACATTATATTTTCAGATTCCTTGTGGCAACATGCAAATGAGACATAGTTGATGAGTCCAAATTGTTGGACTGTACAACTAATCCTTGTCCTATGGACTGATTGTCCCACCTGAGTTGTGGATCTCTGCAGCTCCTCCAGTTAATGGGAGTTTTGAGCTAAGGTGGAAGCAACAACATGCAGGGAGGCAGGACACAAAGATAAAAAAAAAACACAGATAATATTCTAAAAATGTCTAGAATTAAATCAATCATTTGCTTACAGATATTAATTCCCCCCGTGTGCGATCAATAAGGTATAAGTAAAGTGTGAATGCAGGCATATGTGAAGTATTAGAAACCACTATGTTTCAACAGTTAACGTCTTTTTTACCCTTTGTTATAAAGACTTGAGCAAGTTTCACATAAGTGAACTTGAAGTAATTTTATTCAGAGGTGACAAATTAAAGAGTGGTGAATGTAATTTTATCACACTTACAGTTTTTTCATGAATAAATCTAATCCTTTTCTTTCCACTTTATAAATGCAATTCTGTGAGGTTTGTTGTTGTTCTTTAAACAGATGTGGACAGGTTCTAGGGTTGTGAACAGTTTTGCAATGCTCTATGTGCCTGAATTTATTTCCCTGTAAGAAAATAAAAAAAAATAAATAAAACACACAAACATTAATGAAGTCAAGAATCAAGGACGTTGGATTAAATGCACACCCTATTGCTGCTGAACTAAAATTGAGTTTGCACAACGTTATAGGGCCCAATAAGCTGAAAACAATGTAACCAGTGTTATCCTGATTCCGTATAATTATGTTAAAATAAACTAAGTTAAATTACAACCTTGTCCTGTAAACCTGTGTTGTAAAAACCTGCTCTGGCAGTCTTATTACGCACCATACTGTTGGAATGTAAGACTCAGTGTCTGTTTTATAGGTTATGACAGGAAGTCTATTTGCTCATGTAGAACGAACAAAGGCACAGGCTCACAGAAGTTATTTTCCTATTCATCTGTTTTTCATTTCACTTGCTCCACAATTCATCTTTTTGCCCTTTGTAGTTTTTATTAAGCTTTTGTTCACTGAACCTGTGGTGAAAAAAAATATCTTATTTACATAGATATGAATAAAGGGAGAGAAAAAGCAGTATATACCAAAAAGAGCATTCAATTCACAAGTCATTTCACCTCAAATCAAAATTCGCTTGGAATAAAAAGGCTCAGGAGGTTTCTCCTTTTACTCTGTGACAAACTGTGTGTATAATTTATGCACAGAGCTGAGTATTAGAATGACACATGTCAAATGAAATATGGATTTTTTCCCAGTGGTTGTCCAATGCTGCATTTCTTCTAAGATTTTATTCCGAATGTCTGTTTGTAGCAACATTCAAAAAAAGTATAGTCTATGTTTTGCAGAAATTATAAAAGTTGTAGAAAATGTATAATGCTAAAAGAAAAGAAATGCTCTCATCAGCTATGTAAGAAAGTCTTCTTCTCCTTGTCAATTTGTTAATTTAGATCTCTCACCTGCAAACAAATTTGAAATTGCATAAAAGGACCATTTCTTTTTCTTAATGTGAGTCAATAATTACAACTTAACTTTCTCTGTTCTAGCTCATTTAGGATAAAAACATTATTTATGTTCACTGATTGCAAGAATAATGAGAAAAATCTGATCAGAAAATAGTTTATTAAGTATTAAAGTTTGGCAATACCTCAAACACTCCTTTTTGTGGCATTATGACAAAGTCAATAGAAATCAGTGAAATGAATTGTGGAGTAGCACATCTTCTGTCTGATGACTATGATTTAAATATCAAATGCATGAATGTGTCATGTTGATCTTTTCAAACAATTACACCCAATACCCTTGGAGCTACAGTTCAGCAATCAATCAATCAATCAATCAAATTTTATTTGTATAGCACATTTCAGCATCAAGGCATTTCAAAGTGCTTTACATCATATCAAACACAGAAACACAATGCAACATAGAATCAATAATCAAAACATGACAATGAGTCAAGTTCCATCAGTAAATTTATAATTGATTACGTTTCAAATACAATCTTAAAGAGGTTGGTTTTTAGTCGAGTTTGCATCCATAAAAGGTTTACCTTAAGGAGACAGGTACAGGTTTTAGGTTTGTCCCAGAGAAAAACCTGCTTTCTGTGATAAATGTGTGTGTCAGCCAGGCCCATAAAAACAGAAAAGACCTTGTGAAAATGATGGGTGAAGGCAGTAAAATAGTTCTGTTATCTACAGCCCTGGTCATGACCTGTGGTCAGCTCAAAGTAATATCTAAATGCTTGGCTAAAATGACCATTGAAACAAGGAAAAAGTGAAAAGGTTGCAAACCTGAAAACACCGTCCCAAATGTTACCGTAGTAGGAATATTATTTTGTGTGGATGTTCAGCTGCAAGTGGGACTGTTGTTCTTGATGAAATAGATAACATTATGAAAAAGAACATTATGCAACATCTTAAGTCATCCGACAGGAAGCTAAACCAAATTATAGGAACTATTCAAACCAAACCAAATTAGCTACAAATTAAAAATGTGTGTGTGTACAAACCTGACTTAGCTGCACCAGTCCAGTCAGGATTAAAGTGCTGGAGAGAAGCTTTTGGAAGAATACCCAAGATGTTTGGGGCAAGCCAGAAAAGTCAACAACAGTTCTACTAAGTACTGAGAAAATGCATGCAAACTTCAAATTTGAAGTAAAAAATATCTCTAAACAGAAATATTGAAAAAACAGAAATGTTTCTTTAATTTTAATCTGTACTAAAATAAAAAGATTTAGTCTAACATAATATCAGATAGAGAAAGAAAAAAGTTATGTGTTGTCTTATATAGTGTCACTGGAAAGAGAAAAAAGCAAATGAGTTTGTGTTGGGTGTTGCTTTGCAGCTCAGGGCATTTGTTATTACAAAAGAGCAGAGATGAGAAGTTGAAGCCTGACAGCTGTTTGCAGCCATGCTTTCCATTTCTGAGAAAAGCAATAAGAATAAAATAAATGCTATCAGATAGGAACACAAACATGGAGATAAATCTCTTGGTTGCAGTCATCTTGGCCATTAATCTGCCTTTTGTTCCATTTCGCATTGTTGTTTTGCTTTGTGCAGTGGCTCCCATGCAGTGGACCAAACACAAACGAACCAGATCCAGTCTGTCGAACACATGGGGAGATTTTTGTTGTTGCTGTCTTCCTGCCGAGGTTCAGCTCCTTCCTGGCAAGCTGTAGTAGGGTCCCCGCAGGTTAAAAAGAAACCAAAACTAATTTTTTGCCCTTTCACAAACTGAGAGCAACAGCAACAGACTATTTCAGGTCAGCTCAGTCAATAAGCAATACTGAAACCCCGAGCTCGCAAACAGTGAACCCGCAGAGTGTGAGAATATTCAGCCATAATACACAGCGATCTCTTTGTTTTGCATTTAGTGAATGCGTTTTATTTTGCTCTAATTTCCGACTCTGAGGCACGGCGTTGTAAAGCTGGTGAAATCCTTTACACATTTCCCTCCCCAGACCCAATCAGCACAGATCTGTCTGCAGCAGAGGGGCTCATTGCTGTAGCATATCAACGATGGGCATTTGATACTGCCTCTGCAGAGCACAGTCACATAATCCAGTTTGTGGGCCAGAAAAAAGAATAAAAAAAATGTTAATTCAACTGCGGCCAAATAATCCCCTGAAATAACAAGCTTAAAAGCTAAAACCTTCCATAATTTTATCTGGAATCTTCCATGCACTGACAATACTATGACATCAAAGCAGGGCAGGAAATGCATGGCTAACAAATCAATGGACAGAAGAGTCGCATTACGGCTTAATTCATGGCAAAGTGGAGCTTTAGGAAAGCTGCGTGCTTCAAACGATACAGAGAGACAGACTGAATCAGAGATATTCAGCCTGCTGTGCCACTCATCCCCTTGTGTTCTGGGGCTTTAAGCTGGACATCAGTGCAGAAATAGTTTGACAATTTTATTTCCTTTTATGCATCAGTTCTTAGGATACAGGAACAGCAAAGTTAATGAATTAAGCTGAAATATATTTTGAAATAGCCATTATTTTAAAAGCTCAAAAGATGACCCAGATTTCAAGTAACCTTGTTCTACAACCAAATAATACTGCAGTGACAAAAAAAAAAAAAAAAAGAAGCTGACCATAAAAACTAGAGGACCACAGAAACTTCTGATGTGTGAAGTTACACAAACTTGTGACCCCTGCACACTGCCAATAAGTAATTGGAAACACAGTCTCAACAACCTTTAAATCATTTTAGCAGTTTTTTTTTTCAGTCCAGCTATTTGTCCGAGCTCTTCACTTGAACTACAGCAGGAATTTGCACACGACTCCCTGGCAAGGATACTTTGGCAGAGAAGAAAATTAGCCAGATAATTAAAAAAATATATTTTTGTGAACTTTAAATTTAGAGGCATGCATACATTTCCTTAATATTTGTCAACATTTAAACTATATCACTTTGGTCAAATGTTATGATTATTCTTCCACAACAATTTGCAGGAATATTGGTCCATTCCCTCTAACAGAACTGCTATAATTACATCATGTCAAAAATAATGCCTATGTTGTGCTTAAGTTATTTAGTGATTAATTTAGTAATATGTTAATTGTTCAGCTATAAAAACCTTTTGGGTTCAAGTTTTTATAAAAAACATCCTCGCTAATGTCATAAGTATTTCCACATTCTTTCTTCATGATGCCATCTATTTTATGAACTGATCCACATCGTGATGCTGCTTTACATTTACACAAAACAACACGTGTATTAAAGCACACTGAATGTAAACATTTATTTTCAGCTAAATATGAAAAAATATTCAAAAAAACTTTTAGCAACTCAACAGAAAGTACACAAAGGAAAATAAATAATGCATCAAATAAAATACATGTAAAAAAAAAAACAGCCTCATGGACACACTTCATTAACATGCACTTTCAACAGTAAGTAAACTCGGATTTTTAAAATGCACTTAAACAAAATTGTTGTGAAGAATACATTAGAACATAATTTTATTCCTCCAGAAAATTTACATATTTATCCTAATTATATTTATCTGAACTTTTTCATCTAATTATGCTGCTGTCTTTATAAACTTGTTGACAGCAAGATTTACTGTCAACAAATCTTGATTTGCAATCAACACATAGCAACCCTTGACAGCAAGATTTATATATATATATATATATATATATATATATATATATATATATATATATATATATATATATATATATATATATATATATATAATATTATGTAATATTATAATTCTAATAATAATTATAATATAATTATGTTTTTATCATAGAAATAATCCAGTTATGGTTTATACTCTCTTGGTCACATACATAGAGTTTGGTACCCATCACACAGGAAATTCTTTTACTCTCAGTTTTAAAAAAAGTGTCTGTTGTCATGGAAATAAAAGATTTATCTGCATTGTTATTCTTCCAGTAGTAAGACTATCTTTATGTTGTTTATCAGGGTTCATTGTAGTACCTTGAAGATGCAGATGTCACATAGAGCAGTGTGGTTTTAATGTGGTAATTAGACACTGAGGGCCTGCCTGACTCAAGGACACTTCACGAACACTCCAACATCCTCTTCACCTTTACAAATGCCTTCATCACTCTCTCCACATATTGCCTTTGGGACTTTTTCGTGAAACAGAGCATCAACCTTTGATTTTTATTTTTTTTCTCTCTCCATGCACGTACATCAGTCCAGATTAGAGCTGCTCATGTTCTGCACCACAGAAGACTTGAGTGATAGTTTATAGCTGGTCGCTCACTCTACCCCGATAGTCCTCTTTTGGTCCCGATTCTGCTTTGTACACATATTCAGTCCGTATGCAGAGGTTGCTTATGAGGCTGGAAGCAGACAAAGCAGAGGAAGATGGAACGAGATTAATGTGAGGAAATTCATTCATTGTCGTGGCTCTTGTAACAAAGGCTTCCTCCAAGAAACGATGTGACAAGATATCGTAGGGAGCGCATACATCAAAAGGGATCCATCTGCATTTGTTTCATTTTGCATCAGATCTGAACTGCTCCGGAAGCACTGAGCATTAGTCTCTTTGACCTCCTTGAAGTCTGAGGAGACGGTGGGGCATGAGGAGATGGATTAGCAGGATGTTCAGCTACCCAAGAAAGCCTTGTCATCTTGCTACTGAGGCACAGCGGGCACGGACCTCCCATCCTCCCATGGTCTGCAGTATGAGTAGTAATTGGCTGAGGAGACAAGATGCTAGATGGCAGAACCGGCTGAGGTGAAAAGAGAGACGCTCATGGTGATAAGTCAAAGGTATTATTCTTGCATCATTTATCCGCTTCCTGCAGTTTCTGCAAAAAGTCAACCAAAAAGTGTCAGCAACCTGGAATATGTATTTAAAATTGCTTTGCTCGTCTTCATTGAAGTGTTTCTTAAAGTTCTTTGGGGAAAAAAATTAGCTTGGATGAAACTGAGCTAAATTATTCAAATATTTTTGGGGGGGTTCTTTGAGCTACGTTTGGACAAATATAGAGAAGTTTTCCATTGATGTTAACACTTAATCCAATCTGTGAACGGCTTTCCACTTTACAGTGATCCAGCAAGTAGGGAAACCTGTGTCAGGATCTTGGGTTGTTAATTATTTGTATTTAATTTAGTCTTCATTAATGCAATACTGACACAGTATTTCAAGTAGGAGTCCTGACTAAGCATTGAGTGCAAATACTCTACTGTACAAAGAGATACTTTTCAAAGTTTCTGTGTTAAAAATCTGCCTGTAATGAATCTATATGAGCTTTAATTTTCCAGGGGGACTACTAAATGAAATCAACTTTTTAATTATTCAAGTTCAATGAGATGTAGGTTTAAATGTTTGTGTCTCCTGGAGCAGTTTTACAGCTTCAAGAGCGCCCCCTGGTTGAGCTAAGTGATCAAGCCGATCGTCAACATTCTGACTCGCTGCTTTTACGGCAAACTAAAAACATTAATTTACAGATGAACCATTATGATAGAAAAGAGAAAACAGAGGCAAAAAACTAATTACCTCTAGTGCATATTTCCTTCAAGACTGTTCTTATAAAAAGCTATTCATTACAGCATGAATAGCGCGGCTTTGAATAAGCTGTCTACCAGATGCTATATATTTTAATGAATTATTTTCCTGGCTATGATGCAGTGACAAGTGTACTTGCAAGCTGTGTGATACTCAGAGAAAATGTTTTCATGTATTTGGTGAGAGGCAATAAAAGCTTTTAAGGTCTATGACTGGTAAATTTGTACATTAATTAAAATGTGAAAGCTGAAGTGTATTTTTATACCACCCTGACTTCTGTTACAGTGCAAATTAGAAAAGAAAAGAATGAATAAGATTTGAATTAAAAGACTTATTGAGAAAAAAAAAAAGATTTTCAAATCTGCCCTTAATGGCAAATCTGATTCCCAAGGTAACAGGAACATACAATAGTATTAGGCTTCAGACCTGGCCCATTGGTTTTTACTATGGCTTAATACAAGAAGTCAACAACTATCAAAGCAACTTTGTTCCAACAAACACAGATAGGTGATTACTAATATCCTGAACCCCTCCTGCACTTACACACACACACACACGCCCACACACCCCCTCCCCCCCCACACACACACCAGCAACTAATCTTCAGCTTTTAAGAGGAACATTGCAACTGCCTTTAGCATAAAGCTGCTAAAGTTTCCTGTAAAAATGTTTTGTTTACAGATTTCACAGCATTCCCACCATTAATGAGTGTGTCATTTCGACCACACCCATACATAACAGAACAGGGGAGAATAACACACTTTAAAATAAGAGCTAATAAAAAAAATACCATGCCAATAGCATGATGACTGAATTTTGGTTTTACTCTTAGCTATGGAGGACTTCCTTAAGAAAAGACAAAGGAAAAATATTCTGAGATGAATTTATCTCAGAAATTATAAGTGATGAACTACAAACCTGAATATTTTAAGTTTAAATCAGCGTCAACTGAGGTCTAAAATAACTCACATGAGGCGTGACCTTGCTTGGGATTGTACAGTGATATTTTAAATACCTTGGCAATTTTGTTAATGATCAAACCTCATCACTTTGACTACAAAGTGTTCCAGCTGAAAATTTAAAACACATTAACTGGTAAATGATTAACAAATGCGTTTTATGAGATTTGCAGTTACCTTGAGCACAACTTTAAAGTGAAAAACCATGAAGAACAAAAGCATTAAACATGCATTACATATCAGTCATCGAAGATCAACATGCACAGCGCAATGTAAGAAAGGCGGAACAATCTTCATTTCACCATGATGAGCCTGAATAATTTAAACACAAGTTATATGTAACCATCCAGTTTCCACCGGATTCAAGCTGAGGAAATGTGCTGTGACAGCTAGCTCACATCTCTGGTTAGATGGTAGCGTGGCTGAGCTACGTCTGAACATCAATAACGCAGGTCCTCGCTGGCTGATCTGACTCATTAGCTCTGGTATTGGTATGTAATGGAAAAGACTCATCCCACTTTGCTCTATCATGCTTTTTGTAAAGACCTTGTGGTTATATACAGTCATTTGAAAACAGCAGGAGATTCAATTACAGGATCCATGTCTAACTAATATATTTGTATATTTAATATTGATTACAATAAATCTAAAAAATAAATAAATAAATAAACTATAAATCTGAAGAAAAGACCCTTTTAAAATGTGCTTAACAACACTGAAATTTTTTTATTTCTGGTGAGGAATAAATGAAATCACCCCAACTTGAAAATACTAAATTTACACACAGCATGTCACATCCAACACACATGATTAGAAGATTGTTATTCAGGATTTTGAAGTAGATCTACCCTGTTAAAACCTCAGACATTTAGTTCTGTATTTTTATGAGGTCTTGCGTCTGCAGTCTTTAGAAGAAACACTGAAGCAGCTCCTGTGCCTGGTAACAGGCCTTAGAGAGCCTAAGAAGGATTTTAAAGGAGTCATTTCACCTTTAGAAAAATATTTCACAAGTGACAGACATTCAATTCATCTGACAACTTACCCATATCTGGCTGTCTGATCAAGTTCTCCAAAAAATAAAAACTCCCAAAATGGAAAAAACGTGCTGCTTTTGACCTTAAAATAAATACTCTTATAATCAGAAAGAGACTGCAGAGGTTTATATTTCATAGGAAGTGTGCAAGGTTGAAACCTTTGCTCTTTAAGAAAAAAATCTGAAGGCCAGACTGAACATTGCCACCAAGTGAGTGAACACAAGCCCACTCTATTCAGACCCCTGGCAGAGTTAAAATAAATAAAGTAATCTTCTAATTTTACCAACAGGTTTCTTTTGACATAAAGTAATGATGTTCAGAAATGGCCCAACCAGAGTCCTGACTTTGCTATAAAGTATAAATATGGAGCTAAAGATTATGGTTAATTTTGGACTTGGTGTCCGTCCATCCCTCCATCTTTAATACTTTGAGCAAGTGATAAGTCCACAGAGACAAACAGGACAAAATGCTACTAAATGAACAATATTTGGCCTAATGTGGATGTCAGAGCCTGACAGATAGATACATGAAGCATCTCATTTCAGTTATTTCAGCAAAGGGGTTTAATGCTAT
Organism: Gambusia affinis; assembly: GCF_019740435.1. Taxonomy (NCBI): domain Eukaryota; kingdom Metazoa; phylum Chordata; class Actinopteri; order Cyprinodontiformes; family Poeciliidae; genus Gambusia; species Gambusia affinis. Next base: position 14,778,133 of record NC_057878.1, read on the forward strand.
CTATTTGGTGATAAGGTGTCCAAATTTGTCCTTCCTAATTTAGAAAAAGAAATCATCAATGAGTAAAAGCAACATTGGATTTTTGTGTTTACATTCAATTAAACCACTTTTTTGTTCCAAAAAAATCCTACCCATTTGAACATGTAATTAAATATTTCATGAGTTCACTCACATGCCTGTATCTGACACTGAAACACCTACAGCCTTGCAATTTTCTTTTCTTTATTTGTAATAACGAAATATTGAGCAGTCAACATGTAATGGCGAAACAACCAAATACACTTTTTCTTTTTTCTTTTTTTTTATCAGCATCTTGCCGCCAGCACCTCGGAGCTTCTGTCAATAGATTGATGGAATTGCTGCTCCGGTCTCATTTGACCCCACTGTGAGCTGGACTGCCTGCAGACTGACTCATGCTGACAGTCCAGGAACAAAACAAACTCAGTGACCAACAGGTCACAATGCTGGCTCTCCTTTGTTGCCTTGACACTGCAGCTGTCAGCCTAGTGATGAGTTTAATTTGCTGTGGCCAAGGATAAAAATTAATATGATGAAGATGAAAAAGCAGAGGCAGGGAAGAAAGTGGTGGCCATTCAATAACTGATAGCTTATCAATTAGTAGCTCAGAGCAGCTGTGATAATAAGTTACAGAGCAGCTGAGATTAGGAGAGATCACACTTTTGGCCTCCAATGCTTTAAGCACTGTTGGAAGGGATTTCAGAGTATTAAAGGGACATTGTTCTAGCTGCCATGTCATTTAAAGACTTAAAAGGTATGTTTTTGGTGCTGTTTGCAAAAATGCTGTAGTTTTTTTTTTCTCTCCGTTTTCCCACAGAGTTAGAAATAAACTGTTGGGACTGTTTGCTTAAATTTTCTGTAGTCAGGATATTATAATCATTTTTGGAGCACCTTTAAAGGAGTTATCCAAAAGATAACAATTCCTGTTACTAACATTACCCTTGGCTCAAATACTATGTATTAAGTGTGCACAAATATATTCACTCACCAGCCACTGTAATAGGTACATCTGTTTGTTTCTTAATCAGTCACTTGGTAGCGTTATTCCCACTGTGGCAATAAATAGCAGATATGTTTTTGCTGATAAACAATACATTTACACATCCTAAAAGTCATGGTTGTTGTTTTCACTGTGAAGTGCAGCTGGACTGAGATTTGTTTTTGTGGGACAAGTGTTGAAAAATTAACACAGTTTTGCTCTTTTATTTAATGAATCAAACCATGCGGAGCCTCAGCTACATAAACCAATCCTCCTCCACAATAGAAGAAGAATAAAAACGCTTCTATATGAAGCATTCCTGTTGGTGGATGACAATATTTCTCCCAAAAAGCATCAGATAAGACAGAAAGTGATGTAACCTAGTGCCTGCTGTTACTTTTAACCTTGAAAGCATCCTCTGCAGTTGATTTTGATTTTTCTTTTTTTTTTTTGACTGGCTGAAATGTGTTGAACTATTTCTTTGGTTTCCTTTTCTAACATTAAACTGAAAAAAACTGAAAAGCCTCTGATGACATGTCAGATCTAACTGAGATGTTTGGTAAAATTGTTAAAGGTTCTGAGAACACATTTTTTACACTAACTGGGAAGTATTACTGAGCTTTTATAGCCCATCTGATGTTTATTATTCTGTTTTTGTACACTGTATAATATTTATGCAAATAACAATAGAGCAAACTGCACCCTGATATGTATTTTTGCATTGATTTCTTAATTTGCTTTGTTTTTCTTTTTAATGTATTATTTTAATTACATTCTTTCTGTTCATGTTTTATCTGTCCTGAGTTATGAGAAAACGTTTAGATTAACATTATACTATTTTATTGTTATTTTAAGTTTTTTTAATGTTTATTTCATTCAAGGTGTTGTTGTCTGACTGGTAATGGAAACGTTATGGTTATTTATAGTCATTTATTATTTTTGTTTATTTTAATGTATTCTGGCAGCTTAGGCAAAGAATATGGTGAGATTTTATTATGTTTTTTAACAGAACTTAAACACTTCAGCTGAAAAATGAGCAAAATCAATGTCATACACATTAAATACAATATAGACTAACATTATTAAACCAAATTTACCCTTGTATATTCTCTCATAATCACCCCCATCGTGTTCAATAGTGGCCATGCTAACTTCCCACATTATTTATGACCTGCCAGTCTTATTCTGTTTTAAACTCAACTTTTCAAGCTGACTAGTTAGCGCACATCTAGACTTCAGTAGCTTGGCAACAACAAACTCCAGCCACGTTCCTCTTTTTTAGTGTCACCAGGAAACATTTTCAGTCTGCCGCTACTTGGCAGCGGTTCTATAATTGGCTGTGTTCTGATCTGTTATTTATCCCTTTTATTCTTTTTGCTGCATTTTCCCATTTTGCTCCAATTTTTCTAAAGGTTTTAAATGCCAAAGAGGTCGATATGTCCCCTTACCTGCTTGTTCTTTGTGCTTTTGTTTTTTGAAGCTGATGTATGTTCCATGTTGAGGCTGCTGCTTCACTGAAAGAAAAGCATTTACTGGATATCAAAACGCACATTAGTTTCTGTTGTAGAGGTATTATAGCTGGTATTTTAAAGTGCAATGAATCACTAAATACTAATGAAGTTCTAAAATCCATTCAGCGTCTGATCATGTAATTTGATTAGATCATACATTTTTTTCTCATTTGACCACAGACACTGAGTTTCAGATGATCCAAAGTGTGAGTTATAGTGTTTAAAGTGTCCTAATCCAGTATTTGTTGATGAAAGCATTTTCTTGCAATACATTAAGTATCTTAATGGCAATGGGTATCAATTGATGTTGGCACATATCGATTTCATGGGCTTCATTTCACAATTGCAGAGTCTTAGGGAAAAAAAAGAAGCTGTGGAAGTGAGAAGCAGCGAGAAAGAGAGAGAAGCCATTTAAGCCTCGCTACACTTTTCTTACAATCGATAAAATTCCATTTACAAAACAAGAGGTTGGTGGCTCAGTTAATTGCTTCATGAAAGTAATCAGCCAACACAACATCTATGTGGTTAAAGCACCTGCAAGAAAAAAAAAGGTACATTGGAGCATCACTAACAGGGCTGCATGACTTGGGCCTTTCTAGAGATTCCCGTAAAAGCACTAACGCTCTCCCAGATGCTGCAGTGTTGCAGAGCAGTTACTAAATTTAATAATTACAGCCGCGCATTTTTAAAATTTAATATTTACTGTGTACCAAGGCCAGCAAATAGAAAGTTGGAGAAATGCATGTCACTCTGAAGTACGAAGTCACATATAACCGCTCACAGAAAACCAAAGTAGTTACTTATTGAAATAGCACTTATAAGTGTACTGTTCATTTTATTTCTCATGGTACACTTACTGTTCTATAATTGAAACAAGCAACACCACAGGGAACTAGAATCATTAAATATAGAGAAATTCCCTTTATTTGAGCTTTAAGAAAAAAAACTAAACCACCTTTGCTTGAAAGCAAAATATCTAGCAAAACATTTCATTTTGCATGTGTGCTCATTCTTTGACTTTTCTGGAAAAAGAGTTAATGTGCTGAAGGGGAGATGGAAGTCCGAAGTCATTTACCTCTGACTGATCAGGTGTTTCCGCTGATAGAATCATTAGAATTGTAATTTATTTCTACATTTCTGGACAGCATGTAATATTGCCAGTACTAGTTGACAAGACAGAACAATTGCAACTTGCTTGATTGCAGTACGTACCTGGAAATCTCTCTCCAATTATCTAAGATGTGCATCCATACTAGTTTGTAACCTCTTCTTCCTTTTATTGCAGCAATGCATAATGTCAGCGTCTGATGAAATTACACTTTTCGCTGTGTGGTTGATTCACTAAAACCATGGAAATATGACTAATTTATGTCGTCTTTTTTTCTTTTTTGCAACATTTTAAAAGTTTGCTCAGAAACGCAGCGATTGTTTATGCCCAGATTTACTGTATTTGGCTTCTTCTTTATCTCACATCAATGATGTGAGGTAAAATCGGACACTACTACTACTGCGGGCTCTTCGAAAACTGTCGATACACCTCATTTAGTACTTGCTATGGAAATGGGACAAATTCTTTAAGGAGTAATCTGTGACCCTTAGATTGATTCTTTCGTGACCCCCAACTTAACTCTTAACTGCGAGTTAAGAAAGACACAGGTGGTTGATGTAGACAGAGACTTTTAATTTTTAATTTGTGTAAAATTATTACCGACATAATTGTCTTACAATGGAAAATGTTAAGTACAACAAAAGATATTCACCTTTTTATAATCCAACTTTTATAATGAGATCCACGTTTATCAAAAGACTTTTACTCAAAAGCTGCATCCAAATCAGCTTTTTATTGAATATATTACAGCACTTTGAAAGATCTTATAATTGAGGATAAATTTGTTCAGTCGAGCCCAAAACAATTTGAAGACTATTTTTCTTTCTTTTAATGCAGCAAAAATCTTTTTCTGTTTGGCTCTATGATGAATAACATCCCTTTCCAAAAAAAACAACAACAAACAAACAATAAAATTAGATGGCTTTATTTGAGTGATTTTAGCTTAATTTTCACTTTCTCTACCTGCTAGTACTTCGGACTCAACAATTTTAGTCCATGCGACAAAAAGTGTAGACACTCCTGCTGTAGGACGATGACCCCAAACAAGCTGTAGTTGTGTGAAGTTGACAGAGAGAAGACATGCAGGTTCAGTGTAATTGCAGTAAAATGTGGTTTTACAAAATACTGTGTATTGGATTTTTTTATTTTGATTTTTTAAAAACGTTTCATAGCTGTGCTCATCCTAATTTTTGTTCTCCTTCAGAGTTATACAGCACTGCAGAAAACATGTGGTGACTATAGCATAATAAAAATGTTAAAAAGTACAAGAAGTTTGAATAACCCTGCAAATAACGACGAAACCAGCTGAATGTTAACCACTGGATTTCACAACAAGCCTTTACAAATACGGTCCTCTGAAACATTTCAGAGTGGGCAGTTCTGTCAAACCAAGAGCAGAGGTGAAGGCTTATTCTTTATGCCGTGTTTTCTAGTTGCTCTATCAAAGAGATGTGTTGCAGAGTTTCATTAAACTTTGCTTGGAAAAAAATATTGTGGACAGAAGGAGAACTCTGTAAACATTAGTGACTCCACTCATTTTTCAAAGGATTTTGAATGCTTGCCAATAATGCCTTCTCAAAAAACCTGAGAGGGATTAACGTAATTTGCATCATGAAAGTAAAAGCTACATTCATTTTAACAGTTTCCCAGGTGATAGGCACATATACGCTGAATAAGTGGAGCGATGTTCTGTTAGCGGTGGGGATTGACAACAAGGTGGGCTGCAAACTTCAGCAGAGCTATGGTCCACTGAACCTGAGTGGTTTTTGTTTGATGGAGTCAGCGGAGCAAAGAGGCGCTTTAGGTCTGCTGGCCGTCAGTCTGACAGCGCACATCACAGCCTGTATGAATAATTGCCTAATGTGAGAGAGAACAGTTTTGCTGACAAACCTGCTGTCTTAGAGAGAAGATCAAATGTTTTCTAACTGCGCTGGTTTCGCTGGATAATTATCAGATCATTTAAAATCACTTCTTTAAGTCGCAATGCAGTTCATTTTCACAGTTATTGGTGATTACCAAGTGATTACATCTACTTTACACATCGTTAGATAGGAACAGTAATAAAAAAAAAAATCCCATTTGACATTAAGCTTATTGAATATTTCATAAGATAACACATTGATGTTAGGATCCTCATGAAGGAATGAAGTGATTATCACATTCAACATCATGTTTTGTAGAACCTGATCTGTTCCACTATAATTAACGGACACAGTGCTGTTGGCATTATTGGTTCAGATATTGATCCGATTGCTCATCATTAAACATTCTCTATGTACCTTGTCGGTGCTCAACCATCTTAGTTGTACATTAGATGGATTTTGTTATGTTTTTAATCATGCTTAGAGACAGTACAACTCCAAATATTTTTGAGGCTGCATCTTGATGCATAATTCAAATGAGGGCAGGTAGAGGATGCATGGCTTATCCTCTGGGCTGATGCATTGGTTCATATAGCACCCAGGTACAAGCATTATTCTGCACAAATGTGCTTTTTAAAAACCTTTATAATAAGTAAGATGTAGAAAAGTCTATTACTGTGTTCAGGTGTGGATTAAATATCAGGTGTGGAAAAGAAAAAAAAACAAATAGGAGATTGGTTTTCTTTTTTAAGAAGATTAAATTATACCATTTACAACCATTCTTTTGAGCCTTGAACTGAGAAGCAGTTTGTTTTATAAGCCCTTTAGATGCACAGTTCCACCAGGTGTTTGCTAATTGCTGTGGCTGTTAGTTTGGAGGAGCAGAGAGGAGCAGAGGTTCTCTGTGAGGCTAGAAACTGCTGCTCCAAGGAGGAGTTCTGGGCGAATATATGTAATATAAAATATCCATAGATATGTATAAAATGCGGTGGTGCAACACAATGACCCCATAAGAAAATTGGGTAAAGCATAAAAAAGTGCTTCATAAAAAATAACATATTGGTGTCTAAAAATATTAAAATCACAACAGAACCTCAAAAACCCGTGTATGAGCAGAAGGATCTTGCTATTTTTCAATGAGCAATAAATGACTATGGTTGTCCATAAAACAGCTAAAAAAGAAAATTATGTACGGCACATGCGTTACATTAAGAAGATTGAAACTTTTTCACCTTCATAAAAATTTCTTCATTAGAAAACCCCCAGCTTACTTAACTTTTTTAATTGTTTAGACACAAAATAGATTGATAGCAAACACACACATAAACACCCTCAAGCACTTTATTCCTTTACTGGCAGCCCACTCTAGACAATCTGTTACTGTTGTGAATAATTTATTGTTTTCTGTCGCAGATACAACTAACTGCTGTCTGTTGTTTGATTAACCTGCTGATCTGATGGACCGAGGACGAGTTTTCTGTCTGGCTTTAATAAACAAAGCCTGTGGGTCGCTGCTTGGCACAGTATGGTACTCTCAGCTAGCACATCCTGCTTACACACAAAGCCAGAAATTAATGACAGTGCAGCTTTGTGTTCCCTCTAAGTTTGTTTCTAATTCAGATAAATGTATTATTAAAATCATGCTAGTTTAATTAGCCTCTGGCATTGCATTTTACTAATGGTTTAAAGGGACAGTTTCCTTTTTATGAAGTAGGAACTTGCTGCATTTGGAAAGATCCTTTTAAACCGCATTATTGCATATTAAGGCTAAATGCTGCCTTAGTATGAAAGGTTTAAATGTTTAATAATTAAGTTGGATACATTTTAAAAACTGATTAAACAGTTTTTTTAATGACTTAACTTAAAATATCTGCTTAGGTGTATGGTGTAAAATCTATTGATTAAATTTAAGCAGTGTCTTTTTTGGTGGGCTAAATGTTTCACCTCTCTATAATCTCATACAGATAAAAAAAAAAATCTCTGTGAGCACTTAGTTTTAAAGACTCATAGTTCTTGTTTTGAGACAATTGTCAATCAACTGCAAGATGTGCATGAGAAGGCTCTGAGTTTTGAGGAATGTTTAGCAGGAAAACCTGCTCTCAGCAGTCATGTGGAAGCAATTTTGATATGTCATCTCCCAAAACACAGTTGCAGACCATCTATTCTCCTTTGAATGGCCGTGATATTCCTCGACAGGTGCACCATGACAAAAAAAATATTAATAAATAATTTTAAAAGGGCCATCGTTCAAGCCTGGAAAAGATATTTCTGCAAAGGTTTGAGGAAAGCAACACAGATCAGAGGTGCTGACCTCTAAATGCTTTTGAGTAATTGGACAAGGATGTGTGGTCAGATCGATGTAGACTCAAACTCACACTTTACAGAAGGACTGCAGGGTTGACTGAGCCATATATGTTTTCAGTGGCTCTACACTGATGCGAAAGGAACTATCCGCAGTCTCCTGTGTGCGCTTGCCTGGAGTTGTACCTCATTACTGTTCTAAGATTTCATGTCACAAAAAAGGCTTTGAACTGTAACCTCACCTGCTGCTTTGGGGAAAAAAAATGTTTACATGATTGGACTTTGATCATTCTATTAAGGCGAGCTTTTACAGGGTGACTCCAGAAGCCCCCACTATTTGATCAAAGTTACGGTTCCTTGAACACGGAAGCAGCATCTACTTGTAAATAATTCACTCCGCAGTTATCATATCAGTGGTTAAAAAATACAAGCCAAGATATGAATCACAAAATAAAACCTTTAATGTCTGCAGCCATGTAGTGAGTATGCAGCTGAGAAATGTTTAATAGCCTCACTTTATTATCTCACACAGTGATCATTAGACTTACTGGATGATATGTGTTGGGCTATCTGTTATGAAGCTTAAAAAGTGACTGTGGTGTCACTTGGTTACATGTCTGTCCAAAAAACACAGTTTTTTTTGTTTCACAATAAGCTCTAAAATAGATTTTTAGTCTGATTAATGATGGTTAACATGCAAACTTTATTACAGTAATCACAATAAATACTACCGACTCCTTGAATATACCCCTCTATCTCCAGGAGACAAATGCATGATAGGTTCATGCACACTATAAGACCAATGAGGTAAAAGATTTTGTTTGTTTATAGTGTATGTTTCTGTAGTATTTATTTTCACTGCAGATCTCAAATTCCTGCTATTGAAAGAAAGTGAACTTGGAAAATGTTTGTTGTTTTTTTGCCACTTTTTGCTTTTTGCCTACACTTTTTAATGTGTATTTAATCTAGCCACATCAAGCAATTATAACAACTCAGCATCCATTTCTGTGCTAGTAGCAGTAGCCTAAACATTTACCTTGTCTTGACCTTCTTCCAAGCAACTGCTGTAGGTAGAAACAATGGCCATGTTAGATGAGAAGGCACAATAATGTGTGTTTGGGTGTGTGTGTCTACTATAAATGTAGATGCACAAAGTAATTATTTTCAAGAGCACCAAAGATCATTGAAAATGTCTCCTCTGTTCCAAATGAGACTTAGTTTAATGTTTTTTATATATAACAACAATTGTCTTACATAGCACAGTGTAATTATTGATAAAAGAAACTTTGCTGTTTACTCACTGCCTTTATTGTTTTCTTCAACAGCCCTCTCTTTGTGGCCATGCTCCTTTCTTAGTATTGTAACAATGCACACACTCATCTCCCCCCATCCCCCTTATTCTGCTGACTCTCAGCAGGACAGGGATTAAAGCCTTGGTTTAGACCTTTTCAATGCTGCTGGCGTCATCCTCTGTGCCAAGCAGAGACTAAAATGAGCTTCTGGAAGTTAGATTATCAGCCCCATCTCCACTCTCCATGAAAAGCTAATACTTAAGAGGAACTCATTACACTGTAAATGTCATCTTTAAGGCAATAAGTCAGACACAGAGCAGCACAATTTTTCTCCAGAATGAAAGCAGCATCTTGTTGAATCCTTAAAATCTATTTTCTGCAAATCAGTTAGAATGAAATATGAAAAGTTCAATTGGAAAATATTTATGCATAAAGGTTTCCTCACTCTGCTCTACATTACAGACTAGCTTGAGTGTATGCAATTTCTTTGAGAGAGTAAAAACTTTTTTCAAATGTTTACTTTTCACTCTTAAGTCACTATTTTTGGGGAGAGCAGCTAAGTGCAGTTTTTTTTTTCTTTTTACTGGAAAAAAGAGCGTTATTAATTTCTCCAAAAGCCTTAGATAACCCTAGAAATGTCACAAGATATGTTGTTGGAGACTTTTGTGAAAAGAAGTTTCCATAGGGGTCTGGATACTTGCTAAACTTAACAACAAAAATTCAGGTGCAACAGTGTGTATTTCACTATGAACATTATTGTAAAAGGTGAAAATGTTGCTTAACCCTCCCACAGCCCTAAGAGACGGGGTTCATTGGACCCTGCAATCTATTTACCCTGTGCAGGTTGCAATACACGGCGTGTGGTTTCAGGGACTGGCAGGCTGATGGGACACTCCCGTCGCTCCCCTGTTGTCTGACTCTGACATCTACTGTGCTCCTCCTGAGCAGCGCGCTAAAGCTGCAGGAGAAAAAAATGCAAATTACCCAATAAATCCCACACAACAATACGATCCAATTTTTACATGCCTTTCTGGGTTTGTAGCTGATATAAAATGAGGTAAAATTAATTTAGTCATGAACTCTAACATCTGCCATTGAAAAATTCTAGATTATTAGTTTCTTACTTTTAATCAAGTACATCCCTAAAATTTGTCATTTGGATGTGCTGAGTCAATGTCAAAAGTGGATGAAAATAAGCAGTGTTATATCTTCTTTAGTGTATCAAGTGACCATGTTTGTAAAAAAAAAAAAAAAGTGGGGCTATCGAAATATTTGAAAAAAATGAAACACTGAAATTTCAAATGAACCATGGTTGTCAGTGGTGCTGTGCTCAGCAGACAATATTGTCAATAAGGTATATAAGAAAGCAGGTTTACAGGCAGCATAAAGTGATTTCTTCACACCGTGAATCATACAAGTTAATATTCTGGGGAGTGGAAAGAAAAATGTGGCATTTGCAATGGATATTATAATGCACATACCCTTTAATATCCAATATTAGCTAATGTCTGCAGGCTGTCAACAGAGATATATAGTATATGTATATATATATGCAAATTCACAGAAGTGATGCTCATGATCCAAGCATTTCTTGGCTGACACACTGACTTCCTGGATTCTTGCCGTCAGCATGATGTTTCCAGGCAACCAGTGGAGACTGTGAGGATCCAAGAAAGGATGTGTTAATTAGTGAGTGTAGAGGTGTTGATAGGAGATTTCATTACCCTATTTTTTGACAGAGCCCGGCTGTTTCTTCTTGTCAACAATCCTTATGGCAAGGCAAGGGAATTTTATTTGCATAGCACATTTCAGCGACAAGGCAATTTAAAGTACTTTACATGATTCAAAAGGAAATGAAACAACAACAACGACCAAGAGAACCGACAGCATTACGTTGCAGTGACAAAATAGAGGAAAGCAATGGTTGGAAAACAGACTATACTTTATAACGTTTCCGTCGTTATTAATCAAAGGCAGCTCTAAGCAAATCAGTGTTTAGACTTGATTTAAAGGAACTCACCATCTCGGTTGTTTTGCTTTTCATAAAGCAAAAAAACAGAATGCTGGTTCTCCATTTCTGGTTTTGTTTCTGGGGATGCAGAGTAAGCTAGAACCAGAAGACCTGAGTGGTCTGGAGCGTTGGTACAATAACAAACCCAATCATCATATCTATTTATGTAACAAACAGAGCAAATAGCGTGATGTTCTCAAATACCTGCACTGTTTGCAGCATGCATGTTAAAATACCATCAACTGAAGGTTGGTGGTAATTTACTTGCACTGCTGACTTTGCAAACAACAGGGGAAGGATGTCACAGAAATTGTAAGTCATCTTCCAGTTACCTCTGTTTGATACGTTTGCAAATGGATCCTCTAATCTAATTAATCGTTAAGCCATTTCAAAGTCCTGTTGTTGAGGGGAACAACAAATTATCAAGTGTTTTGCACAGTTTTGTACAACTGTATCTCATCTGAAGCAAAGATTAATGCAATAAAGTGCAAAAGAATACAATTTTTGAATTGTGAATCTGCCATGTTTGCAACTGTTTGCATTTAAAACAATCTGCTCAATAAATAAAAATTAACTGTGCAAAAAATTAAAAAATCAGGAAATTACAAATTTGTATATTTAGCCCTAAAGGTTATCCAAAGACAAATGTGTCACTCAACTACTATTTCAGTCTTTTGAAGATGACAACTTTTAGCATGTGTTTGGTAGCATTACCTAGATTAAAATATATACTTTCTGTTCTCGTAGGTCATCAACTGAATTACCTGGACTAAACAGAAAGCCATCATAATCTATACAGATATTTTTTCTGAATTTCATATCGATCCATTTAGTAGCTGGTGAATGAAGGAAAAATCCGTAGTGATACGGTAACAACTGAAAAGGAGAAGTTCACTTACAACTTGCTGAAAGTTGCTGATGCCATTAATTATTACCCTTCCTTCCGTTTTTATTTCAGTACCCAGTAGGAGATATCTATCCAAGCGTTTACTGCACAATGAGCAGTCAAAGTCACAATTATGCTCGTGAAGATAATGAAATTCCATAGTAAGGATAAAAGCTTTTTTGGTCATCACTCTGTTTTTTTGCACAATTACTGCATACAGTGGGGAACTAGGCAGATAACATTGTGAAGTTGTGTTTGTGTGTGTGTGGGATTGTGGAGTCTCATAAGGCTCATGGCAGCATGCAAAGCTCTCAGTGTCTTCATCTTGGTGTTATGTGATGTGACACGTCTAGTGGTTTCCACTGCCTGACTGTGTACTTGTGCCTCTTCTCTGAAAGTATTATTAATTCAGATACCACTTGAGTACCCGCCTTTTCTCCTCCCTTCGCTGTCTCGCTGAGAGATCTTTGAAAGGGAAAGATGAAGAAATGGGAGCATAATTAGGTAGGCAGATTTCCAGGATCATAGTAATTGAAGCTCTGCTGTCGTATTACAATATCTAATTGGTCTTGGATTACAGAAGAACAGAGGGATGGTAGGGAGCCACTTCCCAGAGTATGGCGACATTTAGATTTCTTGCTTTCATCGCAGCATGCTTTGACTACATCATAAATTGTCATGTGAGAAATTTCTTCACATCTCTAACATAATTTCACCTGTGCTGTGACTTTTAATGAAGCCATGACCAGGCAATGAGAAATGATCAACTTAACATTAAAGTCCATTGTACCATACAGAAATGAAATCATGTATCGCTCAAAATATAAAACCCTGGTTCATAAAGTACAGAACAAGCACCACTGATGGCACTTTGGACACCGTCAGCAGTACTCAGAATAAAGTTTTACAGTGTATTGTGAGGTTGAAGCAGAACCAAAAGTGCTTGGAAGCAGCACTCAAGTAGATGGACTAATGATGAAGATAATGGAAAACTTGCAGGTAAGGCACAAGGAGAACAGGATATGGAGCATGGGCAGAGTAACAGAAGAAACCAGCGATGAACAATAAGCTCAAATACCAAGACAAGGGTGAAATGAGAAAGGGTCCTGGAGAGCTAATCAGAAGGGATGTGGAGCAGCTGTGGCAGAATGAGAGCAGGTAAACTGAGGGAGGGAGACTAATTAACACAGCCAGGGCTGAATATGACAACAAACAAAACAGATCTGTTATCTGTGTTTGTCCAAGAAAAGCATTGAGATGCTTAAATAAGAATGGCTTCGACTAGTTTATTGATTCAAGCCATAGGTGAAAAGTCATCTTGCCACCTTTTATGGTCTTTGTCTAGATTTGTTTATTTATTTTTCATTATTCATAAAATTCCAAAAATGTGAAGTCAAAATAAATTAAATTTTAAGAGAAAGAAAATGTTCAGATTGTTTGTTTAATCAAAGGAGACTGCCAACTTATACAAATTGGAGAACAAATTGAAAACTAGTAATCTTTCTGGGCAAGATATAAATATTATATATATATATAATATTTATATATATAATATTTATAAAGAGATAGATATACATATCAATAAATAGACATCTTTATAAATATAAAATATCTATATCTATATACTGTATCTATATCGGAATGGATGGATGGATGAACTTGAAGTGATCAGTCCATTAATAGAAATTTTGGGACAAACTACATAAGTGGTGGATATACTGAATATGTCATTGTTGAGTCGCAACACATGATAAAGGATACATATACATCTACTTCAACAGGATTAAAGAGATGTGGTCTGTTTCAAATTAAAACGCGTTTTGATAAATGAAAAATTTGTGCAGAGTCAAATGTTTCATGTATCTTTTTGCACTGTAAACTGAATGGTGATACGACAAATAATCTGTATCACCTGTCTATCTGTACCTGTCGATACATCATGGCATCAGATACATAAAACATTTTGTTGTTGGTATTTTGAGAACATGCCTTTCGACTGAAAGTACCTCACAAACTCATTTTTTAGAGGATTGGGTTTCTAATATTTAACTTTTCAAAGAAGTGATATTCCCAGTAACCTAAAGATGCTCGCCTGGAGCAGAACTCTGTGACGGGCTTCAGAGGTCTGGTAAAGGCACCTCTCTCACTTGCTCACCCCTGAAAATGTTTTTATTTCTAAGCTTGTAGCTGTGCCCCGAAAGTATTTGAGATTTTTCCACATATGCAAAAGTATTCCCAGAGAACTGTAAACAGACTTTGATATGGAAAGTCACCTCGCCTCCTAAAAAGCATTTAAGGCTCTTTCATAATCAAAAATTTCTCATAAAATTTATATTGTCCTTTTATTCTTTGTTTGTTCTTTACCATAAAACTCAGAATAAGAAGCCATTCCTTGTGAAGGGCATTTCTTCACCTTTTGTTTTGTCTGCCACTCCTTGAACAAGCACATACATGCACACCATGTCAAGTGCTAGCAATGCCAGCTTCTTGACAAGTAAATGAAAGGTCCCATCGTTCATCTTGTTTCTTCCCAGGTGACACCCACTGTCCCCATTCTGTCACCATCAAAACGCTGAGCAAGATGCAGAGAACCTCAAAAATGGTCCATTATGGGCTGCCAGGGGGAGCACAGACACCATTAAGAGATGGTATTGGCTACGAATAATGCATGTCTCCGGTCTCATTCTCATCTTGTCTGAGGGAACCGGGACAGCACAGAAATATGTCGGCACAGAAGAGATCCGGCTTTCTGAATAATGCCCTTAAACTCATAGACCAAGACAACCACTCACGAGAGACAGTAAAGTCAAGAGCTTGTCATATAATTCCACCTGTGAGCCATTTAACAACTCAAATATGAAGGCGGTGTTGTTAGACAGCACAGCACATTTGTTTGCTGACCAACTCAATGACAGAACAACCATCTCTGCTGTTTGGGAGAATTTTAATATTACAGTTCCTAAAAAGTCCTCATCAGTCAACTTACAAACTCAGAAGTTGCTAAGGTGCCATCAGAGGGCCCATAATGATTTCTGATTTCCCACACAGACCGCAGATCTTAAAACTACAAAGAGTAACATCCTTAAAAAATTGGTCAATCCTGAAGTGTAAGGAAAATATTCTTTAGAGTAAAAAAAAACCCTCTAAAAAGTGTAGTGTCTATTTTTCATTTTACCTTTATCCATTCTGTGATCTGTAATCACAGCTGCACGTCTTTTGGAGTATATCTCTATCAGCTTTGCCCATTTAGAGACTCAAACTGTTGTGAATTCTTCTTTGCAAAACACACCATGTTTAGTCACATCGCATCGGTTTTCAGGTCTAGTTGCCACAGATTCTGAATAAGGTTTAGTCTCAACTTTGGGCCACTTTGCTAGAAAATCAACATTCACCTTAATGTTGAAATTTTAATGACCGGCATTAGGTTCACTTCCAGGATTTCCCTGCATTTAAAAGAGAAGCAAACCCACAGAAGAATGCAAATGTTCTCACACATTGCCAAAAGTTTCATTTTGGACTTGTTTGTCCAGAGCACATACTTCCATGTATTTGCTCTGTCCCTGACATGACCTGTGTCAGACGTTTTGTGACTTTATTTAAAACATTTTCCTTCTCCTTGCTTCTTTTCTATAAATGCCATATTTGTTGAGGGCACAATTAATAATTTTTCTGTCAATACAATCTTTTTTCATATTCTTCAGCTCCTCCAGCATTATGGGCCACTTGGTTTCTTCTCTAATTAATGCACTCCTTGTCCATCTTGTCATTTTGACAGCTTTGTCTCGGTAGACCTGCAGTTGTGCCTTACTTTATCCATTTTCTGGTGATGGATTGACCAATGCTTCCTGAGATGCCCAAAGCTGGTTGATTTACAACTTAACCATTACCTGTCTGGTGTGGTCCTTAGTCTTTATTTGGTCTTCTTTTGTTGAAGAACATTGATGAACATTTATAAAGACGGGACATAATACAAATGCACATCACAGTTTTTTCACATTTTTATTTGTATTATTTTTTCTCCACTTCATTACTTAAAACAAATCCCAAAGGAGTTTGTGGTTTTAATATGGAAATGTTTACACAGCTCTGAAAAAATTTAAGAGACTATTGCACTGAATGCCATTGAAAACCTCCTGGTTACTCCAAATATTGATTTCTGAACTCTTCCCGAGTTAAAACATTCGTATTGTTGTTTCTAAATGAATACAAACTTGTTTTCTCTGCATTATTTGAGGTCTGAAAGCTCTGCATTCTTTTAGTTATTCTGAAATACAAATGCAAAGAAATATAACATTTTTGCTTGAAATTTCAGAGACATCAGTATTTCATATGATAAAACAACAATGTTCATTGTACTCAAACATATACCTGTAAAAAGTAAAATCTGAGAAACATTTTAAGTGCTCTCTTAATTTTTTTCCAGAGCAGTATATGTGTAAAAACAATGAATTGATTTGTGTGAGATTGCGTTTAATGAATGATCTAAACTGAGAAATATGAGGGCCAAGCAAAACACATTCTGTCAAAATGCTTTACTGGTTGGCTTAATAATAAACCATGTAACTAGGAGTGCTTAATACCTGGGAAAATAATATTAGTGGTGCTTTAGTAGCTGGTTCACGATGAACTGGAAGTGGCTCTCTAATCAAATTGTGCTTTGAGCATCATTCTGCTGCCAGTGACAGCAAAGATTTAAGGAGCATTCAAATTAAAAACAGCAAGTGAGGAGGAAGTTAATACTAGGGAAGTATTTCTCCTTCAACATTCACATCTAATTTTTTCTCAGAGGGTCCAGTCCGTAACATCGTAAAGTTTCTGGCCTAGTGTTAATTTTATGTTCACACTGCGAAAAAAAAAAAGAAGAAAAGTATCATCGTAAAGTTTGAGCTGCACCACATTATCTCCCTACAATAGATTTCAGAAAGAATGTTGATAAAGAAGTCTATTTCTGTTTAATTAAGATCACAATCCCAGATGGGTGAACTTCTTTGTTTTTATTGCTCTCTTGAAACAGTGAAACACATTACAGCACAATGATAGCATCCATGTCTCCTGTTCAAACCTGTAATACAGATAATTAACAGCTGGCATTTGCTGAGCACTTGACATAATGTCAGGAAGAAGCAGGACCTCGCTGATAAACAGCTGGAAGAACATTCTGATTGAATCTGTGATGAAAGGGAGCAGGATCAGGCCCGTCCACTTTCCTGTGCCTGGCAGTCTTGAGATGTTATCACAAAACTCTAAAGCCTTGCTCTTTTAATGTGAGACACCATTAAGTTCTGAGGGGTTTATGTCTTTTTAATGAGAGAGCTAAATTGCCTTCATACGCAGTGATTTTTGTGCGAATGAAAGCCTTGCAGACGATGAATGTCAAACAGACGGCTAAATGTTTCTCGGTACACCGCCGGCCACGGGCATTAAGGGTGTCACATGCACAACTGTGCGATAAGGTCGGGTGCACCTTTCTGCTGGAAGATATTTCACTTCTGATGAGCAAAATGCAAATGCACACCGGAGTAAAAGCATACCACGAAAATATACACAGCTCTCTCCTTTTGATCAAGAATGTCTAGACGCCTGCATCTTGCAGAAGATGAGTCCCCCATGGTGCGCACAACATCTCAGAGATCACAGCCAGGTTTGTGACAGTTTCGGCACAGGACTGAATGTCACTTATTTAATACTCACCATGTATTTTCTAAGAGCAAACATTCCCCAAACACCTTGCTGCTCGTCCCACGTCTCTTTCTGCTGTGACAACTACAACAGCACCAAGATTAGAAACAGCCATTACTGTGATGGCTCTGAATGCTCTCTTTTGGTAAATGGTTAAATATGATAAGCTGTGTAGCCATTTTTCTTTCATCTAAAAAACTAACCTTATTACCGTGTGGTATATTTTTATGCTTGTTAATTATGTTTTTTACCGATTTATTTCAAAATGTAAAAACAAATTATGTTCTTTGCAGTGAAGATTGTTAGAAAAAGCAAAAACAAAACCACTGTCCCACTTTTTCACATTTTGCATTGCATATTTGCATATTGAGAAACATGTTTTACGCAAGTCTAGACGTGAAGACATCAAATTGACTTTGTTAAACCTAATCTCTATCTCCAATTCCACCACATCCTGGCCTGGTGCAAATCAGCTGCACACTAAAAGAACACCCAGACAGACCATGAAATACTTACCACCACGACAATCACTTCCACGATGCAATGTTTCAAATATACTATCAGCTTTAGCCTTTATGTGAAGAAACAGGCACCAGTATCCTTTCTCAGCAGCTTTTCAGTTGCATGAAAGGATGCATGTGAAGGGGATTCTGAAGAGAGTATTGCACCCTGCAGATTGTGCCATTCTATTTCCAAGTATGATTCATGTTGTACAGTACGTTGTGAACATGCGTTAGTGGGTGCCGTCAGAAAAAAACAAAAATCAGGCACGCAAAATCCAATTTGTGCATCAATTACAGATAACTGCTAACACTGGCTTCTTTAACTAAAAGTTTATTTTATTGTTATTTTTTTGGAGCCATTACGCAGCTATTGCAAAGTTATGTCATGAGCCCTTATTAGTTTTTCCTCCTCATGGTGCTGCTCTCATTGCTAACCATGGTTTGACATTTTGACAGGTCTGCTATACTTATAGAGCAGCCCAAAAAGCAAACAGCTTTGCTTGGTCGCCCAACAACCAACACAGTCAATCCTAAGACAATTTGGAAGTGTGTGTGTGTACGTCACACACACCTGTGAACTGGGAAAGTGTAAGCCTTCCCAGCTAGAAGGCCTACACCAGCATGGAGTGCGTCCGTGGCAGGCATGGCCTTTATTTTTGTGAATCCCCTGAATTGTTTGTTCTTGGTTTGAATGCTTTGACTAACTCATTTGGATTGCTGCCACTGCAGCCACCAAACTTCTCCTTGCTTATTGTGTTGTGTTTTTATATTGTAAAGCACTTTAAACTGTCTTGTTGCTGAAATGTGTTATACAAATACTCTTGACTTAACTTTACAAGAAAAAATGGCTTGGGAAGAGAAGGATCAAATTTATTCATATTTATGCATTTTAAGCACTAGGATGGTTTTGGTCAGGTATTTAGAGATATTATAGCAATGGGGAAAAGCTGTCCTGATTTTCTAGGTAAATATAAAAATGGATCAGATTTAATACTTTTAATCTTTTACTAGATTAGATAATGTTTTCAGAAAATTCCTTAGATTTCAAGAGGGTTGTTGTTGAACAAATCGTTTTCCACCTCCTCACAATGCTAATAACCACATTATTCAGAAATGCTGCACTGAACCTTCTAAAAGTCTTGTTATCTTTGCACCGTCAGCACTAACAGAAAATGATACTCACTTCAAATTTGTTCAGGCAAGTATGAAACACATCTCAACCTCCTGATTTAATGAGCTGCTATAATCAGAGTTGTCTTAATTAACATTTTCTGCAGAATCATTGATTTTATGACTTTGCAGTTAATGTCAGTTCTTCCGTGGGCTCATGAGTGGGGCCGTCCCTGAAATGGTGTGTGACTCACTCTTAACTGAGGCTCAGAAAATTATTAACAGCAGAGGAATTATCTGTGTACCTTGTCAAACAAAGTTAATTTTACTCCCACTAGAAATCATGTTTTTTGATCATGACGGAAGCTAATGGACTCTCAGATAGCAAACAAGTTGAGGTTTGGTGAGGCCATCAACAGAGCAGGACAACGTGGTTTACATTGATTTTAGAAGAATTATAGATTAGCCTTAAGGAAAATTTATTTAGACTAATTACAATATGCACATAAATGTTACTAAATTTGATTATTATCAAAAAGTTTGTTCCAGTAATTTAGTTCAAAAAGTGAAACCTGTATATTTTACACATTCATAAACAGTTCTTTATGATGGTTATGGCTTCAAAAAGAAAAAAAAAATATCAAAATTACAGTTTATCTAAGACTGATGAAAGGATTTTTAATACAAACACCTGAAGAGTACGTTAATGTATGTTACTTTATGAACTCAATAATAGTTTACTCTTTTACATATCAGTGTGGTGTGTCACAGACACTATTACTTTGTGTTTGATCATGAACCAACTTCACTCTTTTAATTTATTTTTATTTACTTCTTTTAATTTAATTGGGTTTTTATTAGCTGTAAACCATAATCAGCCAGATTAACAGCGATGTATCAATACATGTGCAATAAATACATATTGTATATAAAGGAGTTTCACTTTTTAAATTGAATTATTGAAATATATCAACTTTTCAATGATATTCTTGAATTTTTAGAGGCAGCCACAGCAGTATTGATCAATGTGTGGAGCAAAAGAAGGAAAGTAAAAGCCAGAGCTGTACATCAGAAATTCAATTTTTCACTTTTCTTCAGTCTTCAAAGATATGCATCAAAGTTTGAAATGGAGGTAAAAAGATAAAATGCAGGAAAAGATTACAGCTACTGAGAGTTTCACCTTGAAGGCTTGTTCTGTGGGTTTTAACAACTATAAATGTCAACTTCCCATTTGGATGTTGGAAATAAAATGTCCGTTGTTTGTGTCATAATCAAACCTAAAATTTAAAATTGTTTTATGTAGATACAGCAGAGGCAATGATCATTCTGAGCTACTTGTTTACCCCACTCAACTTAAGCCATTCGCTTCTAGTGCCTCCTGTACCAGGGGCAGCAACAGTCTTGCCCTGTAGGAACACATAGTTGTAACAGCAACTCTTTGTTTTTTTAGGCATGTCTCTTTTTTTTCGTAAGAAAATGACATACCTAAGTGAGCATCAGCACTTATTTCTTCCTTGTAAAGCAGATTGTATAAAAACTTGCCACATTGAAACCTTGACTACAGAGTTTTGGAAAAACCCTTTGTGTAATTACATCTATATTATGAGACACATCTATATTATAAGACACAGAGTGTAGAGAGTCTACCAGTCCACATCTGTGAGCAGTGGGAACATCTATCTGAGGTCTCATCCAGTTTAGCTGAGGGCAGTGCCACTGGCGTACAAGCATTCCCACTAAGCCTGCTGCAGAATGTGAGGAGCTGACGTTCTCTTTGATCGAGTGTCCTGCTCAGATCCTGTTAAAGCAAACAGCAGCACAACTGGCTGTCTCTGTGGACTTGTTAACAGTCTTTACAGCATTCAAACTCGGGTCTTGAGCAGAAGAAGAAGAAAATTGTTTTGTTGTGCTGTTAAACTTAATCACTGCCTAGATGTTATTGACTTGTCTTTAAAGAACCGCTGAATGAGATTTTGCTGTAGCAAACCAGCAATGAACAGAACTCGGTATTGGACTGTACAGAAGAGTCTGAATATTTGCTTTAAATTCTAATCTTTTTGTAATTACTGTGATTGGCTTTCTGAGGTCATTGTAGTGCTTCTACTTCAAAGCAGACAGCAAACCTGAGTTGACTTGTCAAGCAAGAGCTTTTGGGTTCATTATCTGAATTTGTGGAGCCTGTTAAGTCTGGTTGCCATGTTGGAAGGTGAACTTTCACCTCAGTCTCAAACCTTTGCCAACAGGTTTTCTTCCAGTTCTGCCCTGTTTTGGCTCATCTTCTCAAATCTCCGACAAGCTTCATCAGCCATTTCTGAAAAAAAGAATCTCAACAGCATGATGCTGCCAGTGCCAACACTACACTTTTGTGTAACATGCAAAGTGTAGTTCAACCAGACAGTTTATATTTAAGCTAGAAAGTTAAATTTGTACTGACCTGGTCTCATCTGACTAGGCCATCTTGAAGCCTACAGTCTCCATTATTATGCTGTGGAAACTTTAAGTAGGACTTTTTACTGCTTTGTTTTAGCAACGGCTTTTTGCTTGTGAGTGTAAAAAGCAACAGCAGGTTCACTTCACAGGAAATGTTTGACCAGTAAACACTAACAGATGATCCCACCTGAACTTTGGATATCTACAACTCCTCCAGTTGAAGACATCCAATACTCCTGATTGATACTACTGATTAATACTCGTGTTGCCTAGCTTGTTAGTTAACGGGGACAACCACACCTTAACGGGTGTTCAGATGTGCCATGCTCTTTACATTTTTAAACAAAGATGTGGACTATTACTACCAAGTAAGTGACTTTCAAAGGCGATGATGGGATTAAATTGTATTCAGATGTGTTAGTAAAATTGAAAACCAAAACAAAAATTAATTTTAATGTGCTACTTTGTGTCTGAATCTTTGACACAAACCCTCAAGTTATGTAGAATGCACAAACATTAAAATGTGTGGGGAAATTCAAGGTGCATCAACACCTTAGCATTCATGTATAAAATAAATTAAATGTGTTTTCTCTGCATAATTTCTTAATAAGCTCCCAAAACAACATGAGTGATAATATTCAAGTATTCCCAAGCACTCGCAGATCTTGTCAGTATAATATCTACACTGTCTTTAAAGTAAATATATTCACTGAGACTACACAAAGATGAGAAGTCAAATCAAATTGTTTTGCAAAAAAAAAAATCTCACTATCAATCTGTTGTCTTCAAGATCCATGAACTACTACCATCACATCGATTTACTAGCATCCTTGTGAAAGAAAGCAATAACCGACAAGATGAGAAAATTGATGAATTCAGTCCTTCAACTGGGAGGCAGTGGAGAGCGACAAAACCCTGCATAACAAGAGACAGACGCAACAGATACAAGGGGGGCTATTGATGAGTAAATCAGCAGCCTGATTAATGTGACAACCTTTAAGAAAAGGTTATGGATCCTGAGGGAACTCTGGTTTCTGCAAAACATTTAAAAGAAGCAGAGTAGGGAAAAGGGCAGGAGGCAAGCGAGGTGTTAAATTAGTAGAATGCTTCATTTATTTTGGGTGCTGTGTCTTCAGGAGAGTACATCCTTCTCAATGTAGGGTATCTTTCCTCTATTGAGTCAGGTTGTTCCATTCTGTAGGTGACTGTCGTTTTCATACATTTAGTGTATAGTTTTAGGTCAGCTGGGATTCCCAAAGTTGAGAGAGAGATATGATTATTTTTACTACTTTCTTCAAATTGGGAATTTCAAATCAGCCCCACAGCAAAAGCAAAGACTTAGTCTGGATTTTGGCTGAAGCTGGGGGGAGACGGTCATTATCACAGTGCATGTCCTGTGCTAATATGGGCTACACAGCGAGATAGAAGCCATTACTCATAAACAACACTATTTGTCAGATTACAGATTATAAATGTGCTGAGGGACAAATACCCTAAGGGAGAGGTATTATAAGAAATCAAATAGATAGTGGTTTTATTTGTCTTTTGAAATTGATAATAAATTTAAGTAGAATAAGGATTATTTAGTTTGAAAAATGAAAAATCATAAACAAGGTTTGTAGACAACCTATGGACATAATGGCTATATAAATACAAATTTCTGGGTGTTATTTGAACCATGAAATCTGCCAAAAACCCTTACATTAGGCACATAAAAGCAAAAAGAGCAAAAAATATTCCAGTGTTAGTAAAAACAAGTTAGGTGTGTTCCATGGTTTTACCATATTTAAATGAGTGATTGTGGAGATTCAGGGAAACACATTCCCTGAACTCTCTGCATATTACAAAAAGCAGCAACAAGGATGATTCATGAAGTGGAGACAGCAAATGTCTTACTTTTAAAGTCAGACATAATAAAATAATTACTGATCTTGTCAAAATCAAAACATTTTACAAATCAAATAATAATTTACACCACACTTCGTGAGTTTCCAGTTGATTGGAAACTCATGAAGTGTTTCCAATTAACTTATACATGTCTTTGTAGTGTGGGAGGAAGCTGGGATACCTGGAAATAGATGAAATCTTAACATAGAAAGATATCTGCTAGCATTTGAGTGCCAGATCCTAAGAAAAAAAAAATCGATCTTTTAATTTTCTTGAAAACCTCAGTTTCCAAGACTTCATTTTTTGCACATGTCAAACTCGACTAAAACAAAAGGAAACTTGATCTACTCTTTTTCTGCTTCCTACTCCTGTTTCTAGAAGAACACATTTGCTGTCGGATTTGAATGCCAGCTCCTCATTTGGAGAGGAACTGGGCTTCACTTGTCCTGAGCACTCATGATCAGCGCAGCGTGCCAGCTGCCATCAGTCTCTGATTCACTCATACAACAACTTCTGCATGAGGCTCCCTCCTCAGTCGGACACCAGCGTCCAGCACGCAGCGATGATTCCTTCAAAGGGAAATACAGAGGAAGCACTGAGTGTAGCTCAGAAAAATCATGGAGACAGAAGGCTAGCACTTTAATCCTTGCTTCCTTTTTGCATGCCTCAAAGTTTACAAGGCTTTGCATAATATCCACTGTTTTTATTGATATGCTGATTAGTGTTTAAATGTTTAGACCACCCAATTTGTTGTTTTAAAAATGGATTGGTTAAAAACAATCTAATTTAGGTTATTACACTAACCCAGTCTGGACTAATCCAGCCCTGGGTTGATTAGATATAACAGGGTTTGACCCAAAGTTAGGTAAGGTTTAGTTTAATGTAGTTTACTGTAAGGTAGTGTGGCTAAAACTCTGTGACTTGCAAGAATCATATGTGCCAACAGGAGGTCATCTTGTGATTTTGGTCTGATCAGGAGTTATATTCTTTTATATTTCACCAGAGTCAACTAAAGCTCTATGGGTAATTTAATTATGACATTATAATAAAACATCATTCAGTTAAAAACGGCATGTAGGATTACTTATTTCTGTAATTATGTGTTTATGGGTGTGAAATGTAAGGTGACAAAATGGCAATGTACAGGCAAAAAAAAAAAAAAAGAAAAAAAAATGAATTGACAGCACATTTCAAATAAAGCAAAAAACTATATTTGACCTTTTGAATAGGTTAGCAAACATGAACAGCAACTATGAGCTGCTAAACTATGGAGCAAAACATTTATTGATGGCCTTCTTGTTAACTTGCGTTTTAGTGTTGAGGTTAATCAAAATAATGTTAGTTTGAGGAATATATATTCCCACATTAATGGCATTGTAGGGAATTTACTTTCTACATTTGAACCTTTCAAATTGTACCACATAAACAGAAGTGCTCACATGCAAAATGCAAAAAGCCAATTGGAGTTTGCAATTAATAAGCGCCACCTAGTGTACAATAAATCTGGTTACAAATGCTCAGTAGAGATTACCCTGTACTTCAGCTATCTTTATATGTTAATCAAATTATTTGGAAAAATTAAATAAAATGGCTTAATTATCTTTATTTTATGGATATTAACCCTCATGGATTTAATTCAGTTCCAATTGTTTGTCATAGAAAAGTAATAATAACAGCATCTTTGCTACATTGATTGGATTAAAAACAAAACTTTTTGAACCTTCATCTCTTGTGTGCATTCATATTTGTCCCAGACCAGCATTTAGTCATTTGTGTGACGTCATGCTACTGTTTCTTATTCATCGATAAGATCTGTTCTGAATAAATGTAATTAAATATGAAAAAGAAAATATTAATGACCAGTGACAAAGCTCCTCTTGTCATAGTTGGCTTCCTTTTAACCCATTTATTCTGACACATCTTTGGTTATTTTTCAAACTCTTGAAGCACAAAAATATAAAAGCTATTTAACAATGTAATGTCATACATCAGGTTGGAATATATTGTTGAAACTGAGCGCAAAATTTGTTTATTTCTTCTTATTCACTGTCCTGTGCCACAGTATAATAAATGATTATGAATAGCACATTGTGACAATAAATCAGTTTACACTGTGTGCAACTCTCCACTGCCCAACTTTTTTCAGTGTCATTGTTGTACTGGGACCCTGTCCTAGCCTTCCCTCATTACTTTTGTTGCCCAGTTTACAAGAACGTGTTGTTTTGTTGTTGATTTTTTTTCGTCTTAGTGCACCCCGAGGCGTCCACAACAAAATAACACCCACCACAACTGTCTTAAATTCAGTTCAGCTACTTCAAAAAGACCAGGAGCTCATAGCTGAGAGTACATTTTGCTTTCAGCAGCCCGTAATCACAGAGAAACAGTGGGCTGAAATTGTGTCACTGGAGCTAATTACAGGTAATTAGAAGCCAGTTCTCCGCTTCACCCAGTTTTGCTGAAAATAAAAAAATAGTGGGTCATCACGTTTTTTAAGATGTGTTGCATTCTGTGGATGTGTTTAACCGATGAAGTTGCCATGGTTTTGTGTGGACATGAGCAATGGTATCTTTCTGTAAAAGCTCAAATCAGCACATTTTAATAGACGGATTTAGATGTATATCTCTCTGTTATGGCCTGGTTTCAGATTTTATTTATAGTTCGCATTTCTGATATGCTGTGAAAAGATAAGATGAAGTGAAAAATATAAAGATGCAATCAGGAACTGATATGTTGAGTTGTGCAAAACAAAGTGTTTTAATGTTACGATGTTGATACTGTGAAACGTACAAGGACATCGAGCAAGTCAAAGCACAAGCTCACTCCTTCAATCCACTATCCAGACAATTTAGAGCCACCCCCATGTATAAAGCCAGCATAACTTGGATATGAATATTTTTTTAATCTTCCTAATTAATTCCCATGTTTTCCAGCTTTGTGTGATTTCTCTACAAGCAGAAAACGTCAACAGAATATCAACACTTAGGCATGCACTCTATTTCAAATGACTATGAAACCGTTCTCATTTCAGACAAACATTCAGCTTTAGTGCATGTTGCCCTCTTTTCTCTAAGCCCCTTCTCCAGCCTTGCTTTAGTTTCCATTTTTATCCATACTTTTCACTTCATCTTCCGTCTCTGCTTAATGGCTTCTGTTTAGTTGTGCTCCAGTGAAGTAATGCCGTTGGTGTTGCTGCTTAGAGGTGAGTGTTCTGGGGCAGAATAAGCTGCAATATGCCTCCTATCCATTATTGATCCATGATTAACTAGAGTTCAGCAGGGGTTCTAGACTTCAGCACTGATAAAGTAGGCTTGGCAAAACTTGGAGAAGGGATATAGCTTTAGCACAACCCCAACAAACAAGACAAGCTGTGCTCTTACCCTGTTGGAAAGCAGCTGGCCACGGTAAACTTTGTTTGTAGTACTTTTGGTGGAGAGTGTGAAATGACTATAGGGGTGGTGTTGATGATAACGGAGGCCAAAAGTAAAAGGACCCTGTCCCCCTTTACCCTCCTTCAAAAGCTATTTCTGTCAATGGAGGAAATGCTCCACAAGGCCCTGCTGATCCTGATGCATTTTGACACTGATGGTGCGCAACATCTGACCTTTGGGCTGTGGAGTGCTCCAGAATACGCAAAGCTTACGTCCCCAGCTTAACAAGGATTCCATCCATCCATCCATCCATCCATTTTCTTACACCCTTCTTCCCAAATGGGGTCGGGAGGGTTGCTGGTGCCTATCTCCAGCTGCGTTCCGGGCGAGAGGCGGGGTACACCCTGGACAGGTCGCCAGTCTGTCGCAGGGCAACACAAAGACATACAAGACAAACAACCATGCGCACACACACTCACACCTAGGGAGAATTTAGAGAGCCCAATTAACCTGACAGTCATGTTTTTGGACTGTGGGAGGAAGCCGGAGAACCCGGAGAGAACCCACGCATGCACAGGGAGAACATGCAAACTCCATGCAGAAAGACCCCGGGCCGGGAATCGATCCCAGGACCTTCTTGCTGCAAGGCAACAGCTCTACCAACTGCGCCACTGTGCAGCCCTAACAAGGATTCATGTACAGCAAACCAACTCCAGGAGCAAAGTGCCGGGGTGCTGGTGCTCCTACAAGGGGTGACATCTTTCTTCTTGTTTGATTCGTACGGGAGAACATTTCTAGTAGTGGCACTCCTTTGGGAGCATCAAGACAAGCCTACAATGTTTTTTTAATCTTTTGCTTAAGACAACACTGAGTCGACCAAGCTCTTATTTCTTATTTGTGATGTTTGGTTCCTTGAAATAACTTGCTTTGAAAAGTTTGAAAAACTGGGACTATACGAACCAGCTAATAAAAACATCAGAGACAAAAACATGCTTGAATGTGGCACTGGTACGAATGTCATCCTCAAGAAGAAACGAAGCAGACCTAAATTTCCTACATTTTTACCCTTGGGTGTGACAACGTTGATGTTTCGCATCAAGAGCTTTGATGGTGCTCTAACTTTAGAGTCAGAGTGAAATCTCAGCATAGCCCTGCTATGCAACTTGCACTGCTCTGCAGGGCTTCATCATTAAACCTTCACCGGACACACACACACACGCACGCACACGCAGACTGGTTTCCATGGTTCGTGGGGACTACTATTTTTATCATCAATTGTGGGGACCACCCTTTCTAGTGGTTCTAAAAATTCAGAAAAAATATTTTACACTATTTATAGCTGTATTAACCTATACACAGCTTGAAATATCTCAATTTCAAAAGTATGGTCATCAACTTGTCTGGGCCATGCTACATGGGGACTCATTAACTTCCGAAAAAACATGTCAGATGGGGACCAGATTTACATATTATTTGCATATGTTACACAAACTAACTTACCTAGTGGGGACCTTTGTTCAATTTCCTAAAATAGTCCATCTGCCTTATTAGATTTTAACAGAATGATCAATAACTTATTACTAACATCAGAAAATTATTACATAAAAACAAATCATTGCAAAACACCTTTTTAATTAACTATAGGCACAAAGATGCCCAGTGGCTGTAAAAGAAAAAAAAGAAACAACCTTATCTCAAATAAACATTTAAAACAATGAAAAAGACAAATAGTGCTTCTTCTAAATTAACACTGAAGCAGTATGTAGTATGCAAAAAACAAATATTCCATCTGCCTTATTAGATTTAGACAAGAATGATAACAACTCATCAGTAACATCCGAACATAACATCACTAACATCAGAAAATTCTTACATGAAAACAAATCATTGCAAAACACCTTTTTAATTAACTATAGGCGGAAAGATGCTCAGTGGCTGTAAAAAAAAAGAAACAACCTTATCTTAAAAGTATTAAAGATAAACCTCCACTTCAGGTTTTTCAAATAAACATTTAAAATAATGAAAAGAAAAATAGTACTTCTTCTAAATTAACACTGAAGCAGTATGTAAAAAACACACTGAACAAGTATTTGGAATTTAAATTGAAAAAGGAAAACCAAATATATAAAGCACGCCTATTTAATAACGCTGAAGCTTCTTCCTGTTGGTTGTAATGCGGTTATGAATGAAAAATTTCACATTTTGCCATGTTCGATTTTTTAAAGCCACTGGTTCTGCCTTTAAGCATTTTTCACAGTGATTTTTTCCTGGCACTGTGAAAGATTTTATGAAAGCACCCAGGTGTTTCTCGACAGCTTGAACTTCGTCTTCAGTCCATGGTGTTTTCTTTACAGGTCTTTTGCCTTAAAAAGATCAGATAAGCAAACTGAGAAACCTCAGAGCTCATTTAACAATAAATACATTTATTTCTAAATACTGTTGAATGAGAATAAATTTTGAACAGCACAGCACAAGGCATACTATATTAATTGATAATAATACATTTTTTAACTTAAAATTACTTTTCAATCCATACCATTGAAATACTTTTTATAAAAATATAGATGGGAAATTAATCAAAATAGTCAATAGCATACCTTCACTTCATGAAACAACAGAGAGCTTGTAGGTAGCTTGTAGATGAAAAATGTTTAGCAAAAAAAGATGAAGACACATAAAAAACACAAGAAACACATGGAGCCAGCGTCAAACAAAAGATAAACATGTCAGCAGGGTTGAACAGGGAAGTAAAGGAATTTAAAGGGAAGACCAAGAGTGACACACCAGGCTGTTGACTAAGAGGTTGCAGGTGTGAGGGGTGAGGAAGAGCACACAACATGGTAACTAGAAAATTATTCTAAGGCCCACTCCAAATACTCAATGAGTTGTGGACTGAGTCTAAGCACATAAGGGTTGTACAAGTTTACCTTTCGAGCAAGGTCTTGTGGTGCTGCCTTTCAATGGTATCTCCTCTTGATCATCATCTGTTGGGGATGATGGTGGTGGTTTATGTTTCCTGGATGATGGTGGTGTCATTTCATTTCTATTTTGAGGAAGGGTTTCCACTTCTGATGGTTCTACAAAAATTAGAGTAGCATGTTTTTCATGTTAACCTTTACTGTGAATACAACAATTCAGATCTTGTGTTGTACTTAAGGAAAATAAAATAAAGATCTGTTAAAAGAAAAATCAATTTTAGAAATATATTAAAATTCTTAAGAGTTAGGACATTCTATAAGAACCTGGATCTTTCCATTTAGTTACAAACAACTCAAATGTGTGCTTAAGCCAGGTAATACATAAAGTGAAAGAAAACTAACAACTTGCTCTAAAATACCTTATATTGTATAGTAACTTTTCAAAATTCTTACCAATAGCAGAAGAGATTTCCTCATCCATAGCATTGTTGTCATCGTTATTATCATCAGAGTTTATGTTTTCTGTTTAACCCACAAAAATTGAAGGATTAATTAAATCAGTTTTGCCAGATTTGGCAAATCACCTGACAAATGGGCAGTTTATTTTGTTATTTTGCAGTTAGAATTTTTCTTAGATGAGTAGACAGGTTAGGAGTCTGGTCAAGTTCTGAACTGACTTATTGAAAATACATTTTAACCAATCATTCATAATAATTAACTCATAGCCCTCTGAACTGCATTTGAGAAGATGTCTAATTCATTGTGATGTGGAACTTTGCTCGTTGCGAGCTTGACATTTGTGTGTGTGGAGGAACATTCCTGTAAACACTTCAAGTGGTAAGACTGCAGCCCGGACAATTGGCAGATGATGTTTAGAACAGAGTGAAAACAGCTTCTGGAAAGCGTTTTGACCAGCTACAGTCTCTATAGCCCGTATTAAATGTTTCAGTAAGTTTTTAAAGCTGCAAATGATACACACAACAAACGACAGATAAACATACCATCCGGGTCAATCTGAATTTCATCCAAGTTCTTGCCATGAAACTCTGCCAGTCTTCCATTTTCTAACGCCATCAAAACTTTGCTGATCTTGGCAAGTTGTAAGGTCTTCTCTGGAAGCCTGTAGTACTCACGATGAATTCGAATGTCATGCCCCAGAAAGGTTGCCAGTTGATCCATTTCTGTATTAGTCATATTCAAGACAGTTGACAGTGTTGCAGCATGTTTTCGGAGTTTGGTGGATGTCAGCGAACTCGGACACTTGGCGCCACAGGCTCTTGAAAAGTCACGGAGGCAGTCTGAACCTCGGAAATGTGTCATGGCTTCTGGTCTTGCAAACAAATACAAGTTGTTTTTTAAAACGCCACAGGCTTCTCTCAGTTTAACGAGACGTTCTAAAGCAGACAGCATTTTAGGAGTTAGAAGAATCGGAACTGGCCGACCTCGTTTTCCTCTGGTGACAATCCTTGAGAAGTGCTGGCAGAGATTTTTTTCCACTTCACTGAGTGCCCAGTCAACATCTTGGTGATGGTCAGAGCTATCTCTTGATAAAAAGGCCTCCAAAGGCATGCTAGAAACTTCTCCTTCTCTACGTCGGTTAAACAGAATGATCTGGGACAGCAATGACTTTGTCAACCTGATCCAAGCTTCTGTAGAGGGACTTTCAGAGAGCAAACAGCAGCATTCATCTTGGATTTGATTCAGATGTGCATGCAGCTTTTGGACATCTTCAGTAAAGGGCATGACAGTTGGTACGTTCCACTTAGATTCTCTGATGTTTCTTAGGGCAGTAGCTGAGATTAACTCATTCCACTTCTCCTGATGGACTTCATAAAACCCACTGGCATTTCTCACAAGTTCTGAGTTGTTCCAGATCAAACCTTGTGCCTTTAGGAGTTTGCTAACTTTAACTAGAGAATTTCCAAGTTTGTTAGCCAGTGATGGGATCTTGAACATGATTCTTTCACTATCAAATCCACAAGTGACTTGGACAGCTCTCACAGTCTCCATGTAGTTTTTTGGATCTATGAGTTCTTCCATTTTTTTTAAAGTTGTGTATTTCCTGGCATTGTATATCAACTTTCCCAATTCTCTCATCTTTTCACGTACACATTGTTGATTCCTGAGTGAGGTACCACCCTTGTTCAGCAAATGTTGCCCCAACTCAGTAATTACAGAGTCACCCTTGACAATATCTGTAATTGGACCAGGATTCATTGCACTGATTATTTCCCACAATTTTTTGCTAATGTTGGAAGGTACACCGCCAACATAAGTACAGAAGGACTGCACACGATTTTTTCCTGGTTTTAAACGGGCTGATTCTGGTCTGAGAGCACAACTCCGCATGTGGCGCCATAGTACCTTTCTTGTAAAAAGACCTTGGCAATATGCACAGTGCATGAAGTCTTCACTCTTCATTTCTTCCTTTGGTCGCTTGAATGGCACCAACAATCCGCCTCCTGATTTCATTACATTGGCATTGTGAGCATAATTTCCTTTATTGCGGATGAAATCTAGATGTTGTTTTCTCTCCTTGGAACCCTTTGGAAAGCTGAGTGCTTTAGCCACGTCCATTTTATCTTCATGTACTTGCTGCAGATGTCTTGCCATTTTGGAAAATGGTTTGCAGCAGTACAGACAGTAATGCTTTTTGTCGTAGACCCTTTTTCCTCCCTTCTTTTGGCATGCACCAACAACTATAGAGCATGATTCATTGCCAGAATTGTCTGCGACAAACTTGACAGATGTACTTTCAGATTCCACAACAGTTTCTGAAGATGAAAACTTGCTAATCAAATCTTCCTGGGAATCATGGGGATAGATATCCAATTCCTCGCTCCCAATATCGCTTTCCTCAGCAGAATCAGGAATGTATTCTTCACCACTACCAGATGTTGAGTCAAAAAGGTCGCCAGAATCTTCAAGATCCAAATTTTTCATCTAAAATGGACAGAAACAATAAATATGTTTCTGTGTAAATATTTTATTTTTAACCATAGCTTTTCTCAGTACCATAGTTGGTGAAGAAAAGAGGAAGAAAAACTTACAATGACACTTTTAGTTCGGCGCAATTTAGGTATTAATTTGTTTTCATCAAAACACTGTGCGAAATTCTGGAACAGAGAAAGACATGCTTGTTTTAGCAAAAAAACTAGAGCCATAAAAACTTTGTCAATTAAAAAACTGGAAGTAAAACAAACAAATTATGAAATAATTTGATTAATAAGGAGATTTGATGCTAGGATAATTTAAGATTCTTGATTGTAAAAAAATTAATGGCTGACTTTTTTTCCCCTCACAAAGAAAATAGACAACTTTCACAGAACTTAAGAAATAATTTAAGATGAATTAAAGGTACTGTGTACCATAAAAATAACATAATCCTTTCATGTAAATCAATTTGCTCCAACTCTTAACAGTGGTTAATGTGTGCTGTGGGAGCAATTAGTGTCTTTAAAAAAGGACACTTAATAAGCAAACTATTCAGATAGATTGAAAAATCCTTAAATATAGCACAGCAGATCCACTTCTATACACACTGGTCTTTAGGATTTGAGACCATCAAATGCCAAGAAAACAGAATAATAAGACAAACAGTGTTAAGCAGGAAAAATGTTTCAAATGAACTCTTTAGTAACATTCACCTATCAACCAAATCTGTCACTGAAAATCAACAATGCAATCAATTAAACAGAATAACAAGCCAAACAGTGTTAAGCATTAAGCTAAATTTCAGACACCTACCTCTTTAGGATCTCTGTCATCCTCAATACTCTGAGAGCCTGAACCAAGGGATGGAAGTCCGCAGTCCATTCCTGTTGGTTCCATGCTTGCACTGGTCAATGTCTGGAACATTTAACAATGAGTTGTTAGTATAAAAACATGGACAACCAACTGCTTCAATGGAAACTAATGTCTTGAACAAACACCTTTTTCAAATGAACTCAAAGAATGATGAAAAGAAGTGGTGAACTACACCCCTAACTTATATAACGAAGCAGACCTAAATTTCCTACATTTTTACCCTTGGGTGTGACAATGTTGATGTTTCGCATCAAGAGCTTTGATGGTGCTCTAACTTTAGAGTCAGAGTGAAATCTCAGCATAGCCCTGCTATGCAACTTGCACTGCTCTGCAGGGCTTCATCATTAAACCTTCACCGGACACACACACACACACACGCACACACACGCACACAAGACATAGTCTTGGGATGACTTCATGTGGCCTTCACCTGTCCAGCCTTTGTTTTCTGACAGAATGTGCCATACAGTGGACTTCACAGTTTCTGTGTGAGAGACGCTGATGGTGTAAGATCTCATCTTGGAGCACCAAAATTACTTTTACATATTTTGAATATAAATTTTGTTCTTTTGCACTTCTGATCTGGAAAACAAATTGAACCGTGCTCTTCCTCATATAATAGAGTTTATATAGATAAAAAAATAAAAATTAAAAAAAACTCCATAGTTTGTCACCTTTAAGCCTAAAACAATATCCAATAAAACAACATTTCAGAGAAAAGGAAAACATTGCAGACACAAATGTAGAATAAACCACGAAAAAAATATACCAAACATTTGTTTGGTCTCCTTGAGGTAGTCAAACAGAAAACAGCCTTAACAAACAATAAATAGTAGCAAAGAACATTTTCTTTTCCAAAAGCCCACATTCTTATAAAAATCACTGCTAGTTCTTTTTACAGAAATTAAAGGTGCCATGCTTAACATTTTTTGGCTAATATCAATTACCCATAGGGACTATTCAGTTGTTTATTTTGACAACTGTACTTATCTTTATTAGTATTCCTCCCATTAATTATTTATAGTAGCAATAGAGCTGGCAGTGCAGTATGTTTGTATGCGAGGACTCACTCTACAATATTACATATTCAAGCAAAGATTGACTTAAACTGGCTGTTTCCTACATATAGCAACTACAGCAGTTAGCAGACTATTGTAAATTGTATTTTTTTGAGTTGCTGACAAAGTTTGAATTAAACAGGTTGTCAGGAGAAGGTTTATCTAGAAGTTATTTTCATAGTCTTTGTGCGTCCATAAGGTAATTTATACTTTTGTTGCATGTAGAAACATCTTCTTCCTGGATCTGTCCAAATGTGTACATACTTAATGTGCAATACAAATCTGACAAATAATGTAAAACATCACAAAACTTCATTTTTTTAATTTACCGTTGACAACATTTTTAGTAAATTTTGGTTTGGAATTATTTTCTTCAGGGAAACTGAAGTGGCTGAGTAGATGAGTAGATTTTCCACCCAGATTTTATGACTTCTGACCTCATCTTTGAAACTCTTACTGTGTTCTTCCTGATGGGGAGTTGAGCGCTTTGAGCTCTTGTGGAGTCTCTGACACCTTGAGAGGCTTTGAGGTCGAGTACATGTAAGCTGACGGGGGCATCGGTCTTTAGATTTGTTGTGACCTGTGAGTTGTTTACCTACTCAGCCATCATGTGAGTCATTGTGGTCACCTGAATGCCAGGGATAGTAAACACTTGGAACTGAAGAAACTTTTTAGATGAGGATTGAAATATTGAATTCTTAGCTATTAAAAACGTATTTCCAGGTTCTATTATCTTAATGACTTTAAACTTGATTGTCGGCCGTATTTCATAGCTTAGCTTTGTAAATAGACAAGTCACTTTTACTGTGACTTTGCTACTGTCTGTCAGCTAAGCGCGTTACAGATTTGTGGCACAAAAGCTCAGACCTCATTAAATTTTAACGATGTTTTGGAAATAGTTGGGGCAGTTTTTCTTACTTTCCTCTATGGTTGTGAATTACAACTATGCCTTGATATGCAATTATTTCCTGCGTTGGCAGGTTGGAGCAATGTGTGGAATGAAAACAGTTCTTGCTCACTTTTTGTGAATTCAATGCTTGGGTCAATTTCCAAGGGCAACATGTAGACTCCAGCTATAATCATCTAATTAGTGAGAGTTTGAGTTTTCCAATTAGCATTCAACCTTGAAGTTTCATACAGAGACAAAACTCACCATCTGTCAGCGCAACGCAGGGCTGTTCTCTGTGATGGTGATGCACTCACAGCCCTCTAACTGTGTTTGTTTTGGCTGCAGGAACTTCTACTACATCACCATGCTGCGAGACCCAGTCTCCCGCTACCTGAGTGAGTGGAAACATGTCCAGAGAGGAGCCACGTGGAAGACGGCTCTCCATATGTGCGATGGACGCTCACCCACCCAGGACGAGCTGCCCACCTGCTACAGCGGTGACGACTGGTCCGGTGTCACTCTGAAAGACTTCATGAACTGTCAGTCAAACCTGGCCAACAACCGCCAAGTCCGCATGCTGGCTGACCTGAGCCTGGTGGGCTGCTACAACATGTCCTCAATGAACGAGAGCCAGCGCAACCACATCCTTTTGAGCAGCGCCATGAGCAACCTGAAGAACATGGCTTTCTACGGTCTGACTGAGTTCCAGCGCAAGACGCAGTACCTGTTTGAGCGGACGTTCAGCCTGCGCTTCATCTCCGCCTTCACGCAAATCAACAGCACGCGGGCGGCCAACGTGGACCTGAGTGAGGCCGTGCGCAGGCGCATCGAGGAGCTCAACTTCCTGGATGTTCAGCTGTACGAGTATGCAAAGGACCTGTTCCTCCAGCGGTTCCAGTACACCCGGCAGAGGGAGCACCAAGAGGTGCGATTGAAGAGGCGCGAGGAGAGACGCTGGTTGAGGGAGCAAAGGGACCAGGGCAGACCATGGCCGTCCAAACACAAAGGAAGCGGGAAGGGAGATGGAGACGTATTTGAGAAGGAAACTGAAAACGAGCTGCCCACCACCACTGAGGACTATACAAGCCAAGTGGCACGTTGGTGAGGCTTCATCTAACAGAGAGCTGAAACAGACTCTCTTGTACATCTTAAGAGTCTCTTTGTTCTTCACCATTGTTCTGTCTTATGCATTTATCTATTTGTTTGGTATGGAAGCTTTGTTTCTTTTAGAAAAAAAAAAAGCATTCTTTTTGTCTCTGAGAGCCTTTAGTGTCTTAAATTTATAAAAGCTGTTCATAAATTGTCTCATTTAACTACTGCCTTAGTTTTACATTGCAAAATGATAGGGTAAACAAAAAGCAAATCCTGACTGCAATGATTTTAATATCCACAAATATGTTTGAAGTTATTATTGGTGTTCAGACTGTTTTCACTCCAGTGACTTTATATTTTTGGGTAAGAGTTCCAGACATCATAAATACGTGGAGAGGGCAGCCTTGAGCATGAGTTTTTAATGCATTACAAACACAAAGTGGAATATTTGAATTTATCAGAGAGCAGCAGAGCATTTCTTGAATCTGATCTTCACTGCCCAGATTTGTCCTAACAACTCGACCAACAGTTGAAATTTAACAGTAAGCTGGTAGATAGAAAGGGGTGAGGGAAATTGCAGCTCAAGTTGGGTCTGTATGTGGCTTTCTCTTTGAACTGCTTCACAAGTAATGCATTGCCCATAAAAAAAAGATAGCAGTACTCATTATAATTTAGAACACTCAAGGAAATTGGAATATTTTCAACAATACAAATGTCAGAAATCAGAGATGTCCTGATCTGGGCATTTTCATTTGACAGGTATCAGAGCTTGTGACTGAACTCAGCTAGTAAATACTGCCTATGATTTTGTCAGCCCTAAGCGAACCCTCCAGCAGCAATTTTCAGAAGTTTCTTTTGAAATTTATGCTCTCCTTTTTATGTGCACGGCTTGCAAAGCTTTAATATATGCTATCCACATTGTTTTTATTCTAAGCAAATTTGAGTTTTCCTTACTAATGTAGGTCGGTTTTGCCCCCCACAATGAGTTTCAGAGTGAATGACAGAATATGCGGGCCACTGCAGCTTCCTGTTTCTCTGGTCCTGACCTACATGTGTGCTCAGCTGTCGGGGCAAACAAAAAAAAAAACCTTGGCGAACTAGTCTTTTAATTTCATGACCCTCAAAGGAAAATGAGAGTTAATGAAAAAATATAACTTTTTCAGTCCTTTTGTCCATTTTTGCCTCATGATTAATAGAATCTGCATTGAAATTTTATGAGTTATATCAAAGCAGAGTAAACATGCTAGTATAAGCCTAAACGTTCAGCAAACTGCTGCACACGCACATTTAAAGGCGGAAGATTATAATTGGTGAGCTAGTTAAGTAGGATACAATCATATTGCTAATGTAATACTGATGATATGTAGTGCTGCGCGTTGGTCCTTCAACCCTTTTCTATCTTGCACCTGTGTATCTTTGGTTATGTTTTTCTGGATGCAAAATATACTGAACCAACACTTTGACAGGGGACCATAAAGTAAAAGCTACTGAGTTTTTGAGAAAATCCATGGCTTTCACAAGCTGCAGTCTAGACTAGGTGCCCACTGACTAGGTATGAGCAAATGCCTATTCTTACATGACTTCTCATTTTGGCAGCAAATAAAAATCCTGATCAGGACATTGATAACAGAAATCCTATTTTATTTGAAAGTCTTAAAGGCCGTGCATGGACAGGTTGACATGCTAAACTCAGTTCTCAATGCAGCGTCATTTTGTCCTCAGCCTCATGTCGTCCATTATTTGTCACAACCGCCCTGACAAATCTTTCACCCCCTAACTATTGTGTGATAGGTCAGAATTTTATGGTTGTGTTTGTTTATGAAACCAGTTCCAAATATTCACCGTCCTAAAGCAGAATTTCAGTCAGAGAGAAGAATGGATAGTTGACAGAAGCAATTGTCACAGACAGTGGGAAAGTATGTACTGAAACATATTCCAGGCAGAGTTTAGTGACCGAAACACTAAACTCCCCCTGCTCAGTTTTCAGGTCCATCGCAGCCGGCGAACATCCCAGCGATGCCTTCTGTTCTTCTTTAGCTTTTGACATAATGGACAATAAAATTATTATTTCATCCACTTCTGTTTACTTTACTGTTTCTAACCAGACATACGACAAAACACCAGGACGTGTAGCTGATGCAGCGGGAGGGGTATCACAGGAGCTCATTTCAGTGTATCTTGTGGATCTTGAATGGTCTCTGTGAAAAACGGATGTCCCACCTTCACAGATGTTAACCATGTGACCGGACTTTGACTGTTTGACCATAGTGGGCCCTTTAATTAAATAACAGATGTTTGCGTGTCACAGAAACACAGTATATTTAGAACTGCAGAGAGTTTCAGAATATAAATTTTGCACTTTAATAAGCTCTGGCTGATTTGATAAAAATCTCAGTTGAGTCCCTGAAACCAACATGTCTTTCTTGAATAATTTTCTGACCACCAGTAGTGGATCTTTTTGAATTTGGAAATCCTAACTCCAAAATGGACATCTTTCTGATATTTCTTTCTTATACTTTGTTTAGTGAGAGGCATAAAAAGGCTCTTTCAGGGACCTGATCCAAGTTCTGTCTCCCAAAATATTGCCCATTTTCATCTACTTGCAGAAAAGCCAAACTAAACAACTCAGACAAAAGATGTACTGTTTTGAGTCTAATGTTTTTTTTTTAAAAGACAATATTGTTTGCATGTACCCAACTAAACCAAATTATTCAAAAATGTGTATGCAAATTTTTTTGCTGTTTTCAAACAGTTTTCTAATACGCAGTCTGTGGTATCTTACTTACAGAATAACTTCTGTCTGGTCCATGCATGTTTTTGTAATTTGATGTTCACTATGAATGCAGGAATGACTCTTATTGAATCATTCAGGGTCATAAACAAAACAAAACAAAACAATCAAAAAAAAAAACAACCCTACCTGTAAAAATGGTAGAGGTTTTTTCAACCTTGGGCTCACAATTTAGTAAAACTGACATTTTTTTAAAGCACTTATGCTCATCCCAATTTATCTACAGTTTACATTAGCATTTTTCTTCTGGTCCATCTGGTTATTTTGTGGTTAATAAGAAATTGGACTACTTTTGAGAGATACAGAAGAAACCTCCAATAGCCACAGTGTACATTCATTGATGGCCAGAAAAATGGAGCAAAAAATCTGCCTTAATTAATTAATTAAATTATTTTTTTGGCATATTTGTTTTTAACATCTACACATATAAGAAAAATTAAACCAAATTTAAATGTGTACCTGTTTTTGATCACTAAATAATAAACATGTGCTTCATTTTGTTGTATTTTGGATTTTGAAGTTAAAATAATATGAACACTTTTGGCAAGAGCATCCAGTTGCCAAGAAATGCACAGATCTATTCTCTACCTGTAACTTTTGTCAAGCGTTGTATTTGTTGTGAAAAAGAAAAAAAAAAAGAAGCAATTAAATGGTACAAGAGTGGTAAGCTGGTTGTTTTTGGCAGAGTTGATAGGTATTTGATAAACAATGAATGTGATGAGTTGGGTAAATGTTGGTGGTATGTGGCCTGACTGGGAATGAGATGATCAGTATTCAGTTGTCATGCCCCTCCCCTGTCACACTGGCTGCTTCTTACATATTTGTAGAGCTGACGGCGTCTGTGCTGTGGGCACCGAGATCGCTCTGATGGCAGCAGAAAGTCAGAACTCAAAGACAAAGCCTGAGAGAAGATGGTTGAAGAAAATAAAACATTTCTGTCACTTCTCTGTGCCTGATAGTTTTCCGGGCCCTCAAAGCTTGTTTTTTATCTGCTTTAAAAGGCTTTAGTGGCCTTTGTTCTTTTATGTGTCTTATCTCATGCTCACTCACAGCTCATGCATATAAAATTAAATGTATGCTAAATGTCAGCTCAGATATCTGCTGCTATTATGTTAATGCAATTTGTCACGTTTTTTTTTTTTCCTGATTGCACTTTCTCATGAAATACCTCATGTTGCACCGTTTTGCTTAATCTCGCTCCATCTTGTCTGAATGATTCATCGAGTCGTTGCAGAGCATGTGTTGAATGAATATTTTGTCAGCTAATGGGAAGGCATACATGTATATGCACCTGCTGGTATGGAAGCACTTACATCAGTAGCGGGTAAAAAGAGGAGGAAGTTTATTGCACATTCTGAATACTCACTCAAGTGTTTCAAGTGCCGCTCACAACATTATAGGACAGTTCTGTGCATGAAGAATTCATGCCATTTTTAATGTGGCAACAGAAGAATAATTCAAGAACATCCCTTCAAGAGCTATTTTATATTTTAGAATGCTTTCCCACTTTCTCCCAAAACAACAATAGGCTTTCCTCTCCTCTCAGAAACTCAGAGGCATTATTCTTTTGAGATAGATTTTAAATATTTCTATTAGTGTAACTCAGCAGGATACGGACTTGTTTTCCTGTCTTTGAAAAAATAGGAGAATTTATCTCTGCAAAAAACAGTCAAAGGAGTTTATTTCTTTCTTTTTTGGTAAAATTATTACTTTAAAACTTTAAAGCTTCACTGTGCAGAATCTAGCGCTATCTTGTGGTTGACCTGCAGGGGAATATTTTGTTGCCCGAGTGCGGATAAAGTTGTCTACATGTCCAAGTGCAATAATGTTGGAAAAGAAAGTGGACAAAAGTTACAATTTCTGGAGCATGTCTGATTTGTTCACATGGTGCTACAGAAAAGCATGACAATGCAGGACTAACAGGAGATAGACTGAGTCAAAATCACATGTTCTGCCAGTTAAAACATTTGTGAAGACTGATAATCAGCAGTCCACCACTTGTGAATTTTCCCTCCAAATTCATATTATTCTACATGTGATGTATTGTTCTGGAGTTTACAGATAGTCTTAATTTGATAAAATGAGCTTACTGAGGTCAACATATGTGGGAATCACCTTACTGAGGAAAAGTTATGATATCTTTGATGATACTTTGGCTGAAATAATTTGACTCTTTCTCTGACATCAGTCTGAGAAAGGTTTGACACACTCCTTTCTTTCAGCTGTGTCAGAGTGCATAACATATTTCAAGTTTGGGTCTTTGTCTATATTCTCTCTGATAAAGCCTCAGCCTCGCCTTCATGTTTTTCTTAGAGAGCAAATGTTTCCTCACTTTACATCCCACGAACGTTAAATTGATAATGTCTCATTTTGATTCTACACGTATCCACTTTCATAGAAACATGAGTGAGAGTCTTCTGTAGGTCTTGTTATAATATTTTTGAAAACATGTATTTTGGCATCTTCCAGTCTGAACTTGCTCTGATAACCGAACCTCTGCATGTTGGCAGTCGTTTTCATTGTCTTCACTTGCCGAAAGTTTCATAGGGAAGTCACGTAACAACAGAACACAACATAGTAAAAACCAAAACCTACATTTATCTCCAAAAGGTTTTAACAAAAACTTGGGCAGATATATTTAAAAAAGCTGCCATTGTCTAATGGAAACTTTTAACGATTATCAACAAGTCCGGACAGCTATTGCTCCAGACTACTTTAATAATTGTAAAGAAAATCTGCTTCCTTTAAATAAATTAAGTGTGTAAAGAAGCTGCTCAAAATTCTTACACAGGACTGTAGTTCTGTTTTTGTTTGTGTCAGGCAGTTTGTGGGGCTCTTGGCTTACTTTCTGCCAAAACGACATGCAGCCTTTCTGGCATAACGCCTCAAGGACATCCTCCTCAAGCAGCCAGTCAGAATGACATTTTATTAGTCTGTGATTATTTTTGCTTGCAGGAAGCTGATGGTTGATAAGCAAGGAATCAATTTTTGCCAATGGATCCCTGATGCTCCCACACATCGTGCATATATGTATATAAGTGTGTTCATGGGAAACAAAACCTAAAAATGAAAACAATCAGTTGATAAACATTTCGTGTCTTTTATACAAGATATTGTTTCTGTTACCATCATAAAACCACAGCATGATGTTGAATTTGGTGTATGTCACTTCCGTGGCTTCTACAAATTATACCTTGAACGATTTCGTTTAATAAGAGAAATGTAAGTCACAAAATGATGTAAATAAAGTCCTAAAGACAAGCAGATGTGAGACATGTCACTCTGCAGGGAGGGTTTAATGAAGTTGTACTGCCATGCCATGAAAGCGAATCTCCCTGATGGTCTGATTTATCTGTTTAATTTAAAGGATTTAACTGCTGCTGAGGAATGGCTTTGTCTGACTGTAATTGGTTACATCTCAAGAGAGATTTCTCTCTGTTTTATCTGTACATAATAAAGCCTTGCGATGAAAAGAAGTATAAAAGCATTTTTGTGAATTTATTCTGCCTTTTTTTCCTGTCGGAAAATAAAAGGAAAAGAATAACGTTGTTTTGGGTCTCTATGGAAGAACAGCCTGCATTAAACAGCCGTGTTATTATGAAATGTTTGACATTGAAAGTTTTTAAACTTGGTCATATTTTGTCACACCACAACCACAAACCTCATGGTATTTGACTTGTATTTTATGTGACAGATGTAGTAGTAGAAAGTAGAGAATAATTGTGAAGTAAAAGAAAAATAACAGATGGCTTGCAAAAGGGTTTACATGTAAAAATGTGGAAAGCACATGTATTAAGCAACCTTTACTTTGATTTCTATAAATAACAGATTAGACCAAATTTAAACTTTTGGTATCCTTTCAAACTGCTATGTGTGTTAGAAAACTAATACTATAACTAGAAAATTTCAGAAGAAATTTAAACAGGGCCTGCCAAAGGGCGCCCGTCGGTCTGGACCCAGCGTTCCGACATCGACGCCACAGAAAGCTGCAGCGCGATCGACGGCATGAAGAGAATCACGAGAACGTCGACTGTTAAAATGAGCGTACGAGCTAAAATTAGCCAAAATGCTAACGTAAGCCTAAATGCTTTCAGTAGCCTGTGAGGCATCACCAGCAGGTTGTCTGTAATTCACTTACTCCATTCATATATACTAAACATGGCTAATAAGTCAGAAAAACAGGTAATAGCTTATTTAAGCCAAAAGGCTAATGCTAATGAACTGCCTAAGCTTAGCTAAATAGTAGTCAATAGTGTGTGGAAAGTCACAAGCATCTTCACTAACATGGATTTGCACCATTCAGTATGATAAAGTAAGTGTATCAGCTAAAAATAGCCAAAATGCTAATGTTAGCATGAATGTTGTCAGTAGCATGTGGGGCATCACTAACATGTTGTCTGTACTTCACTTACTCCTTTCAGCATACTAAACATGGCTAATAAGTTAGAAATATAGCTAATAGCTTATTTAAGCTAACAGTTTACTGGTTCTCCGTTGAACGCAGCTGAACACGTGGTGCTGAAGCGGCTAGCTTACTTAGCTTAGGTCAAAACTCGTCAGGACTACTTGCGTCTAGCTCCTCTGGTCCCGTCCCTCTCGCGGCGAACAAGCTCTTCCACGTCTCCCGAATCTCCTCCTCCTCTGTACTTTTGTCCAGTTTTTAACTCCTTTGAGTGTTTTCTTCACTTCTTGTCGTCTCACCTTCCGTTCTCTACCTTCACGGTTCTGCTGTCCTTCTTCCTCCTCCTCTCTCAACCAATCACAAGTCACACACCGGATGGACTGTCTGAGCTGTTGCTGCTGCTGGCTCCGTTGCTATGGTAATTAATTGTCCGCCATCAACTGGCAGCTGTGATAACTCATCCAGTCTGTCCCCATACACAACAATGGAGCAGCTGGTGAGGTCCTTAGTGCAAAAAGCGTTTTTTGCTTTTTTTGTCACCATGTTAACTCAGAATCCCACCAGAAGTAATAGCTCCAATGTCGTGATCAAGCCGCACGTTTTGATACCACTTTTGTGGGGGTGCATTCAACGGTTCAAGCCGCATTAACGGTAATAGGTGCATACCAACAGGTTCCTGCCATTGCTTTGCATGGCAGGCCCCAAATACATGGTATTAGTCTTTATATTGTCATATTGACATGTAGTGGAAGCAGCATCATAATATGGGAATACTTTTCTTCTAAACGAACTGCAGCTAAATACAGT
Source organism: Gambusia affinis (assembly GCF_019740435.1). NCBI lineage: Eukaryota > Metazoa > Chordata > Actinopteri > Cyprinodontiformes > Poeciliidae > Gambusia > Gambusia affinis. The sequence goes on from NC_057878.1 coordinate 14,822,842, forward strand.
GGAAATCCTGCAAGAAAAGGATTATGATATATTAAATACTTATATGTCACAACCATCAATTTAAAGTTCAAATCTACAACTAGCCACAAATTATTATCAAGACTTGAAAACTGATGATAGAGACATGTGATGACAGCAGTAACCGTGGCAGTAGTTGAATCTGGAAGAGTCAGAACAAATACACACCACACTTTTCAGATTTTTCTAAATCATCTTCCTTACACCACGAAGGTCTATCATAGAAAATCCTGATAAAATACAGTGACAGTTGCAAATGTAAACTGTCAAAATGGCACGATTAGTTTTATTAGTCAGTGTCCAGACTGTACGTTTCTATGAGGCATAAGCAAGGTAATCTCTGTATCTCATTTCAATTTCTCCAACATATTTGACATGAAATATTGCCTCCTAGAGATGCTTTCTCAATAATCTAAATTAAAACACACTGAGTAAAATCCTGTTGACACATAGAACTACAGTGTGTTCTAGAAGAAATTCTGCTTTTCCAAAGCTGAAGACACAGAAGCTCCTTCATATAGTTATAGTTAGTCTTGCTGCCTTTGCTGACTTGGCTTAATATGTTCTGAAACACAGTATATATTCCAGGTTAGTCTCCAACATGCTCAGCTTTCTGCTTTCCTTCAGGTTAAATGGCTAGAACTGCCAGCTCAGCACGTCTGCTGGTGACTGCGGCAACGTTTTTTTTTCCCGTCCAGATGGCATCACCTTGTCAGTGACAGTTATAGTGAAGGATTAACCTTAGAAAGTGTATAAGCCCTTAAAAACTATGTGGCTAAGCTGTTCATATTGATATTGCTTTTCTTGTATTTTATGACGTTCCCAAAAAATGAGGATTTGATTTTAGATAGAGAAATTATATTAGCTTTATATGAAAAACTTTCACCTTTTGCTGTGCTGTTAGTGAATGATGAAAATATATATTTAAAAAAATCCCAAAAATAAAATGTATTAGTTTATTCCAAATTTATCTGAACTCTACATTGTTTCTCTGAGGATCAGTGGATTTATTTTAATCATCGATTAATACTATGTAAACCCCATAATAACCCCAGTCCATCCAAGTTTTATCATCCAAGAAGAGTTAAAATTACACTGAGTACAGATCTAATTGCACTACTAATCCACAGTAATTTTATCCAAGGCTTTTGTTTTGCTAAGATACAATCCTGAACTTTGCAGGATTGGAAAGTTCAGGATTGAACTTTCCAATCCTGTAAAATGAGTATATTACAGTTTTTTTCCCCAGCGCCTTCGTGCATTTCTCCAAGTACAATTATCATAACTTATTTCAACTTTAATTATTTGTGCACATCACAGTAACTGTTTCTCAATCAAGAAACTGCAAATGTGTTTGAGAAATGCACTAGCTGTTGCGCAAAAGCTGTTGTGCATTTCTCACTTAAGACTGGTGTGAGAAATGCATCAAAGCACCCGGAAAAAGTTATAGCGGAGCATGTAAACCATGAAATCGTAGTTAAGATATGACTGCCATCTTGTGGCCAAATATTGTAAATGCTACCAATCTGTTCTAATCTTTTCGATCTTCTTTACTTAAGTAGTCCTGTAGTACTACAACTATAAATGATAAGAAAATTTAGAGAATATAAAATTTAATTTTAAAGTGCATTTCAGCAACAAGGAGGTTCAGTCTTTAGGTGATAAAAACACAAAATTACAAAGTCATGAAAGACACCACACATTCAACAACTGAGAAAACCAGAAAACACAATACATTTTGTCAACTACCATCGTCAAATATGTTGGTCAATGTTTGATTTATTATGGTTTTAAAGCAACTCTGAACAGGTGGAGTTTTAGTCTAAATGTAAAGGAATTCAGCATTTTTGCTGTTTAGCATTTTTCTGGAAATTTGTTCCAGATTTGTGGTGCATAGAAGCTCCTAGACTTTAACTTTATATCCACTTTGTTGATGTAAACTCTGGTGAAAACAAATCTTTTTATGCCAACTAACAGTGATGAGGAAACATATGAGTTCATTTAATTTTCTTTTTAATTGAACGGAGTTGTGCTTGTTTTCACATAAGTTTTATAGCAGATGTTGGAGATTAAATACATAGATACAGATGTACCAATGTGTTCCAATCAGGAACCCAAACCATTGGGGTAACATCCATCCATCCATTTTCTGTTCACCCTTGTCCCTTAGTAATACAGTAATATTTAATTTTCAAAACATAAAAGTGGATCAACAAAAATGCCTTATTAATAGCTTTATTTTAGAAGATTTTAATTCGAGCTACACAGTAGTGCAGCTATGCTCAAAACCAACAAAAGACCAAATCGGGAAAACGTGAACAACAATCAGTGGTAAGGTCAAATGAATGAAAGCATAGGCTGCTGCTTTCTCTTTGTTTTTATATCTGATTCACTTTGACAGTGACATTTTCCTCAAAGGGAGCAATATGGTGACCTTTCTTTGTGGCACTCAGTGCCACATTTCCAGTTTGAGATCTGTCACTGTGACAGATCAGATAAAGCTCCTCTGTGGCCTCGAGAGGGCTGGATAAAGCAAAGGAAGGAGAAAATAGTGGTGACTGTTTCAGTTTGTGACAAGTCATGTAAACTCTGTGAAGCCAACTTTTATGTGAGAAAAACAATATTCCAACACAGTTCTGAAACACTAGTTTTCTTAAACCGGGCTCAGTTAATAATTCAAGATGCTATATGTATAAAAATAAAATGATGCATTTTAAAAATAGGTAAAGTTGACAAAAACATACTCAGATAAGGGTAGTACTATTTTAGCAGCATATTTTTACTCAAGTAAAAGTAGAAATTAATAATTCAATTACCCAAGAAGGACTAACATGTGTTCAGTAAAATTCAACTTGTGTACCGAGTACTGTTCTGATCTGATTCAAGAAGAAAGAAGAAACAAATCTCAGTTTTTCACAAAATAAAACGTTTGAAATCAGTAATTACAACAGTTAACTTAAGCATGTGTAGAATAAACAAACTGTTAGCAGTATGCTTTTTTGACCCCCAACAGTCTCAGCAGACAGAAAATAACATCAGAACAATGAAGCTTGTTTACAAACCAAAAGTTTTACCAGATGTGCTCATGTGTCTGATGCACTCTGGTTTACAACATTCTTGTTTGTCATTCTCAACTAAGAAAATGTAATCAACTAAGAGCAAAAGTAAATAGTATGCAGCTGTAAAATTCCTGCTAGAAGAAAATTTTTTTCAAAAAATTCCTCAAATTAATTTAACCAAGTATAGAAACCTAGTTACTATCCACAATTAAGCATTTAGCTAAAAACATTAAATATTTTATTTTGTTGCAAAGTGGGACATAGAGACAGCAAACATCTTGGGTTAGAGTCTTCAAAGCATTTTAATGGCATAGTAGAATGCAATTGTTACTAATATTCTACCTAATAAAACCCAGAAAAAACTTTTCTTTTTCTCATATGTATATCTCATATATACATATAAGATTTTACCCCAATTTTTTTCTGATAACTCAACACTTGAAATCCAACGTGGCCTACTGTCTTTAGCAAAAAGAGTACTTTGTGTAATATAGTCTTAATATTAATTCAGTTGTTCTTTGACAGCCTCATAGATTTGTTCAGATCACAGGACAGCAACATTATGAAGGGTCTTCTGGTCAGAAAAGACCAAAAATGGGCTTTTTGGCCTACATTGAAACCCCATGCGCAATTGACTGTATGTGCTCAAGGGTTAATAATACAAATATATGCCAGAATTTGAAAACTTTTATTTGTAGATAAAACCTTAAAAAACTATGTCTACTTTATTCATCGTTATGAGACATTGTGACCTCTTATCGTACAAAATCCCTTTTGAAATACAAAAATGAAACAAAATGCATAAAATTTCAAGAATTATAAATTATTTTACAGTCTGTATGTCAGTCTGTGTAGTACTGCTGATTAATTAGCAAAACTGCTTGTCAACTAGTCTTTTCGAGGTACGTACAGTTAACTTATAGCATCAGGTAAATAAAACAGTGATTGGAGGCTATTCAAACCTCTGCATAATAGAGTGATATTTTTGCGTTTTATGAGAAAATATTGCTCCTCCTCTGTGTTTGTGTATCTCCTGCCTGCATGATCCTATCTGGGCTAGCTTCTATGTTATTTGACCTTGAGCGTATAGCTGCAGTGGTGCTTTCTGCTGCTGATGTATTAGCTGCAGAAATACAGCTAATCAGCTGCACAAATTAAAAGTTTTTAATAAAAATAATTATCCAGAAGTCAACCATGTATTTGTTTATATTAAAATATGAACATGTTTACTTCTTTTGGCCACAAAACTATTGTGAATCATTTGGTGCAATTGTAATGTATGTGTTTTCTAAATCAAATATTACTTTTCTTAATGAGTTGTTTATATGTGTGCATGTAATAGAGTTTACATAAAGTAATCTTAAAAACCCACATGGTTTTACTGCTGTTTCCTTGGTAACAAGCAAAACCTTGCCCTTTTAGCCTGCTGGCATTCTTGTGGACTGTACCACTCCGTGGCTGCTAACGGGGGTGCTAGCACACCCACCTTACACAATTGCTATGCTTAACTCGTATCATAGCGTCAGAAATATCTAAAATTAATATATAATGTTTAAAGACAACTTCTGGTTAATTCTTTCAGGCTTACAACGACAAATATAAGGGTGTATTTTATTTATTTGCTGTTCGGCTCACCCCGGAAAACTACGTCATTACATTAAAATGACTGTCGTACAGTAAGCTGTCAAAAGCTTGTTGCTTAAATCTTTGCAGCGCTGCAAAGTGGGGAAGAAATTAGGTCGGACAAGCTTTAATTCTTGGTGCAGGGCAGGAATTAGACGGACTGTTGAACAGACATATTAGGGACACTTGACATCTTGTTTTCCGCTAGTTCAGTCGCCGTTTTGTCCGTGTGTCCTCCTGGCTGCTGCTGCGTGATATCCTTTCCTAACGATGAGGTAAGCAGATCCTGTCATTAGCGCTGACACAAGCTAATAAATGTTACAGTTAAGGTATGCCATCGTCTTTTATAGTGACAGTGCTGCATATAGGTTGACTGCTAAGTACAAAAAACATCATTTTTAGGTGAGGAAAAGGATGTAAATCACTGTTTTCCTTCAACCATCAATCTGTGCTGATGATAAGGTGTGATCGAAGATAGCGTCAGATAGATTATCGGTTTCCAAAGTTGGGCTCGGGGTCCCACTGGTGGTCGCAAATCGGTATAAAGTGTGAAGATTAAATTCAGAAATGAAAATGTATTACCAAACTGTATGATAAATGTGTTACAAGAAATTAAAATTGTTCTAAATGCATCAAATACAATGCATTGGTTGTTCAGGCAGTTTTACTCAGTATGTAAGTAAAAAACTTTGAAGAATACATTTAAATATTTATGGAAGTATATGTTAGATTTACATTTACTACTCATTCCATACTGTACAGTTTTATGCTAGTCTGGTGTGGATTTATTATTATTATTACTACTTTTATTTGTAGTAGCTGTAGTAGCAGTAGAAGAAGAAGTAGAAGTACAAGTAGCTGTAGTATTGCTATTGTGGTGGTTTTTAAAGTGCATATCTCTGTGCTTCCATTTGATTTTCCATTTTGCTTCTGTAAATTGGAAATTTCTATCCTAAGGGAGAAATAAGAGACTATTCTGTTATAAATACTACATTTTTGTATACAGATTAAAAATCAAGAAATGAAAAGTTGTCTCTTTTTTTCATTGTGCAGCCACTACTCTATCTGCAAATCCAGCAACAGGCACAGTTACTGACTCACCAATAATAACAACTATGCACCTGTTTACTTGGATTACAAGTGTTTACTTAATCATTACTTAGATCATAAGTCACTGCCACTGTTAATGTGGGCCTCTGGAGTTTAAAAAGTTTGTGAAAGACAGCAATAGACAATTTAATGAGGTTACAAACTATGTTGTATTTTTTTCATTTTAGCTCATTTCAAAAAACTTACAAATGTATTAGCCATATTTCTATCCTAGGTAGAACTGTATTATATGTTTGAACTGCTTTGTGGCCTAAGAATAAAACAAAAGTCATCCAAAACATGAGCAAAGTGTACAGTACGCTTTGAAACAAATTAAGGTTTCAAGACTAGGATAAAAAAAGAAATCTGAGGAATTAATGTGGATTGCTTTTCAAAAGTTTAAACGTACATAACACATACATGTAGAGCAACACAGTTTCATATGATTTTGACAGTAGTCTAAAAATAAAAATAAAGCTTGCCTTTTATTGAGTTGAGTTTAGATAAAGCTGTAATTTAGATAGGCTTTAATTAAAATACAGTTTGTGACACATGCCTGGTTGCGAAGTAACTAACTTTAAGAACATGTTAGAATATTAAAAATATTCGAGCCAGTGCTTTTTTTGTGCTTTCAATGAGTAAATATGGGACTCCAGTAGTGATATTAAAGGTATAGGTGGGTTAGCAGGAAGTTTTCCAGTTGCGGATCTGCTGCCACGTTCCTATTGGATGGTTTCAGACTGGGAGGGTCTTTCCAGAGCAGCACACAGACAGGAAGGGGGTGGCTGGAAATGTTTTAGTCAGAGCCTGGCAGACAGTTTGTTTTCACTGTTTGGAAAAAAAAAAATCCAGTTTTTATTCTCTGAGCCGGTGGGACAGGAAGGAGCGGGTAAGAGAGTTTAATCGTCATGATTATAACAACCAAGCAGCTCAAAATGTTCGTTTAGCTCTCATTATCAGCTTCAGAAAGCAGTTTAGAGCTGCATGGAGGGAGAGAGGCAGCCTTTCTTTGACCCGTTTCCTGACTTGCGCCTAAAGGAATTTGCTGCTGTATGCTTTGGTTTTTCACAGACGGTTGCTATAAAGAAAGAGGAAGAACATCAGAGGTCTATCTTAAAGTCTGAGCACGATGTTTTCTTCTGAGGGAGAAACCAAAGATTTTAATTTGTGAAAGAATTAACTACCATGATTTTACAGCTCTTTAGTCGTAGATCTACTGTACAGATTTAACTCTGGTTTCTCTTCCTCTTCCAGTGTCGGGTGTTTATGTTCCTTGTTACTATGTCTTATCTGCATATGGCGTGGTGTACAGGATTTCTAGCCAGATGTTCATGTAATGTTATTAAGAGACCTGGAAGAGCGCTGCATTTGACCTATAAACTTTAGTGTACAAAGAAAAGTATGTATTGGTGAAGCAGATTGACACAGTAACTAAAAGTTTGGCACACATGTACGCCAACTATAGATTGGAGCTTGGAAATATTCACATACTGGTATTGATTAATTGATCCTCATGTCTCTACTCAGCTACATGGTCGAGCAGATAAACAGCTGAGGCTTTGTGCAGGTCATGCAACAAGCTAATGTTTGATGAGGAAGTGTGGGCTAAAAAAAATCTGTTGTTACGTAGGTGAAATGTGCAGCTTTGTTGTTACATTACAAGTTGAATTAGAAATGAGAATATTTGTAATCTCTCTCAAAAAATAATTGAATAATGCTGTGAGCAAGATCAAAAAGAAATTTGTTTTTACTGATGTTTAGTTGGATTTTTATGATTACTGTGGTAAACATTTCTTTAATAAGAGAGACACTTTGTGGATGCATAAATTATAGCAGAGTTCAGCATAATTTGAGTTTATTTAGTAGGTGCTTTTGTTTAGGATGGAAAATGTCAAATACATTAAAATGTGGGTTTAGTTCTGTATGGATTCAATGTTTAAAAAAGTAAAATGTTTATTAACTATTATTTCTACATACTAACATGATTTAATTATATCTAATGTATACCTGAAAAAATGCATACCTCAGACAGGCATCTTTCTAAAGATGTAAAATAATAATAGGTTTGTAAATAAATCTGTTATTGTTAACAGTTTACTGAAAATGTCATGTAGAAAATAAATAATACCTTCTGAATAATCAGTGGAAAAATCTTCCTATACTTCCTGAATACATTTTTACAATTTCCCACTGGCATTTGGATGATTTATCTTTGATGATGAGCTGGGCGACTCTGTACCATCACCCTGATCTTGTATGCATTGTATGTTGGAGTGGTGCAATTTCAGGCTCCTCCAGACCCATTTCTGGTGTCTCATTGAAAGGACGTTTGGACTTGTCTGTTGAGAAAGTAGATTTGTTTTGTTTTAAATGTTACTTTTCTAGACCTTGGAATACCTTGGCATTAAAAATAGGATTTCCTGATTCTTGTCTCATGAATTGTCTTTTGTTGTTTGTGCAGACAGACCTTTAATTATTTCATTTATTAATCATCATTTTACAATAATTGTTAGATTGTTCATCAACAAATAATGACTTGACTGCAATTAGTCATAATTTGAGAGTTCAGTGTCACTGGGCACAGTTTGTATTATTATTATTATTATTATTATTATTATTATTATTATTATTATTATTATTATTATTATTATTATTATTATTATTATTATTATTATTATTATTATTATTATAAGTCCTTTGCCATTGTGAGACTCATCGTCTCATTTGCAAGGGAGACTGGTAACATACATCAACAACAAAACATAAAAACAGTAAAAATACAATCCACTAAACTCTTCTAAAAATCAGTTCCATACAAAATCAACAGGGAGGTTTTTCTGAGAACAAGGACAAGTGCCAACGGACTTATTTTCAAATATTTTTGTTAAAAATTTGAACTCCCCATGATCCAGGTGGAGGGACCAAAGATGGAGAATGCTTTGTTCCCAAGCTCAGTACCGGCATCAAGAAATGACCTAATTAAATCCTGTCTGTTAACATAAAGTAGGCTGACGGTCTCAAAAAGCAGTACATCGTACACCAATTCAAAGAAAATAATGAATGGATGACATCTGTCAGTCTCTTAAAAGTGTCTCAAAGTCATTTCTATGGCCAAGTGCTGCTTCAGTTCTTTATAAACTGGACAATATCTGATCGAACCTGGAAATCTACTTTCTAGCAGTTTCACGCGTTAGTTTGATATCACTATTTGTTTATTGATCTGAAACATTTCAGTGTGAAAGGAGAAATCCATCTTTTGCTTCATGTCAGATGGAACTAGGAGTGTCACAATAGTAAATTTCGCTGGACAATAAATTGTCCCAGCAGTCATTGCGATCATTTTCAAGTTTCATGATGGTAATGGGATAATAATGCAAGAACACATTCTCAAAGATCAATAAACTTTAAATTCTAATGAACATTTAAGACTGGAACTGGAATATATTATATATGTCCAAAATAAATAAACAAAACAACTGAAACTACAAACAAAACATAAAATATAAAGTCTCTGTAAACAAATTTGTTGTTCAAAAAAAGACTGAAGACTTTTGACATCCAGTTTTTGAGGAAATCGATAAATCATGCAAATGGAAATTATTGAGCTGGTTTTATATTTATTATAGGATTATTATTCATTTATTGCTTATTAATACAAGCCTAGAAAAGACTAATTCTTAGTATCAATTATTAAATGAGTAACTAGTGAGCTATTTCCTTTATTTATTAAAAGAAGGAATATGAAAAATAATTTTTTAATTTCACGTTTTCTTAGAAAAACAACAGCACAAATGAAACAAAACAACCAAATCAAAATCTTTGAAAAAGTTTTCAAAATGACCTAAAATAATTTGTTTTAAACAAACATATTGTATCTTTTACTGGAAAGCATTTTAGCTTTAATTGTGTTTTTTCCCTTTCAGATCAGCAAAAGAAGTGCCTTTGAGAAGACAATCCCAGTCTGAAGTTGGTTCCCAGTCATAGCTGGCCTATGCTCCTTTTTTAAAGACCAATCTAAGAACTAGCATATGAAATCTCGACAGCAAACCTTTTGGTGCAAGTTTGCACACATTCAGCACCAAGAGGATTACTGAACTTTAGCCATAAGAAGAAGAAACGGAGAGAAGAAAATGACCTAAGAACGTTTTGCTGAAATAACATCTGGACCTGAATTTTTAAAATTTTTTTTAAGTACAAAGCTGCATTTACACTTAGATGTTGTATTAATCTCCAGCTTTTATTGTGAGATTTCTTTGAACCGTGAGGTTGACATTTAGCATTTACTGTGTAGTGAAACCTCTTGGACATGGCGCTAAATATGTCTTCAGTAAGAGACACCAAATGGCTGACATTGGAAGTCTGTCGCCAGTTTCAGCGGGGAAACTGTTCACGCAGTGATGAGGAATGCAAATTTGCACATCCGTCCAAGAGCTGCCAGGTGGAAAATGGAAGAGTCATTGCCTGCTTTGACTCTTTGAAGGTAAGATATGTCATTGATTCTTTATTCTAAAGTGAAACTCATCTATAGTGGAACAATTTGATCGCAAAAATGTCACAATTAACAGTTTGTTGTATTAAAATTAATGGACATAGTAAACTATCATGTTATTAAGTATATATGGTCAACATTCACCTATTTGTATGGGGGAATTTTACTGCCATAATTCGAGAGCACACATTATAGATAGATAGCAGCACAGGTTGCTGCAATTGATGCCACACAGGCACACCCACTAGAAGAAAACAAACGCACCCAGTACAACACTTTCATTCTATTGGCTGAGAGGTTGCCAGGCGAACTTGGAACTTGGAACTTTTTTTGTTCCGAGCGCCAGCAGAAAATGATTCTTCCTCTGCAGTTATTCAAAATGGGAACAATAAGAGAACATGCCATTAAAGAAAGGAATATTTATAAGTTTAAAAAAAAAAGGCTAAGGGACGTGAGGTAAAATAAAAATATTCCAAGTTTGCTGTCTTAGAACTTCAGGAAAATGAGATTAGACTGATCACATAAAAGATTCAAGCTTCTTTATCAGGGGTGCTAATAAATATGTAGGGTCTTAGTTTACTTTAGTAAACTGATCAAACAAATGACATTTAATAAGATAAGTAATTATAATCTTCCCCTCAAAGTTTTAATAACACAGAAATAATCCTGTCCATTTTCAGTGTTTATTTTCCCTAATGAATATTTCTCAAAGTCCCTCACCGGATTAAGATGCCGACACTTCCAGACCCTTAAAATCAAAACCACACTAAATTAGAACACAGTCATCTCAAATATCATGTAAAATCCCAAACAATCAAGAAATTTTCCATTAAAACAGACAAAATGCCTGCCATTTGTTGTTATATTTAAAAGAATTAATCTTGCATCCAATTGGATTAGAGCCAGTTTATCCTTGCTCCCTTTGCCTGTAAGGAGACGGTTCTGCCTTAATCCACTCTAACACGTTCAGTTGCACGTCCTGTACAGCTTGCTCCTGGGATTATTCTCATGTTGAGTCTTTGCTTGAGCTCTTCCTTTTACTTTTATGAACTGCTCCATGTGCCCTTATAGTCAAGAGGCAAAAAACATTAACAGAAAGTATAGATCCCTTATTTTGAAAGGGGGAATTGGAATAATACTTAAATGATTTTAAGCATATCTGTAAATGTAGCCACAGAGTTTTTCATTTTTCTGATGCAATTTTGTCATGTTCTCTTTGTGTTTAAAAGAGTTTTTGTACTTTATTTTATTTCTTCTTAATATCAGCTTTAGATATTAGCAACATTTTTTAAGTGGAGCGGAGTCCATTAAATGACTGAGATGAAGCCACTGAAATGAATTCTTGTCATTTTTATAGAGTTGCTCTTCCTGCTTTATTATTACCTCATGAACTTGGAACTAGCTCTTATCCCTCAAATGAATGCAAAATGAATTAGTTGTATGTTCTCCAGTTTTGCATGCTTAGCAGCCTTGCTTTAAGCTTCTTGATTTTAAGTCCGTAGAGCAAATTACTATAAATGACTATCTCACTGGATACTTAACTTTTGGCTACTTTAGGTAGCAAGGTGTTCTTGCTGCTGTATGAATGCTCGAGGTATGATTTTCTTCACCACGTTAAACTTTTGAACTTGAGTTATGAACCACTGACTCCTATAGATTTACTGAGGGGAACTGTAGCACTTGAATTTGCACTGACCAAGTGAAGGAATGTATTATTAAGCGAAGATTTCTTTTAAGCCACTGAGTCGAAGCTTTGATATTTGGTTTTTAGGGAAGATAAATAATATTAAACCACCACATTTTTTCATAATAATCATCTGTGCCTACCCAGGAAGCTGTTTTTACCTACACTTTTTCTAACATTTAACTGTCTTCATCATGCTATGTCCATATAATTTATCAAATTCCAGGCAATTACTATTGAAGCTGCATAAATGTGTCCTAACAGACCCAACTTGCTGTATGAGGAATGTGCTCTGGCTTTGATATTTGACTCATTGGTATCTCATGACTTGTCAGAGTTGCTGATGCGCGAAACCTATCCTGTTGCTTTGATGACTTTACACTTCAGCCTTAGGAGATGCATCAAGGCATTAAAAAGACACCTGCTTAAAGCTATTCTGTAAACTCAAACTGTGAAAAAAATGCAACTTAACATTTTATATCTATATTAAAAATAACAACTCAGACAAATTTGGCTACTCTACTTTAGTGGAAAAGAAAACTGAATGCATCCAACCATCCAACCAAATAAAGAGACAAATTTTAGGAAGCCTTTCTGTGGCATTAATCTGCCCAATTATTTTCTAATATGGTGAAATGTTATATTTGCAGGGCATAAATTACATGTTAAAGGATCAGGCAGGTTGAACAAGAATGTATGCAAAGTGGCATATGATTGGATACCTTAGTCAAGAAAATATTGATACAACATGTAGCACAACTCAATGAAAAGTGGGAATATGAGAGTTTCAGGGACTTACAACATTTTTCTTTGGATCAGAAATACTTCTGAAACTTACCGCTGAGATAGCAGATGTGAAATATTGAAAACATTCAGGTTTTGGTCTTAAATAAAGCTGCTCTACAATTTTCTTAGTCATATTGCTATAATGCCTGACATGTTTTAGTGTTTAGTTATAAAACAGTTATAATTGAAGTATGTTTTTATACCATTAAGCAAAATGGGTGATGCTTTTATATGAGCGTATTTTAAATGCATTGTTTCTTTTGTCAAAGATCGATAGTTGTATTCATAACAAGATGAATACAAATGGACATTTGACAGCTTCTGTGTTTATTTTTAATTTCTTTCTGGGTTTTCTCACAATGTAGGGCAGATGCTCAAGAGAAAACTGCAAGTATCTCCATCCTCCTTCTCATCTGAAAACCCAGTTGGAGATAAATGGGCGCAACAACCTTATCCAGCAGAAGACAGCTGCTGCTGTGCTTGCTCAGCAGATGCAGCTGATGATCCCCGGACCAAGTCTGCAACCTGTGGTAAGATCCTTGGGATGACTCAGCAACAACTTACTTTTATTTTGTGACTAAAATGTAACACAGGTCCTCTCCCCTCATTGTCAACATCTTCTGCTCCACAGGGACTTGGCACTAATACCAGCCTTGGTTATGGGTCATATATCACCCCTTTGAACCATGGAATGAGTTTCATTCCCTCAGACATCCTCTCCAGCACCCCAGTTCTTGTCCCTGGCAGCTCAGCTGTCACGGTCCAGTGTTCCTCCTCCTCCTCTTCCTCATCTTCTTCTTCTCCATCACAGAAGCTGCCGCGTGCAGACAAATTAGAGGTATTAAAAGCTCCAGGAAGTTTAATTTAATATAAAAACACATCAATGCTATTGGGGCTCATAATGGGCTGCAGCTAAACTCCTTTCTGTATCTTAATAACTTCTTTCAGGTGTGCCGGGAGTTTCAGCGAGGTAACTGCTCGAGAGGGGAGACAGATTGCCGCTTTGCTCATCCCACTGACAGCCCAATGATTGACAGCACCGATAATACAGTCACTGTTTGCATGGACTACATCAAGAGCCGCTGCTCCAGGGAGAAGTGCAAGTATTTTCACCCGCCTGCACACTTGCAGGCCAAAATCAAATCCAGTCAACAACAAGTCAGTCAGACCGGGGTGGCAGGCCAGGCCACAGCTGCAGCCATGGTAAGACAGAGTCTTATGCTCCTTGTGACTCTTAACTAATTAAGTTCATCAGTTGCCTCCACACTGTGACAGCATATAGGCTGTGTCTCAGCCAGCAAGACCCGGTAGTTCAAGCAGAGAAAATCTGAATTGAAAATCTCTTTGCAATTGATATATGAATCTCCTGCTATATAGTGCCATAAAACATGACCGTTATACACTGCATCATTCTTAACATCTTCCAATATGCCATCAGACAGCCTCATTTGCACGATTTACACAGTATGCTCTATTGCATTCTGTTAACTGAGAAATATGTCCGCATATAAAGCAAGACAAAAAGAAATTTGTTACATATGCTTAAATAAAAGAACAGCCAATATTTACATATAAAACAAATCAAATGTAAGCAAAAAGCTTTGAAAAACCTAAAATGTAATTATATATATATATATATATATATATATATATATATATATATATATATATATATATAGTATTCAGTATTCACTAAAGAGATAATGATTTGCATATGCACATCACAGTAGTCAAAAGTACTCTTTGTTATATTCATATGGGACCAGTTAGGTCAAATTGTTTACGCAGTTTAAATTTTGTTTTCAGTAGATGTTTGTTGAATGCTGATCTGTAGCATCTGAAAAAGTATCCACTGCTAAAAAAAATAAATAAAAAAATAACATGTTGCATGTTACTAAAATTAGTCTGTTTAAAAAAAACGTCAAAAACATACAACATACTTGAATAGAAAAATTTTATTTTGACTGAGATCATTGTTTTGTGTTTCTGCTGGTGTATCTTATTGGTAGAATTGATGAAAAACTCACCAGCTAAATATGCATCATCTTTCAAAAGCAATAACACTCATTAAACTTTTTCACATTTTAGTCTGTTATCTTCTAACTTCAAAGTATTTTATCATTTTTATGTGATAGGCCAACCAAACGTGTAATAAAATTATAAACTGGGAATAAAAAGATAGATTTTCAAAAAATCCATTTGCGTTTTTATCTATAGTCACGATTTGCTGTCTTTAAAATGTGGACTTTGTTGCCATTTCATTATGTTAATCTTTCCTGATCTCTCTGAATTTCTTCTACTCCCCATAAGCCAAAGAAAGTTTTAATATTGTTTCATGAGCTACAAAAACATCAAGTTGTAAAGAAACCTTATAGTGAAGAAATGATTGTTTCTGTCATGCAAAAGAAAATAGTGTTTTCTTTTTACATTGGTGAATAAAAAAAAATCACATAGCAGTGTTTCCTAGGCCTAAAGAATCACTTTTGTTGCAGAAGATACCGTGGAACCATGATTGGATATAATAACAGCTTTCCAGTATAATAACAGCTACTTTGTTTTCCATCACAATGCTAAATTTAGAGCGTGTGTATTTCTTCTTAGCCATCTGCAAAGGCTTAGTCAGTACAGTCATGTAGTGTAGGGTGGATCCTAACAGTAAACAGACTTCTCTTAAATCCCAGTTTTTTATGTAAGCAACTTGTCTAATTGATTTTCCTTAAAGGTAAAAAAAAATCATACAAAACTAATAAAAAAATAAAGAACTCTGTGAAAACCTATTTGCACAAACCTCAGCAAAAATGCACATTTTGGTTGATTTTCTTTACTATTCACTCTTTCTGAGTTCACATCTACCTCATAGCAGTGAGTCAGACTATCCAGGAATGTGGTATTTTTCTAACATTTCTAATTTGCATTTTTTTTTTAAATCTTAAGCTAAAGTTACAAAGAATCAGAAGGGTCTATTTGCATGAACGTATTAGCGAGGAGAAGAGTGCAGATGATTCCAAGATAATATATGACATATACAAGAGTTTATGTAGTTTTTCAAAGCAATGAGACACTAAAGAGCTGTCTTGTTTTGGTTCAGTGTCATCATTATGCATATATTTGCTATATATTTTTAAATAGTCTTCATTCTTTACTCTCAAAAGCATTTGTATTCTTTTATGTAATAGATATGTAAAGGAGACATCCATCATTCCACCCAAAGTTTTGCAGTAAATGCAATACATGGAGCTCCACTCTGTGTTTTATGACGCTGGGCGCATGTTTCATCTGTTGATTTGTGGCACTTCTTTGGGCTGGCTCTCATAAAACCAAGTCATCTTTCATTTAACAGTAACATTTTCAGTGCCTGCTGTGTTTTTCATTTATATCCCTCTCTCAGAGCCACAAGATTGGCATAATAGGTCTAAAACTCTGCTTTTCGTTCAAAGCTCCACTAATTTTACTACATTTTGATTATATTAACATCCTTTGAGCTCATCTAGTGAAATCTATCAAGTGCATTTTGAGGGTATATGTATTTACATATAATCATAGTAAATATTTGCTAAATCTACTCATTAAAAATTGACTTAGTGCTTTTTAATCATTTAATCACCCTAGAATATGTTTTTGTTACTGTGCATGAGTATTTATGTGGTATACTGCATTCAGATTATTTTGTTTTTGTTTCCCCCTTCCTCTCACCTTTCCACAATGCTGTCCTCCATGATGCACCTCTTCTTGCTGTTACCTGTATGTTAATGCGCTTGAACCCCATTGGCCCACTGCCATCATGTGTTCGCTGCCTGCTATTAAAAGACTCAGTCGACCGCCAAAGCAATGAAGCGACCCCTCGAGGCAGCTGTAGACCTGGTACTTTTCACCTTTTGCTTTGCATGTAGCTGTTGTGTCATTAAATTTTTTATTTTTTTATTTCTCTCATTTGTGATTTACAGCTTCTTCATGTAGCATCTTATCTGTGCACAGCCACCATCAGTAAATGCTTAAACTACCAAATTTGTTCTTTGTTTTTAATATTTTATCCTCATCATAACTTGAGGCTTCAACTGTGGTTGTTTTTCCCCATCTTTTATTATTGTTTTGAATATAAATATGAACTCTTTAGCAATTTAAGAGCAGGCTTTATAGTTGAACACAATGAGAGAGGATTTATAAGGCTTCACGTGTCTTTCTGTCACTTTTCAGGCCTTCTCACCCAGCATCCTGCAGCCCCTACCAAAGAGACCAGCCCTTGAGAAGAGCAGCTGGGCCAGCTCTCTCCTTTCACCCAGTTTATTGCACTACCAGCAGGCTTTGGCTAATTCACAGTTACATCAGGCTACAGCAGCATTTTATCCTGCAGGTGAGCTTTTTGTCAGACGTTAATACAACTTTTGTTAACGTGCTCTATATGCAGTGCTTTGCAAATTTCATATGTTAAATCTTTTCACAGTTTGGAACATTGCAACCACAATCTTTAAAGTGTATTATTTTGAAATCAACACATTAGTGTGTCCCTAGCATGGTATGACTTTTATTCCAGCTCAGTCAGATTGGATGGGAACATTTTTCCACAGATATTCAGATAGTTCAGAAGGTCTGAGTTTTGGCTCGGCTAGGATATGAATTTGATCTAAACCATCCTACTTGTAAGTCTAACTAAATGTCTGACCAGCTTTCCATCCTGATTAAATAAGAGGATCCCCAAAGTTTGATTGCGTTTACTGGGATTGGCGTGTTCACAGTGATGTGTAGTGCTTGTTTTCTGCCATTTGAGTCATATTCCAATTGAGCCAAAACAAATATCAATATTTATCTGATATAGCTAAATCAGATATTTCCACGTCTGCTCTGTCCCCTGCATGCCACTTCTTTATAAAGGACAGATTTTGGTTTCTCTCTGTAGATTTTTACACCTGAGCTGTGAATCTCTGCAGCTCCTTCAGAATTACCATGAACCTCTTGATTGCTTCTATGAAAAATCCTCTGTTTTGTTGCCTGTCAGTTTTAGTGGGCCGACATGTCTCGCTAGGTTTGCATTAGGACTGCACAATATTTTGAAAGCAAGAAATTGCCATTTTATTTAAATATCTAACTGATATTATTGTTTCCAATTAAAATCTAAGTCATTAGTATCAGCACAAGATTTAGGCATCAAAGGCTTTGAAAGTCTTTCCATTGGATCATATGTAATCTTGGCTTTTAGAATATGAATACATGTAATAATACAGAAAATTTGAATTCAGCATATCCTTTGCAATGGCAATGATGCTCAAATTAAACCTGTAATGACACCTGCGATTCAATATATTTGGAGTCATGCAATAGTAATTTTTCATAATGGACTGAACAGAGAGCTGTGAGATGGTTAAAGCTTGGACTATTGTTTTGAAACGTAACCTTGCTTTAACTTTTCCATATCTTAATCTGTTTAGCTAATCTTTAATCTTCAAGATTCTGTTTGACTATTATACACCAAGCAAACCTGTAAAGCCTTCATTCTGTATTTTTAATTGAGATTAAATTATATAGAAAGTCTGTTTATTAATTTAACTCCTGAAATTGTTCAAAGTCACATCCGACTGATTTGATTTAATTTTAATATTTGGAAGCAGCTGACTGCTCTGGATTGCTTGCTACACCTTGATTTTATTTTTTTTAATGAATAATTTGCAACACCTCATAGCATTTTTTCTTCTACACCTCAATTATGTGCTGCTAGTGTTGCTCACATAAAATCCCAGGTCAATACAGTGACACTCTAAGGCACTGTGTATCTCATTTCTGGACTTCAGTGATTCCATAATGTTAAAAACACTTTAAGTGGTTTTTCAAACCTAAGAATGCATCTGCAGGTCATATTGAAAATAAAGGGATCTAATATATCAATGTTTTCCAAAATGATAAAGTTTTTAATTACATTTTTTTTTATTATTTGTCAAATTTAAAAAACGGATCATGATCTTTTTCTGAGCAAAAGATTTAACTTTAGACACTTTATTTTTACTAACAAAAATCAATACTTTGATGAAGGAGCAAAACCAGTAGCCTTGCCTATATGGAAGAGAAAATGGCAAGAGGCAGGACCAAGTGAATAAGCTGTCATTTTTCTATTAAATCCAAAAAAATATTGACTAAAGTTGTTGTTGCAGTAGCCTGTCATCAATGTTATAAGTTACATCTGCAGGATGTCAGAAGTGATTGTTGTTTTGTGTTTCACCTTCTCAATTTCTGCAACTCTTTTTCCAAAAGAGGAAAAAAAGACATTTTTGTTTTCCATAATGTTTGATTTTTTTTTCCCCATTGAACATTAAAAATTAATTACTCTAAGATATTTATTTTAATGTGAAACCCAGTGATAAAAATATGGGGAACATTGTCTTTCAGCTGTATTTTTTTAAACACCAGGACATAAAAATATTAATTTCATGTGATATTAACTGAGTAAACATCCAAAGTCAGTTTGTATAAAAACTAAATGTAGTCAAACAGACATCAGGATGGTATTAGCAGTGCAGTCTATCCAATATCGTAATCCAATGCTGTTTAAAAGTAGATATTTTAGTAGTTTGTTCCTTTGGATTATGTACAGTATGTGTTAGTGCAGTTCCAAGGAGAAATGCCATTAACGGTGATCTCAGAGCATCAAATGGTGCCGCCCCTCCATCTGGAAAGGTAATAAGCATTCATCACAGGTGGCTGTCATCCCAGTAGTTTATGTTTCATTAGGTTTACCCCAATGTCAAACTGTGCAGTCCCCATTGAAAGTGTATTAAAACCAAGAAATGTGCATCTAAGCCATGCCTTTTGATTAGTTCAGAACAAAGTATACAACATAGCAGTCTGGGGTTGCAATATTACTTCAAAATCAGACCAAAAGACCTGTTTCTTAAAGTCTTTTTGCAAACATCCACATATTCTGGGATGTTTAATGGAAATTTAGAGTAAATTATAGTAGGCCTGCAATATAGGAAAAAAAAAATTCTGTTATTAAGGAACAGTGCCATCATCAGTCATCAATGTTTGTTTTATTGCTATGAGGACATGATGACTCTTGTTTGCTTTTGGAGCCAACAGCAGAATATTTGGCATTTTTAGCTGGCAGGCAAGAGGTTTTAGTTAAAAGCAATAACCAGGGTTCACCAAATTGCCATAAAAGGAAAATATGAAGCACCTAAAAATGTTTGTATTTCTGTGTTACTTTGATATCCTTCATATGAATGGTTATGAGTACAACAATGGAAATCTTATTAGTGCCTGATCTGGATATATTAACAATTACTGATGCAAACCATCTTGTTTGGTTTTACTTATGGGGCGACTGTGGCTGTTTGGTAGAGTAGTCGTCTTACGATCGGAAGGTTGTAGGTTTGATTCCAGCTTCCTCCTGCCACATGTTGATGTGCCTCTGGGCAAGGCACTTAACCCCAAATTGCCTACCGATCTGCGTATTGGTGTATAAATGTGTGTGTTTGTGAGTGTGACTGGGTGAATGTGACTCTACTGTAAAGCGCTTTGAGTGGTCAAAATGACTGGAAAAGCGCTATATAAGTTTGGTCCATTTACCATTTGCTTTGAACATGATGATCAGAAATCTGTATGCTCAATTGAACACAATGATAAGGACATGAATAATCAAACTTACCTCATTATGTTGCTAATTGTTGCTAGCAACTCAGGCCAATAGCATGGCTTCTATGGATTCAAACCGTAAAAGAGCATTTTCAGATATGGACATTAGGCAATATGACTGGTTTAATGTGATACTAATAAAAGTAAAACTGTTCATTTCTGCAACTTTAACTTGATGCTCTCATCCCTCACATTGGATATTGAACTCTTTGGCTGAGAAACAAGAAACTCAGATCTAAGAACTTGTTCATAACACATCTTATGTAACATAATATACAAGTAAACACATTTTGTTTGATGACATGGAGAACTGAGCTGCAGAGGGTTGTTGCCTAAATAAATGTGCATACATAACATTTTAAGCAAAGGAAGCTTGAAATATATTGGAAATGATGGAAATGAGATCACCAAAAATGTATTTGGGTGTTTTATTTACAGCATGACAAATAAAACACATAAATACATAAACTGTATTTCCCATGCTTTCTTGTTTGTTCACTAAACTATCCCAGTGTAAACTGATGTTAATGTGTTGGTCAAACTAAGTTTGTTCTTCCCATTTTGTAATCACATAGGTTCTGTCTTGTGCATGACTCCTGCTAACAACATTGGTATGTTATTTCATCTTCTTCAAACTGTGTTGTCCAGTCAACAGATAACATAAAGATTAAATAATTTGTTTACAGCACCAGAAAACCAAAACGTCATTGTGTATTGAAATATGAGTTCTTATGGCACATTTTTGTACTTTTCTGATGATAAAACCTTGGGTATAAAATTTCCTCTTTTATTCCAAATGGTTAGTTTTAAAACTCCATCACTGTTTGTAGGTTTTCTATGCTCTACTGGGAAGAATTAGGAAATTCGTTCAGCATTCCTGACATTTAAAAGTTTTTAATTTTTAAGTCTTTTTTATTTATATCTGTGCACTTGTGGTATTTGTCATTTTCTGAGCAAATTTCCTAATTAGATTTCTTATTAGCGCTCCTTTTATGTTTTCCCTTGCTGTCTTGCTTTGCCGTGTGATCACATGCCATCTGCTGGTCTAACCCAATGATGGCTTGCTGCTACTGTCATTGTATATTTGCTTGGCCAGAGAACGAGAAACATTGCTATGGTTACCATAACGCTCCACCTCCCTTTTCATTGCTTCCATGGTTCCCCTCCTGAAAAAGTCCCCATGATGTACAGTGCTACGCCTGCTACTGTATCTGCAGCAGCCACTCCTGCCACAAGTGTCCCCTACGCAGCAACAGCACCAGCCAATCAGGTTTGCTCCTTTTTAAAGCTTTCTGTGGTAAATCCTTCAGCTCTGTATCAGTGCTTCATCTTTAAATCAGGGGAGTTGCTTCATCAGCATTGGGATGCCATGCTTGCTTTACAGCCATAAAGCTTCGTATACCTGTAGACCTTCAGCAGAACTGCTAGGCTGCATTTCATTCCTTTCCCTTATTATAGACAACACCTCTTAAGAAATCTTAACACTGTTGTATTTATTTGTTATTGCACGTTTTCTGCTTTGTTCATTGTTGTCTTTTTACAACTTAAATAGTAGCAACAGATTATATTAAGAAGTAAATGTTCTGTTTGTGAGCATGATGTGTTTATTATGTTTTTACTGAGATTATTTTGTGACTCCTGCAGTAACTTTGTGAAGAGTGAAGCCAAAAAGAATAACGACAGTATTTTAGTCCTTCTTTTTACTCAAAATCTTATTTAATGTGCAGTTAGAGACAGAAATGTACACACACTCATCAACAGCATTGATGTCATATTATATTTTTGGCTTTTAATGACACATTTTAACAGTAATTTGTTTTGTCTAATATCTGATTCAAAAATCAGATATTAGAGCACAAGTAGGATTTTATTGCCATTTTTCTCTGACCAGCGAAAGTTGTATTGTACATCCTACAAACATGGTCTAATTTATACATACTCCCACACTGATCCCTAGTCCGTACATGTCCAAAATGGCCATTCAAAACTAGTTTGGATGTGCTTGGATCATCATTGTGTTTCACCTGCCAACAGTATGAAATCTTTTAAAATGGTGCCATATTCAACATATTTTACTTCTATTTATTTCTCCCAACTTTTTTCAGTCTCAATAAATTTGTGGAATAAATACAGTGAACATAATTGCCTTTAATTTTGTGCTGCAGATTAAAGCAAACAGCTCTTTGAAACAGGCTTTTCTTTGCTTCGGTTCAGGGTACAGTTGTAAAATGCAGGACTCTTTTTTTTGTTTTTTTGTTAAATATAACAAACTGTATCACATGGATGTTGAGGAACAGTTAGAAAACCTGTTGTGTGAAACTGTTCTTCTGCTTTTGAAACAGATCATCCTCAAGTAACCATCAGAAACAGACGTCAGTGCCACTTCGCAGCAGTTAAAGGTCCTTTACAACCTCCGTACAAACAATCTGCTAGCATCACACACAGCATACAACAACCTGCATGTTAATAATGTTGCTACTGAAATGAGGGTTACTTTGCATTATAGAAGCTTTGCTGTAAGTGCACGCTTTTATGCCTGTGTTAAATGCATTTTCAATAATTTGCGTGATGCGTTGCCCCCCCTTTGCCGGTTCTGTTTAAGTCAAGGATGAAAGTATTTTGTCTCATTATACTCAATGTACAGTAACCTGGTCTGTTAAAAAGGCATTTCTGAACAATTTCAAATAGAAAAGTCACAAACAGCGGACAAAGAACTGTAAATACAATATAAAAAATCTTCTTTTGAACTAATCTCAACACAAAGAATAGAGCTCTTACTTGTAAACCATTTTAAGTATGTAGATATTTATGATTGAAAACATTGAGTTTGGTCACAGAAATTTCAGGTTGGTCCTATATTGCAGATTGTTTTTATCTTCTTGAATGTGCTATTTAATTAAAGGTTGTTTTTTTTTATGACAATTTCATAGTGCCAGACTTAAATATATTTAACAAACCAGTGGAAAGCACTTATTCTAACTTTTAACCTCATGTTGTGTAAAATGATAGCTGGCTTATGGACATCCCTTTAAAATGCTCAGAGAGATCCCCAGAGAACTGGATCAGTGCTCCACCTTCTGGTGTGCCTTTGCATTGCATGGACAGGCTCTATGCTGAGAGAAAATAATAATATAATTACATTTCATATAATTATATTATTGATTATATTAATATAATTAATATAATTATATTGATTATATTAATATAATTAATATAATTCATCTGATGTCAAATAGTAGACCCACTCATAAAACGTTATGTCCTTTTAACAATATAAACTTCATATTACATCTGAGATGCTTAGAAGATACGGTTTAAACTATAGGAAGAGCGGCTACAGACATGAAAGATTCCTAGGAATACAACTGCTAATATTTAAACTAAAATTGTTGTGTGAACATTGTCAGAACTGTTTTGTTTGAATGTTACAAGTGCCTAAACAATCGTAGGTAGAAATGCAAAACACAGTCCATATTTTCACAAAGTATAGAAGTTACTTTCTCTGAGCTTAGATTTTATTTTGAGTGTCTGGAACTTTCCTGAATCTTATTAGTTACTTTCTCAAACGTACTGAGTTGCTATAGAATAGGAGCAGCATTTTGAAGTGACTTGGGACTTCTCTTGAATTTACTATGTTTTAAATCAGTCCAAGTACCTTGCAGATACCCAGAAACAACCCAACTCATAATATACCTGAAAAGAGAACTTGGTAAGTTCTAGTACCTGGTAAAATCCAGAAAGGTTCCAGGAAAATACCTGGTAAGATCTGGAAAAGTTCCAGGAAAGTGTCAAGTTTTAGGAAAGGACGACCTCTACGTTTCTGAAAAGTAATCTCTAAATCCAGTGAAGAGCAGGCTGTATTTTATAGTGCTACTGAATTGTACATGCAATGACATCTGAGAATACTTAAAATGTTTTTTGTGAAAATCACTTCAGTAATGTACTAATTAAATCACTGATGTTTGAGATAGATTTCCATGCGTAGTTTGCAGTGCAATGTCAGTGCATTAGTATTTTCTCGAAATTCAAATAAGGTTTTGTCCTTAAGTAAATATCTCACCGATGTTCAAACAGGTGTGTACTTTGCATAGGACCTTACATCCGGGTTTAAAATTATATTGTTAAAAACTATGTAAAAAATACTTTTTGTTTTGATAGAATTTCAGAAGTAAAAATTGTTTTGGTGAAATGTATTTGTGTGGTTAAACCATCACAGCAGCCAGACTGACATTTGTTTCTTTTAAGAGAATAATTTCTCTCTTGTATATTTGGATTTTCTATTCCATCTTTTAGTTCTGGTTCTTACAAACCTTTGGCGATTCTGCATTCGTTTACCATCCATGAATCATTTTACACTTCATTAGTTGGTACTAATTTAAGTACACATGGATACTTTGCTAGTTTAGGACACTTAAAATGTATTCTATTATATTTTATGATGAATGTAATTTATTAAACTGACTTTGGATCTGTTCAGTTCCTTCTAAAACCTTGACTTGTAGTTTTAGCCTATTAAAATAAAAGAATCAGGATAAAGAAGAAACTGAAAACATTAAGCCCTTGTCACTGCCTTGTTACCTGTAAGAGACAACGAATGTCTGTATAAACAAGGCTGTTAAGTTGCTTGTTATGTGCAGAAGTGCATTGTACCACTTGTACAAAGGTCTGAAACAAAAACAGCTTGTGATTTAATGATGCTATTCGGATTGTTTGCATAGCACTTTCTTTTTAAATGTTACAAAGTGCTTCACTGAGTATGTCAGATGAGTTGGTTCAGAAAGATCTTTACAAGATTTGAATAATAAAATGTGTAACAAAGAAATTAAGATATTTAATTGGATCTCAGGAATTGAAGTGATTGAAAACTTTGCAAAATTATGCACACCCCTTGAAATTTTTACATTTTCTTTTACTTTAAAGCCACAAACTTCAGTATTTTATTGGTATTTATTCAATAAATAAAGACAAAGTGAACATAAAAAGGATACATGATTTTGATTCATTTTAACATAAGATCAAAAACATATGGAAAGCAGATTTTAAGCTCTGATACGCCTGAAGAAAACTTAACAATAACTATTAGGCCTCCTAAGTTTCATATCTTTGGATCTGCAAAGACCTCAGTGGGAGAATCTTGACAACGCAATTACTAATGTTTCACTTTGCAAATCTGATCTTCATGGAAGAGTGACGAAAAGCGGAAAGACGGAAAAAGTACAGTTTAAAGTTTGTTACAAGGCAAGTATGGCACATAGCTAAAATCTGGAAGAATTCACTTTGATCAGATGAGAAAAAAATTTAACCATTCTGCTTACATTCAAAGTTGTATGTGTGACAGAAAACCAGAGTCCTCCATGAAATACTTCAAGCCATACTGTGACACCTTTTGGTTGTCTGTAGGGTAAAAAGACCAGAACAGCATGTGGGAGACTGCAGTCCACTCAGTACTATTACACCCCTGGGATACAGCAAAGTTGTCACAGCTCTGTATCAGCTGACATATGTAGGAGTGAGCCAGCTTTCTGACTCAAAGGGTGATGTGGCGATTTACAGCAATCGTGCATCACTTCACTCACATCATTTCTTGGTATTAACACACCCCGCAGGGTTCGTGCTGGAGAGCACAGAGGTGGGATAGATCACTGGCTGTCAGCCAAGGGTAGACTCTTCAGTACCATTTATGCATGAAAAAGGACAAAACTGGTAAGGCATCACCTCCCCAATGTGTTCAAATACTCAGAATGGAAGATGTTGGACAATCATTTTCCTCTTGTTTTTCAAAAGCTATGTTCTTAACTTGATTTGTGATTTAAGCACAGTGGTTTATTGTGGTTGACAAAATATTTTTTGTGTGAAAAAGGATTCTAACTTACCATATTGCCCTGAACATACAGTTCAGTGCAATACTGCTTGTGAAACATTGTCATGGCAGCATTGACCCGGGAGGATGCTGGTCTGAGTTCAAATGAAGATGCAATGAACTAAATAAGAGGGTAATCCTGGAAGAAACACTGTTGGATGCTGGAAAGGGTTTGAGATTAAAGTTGAGTTCACGTTCTAGCAGGATGTAGTAGCTTTCAACATACAGTCAGAGCTACAGTCAAGTGATTATCACAAGATGCATGTGTCCCAGTCAAAGTCCAGACTTAAATCTATTTGAAAAGCTGCAGCACTTCTCAATTATGTAGTTTGTCTTTGTCTCTTACATAAAATCTATTAAAATACTATGAAGTTTGTACTGGTAATGCAACAAAAGTGAATAATTTTGGAAGAAACTGCATGTAAATTTATTTACAGAACTAAACAATCTACAGTGGAACAAAACACTAAAACTTCCTGCATATGTAGCCAAATTAGCTATCCCAAGACCTCACTAGTGTCTTTAAAAGTAAAAGTAAAACATGTAAAAATCTACCCATCCCTTTTAATTGAGAATCTCAAATCTTATATAAAGTCACTGATGTCTCTAATGCTAGTTGTGAGTGTATTTCTTACACACTGCTCTATTTAATGCTGAAACATTAATAGATCAGCAGCTGTATTCAGTTTTAAAGTATGATTGCTTTAAACTTCAGTTTGTCACTAACTGTGGTTATGAGATTTTTTTTCTTTTTATTTAGCTTTCAACTG
Organism: Gambusia affinis; assembly: GCF_019740435.1. Classification (NCBI taxonomy): domain Eukaryota; kingdom Metazoa; phylum Chordata; class Actinopteri; order Cyprinodontiformes; family Poeciliidae; genus Gambusia; species Gambusia affinis. The sequence goes on from NC_057878.1 coordinate 14,849,840, forward strand.
TAAAGCATATTTCTGAATATTTGTGTTACTTTTATGGACTAAGAGCTTAGCAGGAGGAGCATGAGGCTGTTTTAGAGTTGGATATTTAAGACATGAGGATTTGGGCATTAAGAATGTTCAGTCTTACTGAAAGAAACACCTCTCTTCAGCACTTTGGCAACTGTCAAATGACTAAGATGATTTATTTGTGATGTTTGCCTTATCTTTGATCTATCCTGAGTTTGTATTTGTTCTGAAACTATTGCGTTGTTCAGTGAAATAAATTTGACAGATGTTTTTGTTAATATTCAATAAGTTTAGAGTTGTGGTTGCAGATTGTATGACGAACCCAAATGACATGCTGACATGCCTGACGTTTATTTGATTGATCGGCCTGGCAATGTGTATGATTCATTTAAAGAGTTAGCCATCTCTTAAAGCAGCCATTCTGGTGAAATCAGGTTGCATCCTGGTGGGAACTGTTTGTGCATAATAATACATTTCATGTGGACAGTTTTGTTCATGTAAATTCAAAATTGTGGAAAATTTGAGATATTGCAAATAAAGTAATGTCATATACATGCAATGGTGTGAAATGTGTTTTTTATATCTGTATTTTAATATTTTTGGCCCTATATCAGACAAAAGAAATCTGGATTATCATCAAAATTTAGCTTGGACTCCAAGGTTATCTGCTAAGTAAGTAATTAGTATACATTAGTACATGTTAATTATATTATTTTAAAGTTTCCATACAGAATTTTTAAAAAAATCAGTCACTTAAATATAGCTTGGGATCTTTAGAGCTCCATGCTGTACTCAGGTTTTCTATTTGTTTTGCTATTTTGTTCTGAATTGTTGAGACAAAATGTACTTATCCCAAAAAACGAGCTTCCAGGTGCAAATGTCACATAAGGCAAATTATGTTCGCTTTTAAGAACATAATTTGTATAATTAATTAATATGTTTTATTGTACTCTGCACAGCTGCAACAAAGCAATCGAGCCATATGTGAGAAATCTGCATGGCCCTCATAATCCAGCAACTATAAAACTCCTTGAAGAGTTTTTGAGAAGAACCAGAGCAGACTATAAAAGCCAGATCCTTAACAATCACTTTCATAAGTGTGTACCATTGAGATACTTTTCAGTTCACTGACAATGTTTATCTGATTAGCTTAATTCTTGTGCCTTTAGGGAAGCAATTGACCCAAATACACACAGGAAGAAATGGCTTCTTTTTTCTTCTGTCATGTGCTTTTTTAACATGTCCTATGTTGGGAACAAAAATCAAAATCAAGACTTATTTACCATATTTATGTTTACTGTAGATTTACTCGGTTAAACTATTTACACTCAGATGTTGTAGGGAGGCTTTAGAAACGTTTGTAACCAGTGGCCAAATGGGACAGTAATGATCTTCTGGTAGCTCTCTAAAACCAGAATCTATTAAAGAGCTTATGAAATATTTGTTACAGTTAAACCCAAAATTATTCTCATGCCTCTGGCCAATGTACATTAAAGTAAACTTTTAATTATCTGATAAAAAAAAAATAATAAATCTGTGGAGGGAGTTTAAAATTAAAGTGATGGGAAGGAATCTTTCTAATCTTGGTATTGTCCAAATGCCACTTGAAAACATGTAAAAAGCTGGCTAGCAATTATAAGGATCTGACAGATTTTTCAACAGGTTATTAATTTTTGGTATACCATCTTCTAAAATAGAATGTGAGAAAAAGAATAGATTTGAAAAAAAAATTATGTTTGGTTGTTGTTTAAAAGATGCCTGTCTCATTTATCAGAAGCAAACTTCTTGGTTGAGTGTAAATTAATTTCAATGTAAATCTGCCAAAGGTATGACTAATTTCGAGATTAAAAACAGTAATAATCCATGTTTTCAAATGTCTTGGTAATCTCAAAAGTTAGTTTACTTGAAATATTAGGACATAACATTTTTGCAAAATTTGAAACATTGAAGGTCTTAATTTAAGCTCTTTCAAACTATTTCAATATCTTCCAACTTATTAATAAATCTCATAAAAATGAAGACTAATTGCAACAGATTATGTTGCCCTTTACAGCCTTTTATCTCTTAATTTCATATTTAGAAAAAAATATTAAGCATTTCAGAAAATTTATTGGGTGACCATTGCCCAACATACCTCCACCACCGGAGCCCCTCTCTTGCCACTGTGTCAGACAACAAGATGTAGCGTTACCATAGCAACAGCATCCGGTGCTTTTTTTTCCTCCTCTTGGATACGCATTCTTGGAGCCAGCTCTGTGATTGGCTGAGCCCCCCTTCGATGTCACCGTGGAAAACGAATGACGGGAATTTTAACACATGAACGGAAGCGACACCGCGGAATCTCACTGGCTCCCGCAGCTTGGCTCCCATTCAGACCCGAGTGAGCCCTACGAGCCGCGGAGGTCGCCATTGGCCTGCTTTCTTGTCCGTCAGATCAGGGAGGGCCTCCTTTTTTTTTTTTTTTTTTTTTTTTTTTTTTTTTTTATGTATATATATTTATTTATTCCCCTGTTGCCTCGGTACGGAAGCCGAGCGGGGACCGGCTGGTTACGCAGCGGCCGCGGGTCTCCACCCGAGAGAATGGCGGCTGGAATCTGCTCCGGGTCGCGGTGAAGGGGGTGAGAGAGAGAAGCGGAGACATGCCGGAGATGGTGAAGAAAAAACAAAGAGACGCAAGTTCTGTGATTTGGTGTCGCTGCAGTTTTAGCTTCTGTTGCTTTTCCCCACAGCTTAAGAAATTGTGCCTGTAGTTTTTACCAAATCCCCCTTTTCCACTCTCAGCGTTCTCGATGGAGCAAGTTTGTTTTTTTGTGATGCACACACAGGGTATGAATCGCATGGGCACGGGCTGCTGAGGGAAGCAGATGAAAACCCCGCACAGTCCACATCATCGGGCGAAATTTTCATCCTCCTTGTACGCGTTTTTTAAGGGGTCGGTGGGGAACAGCTGCAGTCCACGGATGCCAGCGTTTGCCCTGTCTGCGATGGGGAAGAATTTCCACAATGAAACCCTCCGAGTCTTTGTGCTCTGCATTAGTTGAGCAATGACAGCGCTATTGACGAGCCCGTTCAAAATGGGACGCGGATGGTGAGCGCAGTGGAAGGGGGCAGAAACATTTTGACTTTATTTCAATGACGCGTGGAGATTGATATCCCTAACCAGCTGATTAAAAACCCACGATGCGCGAGTATAAAGTGGTGGTCCTGGGCAGCGGTGGGGTCGGGAAATCAGCCCTCACCGTGCAGTTTGTCACCGGGACGTTCATTGAGAAGTATGACCCCACCATAGAGGATTTCTACCGCAAGGAGATCGAGGTGGACTCCTCGCCCTCGGTGCTGGAGATCCTGGACACCGCCGGTACGGAGCAGTTCGCCTCCATGCGGGACCTGTACATCAAGAACGGACAGGGCTTCATACTGGTCTACAGCCTGGTCAACCAGCAGAGCTTTCAGGACATAAAGCCCATGAGGGATCAGATCATCAGAGTGAAAAGGTTGGTGCAATGTTAAAGCTACTTCCTAAACTCACTTTAGAGAGAGTTTGCCATAGCTACGTCAAAACTGCCACGGTAAGTTTTTGCTTTTTATTTTTGCCATTTAGTTGCAAATAAAGGTACGTAATCAAAAGTAAAAGCCTACCTCTCAAATTCAAGCTTCACTTGACATCATGTACGGTCATGGCTCTCAAAACAAGTGAAATATTAGTGGTGGGGACTGCCTGTAGAGGAAATCAGATCAAATATTGGTGCAATGTAAATGCAGACAAATTAGAAAAGCTTGGGAGCACCAACAGCTGTAAAGATGAGGTGTTGGTGCACATAAAAGGTTCTCAAAAAAAGGTGCTGTGGTAAAGATATTGAGAAGTCACTGAATAAACTAAAGCATACAAAGTAAGAACAAGTTTTGGTGGCTTTTGCTGCTTTTAATGTTCCTCCGAAGTTGGAAGTGCAGCTGGGAATTCCAACTCAAACACCACTGTGATCTATTAATCAATACCTATGTAATCAAAATAACTAAAGTAATCAGTTTAACCAATTTAGCTCCCTGCATTTTTCATTTTCAAACACTAGCTAAACATTTTCTAAAGGAAATTGTACAGTACAGTGTGAATAAAAGGGATTTGATATTTTTTTTAGTAGTATTATTTTGGCTGCTATCATTAAGTTTTTACAAGCAAGGCAGCCATTTTGGATTTTGATGCAAAATGGTTGCATCAAAATCCAAGTTGGTGAGAATTCTTAGATTTTATGAAACTTCAGGTCACCACTTCTTCTATTTCCTTCTTTTTGGGGGGTGTACAATTAGCATTTCTGAGTAAATATGGAATGTGCATTTAAAGAACATCCTTAGATCACTCATGCAGTGCCAAAGCATAGAACATATATTTATTTTTGCTGTTGTTCTGGTGCCACTTTACTGCTTACAGAGGCATAACACAAAACTTTTGAGAACCACTGAAATTTGTCGACTTGTACTTTTCTTATTTTTTCTCTTTGTTTGTATGGTCTAATCCAATTTCTGCTTCAGAGGTATTTATGTTTATTGTGGCAGTAAGAACAGTGCATGAATTTCTGAAAAAATTAGCAAATATTATAATACATCTACGTGTTTTGTGAATAGGTAAAGAACAGACTGGGATGGCCAGACTTAACTATCAAAGATCTTTAACACTAATTTCTGGCCAAGATCTTATACTTCTTGGTAAAATTTTATATTAGTAGTTCGATTTTTGATTTTGTAGAAAACAACTTCCAACCTTCTACATGAAACCCAAATAGTTCTTTTGGTGAGAGATCATAAGCATTTCATATGACATGACTAGCAGATGTAACCTTAGTGTAATTTTCCATGACAATTTCTAGATAAGCTCAATGGTGGAACAACTAGGGCTGAACAAATAAATGTTTCTGAATGTTCTCACAAAGTACAAGGAAATTGTCATATATAGCAAATATGTTTCTGACTCTTAGATCACACCATGGTGACCTGGCAGTCCTGCTCCTTCTTTGCTGCTTTCTTATGAAAACACCACCAGACAATGCTGACCTCACTCTCCCATGTGCTTTCCTGCGGGAATGCACATGATTGCCTTTTAGCACATGCCTTTTAGCTCTTAGCTGACAAACTAATGGTGAACTGCGCAGACTGATAATTGTTGGAACAACTTGTTGTTTTTTGCCTGCTTACATCTGAATTTCAAAATAGAATTGCTGTAGGAGTCAAAAATGTAAGGTACTGCAAAATATAAATTTTAATTGTACCGATTAAAGCCTTTTTGAATGCCAAAAACAGACATGTTATGACATTGCACCAATTCTTTTCTATAGTAAGGACTAAATGAAGAATTGTTGACCTTGTCCATTGCCATCATTCCAATCAACACCAGGAGAAATAATTAAAGAAAAACTCCCACAGCTCTGCAGTGAGAAAGTGAGTTGTAATGTGGTATGAGTTCAGACTGTATGTAATGCCATTTTATGTAACAATCACATAACTATTTAAAGTCACACAAGTTATTCATTTTATCAAATATGGCAAATGCTCAGAAAATAATTAGTAGGAATGATTAACACTTGGACCAATAAGTGTTATATTGGTCCAATATCCAGCATATGCCATGCTAGATATTCATTACCAGTAATATTCATCATAGCAGCTCAAATATTTTTGAAAGCTACCTAAAGACTTGTTAAAAGTTGCTTATTTGAGAGCATTCAACTAATGGCAGCAGATCATCTGGATTCCTGTGATTCTTCTGATCTTATCGACCCAAATGCATGCAAATCTGTATTTTGTAAAACTGCGCTATGAAAAATTCATATTTCATTGCCCAGCTGTGGCTTTATTACCTCTATACATTTGTTGGTAAAAAAAATACTCAACTGGATAGTTTCTTTAAGTATAAATATTGAAAACTAATTTTCACATCTAAAATGAGCTTGTAGGTGTAGCTCTTTAATTTGAGCTGACCAGGGTTCCTACAGTTTTACTGATGCTTTCTATGTTTTTTATTCTCACACACCGAATCTATAAGTTGGTAAATGTCCAAACAGGAAAAACATCATTGTGAAGTCATTTCTCTAAACTTTCTAAATGTTTGATTTTAGACTTGCTAGGAAAAAGACATTTGCAGAATACTATATACAATCAATTAGGTGCCAGTTTACTGCTATATCGACATATATCAAGGTTTAATCAGGGTACAAATTCAAAACTCTTCAAATTTTTCCCCATGTAACAAGATACCTATGTGTGGTCCTGGGTTGTTTTGAGATGTTTTAGGAGTGAATTTATGGATTCTAGTTCCATTTATATTCTGTGTTCCCTTTGTTTGATTAGATCAGCCTTGTTTCTGTTTTACTTTAACTCTGTCCTTCCTAAGTGATTCTAGTTTATTATGTTTAATTATGTTTGTTATGTCTAGTTAATGTTAGATTAATTTCTTAGTCCCAGTGTACTTTCCCTAGCCCCCTGTGGCATTTTGTCTTTCTCTCTCCTCACACATGCAACCGTTAGCTAATCAGCCCAGGTTCTTTGTTACAACATTCACTCTCCCAGTACTTATACACTAATTTCTCCTCTCATTCCTTCCTGGGTCCTCCTGTTAAATCCTGTTACTTTCTGCTTGCTTTTTGTTCTTCTCTGACTCCCTGTTTTCCCTGAGATTTTTGTAAGTTTTTGCTTCAAATCTATTGGCCGTCTCTGTCTTGCTGCCTTCGGGTCCTCAGTCGACATAACCAATCATGAGAACCAGAGATGATAAAGTGCAAGATAAAAATGTTAAACTCTTACAAAATGCAAACATAAATTGTTTCTTTAAATTGGATACTATATTTCTAAACAAACCTCTGTCCTTACAAGCTGTTTAAGAAAGAAATTACTTGAAGAAGATACTGTCATCATCTGGAAACTTCTCAAAATCAATATATGGGTCAAGTTCTGGTATCAAGATATACCAACATTTTTAAAAAACTGCAGTTTAAGCCAGATAAAAAAATCCATCATTGCTGTTCATACAGTTTAAAGATCTTTTATTGAGATGCCTGAGAAAATGTTGGAATGACAGAATTTTTTTTCAGCTGCATGGTGCAAAGGTTAATATGCTTAACCATCCTCCGCATGTTGCCATGCACTGCCAGTCAGCAGTCTGAAAGAATGTCCTAAGAAAATTCCCTTGTCTATAACAAAAAAGACATTTATCTGTATGGAAATATAACTAACATTATAGCTGTAAAAATCATTTTTTTAAAAGAAACTAGGATTACTTTGCTTCTCTTATTCAAATAAATTAGTTAATGTGACACAAGATTGCTTACAATTGTTACCTAAAATGATACGGTGAAACTAGGGTGTTTTTTCTCAGGGGTGTCACAGTATGAGAATCTCAGACCAGCCTATGACTAATGTCTACTGTGCTGGATACTGCTACTGATACCCAGCCGTGAATGCTGTGTAGTCAGTGTTACAGAGGCTCTGCAGAGAGATCCAAAGAAGTGCAGCTTCCACTACAGTAAGAATGAGTACAGCACTCGCTCTCATGCTAGCTTCTGCAGAGGAAAGTCCATGCACAATGTCAGTAGGAGGAGCAGATGATCCCAATATGAGGTCATCAGTGAGAACTGCTGATTTCCTCTGTAGAGATAACGGTGTGTTACTGTTGCTGTTCAGCTTTAGTCCCATTTACTATGCAGACATACTTTATGCTTACATTTCACAATGTCGCAAGGTCCCGCTTTGAACTTAAATGTGCAGATTCAAAAAAGTGGCAGCCTTGCTGTTTTTATTCGATCACTTTCAGTGTGCTGGCACCGTTGACTGATCTATAAAAGGGGCTCTTCATCAGACACTGGGGATGAGAGTCAAAGGACTCGGTATTAAACTCAGCTTAAAGCTAAATTACACCGTTATCCTATAGACACAAGCCGGCATTAAATCATCAAGGTGGTATTGAGATTTTCAGTGGGGTTCAGTGCAGTGGTCTCTTAATTCTTCCATTCTTTGTATGAGGGACCCCTGCTAAGTCCAAAACTCTTTGCAGTCAGTTGGGCTTTCTTACATTTACAACATTTTACCATCTGTATAAATAAATTAACTGAGAGAGAGGAACTATTTAAAAACAACCTAATTTCTCTTTTTTTATATAAGCAATAAAGAAATTTAGGAGATTTGTTTCACCTTGCTGGGTGGCAGTTTACAGCAAACAGGTCTGGTGGCATCTTTAATTTTCATTGCAATCACATTAGAATGTCTTCAAGCATACTTTGCTATTTCTCTATACTAGAAAATGTCCCATGCCAAAATGGAGCGAATTACTTTGTTCGAGCCTCATCATGTGGAGTTTGCAGAAGAGTCTGACTTGAGGGTTGTAGTTTGCTGTCTCCAATGACAATCATGTCGATATCTGATCCATGATGCTTTATAAAATGCAACAACCAACATAAATTTGCTTGTTACTGTCACTCGGCTGGGTGTAGATTATGTGTGGTATACTCCCTGAACAACCCTGTTGCTTGAAAGAATGAGGTCAACATGGTTCCCCCATATGATTTGAAAATGGAAAAAGTATGTTCATCATGGCAGTGTGTTTATATGTAAATACGTGCACTTGCATGTTCACACTTCACATGCAGTCGGGTTCTTAGTGTGATTTAACACCCATCACTGAGTCTTGTGCTGTTTTCTGATATCACAGAAGAATCTATTTTTCGGAGCAAAAACATCACACCTCACACACTCCTCCTACACATCAGTTCATTTAACACTCCTCTGCTTCCAAACAGTTCAAATATGACCCCGGTAAATCAGTGCATTCCCTTGACTTCATTAAAAATATTTAACCCAAATTCTACATCGAATTTGTTTTGAATAGAGATCGATCTCAGGAGCAGTATGAAAATTCTATGTTAAATTGTGCAGAAGGAATTTTAGGATTTATGTTTACAGACCTCAGCGTCCATCATAGATAGACAGACAGACAGATATTTGTGGTTACATGTTTATTGCATAACTAGGATCTAAAAGGGTGTCAATCACAAGGTTTCAAATGTATTAAAATATTCAACTTCAAGTAAGTTACATTCTATCATTGCCTTTCTATGCATCAGATTCCAGCCAAGCCAAGCTGCCAGTGATTTTTGGGTCAAGTCTTAACTCCATTCTGCATGTTTCAATTTCAAGATGTCATTTATGCTGCGCAGAGATGCTGCTGCTAAAGAAGGCGCTGTGTACAGTTACATTTATGTATGTTGCAGAAATGATCTGATAATCATTTGGTCCAGTCCTGTGCTACACTAAACAGAGACTCTGTCTACACCACTCACTTCAAAATGCCAAATGCTCAGAGTAGCTGACATCACAGCCCTGTCTTTAATTTCTGATTAATTCAGTTAGTAATTATTGGACCATTTGGAGGAACTCAAACTGTGTATAAAGCATTGACATTTGGGATGATACTTAAGTTTGTAGAAAAACAAATCATGGCACACAGTACTCACTCAGTCTTTATGCCACAGCAACATTATAAGCACAATGCAAATGAAACATGTAACTATCTAAATACTTCATGCATGCAAGAGAATTTAAATGTTTTCTAAAATGTTTATATGTCAGGTTTTTGTTTTTTACCTCATGCTTGCACCCATGTAGAAACTTTTCAGAGACGGCAACATAATTGCAAGACTAGAAACAGCATAACAGCAACTCAACCTTCCAGTCAATGCTTGGTCAGATATTGTTTCAGTCCGAAGTTTAGCACAATCCTGTTTCGATTGGTATCGTTTAAGAGCAAACCAATCCTCTTCAAAAAGTTACACTCTTCTCTAAGGTTTCCTGTGCTCTAAAACAGCAAACAAGTCATTTAGGTGGGATGACTTGATGCTTCAGTGAAAATGTTGAGTTACAGGGGGCGAACAGTGGAGCAGACCATCACATTGATCTGGAAGCTCCCCAGCCGCATAGACTGAAGCCTTTCTGACAGACAGGCAGCAACCCAAGAGACAGGAGATGCACTGACCTATTCTGAGCAGCTTATCGCTCAAGAGAGGAGGCTGAATGGTGTTGAAGCTGCTGGAAAAATCAAGAAGTGTAATCCTCACAATGCCATCACCCCTATCCAGGTCAAAGTGAGAACCCAGCAGCGGACAGGTCTACCCCTATATATGAGAGTGAGAGGAATGTAGTTAGGCTAGGGGAGAATTTCAATCAGATTTCTCTTGCAAGAAAGGAAATGCTCCAGATTTATCTCACTTTCAAGAGAAAAATATGTTTCAATGATCTGCTAATATTGTAAAGATTATTTTTATATTTGGATTTTTAAAATTCTTGTTGAGCACTATTAGAGAAGTGATTGTTGGAAAGTTAGCATGAAATGCTCTTTATTGTTTTAGTTTGTTTGCTGTCGACAAATTTGACAAGTTTGACTTACAGGTTATTGTAGCAAGAGGAGACTACAGTACAGTTTGATTAATTCAAGTCACTACTACACACTGACTAGTCATTGGAACAAAATTCAGGAAACGTAGATATCAAATTTTAGTAAGTCACATAACTAAGCAGGAAGTTTGAAAAAATATCACACAGATTACAGATTAGTAGTTAATAAAGATGCAACAATAAAAATTTTTTGCTGAGTTCTGATATTCGATTTTCCAGTTTTTGTAATAATTTGACCTGTCAACATCAATTTTAGTTGACTCCAGTTTCCATTAATCATTTATAATAGGATCAGAGGGGATGTCACACTGTGTGAGAGAGAGAAAACCCGCTGTAATCATAAGGGTTTTACTATTTTAGAACGAGCCGTCAATTTTGAGAATTGACATTTTAAAAGGGTGTCTACTGATTAATGAATTAAAAGGGTTAACATAACTTGCATTGCTCTTTCACTGTTTTCTATAGCAAGAGAGATACCCCTCTCACTATAGAAGAGAACTGTTCCAAGCACATAGCTCTTAAGTAGAACCTGTGACAAGAGAAAGAGGGCTAAAATATTTAAGGAAGTTCAAAAACAGATAAGTCAGAAAACAGTCATTGACATCTATCAGCCTGGTAGGGGTTGTAAGCCATTTCTTAGGCTGTGGGCCTGTGGTCAAGTGAGAACCACAACCCAAACATGGAGAAAATAAGGAACAGTGATGGACCTTCCCAGGAGTATCCAGCTCAAACAAAGTTATTTCAAAGGTGAGCTGATGACAGATAATACGCTTCACTCTGTTCAGCCTTCCTGTTGTCTGCCTTTTGCTCTCTGCGCCTCTTTCTCAACCTGAAAGAATGACAGACATTTCTGGACATGTGGGCAATACTGTCCCCTCTTAAGCAGTTCCTTGTTCTTTGACTTCATGTTGAGATCTTAATGATTTGAATGTAGTTAATTTTGTTTCATCTGATTCTGATCACCAGCTGGCTGTCTCAGGTTTTTAAGCAAAGACAAATATGTTGATATCTCCACCAAACACCCTGTAGTGAAACTTCTCATTAAAGTTTCCTCCAAACGCCCAACTATCATTATGTCTACTTACATCAGCTGCCAGTGTTTCCCCCCAAAATCCATCCTGAATTTGAAAAGTAGATTAACTCAGAAAAGCCAAAACACTACAGTATTGCAACATTACACACTTGGAGTGGGTCGTAAGATGTACCTGGAATTAATTCCATTTGTTAAAATCTCAATATTTCATTCCTCTTTTCAAAGAAGTGTTTCTAAAAATATTCTTGTCTGTTTGAGTTCTCAGACAGGAATGTGACTGTGACCAAACTTTCTTCGTCTTTGGCAATTTTGTGGCTTTACTCTATATCTGTCTCTCCGATGTTTATGCTATCCATCTCTGAAGTCCATTTGCAGTCCGTCAACACAGAGTGGAGACAGCCATGACACCCAGCTTGCATCAGTTTGAACAACAAAAAGACACAGGGCATTGAATCACAGACTGAAAGAAATTAAACATGGTCATTTGAAATCAGGAGATATTTACCTTCTGAGCCACATATTTCTGCAGCTTTTGCCCCTATTTGTTTCAGATTTAAGTTCACGTCTCTATAAGAAGTGTTTTTGAGCAAACCTTGCTTGTTCGATTAGTCTTGTGTTTTGTCTGCTGCTGCCAAAACACTGATGACCTATCACAACCGTATTGGCATTCGCTCAGGTCAGAGGCGCTGTAGTGTGTCGCTCTCATTCTGAACTCTGTCGGCATCTATCAGCGTGTGTCCACAGCAGCACAGGCAGGGCTTCTTGAACTGAGGCCACGAGAGCTTGTGATTACTCCCGGGATTGCTTGTTTGCCGGGGACATCATCACTCCTCTCTTCAGCCACGGTTAAGGTTACACAAGGGATAAATTGTGATTGTCAACTTAACACACTATGGTCGGAGGACTGTGTGGAAGACAGAGGTGAAACATGGTGCTATCATTTACCATGTTGTCCTGCAGCTATGATGCTTGTTCACCTGCAAAACATCTTTCATGTGCAGCTTACAGGCTTTTATTTTACTCTGTTTTTTGCTCTTTCCGATTTCTGAAGTGGGTTTTGAAGCACTTTTTTATTTTTATTTTTTACAGATTTCTTGGTACCACACTTGCTGACATTTGTAACAGTATCTATTCATACTATATTATAGAATGCCATATATTTTAGTGTTTTAAGTGTCTACACTGAACATTTATTGGTTGCCTTGGTCAAAATGTTGCGTTGTAATGGAAAAGCTCTGATTTTGTGCTTAAATCAATAGTCTGTGGTTGCTAAGTGTGACATATGCACCCCTAATTTAGAGATAGCAAAAACAAACACAACCCATGTCAAATATAAAGCACTGTCTGATATTTTCTAGTGAAATTGTGCAGTGTGAATATTGTTGCAACCGATGTATTTTGCCCAGCAGTGAGCGCTTCTTCTGCCATCCCTCACATCCCCTTTTCATCGTTTGAGCATATGACTATAGTGATATCTGGATTAACACCTGTAACTTGCTGTCCTGTCTGATGTGATTGTGTTACATGGACAAGTTATGTATGATTGTTTTTTTAAATGTACAGCAAAAAATAATATGGCCGCTGATAAGCATGGTGTAGAACCTGTGATGCTGTGGGCTATTTCCTCTTTCAAACAGCCTGGGACTCTTGCTAGAAATTATATCACAAACCCTCCAAATTACAGTGAAATAAAAATGATGATCTTTGACATAAGGCTAATTGTACATGATTGAGTCCAAAATATTTAGCTAAGTCAACAAAAGAAAGATTCCCAAGATCAACTTTTCTCCATGGCCATCAGAGTTGCTACACCTGAATTGTAGGACTTACCTGAAGAGATGAGATCATAAGAGAAGACTCTTGATAATTTACAGATATTGTGCAAAGAGAAATGCTGAATGATCCATCTTATCCTCCACAGGCAGTGGAGCGTTGTTTGAAAACCCTTTTCTGAGGGAGTTTTGTGGAGAATGGCTTCAGGAAATACCAGAAACTGGAGTGTAAACACATGCTAACCCACTCTGAGAGCAAGAAACACTTTAGCCAAGCTGGTTACATCTACTAGATGGATTCTGCGTCGAATCAGAAGAGATTTTTGGAGAATAAGCGCTACTCGTCAGACATTCATACTCCAGTGAATGAGAGTTTCAATGTCTTGGCAATACAAAGACTTTTTATCCAGCCCCAGTCATAGATTTGAGTGATAACATGCATTTGTGATATTTCAGTCAGACTCAGTGTGATATGGAGCTAATTTGGAGTACAAAAGCTTTCTTGCTAAATTCAAATGGGGGGACATGTTAGAATGATGCCTTCTAAACTTTTTTTATGCTCCCTCTGACAACTGACATTGTAAATGGCTTTTGGGGCAATATGACTCATTACATCAGCATTTTGTGGCTCTGGGCTTGTTGAGCAGTAGCTGAAAAAAAGAACCGTTTCCAAGCACATGTTAGCAGGAAGACATTAAAATATTACTCATCCAAAACTGGGATCTCTCTTTTATAAATTTCTGTCTTAGAGCAGCAGGGATAAAGTCATACCAAGTCCAGCAAATTGAGCAGCACAAATAGAAGTGGAGCTGGAAAGTTGGTTTGTCACCCAGTTGCACACAACTGAACCGTTCTCTGTAAACATAAAAGACCTTTTTGATATGGAATGTAAACATTTCCCTCGCTCTCAGCTGCCTGAGGCCCCAACTCAGCAGGAGATGAAAAGCTAGGCCAGCAGCAGGCTCAAGATGCTTTATCTCACTGCCTCTATGTGCTGCATTATTCGATGAGCTACATTACAGCTCAAGTCCTTTCCTCCATCACGGATGTATGGTTCCACCATCTTCAAAGGGGAACGCAAACCTCCAGAGAGATATGATGCTTCTCTACACAGAAAGCCTGATTCTTTCTGTGTAAAACCACAGATACTAAACTCTCCAGTATAGAAAGTGGAAACGAACTGGTGGGTTTGCTGCATAGGCCTGTACGATATTAGGGAAAACACACAATTTCATCAGTGTCATTAATATTGTGGTGATGATTTCAGTTGTGAATGAACTGCTTCCTTTGCTCTTTAGATTTGTTCCCACCATTACAATTTCCCCACCTCTTTCTGTTAACTTTAGTTTCATAGTCATCTCAGGTTTTTACATAAACAGTAGTTAAAGTTCATACAACTAGACAAATGTGTTATTTTCATGCAGTTGTAAATGCAAGTCATTTTAAAAACTATAGCCGATATTATATCCATGCCCTCTTTTGTTATTGAGATATTGCAGACATTGAAATCAGGATGAGAATTACAATTCGGTGGGGGCTGAGAGTCAGATGCAGTGGTTTATTTAAGACAAAGAAGTAGTAAATTTAACCAGTCATTGAGCTTTTTTCCTCTATTTTGGTCTCTGATGATACTTCACACCCACATCCATATGAGTCGCATGCATTTGAAAGATTATGCAAATTAGGTGAGGTTGTTGTTCTCCAGAACTTTGTTGACTTTTAGTGCAGCCAATAGCTGTTTCCCTTTGGAGTTGGCAGTAGTGGCATTCAAAGATTAGTTGCTCTATTTTATCTTTTCGAGTTTTTCAACTGTCATGAAACCTGCTGGATTTAGAAATGTTGTCCATCTTTTGGAAATTGCAGTGTAACAGTGAGCAGGATTTGTTGTTAAAGCTTCAACAGAGCCACTTAAATAAAATTGCTTTCCCATTTGTGGACCGTTGCTGTAGGAAACAGACATAGAGACTTCTGTTTTAGTCATGTTAGCCACGATATTGATACTAATCTGCTATATATACGATTCTAAAGACAGTTTTATTTTGTCAGTGTTTTTCTGTTGTAAGATCCTATTTAACGATGACTGTTTTATCTCCCAGATGCAACGTGATGTCTCTTCCCCTCCTACTATAAATTCTTAATGAATTGTCGTATCAAGGAGATTAGAAAATAAAAATGTATTTCTGACAACTTACTGCCTCTCTAGTTCAAGAAGATTGAAACACTTAGAGTTTCTGAAGCATTAAAAAGAATGGATGGACATCGGCAGTGGGACTTGAGGTCCATCCTGTGGTGAAAATGTGAAAAAGAAGAACCAAGCTAGAGACCATTTAAAATAGGGATAGTGTCTAAACTTTATCCCAAGTTAGTTTCTGAGTTGGTAGAGACCTCACAATCCCAAATGTACATTTGATCTAAAATCATTTTTTTCGGCAGTACGTGCCCTGCAGGGCTTGACAAAATCAAAGGCTCACAATGTGACTTTAACTTTAACACTTGTAACTTTAAACCCCTTTGAACTTTACTCAGATATCCCAGATGATAGCCTAATAGATTAAAAAGCACTTACCGGTATTTAAAAGGTCAGATGTGACTTTAGATTTTTGATCAAATTTTCTTAGTGTCATTTTAACAGTTAATTGTTTACACCAGGCCAAGCTGAAGGAAATGAACACTGAATTTAATCAAAGAGCAAATAGTGATTTGTATTGAAGCTAAATCTGAAAGTTAAAGTCAGGTTATTGAATGAAAGCTGACAGAAACTAAGCACTGTCTGTGTTAGTGACTATAACGGAAAGATTCACAATATTAATATTGCTGGATATAAACTTGTAAATACTTTTTGTTATTTTATTAAACCGTTAAAATCACCATGCGATATTCATGGAGATGTGCTCCCCTCTATGTGGGCGGGTGTGTGTATGTGTGTGTGAGTTCTCTCCAGACACTCCGGCTTCTTCCCACCGTCTGAAAACACGAGTGTTTGGTTAATTGGTCTCTCTAAATTGCTCGTAGGTGTGAGTTGTTCTTTGTGTTGCCCTGGCGATCTTCACAGGATGTAACCCAATCACTGCTTGAAGTATGCACCAGCTGCCAATCTCCTCTGACACAACTAAAACATTTTGAGCTGCCATTTAGCAGATGGTTTATCTTTTTGAATATAAAAGCATGTGGTGATTTGCTGTTTAAAACAATTGGACAGGTGTACCTAATAAAGTGGCTAGTGAGTGCATGAGTTTGAATATCTTTTTCAGACATCTGAGGACATAAAGTTTGAGGCTCTAATGTGTGACGATAACACTCATGAATGAGGGTCTGAATTATGCAGAACCTCTTTTCCGTTACCACCCGCTCTGTGGGAACAAATTTCCAGTAAAATTCTACTTTGCATTTCAGATTTTCTTTAGTGATGTACTTTGTAAGAGCACGAGCCCGAGGCAGACAGCGTGATTACCCCCAAGGAGCTGAGAGCGTGCCAGTGCTTTTACTGTTCTCCATCACATTCAAAGATATACTGTACATGCAGTTTTTCACGATCCGCATCCATTTATCCTGTCCGGTTTGGCATTTCTTGGCCTGTGTTTGTTATCAGAGTTTAAAGTGATTAAGGGAGATGCAGGGAATTTGTTTTAATAAGCTTTAGGAAATCCCTCAGAGGCTCTCAGCAGCTTCTAATCAATGCCTGTTTGATAAAAGCAGAAACCTTTTTTTATCCTTGTCAGTAAGTGTTTCCAGTAAAACCTTATTAGTCCAGATAAGGAATATTTATTTTCTTCATTCATCCCGATGAGCTCCACTGCTCATCATCAGGGTTGTGTGAGATGGCCTGGATCATGCATTATAGATAAGATGTGTCTGGGTGTTTGCAGGCTAAGTGTTTCTCTGCCTTTTGGTATCAGGCTCACAAGCTGGAGGCTAAAGTGCGACACATGTTGTTATTGTTTCAGACAAATACAACCAGCCTCAGTTACTCATCTGTTCTCTACTCTTTGTGTGCGTTGTATGGAGGAGTGCGTTCGCTGTGACACATCAAACGCCGCTGAGTCCAGGGAAAGAGTGTTTGACACCCTTTGTGTTCACGCCTTCGGGGAGCCTCAGTATCCGTGGCAGCCACCATGTCAGACCCCTGAGACTGCTGGTTTTCTCCTCTATTATTATGGCTATATATACACACACTCTTTATATAACACATGTATTTATAATGTTTTCCCATCTTGGTGCAGCCCAAATGAGTTGCACATTATGACAAAAAGACTGTACAGCCTTTAAACGTAAAGCACTTTGAATCGACTTGTTGCTGAAAATGTTCCTTACGAATAAAACTGCTTTGTCTAAAATCAGAGGCTACAAATCACCATGGAGTGATCAGAAGCAAACCTTACTGTTGAGCTTTAAATAGTTATCTTTATTTAGATTTGTTTTCAGCAGCTTGATTGACTAATTATCATCTGGGATCTATGGGTGCTGTAAATGCAAAGCAGAAAGACTTTATTTGTTTACTGATTAGAAGTCATAATCCCTTTGGGATCATGTAGTTGTTCTTTCCTTTATTTGTTTCCTGCTTGTGTCTTTCCAGCTTCCTTTCTCATTGCATTTCTTCTTCAGGACTTGCCTTCCTTTCCTTCTTCCTCGGGCCCTTCCTTCTTTCATACCACCCTCTTACCCTTTCTTTCATCCTTGGGTTGTTCTGACATTTTCTTTCCTTTCTTCCTTCTGTACTTTCATTTTCCCATGCTGCCTGTATTCTTTTTCTTATTACTTCCTGGTGCCCTTCCTTCTTTTCTTTTTGTGTTTCTCTTCATGTGTAATTTCTTCTTTGTGACTTTACCACGTTGCTTCTTTGCCTCATGTTTTTCTTCAGTTCTTGACTCTATCGTTCATTTTTTCCCATCCTATTTTTCTTTTCTTTCTTTCTTTTCTTCTGTACCCTGTCATTCCTTCTTCCCTTTGCTTCAATCTTCCTTTCTTGTGTCATTTCTTCTTTCCTCCATTTTGTCTTTGCTTCATTTCTTTTCCTCTTATTGATGCAGAGATCTGGGTCTTTCCTTTTTCAAAATGTGTTTTTTTTTTCAATTTGTCTATCTTGTGTCCTTCCTTTGTTCCCTTCTTTTGTTCTTCTGTTTTAATCTTTCTTTCTTCAGATTCCCGTTTTGTTCCTTCTGCCCTTCCTTCCTTTCCTCCCTTGTGTCATTCCTCCTTTTCTTTCTTTCCTTCCAGATGTTCTTCAGTTCCTTTCTTTTTCAGTGTCTGGGTTTTGCAGGTTCTACGTGAAGTCTCTCTACTGAAGAATTTTCTATGAATTCTTTTGGCATTTTAAAATGAGCATTAAGGACTGAATTTGGAAAATTTGGGTTTGGGAAAGTATGCAACGTTTCTATGAAAAGTCTGTGGAAATAATTTGACACAAAGAAAATTGTGCTGTCTTAGACTTTAAAAAAAAAAAAACATGTTGCACTTTATTTTTTTACTCTTTTTTTGCAGAAACTAGATTGATCTTTCTAGATGAGGTGAGCTAAAACTGTAATGATACACTGAAAAATAGTTCAGATTTGTTTCCGATTTTAATCCTGCTGCCAACCACATCTCCTTGTTTTCTGAAGAAATTTGTTGTTTTCATTCCTTTAATAAACTGAGTGTTTGGATTTATGCAGTGGTTTTTAGCAAATCACGAGAGATGTTTACAACAGAAACATGTTCACATGTTTTCAGGAGAGACGAAATAGCCAATAGCTCCTTAATTAGAGTCAGTTGTAGGACCCCAGTGTGTGACAAGTTAACACGAATACTGATTTTTCTCAAAGCTTCTTCACACTGTGAGATAAACATATTTTTATTGAAGGGAAACTATCTACTTAAAAACCTAATTTACAAGCAAAGTAATGCTAATTCAGGTGAAACTGAGCAAAATCTCTGTGAAAATTAGACATTTGACATGCAGGCAGTTCTGACAGGTGCAGCAGAGAGATTTCCATGGAGATGACATGCTGTCTGGAAATGCTGCCTTTTCTTTCCTTTTTTCCTCCTGTTTTTGTTGTTTCGCATGTATGCTGGCACAACAATTTGAAATTCGCCACTGAAAGACGAGGGACAACTTTATTATGTGGTTTTGTTCTAGTTTTATGACTTAAAGTAATCTTTCAATACATAAATTCCTTTTTAAATATAGTAATTAATTCCAGATCCTAACAGTTGTGTTAAATTTATTATACTGATATTGATATATTTAAGTACGTGTCTTTGGATTTGGTTTTTGCTTTGACTTCGACAATTGAAAGCATCCGGCTAATTCCCATTTAAGTTCTTTTAAATGTTTCTTCAAGAAACATTTTAGAACTATGCAGTAATTTTATGTGGCTCACAATATATCAGCCAATCAGCTTTGTTATGAGAATAACATCAGGAGTGACACACTTCAGCTTTTTTCCTCCTAAATATTTTAACCAATTATTGTTTTTCTACCAGGTTTTTCTGTTTTTCTACCTAAATAGATGTTATGTGAATTTTATATGATAGACAAAGAAGTAGTTCATAATTGTAAAGTGGAAAATCAGCATCATTCGTGTGTAGTACATCGTTTGTTCATCATTTGTACTTTTCCTCTGTTAGTGTAGATTTTCTAGAACTGTCTCTCACTACAAATTCAATTCCATTTTTTAGCTGTGTTTCTAAAAATCTCTGCAGATCTAGAAACTAAAACTTGTGAAAAATTAGCAAAAAAGCCCAAGATAAATCAGATTGGATGTAAAATTACAGTCTTCTAGTCTTGCCACAGTCTTGATGTATTACTTTGCTTTTTTTTTTTTTAGGATTTTGTTATACAAGTTTTTGTTTACTTTTCCTTCTACTTCACAATTATGTGCTGTTTTGTGTTGTGCTGTCACATAAAATCCCATAAATGTTTGTAGTTATAACTGTGAAATATTAAGGGAATGAAATACATTTGCTAGATACTTTTATTAACTAATTGGAAAGCGCTTTAAGAGTAAACATTTTGCTGATGCCTTCCACCAATGAAAGAGCTCTGAAGTAATTATAAGACTCAGGTTCTGCACACTGAGTCGTTTCTCATTCAAACAGCTTCTAAGATGAAATTGGATCTCTGTCATGTATTTGGTCAAGCCCCTAATTCCTGGTGGTTGGTCTCCAGCTGCTGAGCTGATCCAGGGAACAGAGATGGCTAGTTGAGAATAAAGTTCACAGGATAATGTATTCATGAGGAGATCAAAGTCTGGAACTTCAAGCTCGTTTAACGCTGAAACTTGCGGCTCTGGCCTCTTAAAGATGCTCAGGGACCTGGAGTAGCATAAAAGCTGGGATGTTCTCCTACTCTTCGTTCAGAATTAGACATTTTCTTTCTCATTCCTGCAAATGAGTATGACAGTTGTTTTTTTAAGTCAACAGTATGTATCCTTCATAGTGTGGTAGCAGAGTGTGCAAAATGTTGAGACATTAATGGTGCTTGGGGTAGATTGAGCATATTTATCTAAAACGGCAGGTCCAGCAGCTGCTTTGTTCACAGAGATGGATGAAAGGAGAAACGTGTTGTGTAAAGGTTGTGAATACTCTTGATCTGTGTTCTCTCTGATCATTTCTGCTTTGTTATTCTCTCTGATGTGTACAAAGTGTCTTGCAGAGCTGCCATGTTCCCCATTTTTCAAACCTGATGCAGGGAAGACATTATTAAAGTATTTTAAACCGCGTCTTGGTTCCCTGTTTTGTCATTACCAAGCAGCAGCCCATTTATTTAAACGTCTCGTCTGGCTGTCCATAAAGTAGCACAACTCCACAGTGACGGGCAAAGGGTCGTGGACGCTTCCTGTCCTCAGAGGTCATAGCTGCCCACTTCCCGCATTCTTCTTCACTTCGGAGCCAGAACAGACATGAGGCTTAGCGGGTGGAGTGTCTTTTTAACTCAATTTTTTAAGTAAATCATTATCTTTTTTGTTTTTTATTAGTTGAACAGAGTGTCAAGGAATATTTGATTACTTATCCTTGACTTCTTGTTTTCCTGAAGAGTAAAGACAGTGTGAGACAGACGCCTATTTCCTTTTGCCATACTTAAAATGGGAAAGACAGGAAAACATTCAAAAGAGGCAGATGTGTGCTAAATTTATAATCAAAGAAATTGCTACAATAAAATGCTGTCCATAATGAGCTTGCCTATATCTAGAGTTAGAGCAGTGTTAGAGTTAAGAGCATAAAATCCTAATATTTCAGGAATAAGGTAGAAATATTTTGAGAATAAAGTCAAAATATCTCAAGAATAAAGTCATAATATTAACAGAATAAAGTCAGAATATTACGAGAATATAGCTGTATGACGCAAAATTCAAAAGTATACAGGAATAAGGTCGTAATAATTTGCGAATACATTAATAATATTATGGCTTTATTCTCCTACGAATTTATTCCCATAACATTCTTGAAATGTTATTATTTTTATTTTCTTAGCTTGACCCTAGTACTCCATTTGGCAAACAAGGCTGGACAAACAATAATGTTGATCTTGTACACATTGAGGAAGCCATTATGAAAAGTAAACAAACGCTCCAAAGCCTTTTGCTTGGGGACTGCAACATTTTTAAAAATTATTTTTCTCTGTAGGTTTATACTGCTGCAGTTAAATAATAATTTATTCTGGATCTGTGTACACATCTGCTCCATCTCAATAAATGTGAAAACAAACTGATTGCCCTTGAACACCTCATGAGCTGTAGTTCATTCGGTGTGTCTGCGTCCTCAGGTACGAGAAGGTCCCCGTGATTCTGGTGGGAAACAAGGTGGACCTGGAAAGCGAGAGGGAGGTGTCGTCCGGCGAAGGCCAAGCCCTGGCAGAGGAGTGGGGCTGCCCCTTCATGGAGACCTCGGCCAAAAGCAAAACCATGGTAGACGAACTGTTTGCAGAAATCGTTCGGCAGATGGACTACGCCGCCCAGCCAGACAAGGATGACCCCTGCTGTTCCTCGTGCAATATACAATAACCCCCCTGAGGGGTCTTTTGACTTACAGGAGGCAGACTCGTTCTTAGACACACACACATGCACACGTCAGCTACATTTAGGACAAATTCATGTTTGAATGCAATTGATATCAGCTCAGCGGAGCATAGAAACTCTCTGACACTATTATTAATAAAGTATTAATAAAGACAAGTGAGTAACGCATACATCTTGGAGGAGAAAAACAAAGGATATGCCACAAGAGAATTTGAAAAACGATAAAGTGGAACATGCCCTCGCCTTATGTTAGTTTCTTTGTTGTTTGTTTTGATCTTTTCAGGTATAGAGGAGATAGATCCTCGGCAAACAATCACAGACTGCAGACTTTCCCCACAGATCCATTTCTCTTTTTCCATGACTTGACTCCACATCAATCCAATAAAGCTTTCCTGAAAACCAGCCGTTTCAGATATTTCAGAGTACTAGAGATGCTATATGTTAATTCTTTTCCTCCAGTTTAGTTTGTGCGGTGGCTGTCGGGAGGTTTTTCTACTCATCACAGGGCTGAAATACAAGGGTGACCAGAAGGCGCCTCCATTTTCTAATACTTTTTTTCAGTTGATCAAAACAGCATTGGAAAGAAAAATGGGTAAGTCTGTTTTTCCCTTTTAAGAACACATGCAGCCATCTCTTACATTTTCTCACATAGCGGTCTTTCACATATTGTGTGATGTTTTCTTTTCTCCTCTCTGGGAGACTCTGACAGCAGATTGCTGTGCAGTAGTGTAACTAAATGCTTCATTCTGATGGGACAAAGAGTATTTTCATTCTTTGAATTTCCACCAAAGACTATCACCACGCACTTGATTCAAGAATGATTGGCGCTCAAGGTGAAGATGCCAACTTTTCCTTCCCCCCTCGGCAATCAGTATGAAAAAGAAGCTCTTGAGAGTTGCAGCATTGTTTCTGTGCTGAGAGGATTCAGACTCATGTTGATGAGTAGTAAAATGAGGAGCTTGACAACAATAACGGTAGTGTAAATATTTTGTATTGGCAGTGCCAGCTCAAACAAAGACTCTGACTCAACACAAGGATCGTATGCATGGCTAGAAACCAACGACAAAAAATGAAAGGACTCTTATTGTTTGAGGTGGATCTAGGTTGTGGAAATGTGCAAATCCAACATGTCTGGATCTGGACACTGTTCAAGCTGTACATTTGTGTTGGGCACGGGGAGCAAACATTTCCCCCGTGTGGCCATTTTCATTGTTGATTTTCTATTTTTTTATGTAACCATCTAATATCTATCCCTCTACAAATTGTGACACTGTTACATTTGACAAATGAACAATAAAAATGCTTTCAGCACTCGAGTTGAGCTCTGACAGTCTTTATGTAAAGTAAAATGAAGCGAATGACTGGACACCTTCACTTCGAAGAATGCTAATTATATGCTGTATAGTGTATCATGCATTCATAATCAGCCACCCTTTGAGGTTTTTCTGGGATACAGTAAATCTTGTTGACAGTGTTAATGGGGAAATATTTTGAGCATCTTATATATATATATATATATATATATATATGTATATATTGAAATGTGATGATTGGGGAAAAAATAAAAACAGGAAAACAATTTTTATGCTTTTAATTTCAAGTACAGAGATTTTTATATATTTAGACAGGAATACCTGATTCAAACTCTAAAAATAATTCTGTCCTTTTATTAATTCATTACTTAATTATCAATGAATGGAAGAAGAGAGGGACGGTTTAAGCTCATTTTTTGTATTTTAAAGTGATCAAATGCCCAAAGCTAACAATGCTTAAAAAAGTTAGAAAATCCTTACATTGGTTTCTTGCCATTATACTTATGACCACAAGGTGGCCCCTCATTTTTTCATGCAGTATTAAGCTGGAGATGAATATCACGTAGGTACAGATGTCTGGGGTTAAAAAAAAAAAAAAAAGATGGGGGGGAATGGGGGGGGATACAAGGTAGCTTGGAAAGGTGTTGAATCCATTTATTTTTCCAAATTTGTATAGGCATGGGAAAAGAAAACATGGAAAAAAATGATTGGATTTTCATCCTTTGTTCAATGCCTGTTGTCTAAATCTTGCTTCCATCCATTCATCCAGGTTCCATATTTAAAACCTGACTGCTAAGGTCATATCTGCTGTATTACATATCAAACATCTTTATTTATACTACTAAGCCACGATATTCATCTTCATAACAACCCATGGCAACAGATTGTGGATTTGTATTTACAATATATTTTATATTTAAGAAGAAAATTACAATGTACTTAGGCTTTAGATTCATCATCCAGGATGAATCTAAAATTACTCAAATCTTTACAGGTGAACTTAATGTGACCTTCTCTAAACTTGTATGTATTTTATGAACTCTTCAATGTTTCAGTACTTTTTCCACAACTTGCTGGAGGGAGCTTAATGGCAAAATTCCCAGCCATTTGATTCATGAATCAAGCAATAAATACCTGGTTTGATCAGAACTAGTATTTAGTATTAGTATTTATTTTAAAAATATACTTTTCAATTTCAACTCTTTTTGCTCATTTGATTTTCTCACAATAAAATAAAAAAAGAAGCTTATTGCTGACTTTATTTTTCACCACTGTTGCACTTTATACACCCCTATAAGACAGACGTCTCTTACCTGACAGTGAGAGAGGTCTCAGCGGGGATCATTAGTTTGTGCTTGTGGCATCACTCAGTCTGCTGCAGGATCGTTTGCACTGGTGGCAGCACATAGTCATATAAAGCACAAACACCCCCCAGCGACTAGTGAGGAGGCTTAATGAGAATAAACTACCAGATGCATACAGAGTTCAGCCTAATTGTGCAGTTTCATCTTGTTACATTGCTCCATTCTCCCCTCACATCCATGCAAAGTTAAAGGCAAGAAAAACTTTTGAAGTTCTTGATACAGTGTCGTGAGATAATTAATTTACAGAGGGAGGGGGGAACAAAAACTAAAATCAGCTTAAAAGCAAATCCCTGAGCATCACAGCTTAGGTTTATGAATTAAATTGTTGCTGACTCACTGTTACCTGTTCTCAGCTCTGTAAGCCAGCAGCTTGGAGGCTTAGAGATGCAGCAGTGACAAAACAATCTTTTTGTTATCCTCTGCATCAACTGTGTGAAATGTCAGTTTGAAAAGGGTGAGGAGTGCTGCATGAGTCATCATCCCCATCTGCCCCCTGGTTGGGGCAGTGTTGTCCCCAACCCCGCTTCCCCTCCAAAGAAATCTGCGTGGGAGACATGCAGCAAAAACGCAAAAGCAAAGGTCACATCCGAAATGTCTGCTTCTGGCTCCAGGGTGCACGAGTTCACGAGACTGTCTTTCCCATGGACCAGAGGAACACACTGCAAGCCCAGCACTTTTGAGGATAAAAGGAGATTCCAGTTCACACAGCAAACAAAAA
This sequence comes from Gambusia affinis, assembly GCF_019740435.1. Classification (NCBI taxonomy): domain Eukaryota; kingdom Metazoa; phylum Chordata; class Actinopteri; order Cyprinodontiformes; family Poeciliidae; genus Gambusia; species Gambusia affinis. The sequence goes on from NC_057878.1 coordinate 14,875,470, forward strand.
GAGGGCTTTAAACAGCTTTAATCGCCTCATTGATCTGTGAAGCAATAAACTCTGTGAGAAAATTTGGCTTTTGCGTCTGTTCAGGTCAGAGGAATGGTGAAAATCAATCAATACAATGCGGAGTACAGTAGAGTGCTATGAAAAAGTACTTTCCCCCTGTACAGGTTACTTGTTATCTTGTTTTGTTTTGTTTTGTTTTGTTTTGTTTTGTTTTGTTTTACAGTCAAATATTTCAGATTCAAACATTTTAAATTCTGATAAATACAAAATCCAGTCATAAATTGGTTGATTCGGGCAAACCTGGCCATTAAAGCAATGATTGGTGAAGAGTCTTTTACACTTTGGAAGAATTGTGTCCCACTCTTCTTTGTAGAAATGGTTTTAATTCTGCCACATAGTCCATGGGGTTTCATGCTTGCCCACAGCATCTCATACCATACCATACAATATTGTAAGAAATGCTTAACTTTGTTTTGCTCAACTCTAATTTTCATTCTCTCTGCAGGTTCTGCTTCCTTGTTCACTACGCTTTTCTGTTTGTGGTTTGTTTTGAGGATCTCTGGAGATTTTGTAACTTTTGTTCCCATGTTTGAGGGTATTTTGCTCGTTCTTGTTTATCCCTTTGCTTACCTTGCGGTAATCATGCTGAATCTACTTGTTATGATTATGAGTTTTTAAAATATTCTCAATATTTAAGTCAGTAGGTCACATCCAGTTGCCCTGGTTGCCCCAAACTATACCCTCTGATTGTGATAGTAAGGCACCAAGAAGGGTATTACTTATGTCACTCTGCCTCTGATTGCATTATGTAATCACTGTAAAGTGTTTACTGCTGCATTGCTTTTTCATAAGGGGTAGGAGGGCTTTTGACTCTGATTTTTCTCCACATCACTCCCTTCTGGGTGAATGTAGCTGCTCCAGAGACAGGAATAAAAAGACAAGGAGTGGTAAACTCTTTTTCACGTCCATCACTCACCCACCTTTCCACTGGCAGAGGGAAGCATCTCCTACGCATTTGCTGGTGTGGGACAGACAGGGGAGAAATCACACTTGGTGTCTTGGCAGCTTCAGAGGCCCTCTGGAGGCTTTATGTCGGAACTGAGGCAACAATGAGCATGAAACTGAGAAAGCTGCAGAGAGAAAGCGGAAAGCAGATCAGAGAAATGCTGGTTCGGATTAGTTATGTAAGCAATCAAGATCTAGTGCCGTGCCTTTGCTGATTGTTTGTTCACTTATGTAATAGAGGATGGAATTCATTTAACTTCACATGGTTCTCAAACGGATTGAAAAAGTCAGATTTTACTGTGAGAACGTTTAGATTCTGCGGCCGCAGTGCTATCTTTTCCATCCTGTCAATTAAAGCCACAAACACAAGCATCCTTTTTTTGGACTTTATGACATAGACCAAGACAACACATGATTCTGACGTGATACATAATTGTTTTTATCTGGAAACTGGAAAAGTGTGGTGTGGTTCATTTGTATCCAACTCCCATGGGTGAACTCAAGAAAGTCTACAGGGTTCTATTTCTACCGACTTTCAACATTTGGAAACTGAAAACCATACTTATTCTTCTTTGCAAAATCGTTCCAGCTCAGCCAGATTTGAAGGAAAGTTTTTTTGTTTTTTTTTTAGTCTTGCAACATATTATCTTGAAAGCCACCCTAAAACAAGAACATACTATAATCTAAACTATTCAACTAAATCCAGCCTGTACGTTCAGAGTTGTTGTTCTGGAAGAATCGAGTGTTTTACCACCTTTACCAGGTTTTCTGCCCCTTTAATTAACCCTTTTCATCTTTTATCATCCTTGACCAAGTGATGAAAAACATCTGAACAGCATGATTCTACCACCACTGTGTTTCAGCACTGAAACCCTTTTCATCTTTTATCATCCTTGACCAGGTGATGAAAAACATCTGAACAGCATGATTCTACCACCACTGTGTTTCAACACTGAGGATCTGTTCAGGATGATGTGCAGTGTTTGTTTCCTGATACAAGTCTCATTTTACATGTCAGTCAAAGGTTTGCTCTCATCTGACAGACCGGAGGAGTTTCTTCCATATTTTTTTCTTTGCTGCAATCACTTGTAACAACATTCACTTCAACAATATCATGTCATAAGAAGACTTGCATGATTATGTCCCCTCAGTTCAGCAGGGAGATCTGATTCTGCCAGCTGGGTTTTAGATGTCTGCAAATTCATGAAGATTCAGAATCACCATGAACCTCTTGACTGCCAAAGGATTTGTAAAAACAGGATCATAAGAGATTTTCTTACCTCTGTGAGTCTGCTAATGGCTATTGCAGTTGGATAAGAAAGGTTTCCTCTTATGGAAAAATTGCGAACTGAACTTTTACGAGGGAGGTAAGAAGGAAGGAAGGAAGGAAAAAAGGAGGAAAAGAACCAATCTCACATTTCTTTGCAATTAAGAAAAACGAGCAAATGTTTCTTCATCTCTAAACACAATGTGAACTATACAATGAAATAAAAAGAAACTTTAAATGAAACCAAGTTGCTTTATGTCAGCATTTTGAGATCCCCTTGAGTTTCTTCTATACTGCAAACGTATCAAAAGCTGAGAGAAAATTTAATTTAGACAACTTTGCTTTTTTTCGATGGAAAATATTCTGACTCAGAGAGAAAACATGTTTATCTCACCAAAAAGCTAAAAACTATGCATGTATTTGTATTACCAATTGTATTCGTATGGCACATATTCTCAAGTAAAACAGCTGGATAATACACCACACCTCTGACGAATAATCTATCGACACAAAAACTGTTAGTTTTGTTCTACATAAACCTCCAAGCCAAGATTACAGTTTACTTCAAGACATGCAGGGGATGCAGCAAAAGATGGTGGCAGCATCAGGCTGTGGGAATTGTTTTTTTTGTTTTGTTTTTGTTTTGTACTGTTACATACTGTCAAAACAGAGGGTAAACACAAAGTGTGACATTTCCCTCCATACTGTCACTGATAATTACAATTTTATATTAATCATGACAGAACATCATCTCTTTAGTAAAGTCAAGGCTCTTTTTTTCTCTCCTCACTCTTCTGTTTAGCGGCAAATTGGTATGAAATTGACGTCACGTGTCGCCATGTTTTTTTGCAATGATACCCGGTTATCAGGCCCTGTGACAGCCATGACTCTGCTGGTTTGCACCATCCCTCCCTATCCACTGCACATCGATGCTGCATCTACTATGAAAAAGGCATGCAGCATCAGAGTGTGGGCTGAAAGCAGTTCCTCTTTCAGGGACTACCAGCCGAAGTGCATGGAGGGAAATATACAGTCTTTGAAGAGAACATCAAAATGTCTGGAGCGCATGAAAACAGAAGACAGATAGGCTGAACATGTCGACTGCAATTAGTTTTTACTGAAACATCTTTATTTCTCTGGTTTCTTTTGCCTTTTACCCATTTTAAATGTTTCACTCAAAAAAATTGTTTCTTATCAAACAAAGAAAACTCAGGTAAATTTAAATACTGATGTTGAAAGAGTGATTTCATTTATTAAGGTGGAAAAGCAGCCCAAACCAGCCCAGAAGTTTATGAAAATAAAATTTCCTCTTTGTTAACTCTGATCAATCTATGTTTTTGGAAAGCTTAGTTCCTGATTACTACCAGAAGGGCCAAGAAACACAGGTTTCAAAAGACAACATGTCCTCTAGTGGGAACACTGCTAATGAAAAAGAAAGAAATTGCTTTGTTGATTTTGGTCTGAAAATTGGATAGCTACTCTGGTTCAATTCTGTTTAGCTATGGCGCCATCTCTCGGCCACGCTCAGAAACACACAACAAAGCTGCTTGTCTTGATGCACAACCATCAGCCGGCCTCTTAATTTAAAACAAGAGTTTAAACAATCTGCATTTGGTCAAGTTTTCTTCAGATTATTTTCATTTGCGTGGAATTCTGAAATTATTTAATTTTAGGAAAAAAGGAGCCCGAGCCACTTCCAATACACATCATTACACTACAAAAGCCTTTCACCTCCTTTAAGTCACAGCCATCTGTTATTACCCAGTTTGATCAGAAAGTCACCCTGAACTCCTGCTAAACGTCTTCAGATTTCCTCCATTTCTTTCCATCACAACCTCTTATCCTTAGATGTGTTATGCAGTACCAAAAGAAAAAAAATTCCTGTCTGAAAAACATAACAAACTAAAAGAGGAACCACATTTTTTTCATTAAATTAACCCTGTACAAAGACCTGTATGCAGGAAACACAGTGACCAGCAGTATGTCTTTTATTTTCTTTCACAAATATACGCAGATCGAGCTTTAAAGCTTTCAATTCCACATTCCTTCATGATACAAAATATATATTTCTAATCTATCTAAATGAAATCAGAGTTTTCATAGAAAAAATATTAAGGAGTAGAGGAATTACTTCATTTAAGGCAGCATTAGTGATGAGGGCAGCTTCCCCTTGTGATTTAGTGAAAAATATTTCAATAAATCACACGTTATCTCATTCAACAAGACATTTGTGATGCTTTAAAAATTAAAGGTTGGTCTGTTTCCTTCTGCACATCCCACTGGACCTTAAAAACTTCTTTATGCTGTTATAAAACACTTCTGTCACTGAATTTGCACAATGTTTTTGAAACAGCTGTTTTCTGTTTAATGAACATAAAATTTAAAAAAAAAATAATAATTCTAATATTGAAAAAGCCTATAACAATGACAAAATGTCAAACCAGAGTCTGAAAAGTGGTTCACATCATTAGAAATACTATGTAGAATGGTATTGCTACCACAAAACGGAGAATTTTAGCTGGATTTAAGTCTGGAGTTTGACTAGGCCACACCAATGTCGTCATTCTATTGATTGCCATTCCGAATGGCCTCCTTGTGTCCTTTCTGCCATCATTCTGCTGTATAACCCAAGTGATTGACAGACATTCTTCTTTAGGATTTCTGTGACCTCCTGTGTAAGTGATGAACTTGCTTCTTGAGTAGTTTTGGTAAGTTTGACACCTCTGGGATAGACAAAGGCTTCAGGGTCCTGGCTGTAGGTCTCTATGAGAAAGGTTGGACTGATTGGACAGCAGCAACCACCCAAGTGGTAAAAGAGGTGGGAGAGCGAAGTGAGCAGGGGGTGGACCACTGATAGGGTGCCAGTCAGAGTTAAGCACTGGTAGAGATAAAGGCAACCTGGAGCGTCCTATCACCATCCTCATCATCCTCCTACTGAAGCATTTAGCACATTCTTTGCATTTAAAGGGAGGATGAAAATATCTCAGTCTGTACGTCAGCAGGATGAAAACAACAAAAACATTGATGAAAAACTCTTAAAAATCGTGAGCTTACATTCTCAAAACAGCAAAAATAGTCTTTGACACCTTTTTACACATGATTTTTAAAAGACAAAACTTCTCTTCTGAGAAGGATATTGTAAGATTCTTTTTGAAGATGGAGATTATCATCAACAAATATGCAAATTTCATGAGTCAACATCAGCCAGGTCCTAGGAATGGTTTGTTTCTGGGATGTGAATGAAGTTGAATGAATTATCCGCTATAAATGCAACATCAGAAAGGAATGGTGAGGAAATGTTGCTTGGATGGTCAGCACAGCAACACAAAGTAACCCGCAAACAGCATCAGGGTCAGCAGTTTCTCTCAGTTTGACCTTCCCAGCATATTTTTGAGATAACTCAGTCGCATTCGGAGGATCAAAGGATGCCTTGCACAATTCCATATTTTGTAAAACATGCTGCTCACACAAATTGACTTGCTTGTCTGTTGTGATAAAGCTCTACACTGCTATTGTTCTGTAATTTTAGTCCAACACCTTTGAGGAGTTTTAGAAAAAGTCTGAAAATGTCAACAAATTATGTTGCATAATTTCACATAAAAATAGTTTGTAATAAATGAAAGATGCAGAAAATGAATAATTCTGCATCTCTGTGAAATTGTTTTTTGTTTTTTTTTACTTCCTCCTGCATCTTTCTTGCTGTGCTGGTGGTAAGATTAGTAGTCCAATTTCATGGGCCAGTTCCAGTTTTGAATCCAGCAACTAGTATTTTCTTGTTTTTGGCTAATATGAATGTCAGTAATTTCTTTATCTAAATTAGGTGTTCACTTTTCTTTCCAATTTTTTTAGTAGTGTAGTTATATAGTAAATTAAACTATAAAGTTCCTCAACACTGTAAACAGCTTGAAAAGTAAAATAATTATATTTTATCAGATTTTATCTTAATGGAATTACATGGTTTGTCAACCTATTTGGGGCCACTTTTACTCGAGACAATTACTAATCATGACCCCCCCACCAAATAAATTTTTCCAAAATGATCAGTTCAACTGCAACAAATGTTGAATTTGATTTAAGCCTTTTTACAGGAGCGAAATTGATTGTGGAGGATGTTGTAAAACGTATGATTCCTCAAAGCAGTTCTGTAACAAAACAAAAAAAGTGTTTTGAGACAATTTTACAAAATAGGAAATTTATTCATTCACATGTCAGCAGCAAAAATTTTATTCACATGGGCACGTTCTGCACAATCATAGATAAAGTTTGTCTTCATTACAATACAAAATAAATCAACCAGCAAACAATTTGCCTCAGCTTTTTTTTTTTTTTTCTTAAAAAAACTCTTTATCAGGAATTGTTCTTCAAGGATCTTGACTGCATTGAAGTGCAACACCTGCACACATTCGGCTGCTGTTCCCAAACTATTTGAGTCGGTCCAAGACAGAAGAATCAATGATTTATAGATAAGGTGATCAAGTGAAATCGATTCTCTTCCAGTTTATACTGGACTGTGTATCATTGAAAATAAGTGGTGTGAGTTGTAATCCAATTTCTTTAATTTGTCATCCCTGAAACGAAGTATTTGCAACGTATAGTGAATATATCTTCAGCTTTCTCCAGCGTTCTTCTCTGGTGATCTCTGATCATATAAGTACTGTACATTGACAACGCAGCTCACATTTTATATTGGTTACCGTGAGTTTACAATGTAGGATCTATTTCTGACAAAATCTTAATGTTGAAATTTACAAATTTACAACATATTTATTAACATTTCTATCAACAGCTTCAGTGCAAAGATATACATATTGTACATCATAATAAGAAAAACAAATATTAACGCAAAAAATTGGCATAAGAAGTGTCAGAAGGCAGAAGTGTCAGAAGATCTTCTCTTCACTTTATCGCATTTCTCTGTCCCAACACAATCTGAGTTTGTACACAGGCTGCATATAAAAATAAATTCTGTGCAAAGTGTGTTTCTTCTTCAAATCCCTCCATCAGAGTGAGGGGTTATATGTCGCTGTCGTCTTTAACAAGGTTGGCCGTGTCTTTGAAACTGTCCTCAGTTGGAGAGAAGGTGCTGGGACGATCCTTCTTCGGAGGTTTTGCTGGAGGAACGAATGGAGACGGCTCCGGGGCAGAAGTGTTCTCGCTGCTTCCGCCAGGTCTCTCATCCTTCATCTGTAAAACGATGTGCAGTTTATTGCATTAAAGGTTTCTAAGTTAGCTTTTTAATAAAAGATTCCTGGATTCAAACGCACCTCGGAATATGAAGGGTTTTCAAATGTGGTGCTTGGCTTTAATTTCTGTTTAAACAAGCTCCACTTTGACATCTGGAAAAAAATTCAAGTCAAAATCACACTTTCTAGTTTATATAAAATAAATTAATTAGGATTTACATGGCGTAGGCCTTTTACCTGAACAGGAAGGCTGCAGACGGAAGATGTGTTGACAACACCTGAGCTCTGATCTCCTCGGTATGTCGGGTTCACAAACTTGTTCAGCTGTTCACCACTCACATTGACTGTCACCTGTTCAACGGGAAACAGAAGTGAGGTGTGAGGAGATAAAACAAAAAAATGTACTCCATGCTGAAAATGTCAAAGAATTTCTCTAATCTAATTGGGAAAGAGTTAATACTTGAGATGTCTACATCTATCGTTTTAAAATCCAAACTTTTACTATGGTTAAAAAAAAAAAGAAAATAGGATATTGTTAAAAAAGCTACATTTTCTACATCATCATGACATTTGACTTGACTCCGTACAGCTTTTCTGACAAAATTTTTTGCATCTTCCAAAACCCATGGAGCGAGTGCTGGAGGCATGTTGGAACAGGGATGCATCTAAAAGTTACAAGATTGAGGACTTAACTTGCACACAACAACATGAACACCCTCATTCCTCAGGGCGCTTGTCAGAGTTAGGGAAGGTATCCTGCATGTTCCTGTAACTCCAGCAAGAGATGAGAATCCAGGAGCTTCCTGTTGCCTGGCAACGGTGTTAACAGTTTTACTCTGTATTACTTGTGGAAAACAAACTCAAAGATAAGCCCATAATTATTTATACTACATCCAGATTTAATTATAATCTTCATTCAACCAAGTAGGGGTTTTTTTTCTGATAGAAAATGTGACAGCTTCTCTCCAATAACAGTTATATCCTGCATATAAATTGGCCACATTTTTAAATATTTTGGTATTTGGATTTTTTATCTTTGCTGATGAGCTCAAACTGTTAGATGCTTGAAGGCCCGCTTCCGATCTCACCAATATTTAGCTCCCTTCACAGATTCTCTGTCAGAATCAAGCCAAAAGGTAGAGATTGCTTCCAGTCAAAAAAATAATTCTGGTGAAATTAGGAGATTATTTTGAACTGAAATCTGCCATGGGCATGAATGTTGCCAGGCTTAACTGTAGCCATGATATTCAGCTGAAAGGGCATCCTGGGTACAGAGTATCTGGAGTACAACAAATACATGTTTGTTAAAAAAGAAACTAAAAAAATATTCATTAAAATTATTAAAAATAAATGTTATATGTGGTGTGGTGGTGAGTCATATATTCAATAGTTGTTGAACAACTGAATCAAAAAATAAACAGTAATCATGTATTTGAATACCTGTGTAGCATGAATGACGGCTGGATCACCAGAGACAGGTGTAGTGGCGTACAGTGGATTCTCAAATGTGATTGGCTGTCGCCCAGCATTGGTGGCAAAGTTATCATCCTAAAGGAATACCATATATGAAGTCATAATTCACTACAACTTAAATGCATCACAAACTGAAACTCTTGTTATCCAAATTCTGCTAATGTAAGCAGGTCTAAGGTGTTAAAGACTAAACTGTGTGAATGAACGCCACAAAGAGAAGTTAAAAAGTTAAACGATGGTAAAAATGTGTCTAACAGAAACAATATTAACTAAACCCCTTAGCTCACCATCTGCATGGCCGTGTCGATAACAGAAACACCGATGTGTGACGGTCCGAGGTCCACATTATCACCCGACCAAAACGTTACCCCATTCCCGGTGTCAGCTGACTTCACAAGGCTGCTGAGGCTGGACAAAAACAAAACAACTGAAACTGAACTCTGGTCCAGTTGCTTTGCTGCAAACGTCTGGAGTTAAACTAGAGCTTAAATTAAAGTGATTAAAAATGATGTGTACCTTGGTAGTTTAGGCATAGATGGGATAAAAGATCCTGTTCGTTTGTAGTTGTGGAAAACCCCAGCAGCTAGAGCTCCGGTAATTAAGATGACAATGACGGTCAGCAGAACAGCCACGGCTTAAAGACAAAAACAAGATTATAGAGTATTAAATAATTCAGATTCAGGATTTCTTCTTGTTTGCTTTCACTGGCGTGATAACCTGAAGGTGAAACGAAGGTAGATAATTTAGCAAGACATTGATCCCAAACACAAATCCAAGAAACCTTGTGGATTCAGAGTGTAGAATAATGAGTAAAGCACAAACTTTATTAATGCATATTTGCAAAAACACAAAATCTTACCAAGTAATTTTGGTCTAGTTTCTAGTGTAAACATTTTAGTATACTTGAAATAGGACAAAAGTAACTTCCAAGTAACTTTTCGGCAAGAAATAGGAGTTTGTTTTAAGTAAATAATTTCTTAATGTTAATGAAAAAGTACATGTTTGTTGCTTTCCCACCATGTGCCATTGAATGCAGGACTTCTTAATAGAAAACAAGGTTTAATACTATATCATACAGCTGCATACATGATATTAAAAGTTAAATGAAAATTGTGTTGTACCTGTCCCAGCTGGTGCACCTCTAGACTTCCCCATCTGACAGTAGCTGCCAGTATAGCCATATGGACATCTACAAGATAAAGATAATAAACAACATAATTAATAATTAATAGGCAAGGACAAAGCTCTGTCCATATTTGAAGACAATTTAATTCCAGACATTTCTAATAAAAACAGACTGAAACAAACAAACGGCTCCTACAGCTAAACTCACTTGCACTTTGGCAGACCCCCTTCATCGGTGTAGCAGGTTCCACCATTCATGCATCTACATGCAAGAGGCATTGCAACAGGAGCCTCAATGGCTGCAGAAGCAAGAGCCGAGCACACACAGTGGATGAGCAACAATAAAGTCACAAGACTCAACACAAAACGACACACACGAGCAGCCAAGCGGCACGTGTCAAGAATGGGTGTATGAATGCAAAATAAGACGCCACATCGCTGCGCACACAAGGCTGAGGATGGTAAGAGCAATCCGGGCGCTGGCGTTTACCTGCGTCGCATTCTGTTGAGTCAGCATTTAGTGGAGGGGAGCCTTGTGGGCAGGCACAGGTGTAGCCCCCAGGCCGGAGGAGGCAGAGGTGACTGCAGACGTTCTTACATGGGTTGGACACTGACAACGACAGCAGAACTCATGTGCTACTTTGTGTTGATTTATTACAGAGAAACTCAATAAAATACAATTATGTTTTTGGTTAAATTGTGATAAGATTTTATGTTGACGCTTGCAGAAAGAAATATAGCTAATTTAAGTTGAGTAAGAAGTTGATAAACCTCTGTGTATTTGTTTTGATGTTCAGACCTGACTGGTTGTGCCGGTACTGCTGGTAAATACGGACTTGTGTCAGCCAGGGGTTGATTGTAAGGACCTTGACTTTATTTCCTTGCCCAAACTTATTTGTCTTCCACACTTCTCCTTTGTCTTTAGTTGTCCAGTACACGTTTCCCTCAAAGACATCCAGACTGTAGGGATTTCCGATATCTGGAACACAGAAAACAAAACAAAAAACATTTATTCATCTAGTAAACTTGAGTTTGCCATGATATTTGATCAATAATGGTAAGCTTCACTATTCTGACCTCCTGATATGACAATCTTCCTGTCTGTCCCATCAGGCTTCATGGACTCGATAATGTTTTCTTTGGAGTCACACCAGTAGATTCTGTTTCCATTCACGTAGTCCAGAGCCAGCCCAGTGGGCCATCCCAGGTCTTCTTCCTTTACCAGGACCTCTCTGTGCTGTCCGTCCATCCAGGCTGCCTCAATTTTGGGACTCTGTCCCCAGTCAGTCCAGTACATCATCCTGCTCAGAGACAGTCACAAAGCAACCTGTCTGTGACCACAAGGTGGACACAAACACCAAATTTCTGCCATGCAAACACTTTGTACCCTGATGACGGATTGACAATGATAGCTGACGGCTGATCAAGGTCAGTGTGGACCAGCCACTTCCTGTATCGTCCATCCAGTTTCGCCACTTCAATTCTGTTGGTCCCTGAATCCGTCCAGTAAATATGTCTGTGGAGAGAGATTTAGGAACACTCAGAATATATAAACAAGATAAACTGTAACATCTCTAACTAAAACATGAAATCATAATTATGTTTGGTTACCTGCCAACCCAGTCTACAGCGATGCCCTCCGGTTTGGCAATGTACCGCAGGTTCAGATCCACTTCTTTCACTGGGTTGCTCCCATAATCATTGAATGTGGTCATGTAGGCACGCTTGATGGAGCCAAACTGGGAACCCCGACCAAGAACTGTCCAGTAAACAACACCTACAGACCACAAAGGAAATGTTTTTCACCTCCTGACGTTTTGTGATCTTTCCATTTACTGTATGTTCAAAAGCAGAGGCATCCAACTTCAGCTCTTGGGAGCGAATGTTCAGTAGCTGTTTGATGCTCCAGCAATTCTTCAGGTGTCAACGTTGAAGGACAATGATAGACCAGGACTGAAGCTGGAGACCAGTGTTGTATAAAAACAGACTTACTGAGGCCTTCGCCCTCTGGGTCCCACAGGTAATCCAAGGCATGAATGTGCTCGGCATTGTCCACATAGTCCGAATACTGCTCAGAGGACAGATTGAAACGTCGAATACGAATGTTGTCCGGCAAGAGCAGGACTGGAGGATTTCCTGCATAGAAATTGATTTGGGGTAGACATTTTCTTATCATCAGAGAAAGCACAAGAAATGTTTATTTTTTGGCAATTGCTTACCTTGCGCAGCGCATTCAGTCCCATGCAGTTCACCGAAAGACACAAAGCCTTCAGCACAGAAACATTCGTAGCTGCCTTTTGAGTTCCTGCAGTCCTGAGGACAAGTTCCAAATACCTCACACTCATTCACATCTGACCCCAAGAGAGGAGGAGACAGCAAGAGTCAAAACTACAACTTCATGTTTCAAACTTGGGCTGAGTAAACATGAACGTGTTCTCCACCTTCACAGGTGTGTTTCTCTGTGGCTCTGGGCTTGTAACCGGGTCTGCAGGAGCAAACGAAGCCTCCCTGAGTTAGGTCGGTGCAGTTGTGTTCACACATGTTGGCACTGCATGTGTGTCCATGGCCCACATCTGAAAAACAATTACCCGAAGGTGTGGTGAATGTAGAGGCCAGCAAGTAGCGTGAAAAGGTTCTAGCAAATGCGTAACTAAAACACATTTGATGCCAAATGATATTTGGACACATTTTGCAAAAGAGAAAGAATTCTTTCTCTTTTGCTAAAACCTTTCCAAGGTAAGTCAACGTTAAATTTAATTTACTTTATCTCGTTAAATGAACATTACTAAAATCTAAAGTCGCTAAAGCTTGTCTAGTGCAGCAATATTGCAAATCTGTTATAAAGATACATGTAAAACGAATAAAAGGCATTTTTACATTTTATGTTGCTTCATATTGTAACTTACGGCAGCCGAGCTCATCCGACTCGTCTCCACAGTCGTCATATTCATCGCAGGCGTACTGCAGAGGGATGCACTTTCCATTACTGCATTTGAACTCCTCGTCGTCACAAGGACCGTGTGTGGGCTTTTGACCTACATGAAGGCAATGAGAAAAACAAAAACATGAATCCAGAAACTTCTACTTTTGTTTGAATGCAAACATTTAAACATTGTAGCTTAAAAGAATAAAGTTGTCAGCTACGCCAGCCATCATGAAACTGTACTCACAGTTTTCCTGTCTTTCATCCGAACCGTCCCCACAGTCATCAATGGAGTTACACAGCTCAGGGCTGTAGATGCATCGGTTGTTGTCACATCGGAAACGGAACGGAGCCTCACACTCGATGTCCACTACGAACAGAACCAAAATGCCTCACATTAAAGTTAGCAACGCATAAAATAATTTCTCCAAACCACATATATATATATTTAAAAAAAGAATTAAAATTAAACTTTCATGTGATGTTTTATTTTACTCAAAAGCACCAAAGAGCTACACTTTGGTCTTTTTTCAATGTTATTTCTTACAGCAGAGATGCAGCTCCTCGTCAGAGTTGTCTCCGCAGTCATTGTCTCCGTCACATTTCCAGTGAGGCTGGACACAAATATGGTTCCTGCATTCAAACAGGAAAGGCGGGCAGTACGTGCCGTTGGGAAAGCGGGTCGCTGGAAGAAAGAGTATTTCTGTTACACCACGATATCTGTTGTAATATCAGAATAGATTATTTTTAGGCTTTCTTTATTTGGTTTGTTGAATAAATGCAATATTTTATCTATTATTTTGTTTTTGTTTTGTACTTGTTTTGTTGTGCCTTTCTTATTTCTGTCAACTGGAGTCTCATCTCCAGTTAAAAATTGCTTAATTTTCAAGTTTCATGTGAAAACCTATAAACTATTTTTTAAAACTGTATACAGCTTAACTCTGTCTGATTTCATGGAGCAGTTCTGCTGCTGCATACACTGAAGGCTGGAGTTGAGTCATGAACAAATATAAAAGTGGTGAAAGCAATTTTGCTAGACTTTCAACTATGCATTAAATTCTGCAAAAAAAAAAAAAGAAAAGAAAAGAAATAATGTTATGTGACACTCACGGCATGATGTCTCATCCGTGTAGTCCAGACAGTCGGCGTTGCCATCACATTTGAAACGTTCAGCTATACAGTGTCCACTGGTGCACTGGAAGTAGCCAGGGGGACACGTCCGCAGCTCTGCTCAGCAAAAACAAAAACAAAAGCATCAAAGTGACAAAAAGCGTTAAGTGAAGTTCTATTTTACTCCATAAAAGTTCTTGGGATGTGAGATGAAGTGTTCATGTTCTACACCAGTTTTCTGTCCCATTCGCAGTGTACAATAAGTTTGCTTGCTTTGCGGCAGACTGCATCAATCTCCTCCTCAATAACCGGCTGTTGGTGGTCCAGCTCGTCTGGCCTTCAGACTCCAAGTTTTATTGCTTCTTTGTTTAGCGCGGCCCTTCGTTACTCACATACAGCCAGATCCCTGGCAAAAACAAAGAGCCTCCACTTACCGCAGTCCCTTTCATCCGAGTTGTCCTCGCAGTCGTTGTCATGGTCACAGACCCAACGGTTGGGAACACAGCGCAGGTTGTCACAGCGATACTCGCTCTCGGTGCACGATCGTGGCACTGGGAGAAAACAAGGAAACAGAACCATGGCACCACAAAACTTTATTAACATTAAAAAAAATATTTTGCCAGTCTGCAAAAATCCATTTTAAGTTTTTTCATCATCTTCAAACTCAGTCTTACACTAATGCATCAAATGAGCTGGATGTTATATTTTAAGTTAATTACAAGTTTTTTGAAACCTTAAACCTGCAACTGCAGCATGTTAAGGTTTATCGTCCTTATTTAAAAAGCTGTGTTAGACTTATTAGCTGGGTTGTTTAACATTGCCAAGGACAAAAGGTACAAGACTCCTTCATTCCCTCCTTTTTACACATAGAGGACATCCTGTTTCTCTAGGTGCTGATAAGACACCTTTCTCACTGCTACACACTGAAGCCTTTCAAACATCTCCCCAGATATTGGATTAAATATCTGCAAAACTGCACTTTGCCATCAGCATCCTTTCTCACTCAAACAATCAGCCCAGCAGGAGCTATAGAACAGCACATTTTGCAAATATACTTTTTACATAAGTTTTTATGAGATTATGCAAATTTTATTGCAAAAGTTTCAAATAGTTTTTTAATTGTTTTCCGTTCCAATCCTATATAGGAACTTTTGTTTGGTTGATTTGTGGAGCTGCATTAAGATCAGTTAAAATCTGTAACCATTAGAAAATATAAACTGGATTATCACAGTTTGTAATCACTAATAGCGTCATTAGACAAGACTACAAACAAAATGAAATGTAGAATTCAATCTGCAGGCAAAAAAAAAACTGTGAAATGTTCTTTTTTGTACTTCCCTGTGTTTGTTCTTAAAATTAAAAAAAAGGTAAAGGAGGTGGTTGAATGTTCAACTCTGATGTAGGAAACAAACAAAATAAAATGTAAAAAGTCTCTTTATTCTTAAAAATTCTAATAAGAGACAAAGTCTCAAATGCTAACCTTTTTTCAGCCACTTTCATGTCTCATGCTTATATACTTATCAAGATTTGGAAAATTACAAAATTAAATTTAGTTTGTCTTAAAAAGTCTTGAAAAGACGTTTTAAGACCATGTAGAGTCCTTGATCCCCACAAGATCCGTCACACCTGTCTAAATGCTGCTGAATGTGTGTGTTTGCCACAGAATCACTCACTGCAGCTGCGTTCATCTGAATTATCTCCACAGTCATCAGCTCCATCACATCTCCATCTCAGCGGGATGCAGCGGTGATTGTCGCAGCGGAAATCCCCGGTAGGATCGCAGGTCACTTCCTCTGAAAGGACAGAAGAGGTTGCTGTTTTTCCTGCCCATTGCAGCTCTCTGAATAGATATTATTTCTGTGAAATGCCAGATCTGAAAAATTTAAAATATTGATTTTTTGACTATTTTCCTGTGACAGACTAGCGACATGTCCAGGGTGTACCCCACCTCTCGTCTGAAACGGTGTGAATAAAATGGATGGATGGATGGGTGGATGACTATGTCCCTAATCAAAGGGCTCTTTAGATTCCCAGATTTAGACTTGAAAATTTTACAGGATTAATTTCGCAATCTTGAGAAAGTTTTTTTTTTTTTTTTACGTAGGGAGCATATGGAAATAATCGGAAGTATTTAAGGCATGATACAAGCAAACCAAATGCCTACTGTTGCATATTTGTGCAGCTGCCTCATGGGGGAGCTGCACACTGAGATTTAATGTTTAGGACTGTCCTATGTTTTCTCAAATTCAATGATAAACAAAAATAAAACTTAATCCAATAACAGAAAATAAAATACTGAAGAACCCAAAAAATAAATATATAAATAAATAAATAAACGGACAGATGCATTTTCATCATATTATTGTTTAATAAATGACACTGAATTTTGATTAACTCCTGATATGTTTACATTGTTTAAATGAAAAGTTAGAGTAAACGTATATTTTAATATATATATTTTTTTTTAATTTGTCTCTGGATTTTTCAGGCCAAGAACTGCACATTTTCTGAGGAATGTTGTTGTTTTAAGCGTCTTAGCTGACCTTTGACTCCCTCGGGCATAACAAAAGGTTCCTAAACTTACCATATAAGATGAAACTCAGTTGTCAACATGGAACACAATTTACTAGAGAAACAATTCTGGATCTCAAACCACTTTCCTCCCAACAAGTCCATAAAGAAACAAGCGAGGTTCCCATCTCTTGGATTTAGAGTTGGACCAGTGGCTGATATCAAGGTGAACCCAGGTTTTAAAAATGCACCGTATTCAAAACTGCGAAAATTGCACCATCCTTTCAGTCTGTCTTACGTAGATGCAAAGTGCTAGAGAGAATTTGTTCTGTTGCTGCACGTTGTCACTCAGCTGGCTGAAAGAAGGCTGCTACAACTTTTCACCAGTTTTTTTCAATGTTTTGAATTCCTTCAAACAGGGCTGTTTTCTGCCACATATCATGAACTTTGTAGCTTTGTCAAAGCATTGCATCACCTCTATTTCTGAGGCAGAACCACACCACATGAAATGCATAAATGGTAGATGTACTTTTGAACAAAAAATACTAAAAGAAAAACAAACTCCTCCAAAAAAGCCAGACGAAATGAAAAACAATCGCACAAATTCAAAATGTAACTAAATTTACTTTAGGAAAACTAGTGATTTATTATACTAAGAAAGCACTGACAAATAGATATTTCTAGACTTGAAATGCCATTCATATTCATAAATCATTCAGAGCTAACAGAAGAATTCAGCGATGAACTGGAAGTTGCACATAGGAATAATATCCAGGCTTGTACTCTCAGCAGACGTGTCAGCTTGAAATGGAAGACATCTTATTTTTTAATTAAAACGCAAAGGTCTAAAAGGGAGGAGGGCAGAATGCCACAGACAGATGTGTGAGCTCTATTCATGCCAGTTCAGCGTCCGTCTGAGGAGGATAAGACTGCCGGAGACGAGAACCACAGAAGGAAGAGGAGTGAAACAGAGCTGGTCTGAGCTGTCTCTACCACACAGTGCCGGAGGGCGGAGAGGGGGGTCAAAGATAGCGCGGCGTACACGAGTCCTGCCCTTCTAGACCTCCACCTGGCCCATCCTCTGCATTCTTACAGGAAGATTAGCGCAGATCTCCCCTCCTGTGCAGGCATGGCACTAATGGAGTGAGGGTCTCTGATAAGAGATGGGAGGGCCGCAGCCGAGTGTATCTGGATCGCAGCAAGTACAAAGAGACATATATGAACCCTGCCCCCACGCAAGGACAGAGCACACATTCACATATATGTTGTCTCACACCAATGGACAGCTCATAAATCTGCGGTGCTTCCAGGGAGAGGTAAATTAAGGGGGAGGAAGAGTGATGAGACGATCTCCATCAGCACCTCCCTGCACCAGTTACACAGGAGGCTGACGGCTTGGCTAATTGCCGTTATTCACTCCTAAAGAATTCTCTAGAGTAATCTAAGATTGATAAAACAACAACAAATACAAAATAGAAACCAGGGAACTCAAGAAGAGCTCTCATTGTGGAAAGGGGGGTTGTTAAAGAGACTCACCACAGCTCTGCTCGTCGCTGTTGTCTCTGCAGTCGTTGTGGCCGTTGCAGATGGACCAGAGTGGGACACAGCGATAGTTGGTTTTGCAGGCAAATTCTGTGTGGTTGTCACATCGATACGCTGGACCCACTTAACAAAAACCAACAAGAGACAGTTAAGATAAAGGCCTAAGAGTTTTGTATTAAATACATAACAAAAATACATTGATTGTGAAGGTGAAAGAGAAAGAATTTGTGGTTTTCAAACTGTATCTATATAAACTGTCCTATATCTGGCGCCACAAGCCAGATATAGGACACAAAAAAATTTCACTTGCTAATATTTTGAAAACCTCTTGCTTCCCCTTCACAATGCACTACTTTCCTTATAAAGTCCTAATAAAACTCTAATGGGAAACAGAGAAGGACAAAGCAATGAGGTAAATTCTTGTAAGCTACTTACTGCACTCCTCTAGAGGCTCATCTGAATTGTCACCGCAATCATCATCAACGTCACATTTCCAGCTCTGTGGGATGCAGCGTCCGTTGCGGCACTTGAACTGTCCCGGGCGACAGGTCCTGGTGGCACAGTGGACAGGGTCCTCGTCTGACCGATCGCCACAGTCATCCTCACTGTCGCACTGCCATGACTCGCTTATGCAACGCTTATTTGCACACTGCCACTGATGGCTTTCACACTGGTGTGTAGCTGGGAGGAGCAAAGTCAAACAACAACCAGTCAGAGTCAGAAATATAAACAGGTTCATGTAGTTCATCCAGCGGCTAAACCACCTACCACACAGCACGGCATCTTCATCCGAACCATCGGGACAGTCCAGGTGGCTGTTACACAGAAAGTGTGAACTGGTACAGTTTCCATCGTTGCACTGAAACTGGCCCAAGCTGCAGTGGCGAATAGGACAGGTAGAGGGCTCATCTGAGCCATCCCTGCAGTCCCGCTGACCATCACATTTCCACCAGATAGGGATGCAACTGTTGACACAGAGGCAGGTCAAACCAGTGTGAACCAGAATATATTGAATAACACAAAACTAACAAGCTCTCCTTTTATTATCTGAAACATACACAATTACACGGTAATATGAACAAATTTGAAAGGTTAGTCCAAGCTCTGTGAAGTTATTATCAGTAATAGTTCCCCTTCCTATAGGGAAAATATGTCATATCATGTTATCTTGTTGTAAAATTAAGTAAATCTTTTCTGTTGGAGGAAAAGTTACCCTGTATCAATTTAACTTCACAGGCTTATAAAAGCCAGCCAAAACTGGCAATATATGTCTGACTAGCTTTCAGTCATCTATTACTGTCAGAACTTTTATTTTCAAACAATTTCTCTCACACAGTGCTACGTCACCTCTGCTCCAAATAAAAGTGTTTTACTGATCACAGCGGGATGAGTAGAAAAACATACTTTGATTGTCAAGTCACAGTTCTCAAAGAGATATCAGAATCAGATCAAATGTGTGTCGAGGTAAATGTCTACAAAATAAAAAAATAATAAATTCTCATTGATAAATCTTCAATAATTAAACTGTTTCTTGTTTGCCGGGCAATTTTATTTACAATAATATTAGGAAAGTAGGAAAGAGGTGTCAAAAACATCTAAAACAAAAGCTTCTGTTTGGTAGTTTCCCATTCAGTTTGGTAGAGGACCTCTGGTATTTTAAGTGCCACAACGCTCATAAAGAACTGCTGCGTGTTAAAGAAATGGTGACAAACCGTTCATTGTTTGCGCATCTGTACTGGGTGCTGGTGCACATGGGCAGGCATCGGGTCACACCTCCTATTTGAACAGCCAGGAAATGGTCGGGGCAGTCACAGGTGTGTTCTCGCCCCCCGTGACGGATTAGGCACAGGTGAGAGCAGCCCCCATTGTTCGCAGCACAGGGATTGTTTACTGTTAAAGCAGGGGCCACAGACAAACAAGGTCAGTTGACCACAGCTTAGTAAATAAAGACCAGCAAGTGATGAGAGCAATGCTTGTGAAGACTCACCAATCGGCTGGCGGTAAGGATGGTATACGTGAATGTCGAATGGCCTGTGTGTGGTGTTAACCAGGGCTTCTCGATCAGAACCATCGTACTTGTTGCCTTTCTCCACAGTGCGTGTGTTCCAGTCAGTCCAGTACACAGTGTCTTCAAACACAGTCAGTGCAAAAGGGTGCGGCAAGTTTCCATCATACACCGTGTGTCTGTGCTGACCATCCAAGTCGGAGTATCTGGAAAATAAATAGAAATTAAAACATCAACTAGAGTCTGTCTACTGCGAGAAAAAATTCACCAACTTCCTGAGGAACTTACTCAATGTAGTTGAGATGTGCATCTGACCAGTAGAGTTTGTCGTTGGTGTAGTCGATTGTGATGCCGTTGGGCCACTCTATCTTGGTGGTGATGATTGCTGCTTTGTTGGTTCCATCCATCCCAACACGACCAATGAAGGCTTTGTCTCCCCAGTCTGTCCAGTAGACATATCTAACAGGAATCAGAAGAGAGTAAAACTTACACCACTTTTGCACATATATGAAAACCCAGTCTCCATCAATATGTGTATGACTGGTAAAAATATCATGGCATCAAACATGAGTTAAATCTTTTTGACCACTTCCAGCAAAAAAATACTATCTGTATTTGTGCTTTGTATGAGGTTTTATCTTCATCCAATAAACTAAAGAACGCATATGCCCTTGCGATGCATAAACTAAACTCTGTTAATAACAACTTATTTAGAGTCCTAATTATACTTACATGTCTAATTGCTTGTTAGGTAATCAAAATGGCCCTGCCACCACCAAAGTAGCACCTTTCCTGTGTACTTTGTATAGCACTAATTTCACTGCCATAAAGGTTCACCAATTGTACAATTTCAAAATCGTAAAAATGTTCTATCATAAGTCTGGGCATAACACAAGGTCTATCCAACATCAAAACATTATTATTGACCTGCAAAATCTCCATCCATGGAACTTAAATATTATATCCTATCAAATATTGCGACCCATCTGTCCTGTGTGATTGGGACATTGCACCGATTGACATTACAATGATGATTGTGATTCAATATGTTGTACAGCACTAGTTATTTGTACTTACAAAAAGCAGACAAACGTATTATGACCATAATAGTCAACATGCTGCATTTTAATTGACTTTCTTTAAGTATTTAAATAATGTTATGAGATTTTGTCCAAATACTGCCTGCGGTAAATACTACAGCTTAATATAATAAATGCAAAATCAAATGTTACTGTTCGAAGAACACAACTTAATGAATGAATGAATGAATGAATGAATGAATGAATGTTAAATATTAAATGACTGAATTGCTCACCCATATTTGGGATGCAGAACAATACCCCTGGGGTTTTCAAAGCAGTAGGTGTTATTCCCATCAACACAATGTTCAGCCAGTTTCTTTACAAAACGGCCGTCCAGTTCGGACACTTTGAGGCAATCCAGGAAGCTGTCCACCCAATACAGTTTCCTTCCTATCCAGTCAACAGCCAGGCCCTCTCCATGCAGAACTCCACTGACCACCACCTCCCGGTTGCTGCCGTTAAAAGACATCCTCTCTATCACTCTGCGACTCACATCGATCCAATAGAGGCGTTTGTCAACACGATCAAAGTCTAGAGCGACCACGCTGGTCAGGCCCTGCAGAATAAGAGAATAGGCCTGCCCGTCTGTTGACAGGTTCCTCAGGTAATAGCGGTTGCTGAAGATGAGGTAGGGAGAGATGTTGCTGTTCTGACGGCAGCTGCGTCCATCCGGCTCTCTGAGAAACCCTGGAGAGCACTTGCACACGTAGGAGCCGACGGTGTTTTCACAGATCTGACTGCAAACGCTGGGTGTCTCTACACACTCGTTGACGTCATCGCATGTTTTGCCGTCAGACATGAGGCGGTAACCTGGACGGCAGGTGCAGATGAAGCTGGTGGGAGTATCAGTGCAATTGTGGTCGCAGTGGTGAATGGATGGGTCTGTACACTCATTGATACCTGCAGTTAGAGAAGAGGCAAATGATGTCAATTTTGCTGCACTACCTCCAGTTTCTTGCAGCGTCATAAAGTTTACCCACACTCGGCATCAGCATTGTTACATGGTGTAGTGACCACACAACATGCATCTTCAATGTTAAGCGGTAAAAGCTACAATTTGACACAAAGTTTCAAATTGTAGATTTTTTTTTTTATTCCATACTGATCAAAATTACACGCAAGTGTTTTTTAATTTCTCCATTTCAGCATTACAGAATCTTTTAATTTTTTTTCTGAAACACTTC
The DNA here is from genome assembly GCF_019740435.1 of Gambusia affinis. Lineage (NCBI taxonomy): Eukaryota > Metazoa > Chordata > Actinopteri > Cyprinodontiformes > Poeciliidae > Gambusia > Gambusia affinis. The sequence continues at coordinate 14,897,880 of NC_057878.1, forward strand.
ATAATGCATTAATCAATATTTGTACTTAACACTATTCTTACTGGGTACAGTAGTCTTGTGGCTACTCTACCCACTATTCTGATTGCTTATGTAAACTTCTAACAAGACTTTAGTAGTAAAGCAAACAGAATTTGAGATTTTCTACATTCAGCTTGATTACAACACAATTGTAGGCATTAAACTTAGGCTCCGATTTCTGAAGTATTGCCAGTATCTGTTTACACTCACCACATCCCTTTTCGTCACTGTTGTCGGAGCAGTCATCATTCCTATCACACACCTTCCTAAAGGGAATACAATGTCCATTTTCACATCTGAATTCTCTGGGGGGACAGGTGGGCTCAGGTGTATGGCAAATATGCTGCAGCTCATCAGACTCGTCCCCACAGTCATTGTCTCCATCACAGACAAAGTCGTTAGACACACAGCGGCCATTCTGGCATGTGAACTGGTGTGACTGGCAGGGCTGGTAAGTGCAACCTTGCTCATCACTGCTGTCTCCACAGTCGTTACGACGGTCACATCTGATTTTGAAAGATGACATCAGTTAGCCTCAACTTTTACACTGTCAGAGTACAAAGTCAATAGTTTTGAGGTTTTAAGTCCAACCTGTAGGAGCTGCGTATGCAGAGACCATTGCTGCAGGTGAACTCACTGATGCCACAGGATCTGCGGGTGCAGTTTTGATGTTCATCGAGGGCATCTGCACAGTCTGCATCTCCATCACACACCCAGTCACCTGGAATACACTTCCGCTGAGGTGGTTGGTTATTGACACAAGTGAACTCTGTGCTTGAACACGTGCGATTGGCTGGGGAAAACAATAAAATCAGACATGAGGATTTGCAAGAGCCTGGACAACAATGGTGACATATTTTGGAAATCCAAACATTCCAATCTGTATTTCAAACTGCACAGCCGTGATGGCATTGTTTGAAATGAGTCTCCTGCTGAGGCTCAAGCTCTGCTAAAGTCCCTAGCTTCAGGCATCTTATTTTTGGAGCAGCATACAAGAATCTTGATCCATCGTGAGCCAGAAAGCCAGAGAGAGGAGGCAAGCACAAAGTAACGAGTGAGGCAGGAGAAATCAGGAATGCTAGCTCCTTGGACTGGAAATCTACTGGAGACTAAGATGCTTGGGACTGTGTCTCCCCCAACAACACTATGATTGAAGAGTGCCAAAATCCTGAAAAGGAATGGCATGTGGGCAGCAGGAGGCAGCAAAGTCAAATAGTACTATAAAACAAGGGAGAATGAAAGAAAAACTTAATGAAGATGTATTAAAAAATTTTTTTTTTAAAGTCAAATAGCTTAATAACGGCAAACAAGTACTGCAACCAGAACCCTGGGCACATTCCTACCCACATTCACCAACTGGCTGTCAGTTGGTGACCAGTTAGAACCAACTGGCTGTCAGTTGGTGACCGGTTAGAACCAACTGGCTGTCAGTTGGTGACCAGTTAGAACCAACTGATGACAGTTGGTGACCAGTTAGAACCAACTGGCTGTCAGTTGGTGACCAGTTAGAACCAACTGATAACAGTTGGTGATCAGTTAGAACCAACTGGCTGTCAGTTGGTGACCAGTTAGAACCAACTGGCTGTCAGTTGGTGACCAGTTAGAACCAACTGATAACAGTTGGTGATCAGTTAGAACCAACTGGCTGTCAGTTGGTGACCAGTTAGAACCAACTGATAACAGTTGGTGATCAGTTAGAACCAACTGGCTGTCAGTTGGTGACCAGTTAGAACCAACTGATGACAGTTGGTGACCAGTTAGAACCAACTGGCTGTCAGTTGGTGACCAGTTAGAACCAACTGATGACAGTTTGGTAATACTACATATTCATCGCACACTGGAAATGATTTCCAGTTTGAGACATTGATCGTAATACCGGGAAAATATGTGACCATATCATTGCGTGGAAAATGAAGCTACACACACTGACGACGACAACACCAACTGTCATTATCATTGCAATATCAGTGTTTGAAATATACTGCCGTGACGACTCCTCAAGTGATTCGAGTACCTTAATTATTCAAATTCCTTGAGGAAAATGTATCTGTCTCGAAGCTTCATGAAATTATGTTTTGTTATTTAGCGTATTGTGTTCCGGCAGGATTATTATTTATGTTGGGCAGCGCTCTCACTTCTGCCTATGAGTTGTTGCTAAGTGCTAGCAGCATAACGTGAAATTTTCCGTGTTGTTATCGTTTTTGTTGAGGGCTACCTTAACCCTAACCCCTGACCTATAAGCACCAACTGACTGTCAGTTTGGTAATAGTACATTGCATATTCATCGCAAACGGAAAAGATTAATCAGGAAGAAAAGAGAAATTGAAATGATTTCACTTTATCAACTGAATGAATGGGGGCTGCATTACCTCCCCTCTGCAGGTTTTGATTCCTATAAGTGTTAAAATATAGAGCAAACTAATACAAATAAGAAATGCATACCACAGTTGTGTCTCTGATCTTCATCGCTCATGTCACCACAGTCATTGTCTCCATCACAGATCCATGATAAAGCAATGCACCTGCCATCATCACAGCGAAACTGATCTGTATTGCAGGTTCTGACCAGTGTGGCTGCGGAGACAGACTATACATATTAGATGTTAGATACCACAGCAAGAAACAAAGAGGTTTGAATAAAATATACCAAATCCCACACAATTTATATCTACTTTTGATGCCATCCCCTTTATGATGTGTCTATCCTGTCAGTAACTTTTTTCCCATTAGTTCTCTTGTAGCTTTTTAACTTTTGAAATAGGAAACAATACAACACTGGCAAAGCTTTCAAAATAGTCATGGCAACTTCACATTCCCATGCATGGTGAGCAATCTAAACAAAAGCCAAAGTGAGGCTCTGTAACCCCGGGTGGATAAAGAGAGGGGGAGGTGCTGTTTGTCTGAGGACATTGAGGGGCGTCACCACAGAGGAATGCAGCCCACAATAGGAGGCCTGACTGACCACATCATCAACAAAGGAATACACCACTGACTCACACTCTCCACTACATCACTCACAGGAGTCTCTCACACTGCACAGATTGGCTAACAGACACCTTCACACAATAAGTGAGCAGCTGATAAAAGGTTGGGGTGTGGGGCCGTGTGTGGCTTCGGCACAAAACTGGTAGGCTCGTTCTGGGTGTGAGAGAGTTGAGGAGCACTCACTGCAGGAGAGGGGTTCATCAGAGCCGTCAGAGCAGTCAGCTCCTCCGTCACAGTACCAGTGGGCGGGGATGCAGCGACCGCTGGAACAACGAAACTCACTCTGGGAGCAAGTGGCTGCAGCTATGTAGAAGATGCAGACAGGAAACAAGTCAGATGGAGATCATTTCACATTACAATAGCTTTTAGAACACAAGAAATCCTTGAAAAATACCATATCTGCTATAATTGATGCTATATCCAGAAAAAATACAATGAAATGATGATACTTGAAAATACTTAACAATATGCAGTAGCTAATTTCAAAACAAAATTCTGCTCCTATTAGTGCTAATGACTTGAACTTGGGGCAGTTTGGATTTACTGCTCATTTTCTAATTCACTGAATGTAAAACGCATTTTATTTAAATGCATTTTACACCAGTAGGATGTAAAATATGTTTCTGTCCAAATTAGTTTTTGCACAAAAACAAATTTAATACATATATATCTGTTAGGGTTTCTTGTGAAATCAATGTAACTAAAACAAATTCAATGTAAACTTTATATTTTGGGTGAGCGAACCATTATTGTTACTTCTAATCATGTACTTGTACTTGGCCAATCAGATACAACAAGATAAACTGTTGGATTATATGTTTTAGTGTATCTTGGTGTTTATGAAAACTGTGCTTCTGAGAGTTAAATTACTAATACAGTAACACCAATTAATACTTCAACTTTTTGATTAGAGGCATGAATGACTACTGAATAAGTTTGTTAGTTCTTCCTTAGCGACTGTCTCCACTTAGAATTCAATAGCATAGGAGAGGTTTGATGATTATGATGCTTTAATGAGCATCTCAAAGTGAAAACAAGCATTAAAGCTGTTGCTCACCACAGTGTGTTGGGCTTTCATCGCTCATATCCCCACAGTCATTGTCTCCATCACATAGGTATGACCGTGGGATGCAAATGTTGGTAGACTGACATTTTGTTTGCTCTGGCTGGCAGGTTCTTTCAGCTGGAATCATCACACATTCAAATACGGTTAGCAGAGTAAAATAAACACAGAATATTTATAGTAAAACCTAGAAATTTAAGTACACAGTGTCAAAGAATAACTATTTCTTTTTTGTCTTGTCAACAACAAGAACAAGTTATGACCAAGAAAAACATTATATCAAAGCAGACCTTTCCTGTTTCAGGTCAACTTAGATAATAAGCTATTTCTATCTGACAAATCTTGGTAATATATTTATCAGCAGGATAAAGCTTGTTAACAATTTGGTAGCACTGATGCGTTGCAGCGAGAAGCTTTCGGCGTTTAAATGCTGGCCGAGGCGTATCCTGAGTGGATTTTGTCTATTCTCTAAATGCAAGAGTGGGTTCTCTCTGGGTACGATGGCTTCCATCCACAGTCCAAAAAACATGACTGCTAAGTTAAAAGATATCTTTAAATTGCTCATCGGGTATGACTGTGTGTATGGGTGGTTGTGCGTCCCTGTGATGGACTGGCAACCTGTCCAGCTCTCACCCTCTGACAATTTTGGTAATTCTACATTACATGTTTAGGAACTGTTTAGTCTGATTTAAGGTCAGGAAGTGAAACAGGAAAAAAACTGTTTGTGAGACTTTTTCAGTAATGTAAGTAAATATCTGGTTTCAACTGTGCCTATTACGTTATCTTGTGCAAGAAACTCACGGCAGTTTTGCTCATCAGTAGTCCCATTGTCGTAGCAGTTGTTGATGCCATTGCAAACATAGTCCTTTGCAATGCAGCGGCCATTGTTGCAGGCAAATTCTGTACTGGGGTCACAAGGTCTGAACAGACAGCCAACTTCATCACTGTTGTCTCCACAGTCATCGTAATGGTCACAGCGGTAGTGGTAGGGAACACACCGCCCATTGCCACAAGTTAACACAGTGGGCTCGCAGGTGTGAAAGGCTGCCGATCAGAATCAACAACGGGTCAGATTTTTTACTCAAACGGGAAAGAGCCCAAAAGGAAATTCATTTTCACCAGTAGCACAGTTTACCTGACAGTGCAATAAAGGAAGAGAGCAGCTGTGGGACTGCATGTAAAGGTAAGTACATTAAATTATGTTAGTATTGATTGCTGTAATTAATGGGGGATTAGTAGTTTATTCACACAGTGCAAGAATACACACCAGCATAGCTGAAGATCGGTTTGTCTCCTAAGAAAGAAATTTGTTAAACGAAAAAAAAGGACTAATTTGTTAGTTTTAGTGATGATAAATAGTTAAAACTACAGAAAAGACTCTAATAAGATGGTTATGACCAAGAAAAACTTTTAATTCAAGATCTTTTCAGAAGAACCTACCACATACTCTTTCCAGCTCGTCGCTTCCATCTCCACAGTCATTGTCATTGTCGCATATCCATTGGGGTCGGATACACCGGCCATTCATGCAGGTGAACTGGCCTGGCTGGCAGCGAGTCCCATTGTCAGGAATACAGTACTTGCTGTCAGCCAGGTACCATCGACCTTCTGCTGGGCACTGACACTCAGCTCCATTAGGTCCTGATAAAAGCAAGATCACCAAACATTTACACAGAGGTTCCAGGTGAATTAAAGGTTTATCTGCCACCATTTAAATTGGTTCTTTGTACCTGGAGTGCAGATGTGGCTGCAGCCTCCGTTGAACTGCTGACAGGGACTGTCACACAGCTGTTGCTTCCTGCGGGCCAGAACCTGAATGTCCATTGGTCGGGATGGGAGGTTCTGAATCATGACCCTCTGGTCAGAGCCATCGTGTTTGTTTGCCCGATAGATGCTGCGGGTGTTCCAGTCGGTCCAATAGATGAACTGACCAAACATAGTCATTGCAAATGGGTAGATAGCTGTGCTGACAATGACCTCGCGGTTGGCTCCAGATAAAGAGGATCGCTCAATCTTCTGTCTGATGGCAGAGTAAAAATATAGCAATGGCAGAAGTCTTGAAAGTAACAAGACATGCAAAATAAAAATGTCAAAAGTGGATTTTATGAGGTCTTACAAGCTTGCATCTGCCCAGTAGAGTCTCTCCTCTTCATAGTCCAAAGTCAGACCATTTGGCCACACCAGACTGTTGTTCACAATATCAGTTCTGAAATTTCCTCCCAAGGTGGCTCGCTCAATCTTTGCATGAGTTCCCCAGTCTGTCCAGTACATGTATCTATACAACAAGAAAGAAGCAACTTAAAAAGGTAGAGACTGATATACTCAACAGTAGAGTTTGCTATGCAATGCTTACCCCCTGCAGGGGTCCAACATAATGGCCCTTGGCCTCGACACATGGGCAATTATTGTTTTTTGGGCACCATCCACAGACATCGAGCTAATGCTCTGGTTGACGTAGTCGCTATAGTAAATTCTTTTGTTTATCCAGTCGTAGGCTATCCCGTCAGGAGCCCCAAGATCTGTCACAGACCACAGCACAATTACTACAATTCCTACCTCATAATAAAAGTCCTCAACCTGTAGGAGTACTGAACTTACCTGCAGCTACTACAACAGGAGCTGTAGTGGGAGAGGACAGGCTGATATAGCTGATCTTGCTGGCTCCTGCACCTGAGCTCTGAGTGAAGTAAATCCTGTTGTCTGTAAGGTCAAAATCAAGAGCGATGGAGGTGCGAGGCACATTGACAACAGAAAACGGCAGTGCATGGTCCTCAGGATCAAGTCTCAGACTGCGGACTGTGCTCTCAGTAGTGTAGATGAGGTAATCCTCCTTTGTCATCTCACAGCTCTCTTTATCTGTGGCAAGATCACCAAAAGCACAGCTGCACTTTTTATTTTGAGTGCCCTGACTAGAGCCTGGAAGGGCAAAGCAGAAGTGGCCACAGCCACCATTGTTTTCCATGCAGGGGTTGTAGTTCAGTTCTTGCACACTGGTGGGCTGTGTACGTTGGTCAAAGATAGTAACATCCCTCAGCATGTTTATGTTATCTCTAATTACTGCCGGTTGCTCTGTCCTGCCTGGCTCTTTGCTTGCTTGAAAAACTTTTTTGAGGTTTCTGTCCACCCAAATGATGCTGTTCTCAAACACTGTGATTCCATAAGGAGTTGGATAGCGGCTGCCGTACCTAACAATCTCTGTCTCTCCTCCATGAGGGCCAATGCGGGCTATCATATCCAGAGAGTCATCTACCCAGTAAACATATCCAGTATGCCAGTCCAGAGAAAGGCCTCGTGGGGTGATTATCCCTGAAGACACTAAAATTGTACGGTTGGTTCCATCCAAGAGTGCACGCTCAATTTTGGGGTGCTGACCATAATCAGCCCAGTACAGGTATCTGTTTCTGGGATCCACAACAAGGTGCCGCGGCATATCCACCTGCGTCTTCAGCAGTACTCTCCGGAAAGTCGTGTTCAAACGAAGAACCTCGACATACGTCTCAGTCAGAAAGGCGTTGGTGAAATACAGGTTACCTTGGGAAAGCAGTGGGAAAGTTTCAAATTTATTATGATAATATTGGTTTAGAAGTCATAATTCATGAAAAGGTGCTGTATGAAAACTGGACAAATAAGGTAAATAAAGGTGTTCTATTCTGATAGAGCTCTGTCTCTAAGGTAAACAGAATTTGTAGTTGATTTTAAGAAACAGAAAATTTGAGAAAGGGCGCCAGGTGTAGGTGAAAATTCTAACACAGCAGCTTACCTGCAGCCCAGTCCACAGCAATGCCTCGTATTCCGTTGCGTCCTATTCCAGATGTGACCACACTGTGTAATCCTGAGCCATCTGGCTTTATACGTCTGACCCCGTTTTGTATCATCACAGTACTGCTGAAGTCGCACCAGTAAATGAAACCAGAAGCCATGTGCACATCAACGTGGAGAGCGTTGCGACCTGCATGTGGATATTTCAAAAATCAGCAACTCAGTTGATGTTTTATAGAGGAAGACTTAAAGCACATTGTACAGGTCACACATTATGTCTATAACATGGTAAAAGTTGCTGACCTCTTCCAGCCACAGGGACCATTGCCTCAGAGTGATCTGAGCCTTCAAGACTGAAGCCTTTTATAGCAGATAGAGTGGAGATGACGACATAGGACTTGTAAGGGGCACAAGTCCGGTTGTCTGCATTTAGTTTAAAACCTGTCGCACATGCACAGGTAAAAAATCCTTGTGGTCGAGGAAGACAGAGCTGCTCACACGCTCCCATATTGTCTGTGCAGCCATTAGATGTGCCTGCAGACGCTGAGTTTAGAAAAAAAACACCATATTAGAATTGTGCCAAAGACAAAATGCCATTCCAATAAAATATTTACTATAGAAATGCACTGAGATATCAGCTCATTAAGAATCAGACAACTTTTAAAATCAGTGAATGCACTATTCTGATTATCTCTTTTTACAGTCAATGAGATGTTTAACAATGAAGTCAGATAAAGTACACAGATACAAGAAGCAATGTAAAAGGAGACAGTATTTCCTACAACGTAGATTTTGTGCATCATCCAGGCTGCAACACAATAAGGGAGAGCAAGATTTTTAGCAGATAACAGAAAGCTTAAACTGAGCACGTCAAAATAACTATTTTGTCCTTTCAAGCCTTCAGCATTTTTGATGAAATATGGAGCATTTAGAAAAGTTGACAATCTCTGAGTAAAGGTCTAAGGCAGGGGTCTCAAACTGCAGTCCTCGAGGGCCGCTGTCCTGCAGTTTTTAGATGTGCCACAGGTACAAAACACAGGAATGAAATGGCTTAATCACCTCCTCCTTGTGAAGATCAGTTCTCCAGAGCCCTGATAATGACCTAATTATTCTATTCAGGTGAGGTGCAGCAGAGGCACATCTAAAAGTTGCAGAACTGCGGCCCTCGAGGACTGGAGTTTGAGACCCCTGGTCTAAGGAATGCATAGAGACACCATTTGAGTAATGCTCATTGCACTACTTGCTAAGGACAGCTTAAAATGCTGACTCCATAATCATTTCATCTGAACTGTTACAGTGACTGTTCTCTCACGCATGATGTGATAACTTGTGTAAAAATAGGAAGCTTTTCTCAAATTGTGAATTGAATTAGTAAGGAAAAATATCTATCCAAGGCAGCCTGGCACTATCTGAGGAATAAAGTGCCTCTTTTTGAGCTCTTGGATTATTGGTCAGTGTGCTTCTTAGGTTATTTTGGTTGGCTGCCCTCTCCTGGGAAGGATCACCACTGTTCCATGCTTTCTCCACTTATGCCGAAAGAAGTTCTTTTTTTTTTTTTTTTTTTGTGACAACAATGCATAATATGGTTTATACAAGTAAATCTGGTTTAAATGTCTTTTAGCATGTTAAAGCTTTTCAAAACACAAATCAGCCACAAAACTATAGCGCATCTCTTTTCAACTGAGAAATAAACTGTGACGGCGTTTGACACTCACTATCTCTAAAGTGAACTTTTAGGACTCTAAGTCCTGACAGGTTGTCTCGCATCACAACCCTGTTGGCACCAGTGGACTTGTCTACTCGTTCGATGACCTCAAAGTCACGATCGCTGAAGAATAGGTAGTTCTGGTAGACGGCCACACCCCAAGGGTGGGAGAGACCCGTCACTATGGTGATGCGGTTACTTCCATCTGGATCCCCTCGCTCAATCTATGGCAGTTTGATCAAAAACACAGACAAAATATTTTCAATGGGTATTTTTTCATCAAAGTAAAAGTATAAAACGTTTAGAGAGAAGAAATTGAATAAAAACTGACTTTTCCGGTGCCTGTGACAGCCCAGTACAGCTTGTTCTCTTGGATGTCCACAGCGAGGAACTCAATGTGATCAAGGTTGTTGGTGAAGAGCGTGACTGGGTTCATGCCATCCATGTCTGCAGCTGCCACCTTGGCAGGGATGCCACTTTCTGTTCCCTGGTCTGTCCAATAAAGTTTGCTAGATAAAATTTAAATAAATTTAGAGTTTGTTACTTTAGATTGTTTAAACAAGGAAATTTGTTTTTCCAGTGGATATTGACATTCTTCTATCCTCAGAAAACATTTTCACAATGACTTTTCCCTTTTGTTCTGGGGTCAATTTGCACATTTTCTTACAAAAACATGTTTATCCCTGGGACAGAGAACTTGTCTTTTTTCTTGAATGCTGGGATAGCTGGGCATTTCTTTGCTTACTATACTTGCATGTAATTGTTTGAATAGATGATTGTGACGACTTCAGACATCAGAAAATTGCAGTCAATTTCTCCATTCTCTTCCTGATATTTTGGGTGAATTATTTAGATTGATCCTTTTGTAATTCAAGGAAGCCATGTCATCATCATCTGGGCCTTCCCAAAGTGTTTAAATTTCTAAAATAATTACTCTGGCACCAACTTAACTGACTAAAAGCAGAAGATATTTAGGTTAACAAAAACCAAGGTTTTAGAAATTTGTTTAAAAGCGCGAAATTTGTAATCATATCATTTATACACTATCAAATATTTTTAATGAGAGACAACAAATAGCGTCAAAATGATTGGAAATTTCTCTGTCTTTATCCATAGCACAATGCATGCTGGATGTAGAGAACAAACAAAACAACAGATCAATTTGGCTGCTTGGAAGCACTTCTGGTTGTAAAAAGCAGTCATAGTGTGGAAATTCTCACCATCACACTTAAGGCAATACTCCTCTAAAACCACAGTTGGAATGCTACAAACATCATGTGAATAAAGCAGCTGATAGCTAGTAAGACTCCCAGTGTTGATCTGTAAAGTCCAAGAAGGTAAAATATATATAATTAAATTAGTTCACTGAAACTGGTGTTTATTCTATATTTATGTTTTTGTTTAAGTGTCAAAACAAATTAGTAAATAAGTAAATAAATAAGTGAATAAATGTTATATATTACATTATTATAGCTGGAATAATCAACATGCTGTATCATTAGTGTGTAGTGTGATAATGCAGCGGTACTGTGACAGAGTTGTTTTTACTTTATCATATCTGCTCACGCCTGTGTAACCAGATTTGATATGTTTAGTTTTAAAGAAAAATGATTCATGTTAATATAAACATTTCCCTCCAATTATTTAACCCATAATGAGAAAGGAAAGCTCTTGTTTCTTGACCATAAGCTTGTGGGGTTTTAGATGGCAGCATGTCTTGTTAAGATCTCTCCTGAAGCCGACCAGATGGAGGCTCAGTAGCAGTGGATTTGAGCGCCGGTGCCAGGACGGTGTTAAATGGGGCTTACCCACGTGCTGGATCCACAGCGATGCCAACAGGACTGCCAGCGCCGGTCGGAGAGCCGTTGTTTGTGATTATAGTTTTCCGGTACTGTACATCTCCTCTCAACTTTAAAACCTGGCCACGCCAAAACAAACAAGTAAGAAGACCGGTAAACAAATGAAGGAATGACCAAATAAGTTAATCTCACCTCAATAGACTGTGTAGCTGGATTGGTGTAGTACAGATTCTCTGTGATCCAGTCCAGGGCCAGGCCAACAGGAGAGCCGAGAATGGCTGCGGGGGCAAACTCTGTCCTGTTTGTACCGTCTGACTTCACCCTGTGGATCTCACCCTGTTGGACAAAATTAGACATATTAACCTCACCAATCGCTTAACATTAATAGCTTGCTTGGATCAGGCTAGAACTGTAATGGCAGCACAGCATGTTTTGAGCAAATGGACAAAAAATGCTTTGGTTTGTCTTTCAGTCTGTCATGTTGATTGAGATGGACTCACAGGGTGTTCCACCCAGTAGATGGTCTGTTCCTTGTTATCAAAGTCAACATCGTAGCCGTTGTGAAGACCAGCTACTGGAACCATTGCATCATTGCTCTTGTCCTCTGGGTTTAGTGGAATACCATAGATGATGCTGTCTCTCACAACCACCAGAAAGGGATCCTCAACTAGTAGAAAATAAAAACTAGTGTTAATTTTATCAACAGTAATTTGTCACCATGACCTTTTTTTCCTGAAGAAAACAAGATAAAAACTACATTAAAGCTCTCCCTAAGAGACCAGATTTACAATAAAATGATAATAAACTGATAGAAAAATGACAAAAATGTTGGAGGGAGATGCATCACATTCAAATCTGATAAAAGTCATGTATAAAGGCGAAAAAACGTCAACAAAATATATTGTTTTGGGGCAGAATGAATTGAATAAGCTGAAATATTTAGCACCAACATGGTAGTCACAGAAAACTGCAAGTATTTATATTCATTGTTCAGGTAAAACAGGTCTAATGTGATGTTACATCTACACTTTCTCTAAGTCTGCTAAATTTAAAATCTAGTTGACAAAAACAAGATTAAAACTAAAATGATCATTGATGTCAAATATAACTATAACAAAAGGATTGTGTTGAAAAACTATTACAAAAAAATGACTCAAACTTTTCAGACAGAATTAATATTTATAAAGATGCAAATTTATTCACAAATAAGAACAAAGTTTAAGTGCAAAAATAAATAACACCCCCTCTCCCCCCCAAAAAAAGTTAGTAAACATATCCTTTAGAAAAATTAGGTATAGGTGTACAGTTGCTTCCTACGTTAATATTTGGTGCAAATTAGGGATCTAAAGCTGGAGGACCTTTATCTATAAAGAGGATTGACTGGTGAAAGCCGGTTCCACAATCTGATTTGCTGTGTCATCCGAGATTAGAGTCAAAGAATGGTTGTAGGTCATTTTCATTCTTGGATAATCATTGGCTTCAGAGAGAGATTGCAGTCTGCTTGGTTTGTAGGGGCTGAAACCTGAGAAGAGTTAAGCTGCTGACCTAAGGTGGACTCCTTGGACCTTGCATTAAAGGTCCCTTGTCCTCTTGAGACCATGAAAGACATGCTCATATGAGTCTTAATATTTATGACCTGAGCAGCAGGTTACAAGAAAGTCTAAATGGGAGGCTGTTGACAGGTACCTGATTCAATCTATGCTACAGATATGCTGTTAAAAAAGATTTCTCCTCTTACAGATACTAAGACAGCTCTATGTACAGAAAGCATGCAAGAATCAAATTGGGAGTAAGAGTTTTGCTTTCTCATGAAAGTAATCACTGCTGAGATGAACACTTGATGACTATTACAACTTATCAGCAACATTTGACCACACTTCCTTTTTTATCAATTCAAGTGATGAGTGTTTCCGTCCTGTTGGCAGCCTGCATACCTCTGGAACAGGTGAACTGGTCCGCTGACAGAGTCCAGCCGGAGGGGCAGGCGCATGAATAGTATCTGGGTCCCACAGCAGAGAGTAGGCAGATATGAGTGCAGGCGCTCCCCAAGCAGTAATTTCTCCCTACAAATTGAAGAGAGTGATCTTAGCTGGCTCTCGCAAGTAAAAAGACGTATTAGCTACAGCTGATATGTAGCCATAGCAACCATTAATGCAAAGCAGATGCAGTCAAAAGTAGATATTTACATAGTATACTTAAAAAGGCACACACAATCCTTTTCTTGCCCACTGTCTGATATTAAATTTAAGACTAATCTAAATCCTGTTTTACATGAGAAAGGCCCATAGTACTAAATATTTATACTTGCTAAACGCCACAATAATTAGAGGAAATTAATAATTAAGACATATTTTTAATTATGTACCTCAAAATCAGAAGATTGCATTCAGGATCACTTTTCCATTAAGCAATTTTGGAAAGCCCAAATCTTACGGCTTTGTGAGATTCGAATTTGATTGATTTCATTAAATAATTTATCCACACTTCAAAAAATGGTATCTGTTCAAACAACTTGACTGAAAAGCTAAAGACGGGAGCACAAGATTTATTGTTATGCCTGTCCTACACATCAAATTAAACTAAATTACACCTTCATAAATCACTACAATACATAAAAGAGTCAAAACATCTAACTTTTTAGTATAAATCACAACAGAAACATAAAAGGAGAAATCTATCCAAAACCAAAGCACATCCAACAAAATTTGAAGTGATTTATCCTTTTAGCCATCAAATATTTTCTTTTTCATCAATTTTTTACAAGACTTTGCTAATACACACCATATGAGTTATACAGAGGCACACCAACAAGAGATCAGGATCTTAATTGTTGACATCCACATGTCTAGGAAGATACAATTTCCAGATACCTGAAGCTGGATATGTGTGTCCAAGTATAGAAAACCTACCAAGTTCAACCATCTCTAGGACCATTTCTGTGTCCCAGAGATGAAAATGTTTTGGCCTGAGATGAGTTGTACTGACATGGACTGAAAAACCATTGAGCAAGGAAGAAGCCATTACTCTAAACTAAATTGCACCTTGCAAATACACACATTAACTTTACATTTTGGAGAGATGTTCTGTTGTGTGATAAAACAAAAATTGAGGTTGTCTCACTATAATCAGCTCTGTTACACTTGGAGGAGAAAGAGGGAAGTTAGCAAGGCTAAGAAGCCGATTCACATCTGTGAAGTACAATTGTGGCAGCATCATGTTGTGTTGGTGCAATTCTCAAAACAGATGACATCAGAAGGAAAGAGCACATCTGGGTTAAGTAGCATGTTGGATATTGTTGTCATACCTGCTGGTTGCCTGGTTGGGTGCACTGCCACTAGCCCCATTGGCTGAGGGAGGTTGAACAGCATCACTGTCTGGTTCTCCCCATGCCACTTATGAGCTCGCATCACTCGGTTGATGTATCTGTCGGTCCAATAGACAAAATCCTCAAAAATGGTAATTGCGTGGGGATGTTGCAGTACCTTTTCATAGAGAGCAGCAAAAGAAAAAAAAAAGTGTCTTACACATGCTATTCAAAGGTATGCTCAGTGTATTACAGATGCTCATGCACATGCTCCCCTTAAGAGAAAGACGATGATCTCATACACTTACCAAGTCGCTGGCAAGGACTTGTTTTCTGTTGTTTCCATTGTAGTCACAGTAATCAATAAAGTCCAAATAGGCATCAGCAAAGTACAGCAAATTATTTGGATAGTCGATGGTTAAACCATTGGGCCAGTACAGTTTGCTGCTTATGATGACTGTCCTGAGTTTCCCATCCATGCTTGCCCTCTCTATTCGGGGGTTCCTTCCCCAGTCAGTCCAAAACATCAGGTGAGCGCTGCAAGCAGAAACAATCTTTTACTGCTGACTCTGTCTATGCTGTAAAGATTAAATATTTTCAGTGCCATGCAAAAATATTCATACACGTTTGACATTTCCAGATTATTTCTTGTCACAACCTTAAAATTCAACAATATTTGGGTGGGGGCTTATGTGATGGGTCAACACTAAGAGGTGCATAACTGTGAAGTAGAAGAAAAATGACGCGCAGCTTTCAAATTTATTTCACAAATAAAATGAAGCTCTTTTACAAATGAAAATTAAATGCATATCTATTTACCTTGTTTACTCTGACACACCTGTTATACATCGCTGGAAAATTAAGAGACCACTGCAAAATTATAGGTACATGTTTGAGTTTTTATTTTTATTTTATTATTTATTTTATTCTATGAACAACTGACAATGTGTCTCTGAAATCCCAAGCAAAAATTTAGTATTTATTTGCAGAAAATGAGAAATGGTCAAAATAACAAAAAAATAATGCAAAGAAAACAAGTTCATGTCGAGATGTGCAGACTCTAGCATTGGATAGCCTGAATACAAATTCAAATCCCTTTTTTGTTGGCCTAAATTTTTCTAAGCCTAATTTTTCATTTCCTTCCACTTCACAAATATGTAGTGTGTGATGTGTGTGTTGGTGGTGTGACAAAATGTGAAAATGTTTAAGGACAAAATATGTGTTGCTGACCTGTCTCTGGGGTCCACCACGAGACCTCGAGGGTTGGTGACATTTTCACTAACTAAGACGGTCCGGTGTGTGCCGTCCAGTTTAGACACCTCAATTGTCTCCAGGACATAGTCGGTCCAGTATAAATTCCTGCCCACCCAGTCCACTGCAAGGCTCTCTGTCACAGTCACTCCACTGTCAAATATCTGTACACAAGATATAATCTTCAATTAACACATTTCTAAGATAAGATTCTAAGATAACCGACTGAAAGGATTTTACTTTTACTTTTTATTTAATACTTTTGTAAATATAAAGCTGTAAATCTCAATACAATAAATATTTCTACCATGGAAAGACTTTAAAGATGGAAGCAAAAAAACAATAAAAAGGAAATGAGGAAGAAGAGAAAGGAAAGGAAGAGAAGAGGAAGGAAGGGCAGACACAAAGAAGGATGGGCATAAGGGAGAAAGAAAGAAATGGAACGAATGGAACAAATGGAAAAAAAGTATAAAGAAAGTACACAAGGAGAGAGAGACAGAGGTAGAAAAGGTACAAGGGAAGAAGACAGGAAACACATGAAGTAATGCAGGACACAAAAATGAAGAAGAGAAGGAATAATACATTTAAAGAAGAGAACAGGGAATAAAATCTGAAAATAAAAATATTCTCCAAAATCATTTTTGTTTTTCCATATTTATCCAGATGTGGAACATAATTTCGAAATCAAAACCCATCGTTTTGCAGACTTTATTGTATGTTTTATTTCCCTGTGACTTACCACAGTTCTCTCGCTGCCATTTATGTGAGAACTCCAGATCCTGTCCTGGCTTGTATCGGACCAGTACACACGGTCCGACACAGAGTCAAAATCTATAGCCACGATGTTGCGTCCGTCTCGAATCAGTGACCGAATCACATTCGGTTGACCGCTTATTTCATCTTGTATAATCTGATTTCGACTGGCCACAAGTAGAAAGGCTTGACGAGAGTCTAGAAGAAAAAAAAAAACACAACCAAACCCAGTTACTTGGTATGTTCATTTTATACTAATAACAACACTTATCGGTTTGTGTGCGGGGGTGTGCATGTGTGTGTGAGTGTTGACAGCAACCACACAAGAAAACTCTTAACTAGACCCTACTCAAATGTCTGTCCTTTGGGAATGCACTTTTGTCCAAATAATGTCCTATTGTATTGCAAAAGCTTTCAGTCGGTTATCTGTGAAGGAAGAGGAGTTCATGTCAGGCACGCTCCCCTTATAAACAACCCTTTGTTTGTGATTATGTCCTAATTACTGCGGCGATGGCCAGTGACTGACATATATGTTATTTGCCTTATCTTTTGAAATCAGAGCAGCAAAGAAACACAAGAAAGAAGAAAGGCAGTGTGTCTGTCTGGAGGCCTAAGGGCCAAGTTCCACTTATTTCTCCCCCGTCCCCAGGTGGACGAGTGGAGAAATCAGATACATGTTTGATTGGTGAAAAATACTAAAACCAAGATCACACTGGAGCTGATATTTCATAATGAAATAATTCAAGTTATTCAAGTCTTAAGGGATGAAGAAATGATATACTCCAAAGGTCAGAGACATTTCTCCCCTCACCTGAAGCCTTGCAGGTACGTTGGTCTGCTTCAAGAGTGTAGCCATCCTGGCAGTGGCAGCGAAAGGAGCCTCTCTCGTTAAAGCAGTGCTGGCTACACAGTCCTGGGGGATTACACTCATCTATGTCATCACACGCTTTGGTGTCGCTGTTGAGCTGATAACCAACAGAGCACGTGCACTGGGCCCCAAAAGGCCCCTGTATACAACCTTGAGTGCAGCCACCGTTGTTATCAGTACAGCTCGCTTGGTCTAAAAGCAAGAAAGGAATTATTAAGAAGAGACCATCTCAAAATTATGACCTTTCAGTACATGCTGCGCTAATGATGGTGGGAAAACATTAACAAAGCAACAACTACGGTACATCCTTAGAATTGCTGTCCTGAGCCAAAGCTAGGTTATAAATGGTGATTGTTGGAAATTTGTGACATAAATGATTACCAATAACATTGCATCTGTTAAAAACAAATCATAGCTACTGGCAGCATTTCTACCAATCATTGAGAGTTTCTTCCTACCTGGTAAAGGCTCATCTGAAAGTTGAAAGAGAGGCAAGAGGAGGGGGGAGGAATCACAGATAATTTTCAGGTCAGTGCAGGACAAATCAGACATGCTTGATTTAAACACAAGAACACAAACATTAGCAAGTGATATTGAGCACAATTTTTCTGTGATATGAAGCAACTGCTTTTAAAATATTACAACAATTAGAAAAGTGTCAAATTAAACAAAATCAGCTTAAAGTAGGTTGTTATTGTGTTTGTCATTAAATAGGTGAATGTTACTGGAAAAATAAAATAATCATGTCTTAATGTACAAGAAACATCTTCAGTCAAAGAACTAATGTGTCAAATGAGCATAAAAACATAGAAAAATATGTATTGTATTTTATGTCATTCTTCCATAATGAAGCAATTATTCTAGTGATTAAATACTGTATAACATGAGCTCAGGAAATCACATGTCTTAAAATGGCTTCAAATTATTGCTGAAAGGGAGGATCTGATTAGTTTTAACTGGGCTGGACAGACAAATGGTCGCTTTAGCATCTAACATACAGCTAACATACAGAAATAACTAGATTCACTCTGCAGAAATAAAATACTTCAATGTTTTCTTTACACAAGATATTTGTGATGTTCTCAAACTGAAACAAGAATTATTATTAAAATTATTATTAAAAATTAGATGAACAACAAAAGATTTACCTTGAACCAAAAAAAAAAGTCTAAGTGTAAAATAAATCAATACTGAAAATGCACCCAGAAATCAGCCAGAGACAATATTGGTTTATTGGTCAAAACTAAAATACTATTCAGTTAGTGAGTGTGCCATAACTAAGCATGAACAAGTTGACACACAGCCAGATCTCTACAAAATTAGTAAAACTCCAACAAAATCCATCACAGGTGAATTTTTTTTAAAGTTTTTTTTATTATTATTATTATTTTTATATTTTTATTTAACACGTTAGTTCTAAATTGTTAAATTTTCACACAACTATTAATGTTATATACAGCTTATAAAATGTCATAATACATGGGGAAAAAATTGCTGTATGTAAGGTGAGGATACAACTTACTGCAAAGTGGAGACTCATCAGCGCCATTGGGACAGTTGGGTGTGTTGTCACACACTGTGGTGAGATTGATACAAACACTGTGACCAGGACACTGCCACTGCCAACTTGGACACCGGAAAGGCGGCGTGGGACAATCTCTTTCATCGCTCATGTCTCTGCAGTCGTTGTCTCCGTCACAAATCCAACTGAGTAAGACGCAGTTTCCATTATCACAGCGGAAGAGAGAAGATGGGCAGGTCCGCGGAGGACAGGCGTGGTGTTCATCGCTGCCATCCTGGCAGTCTGGATGGCCATCACATTCCCATGACGACGGGATACAGCTCCCATCCGACTGACATTGAAACTCATTCTCGTGATGGCACATCCCTGGGGGCCTGGTAGCTAAAACAAATCAGGACACACAGCAACGATATGGGTCAAAATTGTTTGGCAGTAAGATTTCCAACATTGGTGCCAACTTTAGGCAGGACGTCCAGGTCATGGCTTTTAAAATGATCGGTACTGGAGTTCCTGGACAAAAGTCAACTCTTTTACCTGAGGTTGGGTCACTGGCTGTGTTTGTGTCAACTGCATCATCAGAAAGCAGATTTTTTTAAACCATTTATAACATCTTTTGAGTCAGAGTCAGAGTTTTCCCCTTACAATCTAAGGATTTTTCACCTTTTATAATGACTTTAATATCAAAAGAGATAATGGCATTTATCCCCACTAATGTTAGGCTGATTAATCATTTAAGAACCAAACAAACTGCGGTGGTATATGATAGTACTATCTGCTATGTAGATGTGTAGTACTATTGTTTTTTTATGTATTCATCTCCAATTGTTCTTGCTCTCTGCAAAGCAAATTGAACCCCTGAAGACAATAAAGTTTATGTAACCTAATTAACTCTCAGCTGCTCAGATGTCCACCAGCAGAAAACAGAATGAAAACTCTTTTCATTCACTTCTAAGACTTTCAACCGAAAATACCAACTGAATGAAGCAAGAGAGAAACTTTTTAAGTAAGTCTTGAGAGCACATGATTAACTAGAACAGCACAGGAAAAATGAGTTATTGAGTTATATCAAAATAAAGATTAAACATGTTAATTTTTTGCTAAGGGCTCCATATTAAAACTTCACAATCACAACACAAAGGGGCATCACTTAATGCTCATAAGATTAGAGGAATATCCCATTACATCCTTATTAGCTTCGACTTGATTAAGCATTGTCCTGTGGGTTCTTTATCAGTCTATCTTTGATTGACAGGGATCAATAACTTTGATAAAAAAAGAAATGATCAGAACATTCTTATAAATGTTCTTGTAATACTGAGTAAGGACTCAGCAAGATAATTTGAGACTGCTAGGAGAATCAAAAACACTTACGACAATTTTGCTCATCAGAGCGATCGCTACAATCGAAGACCCCATCGCAGCGGTAGTAGGAGTTGATGCACTGGTGGCCGCTGGTACACTTGAACTCACTCACAGTGCAGTTGTAGACTGAAAAATCCATAACAGTGCTGATAATTAAGCTACCTCTTTAATACAACTTACAGAGCCTAAATAGTAGATAATGAAGTGTACAAAGGGATTGATCTTTAACAATTTATTCTGCAAATGTGTTTCTGATCTAACAAATCAATGCAAGGCTTATAAGGATAAGCTTTAGGGAGAATGTCAGTTAATGGGTTTATAGATTTAAATAAATTGAAATGAAACCTGCTTAAATATATGCTTATGCTGAAAATGGGAAATATTATGTGCTTTGAATAATTGCAACACAAGATTAGCAATTACTCACTGCATCCCTGTTCATCTGCTCCGTCCACACAGTCTCTATCTCCGTCACAGACATAGTTGGGGTCTATACATCGGTGGTCAGGACACTGAAACTGTCCTGGGTGGCACGTACTTCCCAGGTCTGGATAACATAGTTGTAAAACACAAATGTTAGCCCTTTCTTTAACTTTATTTGTGACGTTACACAAGGAAAGAAAGTGTTTGAGGTTTTCAAATAAATCCACAGGTGTGCCTCCAATTAAACTTAAGGATTAATTAATGTATCAGAGTTGTACAAAGCCATAATACCATGATATGAGCTTCCCCAAAACTATTAAATCTACAGTAATATCAGTTTATGGAAACATTTTCAGAAATTGAAAAAATTCTTTAAAAATCTTTCATTATTTTAGTATGTTCTAAAAATAGATACATTTGGTCATACTAAATTACAAAAAAAAAAAACAAGAAAAGCTTAATTTATTTCAATGCTGCAGTGTAATGAAAAAAATACAATACATGTACATATTTGGTTTTATCTCTTTTCCCCAGACAAACAGGGAAGTGCGAATTACTTATTAAAATTTAATTTAGCTAACAATTAAAGTTGTTTCTGTTACATTTTTGTTGTAGAAACTTTTATGGTGCCAATGATTATCACATATTTTTCTAAGCTTTATTTCAAAAACGGTTGGAATTTTCTTCTATTTTCTTCTATAAATTTACAGTGAGTGTTTCTACACATTTAACGGGGATGGCAATAACTGTGATGGGGCTTTTAGAGGTACATACAGCAGTCTGCTTCATCGGACCCGTCTCCACAGTCGTTATCTGTATCGCAGCGCCACGTATGAGGGACGCATCGGTGGTTGGCACATGTGAACTGATTGGCGGGGCACGTTCCTGGCACCCGTGTGGGGCAGTTGATCTCGTCGCTGTTATCAAAGCAATCATTGTGCCCGTCGCAGCGCCACTCTGCTGGCACGCAGCGCTGACTGGCACAGGTGAAGGCCAAGGGGGAACAAGTAGTGTCTAGAAGTCAAAAACAAGATGTTTTTTTTTATGAACCAACACCAACCCAAAAATGACTTGAAAAGATTTAAATAAGTCAGATTACTGTTTATTCCACAATGGAGTTCGTCGGTGTTGTCATGGCAATCATCAACACCGTCGCATCTGTAGGTGTTTGGGACACATTTGCCGTTGCCACAGGAGAAGGAGTTGGCTCCACACTGCATTGTTGGGGGCTCGTTGGAGGGGTCCTCGACACAAGTCTGCTGGTTTGGCGACAGCTTCATGCCGTACGGGCAGCCACACACTCTCTGAGAGTCTGGAGCTGGGAAGCAGAAGTGGCTGCAGTCTCCGTTAGGATTTGTCTGCCTGTTGCAGAGGTTAGCACCTGCGAAGGGAGAGTCAGGGGTAATTACCGGGAATATGACTGATGAGAGCAAGGTGAAGCCACGCATGAACAAGAAAGTCAGAGGGACAGAAAATGAATCTACTGACCGATCTGAGAGTTGGAGTTGAAAGACTTGACATGCATGATGTGGCTGATTCCTCTCCTAATAACTACCATCTGCCCACCATCAGTCTTGCGCACACGGACAATGCCACCCAGGCGCCAGTCAGTGAAATACGCAAAGCCTGAAAGGAGCAGCAGAGCATGAAATATGCTACAGTATCTTTCATCGCCTCCTGCAAAAAGCAATTACTTCTTTGACATGATTATGATAAAAATTAAAGAAAAAAAATTCAAGCTCATGAGATGTAAACAACTTACCTTCAAAAATGGTAAGACCAAAAGGATGGGAGATCTGGGTTATGCGGTCCAAGGAAAGCCTGTTTTGTCCGTTAAAGTTGCTGTGCTCAATTTTGTCGAAGAAGGCATCTACCCAATACAGACGCATTGAGCTGAGCAGTGATCAAAACAGAGAGACATAAAGAATTATAAATTATTTATAAAATAAGTACCATGGGAGGAAGGATGCTGATTTGAAATGATTTCTAATTATAACAATTAGAGATGCACAGAAAAAAAGTCAGCTAATAACAAGAATCGACTAATGTCACATTTGACTGTGTCTGTATCTTTAGTTGACCTTCCAGATACAAAAATTTCACCTTTTCTAATCAGTGAACAATCTATAAAATCCTCTTTGGAGCAGCAGTTCTAACTGCAGAAAGAAAACTTGAACTAAGAATTGTCAGTTTCAGTGATTTTTTAAAATATCTCATTTGAACACAAAGGATTGAAAAATTAGAGAAGAATCAGTATTGTTTTTTTAATGAAGCATATCAGATGACATGGGTATTATAGGTTCATTCAGGCATGGAGTAAAGACAAATCCAGTTTAGCCAGACTTTCAGTTTAGATGGTTCAGTTCAGGGAAGGTTCAACAGGAACTGTGCATTTAGTTATGCTAAATGTGCTAGTCAGTAATATGAGATATGCGATGCTAAAAAGAGCTTATAATGTTAACTCTTTAATTACCTTGTTTTATTCAAAAATATTAGAAATACTCTTTCAAACTGCAACAATGTTCTGTCTCGCGTACAGTGTGTGCACTATGCACACTCTTAGAAATAACTTATTGATTTAGAAAAAAACAGATCATATGACTCTTATTTGGCCCTAATAAATTACTGTTTAATGTTACATTTAGAAAATGGAGACTTATGAGTATTGTCTGTCGGTACTGCAGGGGAAAATAAGTTGTGATTATGTGATAACAATGATAAACTCAGATGATGTTTGGAAGCACCAAAAGCTAGAAGCATGAGTGGGGCTGTTATCTTTTCAGTGGATATCTAAAAACAGCATTTTCTTTTATCCAGGTGAAAAAATATTATCACTGTTTTGTGGTGCAGCTGTCCTGGATACTTGAACATAAAACATTTGGCTCACCTCCAGTCAATTGCTAATCCATTTGGCCAGCCCAGGGTAGTGTTTACAATAGGCATGGCATGTGACCCGTCACACCAAGCCCTCATGATCTTTGCAGGACGGTACCAATCAGTCCAAAAAATGTACCTGGTAAAAAATAATTAGTAAAAAAGTCTCATTTGATTATTTAATTTTAAAAATCTTAATACCAGTAGTATTATTCATTTAAAGTTTGTCTTCATCATGTCTACAATGTGGAGCTCTCACATTTAACCCAGCTTCTCAGTGTTAACTTCAATACTGGCCTTCATACAGAGCTAATCTCAAAGGCCTCATGGCTTTAAGACTGTAGGAAATAATTGCTTGTTCTAGGTAATGTTTTATTTTATTAACAAATAAGTGGTATATTATGTTAATGAAGGGGTGAACAGCTATTAAAGCATGTAACGTAACATAAAATGCTGATTGTTTACACACCCATCTCCTTAAACTCAATAAGCATAGTGTAACAAATGTAGATCAATCAGCAGATGTAAGCTGACTAGATAACATTCAAGCTCATAACTACCCAAGCAGAAAATGACAGGATCAAGACCTAAATTGAATCTAAACAATTTATTAAAATGCAGGTTTTTGCATAGTTCTCTAGGTGAACTCAGTATTACCATTATTATCATTACACAGTTATGTAATAGACAGGTCTGCTTCTGGGACCTCATTATCAACATTTCAGAAAATGTTCTGGAGATTGTTTTGTTTTACCCAATCAGAGGATGCACCACGATGGCCCTGGGGTTGTTAAGGTTCTGAATAATGGCCCTCCTGGACTTATCGGCGAGCCTCATGACAGATATGCTCCTGTATCGAGGGTCAGTCCAGTAGAGGTTTTTGGAAATCCAGTCGTAAGCCAGATCCTCCACTCCCTCCACTCTGTTGGCTGCCAGTATCTCTCTGCCTGCGCAGATCAAAGCAGATAGAGGACTGTTTTACTCAGAGATGAAAGAGGAACACATTTAAATAAATAGGCTGTCAACTTGCATTTTCCTCTCAGGGTCGGACAGAAGAAACTAGAGCAACTCTTAAAACAACAGATGATCAGAGCAGGGGTGTTTCTGTTCTTGAATACATGCACATCAACCATAGACTTGGCTGTTTCTACACTTTGGGGGATTGAAGATGATTCCTTTTCTATATGGCCTCATCATAATCCACCCTTAACTTCCAAAATACCATGAGTAAATGGCATGGTACAGCAGAGCAACAATGGCAGCAAATTTACTGTGTATGTTGAAAGTTTATGCTATTATAATGTTAGCTTAAGAGAAGCAAAAAAGACTTTCACCTGTTCCATCCACCTTCTGTTTGTAAATAATATCTTTTGCTGTGTCAGAGAAAAAGATAGCATCATCTTCAGCGCTAAAATCCACTCCGACAAAGTAGGAGGGCGATCCGGTGACGGGCAGGATGATGTCCTCCTGGGAGGAGAGGTTAAAGGGGATTCCTCTCACAGCCAGCTGGCTGGAGAAAAGCAGAAACTGCCTTACAGCTGTAGGAAATTGATAGAAGAATCCATGAGCCAAACAGATATTTATGCCAAAGAGAGTGAGCTTGGTAAAAGTTTAAGAAAAAGAATTGAGGGAAATCTTCACTTACCCAAACAGCGTTTGCCATCAGCATGAAGGTCATAACCAATGCGACATTTGCAGCGATAACCAAGTCCTCCATTGTCGCTCCTGTGACTGAGAACACAGATCTGCTCACACCCACCTCTGTCCAAACTGCAGGGATTTGGCGCTAGAAAAACGGTAGAAAAATCCAAAATAAGAGACAAATGTTTATTTTAAACCCCTAGGTCACAAACTAAAAAAACACCAATCCTCTTTCAGCCAGTGCATGTACCATGTACTCACTACCAGCATATGCTGACAACACTCTTCAATACGGACGCTGATACTGAGTGAAGAACATTCAAAGTTCTAGGATTGATCAGGTGTTTAAAGAGACAACTTAACCAGTATTAGAAGTTATTTAAGAGAAAACCATATTTTCTATAGAGGCATTCAGGCTGCCTTGAGAATCAAACACAATTTTCACTTCCTGCCATTTCATGTTTTTGCAGTTTTAGTCATTTGAGCACAACTTTCCAGGCACATAAAGGAGCTTTCTTCCGAAAGACAGAAATTTTTATCCCTTTGGGAAGGTTTTGTTGAATGTATGAATGAGCAGAACAACCCAGCAGATACTGACTGACAATGAAGCCAGAGGAGGTTCATTAAGGCTGAAAGAAAGCGTGATAAAGGTCTTTCAGCAGATAACAAGAAGGTTTAATCTTTTACCAAACAATTGCTCTGTTTGAGCATTCAACCTCTGCCTGACTGTCTAAAACATGTTGGATTTGAAAATGTTGGCAATCTTTTTGGAAATCTCAGAGTACCATGTTCCACATTCAGTGATGAATAGACATACAGACTGTTATTCACAATTAGTAAAGCGAGTATGACTACCCATTAGTAAAGCAAGATGCTGAAGATTGATTAAAATGTCAAATCTAAATCATTTTCTCTGGGTTTTTTTTTTTTCAAAATAGTAAAGCTCTATATCCCAGTGACTACTTTCAAACAATTGCTGACCACTCACAGGAAGCTAGTAAGACATATTTTTAAGCCTGATAACTTCAGCTTCAAGATATCAAGAAAACACACAGTTTCAATAACACTGAGGCTTAGCATCACTAAAATCTGTTTCAGCAGTGGGCATCACTGACAAGCTGAGTCTATGTAACTGGCATCCATCCATTCATCCATTCATCCATCCACCCAGCCAGTCATCCATCCAGAAGAATTAAAATGAAATGCTTGAACCACCTCAGCTAACTCATTTTGATATGGAGGAGTAGTTTCTTTACTTCAAGCGTGCAATCAAGCTCTTCACCCTTTCTCTAAGTCTATATCTGTCACCCTATGGAGGAAGTTTATTCTTTGGTGTCCCAGATCTTGTTCTTTCACTCATTATCTAAATCTACTAACCATGGGTGAGAGTCAGAACATACACGGATCATTGATAGCTTCCTGATTTGGACTGGGTCTTTCTTCACACAGCAGACCGGTGTAACGTGCAAATTACTGCAGACGAACCCCTGATTCTTCCATCCATCTTCCACTCAATGCCACCATCACAATCCCACATCCAGCAGAGCCAAATAACTACTGCAAGAAGAAGAGGTTCCCTCAACCAGATAACCTCCTCTTCAAGACATCAACTTTAAATCCTGTCCATGAACACCACAAATAGGATCGCTAACAGTTGTGACTCCAGTGGAGTCAATAAGTTTGACTTTGTGAATTTTGGACACAACTCTTGCTTTGGGAAAAGAAAGACGTTGAAAGTCACAGCATCTCTCATAAAATATCTCCTGGGACACAGGTGTGACGAAAAGCAGATATAAGAAATGGGCCACACATATCTTTTCAGGGAATCTCTTGTAGAACTGCAAGGTGATCATGTTTAAGATTTCAAACAGTAACAGACTTACCTTGTGGCTGCTTTAACTGATGTATCACTGCTACTCCATGTGGGGTGTTAGACGTGGTGTAAATCACATGTGGGTTGCTGTCAGTAAACTTGTTTGCTTTTATCACGGCCATCCTGGTCCAGTCAGTGAAATAAACATTGTGCTCAAACAAACTGATTCCGAAAGGATGTGGTACCACGGTTCCTCCATGGATTACAGTTTTTCTGTTAGAAGAAAAATGCAAAAAAAAAAAAAGGTAGTAATAAAAAGCACACCTGGATCTCAAACAACTTTTAAAATGTAGTATTTATGTTAAGGCTTTAAGAATTCAGGATTAAAGAAGAATAAAAATCATAAACTACCTATGCAGACCGTCATAGGTTGCAGTTTCGATATAATCATAGCGGCTGTCAACCCAGTAGATGCGCTTGACTTCTATATCAAGTGTGATACCAGCAGGCCAACCTAGTTTGCTCCCAATAATCCCGTAACGATTGGTACCATCCATGAAGGCCCGCTCAAGACCCGGCTGTCCGTTTGCTGCCTCCCAGTCTGAGAAAAACATGTACCTGTAAAATGAAAGAAGTTTATTACGGTCTCAGTTCACTCCCATGCAGTCTACTCCTCAAACATCTGCTTGATTTAAACAGGCACTATCAGAGGCACTTCACTTTTTTAATTAGGCATCCACAGAAGGACAATATGTCTCTAAGTGGGTGGCATTTCACCCACCAAAGAGCTGTGCAATAATTTGAGATAAGCAGTTCCTTGGAGCCACCTGGCTGTCCCTCTCTCTTGAACTACACACTATAGGATTACAATGAGGGTCATCACTTACATTGCTCCTCACTAATCTCCCTATGGCAATCTGTTAATCTCAAACAACCCACCCCCGTCATTCCATGCCAATGGAGCACAGCAGAATGTGGGGACTGGGGATGGTGGGATTAATTAAATGATGAAGAAAGAGACATGTGCTTACCCAACAGTGGGGTCCACCGCCAGTCCTCTAGGGTTTCCGAGGTTCTCAGTGATGAGTGTAACCCGGTTACTTCCATCTAGGTCCACCATGTCAATCCTGTTGACGCTGGCCTCCACCACATACAGTTTATTGTTCACCCAGTCCACCGCCAGGTTCTCAGGGTAGTCAACTGATACATTTAAAACCACCTGCATGTTGGACCCATCCATTTGCACAGAAAACACCTGTACATAAAAGATGCCATTGTAGTAACCTCATTAGTCTGTTGGTGGCCATTCCTACTCAGAAACCCACTTATGTTTAAGCCTAGAACAAATAAACTTACACCTTTAGGCTTACATTGGTTTCTAATAAAAACATATAACATTAATTATCTAGAATATTCCATAATTGTTTGTGACTTCTAACTCCACATGCAAAGCAAACATGAGTCAGTTACAATTAATCAAGATACAAAAATTTTTTTTAAAAGTGGCTATGGGAGTTTGTGTAC
This sequence comes from Gambusia affinis, assembly GCF_019740435.1. Classification (NCBI taxonomy): domain Eukaryota; kingdom Metazoa; phylum Chordata; class Actinopteri; order Cyprinodontiformes; family Poeciliidae; genus Gambusia; species Gambusia affinis. The sequence goes on from NC_057878.1 coordinate 14,926,544, forward strand.
TTCCTGTCAGCTGGTGGAAACGGGTTTGCTATAGTAGAAAGAAATTTAACTGAATGGCTAAAACTATAATATTCTGTGAAATCAGAACTTAAAAATTCATAGGCAATTTAGCAAGTGTTTATTGTATACTTTAGATTTAGTGTCTCAATTTTATTTTTTTTAAATACAACTTGACTTAATGCTACGGATTTTACAGGTCTGCACAGTGGCAGATGATTTTGTCAGGACTATGAATTATTGTTTCACTTTCATTTTTAGAATATCAATTAGATTTTTTTTCAACAATTTTAGTTTTAGTTTTGCCCTGCATTTTCACTCGGATACTGTAAAACATTTTTACTCAAGCTCTTCATGCTGTGAGAATCTCCCAACAGCATATGCCTAATGATTACTGCAACTTTTGAGTAAAATGCTTGAAACTGCATATTAAATATGGACAAGAGAAACTGGGAGACACATAGCCTGTAGATTGTAATATATACTTTTAAGAGAAATCTCATAACTGCTTATTACAGATTTGACAAAACCTCACTAGGATTAGCATAAACACTGAGGTGTTCAGCTCCTGAATTGTCTGCTGTACCACTGTGATGGAATCATTTGCTCAGTCTGCAAGCCTTGGCACTATGCAGCTGGCTGAGAGGAAGTGCTTTTAGCAGCTCTGCTTTTTTTTTTTTGAAACCAGATCCAGACATCTAGAAAGCAGGATTTTCAACTGACCTGTTTAAAGAGAAACCAAAGCTGTGGAAATAGCCTGATAGTTTAACCTTTCTGGTTGCATTCGCATGCCCTGTTTGTGCTCTTACTACTTTTAATCTGACATGCTGCCATTGGCGTGGCAATTATGCAGAAGTGCCCAGTCAGAGGTATGTCCCAGCCTTTCAGCCAAACCATAGTAGCTTGAACCAAAAGAAGCCCAGACTTGACCAGAACAAAGCCCTTTTAGCTTGCAAAAGAATGCTTATAAATGGACGGCACCAATGAAAATGAATACCGCATGATTAGTTCGGACAAGATCAAGTTACAAAAATTAGGTCTTGGTATGTGAACATCATACGAGCCTATCAGACAGGTTTCGAGATTAAGCCACTTGGATTCTGTTACATCTCTGTTTCCATTCATTATGGGCCAGCCGCCATGGGGCCACTAGCTATTCCATTATTATAGTATCAACATTGCTGATATTTTAAAAGATAATCAAAAGAATTTGGCTATTGGCACTCTAATGCAAGAATTTACAAAGACAAAAAACTGGCCAATTTACAACAATATGTGAAGCCTGTGATGAAACAAAATGACTGAGAAGACAGAAAAGAAAAAGCACCTTATTTTGGATGGTATCTGTCCAGAAGACCCTACGGAGATGATAGTGGAAGTCCACTCCTACAGCAACCCCTCTGTTCTGTGAATTAACCAAAGTGCGCAGGTTGTTGCCGTGGATGTCGCCTATTACCAGATCTCTGCCATTAGAGAAAACTAAGGAAGGAACTCCAGCTGCAGTGGGAAAATGATTCACAGAAAGACAAAAGTTGGCATGAATAAATTAGGATTATGATCTTTTAATCCAACTCTGGATTTTTTTTGTTGCTCCTCAACGACAGTATTCTGTTTAATATTATGCATTTCTTGCTGAAACTTCAGAATTCTCTCATAAATGATATTCCTCCCTCAGACTAAAGTAGACATAAAGGTTTTGTTCACCACCACTCCAGCCCTCTTTTACCAGAGCTAAATTCAGAGAGGTCACTGTTTGTGTAAAAAACGCTCTATGTGTAACGAAGTCAAGAGACTTACTAAAGCAACATTTAACATGCAACAATGCACCAGAAAGAAAAACAGGCCCTCCACATAGAGGAAGCCAAAAAGCTAGAGCACAGACCATGCCAAAACACTTCATTTGGATGGATCGCTAACACACTCCCAAACTGAAAGTACGGTATATAAAACAAGCCGTGAAAGTGCCACTCACTGGATATGTCTGCTCTACAGTATCGATGTTGCTCCAAAGTGTAGCCCTCTCTACAGCTGCAGCGATGGGAGCCGATCCGGTCCTCACACAGCTGATCACAGGTGCCCCACATGGAGCAGTCATCAAAGTCTTGATGAAATAAAAAAATAAAAAAAAACAAGATCAGAAACAGGGACAGCCACACTGAAAAATTTACAAAAAAAATTTAAATTCTACATAAAATGCTAAGTTTTGATGTAATTTCACAATAGATGTTAAATTACACACAAGCATCTTCTGAGGGCAATTGGCTGTACTGGTCTTTACTCAAAAGAAACAGAATAAAAGGGGCAGAACACAAATGTATGTCACACTTTGAAATTGTAGAAAAGCATATAACAATCTTCTTCCCCTTCACAATTATTTATATTGGTGTATCACATAATATTCAAGCTTGTGGTTGCAACATAATTGAATAGAGAAAAAGTTCAAAAGGTAAAAATACATTTGAAAGCTACAATAACTGCATCTTTTTTGTAAGAAATGGCTATGAGGCACCCTGGAATATTAGCTGCTGCTTTGGATTATTAGCTGTAAAAGTAAAGTAGGGGTAAATACCTATGCAGGAGCGACTGTCGTTGCTGTTGACAATATAGCCAGAAGGACAGGCACATGTTCCTCCATCAGGGGAAGTGTGGCAGTGATGCTCACAGCTCAAAGAAGCACACTTCCAGATGCCTGAATAATGGAGAAGAAATCAGACTGTGGATGGGGATTCTACCTCAGCACTTCATCTGAGACCATAGCAGTAATTTGAAGAAAAGAAGAGTAACTGTGAAGGTACTAACTGCAGTTGTGTCCAGCAGTGGTGTTAGTTTCATCCTCTCCATCAGGACAGTCAGCCTTCCCATCACACAGCTTATCCATAGGGATGCACAGCCCAGATGAAGGACAGGGCCACTCTCCTGGATAACACTCCCGTGGTACATTATCTAAAAAGAAATCATCTTTTATTTTTAACACATCAATCAATCAACACCAAAAGTGTTTTTGGATCACTTCGCATAAAGACAAGTGTAGTATGAAAGGTTTTACAGAAGATTGAAACAGGCAAATCACAATAAAAGATACATTAGTAACAATAAAACTAAGTATGCACTTCCATGCTAAACCTTCTAATATACTAAAATTGTTAATCCCTAAAACTATAGCTATAAAAAATATAAAAACATTAGATATATAACAATTGCTAAAATAGCTGCGAACTAAAATAGAAAAAATTAACTTTTACTTGCTAAGATTACTGATAACTACAAAATAACTATGAAACTGTAATTAAAATAATTAGGAATCATTTAAAAACAATATTCTTTTATTCACACAAAAATAGAGTTAAATTCCTCAATATAGTTTATGAATGCAATACGTAGAGAGTTCTAATGCTTTTCTAAACCATAAAATTGTTATCTAGAATTATATATAACATAAAATACTTAATAACTAATTCCTAAGACAAGTAAAGGAGGGCAAAACTTAGAATAAATAAAAGCAGAAAGGTTCAGATTTGCTGTATAACAACTGAAAATTATAATTAGCATCCTTTTGTAGCACGTATTGAGAGCATGCTAAAGTGTCTCCACAGGAATCCTGACCTAAAGAAAATTGTGACTAAGACATTGTTACTTTCAACTGATGCAGGGGTACTGGAGCACTGGGGGCTTATGGGGGGCTCCTGCAGCCCTTCCTTTAAAATCACACAGTCCTCCCAGCCATGTGGAGGGATTCAAAAGCCCCTTTGGGGGGCTGCGCAATCTTGTGTCACAAAGAGGCATTTGAATAACACACTTAAAGGAGCGCAGGCATAGCGTCTTGACAAACCAAACCAACCATGGAGACCAAAGATGAATCAGGTTTCCGCAGCTTCAGTTCCTGCCTGTTTTAGAGCTATTTACCCTGCTAAATATCCAGGCCTTCTGGCTCCTAAATCACAAAGTAACTTAGTATGTCAGGACTGAATTCTTGCCACTGTATACATACCACAGCCTTTTTCATCAGCATTGTCCTCACAGTCGTCCTCTCCATCACAAAGCCAGACTTGGTGAATACAGCGGCCGCTGGGACAAGTGAAGTAATTTCCTCTGCAAGCAGGATATGCTGCAGGAAAAAAATAACTCACCGATGTGCATTTATGCAGGCTAAAAACATAGAATAAGAGAGGAAGAGCTGCACATACTGCAGTTTATTTCATCACTCCGGTCTCCGCAGTCATCGTCGTGATCACAGACGTAGCGTTGAGGAACACATAGCCCATTAAGGCATTGGTGGAACCCTGTGTTGCAGTGCTGTGCTAAGAAAAACAGAACACAGAAATGATAGAAGTACTTTCTCTGCTGATGCTTTAGTCAAATTTTACTACATGCATTTATAAGTAAAGTGGATCTCTTACTGCAGTTTGCCTCATCAGAGCCATCTCGGCAGTCCAGTAAATGGTCACATCTTTGGGTCCGGTTGTAGCAGGCCCCATTGGCACACCTCATCTCTGTACACTGAGGGTAATCTGTAAGATTAAACCATCATCAGGCCAGCATTGTGCACTAAAATGAACCTTACAAATGTGCCCTTTACAGCTCTTAACACGTGAAACGCCTTGTGAATGGGAAGAATAACAGACTAAAAATCAGAAGCACTACCATAACAGCCCCAGTCGCCACAGCATTCTTTATGCAATTGTGAGATTACCACAGTCCGTTTTGCTGTGAGACTAGCATGCCGGCACAATAATGGCATAGCAGCAGAACTTCAGCTTGACTAATCCACCAAGGAATCTGCAATCAACCTCTGACAACAAGAAGCATATTGTGGCCTGTTGTGTCAGTCAGCGAGCCTCTTAATCTTAACAAATTGATTAAAATGCCACGGGAGCCCAAGATAAAACGAAGAAGAAAAAAATATCTCAAAGACTTACTGCAGTTTCTCTCATCAGATCCATCTAAGCAGTCAGCCAGGTGGTCGCAATGGTATTCTCCTGGGATGCATGCCCCGTTGCTGCAGCTGAACTGGCCACTAGTACATGTCCTGCCAGCTGAGCCAATCAAAAACTTATTTAGCAAAACACTAATAAACCTCTGAGACCTTTTACTCTGTTTTCTCACCATCAGCAGGCTTTTAAAGTCAACTTGTTTCACTTTGATTTATTAATTAAACAACATATCATTTTCGTTTCACTGCAAAATTTTGTACAACTTCATGTTGATCACATAAAATCTTAATGAAATAAATGAATGTATGTGGTTTGAACTTATAGCAAATGTTTAATGGTAAATGACGGCGTCTGGAAAGTGTACTCACGGCAGTGTCTCTCATCTGAGCTATCCTCACAGTCTTCCTCATTGTCACACACCCATACGTCTGGGATGCACTCGCCGTCACTCAGACACTGGAAATGACTGTCATCGCATGTTACCTGAGCTGTCAGAATGCACACAGACGTATCATTACTTAACACACCTGAGCGCAACACATATACAGTTAAAACATTCTTAAGCAGTGAAATAGCTAAATATTTCAATCCTGCTTGTATATATTATAGTGATAGACTTCAACTTACGGCAGTCGTGTTCATCAGTGTCATCGATGCAATCTGATGTCCCATCACAGTGCCACTCCTCAGGAATACATCGACCTGTCCCACACCGAAACTGCCCTAATTCACATCCTGCACACAATTACAGATTTCAATTCCTTCCTTTTTTCTGACAGTAATTAAATTTGCTTACTTCAAGCAACAAACTCCTTAAAATAAGATTATTTATAGAACTTAAGGGCAAACAGGGGAGGACGGGAAGCTTTCCTCTGATGAAACACGCTGTTAACAGCATTGACAAGCCTCAGAGACAAGCGTGCCAGCCACCCCCCAGACATTTCTACAACCCACACTTCACTCTTCTTTAGCTTTCTTTTGATGTTTCCAGAGAGTGGCATCTGTTGAGATAAGGTACCACCGCTCTACCTTCCCTGATGTTTTCCAGCAGAGATTGATTCAGGCAGCACAGTTCAGAGGGAGAGCACTCCATCAGGCCCAATCAAAGAGGAATGTGCAATTCTGACGGTCTCTTTGACAGCCTGATTTATGGTGCGTGCTGCCCCTGTCTCCTCTGGGATGGAATTGGAATAAATAGTGGTACTGGGTGGTACAAGAGTCATTTCAACATACATTCGCCACAGGAAGAATACACTTGTGTTGGCTTGGGGTCCATTGTCTGCCAATTGCCTGCCTCTACTAATTAGTTTTTTTCTAAATTTCTTTTTGTTGAGATTCATTACTAAATTTGCAAAATACTGCGATTACTCCTTTTTACGGAATGAGTGTTTTTCTGTCCATACAGGTGCACTTACCTGAATAATGCCAGAATTAAAAGTACAAAATCCAAAAACTTTTTTCATGACATAAGTTGTGCAAGGGAACTAAGATGCATATTTAGAGTGCATCTAGAAAATCTTAACAGTACTTCACTTTTTTTCACATTTTGACATCTTACTACCTAATTCCAAGTTGTGTTTAATTAATAGCTTCCCTGAAAACTCTAAACACGAATTCCCCATTATAACAGAGTGGAAAAAGTTTTGGGTGTTTTGCAAATTTACTAAATAAACAAGACCAAATATTCACAGCCTTTGCTATGAAGCTCAAAATTGAGGCTTTTCCTCTGATCATCCTTGAGATGTTGCTACAACTTCAATGGAGTTCACCTGTGTTAAAATATGCTGATTGGACTTGACTTGGAAAGCCACACACACACCTGTCTATGTAAGGTCCCACTGCAAATCAGAGATCAGACACCAAGCATGATATCAAAGGAATTGGCTGTAGACCTCAGAGGGAGGATTGACTTGAGTAACAGATCCAGAAAAAAATCTGCGGTTCCATTGAGCTCAGTGGTCTCCATCGTCATTAAAAAGAAGTTTGGAACCAGCGGGACTCTTCCTAGAGCTGGTCAGCCATCTAAACTCAGTGGTCAGGGCAGAAGAGCCTTGGTCGGGAAGGAGAACAAGAACAAGATGATCACTCTGTCATAGATCAAGTGTTTCTCTGTGGAGAAAGAAAAGAACCTTCCAGAAGGACAACCATCTCTGTAGCAGCTCACCAGTAAGGCCTTAATTAATAAAAGGCTCATGTCAGCCTGTCTGTAGTTTAACAAACGGCACTCTCAGACCATGAAAAACTAAATTCTCAGACCTGATGAGACAAAGATTGAACTCTTTGGTGTGAATGACATGGCATCATGTTTGGAGGAAACCAGTTCATCACCAGGTTAATACCATCCTTAGAGCAAAGCATGGTGGTAGCAGCATCATGGTATAGGGATGTTTTCCAGCAGCAAGACCTGGCAAATTAGCCAGTCCTGGATACAATCCTGCTCCAGAGTGCTGTTGATGTCAGACTGCGGTGAAGGCTTGTTTTTCAGCAGAGTAATGTCAAAGGAGTGGGTTCAAAATCACTTTGTGAATGTCATGGAGAGGCAAAGCCAGAGTCCAGACTTGAATGTGATTGAACATCTCTAAAAACGTCTGAAAATGACTGCACAGACATCTCCCATCCGCAGTTCAGCTAAATATTATACTAAAACGTAGATTTTAATGAAAATGAGAATAATAAATTTTTATCTAAATAAAATACAGAAAAAGAGAAAATAATAAAAACCAAGAAGTGTGAGGACGCTGTAAATGCAGACCCAGGTTGACAGCTTTCAGCATTTCTGCCAAAGGGAAAACAATCTGCTAGAAGGGATTAAATGCAGACAGTGTTCCCTGACACCATTACCTCTGGGAAAGGTGGCAGATCCAGCACACTGAAGCTGAAACTTTAAAAGGCACTATCTAATGTGAGGGCTTTTCATGCACCGACAAGGATTTATTTCAGGTCCACAGTGATTCTTTGACATCTGATCCACAGATTCTGATTTTGAATATTTCCAGTTTTCTTTTTTGAAGTAGTTTTACATGTTAAAAAAAAAGTGTGTATTAGAACAAAACTATAGAATTACAAGATTATTACAATGCATGTATTAAAGCATTTGTTTGCTACCTTTATCTAATATTCCAATTTCTATACAAGGTTGTAATTTTTTTAATTGTCAGATGTCTGCCTTTAATCTGAAATACTCTCAGATGAACTATGTCAATAAATATCAGTGGAACCAACAACGAGGGTGATTTTTAATCTCTAAATGACTGTTAATGATTTTGACATAAGTACTTGAAGAAATTAATGTTTTCCTGTTCCTTAATTAACAACTTAAACTCACAGCAGGAGATTTCTCTGCTCCATCTGTAAGTGAAGAAAAGAAGTTCATGCTATTGACCAACAAAGAAATGCATAAGAATGAGGCACCCAAATGCTCTTAAACCCTAGCCTACTGAGGAAATTACAATTGGGCACAAAATGGGCCAGATTAGATTCAAAATTATAACCACAAATGCCATCGAGCAAAAAATAAAATAAAATTTTTGTAGCAGATATTTAAGTTCAGTCGTTGCTTAGTTTAGATAAAACTAAAGCGAAGAAAGACTTTTGAGGCATGCATACAGGAACTAAAATGTTTTTAAGCTTTCATCAATGTCGTCTTGTTTAGGCACAGCTGTCGCCTTGGACTGAATGTGTGCGGTGAAAAGTTACGAGGACGGCTGCTGGCAGCGTGAGACGCAGGACCCGTCCATGCTGTCAGAGCAAAGTGCTGCTGCCTGTTTCATATGGAAATCAATGCCGCAGAATGCCATCAATTGCCAAACAAGTGACTTTGGCTCTTAGTAGTACACTCAAAAGCAGCTAAAAAACCTGGGAGCTTGGAAGCAAATGGGAGGCATAAATAGGAGAACAGAGCCTAGGCTTGGTTCAGAGGGAGGAATGCTCAACAGTTTGGTGCGTGCTTTAACAAAAGAATGAGTGAAGGGGAAAAAACATGAATGTAATGTCAGAATGCAATGCTTCGAATACTGTACAACTTAATTTTCCCTCAAGACAGTGAGTCACAGCTTACCAGAAGCGAGTTAGAAGCTGAACTAATATGGACAGGGGTGGCTGTGTGGGGATGTTGGTGAGGTTAGAAAAGGATTTACTCACAAATTGAGCAAATTGAGCCAAACGTATTTCAATTTCCAGTGAAACGTTACTGTTGTACAAGGATTTAGGCCTCCACACCGGAAAGAAGCTGCCATGTGCAGGGTTTTATTTATGAATGTGCCGGCCTAGAAGAAGCTCAGACGCAAACAAAAACATTCAGTAGTAGAAGACAAGCATTAACCTGCTGCTTTCTAACACACGAGTGCAAAACACTGACCAAGATGTTGCTTACTTTTTGGTTTTTCCACATGAGTGCATAAAAATGCACTTACTGTGTACTTTGGTGGCGTTATTAAGATCCTCCTAGCAAATGATTACCAGAGAAAACAAGTTCATTTACTAACTAAATATGTCAAGATCAGCAAAACCATCAGAGGATGATTAGCCAGTACCATAAAATGGTACTGGTTGGTAATGGTTAGCCTTAATGGCTAATGTGACACTTAAAAGTGTCACATTGAGTAGCAGCATCAATCTGACAGCCTGTTAAACAGGCAGCAGAAAGTACAAGGAAGGAATAACTATCAAATTAAAGGATTTCTGTGGAGGATAATAGAGAATATTAGAGAAACTACCTTGCCTCTATAAAGCAGCAACCATTTATTAAACCTGACTTATACCCAAAGCTAAAACCAGATATTTATGTACATTCACTTAAAAAAAGACAAATACCCATTAAACTAAACCTTTTCTCTTTTAGGTAAGTAAGAATTGCCACAACTATTTCTATTATGATAAATGCCACATTATATAAAGGAATATATATATATATATATGATATATATATATATATATATATATATATATATATATATATATATATATATATATATATATATATATATTTGTTGATAATACCAGATGTATATTTTTATTTTTAGGGGCTGAGATGCTAAAGCTTACCGAAAATGGTGGGGGTATTGAAAAAAATAAGAAAAGAATACAAAATTTTATTCTTTACAGCATCAAGAACATAATTTTAGTTACTTTGTCTTAGTTAATTCACAGCATTTGAGTGTAAAGACTTCTAGATGTCTGAGGGTGCCATGATCACCTGCTAAAACAATCATAGCAAAGTAGGAACAACATGGGATTATTGATCCATAATATAATTTGAAAAAAAGTACAAATAAATGCATGTGGTGACAGTAGAAAGGAAAACCGCTTTCCATGGAAGTCAAAGTCATGCAGTTTAAAGGAATTGCTTACAAATGTTAGAGATGTAAGTACACTTTTGAAATTGAATAGTGTTAACTGGAAAAAAAGAAATGTGTTTTATCAAATAGAAATTTTTGAAATTTAGATTATTTTTGAAAAACATAGTCTGAATTAATGTCAGGCAGTAAGAGAGAAAAGAGTTGAGTCTCTTTTAGAAAGTATGTGAATATGTAGTTGCAACTTTGCTTACTGCAATTGTAATTAAACATTATATTCAGAATCCAGGACCAAGATGAATATGAGATAAAGCACCAGTGTTAAATAGGCCACCATTAGTACACTATTTAGGGCACGCTCCAGTTCATCATTTGGTAAATATCAAGTTAATAATCAATGTAAGTCTGCTGACAAAGCCAGACGATATTCAGTTATTTTTACTTCAGTCATCACTTTGTAAGCTTCAGCTGCCATCAGCAAAATGTCATTTTTAGTTCTGTAACTGCCCACTTTCAAAGGAAATGCCAAGGGAAGTACGAGCCGACACATTTCCCTTTAAATTTGACACATTTTCTTTGAGGAAATAGATAAACTTTTTTTTCTTTTTTATTATTATTAAAACAAGCAATACAAGTGACCCTTCTCAACTCTGAGCAGGTCCCTATGTAGAAATGATTCCAGTTTGCAGCAGCTGCAGTGTAATTAGTTGCTTGATTCACACTAAGGAGCTTACATACTAAGAGTTGAGCAAAAAGAAAGCAGATTACACTCTGAGAAGCAGGATCTAGCTGTGCTGCAAACAACATGCACAAGTCTGAGGTTGTCACATTTACAGAGTAGCTTCTTAGCATTTTCTCGCTTTTATATGAGAGAAAAAGCAGAGATTATTTGATGAAGTTTGGGTGGGCAGTGAAAATGTGCTCCACTGAATGAGATTTGTACCAGCAGTCTCTCAGTCCTCACAGATTGTCTGTAAGTCACATGCTCTTTTCTGCTACCTAGCAACAGTAAAGCTCAGGCAAAAGTTCTCCAATCTGCCTGAGAGAGGCTTTGTACTCAACCTTTAAACTACAACTAGAAGGTAAAACTTGCTGCTCTAAATGTCTCTAAGTGGTTCCATTAAAAACACCAAATTAAATAAACCTGCAATGAAATATATATGTATGTGTACATAATTCTGCTGTAGATATTTTTTTATATGTAGCAGGATTATCTAATACATTTGCATATATATTTATGTGGCAGCTGAATTGTTGAACCCAATATGTGTTTGTGTGGGTGTGTATGCGTGTGTGTGTGCGTGTGTGTATTTAGTTGCTTAGCTTGAATTCCTCTGCTTTGTACTGATGAGCAACAAGTGCACAGGCTGAGTCACATGTAACTCTCCAGGTCCTCATTCAACTTTCTCACACAGAAACTGGAAGTAGCAGGAATAACAGAGTTAGAAAACTTACCTTCAGCATGGCACCATCTAACAGAGCATAAAATGAAGAAAAAGAGTTGAAGCGGCGGTGCTCTCCACATTCTGGCTGGCCCGTCCAGCTCCGCGCTGCAGATGGAGGAGCTGTAAGGACTGAGGCTGGGATGCTGTAGCTTTCCTCTGTCCCTCTCGGCCCGCTAGTTGATGAAAAGGGGCGTGCACAAAGGCCAGGACTGCCGTCCCCTCCTCCTCCGCTTCCTCCCAGCTCCCGGCCCAGCCCTCCGCACGTTGGGTAAATCCCCCGTGGGCCCTGGAAGCTGCATAATGCCATGCAGGTCCGAGCTTTCCCGAGAGCCAGTGATTTTACACTCTCAGCGGGTCGTCGTTGTTATAACTTTGCCCCACGCTTGAGAACTAACAGAGGGTCTGTATATTCATGCTTGGGAAAACAAACTAGGAGAGCTAGAATTAACACATAAATGAAACTGGGATAAACAAAACCAACCACAATTAACTTGAATGCTTATTATTATTATTATTATTATTATTATTATTATTATTATTATTATTATTATTATTATTATTATTATTATTATTATTATTATTATTCAATTAAATCGCTTTCTATTTCCACAATTAAAAATGAAAATAAATAAATCATTATAATATAACTTCAAATAAATAGGATTAAACCCAAGAGGAAGAAGGTTTAAGTAAATTCGGCCCTTTGCTTTTTCTAAGATTGATTGTAATTGTAAGAAGCTCAACTTCGCCATCGTGCGGACAAATGGCAAAACTAAAAAATTATGAGCAGCTTCTGACGGATGCTTTATGTTTTAAAAGCCCGAAAGTATTACCACTGGCAGATTTCTATATATATTAAAGATTAATTTAGCTCGGCCAACATATATATATGTTTTTTTTTTTTCTGGTGGAAAACGAGAAAAGCATCTTCTACAAGATAATAAAAAGACTAAACATGTATCATTCTTGGAAAAAAAGAGAAGAAATAAAAATACAGTAATTTAACATATTAGTGACAAAAACAACATGTCAAAAATATGCATAGAATAATTATTCTCAATAATTCTGTCTTACACAGCAAATCTAAAATTTTGACATTTTCTTCAGAACATTTTTACAGTAATCGGTAAAATGATGAACATATTTATATGTAAATAAATTTAAGGACATTGGAATGTAGCCTATAAGAAGACACGTGGAAAGTTTACGCTGAACAATGAAACAAAATAAACAAAAAAATATTTAATCTCATGGGTACAATAACGGAAGTCCAGATAAACTGGTTATGCACAAGGTGAGAGATACGAAAGGGATACTACCTGGGAAATACTGTTGCAACTAAATGACGAAAGGACGGAAGAAATTAAGAAAGACAGAATAAACCAGTTAGATTATTTTATTTTCACGGGATAATACCGCCATCTGCTGACAGCTTTGGTTCTACAGTCTTCGACTTGTGACTTCTCATGTACAGTTCCTCCTTCCATTTTCCACTTGAAGATATTACATAAACATAAACACCGTAATAAATAATTACGAGTGACTAAACACATTTTCACCAACGACATTTTAAGGTAAAATATGTGCAATTTTAAATTGAAAATTTTCATCTCAAATTTATCACTTGGGAACACAATAAGAAAAAAAATCTAGTGTATCCTAAGGGGGCCCGGCTTCAAGATACCATGAACACTAATTTAATTCCAGTTAAAAAAATGTACATTTTGTAGGATTGATATTTTTGTGATGTGATTTTTGTGTTAGATTCTGCCCTACATTCGCGGGTACGATAGGTGGCGGTATTTACCTTAAACTAGTTTGTAATCTGCCATTAAAACGAAATAGAGCGGTTGCTATTAGCAACCGTGCACTTAGTATACTAACTGTATTCCAGTTGTGGGAAAATCTGGCATCAAATTAGACTTTTTCCGGAGCATATTGTGACGAGTCCACATAGAGATTCGAAGGACGTCTTTGAGAAAGGCGAAATCAATATGGAGGTACGTATAAAGGTCAATTCAAACCAATATTAGCGAACAGTAGTTTGACCATCAGTGAGCGACAACTAGCAACAGTTGTCAAAGCAGTTCCTCAGTTAAAGATACCTCGGAATCTTTCTTTTGTTGCTTGTTTATGAAATTTGTAAATATAAAATGTTGGATTAAAAATATTATTTTCCGAACTGAATGTGTTTTAAACGTCATCTGTGGGGACGTTGAAGTGTAAAACCTGCAAAAAAAAAAAAAATTGTTCTTGGGAAAACACCACACAAGGAAAATGGATGTTGTTTCAGTTACCGTAGAATATCTAATACAAGTATTTTCTGTATTAGAACATCATATCACTTAAAAACACAAAAATAACACCAAAAGAAAACAAATGAGCACCAATAAAATCAACATTTTTCCTCAGGTCCCCTTGTTTCTAATATCAGTCCCTATTCTATCCTAGTTCATTTTGTTGCCACACTTCTTTAAGTGTAAATTATTTAGACTTAAAACAATAGCCAAAAGAGAAAAATGTGACGTGTAATTTTACTAAAGACTGCAAGTTTCAGTGCTTTTTGAAAAAATAACAATAATAATTAAATAATCTGTCCTTAGATGAATCACCATGAATGTGGATACTGTTGACATGTTTTTAACCCAGGGTTGTTGTTTTTTTTCCCCAGAATGTAGACGGTATTCAGCCATCAAATACAAATCCAGAAAATTCTGATAGCGAAGACAGAAGTGAAATGCTGTGGTCCAGGATAGATGAGCAGTCTACCTTGATCTACACACTGAAAAAAAGAGCCGATGAAACGCTTCTGCGATATCAAGCACTTCAGCAAATTAACTCTGATCTTGAGGACCAACTAGCCCTTTGCCAGAAAAATCTAGAGGATGAAAGAAAAAGAGCAGATATGTTAAAAAATAGATTCACAGATCTGGCAGCCAATAATCAGGGAATCATTAATTTCATGGAGGAGCATAAAAACCAGAACGTGGAGCTAAAGATGGAAAACAAGCGGCTGCAGATGGAAAATGATTCACTCTTCTCTCAGAAACTACATGATAAAGAAATGTTGGTTAAAAAACTGCTGCAAGAAAATAAGATGCTGAGAGATAAATCTACTGCTAATGAACTGGAATTCAGGTAATTTTTGTAACTTGTTTCTCATTAAATCAATCTGTAGTTTCTAACAACTTAACGACTACTGTTTGGGGGGGGATACAAATAATAATTTAAGCACCTATCATCTATTTTATGCTGTTTTTATTTGACTTTCTCTTCTTTATTGATATCCCTAATCATATCATCTTAAATCTAAAGTCAGAAAATCGCTGAAAGTGAGTCAAACCTCAGAGAACAAGCAGTCCAACACAAAGTCACAGAGATGTCACTTCTAGAACAGTTGCTTGATGCTCAAAATCATCAGAAAAATGCTGAGGAAAGTTGTAAAGGTAGATGACTCTGTTCATTTTTAAAGTACAAGCAGTGCAACATTCCATGTAAAAAGTTTGTTTTTCCAAACTTCCAGATTTGAAGCTAAAACTTTCAAAAGCTCAAGAAGAACACGCTTTGGAGAAAACAAGCTTAAAAGAAACCATAGCGCATCTAAACAGTGAAAGAAAGAAACTATTGGACATTTCTATTGAAAGAGGCAAATCAATCCAGGTAAATTAAAATTATTTGTTATTAATAAAATACTAATACTTGCAACAAAAAGTTCATAAAGTGTTCAACTTATCTTCCATACAGGAAAAACAGGAAAAAATCTATGAGCTGGAAACAAAATGGAGAAACGAAGAAAAAGCCAAAATTGAAGCACAGGAAAGGTAAAATACATTTCAGTGTTTCCACTCTGCTGAAGTTCACTGGTTAATCACTAGATCAATGAAATAAGTGAGTTAATGCCGTGTTTATACTATACAGTGCCCTGCAAAAGTATTTATGTGAGCATTTCTCACAATAAAATCACAAATTTCAATCATTTTTATTGAAACTTTATGCATTCAATCCTCTATGACTCCTAAATAAAGCCACAGTTTAGGAGGTGAGGGGGAAATCCCATTTTTGCATCTTTATAGAATTTCCCAATACGTCCTCTCAATATGAACACTCTTTGAGAATCATCTTTGAGAGCTCATATTATTATGGCTCCATCTCTATTATTTGAGGTGTGTTTATTAATGTCCTCTTAACTGCCTTCAGATTTACATCAGAGGCAAAAGCAGTGGATATAGACGCACGAGTGAAGTCACTCCAGAGTGCTCTGGAAAAATCCATGTCAGACCTGCAGAAGCTGAACAAGGTTTGTTTTACCACAAAGCTTTAATTTAAGGCTAACAAAGTGCTGAATGCGTGGTATTTCTACAGGATTTTGATGCTTTCAAGGAACACAGCAACAACCTGCTGACACAGGAGAAGGACTTAAATCAAAAACTTCGCCATATTATAGGTTGAAACTATGTATACGGCAGAGTGTATTTTCTTACTAATTCCTAATAAAAAATATATATCTTTCAGAAAGACTGTTTACTTAACTTAGACATAATAAATTCTTTATCGTATTTTTTTGTACCACAATATGTTTTTATTTAATTTCTACTTTTCAATAAGAATGGAAATAGAACACCCACTTAGCATGATTCATTGTTCCTGGAGAAGAAACTTTACAAATGTTCACAGTCTCAAAGGAAAATCGCATTTCTGAATGTTCCTCTGCCAGAGGAGCTTTGAATGTGTGGTATAATGTAGAATGAATGTGTTTGAGCTTTAAATCATGTTATAATGTTATTGGGTGAGCATTTTTGTGATGTTGTGACCTGAAATGCAGGAGCTTCTTAAAGAGACAAAAGCGCAATTTTGTCAAATTGCAAAGTAAAATGTCTTTTAAGATCATGTTTGATTTACACAGCACAACTGAGGGTAACATAGTTACTGTATTGTGCTACAGATTGGCACTACGTTACTGGAAAATATATAATGCTACCCCCTTATGAAAAAATTCAAGAGCTGGAACTGTAGCAAACAAGGTTGAATCTTGCCACCACAAAAATATTGATGGTAAGAGAGGTGAGAAGAAAAAAAAAACTCTAAAGCTCAACAAAAACATTTAAATAATCTGTTCATTGATGCCTATAAAGGAACATTACTCAAAAAAAATACTTATAAAATGCCCTACATGTACATTTTTGATTGTTGTCAGTGGAACAAAGATGTAGAGGGATTTTTTTTTTCTTTTTCCTGAACTGTCATTGAGTGCAACATTCCTTTGTGTCAGAAAGTCTCCTCTAATTACTTGTCGCCTGGGGCTCTCCAATGCAAAGCCTCTTTATCGTGAGCACCATAGGCAGAAGAAGCCTCCGTGAACTTTCTGCCAGTCTGCACAGGACCCAGCTCATCTTCAAACACACCAGGAAGAGATCACTTAAAGGTCAACTGGACCACTGAATGGTCAGATGGTCATTCTTCAGGGTCGGGAGGGTGGAGAGTTGCCTGCAGGTTGCAGTAATTTATCTGCTGAAAATAATTTGCATGCCACTCACCTGCTGGTGCAAAACGTTGTTTGATTTAAATGCTTATTAAACTAATTACATCACTTACTTTCACTGATTATTTTCCAAGACCTCATTAATTCAGTATATGTGTTGTAATCCAAAAACATCCTGACAGCTGCGATGTTTAGGCCTTGAGTTTGGAACAACTTTTTTATTTAAGCAGCAAGTCCTAGGGAGGCAACTAGAGTCCTTTACGCTCTCTGGTGGCCATTGCTTAATATTTAAATTAAAAATTTAATATTTAAAACAGTATAAAGTTATTTGACCTTGGATCACCCCCATTTTGTCCGCCAGAGCTGTTATGGTTGTAGCCTGGGGACAGTTAAAAGAGATGACCAGCTGTTTTCCATTGTGGCCTCTGAACTTCAAACCGCTCCAAACTGTGGACTTAATACTGTTTTGTATCTCAGCTCTGAAACTCCATTGTCATGTTCAGTTTTCGCCAAACAAACCCATCGGTCACAGAGGTGGTGTTGGTTTGTGTCCCTGTAGTGGTAAGAGTTCAAACACGCTCTGTAACTTAAAGGTGTCAAAAATCTGCAGTATTCCAATTAAACAATATGATGACTATGACTTAAAAATGTGTTTTTACTTGCAAATGTGAACATCTGCAGCCACATTCAATGGGAGGTTTTAAAACACCACTCTCAGCAAACATACATTGTTTTTTTTAGTCTTAGCAACTCATCTCGACAGCATTCTCCTGCCCTGAGGCAACGGCAGGAGTCTTGGCACGACTCCACAAGATCTGTCTCCTTATGAAGGAGGAGGGAGCATCTCTGGTTCTTTCACTCTTTTCTCTCAGAGTGTCCGCTGCCGTTGCAGGGCACAGTCGGGTTTTGATCTGTGCTGACCCTCTGCTTCATCTCTCAAGTTCGTAATTTGACAGGAAGCAGAAGAACTGGAAAACTGAACATCTTTGAAAGAGTGAGTCTTTGTGAAGATTATTGTTATACTGTTTCCTGGGTGCATTTTGCTCCTTCTTACTACTATGTTTTGATGTACCTGGATTTGTAAAGCTGTTTGATATCAGATCAGGTGTCACTTTCGCCTCAGGGCCCAGGATGCTACCCTATTTCACATCAGTGCTTCTGGTCACAGCAATCTCCAGCGTTTGGGCTCAAGACCTAACAGAGGAAAAGAAAACGTACAAGAAAACCAGAGCCAGGACAGTAGCTGCAAGTATCCATGATGGACAAGGTGAGACATTTGATGAAAATTAGAAAAATGCTTCAGACAGCTGCTACAGCACAACATCAGTATTATTTCTCTATGTTGTAGCCCTCAGAAACACCTCAGATTTTACCTTTTATTATTTAGTATTTTAAAATGTTCCAGCTGAACATTTAGGTCAGAATAATAGTTTCATTTTTTCATATGTTTGATTGTATGTAAAAATCTGATAAAGTTTCTATTATATGAAAGAAATTGTGCTAATGTAGAAATTCAAAGGGCTTTAATAATCTATAATTAGTCATCAACTGTTTGTTGAATAATAATTAATCTGCTACACCTTAAATGTCATGAACCTCTCTGTTTACTTATAGAAATTATTATATGTTTTAAGAAGAATAGTGGGGAACAATTCAGTCACTTTAAAAAATGTGAATAATCTATTTTATATACTCTCTAAGATGACGTATCTCCAGTTTCCACCTGTCATTGATTAAGCAGCCTCTAATAACGATGTCTCCCACGGAGCTGAAAAGGCAGATTCAGTAAAACTAAAGTCCTGCTGCCCCCAGTCAGACTGGACCACCACTTTCCAGTAGCATCAAATGGTTCTGGTTGCATCATATATTATGTTTTTTTATTTTTTACATGAAGTCATTTGACTATTTGATATCCCCTCTAGTCACCGTGGATGTGAGGATAGCATCACTTAGTAAATATCTTTTGAAGGGTTTTTCTTTGTATCCAACTTGGCTCTGAATCCACAGCTCAATCTAGAAATCCAAAAAGATCTTAGCTGGAAACCAACAGCTAGTAAGAGGAATATTCTAGCCAAAACAAAATCTGCCATTTCTCGAACTAAAAGAGTTCATGTGCAGTCCAATCAGTCAGTGAGGTAAATCCATTGTTGTTCTGGTGTTGAAAGCTATTTCTAAGACCTTGAGTTCAACTTTTCATTTTCTTTCTTCTGTCAGATTAAAATTATTCTCTAAATTAAGTGTAAAACCACTTTCCTCAGGCTTCTTATAGACCAGCAAACTCTTAATACATGTTTGTAAACTTTAGTTACTATTTTGAATTAAGTTAGGGTGTATATTGTGTTTTATTTGTGTACTTCAGATTGTTTTATGTCTCTCTTTACTTAAGACAAGTACATCAACGGAAAGTTGTTATTAATATAATTTAGAAAATGTGAATCTTAATCATGTTAAATAGGGTGAAATTTTCTATCTTTTATTTTTCTTAATGGAGATTGTACAATAAAAAGGCCAAGGAACCATTCTGATGACAGCTTTATTGAAAGATTCTAAAACAAATTGGTTTGTTATCCTAAAATACTTTAAAGTCGTAATCACCTTAAGGTTTTCCCAGACTCGATATTTTGCAACACTATAGTACCTACACTATAGTATCTACTCGGCTGTATAACTCCATGCCTATCTAGACCGCTGCTACATTAAGTTGTGGATTTGCCTGTCACTATTTAGTTAATCTGCAAAAACCTTAAGTTATTACTGCAAATGTGTTTTGTTTTTTTCCTCCCAGCCATCCTGGATGAAGACTGCAGCCTGGAGCTCTCCTTCTTGTTGGACAGTTCTGAGAGCGCGAAAGACAATCATGAGCAGGAAAAGCGTTTTGCGATGGACATGGTGGACAGACTCCAAGGAGCGCGGCTGCCGAGCGGCCGCAGCTTGAGTTCCAGGGTGGCCTTGCTGCAGTACAGTAGTCATGTCATCAAGGAGCAAACCCTCAAAGACTGGAGGGGACCCGAAAACTTCAAGAACCGGATCAGGCCTATACTCTACATTGGACATGGCACCTACACCACCTATGCAATCACCAATATGACAAAGATGTACCAGGAGGAATCCAGAATTGGAAGCATCAAAGTGGTGGTGTTGCTCACAGACGGCGTTTCACACCCAAGAAACCCGGACATTCTTTCTGCCATTGCTGATGCCAAGAACCAGGGCATCAAGTTCTTCGCTCTGGGCATCACCGGGACGGCCAACATGGCCGAACTCCGCCTGCTGGCCAGCTCCCCGGCCTCCCGCTTCCTCCACAATCTACAAGACGAAGACATACTCCAAAAAATCTTCACTGAAGTAGTGAGTGTGAGCTCTTGCCAGTCACCTGACAACACACACAAAGGAAAAAGGTTGTATTGAGTTTAAACCAGCGTCTCTCCAGAATGAACGCATGGACAGGCATGTTCAGGTATTTGACAATGCTCAGGAGAAACAAATGAAAGAATGCGCCCGCCAGAACAGGATTTACGCTGATCTCTACAGCTACACAAAATCTGTTTGACGAATTTGACCAAACACTTGAGATAAAGATTTCCTATGCTTTGCAACTGCTTTGTATGAACAAGTAGAATGTACATCACTTTTTCCCTTTATGATTGCATAGCTTGTATAAACTTGTGCCTTCTATTTTAAAACAATCTCTTACAAAATTGTCCTTTTGTGACCAACATGAGTGCAGTAAATATAACTTGCTACCTAAAAATGCTGCATTTCACTTGATTCCCTTTTTTTTACAGACTGGACTAGCTGATGAAGGAGTAAGTACATTCCCAAGTTAAATTGAGAAAAACTTAGTATTTGATGCAGTGTAATTTTTACTAAAATGTGTTTTGTTTTGCTTTTCAAGTGTCCCTTGGCTCAGAGATGTGCTTGTGAGAAAGGAGAACGGGGACTCAGCGGGCCTGCGGTGAGCATTTACCCTTACAAAAGCCACATTTTTCCAAATTTTATTTTCTTTATGATCCTAAACCTTAATGTTTTTTTATTATGATTCTATGTGCTAAAAATTTTGTGCAAGCTTATCAAAATGTGTTATCATAACTCTAAAAAGTGTGCTGTGCATTTCTCTTCAACTCCTTACAGACAATGCTTTTTAGAAAAGACTTTTGCTGCAATTCCTGTCACAATTCTGCTTATGGAATGTCTGCAAAACAGTCAAGTTCAGTCTGATTAGATGTGGCAAATGTCATAAATACTGTTTACATACGAACTAGCTACATTTACTCTCTTACATTTACTTCAACCAGTTTAAAAAAGAAAAACTTTTTGGAATAGCTTATGCTAATTACTTTTGTTTGAATTATATTATTATGAAATATTGCTACTCTTACTTAAAATTTCTGGATACTAACCCCACTGTTTGTAACTTCAATGAATGAAGAACAAGCATATTTTAACTAAAAATCTTGTTCAAAGTGAGCAATCTTGTTCATACACAAGCTTCGGTATTATAAAGTTATTTTGTATCTGCTAAGCCTGTTGTGCCATTTGGGGGTCATAAAGACACAGTGATCTAATTATTGGGATGCTTATTTTCACTATTATCGAGACTCAAATTCAGTCCCATCCCCTCCTCAAATAAACAGCTCAGTTATGGTTAAGCTCTGAGTTTAACTGACAGCTGGGTGTCCAGGTGCCCTCACCTCAGAGAAATTCTTCAAATTCCTCCACCCAGACAATAGAGGCTCTCATAATTGCTCTCGTTAGCTTAATGACCATCTAGCAGCAATGTCTGGTTGATAGCAACAGATGCATTTGTGGGCCAGGTGCAGCTCAGACCAGAAACCGCTCAGTGTTTGGATAAGATAGCTTGTGTCTTGTAACAGTCACAGAGTGCTGTCGACAATACCTGTCTAGAGTGAGTCAAATTTCCACTTTGCAAATATTTCTCATGACAAGCTTTAATTTATGGGTCTTAGGATCAAAGCATCAATTGTTAAAGCCATTTGAACTCTTATCGACAAGAGAACAGAATGTCAAACACGGAAAATCGCTGAATTTTGACCCCCGATTTTGTTCCTTTCCTCAGGGTAAGAAAGGTCGCCCCGGTGATGATGGAGCTCCGGGGCAGAAAGGGCAAAAGGTGTGTTGTTTTGAGTTGGGAATTTCCCCAACTGGCAGTGAAAACGAGCTCGTATGGAATCTGTCAAAGGGTTGTTGTTAACGACATGCGATAATTAGAATTATACACCTGAAAAATGTACCATGGAAGAAAAATTGCTATGTAGGATGTCAATCAAATATGTGTTTTACTTGCCAGTCAAAGGAAGTGTTGGGGTTGTAGCAAATGTTTTACTTGTATATATTTCCTGGATTTATATTTTATTTATCATAGATCCAAATTAGTTGGCTTACGTTATGCAGAGAGAGCCCAATACCAAAGCAGAGCTCTACTCTCTTTTCTAAACTAAATCTCATATTGTTGTGGTTTAGCCAATTGCTTTTTAGAATTAGGCCCTTACTAATAAGCCAATGATTATATTCATCCCAAATGGAGGCATGTGGTCGTGCAACCCACTCCAACACCTACAAGTTATCTTATCTGCCATCTGTAGATAAGATAACTGACATCAAAATAAAGTAGTGCAAAAAACAATGTTGCACCTGTTTATTTGAATGCATTTTTTATTCTCCATTAATTTTCTATTTGTACTTGTTACTTTGAGTGGAAACATGTTCTGTTCTCTTTAAATGTTTCGCTCTGGAAGATTTTTGTTGGCACACCACCTACAACTGATATTTCTTGTGTAAATAACTACATGAAAATGACAATGTGAAAAGGCTTTAAGGGTTCAAAAATGTTAAATTATTTAATTATATGGCTGCTTTTGTCTTGATACACATGGGATTAGCTTATATCTTTGAACCGCTGGCAGTTTTTGATAAAAAAAATAAAGATCTTTTTGAACATTCGTTCGTAAGCCTTTAACAGAACTTCACTTACACAACTATCCATTTAAGACACGTACAAAACAAATTTTTCAAAGTTATTTTTAAACCTTGTTTTTTACAAGAGGCAGAAAAGTATTTACAAATATATATTACATCTCATGACTCAGATATTTCTTCATAACCACTTAAAAATATATGTGAATATTTAAGTTAAAATGATTTAAGTTCCAGCACTTCAGAGTACTGTGATACAAATCAAAAATTAAATGATCATCATTCAATCGTAATGCAATGAAATGTAAAGCCTAATGGCTTCTGAAACTATGTCAAGAAACACCATAGTAAGGACTTTTTTAGATCATTGACAACAAATACACCACATCACTATCTGGTGTCTTCTTTTGGGTCACATGTTTACAGAACCAAGGTAGAGATGATGATTGACAATGTTTCTCAGCAGCAAAATATTTACCAAGACAATCCAGGAGGTCAGATCCAATATCGATTTGTGAGCAATTTGAAACTTGAAACTTCTGAAGTCGCCCTCTGTTGGTCATTATAAAGAATGCAGGTTTAACGTACTTAAAAATTGCCTCTCCCAATCTGTTGATGCAGTTTAAAGTTAAGTGGGGGAGTTTTTTACCATATTTTGACAAACATCTTCTTTTCTGTTTCCATCTATTTTTGGATATGCTCAGTATTAGATGTTATGTGCATTGTCACTCAGAAATGTAGAAAATAAAAGTTGAACATCACAAATGATGCGTGCTTGAAGGAAAAAGAAAACCTGGTTGTTAAATTATGAAATGCGCACGACAGAAACACAGCTGAGGGTAAATGTGCATTTCATGTCATTTTCCTGAACTTTTCTGTTTAAAGAATGCACATTTCCAGCTCTATTTTAGTTAAAAAAACAAAAAAACAAAAAAAAAAAAAACAAGCAGTTATTACCAAATGTAATGTCTCTTTTTCATCAGGGAGAAGCAGGATTAAGTGGAATACCTGGGCGAGAAGGAACTGAGGTAAATACTGTAACTCATGAACAAAACAGATTATTATGATGATACTCAACATCTTGTCATTAAAATCAATAATTATTTTAATCTGCAGGGTAAACCTGGTTACAAAGGAGATAAGGTATTCAGATTAATCCAAATTGTTAGAAAAGCTGTTTCCTTATATGCATATACATGCATGTTTAGTATTTGTAATTTCTGCACAGGGTGAGAGGGGTGAGTGCGGTACGCCAGGAATCAAAGGAGACAGGGTATGAGATTGTTGTTGATACTTGCTGAATCTATAGTTTGCTGATTGTTTTTCTTCTCTCCTTACACTTTGATTTAATTAACTCTTTTTTTCTGTATGATGTGCGTCAGGGCCCAGAAGGTTCAATTGGAACAAGAGGGCCAAGAGGTCTGCAGGTGTGTAATACTTCATACGACACTAATATTTTCCATGTTGTTGAAAAAGTATGATAATAAAATGTATATGGTATACATTTATCACTTTGAACTATTAAAATGAAATATTATGGACCAAAATGAATCACTCACTGGATTTCTATTTGGTATTAGTAATGGGAAAAACTCAGATGTGAAATGAAAACATTTTGATCTTTCTATAATTTGCTGTCTGATTTTCTGCCCAGGGGTTACCAGGACCACATGGAGACGTTGGACCAGAGGGGCCTCAGGGAAGGCAGGTTAGTCCCTGACTAATTTTACCCTGCTCATCCCACATATAAGTTTCAACCTCTGCTCTGCATTTCCTTGTATGATATGTTTGAACAAGAGTTTTAGAGCTGTAATACTTTGGTATTAACCCCAAAGCAAAACACTTGTAAGCCCTCCTTACCTCCATCGTGTCTCACTACTACAATCATCATAATGAATGCAGGATCTCTTATGGCCTGTTTCCTGAAACTAAATACAGAGCAAAAAAAAAGTCCCTGCAGCAATGTCAGTCTCTCAAACTTGGCTTACATTTACAGCCATGGATGGAAAGTCTGTGTGGCCTGTCTGGCCATGGAAATATCTGTATTAGGATTAGGATTAACTGGAGTCTAAATGAGTGTAAATAAACCTCCACTTCTATGTATTTACCACCTGTAAAACCTGTGTCAACATTTTAATCATTCATAAATTAGTGCTTGCATTTTGTGTTTCTAAATTGGAGAATTTCTAAGATGGTGCAAATCTCTTAGCAGAAGGCTACTGACTGATATGTTTTTTTCTAAACAAAAACACCCTTACTGTTATCGACTCCAGTCAACAGGTTAACTGCTTGTTTTTTATTACCTATTAATGAATCTAAAGCCAAGCAATAAGACTCAAAAAATATTTTTTAAAACTTGTTAAACTGTTTCGTTTTTTTTAATTGCAGGGAGAACGAGGCCTATCGGGTCCTCCTGGAATACAAGGAGAAACTGGTATTGGACTTCCTGGTCCAAAAGTAAGTCATCATATATAGTCTATATAAAAAAAATGTGTAAATATTTGTTATCAATTGTTTTCATTGAGAGTCACTTCATACGTTTCCATTAATCCGTAGGGTGACATGGGGTTCCAGGGCCGACCAGGTCCTCCTGGTCCTCATGGTGTGGGAGAGCCTGGTCCTCCTGTAAGTTACAATGCACAATTTGCGACTCTGCTTTAGACTAATGTCGTTCATTTTCTTGTTACTGTGTGGGTGACATGTACATTTTTACTTTCTCTATAGGGACCCCAAGGACAGCAAGGCGTGCAAGGGGAAAAAGGACCCCAAGGAGTAGGATTTCCTGGATCAAAGGTTATTTTTAAGTGCTTCATATTAGATAGAAAACTAGTAAAAATAGTTGTTTTAAGGGATGACTGAAGAATGCAGTGACTTTCACATTCTGTATTGATAAAAATATGTTTTCAGTCGAGGTCAGCTAACTAAGGCACAAACAGAAACTGTTATCAACCATTAAAGTAAACTCTAGACTGAAAATTATATAGGAAGTAAAGGTATTAAAAAGCCAAGTGCCAAAGATGGAATTTGGTTGTATTTTAGCAGAGCCATTCTCCAGTCTGTCAAGTTTAGCCCCTGTTCCAGGTCACTGACTCACAGCTCAACAGTTGACTCTCTTGGTAATGTTTCTGTTTCTTTCTAAGAGCTTTGATCCAAGCAAGCCACTGCATGCTGCCTCCTGAATCTCAAAGAACACAATCCATTCAACATTCAGAACAGAAATGCACAGCTGGTAGCAAAGCACTTACTTCAACTTAAAAAAAAAAAACCTAAGTGGTAGTTTTGTTTGTAGTACTTTCAGAAACTTGGCTGTATTACAAGGTAACTTTTGGAAAGTTTCAGAGAACTTTGATGGGACATTCATGAAAATTTAGCAGAAACCTTCCGGAACTTTCATAAAACTTTTGAAGAACATCTGCAGAACACAACTTACAAGTTCAGCCGAAGTGTCATGAAAGTGTTTTAGAGAATTGAACCCAGTTCCTGAAGGTACCCAGCAAGTTCCACCAAAGTTTCATTATAAGGCCTAATCTGTTCCAGAAACCTCCAAGTAAGTTAGGTGAATGTACCTGCTAGGTTTTGTGACAGTTTCAATAAAGTTCTGCCAAGTTTTCAGAATGTACATTTTACGTTCTAGAAAACATCTGGTAAGCATCATAAAAATTATTTGTAAGTTCCAAGACAGAATCTGATAATTCCCTGAAAGTTCAATGAAAGTTGCATTGAAGGTTCCACAAAATACCTGGTAAGGCCATAGAAAGGAACTGAGATGACTTAGAAGTATTGTGCATTGTTATAAAATAATGCTATCATCTTACTGTTGTGGTTTGTGGCTTAATTAACAGTAGTATTTATATGTGATTGTTGAACATTTTCCATTAAGAAATTAAAAAGTTTTATTTAATTGTAAGTAATCAAATGTTCCCACGATGTGTGTGTGTGTGTAGATTTCAAACATATTGCCTAGGTTGGATTGTATATTAGTAAATCTAGGCTCACAACAGGCTTCTGTTATAAGATCCACTAGGACTTAGCTAGGTCTCAAAATTGTTTTAAGAAAATATGTTTCCCTTAAAGCAGATTTTTAAGGAGCATGCTGGTCCCACTTTTTACCCAGATTGGTCCTGAATCAGAAAGCATTGTAGCCAATTAACATGGAGTCATTAAGTTACCCCACTGGGACAGACTTTTTAGCCCATTTGCTTCCACATGGCCATATTTGTAAATGCTGTGATGTAAATTGATGGGATTCACCTGGTTTATTTTTCCTCAGGGGGATCGAGGGCTCGCAGGACCGAGGGGGCCAAGGGGCCAGCAGGGTGTAAGCATCAAAGGAGAAAAGGTGGGTTGTAAATGCATTTAATGAGTGGAGTTAACTGTAACAGTACACTTTCTGAAAATTAAGGGAAATCCCAAAAGATCCCCCAGGCTACAGGATATTCTACTATAACATTAAAGCAAGGCTGGATGGTTGTTTACCACCTTTAACATCTGGTTGCTGTGGGAAAGTTGCAGCAAGTACAATTTGTTGCAAACTGCACTGTAAGACTTAGTAATTTTAAACAACTACAGCAATTCACATGAAAGAACGTTTGTCATTAAAATTAGTCACATTTAAATGTACCATACATTTGAAAAAAATATTATAATTGTATTTTTCTGTGCTTGGCAACCTTTCTGACTTATTATGCAATAAAGCAAATGTTTCTGTTCTGATCCAGATCCAGCATACTTTGTTCTTACGTAGATAACCTTTTGAGTAAACCATGTTAAGAGTGATAGTCTTGGCATAAGATGCTCACTTTTAGACAGAACCTCAGAATGATGAAGCTGATTAAACACACCTGAATACAGTTTGTCAGAGGCTAAACATTTCATTCTGAAATATTTAGAATGTTGATGATGTTAAAAAAAGAGCTCTAGGAAAGTTGATTTTTGAGAGTGGAAAAGTGTCTTATTTTAAAATGAAAACTGTCTAGGAGGCCTGCTCTGAGTGCCATAGTCAAACCTTTGAATTTCAGTAATGATGGGCCTTTTGTCAGTCTCCTTCTTTGTACTGTGGTAATAAGTTCCAGCTGAGAACTGTAGACTGGTCATGACCTACATATTGCAAACATGGAAGCAAAAACAATGTAAACAAAATTCAAAACCATAAACTTTGGAGAGGAGAACCTTCAGATGCTCAGAGGCAGGACATCCCATGGTGTTTACACCATAGGACAGAAATGTACATAAAAACCAGTAAATCATCCACCATTGATGAAGATTGTCTTAACTATGGTGCTTTACCTCCAGGGTGAACTGGGACCTCCAGGTTTTCCCGGGCCAGCTGGAGAGACAGGGGTGGGCATTCAGGGAGAAAAGGTAAGCTAAATTCAATTTGATTAAATGTTGCTAAGGCTACCTTATAACTAAAAGAAACACACCCATTGTAGCAAATGATGTTTTAAGTAAGAGTTCAATCAATATAATTATGCAGGGAGTCGAGGGACCAAGGGGCCCCCCAGGAGTCAGAGGAGTTCCAGGAGAAGGATTATCTGGACCTAAGGTTTGTTCAAAGAGAAACGGTCTTTGTGCAACAAACAAGGAAAGACTTGACAAAAAAAAGGTTGAAAAAAGTCCATATTGTGCTGTCAGTATTTTGTTTGCTTCTGTTATATAAAGCTAAACAGCAAAAACATCACAGATATATAATATTTATAATGTAAATAAAAAAAATATGGAACACATCGTGAATCTTCCCAGCAGTGGCCAATCTAGAAAAATTTGTCAAAGAGCATATCTACAGCAGTTTAGCAAAATGTACCACAAAATTAGACCGTCATTATTTTTAACTGCCCTACAGCTCACTGGCAATGCAGCAGAAAATATATTACAGACAGCAGCAGACCAACAGCAGTGATTATGAGTTGAATTTTAGTAGGGACATCCCATATCAGCCATTTTATAATGCACTGATTAGGACATTCCTGATTTTGATTCCTAAATTAAATCAACTAATATGTGTTGTTAAAACTAGAAAAATGAATCATGAAACATGAATAAACTGTACCCCACTCTACACACTGAGCTTTCAAGAAAGTGTCTGCTCTATTAAATTGGGGTGCAAACCTCCGATTGATCCCATTTACACAAAAATAAGAACCCCTATGTGGCTTTTTAAAAATATGATGCATGCGTGTCCCCATTTTTAATACCGCCCTGGGTTACTAGTCATATGGCATATAACACTGTGTATTAATAACATTTTCCTTTCAGGGTCACCAAGGCTTACCAGGAGAGCAGGGAGCTCCTGGAGAAAGAGGCGTCGGTGAACCTGGTCCAAAGGTATTTAAATCACTACTCGTGACTAAAGTTTTCATCAAACATAAATAGTCTGCTAATATTTTCCAACATATTTGGAAAATAAAATCTGAAGCGAATCTGACTGAAATCGTAGGGAGAACCTGGAGCCCCAGGACCAGGAGGTCTGCCTGGTCTTCCAGGAGAAGATGGAGCTCCAGGACAGAAGGTAAAGCATGTTGCGCAGTGGGTGACCATACATTTTTTTTGGCCACTAATTAAAGAGCTCATTATTCACTCACTTAAGGGGGAGCCTGGCTTATCTGGCTCAAGAGGTCCCGAGGGAACTCCAGGCATTGGCATTCAAGGAGAGAAGGTATGTTTCATTATTAATTCTTGTATAGGATTAAAAATGATTTCACGTCCATCATGCCTGGTGTTCTCTGTTTTAGGGCGACCAGGGTCTGAGAGGGATTCGGGGACTGCATGGTCCTCCTGGGATTCCAGGACCTTCCGGACCAAAAGTGAGAGACCTGATGCAAGACTACAAATATATTAATGTTGTTGTTGGATAGAAACATTTGACAACCTTGAATCTCCAGCCCTTCCCTTTGCTTGTCATCCCTTCTAAATATCACGAATTTGCAGTTGGTGAAGATTTATGCCGAAAGCGGAGCCAAAAATGTACTTTTTAATGATGTTGGCAGGACAAATGTTTCTTTACACATGCATAATTAAATCAGAGTTTTCTTGCCAATTCTCTTCTTTCAGGGTGAACGTGGAATTCCAGGTCCGCAGGGCATGTCAGGGCAGCCGGGACGGTCCATATCAGGTCCAAAGGTAGAATAGGGATCTGAACTTGGATTTTGGCAGCAAAAAACTAAACTGTCAAATAAAACCTGATGGCAGAGATGGAATGAAAAAGCTGGTTTAAGTAATCAGTTTGGCATTTGTGTTTCATCGTGTTCAGGGTGAAGTTGGTCCTGCTGGTCCACCTGGTCCTATTGGAGAAACGGGTCTGGGTCTACCTGGTCCCAAGGTAAATGCCATCACTTAATTTATGATGTGCTTTTTCACAGAGCTGTCTACAAAATGATGTCAATTTTCATGAGTGATTTTTTTCTGTTATTAGGGTGATCGCGGTCTTACAGGTGTAACAGGTCCAGTTGGGCCAAAGGGTGAAGGCATTCCAGGCCCTGTGGTATTGTCAATTACCAAAACAAAAAACTGTGCAATGTCTGCAAACAGAACTTTTAGAAAACCCCTCTGTTGTGTGTCCAGGGTCCTCCAGGCGTGCCAGGGTTACCAGGTGAGCCTGGACCGGAGGGAGTGGGAATTCCTGGTCCAAAGGTTTGTCACCATGACCTTTTGTGATCTGAACAGTTCCTCCCCTGATTTTGTGTTTCTGCTGTCCTTATGGGAATCCTCACCTCTGTTTCAGGGTGACGTTGGCTTTAGAGGCCTTCCAGGTTTGCCCGGCCCACCAGGCGAGGGCTTACTGGGACCACCAGTAAGGAAGATCTCA
This sequence comes from Gambusia affinis, assembly GCF_019740435.1. NCBI lineage: Eukaryota > Metazoa > Chordata > Actinopteri > Cyprinodontiformes > Poeciliidae > Gambusia > Gambusia affinis. The sequence continues at coordinate 14,957,428 of NC_057878.1, forward strand.
TTCCTTACAGTTGCATCAACACCTGTAACTCAAAAATAGCTTCACAAAGTAGAAAATGAACAAAAGGAGTTTGTTACCTTTACTTTGGCTTTTGTTTCAATACAGACTTTGTCAAATTTAACTTTGAATAAGAGGGATGATATAGTTAATCCTCTGTGAGATTATAGAACAAATATTTTCTGCTTATGTGGATAAGAATGTTTTATGGGATTTATTGCAAAGTGAAGTAATTTCAAAGTCTTGCAGAAGGAAAAGAGGAAATACGCAACACTTTCCCAGGTGGATTGATCAGACAACATACTTTCCTCTTATCATTGTATGACAAGTATGATAAGTAATAAGTATGATTGTAACTCATATTCCTAAAACCATATCAGAATACATATCAGAACTGGGTTTTGGAGTAGCTATCAAAGCCCATAGAAAAAAACCTCTCCAACCTCTGACCTCAACTCTATTTGAAAATCTTTCTTAGCGCTTAAATGATTTAAATGCATTCTGCCAAAAGGAATATTTAAATATTTTGTCAAAATTATGCCAGGACATACGACAGTGTGCAGCTTCTCCACACCAATGGTGACATAGGCTAAAATTCTTAAATTATTAAAGTAACTTACTGGCCACAAATTGAAATTCTATTTTCAAAACAAAAAATATATTTTACTGTCAATTTGAATAAAACCTGCTGTATGTTTGGGGTCTCAACTTCTAAAAAGTTTCAACAAAATAAAGAAAAACTTGATTTAAAAAAACAAATACTTTCAGTTGTCAACATTTTAAGATTAAAATTTTTCCATGTAAATCTCACTATAAAACTTTTAATGTTAATAATTTTAATTTTGTGTGGATTAATTAACAACATTTATTTCAAGCATGTTCTCTTGGTTCTTAATTTTAAATAATGTAAGGTGTATTTTAAAAGATCAGTTCACCTTAAAAAAACAATCGCAGGAACAAACGGAAAATTATATATCTGGAATATTTAGAAAAAAACATCTAAATCCATCACCAACCAGTCTCTTCAATACCAGAACATCTTTTGTATTTTTTATCAACGTATTTAACATTTTTTATTAGTTGTTTTTTGTTTGTTTTGTTTTTTAAAAACATGAAATGGAGAAATTGATGCATTTTATCAGAGTTAAGTTATGTTATCAAAATGTTCATACTGTCATTCTTAGTTTATGATTAAGTAAAAGTCAATAAGACAGAACATTGGTATATATGTACATTTTCAAACATGGGGTAGCTTTTAGAATTGCCTTACATTTCTGAGTCTTTGTTAATATTTTTATTATAAAACGAATACAGTTCTTGTGTACTGTATCTAAATACTTTTCAGGATTCATAAACTTGATATTTCCATAATATTAGGGTAATATTGGGAGGCCAGGACCAATTGGTCCAGCTGGACCTCCAGGAGAAGGTATTCAAGGCCCGAAGGTAAATTAATTATTTAATTTAATGTAACCCAATATGAATGGTATTCCATAATATCACCAATTTTATTACAGGCTGTTCCAAATTTGGAGGATTGTAGTTAAATTAAGCTAATTTAAAATCTAATCTCAGGGAGAGCCAGGATCTCAAGGCATGACTGGACCTAGAGGGCCCCAAGGAGAAGGATATTCTGGACCTAAAGTAATGGATTATCACTTCTATTTAAACAGTTCATCAATATCCATTTTATTTGATATACTGAAAATGTGTTCTTTTTTGGGTCAGGGGGACCGCGGGTCACAGGGAGAGAGGGGAATGAAAGGCACAAAAGGAGACATGGGTGATCCTGGAGTCCCTGGAGAAATGGTAAAATATGTGAACAAAGTAATTGTATGAAATGTGTGTATTCAGGCATTCATCCAACTCTAGTCATAGGTGGAAATAAAACTGTTTATCCTAGCAGTGTAAGATCAACACAGTGATTGTTTTTAACCTTATGTTTTCAAATAACAGGGGACAGCAGGGACCAAGGGTGAACCAGGCCTTACGGTAAGTTAAATCAGCCAAATGCTTTTATTTTCAACTATAAACCTATAAACCAACTATTTTCTTAAAGTTTGTTTCCTTTTGCAGAGAGAAGACATTATACGGATGATCAAAGAAATATGTGGTAAGGTCACCCAAATGTGATTTTCATGTGGCCCGTAAATACAGTCATGATGAAAGAAAGTACACCCTCTCATTTCTAAGCTTTTAAAATGCAAATGACCTGCCCAAAAACAGGAGTTATATATAGAAAACCACACACCTCAGATTCTGCTCGGTATTGATTCCCAATATTGGGATCTAAACCCAAAGTTTTAGGTCTTTACTTATTGAGGACCAGTAAATGCAACAGGACACTTCATGTGTGTGGAGTAAACACACACATCAAGTAAAACTGCAGGAAAGGCATAAAAGAAAATATGTTGCAGAAAATTAAGACGAGCACACACAAATCCAAAATGACAAAGTCCAGTCTAGACAAAATGAAACAAACTGTTTCTCTGTTGCTGCCGTTTGAGAAGAGATCTGGCTGTTGTTTTGCTATCATGTGAAAACCTTTGGCTCTTTCAGGTTTGTCCTTAGCGAATTATTTGTTGCACATCAGCAGTGATAGGCTTATCTAAATCATATTTCCACTCAGCACAAACAATACAAGCATTCAAGTTTAATTGTGTTTTTAATGGAATTTTCTTCTTTCCGCATTTCAGGATGTGGCATCAAATGCAAAGAAAGACCGATGGAGCTTGTGTTTGTCATCGACAGCTCAGAGAGTGTTGGTCCTGAGAACTTTGAGATCATCAAAGACTTTGTCACTCGGTTGGTGGACAGAACCACTGTTGGACGGAATTCCACCAGGATCGGACTGGTTCTCTACAGTCTGGATGTCATTTTAGAGTTCAACTTGGCTCGTTATTTGACCAAGGAGGACGTAAAGGAAGCAATCCGAAAAATGCCTTACATGGGTGAGGGCACCTACACAGGGACTGCTATCAGGAAGGCGACCCAGGAGGCTTTCTTCAACGCTCGGTTTGGAGTCCAAAAAGTAGCCATTGTCATCACTGATGGTCAGACAGACAAGCGAGATCCTGTCAAACTTGATTTAGCAGTGCGAGAGGCTCATGCAGCAAACATTGAGATGTATGCTTTGGGAATAGTTAATTCTTCTGATCCCACACAGGCTGAGTTCCTACGAGAACTTAACCTCATTGCCTCTGACCCAGACTCTGAACACATGTACCTGATTGATGACTACAATACTCTACCAGGTGATGATTTGTGTCAAGTATTTATATGTTTTGACCTGCAGTTTGTGCAAACAGTCCAAATTGACACATTTCTTGTCTCTTCTCAGCACTGGAATCTAAACTGGTCAGCAAGTTCTGTGAAGATGAAAATGGCGCTCTTATTTACAATCACATACCAAATGGGGTATGGAACAGCAACAATGGACTGGGTCTTCATAGAATCAACGGAGGGTATGTCAACGGATATAATGGGTTTGACAATAATGGTTATGGAAACAATGGGAACAGGTCTGAAAAAGAAGTTAAAAATCAAAGAGAAACCAACAACAGAGGTCGTGGTGACACCTTTACGCTGCCCATCAGTGCTGATCCCCGTCCTCGACAGGTACCAGTCCTCTGAACCTCTAACTCACAAAATATTTCTACAAGAAACATATTCTGTTGTATAATTTGATTTTAGGTAGTGAAAGACGATGATGGGGAAGATTTAGACCTGAGGGCTCGTGTGCAGACTGGTAGCAGCACATCTGTAGTCAATGTCATCAAAACCACAATGTCATCACCTGTAAGAGAAAGTTCTGCATCCAAGGAGGAAGTTTTATCATCATCAGCAGAACCAGTATCCTCTTCACCTTTGTCAACACCAGCATCTAACACGTCTTCAGACTCAAAGCAGAAGGAGCTTGTAGTGAGTCCAGACTTACCTAAAGGTGAGTTCTGTACTTCTTCTCAAAAAGCTCATTCCAAGAAAAGCACATGTCGCTTTATTCTTTGTTTTTGTTGTGCATTTTAGTTTCTTCCTGCATGGTGCAGATTTGGAGGATTACTTATTCATAAATAGAAAAACACTCTAATAATTTGAGAGAAAATTGACATCAAGTGTCCTCTAAATGACAGTGTTGAAACTGTCATATCACTCTTAGAGTTAAAGTCATTATTGGTTATGCTAAAGCTTTTACGGTACCTGCACTCTACTGCATCTGTGCCTACCATCGAAGAGGTCACATGTTCCAGCATCACCTACACATCTGTAGCCTCCATTACCTGATCTCCAGCTAAGCCAAGTTGCCGCAGAATTTTTTGTTTTTGAATTATACTTCTGTGGAATAACCTTAACGACTTAGACATAAAAACGGTGTAAACAGCTATGCTAATATTATAATTCAATTGAATTCAGTTAATCATATATATATATAGCATAATATTTACACCATGTCATTCCCCAAGGTACTGAACAAAATAAATAATTTCAGTCTAATTACAAATACATTCCAATTGAACCTAGTTATCAAGTAGTGTAGTTAAATTTAGTTTCTCATTCAAATTGGTTAAAAAAAAGTTTTCTATCTGAGGATTACATTGAGTGATTGACTTGCAGCAAACCCTCTGACAGAGCAAGGCTGTAGCGACAGTGAAAAACTCCCCCTTAGCAAGAAGAAATCTCCAGCATAACCCAGATCAGTACGAGCAGCTATCTGCCACGACTCACTGGGGGATTGAGAGAACAGAGCAGAATGCACAAACAGCAAACAAAAGGCCTGATAAAGGACTAATATTTATGTTAATGAAAAGTACAAAGCCAGTAACAGGAGATGGAGAAAGCATTGACTTATAGAGATCATTAAATTTCTGAATTTTATCTAAAATATAAGAATTGACCCCTGGAAAGATAATCATTTGTAAATGTTTTAGGAGTTTGAGATTTTTCTTTGTGCGTTGCTTTGTTATAAATAATAACTATAATTCCGACTTTTAAGAATCTATTTTAGTTCAATATCATGTGGTCACAAAACATCTGTTGGTTTAGTTTTGGTGGGCACATTTTTTGAAAACGTACCCATTTCTTTTTCAGAGGTCCCTGCTCTTGATCATCGCTGCAATCTCATTTTGGACCAAGGAACCTGCAGAAACTACTTAATCCGCTGGTATTATGACAAACAGGCCAACGCCTGTGCACAGTTCTGGTACGGAGGCTGCGGTGGGAATGAAAACCGCTATGAAACTGAAGAAGAATGCAAGAACACTTGTGTTCTTTTAAGAACAGGTGAGCTCTGGTGATTTCAAATCAAACAAGCATGTTCTGCTTTTTACTTCTTTTGTCCAAAACAAAATATTTGTTTCTGTTTCAGCCGGATAAGAAGACAATTTGTGACGTTGTGATTATTCTGGAGTCTCAACATTTCTAGTTTACTCACTTGTATTCACCAGTTTTCTTGCACTTTTCGAACACTTCTGTCCTCATATACACAAGTATATGTTGTTCAGTATTAAATGTATTTCAGAAATTATTAGTTTAAAAATATATCCACCAGCCTGCTTGAAAAACGAACCAACTTCTTTACCTCAGGACTGAATGTGTTGTCATGATATTTTAGAAAGCAGTTTTTATTTTATGTGGGGGTTTTTTAGGGTTTAGACATCATGAATTTAAAGGAACAGCCACAGAAAATGCTGAGTCAGACATCTTTCCATGCCATCTGTTTAGTTACATATCTCCAACTAGACAGTCATGTTGAGATATTTGCTGTAATATATTTTTTATGACATATTTGTTTGGGTTTCTTAATTTTTTTCTTAATAGTATGTTTTTGGCTTTATTAAAGGCAGCTGTGATTATCAAATGCTGGTCTAAATGGTCTGCTGCAAATTTCAGAAAAATGAAGATAGAAGCAGGTTTGTATGTATACAGTACAGACCAAAAGTTGTCCAAACTTTTGGTCTGTACTGTATATGTGCATATATATAGTGTGGTATTTCTGAACAAATTTATTTTAGGATTTTTTTAAAACTAATAAAATGGAAATGATGGTTTCTGTATTTTTTTTCATGTTTTTATAAATATCACAGGTAATTAAAGTTGTCATCATCATGTGATTTTGTTTTCTATTTTTTAAATCAGAAGACATATCTCTGTATTGTATTAACTGGTTTTGTAAATCTGACATTTTTTTCAAGGCTTTGTTATGTACTTTGTACCTTTGCATCATACTTAAATGTCTGTAAATGTTATAGATCCCAAAACACTTTTGAGATCTATGAAAACACCACCTGAGCTTTAAAATAAGATTTCAGTATAAAACTGTCCTTTGTTTACTTTTTTTTTCTAAATTAAGCAGTCATTTATGCACACAATATTAAGGACAGCATGGAGACCAAAAGTAACTGACCTATAGTAGCAAATCAATGGTTGACACCATATGGAGGCTTTTCTACAACAGCACATAATCTTTTTATATTTAATGCACTTTAGTTTTCTCCACATCCCATGCAGGAACATCAACGTCTGATAAAATCACATAGCTTCTCATAGACACATTGAGAATTTCTGACTACTTTTGTTTTTAATTGTTTTTTAGTTTAGTTAATATTCTCCCCATTATTTTTGTGGCAAAGAGAGAAACAAATTAGTTTGAATAAAAAAGGATTATGATTGTAATGTCTTCACTCCTATCATTTGTGCAGCAATAAAATGGTATGAAAATCCTTTTAACTCAAGGACTCATGTTCAGCTCGATTTTTAGTTCCTGTCTCAGGGAAAGAGTCAAGTCAACAACAGTACTTCTGCAATAAAGCAACAGTTCAGAGGGAGTAATAAGAACAAAACATAAAATAAAATATTGATAGTAGAAAAAACAGAATGTTTTAGGTTACACCTTCATAAAGCGCCTCTTTTATTTGGTTTCTCTGCATATCCCGTTTTGAATCGACTTCTTCCATCATTTGTATCTTCCTCCATCAACTGCATATTCTGCTGATAAAGCACTCGCACTTTATGTTTCTCAGGAATAAAGTTTGATTGATGATTTTATTTAAAAACGAACATGTACACATCAAATGACTTTTAATGCTACAGTTATATTTAGTCAATATTTATCAACGTTTGCTGCTGTTTCTAGAAATGCGCGTTAAAGGAAGTTTATCCCTTAGGCTTTCCGTCTGTTGTCGTGGAGACTGTGACGCTATGCAGGATTATTCAGATTGGCTTTAGCTAGCTCTTGCTATTGTGGCGGTTTGGGCGTTAATGTCCACAAAACATTAAGAGTTGTCACGTAAAGATAATGGCGGCGGCGTTAGATGCTCTCTGGGAAGACAGAGATGTTAGATTTGACATTACTGCGCAGTGAGTTAATAATCATTTGGGAATATTACCCGTAGCATTGCTAGCAAGCTCACTTAGCTCCAGAACGGAGCTAGATGGCTTATCCAAAAAAGCTCCCATAATTAACTGTTTTTGGTTGGTTGTTGATTTATTTTCCTTAGTGTTAGCTTTATATCAGAGTTACCTTTTTCTGGGTTTTAGTGTTTCTGCACTGATCTCTTACACCTTAATAAATAACCTATGATCATCTTCCTGTGCACAGACAGATGAAAACCCGTCCAGGAGAAGTGTTGATCGATTGTCTGGACTCCATTGAAGATACGAAAGGAAATAACGGAGAACGAGGTGGCATTGCCATTCCCGTGTACCGTTTATGCGTAGTTGGTGTAATTTCAGTTATAGAATAAGGACTGTCTCCCTATTTCAGGACGGCTCTTGGTGACAAACCTGAGAATCATTTGGCACTCTTCGGCTCTGCCAAGAGTCAACTTGTGTGAGTAAAACTAAATGTCTGAATGGTAAATAATATTCCTGAATGTAGTGTGGGTTATTAGGTTCTGATTTGACTCAAGAAGTTTTTCATAAAACATTTTTATCTACAATATTTCTATTTCATATAGCTTCTTAAACGTAAAATGTGATGTTTTCTATTATTTTTATTAGCTGTTGGTTATAACACTATTATTAACATCACAACAAGGACCGCAAACTCTGTGAGTAACCTTATCTTTCACTTTCTAAAAGTTTCATTTGAACTTTCCTGTGGATTGTTAGTATTTTTTTGTGGTATTTACATCTAAATTTAATTTGGTTTTCTAGAAACTGAGGGGTCATACTGAAGCACTCTACATCTTAACAAAGTCCAACAACACAAGATTTGAGTTCATTTTTACCAACCTGGTTCTCGGAAGTCCTAGGCTCTTCACCTCTGTCATTGCTGTACACAGGTAAAAGGAGGATTATATTTTAAATTTAGTAGGTGCCTTATAAAGAGTTTGACATTTTATGTTTCACAACAGGGCTTATGAGACCTCTAAGATGTACCGAGACCTGAAACTGCGAGCTGCTCTTATTCAAAACAAGCAGCTTCGACTCTTGCCTCAGGAGCAAGTATATGATAAAATCAATGGGGTTTGGAATCTCTCCAGTGATCAGGTACTGCTGTTGTTCAGAAAGAGAGCATAGCTACAGTATAAATCAAATTTATATGTATCCAAGATTTTATGTAAGTCACCATTTGAAATGAAAAATTTTGTATAACATGAATATATTCTTTTGTAGGGCAACCTGGGAACCTTCTTTATCACCAATGTTCGGATTGTGTGGCATGCCAATATGAACGAGAGTTTCAACGTCAGCATTCCTTACCTACAGATTGTAAGTTTGGATTCTGATGTCTTGATTCTGTTTAGCCAAGGAGTTCATTTCATGCACAAGAAAAACAGCTAATTTATAAACTCTACAGCAGATGTCGAAACTTAAAAAAAAAAATTAAAAAAAAACTTCTTACGGGAATAATTGAACGAGTCTCTTACAGAAATAAATGATAGGATGAAAATCCAGGAGTATAGGATGGCACTGATAGCTTAGAAGAAGAGTTGGTTGAAGTGTGCCAAAGTCTTCTGTGGGCTCGGATTACTTTGTATAATTTCAGATTTTTATTCCCAGGGTTCAGCGCATCTGAATTTAAATGATTTTATTCATGAACATGTCACTAAATGTAAACAAAATAGTTTTTTTTCTTTGCAATCTGTTTATTACAAACCTAACACTATTTCTATAGCAGAAAAATCAATTTTTAAAGAAAATCCTTTTTCTGAAACTGTCCCCAACTACGTAAATTGCTTGAAACTTGACATTGGAACATGGATTAACATAAACACTTTAAAAACACTGTCATAAAGAATAACATGTCAGATGAAGATTTCAGGTTATTGAGTGAATATGGCAAAACGATTCTGCGCTTTAAGCCTAGAGTCTATTTAACTAATAATTTTCTGTTCTTCCCAAGTGGTCGATCCGAATTAGAGACTCAAAGTTTGGCCTGGCTCTGGTTATTGAAAGTTCCCGACAGGTGACTTCCTTGGACGTTCTCATAATAAAGGTTTTCCTCTTCTTGCTTTTATGATATAATCATAACAGCGACATTGTTGTTTCAGAGTGGAGGATATGTGCTTGGGTTTAAAATTGATCCGGTGGAGAAGCTGCAAGACGCTCTCAAAGAAATCAACTCTTTGCATAAAGTTTACTCTACAAACCCAATCTTTGGAGTGGATTATGAAATGGAGGAAAAGGTAGGCGAACATGTATAGTTTTAGACGTAATTTTTAATGACAATAGCCTTAAACATATTGCTACGGCAGCAATGACATGGTTTATCTCCAAGCATATTTATATGTCAGAATGATTCAAAGTCCATATAGTTGCAGTGAAAGCCTGTCACACTTTTCATATTTTATTTGTGAAGCTTTTGAAAATATGGTTAGTTACCAATGAACATCGCAATTACTCACTACTTTGTTTTAGTCTCTAAAATTCTAATAAGATAGTTTAAAGTTGGAGGTTCGGATATGTTAAAATGTTTAAAAGTTCGAGAAGTATTCAGAGTTTTGCAAGGTATTCTAGAGATGTCCTCTAACATTTCTCATTGTGCCATTTTCAGCCCCAGCCACTGGAAGAACTGACTGTGGAACAGCCTCCTGATGACGTGGAAATTGAGCCCGATGAACAGACCGATGCGTTCACTGTGAGTGAGCCTGCTGGCCTTCGCCACACTCGTCACTCCTCTGGGAGTCTAAAGCCTGTCAGACTCTCAGAATAACTACGAGCTAATGCTTCCCAGGATGACAAACCAACAAGAGTTCACGTTGCTTAGTGCTCCTGTCTGTGTTGCTCATCAGCAACAATGATCAACCTTAACAACTAGAATACACTGTTGATTGCAATAACTTTAATAACCTCACTATGTGTTGTTTTTTTTTTCTTCAGGCCTACTTTGCTGATGGGCATAAGGTAAATATATTCATAAAATAAGCTCAAGTTTTCAGCACATTTTAAAAATTGCGAAAATCTGATATCTTTGTTGTGATACTACAGCAACAAGACCGTGAAGCAGTTTTCTCTGATGAGCTTGGCCTCGCCATTGAGAAGCTTAAGGAGGGGTTTACACTTCAGGGGCTGTGGGAAGTCATAGGCTAAAACAACATGAAACATCTGTGTTCTCCATGTACAGACAAGTGTGCATTTATTTATTGTTTATAGGCCAACATTAAAGTTGCATAGATCATTTATAGATGCTTTGTTTAAGACAAGGTACCAAATTTCATATCTGGTAAAAAAAAAAAAAACTTGAATAATGTAACTTGAATTGTATGCCTTTTTTGTTTGTTTTGCTTTTTTTGTAGTTTTTAAATGCTGTGAAGACAGGGTTTCCATGCAGCCTGAAAAAGTGTGAAATTTCTTTCTTGTCCCTTCCTAATGTCTTCTCTTTCTTCCTCCATTTCTTGTTTTCCTTCCTTCCTTTTTCCTACCTCCCTACAAACATTTCCTTCTTTCCTTATGAAAGAAAGGAAGTAAGTTTCTGTTTTTCCCATACCTAAAGTCTGCTCACTTCTGAAATGTTTGTCATGAAGTTGTATTAACATAAAAAATGTTTAGCAACCCTATAAAAGCCTCTAAGAATAAAATTTATTTAAGTAAACTGTGGGGTTGGAGGAGCATTTCTTAATGTCTAATTAAACATCCACAGACTGAATAGGTCTATATGTGGCCTGATTACAAAGTTGTACAAACATTTAAAGAATGGAGGATAAGCTGCCACCTCCTGGTGTGCCTGCAGTTCTCCGACCTGGCTCCTGATTAGAGGACGCCCTTTTAAATGTCTCACCAAATCTCACAGACTGAAGCTGGGCTGTCACTGCTGTCAATGAACTCTGAGCCAACATGGGAATGCTTTCATTGTACCAAAACGTCTTGACAGAAGATGTCAGTCACACGATTTGAGATAATATACAACATTGAAATTAAACTTGATAAGTTTTCCTTTTAAAACCGTCTTCCTCTCTAAAAGAAAGCCACAATTAAATTTAAAAAGATTGTGATATTTCTGTGTGGCTGCTCAACAATGTAGAGGTGACGAGGCTCCACAGTTGTTAGGGGTTTTTTGACAGCTGTGTGAGAGCTCCACTTTGGCCAACCTGAATTCTTCATGGTTGGGCTGATAGGCTATATTTAGGAGGGCACGGTTATATTGAAGCGCCTACAGACCTGTGCGCCTGTAGTTTACTGTCTTCAGCCTTCCTGTCTGAAGAGAATGGACGCCCAAGGGCTTAGAGAGGACCTCCGTCTGTTTCAGAGCACTCTGTTGCAGGATGGACTCAAAGAGCTGCTGAATGAGAATAAGCTGATTGACTGTGTCCTAAAGGTTGGGGACAGAAGCATCCCCAGCCACCAGCTCATCCTGGCAGCATGCAGCCCATATTTCCGGGAGCTTTTCTTCTCTGTGGATGGCAAGGAAGAGGACAGAAAGGAGGTTGTTTTGGAGAACGTTGATCCTAATGTTATGGAGGTGATCGTGAATTACCTGTACTCGGCTGAGATCGACATCAACGACAACAACGTCCAGGACATCTTTGCTGTTGCAAATCGCTTCCAGATCCCCTCGGTGTTCACGGTTTGCGTGAACTATCTGCAGAAGAGTCTCACCAAGAAGAGTTGCCTTGCCATCTACAGGCTGGGACTGACGCTCAACTGTGCCAGGCTGGCCATGGCAGCGAGAGATTACATCGCCGATCGCTTCGAGACCATAGCCAAAGATGAGGATTTCTTAGATCTCACCCCACCTGAGATCTTTGCCATCATTGGCACTGATGCGTTGAATGTTGAAAAAGAAGAAGCCGTGTTTGAGGCTCTCATGAGGTGGATCAGAAAGGATAAAGAAAAGCGAGCAAAATCCTTGGATGAGGCTTTTGAGTACATTCGCTTCCGTCTACTTCCAGAGAAGTACTTCAAGGAAAAAGTGGAGAAAAATGAGCTGATCAAGGCTGACCCAGAGCTCCTCAAAAAGATCAAAGTCATAAAGGAAGCATTTGCAGGGAAACTGCCCGAGGTGAAAAAGGGTTCAGGTGATGCTGAGGGAGATGAGGGGACACTGCCAGGTTACCTGAACAACAATCGCAGGTATGGCATGCATGCTAAGGACGTGATCGTCATGATTAACGACACTGCTGCTGTGGCCTACGACGGCCAAGAGAACGAGTGCTTTCTTGCTGCAATGTCTGAACGAATTCCCCGAAACCACGTCAGCCTCACAACAAAGAAGAACAACCTGTACGTGCTAGGAGGACTGTTTGTAGACGAGGAGGATAAAGAAAATCCACTGCAGTGTTACTTCTACCAGGTAGAAAAGTGTTGTTGGATTAAAACAGCAGTGATAAAGTACTCAGTTTTTAAAACACGTCTATACTTTTCAGCTGGACAGCCTTGCTGCTGAATGGCTAGCCCTGCCACCAATGCCGTCCCCCAGGTGTCTCTTTGCAATGGGAGAATTTGAAAACCTAATATTTGCTGTGGCGGGAAAAGACTTGCAGTCCAACGAGTCCCATGACACCGTTATGTGCTATGATACTGAGTAGGTTTGGCATGTTTAACATTTGAATATAGTTTTAGTGAGAGCCATAAAGCAGTTCTGTGTCTTCTGTTTTTAGAAAAATGAAGTGGACAGAAACAAAGAAGCTGCCTGTGAAAATCCACGGCCACTGCGTGGTCTCTGAGAATGGCTTGGTGTACTGCCTGGGAGGAAAAACCGATGAAAAGTAAGGTCACGGTGTTGACATTTTGTTTTCTTCCATTAAATTAAAACTCGACTTTCATTAACCCTAACCTGGACAACGTTTTGTCTTTTTGCCAAAAGTAAAGCAACCAATAAGATGTTTGCGTACAACCACAAGAAGTCAGAGTGGAAGGAGGTTGCTTCCATGAAGACTCCTAGATCCATGTTCGGAGCAGTTATCCACAAGGGGAGGCTCATCGTTGCTGGGGGAGTCAATGAAGACGGACTGACGGCAGTGTGCGAAGCCTATGACTTTGGGACCAACAAGTAAGTGCTGGGTTTTAATTAAAAACATGTTTATTATTTAAAACATTCAAGTTATTGCACTGTTGTCTATGAGTCTTCCTTCATGTTTCTTGTGATCAAAAATGGTTTCTTTGGATTATAACTGTTTTTAATGTAATATTCAAATCAGTAATTCTTAGCTCAGTGTCAGACCACTTATTTAGTTTTAATCATTGAACTCTGACATATGAATCATTCAGACAAATCAAAGCCTTCTAAAATCGGGAGATGAACTGATGTTGACTATAATGGACCAGTTAGGAACGCTCGCAAATGAAACCGGCTTCTAAGGCACTTTTTTAATAGCAGACTGACACAATTTATGCAGATAAATATATGAAATTAGCAGACATACGCAGTGATTCTCAAACCTCTGTTGACTTAAGACTTGTCATCATGCATCAGAAAACCATAAAGATGATTAATCTCTGAGGTTCTGTCAGATACTTGTTGGATTTTGTATCCCTAAAAGAAAACTCTTGTTTATTATTATATAAAGTGCTGTAAATACATTATTATAAAAGAATAATATACCATAAAGAACATGTTAAAAAAAACAATGAAAAACTTGACATGCCTTAGAAAGATCTGCGATAACTATTCCTCAAAAACAGCTTAAAGGTTTACTAAACGTAAAAATAAATCAAATATGACTGCATGTATGACTTAAAAACCTGTTTAAATAAAATTAATCATGTTCAAATCAATGGGTAAATCTTTTTTGTTTTTGATCATCCTCTCTATAGAATATGTACAAAAATATTGTCATGTCTTTTTAGAGTGTATTAAAACTGATTGTAATACACTCTCATTTTGAAAGAAATTCCACATAAAGTATTTACAACAGGAAAAACAGGGGACAGTGGTCATTTTCTTTAGTAGCGTAGTGATTGCCATTAGCTGAACAAGCAAAAGCATTTCCTACTGATTTGAGAAGGATATTCAAAACCTGAATTTTACAAAATAATAATCAATAAAATGCCAACGCTCAGAACTGTGTGTGTTTTGTTGGAGGTGGTCGCCTTTCACAGAGTTTCCCCAGGAGAGGAGTTCAATCAACCTGGTGAGCTGTGGAGGGCTGCTGTACGCCGTGGGAGGCTTTGCCATGGTAGAGAACGAGAACAAGGAGTGTGCACCAACTGAAGTCATTGACATTTGGCAGTAAGTTTGGGTTTCTCTCCTGCACATCAGTTCATTCATTTCTTTTAAATACATCAAAAACTTCTTTTATTGCCTGCATCAGGTATGAAGAGGACTCCAAACAGTGGAGCGGCATGATCAGAGAAATGCGTTATGCAGCCGGAGCCTCGTGTGTCTCCATGCGCTTGAATGCAGCCAGAATGCCCAAACTGTAACGCGGGACCGTTGTGCTATTATTGTGTGTCATGATCATTTTATTTACAAGCTCCAAGCAGAAGATGGTTTTTGTAGCTTTAATAATCAGATAATTTTACTATCCATGCTGACTTGTAGTTTGATTAAAATGTTGAAATATTTTCTCATGTTATGCAGCTAGGGAACTTGTTACTGTTGTGAAAGCTATTATCAATCATTCATAAAAAAAAAACCCCACAAAAAACAAAAAACATAGAACTTGGCTTAAATAAACAGATTTAAGTTTAACACTTATTGAAATAAAGTTTATATATTTGAGACAAATGTCTGAGTTTCCTGACTGATTTTAAAATCAAACTTTTCAAGCTGCTTTTCTACATAAAAATTAAAATTTATGCTTTTGTAACATATCTGTTAAAATTATCATTATGTATGAGTGTATGGAGACCTCCGTTCCTTGACATGGTCGCCACGGGTTCGAGTCTCGGCCTGTTGACTTTTGCCCCCCGTCTGTAACCTCTCTCACATCCCTCCTTCTTGTCAATGTACTATACAATAAAAGCCACAAGAGCTTTTACTACATCATGACGAGACAGATAATCGTTGAAAAAAAGAAATCAAGCTCTTCCACTGTACGCTCGTCTAGGTGGGGTGACATCTGCAAGTCAATGACTTGATGCTATCTGCTGGGATGGAAAGCTTTTTAAACTATTGTGAATTAGCGCCATATAAATAAACTGAATAGATTTGAATTTAAATGAATTATTGTAAAAAATGACAAAAAACCAACAAACACTATTTATAACAAATTATTATTTTTTAAAGCCAAAAACACTATGAAGATAAATTCATGTTATATACCTTCACCCATCCAATAAAACACTGGGTATCACTTCCCATTTTATTGTTTTAAAGTTATTTGATACAAAAGCACATAATTTAATGTCACTCAACATGAATGAGGTAGATACATGCCAGCTAGTCACATTTACTTAAAAACATGAAGCTCTTTCTATAGTAACACTTTTTGTTCAAATAATCTGCTACGACCTTCACAAAGGTCGTTGTTAAGTGTCACTATCACATAAATAAGGCTTCAGGAAGAAATTTAGCCCAAGATTTTCTTTCTGAGATACCTCTTCCATGCATGGGGTGTAGAAAGCTCCATGGAGTTCCACTCAAAGTGAGGAATCTGGGAAGGAAAAAGCACACGTCACATCATTACCTCAGCAGTCTTTTATGTTTGTAGTACGATTATTTCTATACGGCACTGGCTAATGTTCTTACCTGAACAACACGATATCCCAGAATCTCAAGGTGTCTCTTTCTCATTAAGGCTTCACCTTTTATATGATGAGAGTTTTTGCAGAAAAACTTGGAATCCATGAAGTCGATAGCAACGCTATGAAAAAAAAATAGAATGATAAATGAATCAGTGGCTTTATCTAATTTTTAAGTTTTTTCAGGCTGTACTCTGCATGTAATCTTTAGAAAATGAAATAAATGTCCAGTCATTACAATGCCTAAATACAGGGCCTTTGCAAAAGGTACAGCCACTTTAATGTATTTTATTGGAAATTTATGTTACATGTCAACACAAAGTAGTCCGCAATTGTGAAATGGAAGAAAAATGATTCATTGCTTTTATTTTTTTTTAGCAAATAAAAGTGTGATATGCCTTTGTCTTTAGCCCCCTTTTATTCTGACATCATCAAATAAAATTTAGAGAAAGCATTTGCCTTCAGAGTTCATCTGTGTGAAATTTAATCACAGAACAAATCCAACTGTTCTGTGAAGACCTCAGAAGTTTAGGATAAAATTAGAGAACATCATGACAGGTTAGGGGGAATGCAGCGGTGACATCTAGAGAAGTTCTGCTCATGGAAGCTTCTGCTTCAGTCCTTTAGTGTCGATATTGTTGCAAATGAAGGCCTTGGTATATATTTCATTTGTATGTGTTATGACAAAGTACAAAAACAAACCAGATGCACACAAAGTGTGTATCCTCACCGATGAGCTCCCGCTGGAAGCTCATCTCGGGAGTTTTCCAGTGAATTTGAGTCCCACAGAACCTTTCCTCTCTCTGAGATCTGCAACGTGCTCGGCCCAGAGTAAGACAACGGCTTCAAGTGTTTGTCTAGTTTACATACAAAATCTGAAATTACAAAAAATAAAATTCACACACCCCAGAATAAACGCAAACCTCTCACCCCTTTAAGAACCGTTGTCACACAAACAGACTTAAACGTACGCATCAATCTCACAATCTATGCTCACAAAGCGCTAATACAGTTTGTGGTATGAGTTTGAAAAAGTTTGAGAAGTAGGATTATTATATGTGCTGCTTTTCTGTTTATCAGTGAGGGGGAAAAAGGACAATATTGCTGCTATAACTCACCTATGGTGTAAAAATACGGTGTGATGACGGCTGCTTGGACAAAGTTAATGCCACCAAGAACCCCGCCCAACATTGTGTGGATCTGCTGCTGCACTGGACTGACGGAGCCATTCACTAAAACACATTTATACAGGAAATGTTTAATATATTTCATAAGAAAACAGAAAAACTGGCATAGCTCCGATCACTCACCTTTCTTTTGCAGATGCTGGCAGTAACGCTCGTGAAACCACGGCACCTGAAACTCTGGACACTCCAGACACACGGCCCGATTGAGCTCCATGAGGCGCTGTTTCGTCCTCATCTTGAGGGAATCATTCAGGCCTGTAAAAACATAAACACTTAATTTCAACCTGCTGAACAAAGACTTTACTTACTTTTCATACTGGACATGCAGAAGCTGGCTTCTGATCGTACTTTCCAGCTGGCAATCCAGTTTTCCAAGGAAATCGATGGTGAAGATTTCTCTGATTAGTTCTTCGGGAAAATGGTCAGCTAGAGCCAAGCAATATGCCAGGAGGACAAGCAGATGAGGGTCAAAGGAGCCTAAAACAACATAAGTAAAAGATCATGATTATAGAGTTACAACCAAAGAGTAGAAATCAATGCTGGGACATATTACTTACTAATGTGAGGAGTGAAGCGCTTAATACAAGCATCATAAAGCTCATCTACGTGAGCGGGCTCATAATTCAGAACAGAAAAGGGTAGAAGAGTGGGATATGTGGCTGAGAAGTGAATCTTATTGAGAAAAGAAAAAAATATGTTAGGGCTGAAAAAATCAGATTAATCAATTATTGGAATAACTGTCAACTAATTAAGTAATCAATTAATAGTTTACTGGAATATATAGACTGAAAAAAGGCAATTTGCTGAAAGAACAACATAGAATAGTAATTAAACCAAAACTGTACAAAAAATACATGCATTATGCATTTAGGATAAAAAAAAAAAATTGTAAGTATATTTTACAAATGACTTAATGTGTTTATTTTCTTCTTTAAAAAATTTTTTTTAATTATTTATTTATTTGCAGATTTAAATGCATTTCCTATATTGTATAAAAAAAAGAGACTTAAGTGGTTAAATTAAAAACCTGCAAAATGTCCCAATAGTTTTTTTATCCGATGAACTAATTAATTGATACAATAATCTATCACTAAAATAATTGTTAGTTCCAGGCCTAATTAATACAGATGCTAGTAATCCAGGATTAAATGTTAGGCTGTGTCCTCGGGTACCTCGTCAATGTGTTCTATGGCCACACTGGCAATTCTGTCCAGCAGTGGAGGATGAAGTCGATTGGTTCTGGTCAGGAAGAAGGCCAAGTCAGCAATGTTGCTCGGGTTTATCTGATCGATCATCCTGTTCAACGTGATCAACGTCTCTTCCAGCAGCATCTCCTCGAACCACTCTCCTGGGGCGAACTTGGTCTCGTCCAGCACCAGGTCCAGCCGGTCGGCCGTCTGCAGCCTCTCGCGGCCGCATTGGCTCAGCCGCTGCAGCAGGCGGACGTACTTGCTATGGGTGTTGTGTCGGTACGACGGATCAGTCCGTATCCACTTGGCAATGGCAAAGGAGATGGTGTTGAGCTCGCTGAGGTTGCACTGTGCAATCACTTCGTCCACGTGCTGGACCACGCCCTCGTCGAGGCGTGGGCTGGGCAGCATGGAGAGCACCCTGGTCAGCATGGTCACCTCATAGGGGTAGAAGCTGCGCTGCAAAGAGCTGCGACGCAAAACGTCTATCAGCGCACTTCTGAAACTGGAATGATTGAAAGTAAGTTAATAAACACTAACCTGACCAAAATGGTTCTGAGGGCAGCAAAGAGTTCTGGGTTCTGATAATGCAACAGGAACAGGGCCTGGGTGATCCGGGCCACCTCAATCACTCTGTAGACATGGAGCTTCTTTTGGATCACTGATGCAATTCTGGGAAATAAAGCAGAAATTATAAAGAAAACAAAAACAAAAAACTACCATTAATATAAAAAAGGACAGAGGTTCATTCATATGTTTAATTGTGAAACAGGTTATTTAGGAAGAATTGATGGAGAGTGCAGCTTTCAATTTTAATAACTTACCATCTTAGGTTAAATTTTCTTTTTGTTTGGTTTTATTTATTTATTTATTTATTTATTTATTTATTTATTTTCATTTTTCCCCGCTGCTTATTATAAGTGAAAATGAAAAACCAGTATTCATTTTTAGGTGAATTACTACTCAAATTGGAAAGAAAAATCCCAACTAATTATTATGAAGTCATGGAAAAAATAAATGCACAGTTAAAATGCTCCAAAAGTAAAAAAAAAATAAAAAAATTCAGTTTTTTTTTTTGTAGTTTTGAAGTTGCAACCTTAAATTCTAGCTACTCATAATTTTGGGGACTTCTCAGTTTTGCACTGAGCTGCGGATTTCATCTATGTAGTACGTTTTTCACACTGAAATAAAAGAAGGCAGTGGGTTTGAAGTCCATCCAAACAAACACTACAATGATCACTAATCTGTATTTTCTTTAGCCTGGAGGATACAGAGATCTCAGCAAAGAATCTCATATCTCACCTACTGATTTTGCTGTTTTTATTTTTTTGAAGATATAAACTCACTTGTTCAGTAAACTAAAGTTTCTGCTCTGAATCTCCTCCAGGGCTTCAACAACAGCCAAAGCTTGGTGAGCGCTGAACTCATCTGCCACCAGGAGGATGGTGTTCTCCAACCTGAGAGGAAATACACAAATTAGTGTAGCAAAAACATCCAATTGGATGGATGTGTAACTTCTACTCAGCAGTACCAACCTTTCTCTGATCTCTGCGCTGCTAATTGGTGCCAGAGCGACAAAAAGTTTGGAGAAGGAGTAGGGGTCTGTGCTTGTGTCGATCAGCTCAATCAGCCTTTCTTTAGCTGCCAGTCTGAAGTCACAGTTGTTGAACTGAAGGGACTGATATAGACCCAAGATGATGCTGATATTCTCGGCATCCAGTCTCGTAATGTTGCGCAAGAAAATCTCATTGCACTTCTCCAACAGGGGTCGGTGAATGTACTTGATGCTGCGTAGAAACTGCACCATCCTTCTTGGAGTGCTGTAATTCAGGGGATCAGTTGTGTCCAGCAGACATTCAGCTCTGCTGATTAGAGCGTCCCGCAGTCGAGTGGACACGAGGTTCGACACGCTGACCATCAGAGCCGCCAGGACCCTGGAGAGACAAATGTCACCAGGTGTGCACAACATGAGATTGTTAAAGCAATTGTGTCTCGCAAAAGTATCAATACATCCTTACATTTTCCATGTTCTGTCGTATTGCAAACACAAATGTCAAATTATTATATTGGGATTTTAAGTAAGAGGCAAACACAAAGTTAATGGATAGTTGTGAAGTGAGAAAAAAAATACATCTAGGTTTAATGACATGACTGACCTGCCATTGTCTATGGATGATAACTTCTGGTCCAAAATGTTGGTGATGTGACCCATCAGAGGACTGCTATGGAGGAGCTGATCACTTAAAATCACTGCAAACTTTGACAGAGATGACATAGGAAGTCTGCAGAAAAAAACACAATGAGTCACAGACAAATGGCAAAGTGACCAAACGTTTAAGGTTTCAGTGACTTTCATTTGATTTACGGTAAATGCTTGTCCTGAATCTAATAACTCTGAATTTGCTAGTTTCACATTCCACTTGGGAACCATCTGTGTATTTTATTGACAACTTTATCTACTCAGCTTTATAACTAAAAAGAAACCAATATAAATGTATTTAAAATATACCTGTCTATTCTTCGCCAAGCTTCTGAAACCATCTGTTGCACAAGACTGTCATGTGGTTCCACAGTCAATCTGCAGAAGAGAGAGCAGTAGAAAATCCGTTCAAATCAAATAGTATATTATAATACTGGAATTTAAATAAATAGTCATTAAGCAAAGAGTCTATATACCTGAGGAACGCATAAAGCATGTCGACAAGTGTTAAGTCATCCATCAGAGAAATTTTATTCTCTGCCAAAACCCGGAGGGTCAGGAACTGTGGGTGGCACTTGATGAGGTGGACAGTCCTGAGCAGTTCAGGTCTCTCCTTCTGAAAATCCCACAGCATCCTCACAGCACAGCTCACATGTTCCACAGTTAGCTTGGTTCTGTTCTTCGCCACTACATCAAGCACCTGATCGTCAGTGGAGCAAACCTGCAGCCCCTCCCGGACATAGTCTCTACTCCCCACCCCCTGGTGGAAGAGTCTTCTAAGGCAGGGCCTCACACACTGCAGTCTAAACATGGTAACACACCTGGGTGTGAGCTAGGTGTGCGCTGAGGTCTTCATTGCAGTGCAGCTGAGAGGAGGCAGGTTCAGCCAATCACAAAACGGCACGAGTCGTAAAATGATGCTCCTTCAGAGACCTGCCTTGTATAATAAAGCAAAGGAAAATACATTACAAGTTGCGTGGTTTATTGCTCATTTTGATGATTTTGGCTAATAGCTGAGTAGAACTCAAAATTCAGTTTCTCAGAGCATTAAAATATTCCCCAACACCACACTAGGATTTTTAAGAAGCTGATTGTTTTCATAGTTTTGTATCAAAGCATATTAATGGGATGTTGAATCGAAGGAAAAACTGTGGTAGAAAAATGTGCACAAGCAACAAGAATAACAGCAGCCTCAAGATTGTAAAGTGAACACATTTAAGGGGGTTCACTTTACACAATTTTATAAAACACTGACTGTAGCTGGAGTCCACACTTCAACAGTCTCTGCCACAGAGACTCTCTGGGGCAGTACCAAATACCAGTACTGCACCAGAGCCGTACAATATTTCATACATAGTGAATTTCCCCATTGTGGAACAATAAAGAAAATTTATATTCTATTATAGTGAACAATGTAAGCTGTTGCGATTTGTGGTCCAAAATATGTTTAACTTTGTTTAACAGGCACATAGCAAATGTAGCTAAACTGAATACGTGTTTAAGACGGGCGAAGGTCTTATTTTATCAACTAAATTAGATACACAGAATAATTTATTTAATTTTTTTTAATTGCAACACAGAAACAGTACTAGATCAGCCAATTTCATGCTTGCTAAAAAGTAACTTAGTTTTGCTTAAGGTCAACGACTAATTGTTACATGCAAATACTTACACAGTGCTGTCGGACATGCTCGTCGTATCTATCAGCAGAGTTGAATAAAGAGTTCCTTTAAAGTCATTAAACACGAGTTTAAACTCAGATTACAGACCGGATCCTCACGTGGGTACACGAACATCACCTTAAATAACCTCCATATTTGCATAAGTAAAATTTATCTTTTGGTTTTCTAGATTTATAGAAGAAAAACGGCATTATCTTTGTGACATAAGAGTTACATAGTCATTAAAATGCCTCAAAGTCAAAATTACCCAGCATGTGTGCTGAGAAGTTTTACTTCCGTGGCAGGTCATGCACAAGTGGGTTTTTTTTTCTCCCTAATATTTAGTTTTCAGGCACAACCGGTTGTGCCTGGTGGTAACCATTGTTCAAATTCTTAATTAAGTTACTTTCGTATCTCTTGCCTCGTGGTCGTAACCATATAAGTCAGACAGTGTGATGTTTTTAGAAGGTTTATACCCTTTATTTTGAGAGAGTGGTTTTGATTCTTTGGGAATATTTTTCCTGTTAGGCATATTTCAGGGCATAAAATTTCCCCGAGCCTTCACTGGCTTGCCACTCTAGGCAGACACCAGTTGACGTTCCTGCCGCGCCATCTTTAGAAAACAGTGAGCTCAACTCTGAATGAAAATACGCTTTTCGTCGCTTTTAAGAATCTTTTGCTATATAGACTGAAATTCTTGTTTTTTCAGGTTAAGTATTGTTACATTATCTGCGTCTTTTAATCTGTTTTTCTGAAGTAGTGTAACCGAAAAGATCCCATGAAATTGTCAAACCTCTTCTGTGTGCGTGTATGGCTGCTGCAGACAGTAGGCGAGGTTTTTTTTTGGCTAATGCTAACAACTGGGCCTACATGGGAGATAGTGTGTCAGTGTGACTCTCTTATCCACTACGCAGTCCTAACCAGTAGATAAACAGAAATTTATGGAATATTCAATCTCTCTATTCAAGTATCCACGAAACTGCTAACATTTCTAAATACGCGAGCCGCTGCTAAAGCTAACGGCTAGTAGTAAAGAGACGTAGAAACAATTCAGTTTCAAATTGCTCAAACAATTATATCTTAAACCATATGTTGCTACAGCGTAGGCTTTCAACAGTCAATTGGTTTGTTTTTTTATTTGCTAAATTTTAAGGAATTGGCGTGCGTTCGCTCCATGTTTGACATAAAGAGCTCCGAGGTAAATTTAAGCTCATCCTGTAATTTCATTTGTTTGGTTCAACTGCAGGTGTTTGGGAGAAACTATGGGGATCAAAGTACGCCCTCGCTGTTTCTTTGACGTCGGGATCAGTAATGTTCTAGGTGAGAGGAATGTAGAAGGTTTTTTTTGTTTATTTGTTTGTTTTTATCAACAGTAGGTGATGGGATTACAAGATTGTCCTTTTACGTGGAAAGATACATCTTCGAGCTTTTTCTTCTTCTCTTTTGGCTAACCCCTTCTCCATTCACTCCTATACTCTCCATCCTCCACCCGCACTACAACTAACCTCATGTCTTCTTAATCTTCTCTTTGGTCTTCCTCTCACCCACCTGCCTCCTGTATCCAAAGTCTGCATCCTTTTGCCAATCTAATTGTTGACTTTGTCTCCAAAACATCTGAAGGTTGCTGTCTCTCTGATGTACTCATCTCTGATTCTGCCAATCCTTGTCACTACCAAATACAACCTCAAGATCTTCAACTCTGCAACCTCCAGTTCAGCCTTCTGTCTTTTCCCCATCGGCTCTGTTTCTAAACCATACATCATCATTGGTCTTTCTGCTGTCTTGTACAACTTTCCTTTCATTCTTGCTGATACCATTTCATCACTCCCAAGCACATTTCATTGCCCATTCCAACCTGCTTGCAAACAGTTCTTCACCTATTTTACACACTCTGGTGCTCTGGACTGTTGACTTATCAGAAGTCCTTTACTTTTACTTCTGCTCCTTGTAACTTTACTTTTCCACTTACAGTTTATTAGGCTTTGTGTTTAATGAGTCTAAAACATGGTTGTTGTCAGTGGATTGACTGGGAGAAAAGTCTGATTTTTTTTCAATATTTAAAACTTCAAGTTATTAAAACTTTACAATTGGTCTAAACTATATTTATTAAATATGTCTCCCAAACACAGTGAAAGCTGGGTACTTAATCCTGACTCACTTCTAACTTATTGATTCCTCTTCACAGTTGGTAGAATTGTGGTGGAGTTATTTTCAGACATCTGCCCCAAAACCTGTGAAAACTTTCGATGCCTCTGCACAGGTGAAGGACTTCTCCACATTCCTTTTTTTTCCCCCCACGAATTGATCATCTTTATGTTACAGATCAGTTATGATGATGGACTGTTATTTTATTTAGGCGAGAAAGGCATAGGCAAAGGAACTCAGAAGCCCCTGCACTACAAAGGATGCCTTTTCCATCGCATTGTGAAAGACTTCATGATTCAAGGAGGAGACTTCAGCGAAGGTGAAATATAAAAGGCTGTGAAGGAAATACTTGGTGCAGAATGGTTTGAGCTTCGTGTATAATGTCAACATAGACACAATACTGATAGTTTTCTTCCTGTCACTACACTTCTCCACTTGATCTTAATTATGTAAACAAATGTCTCTAGGCCTGTCACAATAACAAATTTTGCTGAGCAATTAATTATCTCAGAAATTATTGCAATAAACGATAATATTGTTTGAAGACCATTTTAAACTGATGTAATGTTAATGGCATCATAATACAAGCGATATCATGCCAATAACAGACGCACTTTATTTTCAAACACTGGAACTAGTAAACTAAATAAACAAAACAACCAAAAATAAAATTGACTCTGTCTCCATTAACAAAAAATGCACTTGAATGACAAGTGCAAATAGCAACATAAAGTCAAAGTGGAAATAAAAACTACATTCAACCAAAAGAGTGCAGATTATGAAGTCTATACTATATTGCCCTTCAATAATCATTAGATGTAGATAGAGAAGATGAGCACATCCGACTACCTGATGCAATTTATTTACACATACTCTTGGTCTGGAAAAGTATGGAGAAATGTAATTGGTTGTGGAAATATTTTTTCTCTGTTCTCTACAGGACAATAAATAACATCTAGGAATGGGACTTTAACAGTCGATTGGTTAAATAATTGTATAGATTTTAGCACATTTAACGTAAATAAACGCATTATTTATTATTGAGCTCACATGTCTACTTTGTCAAGGATTTAGCAGCAAGAAGGGTTTTTGAGTTAAAAATGTTGCTTATTTCGCTGAACATTGGTATTCATAAATGGTCTCAGAGAAGAAATGTCCAGGGTAAAATAAGTGGCAAAATGCCATTCTTTATTTCAGAACACATGAGAAACATATTTTCTAATAAATTATAATCAACTAGCATCTGATTGTACTTTATTTTTCTTTGCTACAGGAAATGGAAGAGGAGGGGAATCCATCTATGGAGGCTTTTTTGAAGGTAAAGAAGCCACCATCAGAGCTGTCAGATGTTATCAAACGCAGTGTTGGCTTCAAGATGGCCGAACAATTCTCTCCTTTCCCCTCTAGACGAAAGCTTTGCTGTTAAACACAACAAAGATTATCTGCTGTCTATGGCCAATAGGGGCAAAGATACAAATGGGTCACAGTTTTTCATGTAAGTAGATTTTTATTTATTTATTTATTGTTTTATAAATAATGTCAGTTTTATTTTTTGGTAGTACTTACCAAACAAGTTTACATATTTATTGGCGTTTCTCTTCACTGACCGGCTCTGACCCTTAAGAACAACAAAACCTGCACCTCATTTGGATGGGTAAGAAGCACCTGATTTTATTTCTAAGCACAAATTGATTGTGTTATCGACATAAAATTTGATTTAGCTCGTCTGTTTTTAGTGTCCATGTGGTTTTTGGTCATATCATTTCTGGCCAAGAAGTCGTTCAAACGATGGAGAACCAGAAAACGGACCCTAACAGCCGGCCGTACGCTGAAGTGAAAATTCTGAACTGCGGAGAGCTCATACCAAAATCCAAAGGTTTGTTGGGATCTCAGGGTTTTCATAAAAAACTGGTATAAACGTCCTAAAAGTGATTTTGATGATTTTATTTTTTTTTTCTCTTGTTGTTTTCTTTCAAAGGAAAGAAAGCAGATAAAAAGAGAGAGAAAGCCTCGTCCAGCTCCAGCGGTGGCTCATCTGATTCTGAAAACTCCTCGGATTCTTCCTCGGGTTCAGAAGAATCTGAAAAAGAATCTAAGAAGCGAAAGAAGGAGAAAAAACTAAAAAAGAAGCAAAAGAAGAAGGAAAATAAAAAGTATATCCTATTTTTGCATGACTTCTGTCTTTAATGTTTATTTTAATGTTTATTAAAAAAAGCAACCTCTAAAACAGAGTTTTTCTTCTTATAGGTCTGTTGAGGAAACTGCTGAAGAGAAAGAACAAGAAGACGAGGTGACTTCCACTGTACGGCCTGAAGAAATCCCTCCCATCCCAGAGAACCGGTTCCTCATGAGGAGAAGTCCTCCACCAGCCGAGAAGCCAAACAAGGAGGATGAAAGGGATCCAAGGAATAAAGAGGACAGATCCAGACAGAAGTTAGTGTCTCATAAGCTGTTGCAAGAAAGGAAAACCTGAAGTAATGTTACTGTGTTTGCTTGACCATCATGTTTTTCTTTTATTTGCAGCACTGGCTTATATAATTCTCAGTCACCATATCAGAGGCGATTTCAGGTTACCACTCGATCAGGAAGGAAGATAAAAGGGAGGGGACCAAGGGTAAGTGACCAAAAGATGCGAAGAGCTCAGCTAAAATATTTCTGCTTTCTGTAAAATCATTACTTTGATTTTAAATGTAATGCATCATTATTCAGGTTTCCTTGCACCTTTTGTATTATTTCTTTTAGCGTTTAAATTGGATATACTTGGCTCATATGCAGTTCCAGGTAAAAAAAAAAAAAAAAAAAAAAAGTCTTTATTTTATTTCTTCCAACAGAGGTACCGAACTCCATCACGTTCTCGTTCAAGATCTAGAGATCGATATCGGCGTAGTGAAACTCCTCCACACTGGCGTCAGGAGATGCAGCGTCAGAGGATGAGGGCAGTCACCAGAGAGCGATGGATTAAGGGGGACAAGTAAGAATGTTCACTTTATGTACAGGTGGAGTTTCAGAAAGAGACCGTGTTCAGGGTGTGGGTGGAGCAAGGTGGCAGGGACAGCTATATGTGCTGTTAACATACTGAATTCCAATTTTAATAAAAGATTTAATCATTAAAAGGTATGTATTTTATGAATTGAAACAAACTAGAGATATGTTTTGTTTGTTTAACGTGTACAATCTAATTTTGGCCCTTCATACATAAAATTAACAATATTGATGAGCTAAGATCATCTTGGTTATTTAATATTTTCAGACCATTCAGAAATAGACAATATTATTCAGAAATCCTTCTAAAATATATCAAATTTGTACCTGAGAGTCGTTGTCCATTACTTTACTTATTGTTTTCTATTCATTTATTACAGAAGTGACTTGATGGATGCTAAGGATGAAGAAACTAACACTCCAAAACGAGAGAGAAGAACATCCAGCACAAAAGATGAACACACGGCTGAGGGCAAAAAGGAAAAGAAAACTCGGTCTCACAGGTCTAAAAGCAAAGAGGGCGGTACTGCAGAGAAGGATGAGCATCACAGCAAGCACAAAGCAAAGAAAAAAGAAAAGTCTCGCAGTCGCAGTGGAAGCAGAGAAAAGAGTAGAAGGTCAAAAAGCAGAGAGAAGGCCAGTAAGCATAAAAGTAGTGACAGAAGAGGGCGCTCAAGGAGCAAAGAAGGACATAAAAAAGAAAAAGACTCTGAGGCAGATCAGAGTAAAGATAAAATTAAAGGCAAGGAATCTGAGACGGAGCATAAAGAAGAGGGTAAAGCAAAGGATCAGGAGAAAACAAAGGCAAAATCAGCAAGCAAGGAAAGATCCAGCAGCAGAAACAGAGACAAAGGTAAAGATGAAAAAACAGATAAGGAAAGGGCCAGAAAAAGAAGCAGGAGTAAGGAGAGAGAGAGACGGAGAAGAGGAACATCCAGGGAGAAGGACAGGCGGTCCAGAAGTCGAGACCGGAGTAAGACCAGAGACAGAGACAGAGGCAGGCGCTCAAGAAGCAGAAGCCGTAGGAGAGACCGCAGCAGAGACCGATCTTCTCAAAGAAATGACAGAAGCAGGGACTCTACCAACCGGAGAAGGCGACGTAGCAGCAGCAGTAGCAGCAGCAGCTCCGACAGTGATAGAGCAGAAAAAAGGAAGAGTCGAAAAAGTCCCGATTCTACAAAGAGAAAGAAATCCGGAGACAAGAGAAGCCCGGATAGTACAAAAGGCAAAGATAGAAAAGATCGCAAGAAAAGTCGGTCAAGCTCTAGTTCCAGCTCCGACAGCGACTGATCACTTTGCTTTTAATTAACAAGCTAGTTTCATCTGCAGATAAACATAATTAGTCCTTTGTTCAGATCTCCAGTTTATATAAACTACAGAGCAGACATCATAAAAAAGAGGAAGAAACTAACATAACACCTTCTCAAATGTGTAACTACAAACTGCTGCTTCGTGCGAACGCTAGCTGGACCTGAAAGAGCGTTTTAATCATGGAGCTGGTTAGAGGAACCTGTAAGGCTGGCAGAATCACAATGATCTGGAACTGACATTTAATGTGAACATAAGAAGCAAGTACCCAATAATATTTTAATCTCACATGACCACAACAGCTCACATGGTTGTTTGTTTTACAGATTTGATTCATTTTATTTTAGTTCTGCAGAAACCTTGCTGTCAGTTTGTTTAGTTAAAAACAATATTTTACTGCAACCTTTTTTCCATTTTTACTAAGCAAAAGACCTGGAAAAGATTATCTTGCATGCTCATCCCTGTTTGCTTTACTTAGTAGAGATACTTGGGTTTTTTTTTTGTGGTTTTTTTACTCTGCCAAACTTTTACTGTAATTCTGTCATCTTTATTTAGAATGAAAAACAAATGTACAATTTCTTTCTTGGAAGAAAATGTGGGAGTGCTGATTAAATTATAAAGCGTGGTTTCTTTGTTTTTATATACTGTAAGAGTCCAAAACATTACTTCAAATCAAAATGACATTAATAAAAACCTAAACTTGAAGATGTCACCTGGCTGAGACTCTGTCTTGCTGATGACTTTTATACATGGAGAAAAAAACTGCTTATCTGCTCAATGTTGACCTGCTTAATAGTGGCTATTTTAGGTTCTTAGCTTTTCCTGGTCAACGTATTATATAAATCCTGTAGGTTTTGTCCATTTTTAAACTATAAATGTAAAAGTTCACCTTGAAATTACTGCAGATATTCCAAGAATGTCAGGGTTTAAATATTGAACAAAGAAATGGGACAAATTAAGTTTGTTGGAGAAATGGATACAATATTCAAATACTGATACAAAGGATAAAATCTACTGAAACAAATATTTTCCATATTAGGAAATGGAAAAGACTTTTTGCCTAAAACCTTTCCAGATTTCCGTTTGAAAACAGCTCAGTTTGAGACCACACAGTATTCTGCTATACAATGTAGCAAATCTGTTCCCTAAAAGAAGTGAGCTGTGCTGTACTGACGTTTGATCTGTGATGGATAATTGCAAATCAACACACTTTATCTGATTATAGAATAATAACATAATTGATCACTAAAATAATAGTTGCAGCCCTAGTTTTAAAGTGACAAAGTCTTAAAAAAATTCACCAGGTGAAGCCCAGTCTCTTCTTTGCCTCGTGAATGTCTCCAGCCTCGTTAAGTTTTCTGATGCTTTCTGTGGTGATGGACACGTATCTGGGCATCTGAGCTCCAGAGCTGTCCTGGACGAGATAGCTGGGCCTAACTCCGCTGAAAACGGGGCCGTGCCCTCCTCCCACTCCTTCTCTCGTGGCTTTGTAAAGTGGAATCAAGTTTCTCTTGGCCTCTGCTGCTGCCTTGATGATGTGCTGTGAGTACTGCTGAAACTTGAGTTCTTCTTCAGCGCTGAGCTTCATGTTCTTTGCTTCGAACTCTCGTTCCTCGTCTTTCATCTGCTGAAGTCTGGCGCTTCTTTCTGCCTGCGTTGAGGAGAGAACCAAGTTTCACGTTCAGATACCAATAATCATAAACGCTTAAGCAGATAGTGGTGGCGTTTTTCAGCTATTACCATCTGTGCAACATTGAAGTCATGCAATTTTCTTTGTTCTTCTCTCATTTTCTCAGCCTTCAGTTGTTGCTGCTTGGCATATACTTTGTCGGCATCTCTCTTTGCCTGCAGAGCATCTCGGGTTTCCTGCTCTGCAATTTTATCCAAGTGCTCCTTTTCATTTCTCTGATAAAACAATTTGTATTTAGAAATTTGTTGCAACCATTGTGTCAAGTATTACGAATGATGCTGCATTACCAAAAGCTCCCTGTGTGCAGCTATCGACTTCAACATCTCGGACTTCTTCCGTTCCTCCTTCTGCTGCAGTTGCGCCTGTCTTGCATCCCACTCAGCCAGAGCTTTAGCGATCCTCTGCTCCTCGTTTGTAGCCTGCTCCTGCTGCGTGTCTGTCAGCTTGTTCAAAATCCTCTCTCTTTGCTGCTGAACTTCACTGGAGAAAAGAAGAAGAAAAAAAAAAAGACTCAAATGAGCAACTTGAATGAGCGATCTTAGCAAATGACATAGTACGAGTGCATCTTTCCACCAGATGCACTCGTATCTAGGATTTTTGGTATCAGTAATTTTCTACTGCACAACTACTCAAGTCAGCAGTCTTCCACATGATTATGTAGCCCATCTGATGGCTATTATGTATTACTGGTCATATGTTGTCATTGGCTGCAAAATCACTTAAGTTAATATAAATAGACTTGAAATGGATCACTCTCTGCGATGAATACGTGGGTTCAAGTGTTTAAATTGAATAGCAAAAAATATAAACATTTCACTAATAAATAAATTCTGTATTTAATGTTTTGCAAGACCTAAATAACTCTTTCTCTCTTTGTTTCCGTAGCTTTGTCATTTGTTCCTTGGCTGAAAGAAAGAGTTTCATCTGCTCTTCTTCAGCCTTCTGCTTTTGCGCCTCTTGCTCTTTTCTTAGTGCTCTATTATTGAGATGATCCTGAGGGACACAAAAAGCACAAATAAAGAGACTGTAAAATCTGGATGCAAAGAATGTACAATCTCGTCTTTTATGATTGACCAGGTGAGCGTTCATGAGGTTCCT
This sequence comes from Gambusia affinis, assembly GCF_019740435.1. Taxonomy (NCBI): domain Eukaryota; kingdom Metazoa; phylum Chordata; class Actinopteri; order Cyprinodontiformes; family Poeciliidae; genus Gambusia; species Gambusia affinis. The sequence goes on from NC_057878.1 coordinate 14,988,948, forward strand.
CTTCTGGTTTGCTTGCCGCTCGGACTCCATTCTTTGCTCCCACTGATAACGCTCCTGAAGTTGCTGGATTTCCTCGCCGTCCTTCTTGATTTCCAGCTTCTGTTGCTCCCGCGCAAACTCGTTGGCCTTTATCCTAAAAAAGATAAATGTTTCTGATTTAGATTTTTTATTTGATTTTTTCAGCATTACTAAGAAGTCCAACTAAACATGAGGTGAAGCGATGAGGCTGCAGGGATGGATTTGGCCTTACTGGTTTTTCAGGTCTTCTGCTACTGTCTGTCTCTCAAGCTTCTTTTGCACAGCCTTTTCCTGCTCTTTCCTCAGGGCTTCACTGTTTCTGGCTGTCATTATTTCCAGGAACTTTTTATCCATGTCTTTAGTGGCACTTTTCATCCTTTCCTTGAGCTCTGTTTGAGCCTCCCTCTCTTTCAGCACCTCTGTGTGCAGGAGGGCGCGCTGTGGAGGTAGCAACATTGATTTGTCACAGATCTAATTAGATGTAATATCCTCGGCGCTGAATTGTAATGCTTGTACTGACGTTTAATCCTTTCACCCGGTCGTTTTGATAATACAGCTGAGTTCTGGCTTTTGTCAAGGCCTCTTTTTGCTCTTCTTCCTTGTATCTGGCTTCCTCTGCAGCCATTTCTTTCCTCTTTTCCTCCTCCGTCTCCTCTCGGATCTTCTTAGCCTCCAGCTTTTTTTGCCTTTGACCCTGAAAACAAATGTAGATGTACAGTTAGTTCACATTTCATGTTTAGATCTTTAAGAAGCAGCACTACCCATGTCAGATTTTACACTCAGACTTACAGCAATAGTATCAGGCCACAGCTTAACAATTTCCTTTGACTGCAGGTGCAGGGCTTCCCTGCGTTTGGCTGCCTCTCTAAGACGCTCCTTTTCTTTATCGACCCCGTTCATTTCATCTTGAATCTTGTGCCAGCCAGTTTGGCTTAGGATGGTGATTTGTCTGAGATCTGGAGGCTGGAATACTTTGTCTATCTTTCCTGGTTGAAAAATAATGACATAAAAACAAGAAAAACAGACCCAATATCTAACATCGTATTAGTAATTTTCTTTTTTTTTGTCTTTTACTGCAAAATTGTTTTAAGTCAGATCATGGATAGTGGGTACTTTGCTATGGTAACCTCTTTGTTTGCTTTTCTAAACCCTTTACTGCAAGGGGCAAATTGACCCAGAATGTACTAATGTACTAGACAAAGGGCTGCAAATATAAAAGCACAACGCATCAGGCAGAATACAGTAAAAGCCCCTTGAAACTTTTCACATGTTGTAACACTGCAACCAAAAACTTTGATGTTTTCTATTGACATTTTATGTGATTTACTGCAAAGTTTGAAGAAACCAAATGCCATTCAAAGCTCACAGAATGCTGTGAACATATTATTGGATGTATTTTCTATTGATGTTGATTATATGTGCAGTCGTGGTTTCAGTGTCATTGTCCTGCTGGAAGGTGGACAATGACACCTTCCAACAGTCTCAGGTCTTTTCCCGTCTCTAACAAGGTTTCTTGCAGGACTCACCTGTAATTTAGTCTATAGATTTTTCCATGCACTTTGACCAGTGACTACTATTGGAAAGCTTTGCTGCTTGTCTGATTAATGCTCTCCTTGCCAGGTTTATTTGTTTAGGTTTCATCATACTCTTTGCATTTTCAGATGAATGGTGACAAAGTGAGAGGCTTTAAGTATGGACTATTGCTTTGTGCTTCATGATAAAATTAACATACAAAAGTACTCCAAAAACCCTCTGAAACCATCACAAAACAGCTGTATTTACACTGAGATACAGTACAGTGTGTAAGGGTGTCTGGTTAAAAGACGGTGAATAGAAATGCAAAATTTGACTTGTAAAAAGTCATCAAAACGATAATTCTGTTTCTTTGTCTGCTATGTAAAATCCAAACCAAATGCATTGAAATTTGTGATGTAATGTGCAAAAAACTGAAAGGTTAGTATTGTTCAAAGGCACAGTAGAAAATAGATGCAATTACTTTTGCAAACAAATTAGTAAATAAATAAACTGTTCTAATGTACCTTTTAGAAGTCTTATAACAATGTAAACATTTACAGAATAACAAATCAGGAGTTCATTAAAAATAGAAGATTTTCGGTTTCCCTTTGCAGAGAAAAATAATTGCAACAAAAATAAGAAATAGCTCGTTAGATTTGGGTTACATAATGTCTATTGAGTCATAATATTTCACCATATAACAGCTCGACACTACTTAAACTTGCAAAAACCGTGGACATTTTATTTAATTCTCACCGCTTTTATTGAATGGTCTCCGACTCCCATCGCACGGAGCCATTGACGCCATATCTAGTTGCTGTAGTCGGTTTAAGTTCCGTTAAATCCTAAAAGCCAAACTGAAATGTTAAGGATTACTTTCGCGTTACAAATAACCAACACTAAAGAGCATCGCCGAACGGGTATAAATTCAGTTATATCCTTACTAACAACCTATCGCAAAGATCGTACCAACCTAAACAACCAATCAAAAGCTGTTCACGGTGAAATTTAATATTCAAATGACGCTTCGACACGGCTTCTGTTGAACTGTATCTAGGCAACCGAAGAACCAATCACAGTCCGCAGAAGTGTGACGGCTAAAAACGCCGTACGTTTTAGAATTAAACACTGAAGTAATTAAAACGTTCACATAATTTACATGTTATTCTTTTAAAATAAATATTTAAGCAAAATTTTTGATAATTTTTTGCATAGTTTGTTTTGAACTACATGGTAAACAATTTCCTTTTTGTTTATAGGGAGCACTATAGAGCTAAAGGAGGTCATCTCAATTCGTTTACTGGCCATTTCCACTGATATCAAATCCAAATCAGTCAAACCAAATAAGTTTTGGTTTGAAAGCTTGACACAGACTTTATTAATATTGATAGATAATACTACTAATAATAATCCCAGAAATAAATTTGTATTGTGGCGGATACAATTGTATATATTTCACACCATTATAGAGTGTATGTCTTGGCTGTACTTACTTCAAATATAGAGTGAACACTGACTTACAATTTAGGCAGCGTGGTGTTAGCAACAAATGCTGTAATTTGTGTTATTCAAGAATCTTTGATTAAAAGTATTTGCCTTCTCACTATTCCAACTTGATTACTGACTGTTTTTACTGCGGACTCTTTTTTGTTAGTTTTTACAGATGTGCAGGCATTAGATATTTTCAAGCCTTTTATGAGTGTAAGCCCCTGCACTGTGAATGGTGGCTATCTTTAAGTTAACAGTCATTCAATAATAATCTTTCAAGAGATTTTACAGTGGTCTCCTTGCAGCGTTTTGCGCATTATTTCTGAGTGTGAATGAGTGTATGACATAGGCTATTAAAATATGTTGGAAAACGTAAGGTTTTTTCAGTTTTGTTGAAAATTGAAAAGCTTTCAACAAAACTGCTTTTTGTGTTGAAAATGTTACCACTATCGCAAAAGCCTCATTGACATTACCTATCAAAGTGCTAGTCAGCTCTTCTCTGTTTATTGACCAAGAAAAAGACGGTAGTTCACACCAGATGACTAACATTATCAGAAATACCTTGCAGTTCAAACAGAGACAGATGGGTATAGAACACTAAAAGGATAAGGGAGATGTCATGTGCAGCCTAATGAGTCAGGTGACGAACATCATCTATTGAATTAAGACTCCTGTGACCTCACTCACAGTTCCTTTAAGGTAAACAATGAAAAATGCGATAAATGGGTCTCTCAATATTCTCTCTTGTTATTAAAGTAACACTGTTGGAGATTTTAATGAGCTGCTCTGGGTATGCAAATGAGCTGGAAGGTTAAGGCAAGATGTATTTTATGAATTTTTTCAAGTAAAACTATAACACGATCCACACCAGTAAGTTTAAAATAGAATTTTTCTGCAAACCATTACAGATTTTTGAGTGACCTATTCAAAGTCAATGACTTCAAACAAGGTATTAATTTCTTCAACCCTCAAAGATGAAAGAGTGAGTCAGATTATTTGAGAATTTTAAACATGTAAGACAAAAACAAAATGTCTAGAGGAACATTAATTAAAGTGAGTGTGAAATGTTGGGCAAAATTCAGACCTGAAATAATTTTTTAGCTACATGTATGCGCAATTGTATTTTTGAAATATTTTTCAATCTTTCTGTTAGAAGACTTACTGTTTGTATAATCCTTATGGCTTCGGTTTTATAAAACGTGACTCATCTGATGGAAATTTAGTTCAATTAAACCTGTACGCAATCTCCTCGCAATGAAAGCACACTCCTCTTTCAACCACGAATGCGTAAAGTTTCTTGAGGAGCATTTTTCTGAACTGGTTTCCAGTGTGCACGTGCGATTACGTCAGAACAGGAGATGCACGAGAGGCGGGACCAAGTTAAAAAGAGGGGTTCGTGGGAATTCAGTGAGAGCCATTCAGAACTCCAAACAATAATCAGGGAGAGGAACTTCCCCCAGTGTCCATCATTTCACTACCACATCCACCGGTGGCCCTTCGGCGACCAGCAGGCAGAGAAACCCCCCTCCAAAGATGGCTCCGATCTGCATCAAAACTGTGCTGATCAGTGAAAGCGTTGACCCTCGCTGCAGGGCGATCTTGGAGGAAAACGGCATCCGTGTCACCGAAAAGCAGAATATGAAAATGGAGGAGTTAATCGCAGAGATCAAGGTTGGTGTTGCCATCGTATAATTTCCTGGCTCGGTGTTTCAAGAAGCGTAAACCTGCTGCTTGTTTGAGGAGGAAAAGTTGCATCAGCTGAAAACGTGCTGCACTTTTCTTGGGGAAACACTCACAGACAAAACAAACAAAGCGGAGATAATCTGTTTTAATAATTAACTGGAATGTGTCGCTGATAAACGCTTTTTTAATACCATATTGAAATGTGCAAAGTGGCTTCAGCTTAATTCCGCCCATTGTGAAGCTGATGCAACTCATCCCTGAGTTCCCATCACTCCCACATGCTGCAGGGTAGCACTTCTTATCAGTTCCACGTCGAGAACAACATGCATTGGCATTTACTCCAAGTGTTAAAATAAAATTTTAAGTGGAAGAATGCCCAAGTAGTGAACTTTCCTCTTTAAACTTGAATGCACTGCAGTCTTCAGACCCGGACACATAATCTATTGGATCCTTGGGTCAAGTATTAGCTATGGACACCCCCTCTATTGCTATCAATATTTATCAGGTTGATTGGTGTAATGTTTACTGTTATTTATGGATTTTAAAAAAGTATTTATTTTAAAGCTTTCTTTTGGGATAATTTAATTTATTATTTTAATTTAGTTAATTACACTACTGTTCCAAAAGTAGCTTTTTGTTTACAATTGCAGGTTACAGTGACAACATTTTGTATTGACATAATAAAAATGAACTTGCACAGATAATAATTTTTAAGCAATATTCACCCTCAATACTTTAGTTGAATGTAAAAGATTACTTTCGAATTTTTGGTTTGATAAATGTTCTGCAATAATAATTGATTTACTTGAAGAAAGGGGAAAAGAAATGTTTTAACTAATCTTTTGAAGTACCTAAATAGCAGAGCGCCACCTATTTGCCTAGTTTGTTCCTCACATATATATTTTAAATTCATTATAGGCAACAGTGCTGATATATTATGCATCCTTTTTGGTATTAGCTTGAAACTCCATGTGCATGATTTAGTCTATTTATAGGACTGCCAACATAAATTCAGCCATAACTCTGTGCTTTGTTGTACACTTTAGGACTACGATGGCCTTGTTGTTAGATCTGCAACCAAGGTGACAGCGGACATTATAAATGCTGCTGATAATCTCAAAATTATTGGGAGAGCTGGGACCGGTGTGGACAATGTGGATGTTGATGCTGCCACCAAAAAGGGCGTTATTGTCATGAAGTAAGTGTGCAGCTTAAGGCAAACATTCTGTGCGCTGTGCCACACAGTTTAACCCACCGTCCATTTTATTTTATTTCCAGCACACCAAGTGGCAACACGATCAGTGCCGCCGAGCTGACCTGTGCCCTGCTGATGAGCCTCTCAAGGCAAGAGGTTTTTGTAAAAATAAACAGACGTTGGTATATCCGTCTAATATCATTTCTATGGTCTCTAGAAATGTGCCTCAAGCTGCGATGTCGATGAAACAAGGCAACTGGGATCGCAAAAAGGTACGTGGAAATTCCCATCTGGGACAAGTTTGGATTTGGCACGTATGGCAGTTTATGTTGCATGGTTGGCTCCATTGTTCATTCAGTTGTCAATAATCAAATGTGATGGCTGGTTCTGCTCTGTTCATATTTAGGGTCTTTGTTTTCACTTTTACAGTTCATGGGAGCAGAGCTGTATGGCAAAGTGCTCGGGATTGTCGGGCTGGGACGAATAGGAAAGGAGGTTGCTACAAGAATGCAAGCATTTGCCATGAGGGTGAGTCAAGACAGTCAAACATGAGGAGACTTGTGGGATTATAACACTTATACAAATATTACAAGGCTGTTTTCTTTTCTTCCCACTAGACGATCGGCTATGATCCGATCACTCCGCCTGAGGTGTCGGCAAGTTGGGGGGTGGAGCAAATGTCTCTGGAGCAGCTCTGGCCACAGTGTGACTACATCACTGTCCACACTCCTCTGATGCCCTCCACAGTTGGTGAGCTATACTGTCCTCATAGGATGACAGATACTACAACAATATGCAGACTAATGCCATGTTGTGTTCTATTTTTAAGGTCTGCTCAATGACGAAACATTTGCAAAGTGCAAGAAAGGAGTGAAGGTCGTGAACTGTGCAAGAGGAGGCATCATTGATGAAGAGGCTCTTCTCAAAGCTTTGGAGTCTGGACAGTGTGGAGGAGCTGGACTCGATGTTTTTATTGAGGTGAAATCTAAGTCACTTATATCTCTCTGTAATTGACAAAGTTTCTCTGTAGTTTCTGAAGCAATTTTGATTTTACTAGAGACGCTTTGAGGAATTAGCTAGTCACTGGATTTTGATGATTTCCTACTTTAATTGTTCCCAATCCGTGGATGGCAGCTCCTGGGCAATTAAACAATTTCAATAATTTATAGAGAATTCAAAAATGTAATTTATACACCAACTTCAAAATTGTTGGGAAAAAAACAACCTTAAACCAATTTTGCTTCATTATGTACATTTTTCATACATGAGGCCCATGACATGGCATCACCTTGGATCCTAAAATAAAGAATTAATGGCTCATTAATTAATGAAATGATAGAATAGAATCAATTGTATTCTGTTAATAAAGTGAAAATTGGTATCAGAAAGTCAACATTTTAATACACTGTAGTTTAAAATATAGCTGAAAACTCTGATCTAGTTCTTATTGTTCTGTGTTCTGCAGGAGCCGCCTAAGAACCGTTCTCTGGTGAACCATCCTAATGTCATCAGCTGTCCTCACCTTGGAGCCAGCACCAAGGAGGCTCAGGCCCGCTGCGGCGAGGATATTGCCCTGCAGATTGTGGACATGGTGAACGGCAAGAACCTGGTCGGAGCAGTAAGTGCCACTCCATCTACATCGTTTTTTATTTAAATTAATTTTTTTAAAGCATCCATATTCTTTGTAAAACAAGAAAAAAGCTTAAGGTTTAAACACAGGAGTAACTAAAATGTATTTGCCTACAAAAGCAAGGTAGACTGTGGTTCTTAACTTTAGCTGTTAAATTCAAATATATTCATGCATTTGTTGAATTTAGGACAATCGTTTTACCTTTCTGGGTGGGTGAAAGTTCCTATCCTAATACACCCAGAAGTGAAACATTTAACTTCTGAGTATCTATTGACACATTTCCCCTTTATAGACTTGAACCCAGATGTAACTGGTAAACAACCTTCAGGAAATGCTCCTGAATTTGAGATAAATCTCACTATAATGATCCTATATGCTGTAGCAGTACATCCAAGTATAAAACAAAAAATAATTAGTTAATTTTTGTCCTTTTTGTGCAGGTAAATGCTCAGGTTTTAGCCGGCGCGTTCTCCCAGGAGTCTCAGCAGCTGATCAGACTCGGCGAAGCTGTCGGAGCGGTGCTTCACTCCTGCAGTGCCTCTAGGAAACCGTTCAGTCATGCTCACATCATCACTCAAGGTCAAATTACTAACTGGTCTAACCTGTTTTCACAATGATCTTTAAAGGAGAACTAATTTCTGAATGAGTAAAATTGCAAAATGAGTTTCTTTTACCTCCCTCTAGTGGTCTAACCATGAAACAAGACAGTGTTTGATACATAGACATAACTGTCTCATATTTATGAATATATATATAAATAAACCTTTCTGCCGTGAAAGGCATTCCATGCTTTCAAGTTCTCATAACATTATAAACTGTTATCTGAAAATCAGGGTCAGGGGACTCCATGAAATCCTGTGGGGGGTATTTGACCTCAGCTGTACTTGTGGGACTTTTGAATCATGAATCTGGATGTAGTGCTAATCTTATCAACGTCCAGAGCCTCGCCAAGGAGAGTGGAATAGCGGTAGGAAATTGACTTATGATAATAAATCCCACATGGCAAATACTTAAACACTTTTTAATTCATGTAACTTGTATTTTCAGGTGAATCAGAGCCACTGTGCGTCTGAGGAGGCAGGATTGTGTAAGGTGGAGGTTGTGGCAGACGGCCACAGCTATAAAGCGAGGGGATCGGTTCAAGGAGGCGTTCCTGTCCTGCTGGAGCTGAGCGGCAGCGTCTTCAGGCAGCCCGTCTCTCTGACTGGAAATCTGCTGTTTCTCCAGGCTTCTGCTGACCCTCAGCTGCTGCCCTCTGTGGCTGGTAAGAAGACAAACGACTGAGTAGGCCTGTCACAATAACAAATTTTCCTGAGCAATTAATTTTCTCGAAAATTATTGCGATAAACGATAATATTGTTTGAAGACCATTTTAATTTGATGTAATGACATAATAATGCAAGAGATATTCTGCCAAAAACAAATACACTTTACTTTCAAAAGAACATTTAACACTGGAACTGATCAACAAAATAAAAAAAACAAACAAAAACTAAATTAAAATGAATTCTCAGTCTCCGTTAACAAAAAATGCATTTGAATAAAAACTAAACACAACATACGACGCATTTTTCATCCAGTGTCATCAATAGAAAAAGATAAAGGCAGGAAGAAACGATAAAGCCAATCAATTAAAATGAGGTTGATAACTTTCATTTATTATGCTATTAACTGATTTATTGTTTATCGCAACAGGCCTATGACTGAGTCAAAATTCACCTAGTGAGGCAGAAAATGCTGCACTTGAAAGCCAGCATGGTTACTTATGCAGAGTTGTGTGTTGGAAGAGAGGTTGCTTTATGGATTACTCTTATCATTAAATGTGCAGTAAAGACATAAATTTGCTTGGTTACACAGTGAAAACCGTCTAAAATTAGTTTAAATGTAACCAAACAAGTTTCAGTTCAATGAAAATGTATCAGTCATTGTCCTACTTTTATTGCATTGTCTGTTGAACGATCTAAAAAATGAAAACCACCATTATTTTTGGATCCTGGGTTTTTGATGGTTTTTCAAACATTTCTTTGGACTCTACTCTTTCACACATTTTGACAGTATCAGGAATACTATGCGTATGCTTAAAAATTAGGAAAAGTGGATCAGTTGGGGGCAAACTAGGAAATGGCCAGGTTAGGAACAAGCAGCTGCTGAATACCACCTGAGCATCAATTTTGTGGAGTTTCGAAAAATTCAATTTTATGTTTATTATATTTTGTAGCAAAACATCGACTCGTTTTTAGAAATGTGAACCTTTTTCTGCCCGTTCATTAAAAATAAAAACAACATTGAAACCAAGGATTGTTAAGCTCAAAATTATTCATACCCCTAAAGGATTTAGACTTAAAGTAATCTCTTAACATTGGCCAACTTGTCTCTTCTGACAGGAAAGGATATAGTTGATAAGATAAGTACTACATTGTGCAATGCAGTGCCTATCAAAAGTATTCACACACTTGGATGTTTTACCCTTTTATTGCTTTCACAAATCAAGCATGATCAACAAAATGGGACTTCTATTTACAAAAGAATGTTTGTTACAGTGAAAAATGATTTCTACAAATGATCAATTAAACAAAAATATTTAACATAAACTAAGTGATTGGATAAATATTCATTTGGATGCACCAATGGCTGCAATCACAGCATTAGTCTGTGTGGATTGCACTTCTTTACTACAAAATGAGAGACGTTTTCATAGTGTTGTTAAAATCACTATGAAACTCCCAACTGTTTTCTCTCCCTCTGTTCTTATCACATTTAATTAGGATTGAAGATTGCAATTAAAATTTCTAAATTGTAGTGTTCTTTGTTCCTTAAATCCACACCCACGTTTTCTTTCCGATTGTTCTGTTTAGGAGTGTTGGCCTCGGAGGGAGTGCAGATTGAGTCTTTCAGCGCTCCTGTGGACCACACTGGGGATGTGTGGTATTGTGTTGGGGTGTCCTCCCTCCTGCAAGATCTCAGCGTCTTGAAACCTCTGGTTAAGAATGTAGCACAGCTCAGTATTTAAACAAAAACTGTCCCAGAATAACATTTAGTCTGTGAAGAACCCTGGCCTTCTCAAGAGAGCTGAATATAAATAACCTTTCTTTGTTTGTGTTTACAGCTAACGGCTTGTTTAGTAGTTGCACACATTTAAAATCATTTTTAGAGCATTCCAGTGTTTGTGTTTATTGAATTTGTTGAAGTAAAATCTAAATAAAATGTCTGGCATGAAGTGTTGACTCTGATGATTTGCTCATTAAAATGGGGTTTATTGCACACCAGGATGAAAAGTTAAATTTAACCAAACTAAATCACTATATTAAAAAAAAAAACTTTTTAGAAAAGAAATGGTGTTTATAATCTATTACAACTAACACTATTTATTTTCTAGTCCAGTTACTACTGTTAAATATTACACAAGATTCAGTTTTAATACAATTACAGAATATATAGTTAGTCAGTCTAAGAGATAAAACTGGTAAAAATAAATAAATAAAATCTTCCCACATTTTCAGCACTTGGCTTGTCAGAGCCTATAATGCTTGTTTTAAAGCATATTGGGTCATAATTTACTGAACTCCAAAGGATAAATAAATATTTTTGTCTAATCCTGTGAGAAAATTTGTCCTGCAGGGAATACAGAGCATTATTGTCCCGCTAATCCACGTCAGGATTTGGTTAAAGCCTCCGTCGCACTGGAATACCACATTCAGATTACCATGGCAACGGGAAGACTTGGTGGGGTAAATCATGAATGGGCCACGCAGATCACTCGGCTCCTCTGGTGTCGTTTTAAAAGGCGCTGCTCATTTCTGTCTGATTTGTATTCTGTCCGTGGATCTCCGTCTGCGTGGTTGCTGCTAATGCGCCGTCCGTGAGCGCGTCACGAGACCGCGGCCCGGGGTTATATTTAGGCTCTGAGAGGAAAATAACGGCTCAGGGTGATTCCTCTGTGTGCTGGACTGGCTTTGTCAAGGACCTGGACACTAGAGCGCAGAAAGGAGGAGGAGGGGGTGGCTCTCCCTACTGCTGCTGCTGCACACAAATACCAAAATAGGATCGAGCTGCCTACGACAGTCCTGAGCTAAATTGAGGTTCATGTGTTTTGAAGAGGATCGCTTAGAGGAGCGTCGGTGGGGAACAAACATCCATGGAAATATATAAGGTACACACACGTTCACTCTATTTTAAGCATGAGAAATGTTGCATTAAATTGCTTGCCATGTTTTATTGCGTTTTTTTCCCCATTTTTCTCTAGATATAATGTCTAATAAAAGCGAGATCTACACATATGACTTCTGTGACGGGGAGCATCCTGCGGAGCTCCTGGAGGCTCTCAGGCATTTCTACATCCGCGGCCTGTTCACCGACGTGACCCTGCAGTGTGGCGAGTCCGATCAGGTGTTCCACTGCCACAGAGCGCTGCTGGCGGCCCGCAGCTCCTATTTCAAAGTCATGTTCACTGCCGACATGAGGGAGAGATCCGACAGCGTTATCAAGCTGAGCGGCGTGGACTGCGCTGTCCTGGGCTCCCTGCTGGACTACGTCTACACGGCCCGGGTGCGCGTCACCGAGAGCAACGTGCAGAGCCTGCTAGAGGCTGCGGACCTCCTGCAGTTCAGCAGGGTCAAGCAGGCCTGCGAGGAGTTCCTCATCCGCCTCCTAGAGGTGGACAACTGCCTGGGCATGCACACATTTGCTGAGCTCCATCAGTGCCCCCGGCTGCAGAGGGAGGCCCGCAGAGTGATGCTGAGCAGGTTCTCGGAGCTCATGGAGCAGGAAGAGTTCCTGGAGTTGGACCATGAGAAGATCAGGTCTGTTCTGGCGGATCAGAGCCTCACTGTGCAGGGAGATGAGGCGCTGGTAGATGGTGTGGTCAGGTGGGCGTCCCATGACTTGGATAGTCGGGTTCACTGCGTGTCAGACCTGCTCCACTCTATCCACCTGAGTCTGGATGACATTTACTTCAAAACTTCCTTGGAGGTGCACAGGCAATATCTAACAAAAAATGATGGGAAGTTAAAATCCATGATTGTTCAGGCGATGAGGTCAAATGGCAAGGAGATCCCTCCGAGCAGAAAAATTTCCCCCAGTATGTACATCATTGGAGGATACTACTGGCACCCTCTGTGTGAAGTGCACATCTGGGATCCTGTCAGCAATACGTGGGTGCAGGGGAAAGACATGCCTGACCCTGGAAGAGAGAGCTACAGTGTCAGTCTGCTTGGCGCAAACATCTATGTGACTGGTGGATACAGGACTAACACTGTTGAAGCCCTGGACACTGTTTCAGTTTATAACTGTGACTATGATGAATGGACAGAGAGTTGTCCCATGATTACTGCCAGGTACTACCACTGCTCAGTGGCTCTACATGGCTGTGTTTACACCATCGGAGGCTACAGAGGAGGAGCCCCAGAGCAAGAGACTGAATTTTATGATCCTTTGAAAAAGAGATGGTTTCCAGTGGCCAAAATGATCCAAGGTACAACCATTTAATGAGAAGAAAAATTGAAATATTCTCAACTACATTTATGTCTGGACACATGTACTGTTTGTTCTGCATTGTCTTCCTGCTGGAAGGTAAACCTGTAATATCTTCTATGGGCAGCTTCCAATTATTCCCATGTGTCACACTAGTTGTAGTTGATGTGCAGTGTTAGTTTTCTGCCACACATTGTGCTTTGAATGATGACCAAAGCACATAATCCTCATGTCTGAAGGTGTTCATCTGCATGTCTGACCTACCCCCTACATAGATTATGGCAAAACTGTAAACTGGACACTCAGTCCTTGCCCAGCCTTTCAGTTTAGGTAAAATATACAGTACAGACCAAAAGTTTGGACACACCTTCTAATTGAATTCAATTGGAAGGTGTGTCCAAACTTTTGGTCTGTACTGTACATTTCTTTGCAGCTATGTGACGTTCACTTACATGTTAAGACTATAGAAAGGTTGCAATATTGTTTAGCTCGGCTTTAAACTTCCTAAATTTATCCCTGACCTTACTTGTATGTTCCTTCATCTTCATGATGCTCTCTGTTGATTACTGTTCTCCAACAAACTGTCCCATAACAACGGCAGTTTTACTAAAATGAAATTACACACAGGTGAAACCTGTTATCCCATTTGTTTGACATCCTAAAGCAGTACTTTGCCCTGGAATTTATTTTGGGGTATCAGAGTAAGAGGGCCTTTCTACAAATCACACATAACCTTTCTGATGTTTGTCGATAAAAACTTTGAAAATAATGTTTCATTTTCCTTCCTCTTTGCAATTAAGTAATGTTTTGCGTTGGTCTATTTCATAAAATCTCCATAACAAACATTGAAGTTTATGGTTGCAATGTGACAACATGTGATAAAGTTCAAGCGGTATAAATACGGTAATGACAACGTAAACTTACAGCTGGACATCTAACACTCACAAACCCTCATGTTTACCTCAGAATCTTTTAGAGAAAAACCAACACTGATCCATCCAGAAAAATCAATGAACACAAACTTCAGTCAACAGCTTTTTAAGCAGATGTAACCTCACTAATTGTGATCGGGTACTTCAATCGGGTCTGCGTTGTGTTAATAATGAGCCAGGAGACAGGATGAGATGGAATGCTGTTTATCTCTCTGTGTGGAACAGGATAGGAACTGATCAGGGATCAGGATAATCACCGCGGGTACAGCACCTTACAAAGAATAGCATTTTGTTAGCATCAAGCTAACATAACATTTCACTAGAGCGTTAAGTCAGTGAACCTACCTCGCGCCCATTTCTCATGAACTGGCAACGAGCTGTCTGTGTCCACTACATTTAACGATACCAACCACCAGAAGGGGGTGCTGTTTCGCCCGTTACACATTAACCCAAACTTGGGAGTAATGACAAGTGGAATTCTCTACTACAACATTAACTATGTTACACAGACATGAGATCAGGTGATCCTGATAATCCCTGTTTTCTTTTCAAGGTGTAGGAAATGCCACTGCATGTGTAATGGGAGAAAAAATCTACGTGACTGGAGGCCATTATGGGTACAGAGGAAGCTGCACCTATGAGAAAGTCCAAGTCTACAGACCAGACATCAATGAATGGAGCATCGTAACACTTAGTCCACATCCAGGTAAGGGTAATCAAAGGGGACAGAAAAGGAGCATTAATTTGATTAGAGCTGATTACTTGTGTTTGGACCTTCTGTTTCCAGAGTACGGTCTTTGTTCTGTGTCTCTCCACAACAAGTTGTATTTGGTCGGTGGACAGACGACCGTTGTGGATTGCTACGACACAGAGAGCGACGAATGGCGGCCCATATCAGTGATGAAAGAGAGGAGGATGGAGTGTGGGGCTGTGGTGATAAGTGGGTGTATTTATGTAACAGGGGGGTACTCCTACTCAAAGGGAACATACTTACAGAGCATTGAGAAATATGACCCTGAGTTGGACTCGTGGGAGATAGTAGCGACCCTGCCCAGCCCCGCCAGGTCACATGGTTGTGTATGTGTTCATAGCGTCCATTGACTGACTACATGAATATATTGTTCTGGACATTTTTATGTAACTTTTCTTTTTTTTTTTTTTTACAAAATAGATGGAATTGTCTATTCACAGCATTCACTAGAGTTTGAAGAAGTCTGTGGATGACCATATGATCTGTTAAGCTGTTCAGAGTACATTTGCCAAAGTGATATATGAAAATCTCAGGGGTCTCTAAATGAGTATCGTAGTTGTCTTTTAACAATTGTTGAAAGGTTTTAATTAATTTTTAAGTATTTTAATAGTTTATACAGAAATCCATTTTTAATTGCAGGACTGCACTTCCACTGCAATTTAACTAAATAAATTACTTCACTCTCTTTAACTGCTAAACTCTGTTTGAATGGTTGATTTCCATAAACATTCAGTGCATTTCTCCTTAACACAACACCCTCCATGCACAAGAGGACAACTTCTTTTATTCATTTTTTTGTTTTTCATTTCCAGTTATTTCAATATAGGTTTACTGATTTTTTTGGGGATCTCTTTTAATCAGGCTTATGGTATTTCAAAATAAGCATCAATAAATGGAAAAGGAAGAATCTTGGTGACAGAAAAATAAAGAAATTTCACACCCACTTCCTCCTTTCCATTGACCATTTTTAGTGTAACAATAGATCGAAAGACCTATTTGTAAATATATTCTCATCCAAAATAATTGATGTTCTTTCCATGTTAATAATTGCATTTCTGGTAATCTGAGAGATAAGGAGGCAAAGGAAGGGACCAGAACCATTGTGGTGTTGGCGTAGGATGATCATCAATATGTATTTTTACCATTTGTTTCATAATAATAATAATTAAAAAACCCACATTTGTAACATGTATTTCTCACAACACAGGCCATAGTATTGGTTTGGAGATGCAGTCCAGGGCTCAGTTTTACATTCAGAGATGATTTCATATTTTGTAAATTACTTCTAACACAATTGCAAAAGATGTATTTTAGCAGTATTTTTCTAATTTATCTTTTTATTTTGATTTATGAATTTATTTCCAACAACAAAAAACAACAAAACAAGTATCCAGAAAAAAATAATGTGCTTACACATTTGAGAACATAACAATAAGCTTGCCACTATTTGTTGGAAATGGATTAGGAAAAAGTGAAAATTGATTTAATCCTATCATTTATTTCAATTTAAAGAAATATATATTGTTTACTAACTTTGTAATGATCAGAAATGTGTAACTGAAAGAATATTAAGTAGAACTGATTTGTTTTCCAAGTCATCACTTTCATGCTTGAAACAGGGGAAATGATGCAATGTCAACAAATCAATGCAAGTGATCGGACTTCCTCGATACATTTCTATCACTGGTCTTAAAAAACAACTTACTTTGACTGTACGGTGTAATAAATGTATGGAATTAGTGTGGTATTAGATTTTAATCTGACTACATGAATATATTGTTCTGGACTAGACCGGATTGCTTTTAATTATATTTAGATTCAATTGGATTTAATCTAAATAGATATGAGTTAGACCTGTTTGCCTTGTAAATTGTCTTGACACAACATTTGTTGTGACTGTGAGTTGATAAATTTAATTGAACTGAATTATTTTCTTGCCTCATTTGTTATATTTTTGTATAATTATCAATAAAACCAACCATTAATTTGTTCATTGAAACTAAAACTCTGGTGAACCTCACTATGCCCAGTAGACAGTACTACGCCACCGCCTGCTGGTTTTATACTGAATTGCAGCATTATGACCTGGAAAGAAAATGCGATGGTAAGGCATTTTGACCCTTGACACTTTCCGTAACACGCAGTTGAACAACGTGCGCGCAGTGTAGTGAAGACTTTTGGTGTTTTAGAGCTTAAAGTGCGATTTACTTACACTCAACATAAGGTAAGTACCTAATTTAATCGTACTGAGAATGCTCCAGTATGCTGCTCGTATTGTCGTTTATTAGCTTATGGATTTTAGAGGGACAGGAGGATTTTATGATGTGCGTCGGTGAATTGTATGCTTCTTACGGTAGCTTGCAGATAGGGAAGCTGTGCTAGCTTTACGGACTAAAGTGTCTTTTAACTAAAATGAGCATCATTATAACTTAAAAATATTCTACTGACTTAGCTGGCTGTGCATTAATGCCTGAAATGTTTGAATATGCAAAGCTGCTGAATAAAAGCTAAGCTAACAGGATGGTTAGCCACTTCAAGCTATCTGACTGCCTCTGTATAAGCTTTTCCTCATATCATCATACTAACTAGGGTGAGTGAGTTGTCCAAGAAATGTTAATCTCCTCCGGTTGTTTGAGTCAAATGTATTTGCCCAATTCCTATTTAGTCTTGTACTATGACGTGAGCACTTATTTTCATTTATGCACACTAGCATAGCGGATTTAATGAGTTCAATTTACAGTTTAGGTGAAACTCATGCGGATCAAAGCTCTAGATAAACACAAAATTCTGAATACAAAGGTTCAGATCTGAATGGTTTAAAGAATACATTTAATACACACACACACACACACACACACATATACATATATTCCAGCCCATAACAGGATTTTTAGTCTATTTGAGATAGTCATTTGAGTCATGATTTCAAATCATAAAGGTGTCATATCTAGGGTCACTAAACAATGTGAATTTTATGCAGTGTGCCCTGTTCTTTAGTCATAAAATACAATGATACTTAAAGTACTAAAGCAGTGGTCTGAACTGATCTGTCCCTTATCCTACATTACCGCCTCACTAACAAGCAGTCTAGCGCTGCAGAGCTCTGCTAATGAGACAATATTGAAGCCAGGTGTGCTGAAGCAGTAAAAGCTTCAGGAAGCTGGCCCTGGAGGACTGGAGTTTGAGACCACTGGACTAACGGCTTCCTAAAAAAAACTCTCTTAACCAAAAAACTTGATTTTTCTATTAAAGTGGTTCTCCTTTTCTCAGATTTAAGGGTGGTGAATTTTAAACAAGAGAAATTAATATTTTATTAATTCCAATCAAGAGCAAAATTTTGTCTGAATAGTACAGAAAAGCACCCATGGCATAAGATCACTATAGATTATGGAACATAGCATTTTTTTTTAAGTTGAGGGGGAAGCTTTATTGTATTGAAATATTGCCTAGTAGGAAGGCAAGTAACAAGGGGGACATCACTTGAACATTTGCATGTTCTGAAAGAATTGATAAAACTATGTGAGACAACAGACTTAACAGCACAGTGCACCATAAAACAGCTGATTGGCTGTATTGCTGATTTCTGCAGAGAAGGATGGCTGAAAACCAAGGAGAGATGTCTCCCATTGAGATGAAAGTGGCTCGTCAAGTAGAGGTAATTCTGACTTAAAAATGTAATCCTATTATTTTATATGTATACATACATTTAGGTGTAAACATGTCTTATTTCCACCTAGTATTACTTTGGGGATCACAACCTTCCAAGAGACAAGTTTCTGAAAGAGCAGCTGCAGCTTGATGATGGTTGGGTGATGCTGGAGACCATGCTTAAATTCAACAGGTTTGTTTGATTTCTCTTTACCCTTTGAAACTCTTAACTTCATATAGATATCAGCTAATCCTTTTGTAATCAAATAACATTTGTGTGAGTTGAGGATTGTTATAAAGACGTAAGTTACATCCAGTGGTTTAGAAATTCAACCCCAGCAAATCAATAAATGTCGCAGTGAGGGAATGATATGAGGTCATGGTGCTTTGGGGTTGCATTGGGTTTCATATTACTGTATTCTTCATATTCCTTTCGAATATTGAACAAATACAACATCACTGAGCCTCAGATGCATGGTACTGGATTGAAATACTGATGTTTGAAGAGATAAAAAAACAAAACAATCCCAAGGAGTGTCCACCAAAATCTCCCAAAATTTAACCTACTGGTTAAAATTGGTTACTGGACTATCTTGCTGATAAACAATATTTAGATTACTTTAATTGGATTGTTGAGTTGCACAACTTTTACCTGTCTGAACAATTAAAACACCATTTCTTCACCTCGTCCTCTTTCAGACTGAAAGCTTTAACTACAGAGAGCAGCGTCGTCATTTCAGCACTCCAGAAATCGAAGAGTGGTCTCTTGGAGATCAGCGAGGACAAGACAAAAATAAGGAGGTCTCCAGATAAACCCTTACCAGAACAGAATGATGAATACAAAGACGCAGTGAAACACAGATCTGTGTACATTGTAAGTTTCATACACATTTGTTTATTATATTCAAGATACTGGTGCCATCTGCTTCAGATAAACCATTTTTTCATTCATATCTACAAAAAAACAACAATTTACTTTAACAGCCTGTTGTCAATGTTGTTAATTCAGAGGGTTCCTACCTTTTGCTATTGTTCCTGTATTTCTGCAGATTTGAAGTCTGCCTATCATGTCTTAAATTTGCAATAAACATAAAGAGCTGAGAGCTTATGGAAAATTGAGTTTGAAAAAGTTTAGAAAATATCCAGGGACCCTGATTGCTATGAGGCAACAACTTTTGAATTTGATTCAGGTTAGGTCATCCATGGCTCATTGTGTGGAGTTTGTTTTTTCCTTGAGCATTTTATGAAAAAAGAAAAAGTGGTACCAGAGATGACTGGAATACTCTAATATGGCAATTCCTTTCCTTTATTTCTAGCATTATTGTTAATGGTGCTTTTTCTTTTACAGAAAGGTTTTCCTCTTGAAACAACTCTTGATGAGGTTCAAGAGTGGCTGAACGAGAAAGGCAGCATAGAGAGCATTCAGATGAGAAAAAACGTCCATCGGCAGTTCAAGGTAGAAGAAAAGCATCACTTAATAGTTTTAGTTGTTAAAAGGTTGGAGGACTTTGAATAAATATTTATTTCCTTCGTGTCTTTTGCAGGGATCCGTGTTCCTCTGCTTTGAAACAGAGGAATCAGCGAAGCAGTTCCTGGAACGGACCGATGTAAAAACATTTAAAGACAACGAGATGCTCGTCTTGTCCAGGTGAGCTCAGTTGCTTCTTGTGAAGAGGCTGATGCCAAAATAGCATTTTTATGAACATAAAACTAGGACATGTTCATAAAATATTATAACAAATTAAAATTATTTTCTTGCTTTGGATAGAAGTAATGGAGAAAGGACTCTAATTTCACCAGTATTTTATTTTTTATTTATTTTTATTTTTTTGCAATTTTGATTATCTTACAGAAACAGTCTTTTCCATGCTTCATTCGTTTTGTTGTTTTGACATGACAAATGCTAAAAGCAAAATTCATACTTCCCAAGATTTTTTGTTAAAAAGTGTTTAACACCAAATAATATCCCATTTATAATTATGCTTGGGTTGTTCTTTTACTTCTTTCAGGGAAGCCTACCATGCAAAGAAGGCAGAAGAGAGGAAAAACTACAAAGCAGAGACGAAAGCTAAAGCAAAGCAGTGAGTTGACAGGACTTGGTCTTTTTTATTAGAAACTTTGTTGAAAATATCTGATCCACCTTATCTAAACATTTTACAGAGAGAAACAGCAGCAGCAGAAAAATGCTGAGGAAAAAGAAATGGTAAGGTTTCGAAACCATGCACTCATGAAGCTTCATTTCTGCTTTTGGATTGTTTTTATTGAGATATGCAATTATGATTTGCAGGGTTTGCTTCTGGATGAACAGACTGGATGTTTATTAAAGTTTTCTGGAGAGCTCAAAAATGTTTCAAGAGAGGACTTCCATGCCACGTTCTCTGGGCACGGAAAGATCAAGTGGGTTGACTTCACAAGAGGAGCCAACGAGGTATGTTGTCTGCAAGGATTCCTATGCAGTCTGCAATAGTACGGAGTTTTATTTCCCCATTATTCAGGTCTGGAACATTATGGAAAAAGCAATGAAGAACATGGAAAACATGTCCTTTGAGACTTTTTTCTTTCTTTGTCCTTTAATTTCTTCTTTTTGTCTGTCCCTTCTTTCCTTCCTTATGTCTATCAGTTCTTCACTTTGCCCTCCTTGTCTGTAATCCTTATTTTCTGACCTCGGCCCATCGTTCCTTTATCTACCTTCCCTGTTTCTTTTTTATGTCTGTGTCCTTATCTGGCCTCCTTTTCTCCTGTGTTTCCTAAATTTCCTAAATGCTGTTGACATTTTTGCTGTACAAGACTCTGAAGTTAAGCCTGAAAAGAGAATAAAAAAAAAAAAATGTGTACAGGAGAGCAGTGGAAGACTTTTTAAATTTTGTTATTGCTCACAAAAGGGTACACTTCTGTTTGATGGGAACGCAAAAGAAGCCTTTGAGAAAGCCAAAGAGTCAAACGAAGGGGAGCTGAAAATGAAGGGCAGCAGCGTTACATGGCAGGTGCTGGAGGGAGACGAAGAGAAAGAGATGCTGAAGAAGATCATCGAAGCCCAACAGGAATCGTACAATCGATCAAAAGGCAGAGGTCCGTTTTTGTCTCCAGGCATCACATTCTTGCGCAATAGTAGCAAAGATACTCTTAAGTGCTGATAGGTTGGGTCTGGTTAAAACAGGTGGGAGAGGAAGATCCGGCGGCAGAGGAAGAGGAGGCCGAAGGGGAAGAGGTGGCAGAGATCAAGGCAGGACTCAGTTCCAGGGAAAGAAAACAAAATTCAATAGTGATAATGAGGATGACGATGAGGGTGAGGAAGGTAAGTGTAAATATTGATATAACATACAGGAGCCCAAATTATATTCTCTGCAACACTTTAAAACAAAGTTGTGAAGTGGAAAGAAAATGCATACTTTAAAAACAAATTTGTTTAGCGTGTTATGTATTTTACACACGATTATCTTTCTTGTAGAAGAATCAAGAAAAAAAAAATCCCCGGTTGAAAGGTTCAATTGATGGTCCATAATAGTTCTCTGAACAAACAAACTGCTTTATTTAGACTACAGAGAACCTACACCAAATATCAAACCAGGAATAAAGGTTCCTAGCTATGAGTGCTCCCACTGCTCTTTACCTCTTTATCTATATTCATGCTGCTGTTTGTTCAGATGAAAATCTCTGGGACTTCCAGAGCGCAACTGGACTCAGTTTACTAAATGTGAGACTACTAAAAGCAATGGATTTTCTTTTGAGTTAAGTTTCTGTATAGTACTAAGAGTATGTACATTTTTCTTTCCAATTAAAAATTGTGCTGCATTGTGTTGATCTATCACATAAAATCCCAATATAATACACAAAAATACAAAATAGAAATGCTTTGCATGGCATTACATATTCTCAGCAGCAGCATCCTCATTCTCAAACATTTACAGATGATTCAATGTGTCCTGTTTTGCAGAGGCAACTTAGAACCCATTCCAGTAAAAAATATTCAGGTTTTGGAGAACCGTAGAAAGTCCACCTGGATGTCAACCTGAAGAAACATTTGGAAAACTTGGAGTCAGTTTTCAGCCTTTTAAACCCTTTAATTTTTGCCTCTTATTTGTATGTTTTTTTTTTCTCATTGGAAAGTGTTTTAATTTTAGCACAATCAATGTAAACTTGACGGTCTAATTTCATCTGAGTGATACCTAGAATTAGTGTGCCATTGGTTGGTTCTTTTTTTATTTTGTAGATTTACTACATTGAGTGATCCGAATGAGTCATGATTTTTTTTAAGTTTGCATATTACAGTAGCAAATTATAAATGTTTATAAAAATAAATTTTTGTTTTGAATCTGAAGTGCACGATATTGCATATTGTTATTGAACTTACCGACTTCTTCTTGTGGAAGCGGTAGGAAGCCGGCAAATCATACCTCAGTTCTATGAACAAAGAACACAATCAGGGTTTAATATTCCTTTGACTAGAAAGGATTGAATTGTCTCACTAACCTGCAATGACTTCCATTTTCACTCCCCAGTCATTAGCCTTCTTTTGTATGTGCTGTAATCACATACAGTCAAACATGTTGGCATCACATCAGATGACTTAAAATATTAAATTCAAACTTTAAAGGATCTCTAAACCGATTTAGTAAGACTGAGTCTCAAACAGCTCCATCTTAAATGCCTCCATTTAACATGGGATTTATGGGAAATTGGGCTAGTAATACCAGCATTTTTATTTTATTTTTTTTACTGGAAACTATTAATTTCACATCAAATTTTCTTGTAAGCGGTAGGAATTATTTTGGCAAATCATACCTCAGTCTGTCTTATGTAAACAAGGATCAGAAGCACAATCAAAAAATGAAAGATGTAATGAGCAGTTCTGTGGGGTCTTAAAATCTCATGCTCACAGTTTCCTTACTAGGTCTTAAATTAATGTTGGTTACATCTTAAATTTGTACATGTTGCTTCTTCTTTATTCCTTTTTAAAGTCAAGGGGATTAAAATCCAATCTGTTTATGTCACATTATCCATGGTATGCTTGTTCAGCACTGGAGAGTGTATATTTAATGTAATTTGGCTTTTAAAATAATTTGACTTTAGATGAGACTGGTCTTAAAAGAACTTTAAAGGTCTTAAATTTAAGCTATGGAATAGCAGAAACACTAGTAATATAAAATCTTCGCAACCAAATTTGTGCATTTTTTTTTTATTTCTACACAATTATAAATGCTTACCGACTAAAGGAAGAACACTTAAAGGTAATGGTAATGTAGATGGGTAATAAAGGAAGGAAAATTAGAATAAAATAGTGAAGCATCAGTATAAATTTGCAGAAGGGTGAACTGATCCAGAGCTGGAGCTTACCTCTCGTGTTGATGTTTTATGAAGCGAATAAACCGCCATCTTTGACATGGTTAAAGCAGCGCGGAGGAACTTCATGTCCATCCCTTGAAAACAGTATAAACTGTAAATACTTTTAACATGAACTCACCTATAACAGATTTGTATAGAACATGCAGCCAAAATACAGTATTTTAAAAAAATCCTTATTGAATTCGTGCATAAGCAAATTATGGATGCTTTTGTCAATGTTGTTGCTGGTAAAGTTTGCCTTCCAGAATGCTAAAAATTGCTTTAAGGGGTTAAGTAATCCTTTCCAGACTGATACATTGTAGTTAATTACAATTCATGATGTAAGGACGAAGGTGATTAGTTTTTGCATATATAACCAGGGATGTTTAGATTTGTTTCTTCCCACATTGGACTTGATCATTAGTAGAAAACATGCTTATGTGTTTACTTAGGTTATCTTTGTGTGATATTAACATGTCTTTGATCACCTGTAGTGCGAGAAGGAAATCAAGTACTTTTCCCAGCATCACCCCGTTACAACCAATTTCTAATCAATAAAACGAAATTACCAGTAACTTCTTTGTCGAGTTAAACTCACCTTGGTTGTGTTTTGTACCAAACGGTGGATTCATTATAACGGTGTCAAACTTTTGGCCATAAGCCTCTGCTTCCAGGTGGCATAAATCACACTGGAGCAGATCCACATTAGAGAGTTCAAATTCTTCTGCATTCTTTCTGAATATCTCTAGTGCGTCCTCATCGATTTCAAAACCGACGCACAACCTGTTTAGAACAAAAACATCAGAAAGCGGCTCAACAAGAAGGACTGTCACACGGGGATCTTTCGCTCACCCTGCGTCCAGCATGGCAGCCCCGATGCTGAGGACTCCGCAACCACAGCCGAAATCTGCCACAAGTTTACCCTCAATGTCGTCAAACGTGTTGTGAATGGTGTAAAGCATGCATGCTGTGGGGAAAAAGGGAAACAATATAATTGTGTTGGGGTTTTTTTGTTTGTTTTTTTAGATATATTCAGTCTGCGAACGCCTGCTCCGATGCTCACCAACTCACCTGCAATGTGAGGGCTGGTTGGATACTGCTCCAAGAGGATTTTTGGCTCCTCAAATGTGTCTACCTGCTGCAGGCAGCTTTCCAACTCCTTCAGCTTCATTTCGCGATACTGTGATTTTTCCACAGCAATGTACCAACACCGAGAGAAAACATTAAGTCAAATAGTTCTGAATTACAGACAGCAAAAGTAAGCTTTTAAGGTAATCCGCATGTTCCTCCTCACACTGGTGCTCATAAACCAAAACAAACCCGACAATGCTGCTGCTGCTTCTTCTTCTTCTTTTAGTTCAACCGGTTTTTATACAACATTGCGTTCTGTAGCCCTCGAGGGGTGAAAAATACAACTACAAGCTGATTACTCCGCTTTTTCTTAGTTTTCTTCTGATATTTTCTGGCGTATTGCAGGTCAACTACAGGATGCCTTACCGCCACCTACTGCAATGGAGTGTGGACGGGAAATTATCAGAAAATTACAAACTAGGTGTTGATGACAAACTAAATGACATAACTTTACCTTTTATTGAAAGAATTTGTTATACAAAATTTCCCGTTGTGTAATTCAACTTTATCTGGTTTGATGCTTCTAAAAGTCTGGAAATCTCTTTCATATTCATATCGATTCCATAAAAGCCTTCTAACAAATTCCTGCACATACAATGATCACTCAAACCTGCTGAATGTTTATCCATCGTCTGATGGATACACCTTTCTGGTTTAATGCAACACCTATGTGACCCTTTCTAAAGCGTGTAATAAAGTTTTCTTTCCCAATGTTTCCCTATGCCTTTCTGGAACTTCCTTATAGTTTATAAATGCTCTATGTTTGTCTTCATGTTTCATTTATTTCACAATAATCCCTTCAACTTTGTTAACCTAAATGTCAGTGACAGATTTGCATACAACCTTAGCTGTATGCTAAGGCAGCTGTTTTAAAAAGCGATGATTGTTTATTATGGCTCTACATTTTAATTTTCTTCTATTCCCACATGCAGGAGCCAAAATAACCTTACTTACAGCATTTTTTGGTAAAGAGTTATGCTTTTTTGAAGAATGTGATGAATCAGTCAGGGGTTATTTTCTTGTTTTATTACCTGAACTAGTAATGCTAGACATAACTGTTATGCTTTCAGAAGCTATTACGATTCCAATTCCCTGCTAGAGTATTATTAATCCTACTTTAAGGACTGGGGAATTGTTTTTTGTTCTTATCTTTGGAGCTATACTGTGGTTTGGAATGTAAACTATAGTTCTACTGCATATGAAAGGTAATAGATTTTTTTTCTTAGAAAAATGATTGTGAAAGTATTTTTGTGCAGGATACCAGTCTGAATTACTTCTGATTAATTCATCGTTGAATTATCGTTGAATGTTTTAATGAATGTTTAATTATGTAGTTGAGCTGTTCTGGTAGATAGATACCAATTTCTGTATTGCTGCAACATAGATTGGAATGCATGTTTCTACATGTCTCAACTTTATCCATGAGTTCAAGTTTTTGGCTTTTAACAAGAACAATTTGCCGTTGAAGGTCTTTCTGCATGAACTTTGGATGTTCTCTCCATGCATACATAAATTTTTTTCCTGGTACTTGAAGCTTATATAATCCAAAAACATGACTCATATGACAGTTAGTTTCACTATAAACTGCCCTCAGGTAATGTACTTAAGTTATTTGTGTCTCTGTTTTACCCTAACATGGACTGACCTGTTTAGAGAGTACCCCAGCTTCTCTGGCCAATGAAGATGAAGTTGGCCACTGGCCCACCATCACCCTACAAGGATCAGATGGATGGATGTTAAAAAGTTTGATTATAAACTGGCAAAGAAATATTTTTTGGGCCTTTGGCAGAGTCCTCTATACCCTACAAAGAAAACGAAGTATAGAAGATGGATGGATTAAAATAAATAATCTTTTCAACTACACCTGGAATTCTCCTATAGCACATTATGTAAAGGGTCTTTAAATATGAAAAATGATTTACTGTATAATCCAGAAAATTCCCTCATCTAATGCTGAACCCAACCCAGATAAGAGAGGGTGTGCACACTTATTATTGGTCACCTTTTGTTGACATTTATACAATGAAAATGCCTTCTCACTATATATATGGTAAATCCGTGAACTGGCAAGACTTTGAGCAGGGTGGGACGGTCCCAAACTATCAGTTGCCTAGAAACGCTCAAACAAAACAGGACTTAGATGACTGTGCATAAACTGAACTAGTTACACGAATAATACGTGCCAGGCTTATCTATTTAAAAATACGCAAACAGGGGTGTCAATAGTGTTGTTACAGTAGCAGACAACTGAACATAATGTACAAGAAAATCGCTAGCTTGTAACAACGAGTAGTCAGTATAGCTTCCGGTATCGCGAGAAAGCCCGAGAATATGGAAACAAGATAACAAAAATACATTTGTGGACAACAAGCTAGAGTGTATGATGGCGGCGTCGCTACTACGCCGGGACAAGAGAGCTACTGCCGCCCACCTGAAGGCAGACTTAACCCGGACTGACAACAGCTCGGGACTCCGACAACTTCAGGACCTGCTCGACGCCGTGCTGAATCCCGAAAAAACAGCTGCGGACACAGAAGCCCTGGACTGGTGTAAATGTCTGATCGCGGGAGGCGAAGGTTTCGAGGAGTTCTGTAAAACCGTCCGCTCCTATGACAACGCGACTCTGTGCGGACTGGTTTGGACCGCTAATTTTGTGGCATACCGATGTCGGACCTGCGGCATCTCTCCGTGCATGTCACTGTGTGCTGAGTGTTTTAATAATGGAGACCATACGGGCCATGATTTCAACATGTTCAGGA
Organism: Gambusia affinis; assembly: GCF_019740435.1. NCBI lineage: Eukaryota > Metazoa > Chordata > Actinopteri > Cyprinodontiformes > Poeciliidae > Gambusia > Gambusia affinis. Next base: position 15,016,489 of record NC_057878.1, read on the forward strand.
GCCAGGCTGGTGGGGCCTGTGACTGTGGAGACAGTAATGTCATGCGAGACAGTGGGTAAGTCTTAGCTGCTCATGCTAATGGGCTAACAGGAATCGTTCTGACAGGTGTTGCTGTGAAGTGAGCCAACCTAGCTGATAAAATTTTTCTATCACGGCTTTCCGTGTCACTGTTTTGTGGTGTTATGTTGGAGATTTTATGAATTATTGCCAATCTGTAGTGTCGAAGCTCCCTAGACCAGGCAGGTAACTTTTACTGCCTAAACATGACTGTAATATTATTTAGCAGCATCTAGTCTGTTTGTCTCTTTTTAACCAAATAGTTACTGCTTAGATATAACATAAACGGGTGACTAAACTAGATTATTTCTTCTGTCAAACTAGGAACTGCTTTTAAGTAAATGTCGTAAATCAGTGATAGTGGTCAATGTAATCGCTCAACGATAAAACTTATTGTCATTGTTAATTGGATCTTACCTCAGACAAAATTTATATTAGAAAGATTATATCAAAAAAATGGTTAGCCATAAAAGAAGAGAAAAAAATCCCAATATTAAAATGGCAGGTGTAGCTATAATTCTAATAAAAAATTCTTAAAATGCACACAGATTATTTAGAAAAAATACCATTGTTTCTTTAATGTATCTCAAAACCGTATAACATTTTTTTAACATGTGGTAAATTTAAATATTTTAACAGCTTTTTACGTGGAAAAAGTTCTGTAAACAAAAAGTTTTATTCTTTACAATAAGTTTGTGCATTTATTGCAATTCTCAAAATGAAATGTAGACAATTAAATATTCAAATATATATTGAATATGCCCTGGTTGTGTATTTACAGATAATAAAGCATGCCTTTATTAGCATGCCTTTATTATCTGTAAATAATAAAGGCATTATTATTTATTTAAATACAGTTTCATGTATTTTATAAAAATATAAAATACATGATACTGAAACAAAACAAAAACTGACTTAATCATTATTATTGCAGCAATAATTGGCACAATAAAAGCAACTTGTTTCGATTACACTCTTTACTTAAAAAGTATTTATAGAAACTGAAACATTTCCATCCAACTTACAAGTGACTTGTATTTATTACTGTTACGTATAAATGTAAATCTGTCTGTCTTTCATTTTCATTCATGTGGGCATTAACAGCTACATGACAAAGGTTATTAAAATATGATGTAGTAAAAATGACTTGGTTGGCAACACAAAGTCAGCACATGACAAATACAAGACAGAATTACCTTGTTAGATGAAAAGTGTAGGTTTCTTTCAGACAGTTCACTGTCAGTGCATAGCAACAGGTGGAGGAGGGGCTTGCTGTGTTACTGTGTGCTTCAACCATCTTAAGCTCAGGTCACTCTGGCACTTTCTTTGAATTTTCAATAAAATGACAGAACTCTAGGAATATGATTTAAAAATGTAGTGCCTTTAAAAAAATATTGAGACGCCTTGATACCGGTAACTGTCTTTGAGATTATATCTACTGCCCAAGTAAATTTGTAGTGATGCCTACATAAAGCAGATGTATAGTTCTGCTTGTAAAAATATAGCATTCCTCTTCATTTGGGTGTAAATAATTATGCGGTTATCTTCCTTTAAAGAAATTTTCTGGTGAGTGACTTGCTTATGTCATTACAGTCTTAAGCAACTTAAGGAGGGTATGTCCTAATCTTTGTTTACTATGAGTCAAATTGTACAGGGCTAGAAATACAAAAAACAAATCTCTTTTTTTTTTTTTAGCAGAGCATAAACTTTAAGCAAACTGATTTTACATTTTGTAGGATTTGTTTTAATCAATTTAATTTTTGGAGTTTTGGTGGATGTTGGTTCATATACACCCAAATAATTTGATGATTAATCAGAATCACACAGATTGGCTTGGATCAGACAGTTCAAATACTTGAAAAAATTATTTTTGTTTATTTTCTTTTCTTTATTCGAATCGTGTATCTTTCTTCAATTACTCATCTATAAGAAGCCAGGATTAAATTTTGTCCTTGACTTGACGGCGTATAAATACATTTAAGTTTAACGTTCCTAATTTAGGGAATTAAAATCAAAACATATATGTTTCAGTACCAGCTATTTCGTCAAAAGAGTCTATATTTTATTTCATAAGGTTTTGTTTGAAAAATATTTAACACATATTTAGTGAATAATAATAGTTATTGAATAAGTTATGCATACGTGAAGTGATTATATTTTCATCAGTATGTAAGTGTGCATTTATGTTCTTTAAAAGGTCTTAAAGTTAAGTTATTAATACTTAGTAAAACTATGGCATTGGACTTTATAGTTAAAATAAAGTAGATGCTTATGAGTGCAAGTCTGATTAGTTAAATATAATTTCATCCATGAATCGCAGCTAAGTTAGCAACATAAATGTCAGAAAACATTTAATTGGTAAATAATTGTTTATTCAGCAGTTTTTGGACAAAAGGAATCATTTTAATAATCATACGAAGTTATGTGGTTGGGTAATAACTGCAAATCCATTCACATTGTTGGCATATTTGTTCAGAATGATTTTAATTACAGTGGCTTTCAATAATCAAGTCATTAAAAACAAATGTGCAAACATGAAAGAAGGACTGCGAAAAATGCTTCTTTTGTGCCAATGTTTTTTTTGTTGTTTTTTTAAGTTTGTCCATCATTTATTTATATTTGTACTTTTCTTCACTGACAGGTTTTGCAGACGGCATAGGTTAAGAACCGGGGAAAATGTTCCCTCCATACCCCGAGATCTTCTCTTGATGTCTGAGATGGTTCTGCCTCGCTTCATCTTGTGCATCATTCAGTATCTGAGAGATGGATACATTGAACCAGGTGAAAACAGATTTACCTTGAGCAAACTATTGGCATTTGGAAAACCTTTCTTAGCTTTCAAATTTAACACCCCTGAAGTAATTAATTTATTCAGAATAATGTGATCTAATATTGTAATTTCAATTTGCTCTTAATATCACATGATTGTTGATATTGTCTCCCTTCTATCTGGCTCTGCCGCTGTGGACACTGTCGTAAATTCGATTTTTGTGAGTTTTTATAATCCAGCTTTATGAGTTTTTATCCTGGTTAAAAAAGTCTTCCACTTTATAAAAGCTGTGTTTCTCTAGTTGAAAAATAATTACAAAACAGCGTTCACTATGCATACATAATCTGGGCATTACACAACCGTAGTCTGCATCTACGAGTGGTTCAGAAAACGCTGGATCTTGTGACGTATGCTGCTTATCTCTGTTTGCCAGACACATCAGCGGAGAGAGATCTGCAGAAGGTTCTTCAACAGCTGGAGCCTCAGATCACGTTTTTGGAGGAGCTCACAAAGATGGGAGGAGCAATGAGGACAGTATTGACAAAGATCTTGACCAATCAGCAAACATACAAGGAACTCAGCATGGGTAACTGTTTTGGCTTTATGCATAGTGGATCTTTAGATGCCATGCACCTTCATTTAACTTTATTTGTTCATTTCTCAAGCAAGTAATTAATTTGAAGTTATGTAATTCACTCATGTTAAATGGTAAAGCTCCTGAAACTTTCAGCTGAGTGATTTTGTGCTCTAAAACTCCTCTACCCCCACGAAAATATCCACGATTAAAATGCCTGCCAATTAATATAGATGTTTTGTTTTTATATTTGTCGATTACGTTAACAGTTGCTGTTCTTATTTGCTGTTTCAGGCAAAGAAGACAATTTGTATGCTAAAAAGAACTACGACAAATATTTGTCAGCACTGAAGAATTCAGGTCTGGTGTCTGTGGAGGAGAAAAACCAAAGTGCTGCTGCTGACATTGCTGTTGGTGCTGAAGGAGGAGCCGGGGCGATGGTCCTGCTAGGTACGGTTATATTTATGTATCTGTTAACCATCTAGAAATAATTTTGAGGTTTATAATGTAATGGTGTGATTTTTGATTCATGTGAAGAGGGGTGAGAGGAGTGGTGGGTAAAACAGCTGGGGAATCATAGTGCCTTTGGCATCTGTGCTCATTTGTTGATGTCATGCTAAAATCCTGTTCCTTTTGGGGGTTTTTTCATATGGTTTCACATGAAAATTACTTAAAAATTAGATTTGTAACTCTTCAAATGCATCGGAATTGCCTTTTTGTTGAGACATTGCTGTTACTTTTACATGGTTTCCCTGGCATCCTAAAAATCTTCAGTTCAAGCATTTAAATTTTGGGCCTTTAAAAAGTCTTGACAACTTAGATTTTTTTTTGTCATGCGTCTTAAATTTAATTTAATTACATCAGATTTTTTTTTCTGTTATTTCTTTCCTTAATAAACTTTTTGAAATGTTTTTAATTCATTTATTAAGCTTTAGAAATGTGTTGTGAAGAAAAATGTTTTGGTATTATGATGTAACAAAGCTCCTTGGTCCATTGTGGATGACAACTAACAACCCTGTTGAGAGCAGAATGAGATGTTTCCACTATTAAAACTAAGTTTAGAGTTAGCACTATTTACTATCTCAGCTCTAATTCCCAAAGGTTGTTTTTTTTCCATTCTTCACCTCAGTTTTCTGGTAAAGTTTCATTTTCTTGTTGCTTTTTTGTGGCTAAGAATTTTTACTTTGTTTTCTTAGGAACCACTGCACCAGGAAGCCCAGATGAGTCTACTAAAGAGGTTTGTATCAGCATGCCTCAGGAACTCTTCCCCACTTACTGTCATCAAGAAAATGAATTATATTTGTTTACTCCACAAAGGACTGAGTTTGTTTTGGTCTATTATTCTTTGTGGCTATTCAGTGTGATCATGTTAGTATTCTGAACCAAACTAATCTAATTAAACTGCTAATCGGCTTTACATATTTTATATTGCTTAACTGTTGGTTCATATTGTTTTTGTTTTGTTTTTTCAGGAGGATCAAGATGGAGGTCAATCTGTTGGCCAGAGGAAGAGGGTTAAACTCAGCAGCAGTACCAAAGGTAAATATCTGGGTGTAAAATACAATTTCACAACACAGGAACTCAATTGAATTATTCTTTGTGTTTTTGCCCTCAGATCCATACATTATTGATTCGCTAAAGCACAAATGCTTTCTGGAAGAGTTGCTATTTTGGACAATAAAATTTGAATTTCCACAGAAAATGGTCACGTTCTTGTTGAACATGTTGCCAGATCAAGATTACAAGGTATTTGGTTTCCTGCTTTCACTTTTTCAAGGTTTTTATCTTCTTTGCTTTTAACTTTACTTCATGATTGTGTCTTTCCATGCAACAAAATAAACTTTTACTTGCGCTGCTGTCATTTAGCTGCAGAAAAACAGGCACTGTCAGCACAACAGACTGTAAGTGTGATTTACTTTCAATTGCCAGATCACATTCACAAAGACGTTCGTTCAGCATTACGCCTTCATCATGAAAACCCTGATGAAGAGCCACGAGTCAGACACAATGTCCAACCGCATTGTGCACATTAGTGTGCAGCTGTTCAGCAACGAGGAGTTGGCCCGACACATGACGGAGGACTGCCAGCTGCTGGACATCATGGTTACGGTGCTCCTCTACATGATGGAAAGTTGCCTTATCAAAAGTGAACTTCAGGGTAGGTTAACCAAATCTACCACTTGGTGTTATGTTGATTTCACACGTTTTGATAGTATAAAGATCGGCACAGGTACTCAGCTTTGATAACAATTCATTGTGACATGACTAATAATTTTTAATTGCACAATACTTTATTAATCCCAAATGGAATCATATTGTTGGAGTATTGTTGTGTTATTAGATAAATAAAAACTGTTTGAACTTTTAAAATGTAGCAAAAACAAAGTAGAGGCTGAAGTGTCTTCATAGAATTCTCGTGTCAAAAGATTTACACTAAAATTAAAGACTAATGTTTGTCACATGATGTAAATGATTTTATTTAAAACAAAATCCAACAGTTATTTGTGGTGTTCGAACTGTTAATAAATAAATGTTTTTAAAGGGGTCCCAAGTATTTGCAGATTTTAGTTGCGGTGTCTACATCCCACAAATACTGGGGGTCCAATGTTTACTCTACTATATTACCCAACATTTATTTCACTCCAAATAGTCCTTTGTGATGTGAATATTGGACCCACTGATACAATAATAACAACTATAGCTACAACATATTGTAAAGCTCTAGTTTCTTGGCCTATAAGCTTTTCTAGCTTGTTCCTCTTTTGTATTCTCTGGATCTAGTGTTTTATAAGAGGCATTACTTGAATTTTGGAGAATTTCTGGTGTAGGCAGTTGTATTTCTCATTTTCCACATGCATCACAACAGATTTGACAACCTAATTAGTGCACAAAATGCCTTAGAAATTTGTGATCTTAATGGAGAAAAAATTGAGAGAGGCACAAAAGACTAAGAACTGGAGCTATTACAACAGATAACAAAGCTCCTTCATTTACATTCTACTGAAAGAAACCATCTAATTAAAATGTTTTTTTTCTTTTTCCCTTTAGATGAAGAGAACAATCGCCATGTTGTGGTAAACTGCAGTGAAGCACTATTAAAGAACAACACTTACTGGCCCCTAGTTAGTGACTTTATCAACATCCTCTCACACCAAAGTGTAGCGAAAAAGTTCCTGGAAGACCATTCCTTGTTGATGCTCTGGATGAGCTTTGTTTCATTTTTTCAAGGTACGTTTTATTTGTTCATTGAATTTTAATGGCATCTCTCATTTCTATGACCTGAATGTAATCGATCAGCTGGCTATGTCATTATCTTAAATTGTTTAAGATAATGAACAAGTTTATTATCTTAACTAGACCTTAATTAAACCCAACACTTGAATTAAACCCGACACTTGAATTTAGTGAACGTTGTGGGATTACTGGTTATAGTCAGTTTTTCATTTACTTTAGTCATTCTGGTGTCCAATAAAATGAATGAGTTTTAGAAAAATAATTTGTAAGAGAAATTTCAGTCTCTGCTCCCCACTTTGCTATATGTAGTCTGGTAGGACCCTAAAAATAACATTCACCTTTGCACAGTGGACCTAAGTGTCCTCTTGCTGACAGCTTGAACACAGTGTCACTATTGGGTTTTACCCATGCTCTGCTCTCGCTATAAAATTTTTAATAAAGATTTGCAGCATAGATATTTCTGCTGAACAAATACCTGCAAATATGTTTTAATGACCAAGAGCAGTGAAAAATAAAAATGCAGAACAAGACTATGCTGCATTTTTGTTTTGGAGCATTGATTTAAATTTTGACATGTTTCTTTCTAAGGTATGAACCTGAATAAGCGGGAACTGAACGAGCACGTGGAATTTGAGTCTCAGACATACTATGCAGCATTTGCAGCAGAACTCGAGGCCTGTGCACAGCCAATGTGGGGTCTCTTGACACACTGCAAAGTCAAAGTAAGTTCAGGAAGCTTACATTGCAGCTTTTTTGCTTTGCTTCATGCTTTCACTTTTGAAGGCCTGTTGGAGCTTTGGATATTTAACGCCTACATTTCTTACAGCCTCTTGCTCTTGCTGTTAGAACATTTTTCGGTATTGAAAGAATGATGGCGAGCGTCCAGAATGCCAGAGTTAAAACAAATTTATGGGTGGTTGATTTAGTAGGATAGCCAAAGAAACAGAGAACAAGTGCTCAATGTATCTATTTTCCCCGTTTAATTTGGGCAGACTGGATGCTCCTTGGTAAAATTTGTTGCCAGCTTACTTACAGAGGAAGAACTATCAAGCATACAAATATGCAAGCCAGGAAGCTAAACCTGCCTCACCAGTCAGGAGGTGAACAGGCAATTAGCCAAAAGGGAAACATCTGTGTGTAGATGAACAAGTTGGAATACAACCAGTAAAAGCAAAACTCACCTAACATTCATAATTTAAAGAAAACACACAAAAAAATGAATACATCATAGAATCCATCAAGAAAGAGATATGTGATAAATCAACAAAAAGCAGCACATAATTGTGATGTAGAAGTAAAAGGTACATAATCTTGAACATTTTCTTTCAGTTCCCTGAGTTGATACATTAATGCTGTAGAGCACGCCGTTCGCTTGACCCTTATCAGTTTTTGGTGCCTTCATCGGCCTTCCAGGATTGTGGTATTTAGATTGATCTGTCTTCCCCTCACCTCTGAGCGGCTCTCCTGTCATAGGGAAGCATTTCCACAGCATGACGCTACCAGCACCATGTGTCATAGTGGGAGTTTTCTGTGCTTGGTCTTCCGCATTGTTTGTTTTTCTGCCAAGATTCATATCTGGCATATTTTGGGCCAAAGGAAATTCAGTTTCACTCTCATGTACTAAAATGGACAAAACAAACTGTGATCAGGACTAAGCTGCCACCTGAGCTGTGCAGCTTCTCCAGAGGTACCAGGAGCCTCTTGACTAACTTCTATGATTAACTCTCTATTTCCCAGGCTTGCTAGCTTAAGTGAGTGTCCATGTCTTGGTAGGTTTGTAGTTATGCCATCCTCTCTTCATTTCCAGATGATGGATCAAATAGAGCTATGTGAGACTTCAAGGCTTGAGAGATTGTTTGGTAGCTTAATCCAGCTTTAAACTTCTCCAGAACTTTATCCTTGACCTGTCTGCTGTCTGCTGCATGCCTTGGTCTTCATGAAGCTGTCTGTTAAATATATTCTCTAACAAAACTTTTGACTCTTGGCTGATACTGTGACTTCTGAAGCCAGGTGCTTGGATTAGATTTTATTACATGGCTCTTAGAGTAAAGTTGACTGAATATGAATGCATTCCGCACTTTTTTTTGTGGAAGCTACATTGTGTTAGTCTATCTAACTCAATCTCAGTGTAATCTATTGAAAGTTGTGGTGGAAGCATGACTAATGTGTTCAATCCATAATGCATGATTCAGAATGGATTTTAGTTTGTTATGTTTGGTTAACAGGAGACCCAGGAATATACAAAAACCGTTGTTCGCTATTGTTTGGAAACACTGCAGATCTGGTTTGATGCCATTGGCTTCATAGATGAGGTGAGTTTCTCTGTCAAATTTTTGCTTTTGCAGATAAGTTTCCTTCTGAGTTTTTTATTTTATTTTCTTCATTCTTCACCGCATGTCTTTCCCAGCCTGCTCCAAATCAAGTGACGTTTCACCTGCCGCTCCACCGCTACTACGCCATGTTCCTCAGCAGGGTATGTCGGAGCTTTTTCCCTTCTAACAGCGAGTCTGTGATTCAGTTCTGTGCTTTGGCGCTAATTATTCGGTTGCAAATCTGCAGGCTGTGAAATGTCAAGGGTTGGATTTGGATAGCCTCCTGCCTGATCAGGAAATGCTGATGAAGATTATGGTGCATCCACTCCAAATTCAGGTATGATAACGGAAAACCACAGATACACTTCTTTTTTTCCCTGTACATCCAAAGTTTAAAAGTACTAGTGTGTTGCTCAAAACATTTTTTGTTTATTCAAGGCATGCCTGTCAGAGATCCACAGCAATATGTGGGTCAGGAATGGTCTGCAGATTAAAGGACAAGCTATGACTTATGTGCAATCACACTTCTGCAACTCCATGATAGACCCAGACATCTATCTCCTTCAGGTTGGAAGCGAAGCCTCACTGTAACTATATTTTGTTTTTCCTTCTATTTATTTGTATTAAATTATTTTTTGTGTGTTTATTATTATAGGTTTGTGCATCGAGACTGGATCCTGACTACTTCATTTCAAGTGTTTTTGAGAGGTGAATTGCTTTTTTTCCCCTATTTCTATTGTGCAAATAGTATTTTCATTAGTTTTAAGCTTTCTGGAACGTGGAATCACCTCTTCTCTGGTACAGATTTAAAGTGGTCGACCTCCTGACGATGGCTTCTCAGCACCAGAATGCCGTGTTAGATTCTGAGCAGGAGAGGCCGATGCTTGAAGGAGCGTTGACATTTCTGGTCATACTGACAAGCCTTCGCATTCATCTGGGTAAGCAGTGGAAAACAAGATTCCTCCTTTCTACTGGTAGCATGAGAGTAACTGTGAGTTACAATGTGCTTAAATTAGATTTTGAATCTAAATATATACTTTAATTAGGTATTTTACGGAATTAAGGGGCAGCATCTCACTTTTATTTTTACACTTTCTTTATATTTGTTATATTATTGCACAAACTAAGAACAACAGCATTACCTTATTTTTAATGACTGTCATGAATGATATGATCTTGTAAAATTTCAATTTTTTCTGTCATGCTTTGTGTAACTTTAATCACCTTCTCTCCTGGTGATGTTTTCTAACAGGAATGACGGACGATGAGATTCTTCGGTCCGAGATGGTCTCCCAGTTGTGCATGAACGACCGAACCCACAGTGCACTGTTAGATCTTGTATCCTTCAGTACTTCACAAAGGCGCTAAAGACCATCATACTATCCATAAGGATTTTTTTTCCCTTAAGACTTTTCTTCTAGATTCCAGAAAATCCCAACCCAAAGAGCGGCATTGTTCCAGGTAGCTGCAGTTTTGAGGACGTTCTCTCTGCTGTGGCTGATTTCAAAGCGCCTGTGTTTGAGCCCGGAGGCTCCATGCAGCAGGGCATGTACACACCTAAAGGTAAGAGGGTTGAGTTGATGAAAATGTACAAAGGAGAAACAGACAATGGTATGAGGTGCTGTGTGTGTGTGTATATATAGCACAAAAGGTTTTGGAATAATAAATAATAAAGTTGCACAAATCAGAAAAAATTTAGCCAGTAAAAAATAATTTAGGGGAAATGTTGAACTGTTGTTGCTGTTGTTATTATTATTATTATTATTATTATTATTATTATTATTATTATTATTATTATTATTATTATTATTATTATTATTATTTTAGATATTGAGTTCTCATCAGTGATGTAATAGCATTAGGTCTCTGTCAAAATGCTAGAGACCTGGTTTTGGTTTCTTTTTGCTTTCCTTACAAAGAGTTGAAGAGGTCTGAGTGAAATTATGTAGACATAAGAAGCACCTCTGATGAAAATATAAAGACTTGGAAAAGTTACAGATGTTTACCTTTCAGTGCTGCTGAATTGTGACCTGGTTTAAAACTCAAAATGCAAAAACAAAGCCATGGGAACAAGAGAAAATAGGCAAGTTATTAAAAAATATGGCATACGTACAATTTTCTGCATTTTGAAGTTTTATAAATTTAGTTTTCTTTGCAAAAATTCTTGCCAGAAGATTTAGAGACGCTTCTAAAATAACTCCATAGACATCTATAATGACAGCCAGTCCATGGATTTTATAGGGTAGAAATCTCTATGGCAGAATAAAATTTTGGATGCTTTACAGTGATGGATTGTTTTGTTTTTGGAATCAATACAAAGGTACTCTTCTGTTGTCTAAACAGGTTATCATTAGAAGAGGCTGTTGAACAAATGGAGAGATTTAGGAAGCAAGGACTTCCACCTAACAGAAAAAATACTGCAAATAGTTGGAATAATGAGTCAGTCTTTACATTTTATAAACAAAACACAATATAAAAATTGAAATGTATATTAGAGATAAAAATTACTTTTACCCTATGCATTATGTTTGACATACCTATTAGACTAAATAATTTATCCATTTACTTGCGGTTTTTTAGTAATGATAAATATGATTAGAGAACAATCCTTAGTCTGAAACTTTAGGGTTTTGTATGACAAGAATCACCACTTGGGGGCAGATTTTCACCATTTTTAAAGGATAGATGAGAACTGGGAGCAAAGGATTCAATGTCACTTTGTAGCAAAGCTTTTCCCTCTCTGTTTTCTTTTGTTCCCTCTAAATAGCTGAGGTGTGGGAGAAGGAGTTTGACACCATCATGGTTGTCCTCAGAACAGTCTATCGCCGTGATGTTCAGTCAGCAATGGACAGATACTCAGCATTGTAAGTCAACATTTCCACTATTTATCCCTAATAATTCATTTATTGTCCACATTAGACTGGGATTAGATTCACCTCTGTCACCTGTATCACGAAAGAGCATGATGAGAAAAGTTCAGGATTGGTGACCGCTACACCTTCCAGAATGGGTTCCAATTAAATGACCAACCTCAACGATCCTTTTTTCTCTCTGAAATGCAATTGAATTGTGAAAATTCATCTTGTTGACTGCGGCTTAAATGCAGGGTAACATTGTTTGGAAGTGGAAGAATTACCTAAAGGATAATTTTCTCCAAAATTCTCCTTGCAACCTTGGAAAGGTTACAAGGTGGCTAATAGGATTTTAAGAAGAGAGGAATAAGCTTTTGAAAGTGTTCAGGGCAATTTCCTTCCTTTATACTAATTTTATGCGAATAAATCAGGTGTTGATATCAGTGCCTTTGTACTTCGTACATTCTCTAGGATTTTATTAAAACGACCTTCAGATTGCAGTTTCTTAAACTCTTGTGCTCTTAAACCTTAAGCCCTTTTTGCACTGCACAAAAGGACCCGGGCTGACCCGGGCCGGTCCGGCTTAAAAGCAGGGCTGATCGTTTTTGCATTAGCACTTCCAGCCACGTGTTTCATCAAAGTCTGTGACCCGTCATTTTCTGTGACCGCAGAGGGCAATAGAACGCAGGTACGTCTTGAATATCAGTGAGAAGAAGAGTATTTACGTAAACTGTGTAAATACTGATACGGCTGAGATTGTAAACTTCACAGCTCCTTTATTACCATCGAATCGACGGAGAAAATATAATGTATTACTTCGTATTTGACTCTAAACTGTTTGACTGACCATCACACTGAATGCCTATGTGCGGTCATTAAAATATGTAAACCAACTGTGGCCGTTTAATAAATTGGTAAACGATTAAAAAATGATTCTAAGTGTAGTGATAGTTTTTAACAAGATTTTTAATGTTTCTGACACCTCTTCATGACAGTCATATCACACTTATAACAAATAACCAAATTGACACCTGTCACAGATTTTGATGTCTATAATAATCCGTGACCTTACTGTACAGGCCTGTAAATTATTAAAACATAAATTAAAACAACTATTTTTCAGAGTTTTGCCACCTTTTCACCACCATCTGAGTGTATTTCAAACAATATTTAACCTTCAAATCTCCCTTTAGCAAGAATTTGATTTGCGTGACGTATCCAGCTCAATGCAAAACGACCAGGATATTAGCGCCAATAGTCCTGGTCCAGTGGAGCCGGGCTGTGCCAAGCCGGACTCTGCAGTGGAAAAAGGACTTGAATGTATCTTGATGCAACACATGTAGGTCACAGAATGACAGACTGGTCTAATAGCAGCATATGCTTGGCTGGATGGCATTCTAATTGAAGCACAGCACTCCACAGCTGTTGGTTTTTAATAGTTTTTAATGTGTGTGTAATATAGTTGAGCTAAAACTTTCAAGAAAATTGATAGGAATATAAATATAAACTGATCAGATTTTTTTCAAGGTTGACCTGCTGTCCGATCTTTTATTTTGTATTTTAAATGATGATTGTACTCATTTGAAATTAAAATGTATGTTTTCTGTTGTTTATACTGTATTTTAGTGCAAACAATAGTGTGATGTATTTCTCCTCGCAACATCTGAAATTGTTATTTCCACCTTCAATGTGATAGCAGCCTCCCGTTACTCATTTACTCTGACTGTGATGGATTACACGTCACACTGACCCACTTTTTGTTAAAATGATGCAGTCATCACTAAAAGAGTGCTCTTGCAAAGACTGAAACCATTTTGTAAATCAATTAGTGGCTATGAAGCTTTTGTTTGAAGTTGTTTTATTTTTCTTTTTTTGCTTTTTCTCCTTCTCCTTATTTGTGATGGCATTATCTAGTTTGAAACAGTATGGCATCCATACTGGAAACCCATGGCCACCTTACAAAGAGAGGACTCCTCTGCATCCTTGTTACAAAGGTTTAATCCGACTGTTACATTGCAAGACCCTGCACATTGTGATATTCACTCTACTCTACAAGGTGAGCCTGTATTTCATCTCAGTTTACACTTTGATTTTTCAATTCATTGGTAGTGATTTGTTATAAGAAAAGGCTGAAGTACATGACCTATAAAACTGCTCCACAAAAGGAGCCTATAAGCCATCCACAATAGGATGGTTGTTTTAGTTTGTGTATTGATATTCAGGCTGTCTAACAAGTACTTTCTATAGTTTTCCAGTAGAAAAACTTTTTAACCTCAATATTGTTTTATTGTTGTATCTCTATAACTATATCATTTTATGTTGTAGATATGGATGGATCACCAGAACATGTCTGAACATGTACTGTGCATGGTCCTCTATCTGATTGAACTTGGCTTGGACAACCAGGTTCAAGACAACAAAGAGGATGAGGTGAGTACAAGTACAATCTGTACAGCATCAAAACATTATCCTTCAATTGTCTTATTTCTCATTCCTGTGATCACTGTTTTGTCCACAAATTCTTCATGCCTTGTCTTCCTTTACCTTCCCATTACAGGAGCCTTGCATTGAGGAGCACTGCCATGATAGCTGGTTCCCCGGCACCAATCTGCTTTCCAATCTGCACCACGTCATCAACTTCGTAAGGGTCCGGGTTCCTGAGACAGCGCCTGAAGTGAAGAGGGAGACCCCTCCCAGCACGAGCGCTGAAGCTTCTTCTTATGGCCAGGCAAGTGATGCTGGACACTTAGACCACGTTTACTGCAATACATTGACAATGTTATAAACATGTAGCTGTATGATTTTACAACACTTTACAATACAGTAAATGGTAATTTAAAAACCACTAAACTCTACATTTATATTCTATATAAATTTAGAAAACAACAATTTCAGAAATGCCAGTAAAACCAGCACCAATTCCCTCTGCTCGAATTTGGAGTGTATCCATCTTTACAACAAAGCTGTGACCTTTAACATGTAGACTATGTAACCCAGACATGTTTTAAAACTCGTCTAGTGTTTCGTTCAGTTAAGGGGCCAGCATTGAGCTGGGCACCGGACATGAGAAGAACCACGGCAACTAAACATTTCTTTGTGATCTAACCAGGGGAAAGAAAATACTGTTCTTGAATATGGAAGCCGTCCTTAAGCTGTACTCTAGTTGGACTCATATCTGTATTTCTAGACTGCTATAGTTCGTCAGGTGCCTTCCTCTTTAAACTTATTTTGCTGTGCTCTTGCAGAACTCCAGGCGTCTCTCAGGAAATTGGAGAGAGGTAGCTGTCTGCACCCATTACCATAAAACAGTCTAATTACTTTAATGGCACTAGCACCAGCTGCTGCATTTGTCTATCTTATCTCTGGTATGAGAACATTTCTTTGCATGTGTTTGGTGGTTTGTGTTTTCCAAAGGAGCCCAGCCTGAGTGTGTTGAGGCGTGAATATAATGCTGTGCTCCAGCAGTTTCCCTCCCTGTTGACTGCTGAAACTAATTACGTGTGCAATGCAGGTTTTGGTGTAAACGATTTTTAACCGCATGTCAGTATGATTGATGGTAGCTTGACTGGGCTTTATGATGTATGTTTATTTAAGAGAGCAGCTCAGGTCCTTTTCTGTCAGCCTAGGTCATGCCAATCCTTCACAGGGCTTGTGTGTTTTACATCAGGGCGATTAGAATTTTTTTTGCTAATATTGTTGTCATGAACGCCTTCAGACGAGGTGTAATGTCAGCTGAAATTTTATAATGGTCATTTGTTTTGGGTTGCATTGGTTCTGTCAGGTTATGGTAATAAGACTCCAAGCTAATCCATCAAAATCCAAGTGAGCAATAATACGGCTGTGTTAGGGAAAGGTTGTCTGTACCAAAATAGTTCTACAGTGCACGTAAAAATTTGTGCTTTCTCTTGTTTTGTTGTGAAGATCTTTGATATATTTCAAGCTCTTAAATATATCCAGTACAGCATAATAATCTCTTAATAGAAAAGGTAAAATTTACCTTGTTGGTGTAGCGATCGTCATCCCTTGAGGATTTATTAAACCGCCAACGGCTGACGACCACCCCAAGACCAAAGTACTTCATTAGAGAGTGTCTTGAAATGTGTAACTTTATAAAAAAGCAACCATGATTTTCATTGGTTTCTTCAGAACTTACGAGAAGCTCAGGTGTTCAGCCTGGTGGCGGAGCGCAGGAGAAAGTTCCAGGAAATAATCAACAGAAGCAACACAGAAGCAGCTCAGGTCGTCAGGCCCAAGAGCTCCTCGACCCGTTGGGTTTCACCAGGCACGCCCCCCCAGCTGGTGACCGAGATCCTTGAGATCCGAGAGAGCATGCTTTCCCTCCTCGTCAAGCTGCATCAGAAGATGTCATCCAAGCAGAACTCCCTGTCAGCCTCTTGGCTGGAGGACCCGGACACAAGCCATCACGCTCACGGAGATGGCATTACAGCCATCGAGCGGATCCTCACCAAGGCGGCCGCACGCAGCTGCCAAATCAAGCGTAGCATCCAGGACATTTGTGGAAAGGTGTGTCCTCCAGTGCCACCAAAGAAGAACAGCCCGTGTGACAAGAAAGCTTTGGACAAAGAGGAAAGGTGAAGTCACTGCATTTTATTGTGCTAAATAAGAAATTCAAATCTATGGGTTAATATTTCGCATCAACTCCCTCTGGTTTAAATATTGCTCATCATCTCTTTGAGGGGGGTTATTGATGAAAGATGCTATGTTGAGAGATTTTGCCAATAGTTTCCAATCAGTGATTATGTAAAGCTTTTACCTTCCCACTTCTTTTAATGATCTTAAAAAACAGGGTTTTTTTCTTTCTGGTTAAATGTTGAGATTAAAAAATAATCTCAAGGATATAGAGCTTATTTTCTCTGCATCACTGACGTCTTCAAATAAAATAACGCAGGTCATATAAAATACAGAAATTTTTTCATTTCATCTTTTTTCTACGTTCGTAACTACAGCATAACAAGGCATTTAAAGGTTGTCTGTAAGGTATACTCAAAACAAACAACTTTGTTCAATTTCAAATTGCAACTATACAGAAACTTCACGAAATCTAACGGTCTCTGTGGATTATAATATTGGTTTCTGAAATATCAGGAAGGACTATTTGGTCAACTTCAAGTCTCCCACATTTTCATTCTGCATATCAATAATACATTTGGCCAGTTGATTGGACTCTGTCATACATCAGTTCCTGTAGGCTGTAGGATGTAGGTTATTTTTAGTGTCGGGGTTTCTAAAATTGTGACATAGTCCTGAGCACTTTGTGTACTCATAACAAAAGAAAAGAATCAGAAAAAAAATGTCATCTTGGTTTTCAGGAATAAGACTGTTCTATATTTTCTTGATATTGTTCATACCTAGTACCAGACATAAATTGAGAGCATCTGTGTGAGAGAGGAGTCTACAGTAAATATTTTAAGCTCTCTTTTGAAGTAAACATGTTGATGTGCTTAATGTCATAAGCATGACAAAATCTATTGTCTTGGTATGATGCGTTCACTGATTGGAGATGCAAGGAAATTTTTAACAAAATTTTAATTAAAAAGAAACATTTCAGAATCAGACGGATTATTAAGAGGTGAAAAATGGCTTGTATACATGTACAATGATCATCTAGAAGTCTGTCATGGAGACGTGTAAAGGTACAGTTTAGCGAAAGTTGTCTGTACACAATCCTGCTTTGATGATCTCTAATGTGCAGATTTCATGCGCTCAACACAGCATAATCATTTATGTTGCAATTAATTGTTTTAATGGTGGCCATGAAAATATGTTCATCTGGCTCTTCTGAAAACCAAAATGTTGAATGTTGTAATGTATTCCCCTTGAAATCAGCCTCTAGTCTGTGTGTCCTGTTGTTAATGATGATAGAGACGGCTTTAACAATCTTGTAACAACTTCCCTTTGGCGCTCCTTTCATCACACAGAGAAAATGAGAGATAGATTTTCTCTCTTTTAAACACATTAGATCTGTTTCCAAGCCAACCGTCAGAGAGCAACGTGGTCACTGGCGCTGAAAATTCATACGCCATTATTTAATCTGACTGTTTGGACCCTATTATTTATCAGTAGGGAATAATTGAGCTACTACACTTCCGTCAGCATTTGATTCGGTCTTCTTATTAGACTTCATTTACAAACTCTCCTAACCTCTTTCAGCTTAGCCCACCTTATTTATTATTATAGTGCCATCTTTAAAGTTGAAAGCTTGAAAATAATTGGTAATCCTTCTGTATGCTACAGCATTTCCAACTAGATAGAAATAATTGTCACTCATGTTGTTGATGAATGGGGTAATATTTCCTTCACATTTGTGATGTAACAAACCCTCGGGATTCAAGTAATATTTTTTATGTAGTATATTTTCTATGCCTTTTTTTCTACAATGGATTATTCAAAACTAAGCATATAGTCAGTGACTGAATTACTGTAAATTTACCTTTAAAATGCGTACTATTTAACACAAATACAGTGGTAACATTGGTTTTAAATTCATCCTGTATTCTCTCGGTTTCAGACGTCAGCGGGCACGAGAGAGGCAGCAGAAACTTTTAGCTGAGTTTGCTTCAAGGCAGAAGAGTTTCATGGAAACGGCCATGGATGTTGGTGAGTCGGTTTATCTCTGCTTTTAGAGTTAGCGCTTCAAAATAACTGTCCTACGAGGATATTTAACAACGTTAAATATACGTCCTCATTATTAAGAGGTTAATGGAATAATCTTGCACAAATTGAATGAACACATTCTTGTGTTAAAGATACAGAGAGTAAAGTTTCTTTTGCTGAGTCTCTCTGTCTGGATTCCTGTATCTCTTCCTGGAGTCAAAGTGATTATTGTCATTTATTTATTACCTAAAAATAAATAAATGTGCTGCTGCAGCTTTGTCTTAGGTAGCAATATTGCAGCAAGTGTTGATCAGACTGTACTAGGTGCTGAAATATTTGCTAACAAAGAATGCAAAATCACCGAAATTCAAATATAAACAGGAATCAGGAGCGACTAAGATGAACACCAAACATTTTGATGAGTTTAGTCAAAAGTAAAAAAAAAAAAAATATATATATATATATATATATATATATATATATATATATATATATATATATATTATGTCCATAGTATATGGACAGTTTATCTTCCTGTTGTATTGGCTCATCTGGACTGATCCCCTCTTATGCCCGGTTAACAAGATTAAGATTCTCTTTATTAATTTTATGCTTTTTCTGGCTCTCCACCAGATTGTCAATTCAAATAGTTATTAGAAGTGTATAAAATGTGACACGTTTTCTCCAGAGGTTTTAGCCTCCATTATGTTGCAAGTCATCATCAAGACCATCAGCCTTTTCTTATAGATGGATACCTGATAGGAACAAACATTTCATTATCAATTTCTATTGGAATATGTATGAAACTAATTTGTTAATAAGAATGAATCAGTTTACTAACATGCATTATCAACAATATTCTTGAATACTATATCTATTGAAGCCTTTATCACAGTTTTATTGGGTGGGTGGGGCACTAGCACTTCTTGTTCAGAGAGCATGTTTCTACCACAGACCTTGAATTAAAGTGCCTTTGGTGAAAATAAACCTGTCATTGTTCAGATTTTATTTTCCCCGTTGCAAGGTGAGACGGAGTTGAGTCTGTGCATATGGTCCCTGGGGTCTATTTAGCAGAAATAGACGTGGCAAAAAGAGTATTTGTGCCTGTTGGCAGTCAGGCCATAAGATCAAAGGCCTAATAGCGGACTGGACTCTTAAGGGACCACCCTGACATAGCATGGTTAGCAGCTGAATAATGGCTGCCGTGGTCAGTAGGTCCATTCTTGCAGAACTGTGCTGTGATGTTTATCTGCACTTTTACTGCAGTGCTGTAACTTTAGTACTTTAGTTGTTATATTTCCAGATCAATATAAGATTTGGTACACTTGTACATAAACAATGGTTGAACTTAGAAGAGAAGTAATATGATGACTCTACTTACCATTAAAGTTGGCATTGATGTTTAGTTTTACTTTGCCTCTACATGATATGAAAAAGATTGGAGACTTTGTCTCCTAATGACAATACAGAATAAAGTTGAGCGTAAAATCAGTAGTTGTTTCATTTTAAAGAGCACTTTGTTCTGGTACATTTGCAGACCAAATGTACCAGAAACATTTTAATACCTAGGACAATTTTATTTTATTTCAGAAATATTTTCTTGCAAACTTGGTGTTATCCAAAAACACCTCCGAGTAACAATATTGAAGCAGTTAAAGCCAAAGAAAAATCTGTAAGGAGGCAAATACTTTTCTGCAACACTGTAGTTACAGCTGTCACTGACTTCATAATTGGTTTGCTAGACCAATGTTACTTAAGATCAGTCTAACATTTAGAGATTAGCTGATTGCGCCCATTTTGCAGTTGCTCCTGTGTGTTTGTGGGTGCATACAGTCATAGGTGGCTCAGTGTGTTTGGATGGCCTGAGGCTAAAGCTGCAGCCTTGACATCCAGTTGAAACTGTTTTCATTTCCCCAGGAACACAGTGACCTCCTCTGAGAACATGTTCCTCCAAAAAGCAATAAATCAATTTCCAACACAACATGACATTTCTGCTCAGTGTTTACTGCTCATTTTGAACAGAGTCCTTACTATTTTAAACTGATTTAATGTCTGTAATTAATTTCAGCAGCAAGTAAGTCGAGAGAGATTTTCATGTCTGTCATCTGTTTACAGCGAGGTTCAAAAACTGTTTCAACAATATGAGCAACACAATTGGAATTAAAATGAACCTTGTGATGATGTGCATGATTCAGCATTGTACCTTTGTTCTCTTTGGTTAAATTAACTGCATCTACTCATCATATTTATGTAAAATACGATGGCCAATTTTTAAATCTCCTATTCTACCATTATGCAACCACAAGAACAAGATGTAGCATCTGAGGGCTAAATGAAGGTCAAGAATGTTGGTCGTTTGCCATTTAAAGGGATGGTTCAGAAGTTTTGAAATCGGTTCCTGTTTAGAGATTTTAAGGTGGCAACTTCTTGCCTCCACTTA
Organism: Gambusia affinis; assembly: GCF_019740435.1. NCBI lineage: Eukaryota > Metazoa > Chordata > Actinopteri > Cyprinodontiformes > Poeciliidae > Gambusia > Gambusia affinis. Next base: position 15,037,343 of record NC_057878.1, read on the forward strand.
ATAATTCAGGAGGGTTAAACAGTGAATGGACATGCATGAAATTTGAGAAATTTACTCCAATACAACACTTGTACTATACACCCTGATATACCAACAATAAATGTTCATTATGTTGCACAGTTTTGTTTAAACTTAATATTGATCCAGGGGGAAAATGGTAGTTAAATGTCTGTCTTAACAGAAATAGTAGCGCAGCCTTACCACAGTTTCTGATCTTGCAGAGTTTCACAATTTCCTAACAAATGTCTACTCTGTATAATCAGACCAAATTTGGTTTGGTTCAATCCTATTCATTGCTGTACAACATATTCATATACTGTGATTCAAATCCATTAATATTCAGTTACAAGTTTACATGTTGCTTTGGACAAAATTAAAATTTTCTTTCAGAGTAATCAGCTTAATCTAATTGATACCAATTTTTGTTTGTTTTTTGCCTCAGCTGGTGTTATTTGAATATTTTGTGTGGAAAGCTTTGTACAAACAAGTTATTCTCATTCTCATTATTCCTTTCTCAATCTTGTTTTCGGGCAGAATCTCCTGAAACTGAGGCAGCGATGGATTTGGGGTCATCGGAAGTGATGGAGTCTGAGGTTCTGTACGACTGTGTGATCTGTGGACAGAGCGGGCCGTCCACTGAGGACCGGCCAACTGGATTAGTGGTTCTACTGCAGGCAACCTCAGGTGTTAAATTTGGCCAGATTGTCCCGTTGTAGACTCCACCTATGATCCCTTTTATTATAAAATGTTGAAGCAACAGTTAAATCAACATTTAAGGGAAGGATATTGATATTTCTGACCGGTATGTCTGGATTTTACTTAATTTTTTATTTATTTCTTTCCTCCAGTTCTTGGGCACCGACGCAAAAGCAAACAACCTAAGCAGCTACCAACGAGCGACGAGGAGCACATATATCTTGCAGACACATGCGGTGTGGCTCATGATGTCAGGCTCACGCTGATGCAACAGTTCTTCAAAGATGTATGTGACTCACAGAAACATATATTTGGTTAAAGTTGGGTAAAAATTTGACTTCCAAAAGAGCTTTTATATGTTGCACGCTGGTAAAATTCACATCAAAAGCTTTTTTCTAAATGACTTTAGACAGATTGATTTCTCAATTTAGGATATAGCAAAATGCATTAACTCATTTCTGATTCTTTTCCACAAATTGATTTGTCAGAATCTATTCATGCACATCTCTCAATTAAAATATATGACATTTTAAATGTTTGAACAAAGCAAATCTACTTGTATGTAAAATGGATAAATAAACATTTGTCTGAGATTGTTCCCTTTATACCGAGGAGTTCAGATTGCTTCTGAGGTGCAGAAGCCTCTGCAGGACAGATACCAACAAATTAGCTCTGACTGATGTGATTTCTCTTTTGTGAATTCTGCAGAGTTCTTGTTTGCAGTCAGTGTCAATAGGCTGGGATGGAGGAGTGTATGTCCAGACTTGCGGACACACTTTGCATATAGATTGCCATAAGTCCTACATGGAGTCTCTGAGGGTAAGAAAGACTTGACCTTATGAAATTAATGCTCTATTAACAGAAGCTGGATGGCTGTTTAGGATGAAGATTAATAGCTCATTAACCAAACACCTATGGAACATTTATTTTTTGTTTTATATTATAATCTCTATCTTTTTTCCTTTTAATTTGAAAGAATTAACTTTTCCGTTCATTTTTAGCCTAATGTTTAGAGCTATATCTGTGGAATATTTTTTACATCTTGTGACATTTTTCTTCAGAATGACCAGGTCCTCCAGGGTTTCTCTGTTGACAAGGGTGAATTTACCTGCCCACTGTGCCGGCAGTTTGCCAATAGTGTCCTCCCATGCCGCCCCGGGCGTGGCACAGATTCCAGTGGATGGCACACACCCACAAACAAAGCGACATGTGTTCTTGTGAAGGAGGTGGAGGACCTACAGGAAAAACTCGGCCTTTTTCCAGTGAGTTTTAAATTATGTTTATGGATGCAATATATATCGGCTTTACAATCGGTATAAGCAGATGTTGATGCCATTTTTTAACATATTGGCATTGGTCCGACTGAAAGTAGACTGATATTAAAAACTAATGTTTATTTCCATCTTGTTGCCATATGTATATGTTTTATAGGGGTTTGGGCATGTGAATAGAATAGAAATATCATTTATTGTCCCCCATTATTCAGGTGTAATAGCAGAAAAGAGAAGGTGCATGTAGATTCACACAAAGATAAAAAGTATCAAAATATACAAAAACAAACAAAATTAAAATATAACTTATAGTGCTACATTGTTTATAATAAGACGGTTGTTATATACAGAGCAATTTATATTTGAAGTCCCTAGCATTTAGTGCTGCAGCATTTAGCTTTTCAAACTTTTTTGTAAGACATTACTGACCTCAACAGTTTGCTACATTGTAATATAGCAATCCATAGTTTTGAATTGAAGTGAAACCTTGACCTCTTTTGATCTCCTCCACACATTCTTTTTTCATTCATAAAATTACCCAGATAAATATTTGTGTTGTCTTTTATTCTTGCATTTTGTAGTCTATTGATGATTTAAACTAATTTAAACTATTTGTTTTCTCTTAGACGGAGTCCAACTTGAGTAAAGAAATGGAATTAGTAATCAAAGACATCAAGAACACCACCCAGAAAAAATACATGGATTATGGCAAAAATCCTGGCTCCCCAGATAATGATTTCCTCTTCATGTACTCAGTGGCAAGGTAAGATCATAGCCTTCTAAATGTTTAAAATAGTCAATATTATTCACAAACAATTCTCTTTGTCCTGTGTTAACTGGACATGCAGACATGTGATTCAATTGTACATGAAAGAAGAGCATGTTTTGGTCTTTGAACTTGGAAAAGTGCACACTTGTGTGACATATTCAGGATTTCTTTCACACCTTTAAGATATAGTTACTAACCTCATTTCAGTAAGAGCTTTGTGATAAACAGTGTAAAACAAGCCCTACCTCATAGTTCCTTTTGTCAAGCTCACATGTGATTTATTTAATTACTTTTTGTGATCTAGGAAGATCATGAATTTGTAGAGAATAAAAGGGTCTTGGCATGCAACTCTTAGGTTGACATGTATGTCTTTATATGCCAATCATCAAATCAAGGGTGAGAAAATAGGGATTTTATGGAACATCCTTTTTCATCATGACTTAGTTTTTGCTCCTATTCTGATTATTGAATGTATACTGAGATAAGGGGGATGGACCTTGCAGTGCTCTGCCGTCATAACCTGGTATGTTGCCTTGTGGTTGCGTTATCTTGAATACTCAGCTGACCATCAGGGAATTAAATAGTGATGCTCTGTGAGTGCCTCCAAAAAGATCAGATCATTATTAGTAGGTGATATATTAGATCAGAAAGTTGGTCAGGCATTGTAAGTTCATGAAGTTACCATGCTGTGGTGAGTAAAACGTGTCCGTGGTATTGCATGAGTTTAGGTTTTACGATTGCAGGGTCTTTGGCAACACATCTGCCAAGACCACTGAAAAGAAAGGCAGATGCAAAATATTGTGACAGTGGCATTAGAACAAACTGTAATTAAACTCTGTAATTACATCATTGTTGTGTTGAACTTTGTGTTCATATTAATATGGACAAATGACTGGATAAAAATTTTTTATGTATCATTCCTGATCAGTTGTTCCTGTTTTGGTTTGATGGGGCATATTGAAGCTCTTAAAAGTTGATCCATAAAGTCACCTTTTAAAAAGACTAATCACTTTTTTTTATTTTATATCACCGCTTGTCTAGATTCCTCCTTAAAATAATATTACTGATGTACATCATTTGAGTGTGTGTACTGTGACTCGATCTTATTGGCTGGTCGTTGCCTTAAAAGGTCATCCTCCAGCAACACTTTACACATTTTATGCACATTCACGCACCAGTAGCAGATGGATCCAGTATGATAAAGGTCATCTTTTGTTTTTGTTTTGTTGTAAAAATTTGATTTTAGCAAACAATAATCATCCTTGCAGACAAAGTTGGCATGGCATTAAAAGGGATCTTTAATTTGAAATACATTTTTTATGCTTTATAGCTGATGGGTGATTTATGTACATTTGATTTATTTCATTTAATTTTAGTTTGGCATTCAAATGTTACCCAAAGATTTTGGAGAATATTCATTTGGATCAAACAAAAACAAACGCAGATTAAACAGACCCAAAGGGAAATATTCTTGTTTCTTTCTGAGCACTTTTATCTTCTAAAAAGACTGGTCACAGGTGAGAGAGATGATTGACTCCCTTTGTAACCTTGGGATCCCCTCAACCACACCACCTCCTGTTTCCAAAAAAACTCAAAAGAAGCCATTTGTGTAGCGTAGCTACTTAGACCTCTTGTCCACCCAATACTGGTGCCCTCAGCCCTCTACCCTAAACAGAATGATCCCCTAAGTGTGTCTGGAAGCCTGTTGGAGCTATGAAGTTCAATGAATGGAGCAAATTGCCCGAGGAGTGGAAAATTCTTCTGTCACACGGGTGCTCTTATCAGTAAGAGCCAGATGGAGCTTCACTGTGGTTGCATTATCTATGTGAAATTGGTTTTTTTTCTCCCAGGAAACCCAAGCATTTGCTCCTCCTCCATGGTCTGTAGGAAGAAACAGCCAGAGGTTTGGCGAGACAAACCCATATCAGTCCCATTTTTAGCAACACCTAAGAACATATCTGCCTTCACCATCTATGTTCTTAGATGTCTTGTTTTTTAAAATCATTTCAGTAACAAAATCTCAATGTGAGGATGGCTGTTTGCACATTTAATGTTCATGGTTATAAAACTGACAATAGAACAATTTATATAAACTGATTTTGGAAGGGCTTTATGCTAATAGTACAGCTCATGGAAAATCTATTATGCAATGTCATGGAGCTGTGCTGAGAAAGTGGCTAGCTGGTGTCTTTCATGTTCATAACCAAGGTTTTAATAATAGGCTGAAAAACGGAGTCTACGGTAATGCACAACTAGTTACGCAAATATATGCATACTCCCTTGTTTACATTCACTCTGTAGATATTGTGTACAGATCACTGGATCAACTCTGAGATTAGTTTTCTATAGCACGAACAAAACTGTTAGCTTTTTAGTTCGTGGTCATATTTGAATTTCTATTTTGCTAGGTATTAAATGACTGAGTATGGACAATTTTTACTAATCTAAAAAAGATACTAAAATTGTAGCGTTTGACCAGCTGATCACCAAATTGGGGTCCTGTCGACCATGAAGTTGCGTAATCCCTGATCTGTGTGTGTCTAATTATCACAGAGGCATGTTTAAGGCGTGATGCAGTTTTTAGACGACTTTGCATAATCCCTGCAAAACGTCTTCCATTTTCCCCGACATATGTTTCACCTGCAGAGTAAGCTAGGGATTTTCTTAAATCCACATACAGCAATATAGGGTGAAGAAGGCTGCTAATTGAGTGGCTTCATAGATAAACTGTTGTTAATTCCCCACAAAGTCCAGTGGAAAACTGTTGATGTAAATTGTACCGCTAATTGAATTTGTATTGATTTTGACTTGTGCAAAGCTAATTTATTATTAAACGTCTCATTGGGAATAGTTTAAAAGGAGTCACTTCAGTTATTTTACAAGGTGTATGACTTTATTAAAAGCTGTCATGAGTGTATGCTGGTAATCACTTTTGCACCAGTGCCTACGAATCGGTTGATTTGCTTAAGGTTGCTTATGTTTCTGACCCTAAAGGACAAACCTGGAGCTGGAGCTTGTGCATCGGGGAGGAAACCTGTGCTCTGGAGGAGCCAGCGCTGCTGCCAAGCGCTCATGTCTAAGTGAGTAGTTGCTGGTTCAATCTCTTCTATTTTATTGGTGAACAATCGTTGCATGCCAAGAGAAGATACTGGCCTGATTTATAATAACAGAGTAACTTAGCTAGACATTCCAGTTTGAAATAACCACCTCTCTTTCTGCAGTCAGGTTTCTTTAAATTATGTTTTAAAGAGCATATGAGTTTTTAACAATCTTTAGTTTGTTTTTTATTTTGTATAAGCTTATATCTTTTAAACTGTGTTACTTGCAGTTCAGCACAGTGTTCAATAATACAGCTCAACTGTTGAGGGGAAAAAAAACAAGTTAATGGCAAAAAGAATTATGGATTCTGATCTGGGTGAACTATTTGGAAAACTAAACCATAACTTTACTTATAGTGTTTTGGGGTTTTTTTTGCTTTTTTTTTTTTTTTTTACAAAGTTATTTAAGATATGATGGGAACAGAATTGGAAATGAAAACTTGTATATTTGTATTTCTTCTCAACTACAAAACAAAGATAAAAATGGCCACTCAAAGAAGATAGATTTTATTGGTGAATAGAGTGAGAAATCCTGGAAAGATGGATGTGATTTTGCTGGGTTTCACTTTCTGTTTTCTAGCTATTTAATTGTTCTGTCAGAGTTGCAGCTGCTCCAGTGAAACGCCCCGTCATCCCCGAGTGCCTGAAGAAATTTCTTCCCTTAAGGGGTGCCATTTTTGAGCTACATTAACCGTGTAGCCACACTGACAGCCAAATTTACTCATTTGCAGTACATTGGTGTTCATTCTTCTTAAGGAAATGGATTTAAAGGAAAAAGGCAGACGTTCGCTAACTGTGAGAGCCCATGGGGCTCTTAAGCTTGCTTCCCCATAGGTCCCTCATGTGTTCAGCTGATGAGGTTACAATTGACTATAGAAACAAGCTCTCTTTTCAATTCCCAGGGCACCAGCTAAATCAAATGTAGAGAGTCTAGCTTTTAAGCAGCTTTGCTCTTTTAGCTGAAAAAATTGAACTCTGTTTCTTTAAAGGCATTTTAAAGGATAAGGATGCTGACCTTCCCTGTTCCAACCCAATGCCACTTCCAGTCCAATATGCAGGCCTTAGTGTTATTAGTGGTTTGTGGGTTGTTTTGTCTGTAAACCAATATTTAATTACTTGACCTGAGACAACAGAAGCATCATCTTAGAAAAAAGAAGTTGTGTACCAAACCACAATTGGTCCTGGGATGTGGATCCATTGATACTAGGACGAAAACAGTAAATATCTGCATTCATTTCAGATTTGTTGATGATCAGTGTGTAAGTGATTGTAATTTCAAAGGACCAATAAGACTCCGGTGTTTCCCACCTTGTTTCATGGACATGTATTAGTGTCTTTCTTGTCTCACACTAGTTGCTGTTTTTGTGGTTCACAACACTCAACCCTAACCTTTGCTCCAGAATCTATTGACCCAGAATGCACTGGTCACACTAACCATGTGGAAACGTGCCGTGTGGCAGAAAACAAACGATTCACAGAGATTTTTACCTGAAAAAAATGACATTGCATGATTTTCTTCCACTTTACTATAATTGGGATGTTCTGTCGAGTAAAAATCAAAATGAGAGACATTGAACTGATTGTAAAGGGACAAAATATGGAACATTTCAGGAGATATCAATACTAGAACAAGGCACTGTTGTAACAGTGGTTGTGCCAAGTTATCTAATCACTGGTGATGTTTAGCTCAACTTGTTTCAGTCGAAAACCTTTGGTTTTGTTTTGTTTAGGAGCCTATATAAAGCATGGTGATGATAAAGTTTATTTAAATTTGTTCTTGTTTTCCACCAACTATGTGTCTCAAAGGAAAGGCCTTTGAGTTATTTCTTTTTGGTAGTCCAGAAAAAAAAAAGTTTTTACTTGATTTCCTCGTGACAAAGAGATGGAAAAATTGGAGCCATAAAACTTGGAACAAGCAGATACTTAATGCATATATTTTGAGGAGCCTAGTTAATTACAGCCAGGATTTGTTTCTCTCTCCTGTTTTTAAGATCTTCCCTCCTCCCAATAGCTGCCTCTCTCTGGTTTGTTGCTGGCTGGAGGAGAGCGATGGCAGAGAGGGAAAACAATCTGCAGGGAAGACAAATGGGATGCCGTCAGAATCTGACACCTTGATTTCTCTTTGCTGTGTCTCTTTTTACCTGCGGAGGGCAGTGTTGCTCCAAGAATTGATAACCGCCTCGCAGCAAAATTACAGTGTTGATTATTTGAAGCCATTTTGAAGCATTACTTCCTCAGAAATCATTGTAAAGCAAAATAAACGAGAGGGATTGCTTTTTGTTGCCATTCTCGTCCTGAAAGGAGCCACATTTATAAATCGGCAGTCTCTGTTGTTGGGCAGATTTGAATGAATTTTGATTTTTCACCTTGCATAATAAACATGTTATACACATTATTACATTAAAGTAATGCCTGGACATGGTTATTAATGACTGGTTTTGAGGTGTGATACTGGTAGAGAAGGCAGTGACTAAACATGGGCTTGTGTGTGCACCAATGGTCTGTCTTTATGTTCCATTAGTTTCACAAAGAACAGTTTTAAAAGAGACACTCTAGGCTATCAGACCTGGCCATGAGTCCATCTGGGCTGGCCCCATCTCATCTGGGCCAAACATTAGCCTGCCATCTCTTATAAGTCTCTGATAAGTCCATCAGCATTGGTTGCTGCTGTGATTAAACAAGCTGCGATCAACTCGATTGTATTCTCATGCGAGCGACTTGTGAGATAACAACAAGATGTTTTGTCTTTTCCTCTTCCAGATCAGCTGTTCCACGTGTTGGCCATGCACATGAGACTCTACAGCATCGATTCAGCGTACAACCCGTGGACGAAGCTGACGCAGATTGCACAACACAAGGACGCAGAGTGAGTGACGTTCTTCCTCAAATACTCTTTCTAAAAGGAAATGTACGATTCTGTTAATACATTGCAACTTTCCATCCTCTGGTGTCTTTCTCACTATTTCCTCTTACATAAAAACACACTGGATCTAAAAGCAGAAAAAAGAGGACGGGGGGTGGGGGGAACTGTGGCTGGTTACCATAGATACCAGTAATTGCTGCATCTGGCAAATTACCAGGCACTCCACGCAGAGCCAAATGACCCTGTCAAATTGAGTGTACAGGGAGCAGCGGTGAAACACCAGCACCCAGCTGTCTCCTGCCCTTTAAAGTAGATTAGTATTTATTTAGCAAAATACAAAAAGGTACAAATACACAGGTTGGATTTTTTTTACGTCTGGTAAAACAAGGATCTGTTAAGAAATTAAAAAAATCATCAGTTTGGATTCCATAATTGATGATTTGAAAGAATTGGAGCTGCAGGATGTTAGAATAACATTTAACTGCAATTTGTTATTGAATATTGCAGTAACAATGTCACGTGGTTCAGCTAACTCTCTGTTAGCTTAAGAATCTCAGTCACCAAAGTTTGTCCTCATAACCAAATATAATGTAGGCTTTTGAACCTAAAAATATAGCCTTTAAATATAGCAGCCCACCAAATATTGCATCCAAGCAATGTCTTACATTGCAAAAATTGGTATTGTGACTCAGCATATTGTTTAGCAATGAAAAACATGATTTACTGCACCTGAAAAAGAAGCTCAAATAGCCTCTCTTCTCTGTTAATGTTCTGTTAGACATGCTTTCACACCTGTTACCATCAAAGTGCTTGCAGCCTCAGTATTCTCTTTGGACCTATTTGCTGTTTAAAAATACTCTGTTAGAGCTTCGTAAGGGAGCAGTGTCATTCACACCCTGAGGCTGTCGACCTAATGTAGTCTAGTTATATAGGACGGAGAGACGTTTCCACGTCGATGCCAGACATTGCTCTTGCCATTTTCTTTACGAGAGAATCTTAAAAAGAAAATGTTTGAGTGTGCGGCTGCAGATAATGGTTGAAAGCTCTGTCCTTTAAGGTTTGCTTCCAGTGCACAGAAGAATTAAGTGTTGAGTGGTTTGAAAATGGAAGGTTTTATTCTTTAAGTGCAGTTCCTCTTGTTCTAAACCCCCGAAGCAGCCTTTCAAGGGTAGAGTGGAGACCGGGACATGCACCGAACAAAAGAGATGTAAATTGAAATGGCACAAAATAAGAATCTGTTACCCAGAATGCATTAAGGATTTCAATCAGGGGATACAAGAGAAGGGGTCTTTTGAAGCTACGTCTTTGTTGAACAAATTAAAAATGGAAAACCACAGCAGAAGCTTTTCTGTCAGATGGTCTACAGCCACTTTTAGATCTGCTTTATGCAGCATTGCAGTGTTCACCTTCATGTTGAACTTGCTTATGCCATTAGATGCGCAGCGGTTGACATTTGTAATGGTGAAGAAAAACGTAAAATTATATAAAATTCAGCACAATCGACTTGATTTGTTGCAGCTGTTTCACTTCAGCTACTTGCTTTGCTTTTACACCAGATTCACAAGTCATATTGCACTACATAAGTGCAACAGCAAAAAAGACAGATGGGTCTTGTTTGCATCAGGCCACAGCTTTTCAGTCACAAACACCACAGATGCAGTCGAGTGAGCAAAGAGATGGAGAAAAATGTTTGAGTTTTTTTTTTTTATATTAAGTAGGAGAGAACCTCAGTAACACAACTGAGACAGAGCATTCAATCATATTACAATTTGATTTTCTTTAGGGTGAATTTATTTGAGCTCTGTTTGTTGAACTCTACATACAAAACATTTGTTAAAACATTCAAAAAATCTCAAGATTTCAACAAGACAATTTGTATCCTTTTAGACTATTGAGCTAAAAAGAAACGAAAGTGTAAATAGAATGGTTGTGCAATTCGTTTACCTTTTTTCTTATATTGTGATGAATGCCACTGACTTTACCTTGTTTTTCTTGGTTTTTAAATTGATCATTATTAGTCTTTTTACCAGAGGCGTGAAACAAATAAGCTGAGAATAAACTCAGCCTCTCTCATGCACTAATATTATTAGTTAGGTTTTTCTGCGTTTTGGGTTATGTATCTGAATGGTCTCTACACTTTCTTCATGTGCTTAATAGTTTTGGCTAGCATTTTTTGTTTTCAGGGTTTCACATTACCGCAGCTGTTTGACATTTCACTGAGAACACGGAGGACTGTTTGAGTAATGAAAAGCTCCTTGGTGTGTTTTTGCAGCGGCTTTGATGAGGAGAGACCTGAGGTCCCCATGCTATTTCGAGATGTCCCATCCCTCCTCATCATCTTTGTGCTAACTATGCCACAGCCTCTGCGTAAAGGTAAGGTTTCTCTCCCAGCATCACGAAATCGCTGGGGAACAGACCTTCTTATAGCTACATCGCAAACACATCCTGCATTATTATTTGAGGCTGAATGCTTGAAAGAAGCGTTTTACTTTTTTTGTCTGTACTCATTTTGCTATTTTGGCTGTGAGGATCATGAAGAAGTCACCCTGATGATGAGAGATTCTCTTCATCTCTCCCTCGTTCTTTACTTTATTCAGTCCTTGTGAGAATGAAGTAAACTCTTTAACGAGCCGTTTGGAAGATAAATTTGTAGAACTGTAAAACGTGCTCTATATTTAGTTGTAAATACAAGTATAGATTCTCTATCTGTAAAATTTTTAAACAAAGATGCTTTTTTATTTTCATTTTACATTCCACTGCTTTAGTTTTTATTTCTTTGCCAACTAAAACACCCGTCTGGCTCAGTTTTCTGCTAATTATTGAGTGTTGTCCACTGCAGCTTTCCATGTCAGGTTTGTAGTTTTACAGCAGATGTCCTTCAACTTGCCCTTTTAAAGCCAGAAACCTTATAAACTAGCTCATCCTGTTACTGTCTCTTTCTGTCCTCTTTTAGATCACTTTACCTGCGTGATCAAGATGCTGTACAACCTTCAGTTCACTCAGGCTTTAGCTGCACTGTCAACCAAGCTGAGCTCCGAAGAAAGGCAAGCCTGGGTCAAATCAGGAGCACTTAAGAAGGTAAATGTTAAAGCGCATGACCTTGATCCGAGATTATATCTATAGGTTGTTTTATTTTCCAGTAGATATGTGATGTTTCTTTTTCATTTCTTGGTAATAACAGTTAACAGCCCACACCAAACTAATGCAACAATACCTTAAAATAATGCAGCAGGCTGAACGTCAACAGGCTCATTTATACTCAGCAGTATGTAAATTTAGGTTTGTAGTTTTACAGCAGTAGTGGGAAATAAATGGCGTGGCTTGAGCTTGCCTTAGGGTCATAAAATACAGCACTTATGGCAAGCTGTATTGTGTTTATTTTAAATTCTTGATATCAGACAACATTCATTGCTGCAACAATATCCACTTAAAGAACAGAGTTGAAGGGAATATATCATAAAGTATAAAAATTGCATCTGTTTCTGTTTTTTCTTTTTTGTGAAGTGTCTTTTGTTTGTTGTGAATTGGGACAATATAAATGAATTTACTCAATATCTGTACGAAACAGTATGCAACAATATCGCTGGAATTGTTCAGTGATTAAGCTAATTGGCTGAAAAACTTTTCATTTGAGGGATTTCTACCTTTAAGCATAATAATTTTCCATTGCACTTTAATCGTCATTACTGCTCATTGTTGATACGGCTTTGAAATGGTCTAAAATATCCATATTGAGTTGAGTGCGACTGCCATGAAAGTGAATGGAAAGCACAGTGAAGACAGATCAGAGGCTCGAAAAAACGAAGGAAAGCTTTAGGCTTGAAAATCCTCTCCTATAAATCTGTGACGAACGACAGCAGATGAGATAAGACTGCTGTTTTATATTCTACCACCTTCAGCGTGATGAATGTGTTCGGCTTTTTCCTCTGTATAAAATAGCAGCCAGATCAGCAGAACACACCTTCAAATCAGAGGAACACGCATTCAGTAATGTCTCTTCCCGCTAATCAGATATTACGCTGCATTAGTCAGTATATTCTGTAGGGCCAGCACGTCTTACATTGGAGAAAACTTTGAATGCTAAAGTAAATCGTTCTGTTTGGATAATATATTGTGGTGAGAAAATGTGTAAATACGTTTTTAAAATAAATTCATAAAGACTGTCCAAATTGTGTATGAGAAGTGAAATCCTTCGCTTCTGTAAGTTTGCTCATACATTTGTTCCAGGCTTTTATTATTAATATTTAGGGGTTGAATGATTAAAGTCATAATTATGCTTAATTTCTTTTTACCTGGGTTTGTTTTCATGCTAGTTTGTTGAGAGGAGTCTGCTACGTTCTGGACTAGCTTTGTTTGCAAGATGTGGGGCTTTGAAAAGTATTCACAAGCTTTGAAACCTTTTATTGTTGCTACACAAAAACCACAAACCTCATTGTGTGTAATGGGGATTGTGTTCGATATGCCAACACAAAGTGGTGCTTAATCATGGATGTTGTAGGAACATATTATGTAGTTTCCATAATTTTTTATATATATCAAATTTTGAATCATTTAGCATGCATTTGTTTTCAGCCCCCTTTTAATCTGAAGCCCCTAAATGAAAGCGCATTGAAAGACGTTACCTCCACAAGTCACTTGTACATAATTTCCCAAATAATTATACACAGTATATACCTACATAAATACATTTACACAATAGCTTTTGCTTTTCATTGCTTGCTTTTACTGTAATAGATTTATTTTTGTTTTTGCTCTTATTCCCATTTGTGATCTAAAAGTTTCTGGTTGAATTCGCTACCTGGGAAATGGTTCACACATAATTTACAAACGTGAAATTTAAAAATATATATATTTAAAGGATCAGAATCAAGTTTCTTTGATGCTACTCTAGACAGGCTTGTTATGTTAAATTATTCATACTCCACTTCTCCGATTTTTCTGTATTTCATCATCATGTTCAGCTCAACAAACATGTTTCATTATTTCTTAAATGTTCACCAGACTTTACCTTTCTCTGTTTCTAATCGTAGGGAGCAGATGGTCTTTGGTGACCTGAAATGTAGTTTATGGGAATCATTTCAAGTTGTTTTTGTCTGTATTTGTATTTTAGGGTAGAGTTGACTTAAATATTTAATCCGCGTTTGTTTGCCGTCAACGTCATGATGGTAAAATCCTCCATTCTCTGCCACAGAATGCTCAGAATTCAGAGAAGTCATTCGAAGCTCTGCTCAACCACGTCATCACTGAACTTTCAAAGGACAAGAGTGTTTACAAGGTGAACAGTGAAGAAAATACTGTGGTGAGCCTTCATTTAAACTTTACTACCATGAAGATCACACACAGTCTCCTTTTCATTTCTTCTTTTACTATTAATCGACCATTACCCTCATAGACGGTGATCTAATATCTCTACTAATCTCCAGGAGTTGTTTTATATCACATTGTTATCAGCAAGCTGTTGCCTGGGTATTGATCAGCTGTTTCTGTTTTTTTTTTTTGTTTTTTTTTCTCTCCAGCTGAGCTCCAGTGTGTGGTCGCCACAGTCTATCGAGTTCAGCCTCCAGCAGTTCTGTCTGCCCTTTCTTCGCCTCTCCTGCCTTCTGCAGCACCACCTTTATGGAGACAACCTGACTGGCTGCACGGTACGTTTTTCTGCTCGCTGAGATAAAAACACGATGCGATTTTCTTTCTTTTCTTTCTTTTTTTTCCCCTTTTTACAGCTTCTTTGCTCACTTGTCATTTTCCTTTTTGCCTCAGGAGGAAGAGGAGTTCTCGTCTTTGGCTGTGTGTTTAGGGCTGCTGTCGTCAGCTCCTCAGCCTCCCAGCGCCATACACAGTGCCTCATGTCTGGAGTGGCCCTTTAGCGCCTTTGACTTGGTGACGCAGTGGTGTGATGAGGTCACAGGGCGATCTCTGATGCATCCTGAGCAATCACTAGTATGTCAATTTTAGTCAACGTACCAACTTTGGTAAAAGTCTGAAGCATGCGGGGGTTTTCTGAGACTGACACCAACATGTTTGAGATTTTAAATGAGCTCAAGCAAACCCTTGTGAGTTGTCAGTGATTACATTCAAGAGCTTAAACACTTTCTGCAGGTGTCTTGTTTTTAATTATATCAATTCAGTTGCCCTTTTTTTTTTTTAAGGTTTTTTGGCTCTAGTGCCCCTTTATTCATTATGACTTCTTTCTTGTAACTTGGAAAAAAGAAGGGCAGGAAGACTGTAAGACCTTTACTGTCGTACTTCTCCTGTGCAGAGCTTGCTGATCCAAGAACCTAAGTGGGCAGCACCTCACCTTCTTCAGCTACCAGACAACTACAACATCATCTTCCAGTACTATCACAGAAAGGCCTGCACTGTCTGCAAAAAGGTGCCAAAAGACCCTGCGCTCTGCCTCGTTTGCGGCTCTTTCGTCTGTCTCAAAGGCGTCTGCTGTAAACAGCAGGGTACCTGTGAATGTGTTTTGGTAAGTTTATGAGAGTAGTTTTCAATTGTTTTACTTGGGACTTAAAAATAATGTTTTAGTATCCCCCAAAAAATTAATTTTATTTGAAAAATAGGAAACACAGTCCTTTTTAAGTCATTAATGCTGACTGTATTATTGTAGCACTCCCAACATTGTGGCGCAGCTACGGGCATCTTTCTACTGATAAACGCCTCAGTCATCATCATCATCCGTGGACATCGCTTCTGTCTGTGGGGCTCCGTTTACCTGGACGCTCACGGGGAAGAAGATCGAGATTTACGGTATGCTGAATATTTAAACGCTTTAAAACTCCATCTGAAAGCTTTTCCTGCTGTTAGTGGCTCATTTGGATTAGTTTATGTACTTTGTTGAGAGCAAATGAAAGGATAACCCATTTTAGAAAATTCAAAATGAATCAATGTTAAGTTTTGTGTTTAAACTAAATAAACAAGGTTATTAAAGCGTTTTTAACAGTATGAAAAAAATTATTACTCATTTATTTTTGTCAGTCTGATGATAATGGTGAAGAAAATATTTATTAAAGAATGAACAATATCAACACTACTTCTAGACTACAGAGCTAAATAACTGGTAGTCACACTCTTCTGTTTTATTTTTGATCATTTTAAGCTAAAAAGAAACGATGAATATGCGCTTCAATTGCGAGTGGAACGGAATTTCTCCCCAGCAACTAAATATTAGCTTAAAAACAGTCTGACTTTATCAGGAGTATAGAGATCTTTGAAGTTGTGAAGTGAAGGGTTTTGGTGATGATTTGGAGTTATTTCATCTAAAGTGTGAGAAAACAGGAAATTTGGATAGGGGCTAATCATTTCCTCACATGGCCACATTGGGTCCTATTGGCTCTTGAACCAACTGCCTGAAAAGTTGAAATGTGCAGAAATGTTAAAGTAATGACTGAACACCTTACTGTTTGCTGCAACTTACCAATAAAGATTATATATAACACTTAGTTGTTTAAATTCACCAACCCACCCTATTGTTTTTAATATGCATTTCTTATTTTTCATGTTTGTTTTTTTTAATTTTTTTTAATTTCTGTTCCTCTGTTTTGCTATAAAGTACTTTGAAATACTCTTTGAATGAATGGTTCAGCATATGTAAACATTTCTTGGCTTGCTGTCTTTGTTTCCTTTAGCCGTGGCAAGCCTCTGTTCTTGTGTGAAGAGAGGTATCGAGTGCTGGAGCAACAGTGGGTTTCCCACACCTTCGATCACATCAATAAACGCTGGGGGCCACACTATAATGGACTCTAAGATCTTCCAAAGTCCTCTTACAAACACATATGAACCCAAGATAGAGATGTTTTTTATTATTATTATTATTATCATTGTTATTATGATTTCCTGGCTTGTGTCTGCCTTGATTAAAATATTTGGAAAATCCTTAATATGACAAAAACAAACATTCAGTAAGGTTATCGCTGCCACAGCTTTCAGTTTATGTGACGTTTGGTGTACAGTAAGCCTAAAAGATTAACACGTGTGGGTGTGCGTGTGTGTGTGTGTGTGTGTGTGTGTGTGTGTGTGTGTGCTCAAGTGATCTATTGTGTGGCTTTCAACAGGAGAAAAAAAATCTGAATTGGGTGAGCTCAAAATAGAGGGAATGAGTTTACCCAGATGTTCAGGTTATCTGGAGCAGGCTTTAAAAGTCTGTCCTGTTTGGGTTTGAAATATCACAGATCAGGCAGATGTGGATTTAGAAAACATAATATCAGGGTTGCTGAACGTCCCTAACAGAGTCGACATGTTTTTGCAACGTTTTTGATGAAGAAAACACATATCCCTTATATTTATCACGGCGCTCGCTGCTGTTCAGCCATGGATTCTGAGCTCTTGATGAGTGAAACAAAGTTTTTGCAGGCTGCACTCGTCGTCTGCTCACATGTGATGGTAGGCAAGACCAAGTCCGCTCATCAATACACAAGAGTTTTCTTTTGCGAACAAGAAAGGACTCTTTTTGGGTCTAGTTGCAATCCATCCTCAGGAATTATTATGTTTCCTTTTTTGTTGTATTTGCTGTTTAAAATACGTTTTAGATATTTAAATAAATGCTGCTGCTCATTGTTCAATTAATGTTAACTTTTGTGAAGATTTTTTTTTTTTTGTAAGGTTGTGCTTTGAGTTTACAGTTGGTGGCTGGGAATGTGGATTTAAACTCACTTTAAAGTTTAAGAAGGCATGCGGTCGCCACATTGCACCCACTGCAGGTGACATTAACCTGTCTTTTTAGAGTTTTTCTTTTCTTTCTTTTTCTTTGTTTGGATAAAATGGAGAAAAAAAAAATTCAAATGAGTCCAGCTTCATAAATACCACTGCACAGGCGCGGAGTCCTGCTGCATCACGTCTGAACAAAAATATCAAACTTTGTGGGAGTTTCCTCTCAATCTCTTAAATCTCGGCAAAGCGAAAGTTGCTTGCGAGAAGCCCAGAACTCCTAATTGATCTTCCTGTGCTGTTTGAAAGGCTTTCTCCCTTTATGCATTTTAATCAAGTTCATATTTTCAGTGCAGAGCAATTCATTATGACTAACTCTTACTCGTGCATCATCTAGCTGTGATTTGTAATTGCATTTTGACTTTGGAGGATTGTCGGAGTTGGTATCCATTATAACACTGTGCATGGCATCCTTTAAGCAACCATTGTTTGTCTGAGCTATCCAGTTTTCTGATTATCACCTTGCTTTCCAGAAGGGTGGAAATTTGGCTCAGTCATGCCTGCAAAGCTTCGGTTTACGACTGTCTAGGATGCTGGGCCACGTTGTGCTGCGATGTGGGGAAAAAAAAAAAAGAGCACACATGGGAACTTACTTCTGAATTTCTGCATGCTGATTTTTCTTCCCCATGTTTCATCCTTTTCTTTCCTTTATTTTTGCTGTACCCACTTTGTAAATGGCCGCAACCAAATAGCCAATGAGTAATGGGTGTAAAGTTGTAACTGAAAGCTTCTGTGTGTTTTCCTGTGTGAATGAAGAGGAATACAGTACATTACTGTAGGTGCTGACTCAAACTTTCTGAGTTTGACCAGGAAGTCTGACTTGGGACACTTAATGCAAAATGTAACATATGTGAATAAAATATAAGCACACGTTGACGTGGTTTCCTTTGTTGTTTTTTGATTATTGTCATACGTCATCCAAACACTGCAGCAAAATTAAGAAACACAAATATTTCACCTACTTTTTTTTTTATACCAATTTAATCAAAGTAATATTATAAAGTCAACATCAGTACTGAGAAGAAACTCCATTAAACTTAAATTTGCATAAAAATAGATGTTATTGATTTTGGGCTTTTAATGCTTTGAGTTCTTATTTGAGTGCATTTACTGTACAAAACATATCTGCAATTACTTTTTAAACCAGGTCTTGATTTATTATAGACTTTCTCTATTGGCTCAAAGCCTATTCGCCTGAAAAGCTATTATCTATTGAGTATTAAAACATTTTCAAACTTTTTTCCATGTAGAAATCTAAAAATTGTGGTGTTTGTTTGTATTCAGCCCCATTACCTTGGTACCCTTAAATAAAATGAATTTGAAAAGAAAACCACTGCTGAAAGCAGGCCATAAAATTGCTTGTTTGCAGTTTACCACAACAAGCTGTTTAGAGGACACCGCAAACATGCCAGAAGGTTCTCTGATCAGATGAGACTGAAATCAAACTTTTGTAAGTTTGCAGAAAGCTGTGTGTGAATCATGCTGTGGGAATTCTCTCCAGCAGGAACAGGGAAGCTGGTCAGAGTTGATGGAGAGATGAACGGAGCTAAATGCAGGACAATCGTGGAAGAATGTCTTTTGGAAGATGCCGAACAGGACTTGGGCAGATTAAATTGAGTGTAAACAAACTGCTAAAGTAGATATGTAAAGTACAAAAAGCTTTTTTGCACTCGACTAACTCTTGACTGGCTGTTTTAATTGTGTTGCTGTCAGGAACTGCATGTAAAACGTGACCTCCAGGCAGTTCTGTTCATTGGAGCTGAAATCTGGACATCAACGTTAGATGAGAAAGTTCAAACTGGGCTGAAAAATTTAATTTCTATGCAGTGAAAAGTTGACATATTAAATAACCAGGTGGTTGATAAAATTTTGCTTTAACATCTAAAAATCAAAATGAAACGTGTGTATTTGCTCTTGGTGCTGCTGAATGCAAAGGAGTTCGAGTTGTCAGTAATCCATGCGAGGGAGTATTTGCAGTATAATTGGTTTGGAGTCCGAAAACAAGGGAGGCTCTGTGGATAATGACTATCCGTAGTACAAAGCCACTTTTCTCTTCCAATTAGGCAACAAGAAGGAAAAAAATCTCTGTGTGTGGTGGACGAATTCTTAGCCACAGTTGAACCCCTCAGAGTTTCTGTTCAGACTAAGCGATGTTGGTGTTACAAGCGGTCCTCCGACAAGCTTCTTTGGATATTCCTCCCATCGCTTCCCGTGCAGGTAGGCTCAGACTTACCACAGCACGAATAGGCTGTTGAAGGCTGTATAGAGCGATAGTGGTGATTCAGTTAAAACCACTTCCGGTCTGCAGGACAACATGCTCAGGTATCTGCAAAGTTAATAATTAAAAGCCATTACCAAGTAGGCAGAAAATCTCTTTCTATTTATTCCCACAGAGGTGCGCTGTGTAGGAAGCCTTTAAGCATAGAGTTAAACATCCATGGTGGTTTATGTTAAACTTGGCCCAGATATCAGGAGGTGAATGCAGAGGTCCTGCTGTGACTGACAGGCTCTCCTGTGTTGCAGATGTTACAGATGGAAAAACAGCGGAAGCAATGTCAAGGTAAGGATATGTTTTTCTTATCTTTCTTTTTTTAAATAAAGTTCTCCTGGGTGTGAAAAGGGTGTAAATGTGCTACATACTCATAATCAGGCGGTCTGCATGTTAAAATTTCAGTTAAAACATCCCTAATTTTCAAAATTATCTTGCTTCTTCTGGCTGTATTCCACCTTCAAGAAATACTTTAGGTATTTTGGAAAACTGATCCGAAAAGTAGCCGTGCAACTCAACAAGACAGCATCATCGACATTAGATATTTTAAATATTTTGTATGCATCAGAGTAGTTAAAACACAAGCATGTTTTAAATTAAGTCATGAAGGCATCAGATTAATTTGAGACTTGATTCTGACACACTGTGTGTTTGTTTACAATAATTTGGTTATTAAATAACTGGGTTGCCGTTTAACTGTCCTGTTTTTATTGATTTATAAAGTTTTTTGTACTTGGGTGAAATTTTCTAAAAACAAAAGTCTTTTGAAATAATAAAATAAAATAAAGCTTTTTATGATCTAAATGTATTTATAGGCTGTAATCATATATCTGAAAATTATATTTAAAATTTTGCAAAGCAGTAATGGATAAGCTCTTTCAGTTGGGGATATTCATTTATGTTTCATTAAAAAAAACGGGTTCACATAACCAGTAAAATTATAGCAATGTAGTAGGGGGAAAGAAAAGGCCTGGGTTAATAAATAATAATTTTTTAAAAATGAAAACATAAGCAATTATGGTAGTACAATACTTTGTACCATCTCTTATTCCCATTAGAACGACTCTCCATACCCTCCAGTATTTAAAAAATAAAAACAACTAAACTTTTATTTTTATGTCAGCTCAAGTCCATCTAAAAATCTACATTTTCTATTATTTCATTTTTATTTAAGTGTATTTTATTGTTTTATGGAATTTGATCTCATCAGTTTTTCTTTTTGTGGTTTTATAAAGTACTTAATTCTCTAATTTGTATAGAACTTTGGTGAAACTTCTTAACGTAAATATTAAAATTGACATTGACATTCATGTTGATTTTGCATTTTAGTAAATACAAAAATACCTTTCTGCCGTCTAAATATTTTATTTATGATATTACTTGGAACCTTAAACGATTACTGTAAGTATTAACATCGACTGTCATCAAGTTACATGCAGTTAGCTGTAAAAATATCAATACCCTCGACAGAAAGTAGTCTTTTAATGTTTTCTCTAACTTGAGGTAATATTAACGTTTTGGAGTGGCTCAGACTGACCTGAATCCAGAAGAATTTTTAGGGAGCTAAACATTAGGGTGATGGCAGGGAGGCCTTCCATCCTCAAAGATAAATCACAGTAATAAATTACAGTGGAAACATTGCCAGCAGCTCTAAGAAGTTTGATTTCTGTTTTGTCTATAAAGGATTTTTTGTTACTTATTGAATAGTTTCCTCTAACATGCTAATTTTGTTCAAATGTTGTTGTTGTTTTTTCAAATCCTCTTGTGCAGTAACACCTTTTGAAAAATACCTATCTCCTTTCCCATCAGTAAAAAATGTCCTTGACTAAAAGAAAAACAATTTAAAAATTTTCACTGCACTGTAAAATGTAAAAGTAAAGTGTACTCAAAAAGAAAAGTGACCTGAACTCATTCCAGCTTATTCTGTTGACTATACTAACTTAAACTTAGCAAAGACAACTTTCTACTGAGGCAAGTAATCAAACTCATCAGCAGCAAGTAACCCGAACTTGGAGTTATGAGTGAGCAAAACGCATCTGCATAACCAGCAAAAAACTCGGCATCATTCGGCAGCTCTCGTTGAACGCACATGCGCATTGGACACTGACGAGTGACGACGTGTTTGCAAGACACGCCAAACTGTCAACAATACGGCGGTTGCTGCAGCTACGTTTGGTCACGGTAAGTCCCACTGTTTTTTAGCAAACTTATATTCGTTATCTCGGCCATATAATTCATCCGCAAGTCCAGGTTTTGAGGTTAACTTTATGTGTAATGATTTAGCGATGCCTGGGACTAACGTTAGTCGAAAATATCATGTTTATTTAGTGGCAACAAGATGGAGCGGCAGAGCAAAAAAGCTGTCCGGGGCGCAAAACAAAAAAAGGAAAAGGGATAAGGATAAAGATGTTGGCGGGTTAAAAAAGCCGCTGTACTGTTATAGAAGGCTTATGATGAGTAGACTGCCATAGGTAGGACAGCTGTAAACTGTAGGAGAAGCAGCCATGATGAAGAAGTGTAGGGTCACCAGATTTGGGTTTCTGAAAAGGAGGACACTTCTTTTTGTTGGCGGGGGGATAGAATCGGCGGACACACATGCGCCAACGGGGGTGGGGGGTAGAACTAACGGTAGCAAGAAATCGGTAGCACATGTGTGTACATGTGCTGCCGATTTCTTTGCCATACAAAGAAACCTGGAATGGAGTAGTGGAACGGAGTGGCAATGTAATCACAATGCACTGTAAGCTATGTAATGTGTTTTGAGGCAGTTGACCAAAATCCTGGACGATTTTTAAATTCCCCCCGGACATTTTTTTAGGTCTGAAAAGTAGGACATGTCTGGGAAAAAGAGGACGTCTGGTCACCCTAAAGAAGTGTTATGTTGATATGTAATTGTGGTGTTGCTTCTATTGTTGTTAGGACTGCGACCCAGACGTGTCTCACACCCCCATTGGGATCCTGACCATCATTCCTGAGGACAGGCAGGCCTCCACTGACTCACTGCACCTCCAGTCTTCAAGTACTGCCATCATTTTGGAAGGAAGTCTTGTCATGAATGATCTTGGGAATCTTCCACATGCCATGTGCTTGCTCTTTGGACTTATTTATTCTCTGAATTTGGAGTACCCTCAACAACTGAAGTACACCTTTGACTTCATCCAAAGGGTGCTTCTGTCACTTGGACATAAATCCCTAAAAAAAAAATACAATCACTCAAAAATCTTCTGATGCAATGAGTGAATGTGATGTGACATTATGGATCAACGTTGATACCTTTACCCTTATTGGAAAAGTGATTTTTATTTCTTGTTTGATTCTTTTTTTGTTGGAGAGAGCATCATTGCATTTGCAGACTACTAAATGGTTTTATGTTAATGAGGAGAAACATTACTTCACTTCACTACTTCACTATTTACTTTATCAATGTTATGATAAATGTTGGGCTCTAGTATTGAGAATTTAGTTTCTGTTTCACACCAGTCAACTAAGACATTTAAGCAGGGATTCTCAAAGTTTTAAAAACTGAGGGCCATTTGAAGGATTCAATATTATATTGAAGGCTACCCTAGAAAAAAAATCATGTCATTTTTTTTTCCTAAAAAAAGTCTGTGGAAAACTTTGTTTCCAGGTTAGTGTGTATGTAACCACACTTGAGAACCTTGTATTTAAGGTAAACTTGTTTAATTATTAAACATTTTTTCCCATTCAAACTGTTGTCTGTTGGCTCTTCGTTCCAATAACTTAACACTTTTGGTTCATCTTACTTGAACATATCAAGGCAATCGGTTTCCTGATATTTTGCAAGTAATGTGAACTCTTAAACGTGTAAGCATAACTTATTTTTATGAGTACTGGTTAATTGACATAACTCACAATTTGAAGTAGTCATAATTGACATTTTATAGTCAACTTTACTAATGATTTTGAGTTAACGGCACTCAAGTTTACTGCCATTGCGTGAGTTGTCTGAATGAATATTTTACAGTTAACCCAATTAATGATTTTGAGTTAACGGCACTCAGGTTTACTGCCTTTATCTGAGTGGTCTAAACATAGTTATTTTTAGCTACTTTACTTGAAGATTTTGAGGCAATCGGTTTCCTAACTTTTTTTAAGTAAAGTGAACTTATTACTTTTTACAGTGTGGGCTATAAATAATTTGGGGCTTAACCATATATATAACAAATCTGCTATTTACATGTCTGCCTTGAAATTCTTACACACACAAAAGGTCTAACTTGTTTTTTGAACAGTCAGTGACTGCGTAATGCGCAGTTATTATGCTGAGTCACAGCACAAAGAGGCAGCTGAGGTGTTTGTGATGACAGAGATTGATCCTGATGAGGGTTGCTTTGTTTTGCTAATTGTGTTTTCTGTATCTTGTGTTGTTCTGCTCCTGCAGGCTAATTAATCCTGCAGGTTAACTGCTTAAATTTGAAAAAACAATAACAATGACAAAAAAAAAAAGTAGCTGGGTCCATCTGTCATCTTCTGATGGGGCTATTGGTCATCCGGGGTGAAAACAAGGGCACCGTGCTTTAGGTCTCGCTTGGTGGAGGTTTACTGCAAAGCCTCCTCATATCCCCTTAAAAGGATTATAGTGTTTTCTCTCTCTCACTCTCTGCAGACCTACCAAAGGGTTTATTTACCAACTGCAGCTCCCAAGAGGCTTTATCACAGAAAGTAGAATTGTGTGTTTGATAGGAGCAGAAAATGGGATTACTTACTTTCAGTTTGCTTCGTTTTTTTGTGATAAAGATGTTGTGCAGCTTGTCGCACTATCAGTCATCACAGTACTAAAGCTTTTGTTGAAAAAAAAAAATCTCAGAGGAGAATGAAGGGTATTCATTACAAAAATGACACACCTGTTGTTTTAGTGTTTTGTTTTCTTAAAGCTTTCTGTGACTTGACTTTGATTAGCTCATTTATTTATTTCAAATAGTCACGTGTCTGGAGACAAAAAGTAACCTGAGCTCCTGGCCCAGTGAGGACCAGTAGGTATCTTGTTCCTAAGCTGCTCTTCAGTCCTCTATCCCTCTAAGCAGCATTGTTTGGTGGGCCACATTTTGTCATTCATACCACCTATTAAAATCGAACAAATGGATTTCTGTAGCAATCTTCATACATTTCATGTACATAGTTTTTAACCAGTACCTCTGAGTAGAAATTACATTGATTTGCATGTTACAAATCAATTTTGAAAGTCTACATGCTTAACAAAGTTACTTAAATGAGTTAAATAACTAACTTTATTTCATTTTAAGTTAATCAAGCTAATGAAATTATAACTACTCTGTTTTATATTGACTCAAACCTTAGAATCAACAAGAATAATTGATAAATTTATATTATTAAATTATTCAAATGAAAGTGCAACATGCGTTCTCAGCAGACAATCCAGAAATAACAGGAGAACAGCATGTAGTAAACCTTTGGTAAGTAGTCTTTCTAAATATATTTAAAACTTACAAGATGAGATGATAAATACCAAACATGCTAGTCAGGATTGACTGCTTTCATAAAGTCATTGGGTTTGTCCTCCTCCCATGTAAATAAGAATTAAATCTTAAGAATTATCTAAATAGAAATGAATTTTTGTCCTATTTGAACAAGTTGGCATATGAGCTAAAAATGGGCTGCTTATTTTATCTTTATAAAGGTTTAAATATGTATCACTTTCTTTAGCCTCTGCAAATTTGCAAACTTGTGGCTAAGCTTAAATGGTTATGTAGTTATTATCTTCATGTTTAAAGGGTCAGTTTCAAATATGCTGACAAAATAACGTTTGAAGTTGTCTTAAAGTAGAGAACAGTGTGCGGTTAGAGGAGACAGGCTGCGGTCACATGATTTAGGAACTGTCACAGACTTCCTGGTTACCTGCCTGCAACATGAGATGCTTCATATCAGCCACCATTATGACTGGCTACATCTGCCACATGACTATTTAGAGCCATCTGGGTATCAGGTTTCAGATGACTGGTAAATTATTAATCCCTGGAGATTGGCTAAATTAGTCTGGCGCATTTCGATGTGAGGTAGCGGCAAACACTTTCAAAGAAGCAGGTATGTTTGGTTCTTGACTTTTTGATCTGAGCCTTTTATTTATCTTGAATCATCAGTAATTAGTGATTAATGAAAACATCTATGAAGTGAACTTATTACAGATGGTATCTGTGTGACTGCTGCAGTGTATAGTTGCGAAGTAATTTATTTGCACCCAGATTAGCAGAGCTCCTCTGTTTTGTGCCAACCTAAAATAAAGTTTAGTTAAACTTTCTTACAGAGTAAAGTACTGTATAATTACAACAACACATAATGATATTCTAGTAAAAATGTAAACAAACAAGTTAGTATTAATAATTAACAGCCATGGGATAATAGTCGCCCTTATGTTCTGCATTAAACTGGAGTAATATGGTTATATAAAGTTTAAAGTGTATGTGAATCTACTGTATTCTGCTGCAGATTGTTAGAGACTAACAGGCTAGAGGTTTAAGAACAGGTGACTGTTTTGTGTCCTATGTGGGGTTTAGGTTACAAAACAAGAGCAGTGATAAATGTTTGATCCTGTTGTGAGTTATGCTTTACTCTGAAACCAGCTAACGCTGTCTGACTCTCTCCAGGACCTGAAACATGTTGAAACAGCTTGCCTATGTTCCTTTTTACAGTTTTTGTTAAATTGGAACAATGTTCCTGTGTTCTCCTGTAACTTCATGTGGCATACTTGCTGAGAGGTAGCTAGTTTTTGTAATTAAACTTACTGGTTATTTGGTACTTTTTCTTTAATAAAATTTGATGTAAAACATGTGGTAACTGAACGTGTAAACTTCCCTCACATGACTTTTGCACAAAGGACACACTGAAAGGCATAAGATGTGCTGCATATTTGAGAGTGTCTGCTCAACACGCATCTGAAATTCATTGTGTTCTGATTTATAAACCTGTCCCCGTGTGACAGGGTTAAGCATAATTTTTCACATCAATTTTCCAGATCGCCTAAAATAAAAGACTTCCCCTTCAGTCCCTCAGGGACACACAACCTCTGTGATGCATTAACAGGTTTGTGATGAGAAGAGCAGACACTGAATTGAAAATAAACATCCCTCTCCATCAGGTTTATCTGCGAAACGTGTCATTTTGTTAAAAAGTGGGTGCTTGCTTCCCAGCAAGGAAGAAATGGGGTTGTTATCTTTTGTGTTATTTTATTTTCCATGCTTTCATGTCACTTACTGTTTGTGCATGGTGTTTTTAGTCACAAGAAAATCCTATTTTAAATATAAGAAGCACCTTGATTGTTTCATGAAGCTGCTTGTTCAAAGGTGTGACGAAAGTTTGCTGCTTCAGGTCTGGTAATCTCTGACCAATCCAATTGATCTCCAGCAGATTGCGCTTCTTAGTGTGCACAGCAAGGTCTCAGTGGAGACGGCTAATTCAGTGACTGTGGGAAACGCCACTTGTTGCCCAAGGAAGCATTAGCTGTTGCTATCGGTGTTGCTGTATTATGATCACTAGAGACTCTTCACTGGTAACTTTACTCAGTGCCGATGAGTCAGAAGAACATAACACTTGCCATGTAAGTATAGACTGTGTTTTTACATTTAAATATTTTTGTTTTAAGATTATAATGTGGCACCTTTGTGGTTATTTATCTCTCAGGAAACCGCTGGGATGATGGTGTCTGTGCTTCAGTGTTCATAGATTTTATCTGCTTTTCTTTCTTGCTGATGTGTTTTGTTCTCATGCTGCAGCAGTGGGACCTCAGTCTATCTCAACCAGCTTTCTGTTCCCTGTGCAAAGCATTAAGCATTAGAAATGGGATTAACATTTTCCTTGGTTTATGTGAATCGTACAATCACAACATTTTGACAGGATTTATGAAAACACTGCTGATCCTGGCTCTGGTTTGATCCACAGGAGATCTTTTTATGGACTGTACCCCTACAAGTCCAGCATGATTGGACTGGAGAACCTGGGCGATCCCTCGGCCGACTGGGACATAGTGGAAACCATCGGGAAAGGGACGTACGGCAAAGTCTACAAAGTGACCAACAAAAAGGACGGGAGCCAGGCGGCAGTGAAAGTGCTGGACCCGATCAACGTGAGTCCAATCAAAGCTTGTTAATTACTCAGGCTGCTCTGGTTACCTGAGTGAAGTCGACCCCACCACCTTCTTCAAATTAAACGAAACTGGTGCAAATTTCCATTTGTGCTGCTATCATTTTATTTTATTTTTTTAGATTTAACTTTTTATTTGGAAAGACAAGTTACAATTACATTGTACAGTTCAACTTCCAACACAGTGGAAGTGTAAGAAGGAGTAACATAAGCCCATCCAGGATTTTTTTTTTCTTTTTAATTAAACAAACATCCATAACAGGAGAGTGAGTGGGGGGGTTCTGCTATCATTTTAAAGATATTAATAAATGTTTCCAGAGGTCATCAGAGGTCAACCAGGCCCCTCACACAGAAATGTTTCACACAAATTTCATCTAATTTGAAGAAGGTGTTTGGCCCGTCTGCTCTCAGGTGTTTCCTAATGTGGCTGATTAAGATGGTTTGTTACTTTAAGTGTTCCCCAATGTTGGTCTTTTGAGGCTTTGCGTGTTTCTGATGATTGTCTGGTTTAATAAACTTGTTTCAAATGACTAATTACCTCGTCTGGTGATGAAGAGCAATGAGCCCAGATATCCACAGCTTGGCAGCGCTTCTAGAAACCAGCAGCTACATAAAAAGGTTCATACCTGTTCATTTTTAATGAGCATGTGCAAAGTTGTTGTCTCTGTTTGGCAGCATAATGATGACCACTGGAAAATATTTGGTGGAGTTAGAACCCAAACTACAGCTGGTACTTCATTATACAAATTCATCCTTTATTTTTCAGATGTTATATAACATAATCCATAACTGTAAAATTGTTGCACATCTTTCTTATAGTGCCTATTTGCCAGGTGATTATTGTGCTTTTCTTAAAACAGCTCAATATACACATGCACAGCTGAGGACTTCTGGTCCCATTTCATTGTTTTTTCTGCTCACAATCTGCATATATGTTTTATGATTCAAGCTGTTCTTATATCATCACAGCATTACTGTGATGATATGATGAAAATCATTTAATAGATTTTGTAGGTTTAGCACCACGAGGTAATGGAAAGACATCTTAGACATAATCATTTCAGCCTATGATTAGTTTAGCTGCTTTAATGAGGCCTGTTTCATGTCTATTAGTTGTTTTGTACATTTTTGTCTCTTTGAGCTCTCTGTTATGTTAATGAGGGTTCGTGTGTTGTCATGATGATTCACGTCTGACTGAAAGCTTTATTTATTCTCAACTAATACATTTGTTGTTCTTTATAACTGTGACTTCCTGAAGCATTCAAGCTCCTCAAACAGAGTAGGTTGCAAGTCTTGTCCTTTTTATCCCCGTCTCCACTAGTAAGATTAGTACAGTGTTAACAGTTAGCCTCTGGTCATTTTTCTGTTTGACGAGGATGCTGTAGACCCTGCATCGGCCACCCTTGTTCTGAGACCTGCCTGTGTTTGTGTCCACCATCCTGGCAGCCTGATCCACCACGATGCTCCCCTCAAGAAGATAGAGCTTCCTCCTGTCCCATCGCTCTCCCTGATTAGACCGCTGACACCATCACTCAGATATCCAGCAGGAGAAATTCTGCCTCTGTGGTTGTGGATCTTCCCCCCTCCCCCTCTAAGATTTACTTTGATAGAAAAGCGGAGCCAGCAGTAGTTCATCCTGTCCGTGTGTTACTATTACACAGCCCGATTCTAATCATAGCTACCTGCTGTTGCTCTGTAGCTAAAAATAAGCAGTCACACACCTATAAAGCATTTCTCTGTTAATCTATATTGCTGTATACTTTGCAAGGCTGTATTAGTAGTTTGCTTGTTTGCTTCTTTAAGGATGTAGATGAGGAGATTGAAGCAGAATACAACATCTTGAGGTCTTTGTCGAACCATCCTAATGTGGTGAAGTTTTACGGCATGTTTTACAAGTCAGACAACTTATCTGGGGGACAACTCTGGCTGGTACTGGAGGTGAGCGCTTCCTCGTGCATCTTTATTGAATTTATTTCAGATTTTCAAGTGTAATGTTAAACCCCAACTGGCGCAACTATTTTATTTTATTTTATTTTATTTGTGGCGAATGTGAACAATGTCTTTATGCTGTAATTTTACCCTCAGTCTGTGTTCAGTAGTCAAAAAACAATCCAGCTTCTTATTCATCTAATAACATAAACAATGTGATCTTCATCAAATCCAGAAGGTAATTTTATTTTATTTTTTACATTTCAAAGATAAAAATAAACTCTTCAGCATTCATGTGTGATTTAAAAGTGGCAACATCATAATGACATCACTTAATCTCTCACCACTCTATGCAGGCTCTTTGTCTGCGATAATAAATATTCACTCACCCCAGCATTCTGAATGCTTCAACTGGCTCCAGCTGGGGAACACCTGACCTAATTTATGATTGATGCATTGAATTTTCTTCCATATATACTCAGATAATATTGAAAGAATGAAAAATAATAGAACAAGACAGAGATGGGACACCAAAAGTGACTTTCCTGTCCTTAAACTCTACACTCTTTATCCCAATACACATGCAATATACAAAATGTAGCGTACTTCTGTGATTTGATCACAAAATGTGCTTGATTTAGTCAGAATTAAATCCTAATAACATAAGTTGTTTGATATAACAACATACACAGCGAGATAGAAAGTAGTGCATCGGCAGCCGAAGTATTTGGAAATACTCTCCAGGCTTTGACAGCACTTCTTAAAAAGCCCGACGCTATTGTGCTGACATGTGAGGCTGAGCTTCTTTCTCCAGCTCAGATGTGTGGCCTACCCCTCCCCATGAATCATAATTTAAGGCAGTGAGTGATGGACGAGTCACTGGTGTTTCTCTGTCTCCCTTACAGCTGTGCAACGGCGGCTCCGTCACAGAACTCATCAAAAGCCTGATCATGCGCGCCCAGTGTCTGCAGGAGCCCGTCATCTCATACATCTTGTACAGTGCCCTCTCGGTAAGCTGGCAGCTGATTTTAAATAGCAACTAAAATGCAAGGATATTAAATTTCAGGGCCTACCAAAACATTTGCACCCTTTGACACTTTCTGCTTTGTTCACCACCACAAAATTCAACATATTTTATTGGGATTTCATGTGATAGACCGACAAATAAATTGTGCTTAATTATAAAGTGGAAGAAAAAACATACACGGTTTTTTATTTGTCTTAGTAATTAAAATCTGAGACTTTTGGATGAATCTCTGGTCCAGTGCTCCTAAAATTAAATGGATAAATTACATCCTCAGTAAGGCGGACTCTGCAGAGTCCAGCTAATGACCCGATTACTTCACACTGGTGGGTCAAAGCAGCAGTACTACTAACTGTTTCAGGACCATGCTCCTGAAGGACTTTAGTTTCCTGATCTAAACCCTCCATTGTTGCTGTGATTGTGTGTTTAGAGGTGTTGTCCTGCTTGAAGATGAACTTTCACCTCTCTGTAAAGTGTTTGGCAACCTCAACAGGTTTTCATCCAGGAACTACTTCTATCCGTCTTAACATCCAGTCTCAGCAGCTTCTCTGGCCATACTGAAGAAAATCCCCATAGCATGATTCTGCCGCCACCATGTTTTACTGAGGGGATAGTGTATTCAGAGTGATATTTAGTTTCTGTGTCCACTAGATGGCTTGTGGTAAATTGCAAGTGGGTTTTCTTACTGCTTTTGTTTCAACACTTTTCAATGAAAGCAAGACTTTTTGCTAGATAAAAATATACAGCTGGACTCTATTTACAAATGATGAATAAAATCAGAGTAAAAGGAGCTAAATCCAGGCCCATTTTTATTTTCATTTTTAAATACAATAAACTATATACATTTTCTGCTCGTCACAATAAAATGCTGTTTTATCAAAAATCACAATAACATTAACTGAAGTTTGTGGACGAAATGCGAAAACAAAATTCTTGAAGTCTACACTTGTCTTTGCCTAATTTCAATATTAATTTCATTTTTTTAACACATTTTGTATTTTTGGTTCCCAACTTTAAAGGGACTGCAGCATTTGCACAACAACCGGATAATCCATCGTGACGTCAAAGGAAACAACATTCTCCTCACAACTGAAGGGGGAGTCAAACTGGTTGACTTTGGTAATTATCTCTCCAAAAAGAATCGCTTAGAGATATTAATATCTATTTTTAAAGTTATTTTTTAAGTATGACTGATCTTTTGGCAGTACAACTTTGATTGTGAAGAATGAACACAAACGCGGGGTAAATCATATGAGGTGCTCCACACTCTTTAGTCCCCCGCTCACCATAACATCTTTTCATTTCATGGAGCGTATCCTGAACCCGGGGCTATTATTGCTCGTTTAAATTGCATTATTTGATGCTTTGCATATTAAGAGAAAGCTGCTATGGCAAATGACTTTGAGTTGCCCCCAGGCGTGTTTATGTCCCCCGTGTCATGGAGATGAAGTGAACTCATGCTGATAAAAATCTGTCCTACATAATTTGAAATGATTATGGCCTATTATTATTACTGCTTGGCAGTTTGCCACAGCAGATTGTACACAAGGATTTATTGATCAATTCTAACATTTTGCACCTGTTATAAATCTGACTGTGGGTTTTAGGGCCTTTTATGCAGCAGAAGGTGAATTTCATTGTCTTCTTCTGCAGGTGTTTCCGCTCAACTGACCAGTGCACGACTGCGGAGGAACACATCGGTCGGGACACCATTTTGGATGGCTCCTGAGGTTAGGCATGTTCATCTATATAAAAAAACCCAACCCACATGCTTTAGTGCCTGATCAGTGGAGTCCTTATGCGTTACACAGAGTGCCTCAGTTATGTTAGTGAGCCTCCCTCCTCTGTGTCATTGTGTATTCCCCTCCTGTTCTCCGCCACGGGTGCAGCTCTTGAGGTTGCCTCAAGGTTAATAGCCGGGAGTCTGAGAGCCCCTCGGCTTACTCCTTGGCAGAAATGAGGTGCGGTGATTGGGCCGGTCGGGCTGGGACCTCAGGGGCAATTAGAATAAACTCAGCTGGAAAATGTAATGTCACTTATAATTATTGACTGTGGGAAAGCGGAGCTCACACCGACAGCTATTCTAAGCTGACCCAGCTTGAATTTGCTTTAAATAAAAAGGATTTTTAGCTTTAAGTCAGTGGGCCAGTTTCATTTTGATTTGACCCAGTTCTTAAGTAAAATCTGGCCTATTTTTTATTTTGCCATAAATTGAATTAGTCTTGCATCATTTTTAAATTTCCCTGCATGTTTTGGGGGGAAATGTAGATTTTGTTTTGGACTCAGATGTTGTTGTTACGTTGCCAGGTCATAGCCTGTGAGCAGCAGTACGACTCCTCGTACGACGCCCGCTGTGATGTGTGGTCTCTTGGCATCACAGCCATCGAGCTGGCAGACGGAGACCCCCCGCTGGCTGAGATGCATCCGGTGAAAGCGCTCTTCAAAATCCCTCGGTGAGTCCAGTAGAGGGCGCTCTTATCACACAGGTGGAGTGAAGCTTACACAAAGACCACAAATGTTGCCCTCCCCCCAAAGTGAGTGGAACAATGTTAAACATTAGAACTGTTAAACAGGAAAATCATAATATTCCTTCTTACAGCTGAACATGTCTTTAAAAAAAATAAAAATAATAATATGATTTGACATATGAATGTCCTCATTCTTATCTACAAAGTAGGCCTTGTTGTTCAATGATGAAATCAATGCCATAAAAAGTCCTTAAAGTAATTCCTATGATATATATTCTCTGGAAATATTTACTTCTAGGAATGGTTCATGCCTGACAAGGGGGGAGACTCATGTTTGACCTTCTCTTGACAGCACAATCGTGCAATTATCTCTTCGTTTGTGGAAGATGTGCCCCTCTGATTGCAATTTGCATTAGTGATTAGCTCCATTCACACCGAGACGGGGCTGTCAGCAACCCCCTTAACCCTCGCCAATCCTGCTCACAATATTATCTCCTACTCACCAACATGCAGGAGCACGCCTTGTGTGGCAGAAATCATGTGTGCGCTTCATCAGCGCCACATTTTACCCAGAAGGTAGACTGATTGTAGAATATAGTGCTGACTGATGGCTGGATAGGCTGGTTAAGTTCTCAAAAATACACATTGTGTTCCACTGCAATGCTTTTTAATTTTTCCTAATTTGATCCTTGCCATTTTGTTGCAAGCTGACCAGCGCCAATGAAAAATGTCTAGTTTAAGGATATCTACAATGCCACTGCTCCCCATGGGCAAGATGGTGAAGAAGATAAACATGTAGATTTTATACACTTTATTTTAAGAAATATGCTTTGGTTCATGATTGAGAGTTTCAGCAACACACTGAAGGAGAGTTTGGTGCGAATCAAAAAATTATAATGTGAAGATTCTCTTTATGTTTGGTATGGGGAAAATCTGTGATGTTTTGGGTAGAAGTCTGTTCCAAAAGCCCCAATAACTCTGTTTGGGTGCAAAGGATCCATCCATCCATTTTCTATACCTGCTTATCCTCGCATGGCCACCAGGGGGCTGGTGCCGTTTTCCAGCAGTCAGTAGGTGAGAGGTGAGGTTCACCCTGGACAGGTTGCCTGTCCATCACAGGTGATGCACAGGACAGGATTTGAACCTAGGGCCTTTTTGCTGTTACCATCTGCTCCACCATGCAGCCCGCATTAAGGACTATTTAGTAAAAACTTGTTGGACTCCAACTGAACCAACTGAAAAACCAGGTCTTTCAATGGAGAATGATCCAAAACATGTGGCCAAATCTGCACAGAAATGTTTAACAAAACACAAAGTTATCCTTCCTGCCTGGTAACCACAGTTCTCTGACCTAAACACTTGAGAAAACATGCAAGGTAAGGTGAGCTGATGAGAAGAGATCAGATTGGAGGGCCCAGAACAATAAACTTTTATCCCCGACCAAACAAATATGTTCAAATTAAAAGGTCTGCATTTTTAAATTAAGCCTTTTCATTCACACTGCTGTAATTCATCTGCATTTGTATATCTAATTCCAATTTATTCATTCAAAGTTTTACTGAAATGTTTGAAAAGATATGTTTCTTATACAGCCACTCCTCCCCTCTCTGTTCGAGTTAAAGAATACACAGGCTGGCCTTTTCCTTTGAAATGTGACCTGAAGGGTTTAGTGGTTGTTAAATAAATCACAGTGTGTGTGTGGAGGCATGAAATGATTCTTTCACTATGACATTTATCTCAAATGTATTTCCCCCCAATGCTGCAGCGCCGCAGATGAATTCAGGAGGAAATGCTCGTATCACTCCTGAAGGAATTACTTTCTAAATAAGGAAATGTGTTTCACCTTTGGGTCTCCGGTGGCGGCGCCAGTGATTCATGATAAGATCTTAGAGATTCATCTTTTTACATGGCTTTGACGATCGTAGATCTTCTGATTTTTTTTTTTTTTTATGTGTATTTTCCCATTAAAGCATCACAAAGGCTTTCCAGAAGAGATTTGTCTTCTGTTGGATAGTCCTTGACGCATACATGTTTGCACTAAAACATGCAATAATTCAGATTTTTCACACATTAATGTACATATTAATGTGTTCCTCTGCTATGTGGTTAATCTTGTCTGTATCACTGGCTTTGCTGATTCTCTAAGACTCTCTAGGACAAAGAGCTGAAAACAACCCCAGCTGTATCGGCTCATATTTTGTCTCTGCTGCTGCAGGAACTGGAACTAGCCAAATAGACGTCCAGCCAATCATCATAGTAAAAGGAGCACAGCAGCATATTGTAGGGTCACCTATATTTTTTCTCTGATTGTAGTTGGAGCTGTTATCTGGCAAATTAAGCTGAACTCTTTAATAAATCACAGATATTTACACTTTTAAGGCAAAGTTAGATGTTTGTGATCTCTTTTTTTTTTAACTTTATTATTACTTTGTCTTTAGATTAATGAAAATATTTAGGTGTGCTGCAGTATGCATGATAGACCTACAATGTTCTCTGTGGCTATGAGTGAACGTAATGAAGCATGACAGAAGACAAAGCTGTAAAATCATCAACTGCAAAATTAATTAGCGACATCAAAGGTGTTCTTTGATATTTAGTATGCGGGAAAGGTTAATTGCTCGCGCTGGTTGCTCTCGGTGCTATAAAGCCTCAGAGTGTCCATGTAAAGTCAAACCAGAGGGTGTAAAATTTGTTGTAAAGGTTAGAGAGGCAGCAATGACAGACAAGGTTGTGATTGTTCATCCAGATCTTTGTCGACATTACACACACATTAAACACGGCCCGCATCCATCGGGGCAAAGACCAGAATGAGCGAGATGAAAGATGGAGTAAATGATGGCTTGTCAGGGGCAACAAGGCCTAATAAAATCCCAAAGCTTTGGGAGAGAGATTCATACTGGTCAGATGCAGAGAAACTGCTCTCCTAAAAATTATAACACAAAGTTATGGCCTAAGCAGCAGCAAATGGAGACGGCGATCAACAGTGTCTGAGAAGTTATTTTTAAAAAGTTAGTTCGACTCCATGGTAAAATCCTAAAATCCTTGTAGACGTTCAGTCAATGGTTTTACTGCACAACAAGACGACACTCAAAAAAAGACACATTTGACACAAAAAACAGAGACTGAAAGCAGAGATAGGGTGGGTCACTTTGTGGCAATGAAGAATATTGAAGAATCCTAAACATCCTTTTCACAAGACTGTAAAAGAACAGTCTCTTTGGTCAGAGGCATCTGCAGACCGCTGCAACACAGACCAGCGCAAGACATTCTTTCAGTAACATTCTTTTCTGTCTATAATGACTGAGCAGAGGTAGTGAGAGTTACTGCAACGTCTAATCTCCCATTAGGATTAATAAACTTTAAAGAAAGTGTGAAAAATAAACATGTAAAATTAGTCATGTGGAGAAAAAAAATGTAAAAGCATAAAAATAAAACTTTCTTCCACCACATTTGACTTTTCTGACTGAATGAATTCTCCAAGACATTGGCATAGCTTGAAAACCATATTCCTCTTTAAAAAGCTTAAGACAGTAGTTAGCAGGTCAGATTGGTATGAAACAGACTCATCATGCACTATAAAAAAAAAAGAAAAAAGAAAAAAAAAGCATCCCACCTTTAATTTTCAATTGGACTGCTTGCTGTCATGTCATGGACTTGATCTTTTTTCCCCAAAGAAAAGTTTAAATTCCTCTGTTTGGAGGAAATGTTCATCCTGACAAAATGACTTTATCATCACCAAACCAACTGGACTGCCTGATCTTCACAATTATTAGTTAGCATGCCCATCAAATTCAGATACTTCTAGTTCTAGAATAATTCATGTTAAGGCAACAAGACAATATCACGAATAACCACATAGTGATGATAAAATGACCTCAACGTGGGAAAGGCCAAAGGATCACCACACACATTGTCTTCTGTTGGTATCTGCATTAAATCTACTAAATCACTATAGCAGGTTAATAAGAGATTAACGTTTGACATCTCTGAGCATGCAGAAACATTCCTTTCTCTCCATCCACAAACTCAAAATCCCTTACCTCAAACAAAAGGCAAAAAATGTATTTCTGGATGATCACAGATGTAGTTTTCTCAGGTTTTGGTCAAAAATACTGCTGCTATGAACACGTTGCCCCATCGATTTTTCTTTAATGAAGTTGCTCGCCGTTCCTGTAACAGGAAGTCACACTTAAAAAAATGCTTTGATGGGCTTAAGTAACCTCACACCTTTTGTCTGAGCGATTTCCTTCCTGACAGGAGCTCACCAGTGGGTCATGATTAAGGGCTTTAATATCTCCACCTCTGATGCAGTCGTCTTACTGAAGCTCTTGGTGGCGTCACGGTGTGCAGCATGGGCGACGTAGCTGTCTGCGACATGATAAATGCAGCAGAACTCCTCAGTTGCTCATTCATGGATGCTCAAAGAAGTCCTGTGCAGAGGTGGTAGTGATGAATGAGCCAAAACTTTGGCTGGGTGGCCCAATCACTGAACAAGTCTTTATTTTGCACACATGTGCTCACTCTCTGTCAAACATTTTTTAAAACACAGCTGTGCTTCTTATTTTTTAAGAAATCAATGCTGTTTGCAGCAGTATTCTTTTTACATTACACAATTAAACACAATTTTTCTCCCTAGAGCAGTACCATCATCCAAAAGCATTCTACTGATTTATGAAGCTTTGACAAGGCATAAAGTTTCATGGCTATGGCTGTGGGGGGACATGATCTTACTAATTCAGAAATAATGCTCCACATCTGAGTGACTTCACAATCTATGATAAAGTGCTTGGGATTAATCTATTCTGATGCCTTTAATAAAAATATCTGCTGTAAAGATTATTGCACTGTCTTTGTTTTTTTTTTTTGTTTGTTTGTTTTGTTTTTTTACCTTAACTGCTGCATAACTTTCTGTACACATAAAAGGTCTGCGTGCTTCAAAGTGGCCAGTGAAGGTAGCACTGGTTTGTCAGTGGGATCAGAGACAATGTCTCTTTTGGGGAATTTACGCCTCAGATTTCTTCTGCAGATTTTTAAAATAAGCCAAGGTCAAGGCTTATTCTTTGGCCAGACAACAGTCACCGATTACCCGGACGATAGACTGAATATTTACTTTGGACCCAGGGTTACTGCATGATGCATTGCCTTAAAAAGATTCATTACCTTTCTCCGCCAGCGAAGAAATATGTCCTCTCTAATGCAGCTGCAGTCATGGAAAGAGGGCGACTTCCTTCAGGGCAGAGTTTTTGTTAAAGCATGATGCCACATAGACACACACAGTGAAACTTCTCCTTCTTCTCCTAGAGACTGACACGGCTTCAACAATAGTCAATATTTGTTGAATTAACTTTATAGCTTAAACAAAAGCTATGAATACTTGTATGTTAATAGAGATCTTTGAAATCAAAAAGAGATCAGCGCTAAACAAAAACTGTAAATGGATGTCATCCTAAAGAAAAATGATTGCTACTTCATTAAGAAGATTGTAAGATTGTAAGGATTGTAAGGAGTCCAGGACTGAAATTGCAGCCCCATATTTTATTGTACTGAATGGTACTCACCTGAATCTTAAAAAGATCTGAATGTATAACTTCATATTTATAGTAACATACTATAAAACGTAATTTTTTTTTTTATCTGTCTTTAGTCAGCTAGACATCACAGAAGTCCTACTTCATCCAAAAAACTTCTTTGGAAATTTAAACAGAATAGAATATATAAAAAATATGCATATCAAAAAAGATATTCAGAAACTGCGGTAGCCTAATTTTTTTTGTCTTTTTTCCCTGGTTTAGTTCCAGCTGTCGGAAGCTGTTGACGCCTCCCTGATTTTGCCTCAATCCACTCTGAGGAGCGTCTGACAGTGCTCGCGCTGCCTGGACCCACATTTGAATAAGCCATTTGTGTTTACAATGTGAGCCAGCGCTCACACACAAACACTCAAAGAAAAAAATATCAGGGTGAATTTGCGAAGCACAATGAGCGCACTTGACAGCGTTATCAGCAGTGCGCTGGTATGTTGACTTTATAATGTATAAGCAGTATAGCAGAAGATCAAGGCGAGAATGTTTCTTCAGGCTCATATTAGAGGTTGCATTGAGA
Organism: Gambusia affinis; assembly: GCF_019740435.1. Classification (NCBI taxonomy): domain Eukaryota; kingdom Metazoa; phylum Chordata; class Actinopteri; order Cyprinodontiformes; family Poeciliidae; genus Gambusia; species Gambusia affinis. The sequence continues at coordinate 15,076,647 of NC_057878.1, forward strand.
CAGTCAGTTTCCGGCTTTGATCTGCACTTTGGAAAGGATTGCCTGCCTGAATTCTTAAGAAAGACTTGACTAAGTGAACGCTGTGCAAAATGACAGATTTTGCACCCTTACATCCTTTCTTTGTATCCTCAAGAAAAAAAAAATAAATTAATTCAGACCATTGCTGTTCAAATTGCACCGCCCTAACTACCAACTTTTGAACCTGTGTTTTCCTCCAAACACTGCAGTGTTTTATGTGAGTATCGGGAACTAATTAGCGCAGTAGCAAGTGATTGTTCAGATGTTTCACTGTTTACCTGACAGTGACAAACGGCTCAGCCTCTAGCTGTCGGCTTTGACAGCTCGCTGTGAAGATGACTGTACTCAGGCTCTGTCCAGCCTTGGCTCTTCGTGCAGCCCGACTGCCTGTCATCCCGCGTACGTGAAAGGTGTTAGCATCATTACAGATGGCCTCTGTAAATGCTGCTGACAGAGGTATAACTATCTCCCATAACTTTCAGCTCTTGGTGGCAGATGCTCCCTGCCAGGCCCTAAGATGAACAGTTATCATTTGTCACTTTTTCTGTGGCTGCCACAGACCTGGATGCAGACCAGCCTGTGCTGCTCAAAGCAGAAACCCTCTGATGGTCACACATCGTCTGCCAAACATAGTCTGTCGAACTTGGAAAAAAAGGTTTTTTTGGGTCACAAAAAGATCCAAAGAATATCTTTGGGTCTCTTTCTAAAGGCATGATCTAGATTGCCTTTATATCATGCAAACTAAAGTCTGTTCTTCATATCTTTTTTGTAATTTTGTTGCAGAAATCCCTCACCCACACTTCGAAATCCTGACCAGTGGTGCAGAAGTTTCAGCCATTTCATCAGCCAGTAAGTCTCATTAAAGTTGAAATGAACTTAAATGTTTTCTGTAGGTCTGCATGTTTTAAAGGAGGACAAGGTTTTAGTTCCCTCTTCCATCACCAATAGAATCTCCCTACCAAGCAGGTTTTCACACCAATAAATGAATAAAGAAATATATTTAGTATACAAATAGATAGCTCACAATAGTTTTTTTTTTTTCATTTCCATGACTGAAATCAAGAAATTAATTCAGAACCTTGAAAGAAAAACAAAGCAAACAGGAAGAAAATGGGACTACAGCCAAGTGGTGCAGAGAAGTGGTGCATTTATATCGTCAGCATGAAAGATGCTGAAGATAGTGATAAAATGAGCTGGTTACCAGAATTGGGTGATAAATGATAACAAGACGCCACAAATTCAGCGCGATACAGTGAGGAAGCTGTTACTGAAGGAAGAAAAAACCCTTTCAGTGTTCCGTGTTACACACAATTAATATTATTTTGATCTCATTATCACCACTAGACTTGAGCTACAATGAATCATAATGCTAAAATAAATATTCAATTATTTAGTAAGGACAAATAATTTGGTAAGGACACACATTATAAGGAAAGAATGGCAGAATTATAGTTTGTTTGTTTTTCTGTACTAAAAAGTTAAACATGAAACAATTTCACTAAAAATATTAATGAGTATTATTATGTAAGATCTGGCAGGAATGCATACACAAACAGTGAAGAACCTGAATCTGGTATTTTATCACCAGATTATACCAACCCTCACTTCTTTTCTTTTCTTCTCTTTTGTTGACTTTCATCGGTGTAAATCTGCCTTAGAGGAACAAAGAGATTTACCTGAGTTATCTGTTCAATCTGAGGCCCAGATAACTTATCATTTGCTCCGCTGTGCAAAGCTAATAATGTCAGGCTTGGCTCATAGCGATTGCCTGGAATATACAACCTTAATATGTGACTCGGAGAGCACTGTTCGCCTGAGCCGTAATGAGAAAATAAAATTCAATTTGCCGACTTTGTATAGGCGAAATTTTTGCCTAACAGTATGTTTGTATGTAACAAAGAGCTAACCAAGACTTTTGAGGACTTGTTTGTTTTTTTTTTTTGATCAATCAGTCAATGGTTGATCTTTGTCACATTTCTCCTTCATGCATAAATTAGTAACCACTTGGTTTTTACATTTTTTTGCAGTGCAGTGACAGTGGCTTTAATTGATACTTTTTATTTTCGGGTTTGTAATTTGTATAATGGTTTCAACATTAAGCTCCTTAGACAAAGCCCACTAAAGATGAATGCAAAGAGGCTGGACAATGTTATCAGTTTTTGCAGGCTGCTTGTGAAGCCTTTGCAACCTTTGTAAGCCTGCATGCATATGTGTGTGAATGAGTGAGGGTGTGAGTGAGAGAGTGTGTTCACGGGCCAGCTGGGGAAATGAGAGGAGGGATTCTGGATAATAAATCCATCACCGGTGTCTCCACTTGGGCAGCCAAAGAGCTGACTGGGTTGACAAAGTGGCCTTCCGCTCAGCATCCTGGCAGCACAGCCTGGCTAATAGCAACAACCTCTGCTTAATGCCCTGACACTAATGAATCCATGGAATTAGCTTTCAGAGCTGAACGAACTGATAAAAGAAACAGAATTTCTGCTGCGATTAGCTGAAAGCAACTTGACTGGTGAGTTTTTCCCCCCCAATCTTTAGCTTTAGCTTAACAACTGAGCACAATCCAGTGGTGTTTTCTTAAAGGGGAGTTTTAAGTAAAATGTAATTTTTGAGCTTTACATTGCGATATAATCTTATTCTTATTGCTTTGATTCTCTCACGCATATCTGAGGAATCCTTGAATCTCCCATGGCAAACACTCAGGGTGCCTAAACGCTTGCTCTCAAAAAGCTCCTCCTCCGAGTCTCCTGCCGAGTTTCTGCCTCCTCCATGCGTTCTCCACTCAGCTCCACTAGCATTAGCAGCAATTAGAAAAACACCTGGTGTAAGTGTGCATCTGATGAGCTCGTCATACAAACTATTTCACAGTCCAGCGATCCTATTAGTGGTTATAAATGACCTATTGGAACGGGATTGTTGTGATGACAATGCTGAAGGTGGAGTATCAGAAAGGGCAGGAGATTCTTAAAGAGACAGGCCATTTTTAAGGCATCAAACGGCAAAGTCAAATTTCTTTTGTCATGTTTGATACATATAGCATTTTTATAACAGTTGAGTTTAACAGTTACTAGATTGCGCTATAAATGGCACAATGTCTGTAAAATACACAATACCATCCCTTTAAATCCTTTCTTGTCTTAAAGACCACCTTTAGATTATCTCAACTAATCAACATGTCTTAATTCTTAATAATTGTAATAATCTACATAGTAAGGAGGGTTTTTTTCTGAAGAATAGACTTTGTCTGAGCAGTGGATCTGTGACTTATTGTGTGTAAGGTTGCAGAAGGATTTGCTCACCAGAAACCACAGCTAATTATCATGAACATTCAGGGGAGCCATTCAGAGGGAGCTGTTGTTGAGTTGATCTTAAAGCAATCCCTGCATATCGGCATATGTTTTGTAGTGTCAGAAGACACATTAGAGGTAAAAATCACCATTTATTTGTTTTCTCTGTAACAGAAAACAGGTAATTTTTTATGTTATCTATTTCTTCCATACTTTTAAGATTGTCTGGTTTTGTGACTTTGAAATATGATCAAATTTACGCTTTTTTGAATGCAACTGCACCAAGTCTGATTTTCCTTCGTGTCACTCAGTCAAAAAAAAAAACATCAAGTGGTTTTCAGCGACTTTAAGGGGAGAACTTGTGTCTGCAACAATCTGAGAAAGTTGTGGGCAAAGGCAGATATTAAAAAGCTCTGTGTCTCCTTGGCAAACCGTTTGTCCAATCTGTCTGCTAATCTTAGGGAAACTCAGACTTGCTTGAGACTTCTTTCAGTTTCAACAATGTTCAGGTGATGCTGCTAAAGATTTATAAACACCTAAATAATTCCTTAGTTTCCTAATAACTGTGTGTGTTTTTCTGCTTCTAAGGTGTTTGATAAAGGACTTTGAGGCCCGTCCATCTGTGACCCACCTGCTGGAGCATCCCTTCATCAAGCAGGTCCATGGCAAGGATGTAGCTCTCAGCCAGCAGTTAGCAGATCTTATCAGAGAGCAGCAAGAAGTTGGGTGTAGAACCAGAACCAGGTAAGTCTTTATTAAAGTGTCTGTGCAGAAGAAATGGTAAAAAAATCTACACTGCCTCTGTTGGGTGTTGAGTTCTCTGTTTCAGCTTTAGGGGGATCAATTGAGTGCTGTTATCAAGTCTGACCAGTAGGGGGCAACCTCTCATCTTGTTATGTTCAGGCGCATTGAGACACAGCAATGGATATTACAGTTTGTGATTAAAGATAAGCTCACAGAGTATGACTAATTCAGAAAGAGTGATTGTGATGACTTATTTGAAATTAATAAAACCAATTCAGTTAAATCTATGTTCAACTATTTGTCTTGTCCATTCAATTAAGCCCCTGATTGGAGGAATAAATATTAGCTTTAAACCATACAGGATTTTGCAACAATAGCTAGTGAGCTAGTTATTGGTTCGCTGCCCTGCAGGATCCACATATGAATAGAAGAGATTCCATGAGGTTAAAGCTTCGCTCAGAGACTCACAGGGCAGTAAATGACAGCGCAAACTGTGACCATTTTACTGGAGGAATACTGACTCTGGCAGTGCTTAATCTTCATTATAAAAGAGTTTGCTGAAGCTGCCCTTGACTGAGAGTCCTGATGCCTTGCCAGCTCTGTTTACTCCCAAGAGCATGCAGAGTTGGTGCCTGAGCCTGATCCCGAATTCCTGTCCACAGTGAAAGTGGATAATGGGATTAGGAGCTTGTAGGGCGAGAACTGGGCTCGCCCGGTTTAGTCTCCCATGCCACTGATCGTCGAACAATGAAGCAGATAAGAATAAGAAAGACGTAGGGAACTTAAAAGTAGCTGCCGTAGGTGGAATAGTGTGGTTTACTTCAAAGCGGGAAAGAGTCAGACGCTGGAGGTCTCAAGTCCTCCTCCAACGGGACACGAGGACAAGGAGTCACTTCTTAGGGAGCACATGCCAAGAGTATTTCCCCACTGCTGCTTTTTCTGCTGCATTGAGACTGAAAAATTAAGACGGAGGCAGAGGAGGAAACGTTTACTAACCTGGAGCTAGAATATCTTCAGTCTTATGATTGATTATTTATTGTAATAGAATATAGATACAGCTGGTGAATTGAATATCAGAGGATATGTTGTGATTTTTATGTGTTCCTTCAGAATTTAATTTCATAACTCACAATCTACTGCTGTGCTGTGAAAGAGTTTCAGTTTTTTTTTTATGTTTTTGCTTCGTTTTTGATCTTACGTACTTGTTTAAGATGATTAAAATGATGTAATATCAGATAAAGAAACCTGAGTAAATGCAGAAAAGTAGTTATAAAATTATAACTTGGCAAGAAACAAAAGCTATTCAAACCAATTTGATCCTGTATGTGAAAAAATATTCCTTACAACCCATTGACAGCAACAAATGACATTTGCAAGAGTTTGCAAAAACACACATTTTTGCACAACTGTTTTAATTCAGACCAAAGTTCAAATTTATGGCTCCATCAAGTACAGCTTTTTGCATTCAGGATTTTGAGAAAATGAACATTCAAAAATCTTACAATGACATCTGAACTAGTTAAATTAAAAGGAAAAAAGATGGTTAACCCTCATGATGTCTTGTTTTGTCTAAAATGTGTTGAATACGGCTGCTAATGACTCCCAAAAACTAAAAAATAAAATCAGTTTGCAAAGTCACCAGCACTTGTTCTGGTAAGAAAACAGAATTTATTTTTGCAGTCATTTAATCTAACTACCCAGCTGCACTGGGTTTTGGAGAGTTTTTGGAGATAATAAATCAGAATCTAAAGTTTGGTTTGTGTCCTCTATATTTAACTTCAGAACATCGATCTTGGTGCTCCCAGCATTGAGACTGTTTCCAATATTTTCACAAGTGGTGGTTAACAAAGATGTCACAAACAAATTGAACACAGCACGCAGCAGGCAGACTGTTGTGCTTTGATGAACAGAGATGTTTTAATTAGCTTTCATATACCTTATCTGAAAACCTGCCCAAAATCTAGATGCTTTTAAAAGACGCTTATTCTTCAGGAACAAAGTCCTGCAGCCTGTTATCATTTTGGCTGTCCTGCTGATCAATCAGACGATTCTGAAGACTGTAAATATTCATCTGCATTAGAGTTATGCCAAATGATTCTGCATGTAGTGAGGACAAAGTACATACTGCCTTCTGTTTGTTTCTGTTTGATGAACATATTTTAATCAAACAGTAAGTGATTACAGACAGAATAGAATTTGATTTGCTTTTTCTGACTATTTGGATTTCAATTATTTAGTGAAATACAACTTTCAATGTCTATGTTTGAAATATCCTGTGCCATACGTGCCCCTTTTTTCATGTTACTTTGATTAAAACATCTTTTAACAAATGCCAGTCGTTTCTTTCCTTTTACAGTTTCTTTTTTTCACAAGTTTAGCCTTTTTTTCGTTTTCTTTTTTTGCTGTCTTGTTATTATGGCTCACTGCAGGTGGCTTTTGTTTCTTAATTAAATTAATCAAATTAAATTCTTTTGGTATGCATTTCTATCCTTCATTTTATAATTTATATTGACAGTGTTTTTTGGGACTTTTTTACCCTGAAACCACAAAAGACAACAGAGCCACACAAAGACTTGCAAATAGAGCTTTAAAAATGAATGAAAGAAGTCCATATTTAGGTTATGACTTGTTTTAAAGAACAGTGTAACTTTGTCAGCAGCTGTGTGTGTCTGATTGGGGCAGAAACAGAAAATTATGAACATGAAATCATGAGGCAGCTTCTTCCCCACAACACTTTGGCTTATTGGCTTGTTATCCAGCAACAAATGATCTACTGTGTGAAAATAAATCATGTGAGGCTGCAGCTGCGCAGATTCATCAGTGTGATGGATTCATTGTTGGTTTCCTTGTTTCTCTCCGGGAATCTGTTGACATCATAAAACACCTCTATCTTATGAATTTAATAGAAGAGCTTGATTGCTATTAGATTGCAGTTCCTGTGTATTCCTGCACTCTGAGAGGAATCTGAGCCACACCTCTGTTTCTCTCTTTCTCACATTCACTGGTGTCCCTGGAGGTTTTTATGGAGCCAGCTGGCTGCGTGTTGACCTCTGGCCTCATGGGACTTGTTGGAGAGTAATAGGTCAAAACACAGATGAAGAGCAATCACAGCTGGTTTTGCTGGGAGATGAGTCCCCTGGGGGAACTTTATAGAGCTTTACTCAGCCCTTCGATGTGACTGGGGCTCAAATTCAGCCATCAAACTACTTTTGGTGTCCTGTTGCAGCTTGTAACATATATTGTGTCCTTTATTTCAAACAGGCACAAGCGGATTAATACTCGTAAAACCCTGATAATTGAAAGCTGCCCTGATGACGATCTGGTAAACCTGGAATTTCTAGATGAGGTAAAGTTGCATTAAACTGGGATTAATCAATTCTGATCATTTTTATTTCTAATCCTGCTTGACTATTCCTTTTTCTTTTTAAAGGAGTTAATAATCAGTCATCTCCAGAAGCGGTACGATGAGCTTCAGGTCTACACTTATGTTGGCGACATCCTCATCGCTCTCAATCCTTTTCAGAATCTCAGCATCTATTCTCCTCAGGTTGGTGGAAAACCGTTTTCACATGTTCCCACAGATAAGTGTTTGAATCAAACAGGCAAAAAAAAAACAAACAAAAAAATAAAACAGTACTATGAGCTGATCATTTCACATTTTCACCATTTTGTGAATTTAGAGTTTTGGATGTTTTGTACTTGACTTTCCAAGATTGGAAAAGGAGGTGTGTCTCTCTGATCAGACGTTTATAACTTATCGTGTGTGTTCATTCTGAACAAACACTTGTTCTTACTTTAGTTCAGAAAGGTTTGAATTATTAATACATGTTCATAGTTCCCCACTTAGACATTTGAAGTTTCACAGCTTCAACATAAACAAGTTATTGTGAATGCATTATATTTTGTCTCAAATAAAGTTTAAATGTATAAAGATGTGATTCATCAATTAATTCATTGATTTCATGTGATTCATTATAATCTGACCAATCATTTACAAAAATCTGTTTATTAAGTTTATTTTATGTTTGAATTCCCAAACAACTGCCCATGTTCACATATTTTTATGTTTTTTAATTAGATTACAGAAAAATTTCCATATTTTGACTAAAAAGCATCACGTTTACGTTTTGTTTGTTTGTTTTGCGCCTGAAACTCTTATCGCACAAAACAGACTTGAAGTGAGCTGCTCTCACAAAAAAAAAAAATACATGAAGATAAATAAATCAGAATCAACACTTTAATGATCTCAAAAATTTTGTGCTATGGAGACGATGGAAACACAATTTGACAAGTAATTTGAAACTATTTTCTACAATCTGTCCTACTATCAGGGAAGCTGATCTGTCATGTCTGGCCCAAACTGGGATGAAAACCACAAAATTGGTTAATGTACATATATGTATATATGCAGACTTTGTGAAAATTTAATGTATATGATCTGCACCTTCTTATAAACTCTTTCTTTTTTCTTGCTTAGTTTTCTAAGCTGTATCATGGCGTAAAGAGAGGTGACAACCCTCCACACATCTTTGCCACAGCAGATGCAGCATACCAAGGAATGGTGACTTTCTGCAAAGACCAGGTCCTCTGGAGGAATATTACATATTGATATACAATAGTTACATTTTATGAAGTTCATCTGGATTTTTAGCTAAATATGTCTTTCTAGATAATAACAAATAGCTGTTTTTTTTTCTCCAACCCGTTGTGTATTTTTTTTTTCACTTTTTTTTGTATCCTCTTGTAAAGTTTAAACTTTGCTGATTTTCTATGACATATTTAAAAGCAGCTGGCCTACGTTGGTGGTGTGGACTGTAGTCTTGATAGTTAAGCCATAAAAAATGTCTAAGTTGTATATTGGTTGAAAATGTGTTTTTACTGTTCTTTTAGTGCATCATCATTAGTGGTGAAAGTGGAGCCGGGAAGACAGAAAGTGCTCATTTGATTGTTCAACATCTTACCTTCTTAGGAAAGGTATTTTCTCACATTATCAATATTTCTCATTGAACAGTGTTTACCAAGCAATCTGTTATTCGTTCAGGGAAAACTGAGAATGCGTCACGTGCGCTGGATGCTTCTCTTAGGCTAACAACCGGAGTCTGCGGGAGAAGATCCTGCAGGTCAACCCTCTGGTCGAAGCCTTCGGAAACGCCTGCACCGCGATCAATGATAACTCCAGCAGGTTTGGTAAATACCTGGAGATGAAGTTCACACCAACCGGAGCCGTCATCGGGGCGAAGATCTCTGAATATCTGCTGGAGAAATCGCGGGTTATCAAGCAAGCAGCGTGAGTGAAACCTTTAATTTGCTGCATATTTAAATTTGTGTTATGCTTCTAACAAATCTTTGTGCTTTATTCAGTGGCGAGAAGAACTTTCATATATTTTACTACATGTACGCCGGGCTTTACCACCAGGCCAAGCTGAAGATGTACAGGCTGCCAGACAGGACACCTCCGCGGTTTGTGCTGCAGTTTTATGTGCTGACACACTGAATTTATGCCTGGCCCTGACATGTTCCTTAAAAATAAAATCACAAGTGTGTGAACCTTTTTCCAAACCTGGCTTCAAAATAAAATGCTGTAAAACATTAGGTGCTAACCCCCTTTGAGATTTTTCAGTTTTTTCTCATTTGTCACACTAAAATGTTTTAGGTCATTAAGCACATTTTAATATCTGACAAAAAATATGATGGTAAACACTGGTTTATAACTTAAGAATGGGCCTTTTACTGTCTTACCCACAAGTTGAGTTGCTAACTACTTTTCTTACTAAATGTGCCATTTAAATTCTGATGAATGCTGCATAATGTTAGGAAAATGCATATTGCTATTGCTAAATATAATAATGATAATATCAGTCATGACTAATAAACGTTTCTTAGACTTTTTTCTTTCTTTTACTATTATCTTTAGCACTTCCACTATTAAAAGTGTACATGAAGTGTTAGAATTGCAGGTAGTGAAAGTCTAACTAATGTAACAAATAAAATACTAACATATAAAATTTACATGTTTTCCTCTGAAGATAAAATATTCGGTGTAATACTGACTTGCAAAACTCCATACATAGATATTGCAACAAGAGTTGTGACTATACATTTCTTGTATTTACTTATGTTATCTGTGTCTGATGTAATTTCTTTTACATTACATTACAATTTTGAGAGGAAAAAAAAAAAAAGAGAAGAAACCTGTAAAATCTTGACACCTGTTCTTAGATTTGTTTTTATTTTTGCATTTTATTGTTTCTCTTTTTGATAACATCATCAAACGCTGTCATGCGTAACTTTCCTTGTATTGAAACTTGACGTCTCCTCTCATAATCTCTTTCTCTGCAGGTACATTGACAGTCAGCAGAGCAAAGTGATGCAGGACATTGTCTCGAGGAAACAGTACAAGGAGCAATTTGATGCAATTCAGGAGTGTTTCAGAAATATCGGCTTCACAGAAGAAGTACTTTTGCACAACTAAAACACTTAAACGTGTGTTTTCCTTAAGTGCCACAATAACTGGGCTTTCTGTTGTGCTTTTCTTTTCACAGGAGGTGAACTCTGTCTACAGGATTCTGTCAGGCATTCTGAACACGGGCAACATTGAGTTTACTGCCATCACATCTCGTCACCACACAGATAAGAGTGACGTGCCTAACTCAGAGGCCTTAGAGAACGGTGAGACGCAGCAGCTCAGCTCTCTGTCTGTAACAGTGATCGCCCGTTTTCAACAAAACTATACGAAACTTGTTTAGATAAATGATTGTTTAGTCGGGCACTTTCTTTCTAAACTGTGTGATGGCCCATTGGAGCAACGTGTACCACAAAAAGCAAAAGAAAAAAAAATCAACTCCATTGTAGAAAACAGAACAACACAGTTGAAAGTTGAAACATTTCACAAACATATAGACTCCACCAAATTATGGATGCTACTTTGGTGATTATTTATTTCTTTGCTCCTTCTACATAAAATTTACAAAACTGATAAGTCTTAACTGATTACTATAAAGTGGATAAAGTTTTATTAGCAAAGAAAATGTGTTTAAGCGGTTTAATGGCACCTGCTTTTGGGCTTTAAAACAAAGTAATTTAGGAATAACAGAAAAAAAGATCTAGACGTTCTGCTTGCATGAAATAAAACAAACAGCTATCCGACCTGATAAGGAGATGACAGAACAAAAAATATCTCTCACTATATTGATTTTCCATATTCTGTAGAAGACAGAAGAGCTGTTTAGTCTTTTGCATCTCTTCTCTTTCTATATAAACAAAATAATTAATTTCTCCTTCAGGACAAAAGTACAAAAAACATCCCTCTGATAAAGGGAAAAAAAAATTGAAACAGAAAACAAAAAATAACAGTTTAGAAAAAACCTTACAAAATTACAAGTGTATTTATTTGTGCTTTTACTTTATCTTATATTAGATCAGATTATGATTATATAATATGATATGTTACATTATTTTATATATTTACTATACAGTATACTCTGGAGGGCTGAAAGAAGCAGGCATGACCACAAAGCTTTCGAACTGTTTTGATGAGTCTCTAACAAAAGAAAACAAAACAATGTAAACCGAGGGTTGAAGTCTATAACTGGGTTTCCGTCACCTATAAAAATGACTTGTATAAAGACGCCACACAACTCAGCGGTAGAGTTGGCGCACCATAAGTAACGGCTGCAATTGTCCGCAGTTCGATTCTCGTCACCTGGCCTTTGTAAAAAGTGCGTGTGTAACGATGTTTTAGTAAAAACTCATTTCACACAGACTTATCTGAATAAAAGCACAATTGGCTTCCCACGTTTGGATTCATCACCTCTAAACATACAGAACCAACTACTGTACAATCTTCTATTGTGCACACTTCCCTCAGCCTGTGTTGAAAATTATTTACATGCTTGTGTGAATATACAAATTTCATTATATATTGACAGATGCATGGGTTAATTGTAACCGCTTTTAGGGTTTTCCCCAGTATCGATCAAGTCTGAAACATTTTTTCCCGAAGCAGAATGTATATGGAGGTGAAATTTAAAAGACTTTCACTTTATGATGATCCTCCTGGAGCAAACCCTAGCCTTTCTGAATGGCATTGTGTGTTTTATTTAAAAGACAAATCTTAGATTGTGAAAATGATTGTTCAAATTACCTTTACTTTCAGCTGCGTCTCTGCTCAGCATCGGCTCCGAGGAGCTCCAGGAAGCGCTGACCTCTCAGTGCGTGGTCACGAGAGGTGAGACCATCATCCGCACAAACACCGTGGACAAAGCCGCCGACGTCCGAGACGCCATGTCCAAGGCCTTGTACGGACGCCTCTTCAGCTGGATCGTCAACCGCATCAACTCGTTGCTGCAGCCCGACGTGAAGATCTGGTGAGAGTGCGTGTAGATCTGTGAAGATGTCAACGCTGCCTTTGTTGATCGTCTTGGACGCCGGCGCAGAACCTATGCAAAGCCCTGATGACCTCTGTGGACGTCTGCAGAGGAGGATGCAAAGATGCAGAGGAGAATATCAATGGGCACGCACAAGACAAGCAAAAGAAGAGCAAAATAAAAAAAAGAAAAAAAAAAGAAGCTTTAATAAATTTTTGATACAGAGTTGTGTGCGGAGAAAATAATGTTCTGATGATTAAAAAGACTTCAGAGAGACTCCAAAGAGGCTCTTCATTGATCCAAAAGAATTCCTTTATAAATATGAGCATTGAGTGTCAAAGAGTCGTCTCGCAGAAATGAGGAGAAGCTGGAGTTCCTGTCTAAATTCAGCTCATCTTTTCTGATTCCTTATTGCCTTTAATAGCTGGGCAGAGCAGGCTTTTAAGGTGACCTTTACTTCATGTGGGGAATGACTGATTAAGAAGCGGGAGCATGAATATAATTTAAAAGATCATATAAAAACATCTTAACTCTTCGACTGTGCTGTAAAATAGTTTTGTTTGTGGAGACACTGAAAATACTCTGAGGTGTGAGACTGAAACAAAACCAGTCATAGAGCTTTTATAAAACCCGATGTTTGTGATTTCCTGCAGATCCAACTCTGTATATGGGTTGAACTTGGATTATCATTAAAGTTTTATCAATTATTACGGTTGCTGGGGGATTTGCTGCTTCCTCCAACACAGAAGAATAAGTTTGTTTGTCCCCCTTTTTTCCTTTGAAGTGCCGCAGAGAGCTGCATGAATGTGGGTATCCTGGACATCTTTGGATTCGAAAACTTCAAGAAGAACTCGTTTGAACAATTGTGCATCAACATTGCAAATGAGCAGATCCAGTTTTATTTCAACCAGCACATATTCGCCCTTGAACAGGTGAGTTTTTCTCCAGGAAACGGTCCTGTTAATACACTTTTCAAACGCATTTTAGCTTGAGATTCTCTTCTAATGCGTGGTGAATGAAGAGCCATTTAAACAAAATGCTGTTTTGAAAATAACTACTTGTATTTATTTATTTGTTTGTTCTCAACATGACATCTTGCTTATTTGTTAGCATACACTTGTGCGCTACGAAATTACTCTTAATTGACTTGATGAAGCTGTTTACTTTGAAGTGTGTCTAGGTTTTGTTTTGCTTGATGAATGAATAGACGTTAATCAAGAAGCCTTTTAATATAACGCCTTTAAGTAATATTAACGGCTGTTTCTCCAAGGTAAAGTGAAAGTTGTTGTTTTGCTTATTGACAAATGCCGACCTAAAGCTCAAACCACAGGATATAATTCACTGCTTCCAGTCTCTTGTCCTCTGCTCTGCTCAGTCATTATAGGATTTATCTAGCAGCACGATTAAAATGCTACTGTGTTTGTAAAAATATCCGTACCCCCCTGACTTCTGGATATTTTGATACAACCTGTGTTTATGAGAAAAACCAACACTAAGTAGTGCTTAGTTTAGAAATTAGGCAAATACAACAACCTGAACCTTGATTCTTACAGTTGGGGTAAGTTTCTACCAGCTTTGCACATCAGATGATTACATTTCTGATGTAATCATCTGATGTGTCTAAATAAACAAACTTGCTCAAACTGGAAGGTGTGTTACTGTGTGGATCAATTTTAAAGTCCTGCCCTGGAAGATGAAAGTCCTCTTACAGGTTTTCTTCCAGGACTTCCCATCGACTCTGACCAACTTCTCTGCTTCATCTGACAAAATAAATCCCCACAGCATGATGCTGCTGCCACAAGTTTTCATGTTTTGGAGATGCTCAATTTTTATCACTATAGGCTAGATTAGTGGAAAGCATTACTTATTCTGCTAACAGAATAACTAGTAGTCCGCCTGAACCGTGGATCTCTGCAGCTCCTCTACACCTGCCGCTTTTCAGATTAATTCTCTCTGTGCTCGTCTTATAATTTTAGGTAGATGGCCACATCTTGGTAGGTTTCGTAGTTGTAATGTACTCTTCCTTTAAATGTCTTTACAACTTCATCTCAGACGAGTCTGCTGTGCTTCTTGGTTTTCGCGATGCTGTTATTTTGTTCCATTTCGCAATTTTTGCACAGCTGTGGGTGTGTGTGCCACATAAAAATCCTACAAAATTGCACTGAAGTTTGTGGTTTTGACATAAAAAAAGATAGGAAAAAGTGGATAGGGTGTGAATACTTTTACATCAAAAGCTGCATATTCTGCTTTAAATGATGCTGTGATCATTGAAAATTAGGTCTTAAGCTTGTGAAAAAGTTTCTGCTGAGTTGTGGGGCTAATGTTCTGTACAAGAGGGATCTTTATTTGGTGTGCATGTCTTCCGTGCTGCTGTGCTCAAACTGATTATTCCAAGATGATGACTTAAACATGAGGAGGGTTTAGATCCATTGGTTCTACTTTATTAGTAAAATATATATTTAAAGGAACTTTTTGATCTGAAGTTAAATAGATGCCATAATAAGATATCACTGTGGGTTATTTGCACATTGAAATAAATTATGAATAAGTAAGTGGCTCTATTTGTTAGTTTGGAGCTCTTCTGTATTATGCATTCATTCTATTATGCTGTAAACTTCATCACGCAGCCAGATGCAGCTCTTTGGTTTAGTTGATTATGAGCTCTTTTCTGCCCCCCCTCCCCCCTCCCCTGGAAAAATACACACATCCACAAATCATATTTACCCCAGATTGTCTAATTGGGTCATTTAGAAAAACCATTAACTGGTTTATTCTATATTTTCTGATCCTAATTAGATGGAATACCAGAGCGAGGGAGTGGATGCCAGCCTGGTGGAGTATGAGGACAACAGGCCCATTCTGGACATGTTCCTGCAGAAGCCAATGGGGCTTTTATCCTTACTGGATGAGGAGAGTCGCTTCCCCCAGGCCACCGATCAGACCCTTGTGGGTAAGACAGTAAATAACTTGTGCCCCATTTACAGAGGTGCAGCATTAGTTTTTCAGGTTAGGTTAGTTTGGTTAGCTGTTAGTTCGTCATAAAAGCTTTTTAAATTTATTTGGGTTATCTTTGTCTGATAATAAAATTTGTTTGATGATCTGAAACACAAGTGTGACAAAAAGGCAGACAAATGAAACCTGTAGGGAGGAAAATACTTTTTCACAGCACTGTAGCTGCAGCTCATTATGCGTGTAAAACCTTTTAACACCCCGTTTTATTCTCTTTCTATGTCTTGCTCACAGATAAATTTGAAGACAATCTGCGGTGCAAATATTTTTGGATTCCTAAATGCATGGACCTTTGCTTCGGAATACAGCATTATGCTGGAAAGGTATCGCATGTTTGTTTGCATTTAATACCTGACTACCGTGTTTGCTAGATTTTGGAACACAAATTTAATAAAGCATACACAGGCTCTCACTTAGTTTCAATTGGATACCTGCATTTTTGAACAGCAAAGATTTGAAATGATACACTCAGATCATACTGGGCTCATGAGAATGAGATGAGGCCTTTTTATGTTTTTAATCTACTGCACTTTGGCTATCCTAGTGGTTTTTGAAATGTGCTATAGAAATAAAGTTGATTGATTGATTGCAATGTGGATTTAATCAAATTTGTAATTATTGTGTAAACAAGCAAACACTCCATGGTGTGAGTAGTTACTGTGAAATAGACCTGAGCTTTATACTTGTAGGCCTTTAGCAGTTTAGCAGTACCCGGTATGTTCTGGGAAAGGAACTCTTTAAGTTCCTTAAAGAGTTCTTGAAAGCACCAAGTAACTTTCAGGAAAGTAAACCATTTCCTGAACCATTTCCATATGATTTTGCTGTACCTTTATATGAACATTCCCTACTTTTTGTTTAAGAAATGTTACAGATTTATGCTATCAAACTATAGTAGTATTTCATATTTCATATTTCATATTCTTTTTGTTCACTTTGACTCAGAATATAGTGCATTGCATTAAGAAAATTGCTTGGTTCCCTAATATTTAAGGTTTTTGTTTGCATTTCTTGCGTTCTGCTCGACAGGTGATGTACAGCGTAAATGGATTTCTGGAAAAGAACCGGGACACTCTTCCTGCAGATATTGTTTTGGTGTTGAGAACATCGGAGAACAAACTCCTTCAGCAGCTGTTTTCCAGCCCTCTGACTAAAACAGGTACAATAAAGGAAAATTATGCCAATTTAACAAATATTTCAAGTATACATTGTTCTCATCATCACAATAGAAACGGAAACTTTTGAGACAGGCAGTTTATGTGATCGTGATACTGTATAAGTGCTGCTTCTATAAACGTTCAGGTAAGTGGGTTTCTTAAAGACGCGGCTTCCAGCCATCCACTGGTCCTCCTCCACTTCAAGCCTCTGCGCGCCGTTCTCGGATAAATCTGCACTCTCCATTATCTCTTGAGAGGCTCAGCTCTCTGCGCGGCGCTCTGTTTTTATTTTCACTAAGCTTTCCCTCTTGGTTTCCCACTGCTGAATGCTATCGCAAATTGTGGGTGCGGAGGGATATTTTATGATAAGGTTTCTAAATACCCGGGGGATGAGGAAACAGTATTTAGGGAACACAAAAGCAACTCGTCCCACCTCTTTTCTGTTTTTTAAATGAAGGTAGAGTAACGTGCTCGTCATTAGCCGGCGCCGAGGCCTCCTGGTCACTTGACTTAGCTGAAATGCTAATAGATGTCTTAAATTATCAGATTCCCTCTCCTTTATTTCAGCTAAGCCACATTATGTGATCCACATCCTATTTTAGGGAGGGGGGCTGTAAAGGCCTGCTTTCACTCCCAGCTGCATTAAGAGGGAGCTTCGATTCACAAAAGGCTCCCAAGCTGTGGAAATTTGTGACGTCTGTAAACTTCTATTGCAGCTTGTGCACAAGGGAGCCTTCAGCTATTTCCTCCTGCCGTTAACAGCTTCAGAGAAGTGCACACCATAAAAACAAATACATTGGACACATCCTTTCAGTAAACAGCAGCACTGAATAGAAGCTAAGATGTGCTGTAATGTTTACTGTAGGAGTCTCTTACACCTAAAAGCTTCTTTATTCTCTTATTGCTCTATGGTTTGGTCTGCTCTGCCATTCAGAGGAAAGAATCACGTTAATGTGCGTATTTATTGGAGAAATAAATTGTTTATGTGCATTTTTAACTTGCTAAAAGGCTTAAACAAAGCTCAGTGTGAGCAGTTAGTCTGTTTGTTAAGAGCTGGAGGTCTGGTCGCCTTACTGCAGTTTTTGATAGTGCAGATCATCTCTGAAGATAAAAGCTGGTCTGTCTTATCAGTCAGGAAAAGATGGAGCTCTGTTCAAAGTGAGATACAGCACAGCATATGAAAATTAGAAATCTATTCTTCAGGGTAGAATTTTAGGAGGGATTTAATTTACATCTCCCCTCAACGTTATAGATTCACTGTTATCTGTGAAATTACCATTATCTGAGAGGATCTGATGGAAATCGGTTTTTACACCAGGGTGGTTTGAGTCTCTGGGGTTCCTCACAGTATCACCACTAGGGGACACCCTCGTAGATCTGCAGCCTCTCCAACTGAAGTTGAAATATCTGTCCAAGGAAGTTCAAGAACACACATATGTACCTGAAGGACGAATTCATCCCAGCTCATATTCCCTTACTTTGTATTTTCTCAATCCTAATACAGTACAAGCATGTTTTTCTCGGTCTCTTTTACATGCCCACTTTGAAAATTTGATAGTCCTAGTGTAATGTTTGTCCTCGGTGAGCAGTAGGGAGGCAGGAAAACCCCAGAAAGTAAAACTCTCCCAGGCTGTGAATAGCGAGGCCATTTGAGCCCCCGGAGAAAGCGGGTCCGTGAGGCCTGGACATGTGGTGGTGTTTTGTCAGAGGAAATGGGATGTATTTGCATGGACAAATTCCTGAGAGCCAGGGTCTTTCCCAGACTGAGGGAGGGGGATCAGAGTGTTTGAATTGGCGCAGCTAAGACAGGCCTACCAGGGCCTGGGCAGCCTTTAGTGGTTCTGTGTGTGTGTGTATGTCAGAGAGTGTGTGTGTTGCCTCAGGGCTGCCTGGGCCTGCTGATTGTCCACACTGCACCTCAACACTGCCAGCCCTTTGTTCCAGCACAAAAAGTGTTGTGATGTAAAGTGACTGCATTTATTTTTACTATTGATGTGCTCTTTTTGTCCTCGTAAAGTAGGAATGACTGCGCCCACCCCACAATTTATGAATGGTGAATATTTTGAGGAGTAGTGCAGGTGGAGACTTTGCAGAAATTACAACACATTTGTAATCCTTAACAGCAGTATTCCCTGTGTTTACTTCAAATAATGTAGGAGTCGGTGCAGTTCGGTGCAACATTTTTCTCTGTTTCCACTGTAAAAGTGGCACATAGCCTACAGCTGACCTGTAATACACACTTCCTGGGCATCAGTGATAGGTTCATAGGATAAGGGCATGGTATGGTTAGGGTGATGCACTGCATCAACAAACAGTCCATTGATTGGGGGACAGAAAAATGTCACTGCTTGCAACAAACAGGAGACATACTAGGAGTGCACCACGTTTGTTTTCACACTACTATGACGCCCATCTAGGCGTTTGGGTTTAACACTCTTCTGAACACTGCAGACGATGAAATAGTGAACCTTCCTCAGTGTGCGTACGGCATTGTTGCTTGTGATTTTGAAAAGTGACACTAAGCAATTCAACAAAGCAAAACAGAAGGTTTTCTGTGAAGCAAAGTCAAGTACATAGGTGAGTTTAAATGATGTAAACACGTGTTTGGAACAACTATTGTAAGCGATTAGCACTGCTAGCACAGTTAGCATACCTAAATGTAATAACAGTGTCTGGCTACTTTTCTACATTTTTTATATTCCTACCGTATGTTAGAAATTTCCAACATTTTTAAATTAACTATATTGTCCAGCAGGTAGCTTTTGAAATCCCAGAAGGATCAAATTTGAGCAACTTCTTGTTGTCCTCTTATCTAGTTAGCCTTGCTGTTAGATATATATAGATAGATATAGACAGATATATGTCTTGTATTTTTTCCTTTCTCAACACTATACCATCTTAAGAGAAGACAGAGTTGGCCAACAGACTGTTTACTGACAGAGGACTTTACGTGCATAGCCAGATTTATCTTGGCCTTTTGCCTGTCGAGGGACAAAATTTGCATCTGAGAGATGCAGTGTGTCTTACATCCAGGCTCCACCTTTAGAAAAATCTTTGGAGGCTCCATCTGAGAGAGTGTGTGTGTGTGTTTATGTATTTTTTGCCAGCATTTACAAAAATCTCCTTAAGTCTTAAACTCAGTCAACCACAACTTTTAAGTGCATTTTTTAATAATGGCAAGTTACCAGAAATGTAAGTTTCATGTGATTTACATCATGGTTTAGATTTTAATACTTAACTAAATACATTTCACTGAGCTTTCCGATGTCTTTTTTTTAAAGATTGGGATTCAAAGAAATGTTGCTTTTAGGATGTGACACTTGATAATGACATAATAATTTTAATTTCTTGGATAATTTCTCACACTTGGATGCTTTTTCTTAACAAAAATGTTCTCATGTAACTTTTCAAGGTTTAAAGTTTAAGGCTCACATCTGTGTCAAACATTTAAACTTAATTTTTTTTCCCCCCACATCTTCCTGTCAGGCCATAGCACTTCCATCCTCTGTGTGCCTTCATGTAAAAGGAGATCGTCCTGACAGGCTTCTCCCGGCTCCATATGTGACACGTTTGGCTCTTTGTTCTCTCCCCAGCAGAGGGCTATTTTCATCCCAACAGACAGATCTTCCTCCAGACTTCTACCAAGAAAGACACTCACTGAGTAATATTTTTATTATTATTCTTTCCAAATAGTGGTATTTGGAAAATGTTTTGAGTCAGCAGCGGGATTTACGGCGACCCTGCACATCAGGAGCAAGGAGCCTACTCTCTGAAGTCACATGGCGCAACATGCTTTGATAAACGCAACACTGTGTTGTGTCACTAAAAGCCAATTACACCATGCTTTTTTATGATTGATCTGCTTTGACAGTACTGGATGGCATTTAAATCAGCAGCCCCCTGAAGCCATCCCCAGGCATGAACGGTGGCGGTTATGGAGGGGTGGGAAGGGTTATGGGTCTTTTAATCTAATTTCCTTGGTTGCTGAGTTGAGTTTTGAGATCATCTGTTTTGAAAACGAGAGCGGGAAAAGCGCTGGAGATATCCAGCAAGCCTCTGCTCACTCAGCTCGGTAAGGCTGCTCGCTCTTACAACTTTGATTGTCCCCCGTGTCGACAGCTCGATCCACAGCTTCAGAAGTACAAGGCGCTCACTGACACTCATAAAAGCGTGTAGGGAGGTGTCATATTGAACGCAGGATTGCTTTTTAATCCCAGGCACATTGACTATTCTTGTCAATAGAGCCCCAATACAACTGCCAGCTTGAGCTTTTTTTTCTCCGACAGGATTCTTGCTGGGCTTAATTTTCAAAGTGAACGCACAGATGCCAGGCAAGGGTTTTCTTTTTTCTCTCTTTTTGCCCCCTCCCCATACGCCCCTCTGCCACTCTCTCCATTTGTCCTGGAAGTCAGCGCCAAGAGCAACATGCGTAAAGCCGAAACGAACAGCAGGGATCCTTGTCCACCTGTTTCTCGCCACTAAGTGACCTGATGGAGAGTATTTCCCTCACCTGCTCTCCTTTTTTAATTTTTAATTCCTCATATCAAAACTCCTTTTCGCTTTCATTTATTTTCATCATTTGAGAGAACGGATAAAAGTGAGAACTGTCTCTGGCAGAAACTTAAAAACACATGAAGCTGATCTTTTTTTTTTTTTTTTCAATGTCAAAGAACAAATCTTCCCTTTCTTGTCTGTCTCTCTGTTTGAATAATTATGATCCACATCATTAGACAAGTTCCCTCACTGTATCTAAATGAGAGTGTCTCCTTTCAGGGCCGGACATCACAGGTGTTCCCATGGTTTCATGTCTCAAGAGACGAAAATCTTTGAGGATACTGACTGTTAACCCATGCTCTAATCATGTAGTCTGAAGGGGGGATACAAAATCCTCCAGAAGAATGAATTAACGCGACCCGCCGAGGAATAAGTGAAGAAAGCGGCGAGTGTCCGTTTGCGAGGTTTAGGTGCAACTGTCACAGTTTCTCTCTTCGCGGCGCAGCCCCCTTCATCTGCTCTTGATGGTGTCATGGAAGTGAGAGGCGTGAAAGCGCAGTGACACTCCGCGAGCCCGTTCCACTCGCTGCCGCTAATTCATCATGACAAATGTGCTCAGATGATCTGGCCCAGCAGCACTAATGGGGAGAGGAGAGAGCGCACTTCATTTGCACAAGACCCACTCCAATTAATCCGTCCAGCTTTACTCTGGGCTAATTGGAGCGGGGCCCTCCCTGCCTGTGTGTTGGTAATGTACCCGACACAGTTTTAACAGCCCCTGTTCTTAAAGATCATACTTTCTTCTTCTTCTTCTTTTTTTTTTTTTTTGAGATGATTGTGCCGAAGGGTTGCTTGAGGTTATAGAAACCTGATGTCCTTAAAGACAAGTCCCTCTCACAAACATTTGTTCATAATGAGCAACGAGCAGCTCAAATTGCCATCCCGTCATATATATTTTAGGCTCTATTTATAATCCTGTAGTTACTTTTCAGAACAAATATCCTACAAATTTTAAATGGCATATTTAAACATGTCGGAGTCCTTGCCAAATCCAGAAAAAAAAAAAACATTAGTAGGAAAGTAAATGTGTAGAAAAATACATAGAAATCATCCGACGGCTGTCAGAAGCTAAAAGCAGCATCACTACCGGCTTAAAAGGCTCTTTTGAAGTGTTCTCTCATCATGTTTTGGGTTGTTTTGACTACAGCAGTGTATGCACTACTATTTCTGTGGGTATTTTTATCCCGTGAGGCACTGCGTTGCTTTGGCTCACTGAGGAACCTTTACTGCCAATAGGGCGTCCTTTATCTAAAGTTAGAAAAGGGACGGCTGTTAATTAATCCATCAGAAATTGATTTTGATCTTTTGCAGCATTTGAAACTTCTAATACTCATCTGATGGGCCTCTGACGAAAGCCAGCCGCTGATCCAGTCTTTAGTTTTTTTTCTGCCTGGCTGTCAGACGAGGTCCTCAGCGCTTGACGTGAGACTTCATATTGGAGGAGCCGGCTGCATATTTAGCATTTTGAAAAGTTGGTCTGTGTGTAGTAGAAAATCTAGAACAATTGTTGGCCTGTCAGTTCGGCTTTATCTTCGAAAACTTACAAAGGTTTACCTCCTTGCCATACCCGGCTGCCTGGGTAATGCTGCCTCCTGTGTCTGCAGACATATTTTTCTAAAGGTGTGTGTGGCACATCTGTGCAGCTATTGTTTATTCATGGAGTAAACCCTTTGAAATGTGTTAAGATACTTCCCACTCATTATAAAAATCCTGCCACCCATGGATTAGGACTTTGATGTCACCAATCCTGCTTCAAAGGCTTCTTTCACTGCTATTAATCACAGTTTAGCCTCTGAAGATATAGCCAGAGAAAACATTTGGACATCTTGTGCAGAAACTTTGAAATGTTCAGACTGTCTTGCATATGCTATGTTCACATCCTTTCTACTGTGTGCGTGTGTGTGTGTGTGTGTAGGGATGTTTGACTGCTGTGCATGCAGCTGCACTCCTGAGTCCATGGGATTCACAGAGATTTAGGCTCCTTCTGAACAGTCTTTTATGAGCCGGCTGCTGTATGAACACAAACACTGTAGTGTAGTTTCCCCAGTTTGATGTTGTCAGTATTTCTCAATAAGCATTTCCCTCATTCTAAGACTATCAGAACTGTTCAGACTTTTACCCGTTTTTCATAACCACAATGAGTTGGCAGCTTTTTTCCTTTCTGTCTGCATTTTGGGGAATTCACTTGTTGGTGGATCTTATTTGTCACTCTAGTCTAAAGCGCTTTAATGAATGAACTGCACAATATGGAGGCCATTTATATCCAGTGATCAAGTCTAGACTGACAGTTAAAACACTTAATGAAAAACTCATGAATGTCCTGGGTTTTTTTTCTCATCTGATCACTTTTGGAGACATAAGCTTCACATGTGACTTCACATATAGTTTGATTGTCACATGGGCATTATATGTAATTTGTGGGTTTTACATCAGCTTCACATGTTTGTTCTTCACATGGATACATTTTGCTTGAAAAAGTTTCACATGGACATCAAAAGTAATTTAAGGGTTTTGCATCATCTTCACATGTTTGTTGTTCACATGAATATCGCATGTTGTTTAAGAGTTTCACATGGATATCAAATTTTGTTCAAAAAGGTTTCGCATGTGCATTAAATGTAATTTATGGGATGTTCTTGTTTATGTTTATGTCCTGGGCATCATATGTAAATGGTGTGTTTTATATGTTCATCACATGTTTATGGGTTTTGCATCAGCTTCACATGCTTGTTTTTCACATGTGCATAACGTTTATAAGTTTTATATGGACATTGAATATATATATTTTTTTAAAACACATATCGACCTTGTGAAACCCACGCCCTATTTTAATGTGAAGCACTTTGTGGTTTTTATCTGTAAGTGGCGCCATGTTAATAAAACTGACTTACTATTGTAATGATTTTATTTTCAACAGGAAATCTGGCGACGTCCAGGGCTCGGGTCACCGCTGCCTCCAGATCTCTCCCCCCTCAGCTCACCTCGGGACGCAGGAAGGTGCGATTCCACTGGCGTGAATCAACACATGATGCTTTTTATTTGTTGCTCACAGGCATCGCTCCATAAGAATCACAGTAAAAGGCTGCGCCACGAAGCATAGCCACGTTAATTGACTACCCTGTTGGCAGTCTCGCTTGTGGAGAGGCAGCATCGCCATCTGTTATTTGGTTTCTGCAGCTTGAAAGTCATATATTAGATTTACAGACTTTTCTTAACAGACAGTGAGGTATTTGGCAAATTAGTGAAATGCATTAACCAACTTCGATATCCGTTCATATTAAAATATTTTGTCTCTTTTACTTGCTAATAAATTATGCTTTAATAATGTTTTTGTAACTGTCAGTTGCCCAAATTGTTCCTTCAAAGCAGCAGATTGTACATTTTCTCCACATAGCATTCATTTTTGTAGTGCAATTTCTCTCTTTTTGTTTTCATAGCTCATAATTTAGACAATTGATGCTATGTTAGCATCTCATTTCTTATGGAATTTCAATTAAAATTCTTAAAATAATTTTTCCTTCATATATAAATACTCAGCTTATCACCATCCCAGGTGTGAAAAGGTATATTTTATTGCAGTAGCAATACTTAATCTTTCACTTCAAATCTACAAAGTTTCACAAGGGAAAAGCAGACAGAAACATGTTTTTTTTTTTTTTCAATCGTTTCTATTTTGTACAATGGTGACAGTCCTGGGTCCTGTCTTATGTCCATCTTTTTTCTTTTTTTTTTTTAGCTCAATCTACTGGTTTTCTGTAGGATTAAGGTCTTTAGGACTGAGATTGCCATGTAAGAAGGTTGATTTTCTCCTGGGGACACATTTCTGTACACATTATTCAAATGTTTGGCTCGTTGCCCTGTTGAAAGAACCAGTGTTGACCAGTTTTTCCAGTAGAATAATCCACCAGATTGTAATTTAAAATTTCAACAAAAATTGCGACTCAACAATACCGTAATTCTTAACACTATGCATGATATGTTTTTTTAGTTTTTTTTTTAACCTACATTAGTTGTCAAACAGCTCAAATTTATTCTCATTTGACCAAATGACATGGTGCCAAACAATTGCGCGTCTGCAATTTTATCACATCTAAATAAACGAATACATGTTTATGGAGGTGGACTTATGAACACCAGTGAGTCACGTTCCTAGCAAGAAAATGCTGTGACTGCTTCCAAGCCTACATTTAGAGACATGAAGTCACCTGAAACCCTCCTTCATCTTGTGTGTCTTTACTTTCTATTTCTCTTTTCCCTCTATTTCTATGTGATTTGCCAACATGTGTTGCACTCCAAGTCTCCAAAATACCTAATGAAGGTAAGACTTTAGTTGCAAAAGTAAAACCTACTAAACCTACATGTATTTCCCCAAAACTGCAGAGCAGATCCAAATTGCGAGCAGTTTTAGGACAATCAGCTGAACGTTCCTGTCAACTTTGAATTGTGTGAAGCTTCGCTTTTCAAACTTCAATCACGGACTGGCAGAGAAAAATGTAAATCATCTCTTTTGAACTATTTTCCCCGCACAGCCACAATTCTGTGTTATCAATGTAAACAAATACTCTGTGATGTCTCTTTTAGATTATGAAAAAGAACCCTCTTAAAATTAGACACAAACACACCACATTTTAGGAAAAATAACCATGGAAAATCAGCTCCTCTTTGATGAACTTCCACCAACTTCCACCTACTCACTTATTCTTGAAGGGGAAACAGACTTAACTACTAACAGCTCAGTGGGAGTGATGCAATATGCATGCTGCCTTGTTCTCAATGGGAGCTGGAGAAAAGTTGACAGAAACGGACACTTATAAAAAAGTTGCCAGATTAAAGTGATGGGCTGCGTGTTGGAATAGTGGAAATGGGTCCCAGATAATCATTTGCTCCTCTGAAAGCAGATCATACTTGAGTACAAAGTGTGCGAAGATCTCATTCTGTTCCTGCACACGGGGAGCATACCTTTCTTCCTTTGAGCAAGAATAAAAGAAGGTTTTCAGATATGCACGTTGCTACATTGACTTGCCATAAAATATCTATTGCATCATTAATTTTGATGAAGCTATGAAACGTAAGGGCTGTTGGAAAGCTTAAACTGTGTCCTCGTTAATCCGTCGTCATTTGGATGACTGTCTGCTTGGTGATGGCAACTCTTATTACCCGGAATGCTTTGCAATTTTCCCATGCCCCTCAGCAGTGCCAAATTATTCTCTAGATTGTTAGCTTTAAGTGCTTATCAGCTTTTTGTTGTATCGACGGCACTGTTAGTGCAGCTGTGTATTCCCAAGTTGCCTGTTCAGTGAAAGAAAAGCTGCTACAATAATGTCACTTTTATCTCTGCCGAGGACGACCAGGCTGCAAATAAACAGCATTACATTCGAGTTGGACCTGCTTTATCAAAGCAGGGTTTTAACAATGAATGTCTGTGTTCAGGTGGACACTCTGGAGATGATGCGTCACCCAGAAGAAACCACCAACATGAGGAGGCAGACTGTGGCGTCTTACTTTCGCGTAGGTGTTCTCAAAAAATGTACATATATTTATTTACATACGATAAATCAACTTCTTTAAACATGTACATTTTTAAATGTGTCTTTTGATAGGTTTTTAGATTCTAGATGTTCTCATAGTCTTGGAAAAACGAAAAAAATCCATGCTGCAATCTGTCTTATTGTACTTCATGCACAATTGATGAACTTCGACAGTATCAATAGCAGCCAATAGCGAGATCAAAGAAAGACTAGAGAGAGTTTTAAAGAATCTATAACCCTCTCTGGCACTCAGGCAATCCAGATAAAATGAATCAAACTTATAATCATAGATGATAAATTAGCATCACCTATGAGTCTACATCAAAAATGTACTTTATAAAATTAAAATCATATTTGACAGCAACTATGTAGTAAACATTTGAACTGACCAGCAGTGCATGCTTAATGCAATCTGAACCCTCTTCAAACCGTTAGCAAACAAGACCTCTCACATTTGTGACGTGTTTGTCCTTCGAACTGGTAATTATCATATTCCTTTGAACTCTAAATATCAACTTGAAAAGTTTAGGCTCTCAAAGCATCACTGCGTTTAGCACATAATGGTTGTTGGTATAAAGTTTATAAAGTTTATGCCGGTAACCATTAAGGAGTACCTTTACCACTAATGCAGATTAATGGTTTAAGCAATAAACCATTAATTTGCACTCATTAATTTGCAGGCAGTTAACCCAGTTGAACACATCTGGAAACACAGTTTCTGTTTTTTTGTTTGTTTGTTTTCGGACATTTTCCTCTAGTGTTTCAACACACAAAATTGAGAAAAATACATGACAACAGTGTGTACTGGTAGTAGTAGTTAGGAAGTCTGACTGGCTTTTCAACCTGCAACTTAAAAGTTCTGTACTCAGATGTGACGTATTTAACAGATCAGAGTTCTGACATCGAACCAAATCAGAAGCATTACTGAAGTAGAGCATACGGCCCTTTAGTAGTAGCAAATAATAACCCAGTGGTGAACGATCAAGTGATTTGGACCATAGGCACATTATGTTTGTCTCCTTCTATTAGCAGCTTTAAATAAGCAATATTTCAGGATCACTTTGTTATGGATTTTATACTGTAGCATATATGTTATGTATTCTCCAGCTACACCAAGATGCTACACATTTTTGGGACTTGTTAAAAAAATTCTGTGGCATAAAAGGGTCAACTTAGAGTCTCCATATCCACCGTAGATAATTCCAAATCGTATGGATTTAATGCAAATGTATCTATTGAAATGTTGCATTATTCTATAATTTTGTTAATTAATCTCATACTAAACTGTGCAGACACTCTGTCTACGCTGATGAAGATTCAATCAAATCAACTTGTAGAATTCTGAAAATAGCTTCAACTAAAAGGAGTTAGTAATAATTAGTTAGTAATTAATTGGACTTTAAGACGCACAAACCAAAGCATTTCAGGTATATTCTATTTAGATTTGTCTTAAAAAGTGTAGCTCGGGCGTGCTGTGGTGGCGTAGGGGATAGCACGACCCACATTTGGAGGCCTTCAGTCCTCGATGTGGCCGTCGTGGGTTCGATTCCCGGACCCGGCGACATTTGCCGCATGTCTTCCCCCCCCTCTCTTCCCTTTTGCTGTCAGCCTACTGTCATATAAGGGACACTAGAGCCCACAAAAAGACCCACTGGTGGGGAAAAAAAAAAAAGTGTAGCTCTCCATGTACAAATTGACTGGTCCAGATTGTGACCAACATCCCCCAATCCTGTAGGATCAAGGGATTATAGACAGTGTTTCTCAATTCCGGTCCTCAGGCCCCCCTGCCCTGCATGTTTTAGGTGTTTTCCTTCTGCCACACACCTGGATTGTATCTGTAGGTGATTAACAGGCTTCTGCAGCACTTGATGGTCATGCATTCATCTGAATCAGCTGTTCTGGAATAGGGGCACATCTAAAACATGCAGAGCAGGGGGGCCAGAGGACTGGAATTGAGAAGCACTGGGTTACAGACAGTGGATGGATCCCAAAGCAAATAGTGATACAAAGAAAACCACTGCTCCACTATGCGGCCCGGTTGAGTTTCAGTGTTTCATGTAGGGGTCTAAAAGGTATCACTGACATTTCCAATATCACATTTAAAGCAAACATTGAATCTTTCATTTGTATTTTTAGCAAAAAAATCATTAGATCCTATAAGTTCTAAACTTTTACATGCTTTGCATTCTTTCTGCAGGTATTTTGTATTATTGTGAAGGCCAGCAATAAAATAGATAAAAACTATTCAATGCAAAGAAATTTGTCAGATAATAAAAAGTATTTTTGTCCATTCTCTGAGAATTTAGAAAAGGTTAATAATTCAGGTACTGCTACACCTTTATACCAGGCTATGTGGAAAAAGTTGTACCTTTTTTAAAAATTTTATTTTATGATATAAAATCAGTTTTTACAGTACTCATGATCTCCTCCTCCCACTGTTTACTCCACAGTACTCCCTGATGGACTTGCTCTCTAAGATGGTGATGGGTCAGCCGCACTTTGTGCGCTGCATCAAACCCAACGATGACAGGCAGGCTCTGCGCTTTTGCAAGGAGAGAGTGATGGTGCAACTGCGCTACACTGGGATCCTGGAGACAGTCAACATCCGCCGACAAGGCTTCTCCCACCGCATCCAGTTCGAGGAGTTTGTCAACAGGTTGTAGCAGTGGTGATGAGATGGGGTTGCGTTTCCACTCCGCGTCGCTGTTCTGCATCCTCCAGAGGGGACGCAGAGCTAGTTAGTGCCGCTCTGTATCACACAAAACAGAGCGGTTTTGTGTGATACCGCTCTGTCTATTCTATTCTATCTATTCTATTAGATAGAATAGATAGAACTCAATTCTATCTAATTGAGTTCCTTAATTAGATAGAAGTCCAAGTTGAGCCGAACAAGAGGGTGAGTAATTGGCAGTCATTAGTGATGGAGCAGCACCTAATCTTCGTACTACTTTAACTGGGTGGATACTGTAGTCTAGGAAAATAGGAAAAAATTCAAACAGGGTGGAACTGTAATTATAAGGGGAGATGCATTTTAATGGGTTTTCTTTTGCTATTCATAACGAGAGTTTGTTCTTGCACCAAATGACCTGGAAACGCTCAAACCTAGCCTCCCCGTCCCACTGGTATTATATCAAACCACAATTAAAACAAGCTCCATCATTAGGGGAACTTTATGTAAGGGTGCCATTTTTGCCCTAAAAATGTGGAACATGATCTTGTAAGTCCCACTTTACACAATGCTTTCAAGATGACTTGAACTTGAACATCCTGAGTCATTTCAAGAAAAATAAAAAACATATTTAGACGAGTCTGAGAGAAAACTCCTCATGTTTGATCAATGTTGCTTTGAAAAATTCATCCACTTCTAATGTGGAGGCTTTAAAATGATCTGAAATTTAATTAACTTGTGCTTTCGGCCAGTAGGAGAAAACTTTGAGATGACGGGTTAGTCTCACTGCTGAAAGGAAGCTTTTAAGTATTTGCTTAATTTTGGGGGCTGAAACTTTGAGCGAGCTTATGATGCTTCCTTGCATGTCCTACTTTTTCTCCTCGTTTCAGAGTGATTACTGGAGGATCATGCATGACTTGACACGAGAACAGTTTTTTTGTTGTTGTCTTTTTCACGTGGGATTCTGCCAGCCGGAGAGAGTGTGCCGCTTCGGTTTTAACCTCGGCTTCTGAGTCCGCATCATCCCACCTGAGCCCGGCCGGGGTTGTACAGACGGACCCGAATGGCTAAACTGCACCCCTAGTAAAAAACTGATTTAAATTTGCGCTCTCATATCAAAGGCTCGTCTGATGTTGCAGTGCTTTGTATTTACCATCAAAGAAATAACAGGTATCAACAGGAATTAGTATGAAAGGCTTTAGACCGAGGCAGGGAGGGGAGTTCAAAGAACTTTTTTCTTCTTGTTGTTCTTCTGTTTTTGACCAACTCCGTGGCGCTGGAGATGAACCAGGGGCTCTGGATCCTTGATGTCCCTGTTCAAACACTCACAAGCACCCTGTTCTGTGCTGCTATTCTTTAAACTACAACAAGAGAACCTGAATTCAGACAATGTGAGCAATAAGCAGCAGTGGGACGGACGCACGGTGATAGGTCTCAGGTTGCACTTTCAACAATCTTGCAACAATATGCCTCTTTTTTGACTGAACAGCTGATTTTCAAACTAATCACAGTTTTAAAGGCAAAGACGTAGCACACATGGCTGACAGAATTATAAATGCTATGGTTTCCAATTAAATAAAAGAGGCCATCAGGAACAACTTTTCCTCTTGTCACATTGTCTTTGGACATTTTTTTAGATAACTTTGTTTTTTTGTTGTTGTTGTTTTGCTTTCAAAAACAGCTTTCAAATGTTAAAAAAAATACTTGGTTTTATGGTTCCTTTTTTATCATTAACATGTACTAATATACAGAATTATCTGTACATTTTTAGAATCCCAGTAAAAGATGTGTAAAAATATTTCGAATCAATTAAGCTTTTACTACACTAGATTAACATCAGAGAGAAAAATCCTAATGTTAAAGAAATCAGATGTTGCCAAAAATGTTACACTGGGAAATAGTTTTGTTGTTGATTTTACAACCCCTACTAATTACTATGAAACAAATAACTTGTTTTTTTAAAATTGACAACATACAACGTACAAACATTTAATTAGTAGTCTTTGATTTCCTGCCTTTTTGCAGTTGAGTGTGATGTGACATGAGGCACAAGATTACAAGGCACTCTTCAAAATTGGAAAGACAATAAAACATGTCTGCAGTTAAGCAGGTGTGTGCAGATCTTTGTAAATCAGGATGTGACTACAGAAAAATATACTTCTCTGAATTTGACTGTACAATCAAAGCATTAATTGAAAAAGTTTGAAGCCCCTGGAACAATCTGCATGCAGACCAAAATTTTAGCCCCAGTCAAGGTAAACAGGAAGGAAAGGGAGGTAAAAAAAAAAATAACGTCCAAAGCTCATTGTTAGAGAACTGCAGTAAGTATTTATTTAAAACCTTTTGGGAAAATCTTTATTTTGTGATTGTCTTGTATTTGTTTTTCTGACAGATATTACTACCTTGCATTTCGCGCCCACCTGATGCCTGAAACAAGCAGAGAAAACGCAGCCGCTATACTGGAACGGGCCAAACTACAAGGCACCGTGTTGGGGAAAACAAAGGTAGCATGACTTCATTTTTTTAAGTTTGGGTTTGCTTGTGGTTTATTTAAAAAAAAAAAAAAGAAGAAGAAAGAAAGAAAGAGAGCATAGGTGAACTGAATGTCCTTTCAGGTGTTTCTGAAGTACTACCATGTGGAGCAGCTGAACCTGCTGCTGCGGGAGGTGATAGCCCGGGTGGTGGTGATGCAAGCTTATGCTAAAGGCTGTCTCGGAGCCCGCCGATACCGGAAAGTGAAGGAGAAAAGAAGCCGCGGCGCCGTCATCATCCAGTCAGGTGGAGTTCTGTTAACTTAAACAGGAAATCATCAAACATAAACCAAAAACACACAAATGAGTTCCTGAGTTTTGTTTTATTTTGTAACGCTGAAACAGTTGCAGTTTGGATGTTTAGACTATTCCTTGTCTCTTTGTGGTTTGTTTTCTGTAGATTTTTGTGAAAGATATAGTTTGATAACCACAGGTTGACCCAGGAGGGTTAAGAGCAATGCTTCAGAGCAAACAATAAGACCTCTGAGAGTTCAAAGGAGCCGTTCTGTGGCCACCTGGTTTAGCCGTGTTTTGAAGTGGGATCTTGTGTAGTATCTGCAGTCTATTTAGTTTCACAGAGGTAGGTCAGCGATCTCGCTCACACACATTGTTTTCTCCCTCTTCTTCTAGCCTGGAGGGGCTACGTTGCGCGGCAGAATCTGAAGCAAATAAAAAAGGAGCGGGAACAAGCTGCAGTCCGCATACAGTCAGGTATGAAATGTTTATTTTGCTAAGAATTGCGTCGTGTAGTGATGCGCAACATCTGGACTGTCTTGTGTGATTCTGTATGGGAGACATTTTTCAAAAAGAATGTGGATAAAGGTCTACAAACCTTGCATCCTTGTGAAACACCTTTTTGATCTCCCCAAGTAGCCCACAAAATAGTAATTATTAATTAATAATGCATAGAGAAACGCTTTTGAAAGTTTGGGCAGCATTTGGTCCCCATGTTTCTGAAGAACTGTGTATACTGAGATCCGTCTTTCCTTTCATCTCATTCCCAGTAAAGGCAAGAGAGGGGCTTATCCCTTCTGTTTCCTCACGACTTCCTCTCTCAAATTCCTGGCCTATTACACAGCTCTCACATACCAGAAACAAGATGCCTTTTTATACTGTCAACCTTTTCATCTGAAATGTAAATTAATTCTTACTCAGTGTGCCTTGACGAAGATCAAAGTGGGCACATTAACCTTCCCAGCCCCAGCCCCCCAATCCTCTGAGCCTCTCAGTGGAGGACAAGAGAGGGTGCCAAAAGGGGCTGGAGAGGGGAGGGCAGGGGGAGGAGATCTGGCATTGTTTCCTCTGGCTCTCTTAAGGGCTGCCCTCATCTGCCACATGGAGCTTCTCAGTCGCCTGCACACCTTGTGTAAATGTGCTCCATTAAGCCCTTGTAAATAAAGCTGCTGAATGGGTAAACATGGTTTTGGTGTGAGGAAGCCTCTCTGTCGCAACTGCCTTTCTTTTCAGACAAGGGTGTTTGTGTGTGGCCGCCGGGGGTCCACGGGATGGTGGGGTGGGGTGGAGGGTGTATGTGGGGGGGGGGGGACCTGAACCTGACACAAGTGGGGCCTCAGCCCCTGTCGCGCCCCCCCAACCCCCCCCCCCACCCCACTCCTCCCGGCACAGCACTCCAGCACATTCACATTGTGTGTTCTCCGCAGCTTATAGCCTTTGAGGTGGGCTGCATTTGCATCTTGAAAATAAACAGATGCCTTTCAAATGTATGAGCCTGGTGGCTTCTCAGATCTCAGCAGGACCCGAGGGACGTGCTCACCATCGATCAGATTAGACCATGCAAAGGAGAACCATTGCTCAATAATGTACTTGAGCATTCTTTCCCTGTGCATATAATTTTGTCAGAAAAACAGAAAGTGGGCCGAGGGACTAACCCAGCATGCTTCTTTCCCCGTCCTTCAGAGTCTTAATATGTCTCAATAATCACACAAGCTCAGCTTTAATGATTGCTGAATTTATTTCTTTATACACATAAGTATTTATCTATATGAATATATACAACCCCATGGTTGTTCCACCGAACATTGATTTTTGAACTATTCCTGAGTTAAAACATTAGTATTGTTGTTTCTAAATGAATATGAACTTGTTTTCTTTGCATTATTTGAGGTGTGAAAGCACAACATCGTTATCGTTATTTTGGCAATTTTTTATTTTCTGCAAATAAATGCTAAAAGTTTGCTTGGAAGTTTGGAGTCATGTTATCAGTAGCTCATAGAATAAAGAATAATGTTCATTTTACTCAAACATGTACGTATAAAAAGTAAAAGCAGAAAAGCTGATCAGTTTAGGTGGTCTCTTAATTTTTTTCCAAATCTATAAATATATTATACTCATTCAATAACTGAAGCATTTGGAAAATCCTTTTGTTTCATAATTACATCAAAGACTAATGTTTTCAAATCTGTATTTCTGATCATAATGATGATTTTTTTTTTTTTTTAACTTACTGCTAATAAACACACAACATTTATTAAATATTATCTTCAGGTAATTAAATGCCTGCCTTCAATACCTATTTAAAGGTATTAAATGGTTATTGACCAGCCAGGTCAGGCTGTTGTGTTTAACAGGTCCGAGTTCTTCAGCTTAACAAATAACAAGAAAACTAACTTTTATAAATGGACAAGTAGAATTCAAAGAAAAAACTAAATTTCCCAAAGGTATATTAATCAGGACTAGTATAAAAGATTTGGATCATGACTCTAAATTGTATTGTACAATGTGGATAGGAGACAAAACCACAGAGTTCATCTCATGGTGGAAACCTGTGCAGTTTACAGGGGCCATCGAGTCCGTCAATGTCAAAATGAGGCCGGAGGAAAGACCAACAAAGAAGAGCACACAAGGTGAGGTTAAGATTTATAGTCACTGCTGACATATTTAAGTGTTTCAGTCATTTCCTTTTTTGATTTACTGTGCAAAAGAAGTTCTCTGAAGTAAAACCTTTTGCTGGGGTGATTTGCTTATGGTTTCTGTGTTGAACCTCCCTGCAACATGATTACTATTGTTGCTTCAATAATCTGAATTAGTGTTATACTTTAAAAAATCTCATTTTATCAACTCATCGTGTTAAACCGTGTTTGTTTCTGTGACGGAGCCACTGAATAAGTAATTGCGGAAATTCAGTAACAGAGCTCTTTATGCTATTAACTTATTTACTCAACCATTGTCACAATATAATTATACTCCATATTAACATAAAGAATTACTTGGACAGCAAAAATTATTAGCCACATGAGCACCATCCATTTATGGCCTCTATACCAATAATATATTTGGTGATACTTGTTTATGGAGTCAAATTCATGCCGAAACTCGATAGGAGAAATAAGCCATCCTTATTTAAAAAATGTTTTGTGAGAGCATGTAATAAGATGTTCTGGAAAAGCCTTCAAATGCGGTGGTATTGTTATTGTTATTAATATTATTTCCCAATAAGTAAGTTGTCAACAATGCCATGTTGTTGGGATGGAAAATATGAATTTCACATGTTTACATTTATCTGGACAGACTCACTACTACTCACCCAAAGTAAAAAGACATTAAGACTGTTCAAGTAAAGTATTCTTTCATATAGTTCAAGTCATATTGTCATTGCGATTTTTACCAACATTATGGCATCTCTCATGTTTTATTGGTATTGCACAATTTGTGCATACTATTTCTGCTGGAGGTTCCTTCCTGTTAAAATGGAGCGATTTCTCTCTGCTGTCACCCAGTGCTTGCTTAGCTAGACACATTTGGCTCAACTTCCTTGGATGAACAACTTTTTACTGATATGGATTAAAAGATAAAGTAAATTTGACTTTCCTGGTATGTATATTTTGGATTGGAATATAATTGAGTCTGAATGTGACCATTGACTGGACTGAAATGAACTGAATTCATTTGATTTACATTCAAACCAATTGGAGTTTATGGAGCTGCATATGAATTAGACCTGTTTTGTCTTGTAAAGGGCCTTGAGATTACATTAAATAAATATATCTGAGCTCGATTTGAACTGAATTTAAAGTCCTGCATCCTAAACCTGTCATTTGTTTTCACCACTCTTGGAAGGGCTGCTTTTACCATGTAATGCTTTGCTGTTTCACCCCAGAGAAGAAAGCTCCTCCTTGTGCGCCGCCTTTCACCGTTTTATAAATGTAATAAATAACTTTCCACCAAGATAGCACACTTGTCTGACCACAAATAGGGCTGGGTGCTGCACTGGTCTCCAGATGTACAAGCTGGGGGCTTTGTGTTTATTCAGCACATGGGCAGGCCAGTCATTAAGAAAGTATGTGTGAGGCATGACAGCAGCCACTGACTGAACAGCATCAAATAGACGATAGACTTTAAGCTCTGGGTTTTATCAATTATCACAAATCCCCGGAAATGATTCCTACAGTAGCTTTCCATTAAATACGCTATAACACATCAAATGCTAAACTAATTCACAACAGCAAAAAGCCCTGTTCAAATGTTTGAATTTTGTGGCCAACACTCATCTCCAGATTTCAGCTCCAAAATACTAGATTTACACATCTGAAAATGTTGTGCTTGTTATATTCTCAAACTGAGCCGAGCCTCATTGGGGATTTTCCTCTCCATGTTTACAATCATATTCCTCGGTGAGAAAAACTTCAAACCTCCACTTAACAATTCTGTTTAATCAGTGTTGGAATCTCTCCATATATATTTATCTTGACATGATCTGGCCCATTTTTTCTTCCTGTAAGATCTATATTCTCACCTACACGCTGTCCTTTTCGCTTTTGATTCCCCTCTCCTCCGCCAGGCTTCAGCTCGGTGTTTTGCATCCAAACAGCATCACCGCGCTCCAAACTGGAGATTTCATTCCTCCAGACTCGGAGCATGGCTGCTACTGACATGTTTTGTTGTGTGCGCACACGTGGGTCCTTCTGTGTTTGTTGTTTTGAATAATGCAACACAAGTGATCGTGCTCAGACAGACGTTCCCAGATATTCCCATTCATATCCTGCAAATTGCATAACATGTATAAAAACACAAAGTCAAGATTTTATCACGATTTCCTGATGTTGTTACAGAAAGAAACATATTTTGGAGAATTTAAGAGTTGAGGTACTCCGTCTCATTCTAAAATAATTCACTTGAAAGGTAATAAATAAAAACAACACTTGGGTAAAGTAATTTGAGCTTAAATGTTGATAGAAAATTAACAAATCTGGACTTTTTATTAGCATTGTTTTAATAGCTTTCCAAACACTGGATGTCCAGAGACTTCTTGTCCTTTTAGCTATGTAAGGTTGACCAGTTTGAGGGAATTTTTCTGCCATGAAATCCTGCTTTCAGACTGAAAATGTGTGCTCTTGGATTGTGGCAGAAAAATCCCCCCATAGAAGAACTGCTAACCAAGGTTTGGTGATGTACTGTACTGTTCCTTATATTATCCTGTTAATGTCACCTTGTTAGATTCCTAGTGTTACTATCAAAATAACAAAACAACTAAAAGGAATAGCAAAGTTTTGCACTAAATTCAGCTTTTGTTAATTCTACACTTTATAGTCGTCCACTTCTATGCAAGTAAAAAACTGACCTTTTAAAATAACCTGCTGCTGTCTTTAAGTGTATCTTGTTACTTGTGAATGAGGTCAAACTTTATATCTTATGATGAGAAACGGATCAATAAATCATTGCCTGACACACTCACCTGTCATCTCTAGATATGTGGTGTAAAGCTTAACTTCAACATCAAAATAGTAAGATAATATGATATAGACAGCATTATTAT
Source organism: Gambusia affinis (assembly GCF_019740435.1). Taxonomy (NCBI): domain Eukaryota; kingdom Metazoa; phylum Chordata; class Actinopteri; order Cyprinodontiformes; family Poeciliidae; genus Gambusia; species Gambusia affinis. The sequence continues at coordinate 15,114,276 of NC_057878.1, forward strand.
GACAGTATTAACCAATGTTTTGCATTATTTTAGCTGCAGCAAAAATAGTTTTTCTGTTTTGAATAAAATCAGTTTGATCATGTTATAATATTTCTATAAATCTGTGTGCTAATATTGGGAAACTGTGCTTTTTTTCACTTAAAGTTATCATTTTGTGACAATCTTATGGCTAATATTAACTAAAATTGAATGCTTTACAAAAATATTACATCAAAAACAATAAATTTTAACTTAGTCATCTGAGCAAAAGCATAGAATAGCAATGTATAGAATGGAAAGCAATGTTGGATTTGGCAAAGTGCCTAAATGCTCCAATCATTCATCACCTAACAAACTTTTAACTCCCACACCCAGTGCAGCTATATAATATCTATTGTTATTTAATTTTTAACTGATAAATGTTTACTTCCACAGATGCAGCCCAAAGAACAAAGAGGCTCATCCAGATGACTTACATGAAGAAAATGTAAGTCACAGAACATCAATAAGCATTTTGTTTCCCTTTAAAAACAGCTCCTTGTCTACAAAGCAGCTTTAACCCAGATTATTCTTTGGGAAATTTTTTGAGTCCTTGAGACAAAAGAGTTCTCTTGCTCCAACCTCCGTCTCAGCGGAGAAGACAGGGTGGTACAGGAACGGGGAGAATCAAAAGGCTGGAAATTCGCGGCTGAGAATAAATGCTCGCTCTTCCCCCGAGGTGATTTGTCTTTGCGCTCCTCTTTCTACAGATGTTAGACCCCTTTTTTAGTAAAGACCTGAGGTTCTTTGGTAGCACTTTGATATCCTGCTCGGATTCAATATGTGAAATAGAAGAGCCACTCCGTGACTTGGAGCACATCGCAGGCTTTGAAGTCTGATCCAATTTTTGCTGCTCACCATTTGATGTTGAAAGGATGAAATGAGGAAAATGTACAGTTTTTGCCAGTAACTCTGCTGAGCATATGTAAGATTAAAAAAAGCAAAATCCTTTGGAGGATGTACTTAGAAATGTTAAGCAGATTAATACTTTCCTATAGCTCTTTTATTCAAAGATAAAATTAAATATGAGAGGAAGTCTGTATGTGCTGTTTTTCCCCCCCTCACAATTAAGTCAGTGTGCTGCTTGTTTGCTAGGAGGTAGGACCAGTAAAAGGGGGATATGCAATTGCATTAGCATTTGATTAACATTGCAAAGCACATTAATGGGTCTCAGTTATATGAGTGCCAAATTGTAAATTGTAAATAAATGAATGCAACATCTACATGACTAATTTGAAGAAGAAAAAAAAACACATTAGAAGGCTTGCTTTAACTTGTATGTATTCGTGTGGTGCTTTCATTGACATTGCTCTTCTGGGTGTGTTTACGCCTCCTCTTTCAAGGTTGGCCCTGACAGCCAAGACAGACAAGTGAAAGACATCAAGAGAGACAAAAGCAGAGGAGAAGACGGTGTAACGATACCTTGCAGGGAGACAGCCAGGCTGCAAGACGTGCAGTGTAAACAAGGTGAGCCCGCGCGCAGAGCTGGTGGGTGCAGGTAATTACACAAAGAGACAGTAGAAATCCCGCTTTAATGGATAAAGTGCCATTTTTAATATGGGAGCCCTTTCAACCTTTTCATCCCCCACTCCCCACTGCCATTTTTGTTGACAGCAGAAAAAAAGAAAGAGACTTGCTTTTATGAGTGATCATTTCTGCGGTATTTTAATAACCAGGGTCAGCTCATCACCAGCTTCTTGTGGCAAGTGGAAGAGGTTGGGGGGGAGGAGTGCTTTGAAAGTGGCACGAGAACTTCAAAAGCTTTGATTTTCCCACGTGGCGGGCTCTTCGCTTTGGATCTCATCAGCGACTCTAATAGACCTGCACAGTGACGGTGACAAGAAAATACACAAGCCCTGATTTGTTGAACATATGTTTGGTTTGCTTTTTGCCCAAGGCGATGAATTACATTAATTCCTGCTGCCTGGAAGGCTGAGTGCGTGGCTGCGCAGGGGGCTTCCGATTACGGCCGTCGCCCAGCCCACCACTGTATGGGCAGCCTCGGCAGCCTCTTCATTAAGGTTGTTAGAGGGGTATGGAGTAAGAGGGCCGAGGTGGAACAGCGTTTAGCGGTGCAGCTGAGAGATTACGGGGATTAGACATGATAATGTAACACAGACAGGGCTCTCCAGCGGGCCCAGGATTAGTGTCAGCACGCTGCAGCAGGTCTGGGTTAGATATCGGCTAATTCGGTAATGCTGCGTACAGGTGACCCCCGCTCGCAGGCTTCATGGCTGCTCAGGGAGGCGGTGTTTGATGAATGTATGGAGTCAGAGTGATTATGAAGAGAAAACACGGCTTTTTGCTGAAATGTGTCTTTGGCCCTGGAGCCTTCTGTCAGAAGACACACATTTCTGAAGAAACAGCTTAATTGCTGCTCTTCTGTTTCTTTTTTTCTTTTTAAAACTGAAACATAGGAGGATGGTACAGGATGTTTATTGTCACACTTAAAAGCCTCCTATTTATTCTATAACTTGTTCAATGCTCTAGAGACTGAATAATTTTAGTAGACATCCACTAATTAAATATTTTGGGCTTATTTTTGATGCCTGGCTTTTCTAAAGTTTTAACCTGGGCATACAGATTTTAGCCATTAATGAAAACATTCATTTACATCACTCAAACAACCTCCTGGACTTCCTGCCCTTTGCAGTCATTATTAATTTGCACCAGTGGCCGAAGTGACATCACACTGTGTGAGAGAGCAGTCGCTGTAAAACGAGCTTTTAATCCTTTAAAACATTACCAGTTAGCACTATTATTTGCTCAACTAACTGTAAATTGCAATGTCACAGTGCCATGCATTTATTTATGTTCTATGACAAGGTGACATCCTAAAGCAGATAGCTGCTTTTTAAATAAACTGCAAAAAGAGGGAAGAAATAACCAACAATTCATTTTATTTAGGTACATTTTGTTATGTGCTTCACACAACCAACAGGATTTTATTGCTAGTTTGTGATTGTTTTGCATCATTAACTTAACAATTCCTCCTTCTGAGCAAATCGTGTGGTGACAAGGGACAGAAAACTGCACTGAATTTACTCATCTGTCACCTGATGATATATAAAAGGAAAATATTTAATAGCAGCCTGAATAAGTACCCAACATGGCCAACATTTCAGTAAATGACATCATTATCTGCACATTTATTATGTGGTTGTATCTGCAGCAAAATGTATTTGTAGGGTTGACAAAAATGAGTAAAAACTTCCTCATTAATGCAAATTAGCGTTTTTCTGTCAAATTTTTGTGAATTCACAGATCCAATTCTCCCTGCACCTCCTGCAGCCTATTAAGAGTAAGAATGATTCATGCTTTCCCATCTGCCTTTAAAAGTCTCCAGTAACACCAGAATAATTTTCCTTCTTCGTCACTGGTTATTTTTAAAACAAGTCACCAGGCATGTCTGATTGCTACTGGGCCAAACTGTGAACAGCCATTATTTCTCTGTAGAAAACAGTTTAAGTTTAAATAGGTTATTGCACCTATTGGTCTATCTCTAACTTTATGTTAGAAAAAAATCTAGGTTTGAGTTGTTGTTATGCCGTAGCAGCTTCTGCAGAGAAGAGTGTTACCTTTTCAAAGTATGTTTGCACCATTCTACTGATCTGAAAATGGTGCAAACATTACACTCTAATCACGGCAATCAAAATCCTAATTTTTACGTAAATTAACTTTTCTGGAAAAAAGTGTATTCAAAGAGATGGATTTAAGAAGACTGATTACTTCATTTAATAAAAGACTGAAAGCTAAACTCTTTTAGGCCTCAAGTTACAAAGGCCGTGTGGTAAAGACTGATATATTGTGATCTTGTAACCCCTCCTGTTTATCTTGGGGTTTGAGGTTTCAGTTCAGACCTAATGGGATACTTCTCTCTCATTGTCATCCTCCAAACGTTTTCCAGTACTTCGACCACTATTACTGTTCTTTTTGTTATAAAGTAATAAAAATTAAAGGCATGGAAAACATTTTTGCCCCTTCCGATTTATTTAAATTTCCGGACTTCTTCACTAACTCTATTTTTGCGTGAAGGGTGCGCAGATTTGGAGGCATTCATTGTCGCCCCTTTTACCGCCTCGTTTACATTCTGAGGTCTGCTTGTGGCGTCTTCAGGAAACCCCATTTGAATATGTTGAGGGAGGCCACGGTGGCTCAGGCACCCAGGGCACGCTTTGATCCCCGCAGATCTGAGAGGCCTCTAAGCGAGTCGTGGAAGCCTTGCCCCTGCCAGATGTTTGGAGAGCAGGCTCCTTCCTGCGTCTCATCCTGCTGTCGCCTCTGGTGATCGCGTCGGGCTGCAGCTCGACCCGCACTGTTTCGGGACACCAGTGGAGAGAAACAGAAAATTAGCCGTGGAAATCGAATTACTCCACCCCTCCAGATACATTCACTCACACACACCCTGCAAGCCGCCTCGCCATGATGGTAAAACACAGAGGTGCTTGGGGGGGGCGTGACCTGATGGACGCTGGGTCGTTTCCGTGTGATCCGAATAAACTGGGTTAGATTTGTTTCTCTTAAACCTGACACCAAGCTAATCAGGCGCTCCCACTTTTTAGATAAATGCTCACACTTCTGTGTTTTGTGATAGAAAAACAGCATTAAAGCAATTTGTACTCCAGGCAACACTAACCTTTGATTCTCCCGTGTTTTGTCAGTAAAAACGCCACACATACAGCATGTTGTCATGTAAGCCGCACATATGAGACGACGCCTTCCTTCGTCACCTGTCAACCGCCTGAATATTAACACAGCACGTTGGGGAAATGAGTCACAGAGGCGTGCGGAGAAAGAAAGCTTTCTGCTAGCAAGTGGCAGATATGATCAGAGTGCTGCTTATGCTGCTCAGCGTGGTAAACAGGATGGTGCCGAGGATCAGTCAGAGCTGACTTTATGATTTATGAAAGCCGAGCTACTTATGTTAACAGGCTTTCTGCAGATTATAGTTGTGGTAAACATTCGTGTCAAGAGAGAGACAGATAAAGTGGAGCCACAACACAGAGCCCAATTACTTCTGTGCCTCGGAAAGTGGTTAACCTGGTTGTTCAACAAAGAAGAAGAGGAATACGTCGGAAGTTCGACTTTTAGAGTTATTCTTATGTCCCCCCCTCTGTGTATAACACGGTTCAAGTCAATAAGAATTGATTTTGTGTGTCGCCCTGAGCTCTTTCTGCGCTTCAGAGCTGCAGCTTTTCCCCACACCGAGGTCACACTCAAAACCACATCTTGTTTTCCTTTCCTCCCTCAACTTCCCACATGTTGTCCCACAAGGTTAACAGCCACCAGGTGCTGCTCCACAAACTTCCACCACTTCCAAATCAGCAGCAGCAGCAGCATCACTGTATCAACACGCATCTGTCAGACAAATGATCCACCCTCTCCGTGTTCTCTAGACAAATACTCTCCCACCCTCTTGCTGTCTCTCAGCCTTTTGATTCATCTAACTGTCTCCGCGTATCGCCGCGTCTCTGCCGGATGCCTTGAGTTTTAGGCAAATTACAGGCTCGACGTAGCGGCAGCAGAGATTTGGAGGGGATAGGAAAGACTCAACTTAACGGAAGGAGTTGCCTCTGTCTGACGCTACCTACATAATCCTCTTAATGTCAGTGGGAGTAGTTAACAGGATGTACTTCCAAACTACTCATCATCACAATTCCAGCAGAATAATCTCTCCAGACGTAAAAGCAAGGTGCAAAAATTATGCTCTTAACGCTCTTTAATTTTTCTCGTGATTTAGTGTACAGCGCTTAGCTAACATATTCAAAAACCTTGAACTTTTCCGTATTTTGTTACAATTGCAAACTTCAAGAGAGCACTGTTCAGTCCACCATGCAGAAATGGAGAAAGAATGGCAGAACCACAAACCTCTCAAGACATGTTAGTCCGAAAGCAAATATCCCGTGGAATCTCGGAGAGCTGCAGAAATCCGTAGCTCAGGTGGACAAATATGTTCACACACAGCTATTAGTCAGATTTAAATGTGATTTTTTTGTTTCTTTCTTTCTTTGCCTATATCTAAAACTCTACTTGTGGCAGCAAACTAAATCCACGCACATCACCAGGGTGAAACATGGTGGTGGTAGCATCACTCTGTGGGAATGTTTTGTTATGTTTTTTTTGTCAGCTTGGACTGGGAAGCTGGTCAGAAGATGAATGAAGCTAAATACAATTCTGAATGAGAACATGTGACCGCCAGAAGTATTGAACCAGCGGTTGATTGATTGAGGGTTTACACAACGCACAGCACACTTTTTAGATTTTTGTTTAGTAAAGAAGAATATCCAAACCTTCCTAATAAAATACTACAGAGCTCGTGGTTGCAAAGTGACAAAATGTGAAAAACTTAAACAGCTATGCATCTGTTTGCAGTGCATTATACTAAGCCTTTTTCCAAACCAAAAACTTATTAGTTTTTTTTAAATATATATATATTCGTAGTTGCAACGTTAATAACTTGAAATTCATCCAATCTGGACACAAAAACAAATTACCTTAGTTACCGTAAATTAACTTTTTTTTTGCTTGTTTTACTTGTTCTCCTCACTGCTAACTTACTTTCTTTCACAGATTCTGTGCCACAGTTATAAATTGCTTCTGTTAAAAAATCTGACAAATGATCCACTTCAGCAAAGTTCAGAACATTTTTCCTGAAGTCCAAGTTCCAAAAAAAAACGTCCCTGTCAAGCCAGATGATTGATTTCAGTGTGAAAAATTGCTTGTAAGTAACAACATCCTCTGCTTGCGTTAGTGAAAACAGATGCAGGAAGTGCCTTCTTTCGGCAATATCTGCTACATTTGATCAGCTTGTCCTCTAATTTAAAGCACATGAGTCGGTGCTTTAGGAGCAATGTGCAAAATGACAAAATCCTTCCTCGAGAAGTTCTGGAAATCCTCTTCAGGTTCTGATATCTGTGCAGACTGCCGTCTGCATTTGTGTCTGGTTTTGTGCGTGTGTTTCTGTGCATGTGTGTGAAGAGGCTGAGGTAAAGAGAGGGGTCTGGGTTGCACATGCTTCATTTAGACATCAAAGGCCTTTGCTGATGATTTTTCCTTATAAACCATGCCTTTTGGTGCCTCTGCTCTCTCCATCTGAATAAACAAAGCCCAAATGGGTTGTCTGGGAATAGTCAGGTGATTGCAGCACGTGATATTTGAAGTAAATCGATATATCTCTAATTTATTCCACTAAAAATCCCTTTCAGCGTCTCTTTTATGTTGTTTCTGAGAAACATTCTGGTTTTTCAAGAGATTTCAAAGTGGTATTTGGAGATGTAGCAGAGCTCATCTGCTGCTCTTTGAAAATGAAAGCGGCACCTATCACAAAAATAATCTCAGCCCTTTTTTTATCTGAAGGAGCAAACATGTAGAATATGTAAGTCTCTCACTGCGAGGAGCAAACTCTGCTTGGCTTTCTTTTGATATGGAGAAATCAATACTGCATGAAATGCGCTGCCTCTGTATTCCCAGCTGACTATTATTCCTTCCCACCCAAAACAGCAGATATTACCCAACATCATTTAGCAAACCCCCGACGCAAGCCACCGCCTGACCCCTTCCTTTCTCCGCCTGCCAATGTCCAAGCGGGACTCCGATGCCAGAGGCCTGTTGGCAGCCTCCCGGCCTAACATATATCTGCAGGAGCAGCATTCCTCTAGGGCTGGCCTGGATCAAATGGCAGCGATTTCCCAAACAGAGGCAGAGAGATGGGAGGCTTGACCCATCCTCTGATCTGCAGCACGCTCTAATCGCTGCAGGTCAGAACGGATAAATTGTGAGGCTGAACTTCGGACTTGATTGGCAGAAGGAGATCCAGTAGAGGAGCATCTTTTTATTAAATCATCTAATGGTGTTTTTTTTTTTTTTCTTTTAAGTATTTTTCCACTGTGGTTTGAATTACGGTACATTTCTACATAAGTAGCTGCAAATCAATCCAGAGAAAATGCACATTTTAAATATATTCATTTAAAAAGCACACAAGCAATTATAATCAATTGCCATCATGTTAATTTGTCTTTCAGAAACTGGTGTAAAATGTTAATTAGAATGGAGAATGTATATTAAAGACCCTGGAAAGATTCCAGACTTAGCCATTAGGCTCCTCTCATCAAACTGATGGTTTAACAACAAGAATGAGAAAGAAAATAAAAGATATACCAACAAACATACTGGAGCTTAACCCAACAAAACCATAGATCTGTATTTACAACCTTTCCAAATCAGCAGTTTGTCCAGACTTTGTTCTGGTTCATCTGCTGCGTTCATCTGTTGCCTCAGTCGCTTTCATTGACTTTCAGTGGTGCCCTTATGCCAATGTGTTTTTCAGTCCTCTGTTTGAAAAAAACGTTCATTTTTTGCAGTGTAAACAAAGCTTTCTTGTTTTACAGTGTCAGATATTAGATCTGGCACTGTATTATTTTTATTTTCAAAACTATAAGCACCATGACATCCAGTCGGTCATGGTAGCTTGAGAAAAAAGGGAATCTCCAAGCTTAGATGTTGGATCGATGCATTTCCAACGGAGAAGCCTCTGTTTCATTGTGGGAGCTTTGCTGCACCACAACCATGACTCAACATTAAGTAATAATGACATTGGCGGGTAATGACTTTGTATTTATTAACCAGTATAAAACCAACTCCATCACTATGGTCACCTCTGAGGCAGTGAAGGGACTCGAGGCGCCCAGGCCTCCATTAAATCCATGTCAGCCACGTTCAGGAAACTTTAGACCTGCTAATATGGAGCTGAACATTAGACCATGAAAACTGCAAAACCTATGAGGTAAACAGCAGGCTTGACTGTAACATTCACATTATTTACTGGGAAGTATTTAATTGCACAAACATTTTATCTTAACACTGAGCTCCTGAGACGGATGCTTGTCCAGGTGTTGGATTTCATAATGAAGCTGTCGGAGCCTGAATTAATGATTATTAGAATATTACACGTATTAACATTTACATTTATTTTAATGCCTTCTTCTTGTAGCATGAAAAGATTAAAAACTGATTTATTTTGAATTAGATTTAAATGTACAGAGTCTTGCAAAAGTATTCACACCCCCTCTGACTTTTTCACATTTGTGGCTTAATACAATAACAAACGTTGATGTGTTTGATTGGCATTTTATAAGACAGACCACCACAATCGTGGTCGTGTAGTTGTTAAACAGAAAGGGAAGAATGCATGATTTTGTATTCATCCCCTTTTACACAGATGCCACCAAATAGAATTTACTGCAACCATCTACCTACTCATGTTGCCTGTGTTTAAATATAGCTAATTTGTGAGTTTGTTAGAGAAGATTAAATAAGTTTTTGGTTGTAGCATGACTAAATGTGAAAAAGTTGAGGTGTGTGAAAACTTTGGCAAGTCACTGAAGGGGCTATTGATGCAACCCAATGCATTTTTAAGAGGTATAAACCTCTTTCCACCCCCAAAGCATTTTTTTCCTTGCATTTATGAAAATTCTTTAAGTATCCTCCAATACTCATGGGTAACAAGGATTCACACAGTGGGCAGTTAGCCCCTCCGAGGCACGGATAGATAAGATTCACGGTGGAAGTTAGCCAATATCTTAGAACTGACAGGAACTTTTGCTAAGTGTGACTTTAGTAAACTCGTGCAGGTTTGAATAACATCAAGAAAGCCGAGGGAAGGTTGGAGGGGTGAAGGGGGACGCTGCTCTTTGATGTGCAGGATTGAGATGTGATGAGGTCTGTTCAAAGTGAGCACAAAGTAGTGTTAAGATGGAAAGAGCAAATGCTGCTTTAGTCAAGGTAGACATGGTGAGTTGGAAGGAGATGATGAAGAAACGTCGTGTCTTCACCAAAACCAAAAGGAGATGAAACGTTATCGGGCATTAAATATAGATGCTGTCTCGTGTCTCGGATTTTGTAATATGTGGATTTTTTAAATCAAAGTTGGGCGAGGGTGGAAAACCATCATCAAGATCATCCATCCATCAGTCCATCGAACCATCTATCCATATTAAATTCCTGTTTTAGCATGAGTGCACCGCATAGGATGCTGATGCTTGTCTCCAGTGGCCAATATGTGACACTCTGGGTGAATTTTGGACATGTGTGTATACCAAGACTCCCTATGGCAAATAGTTAATTACAGAAACTAATTTTGTGTATGACTTTCAGCTCTTTATTTGTACATTTAATCTTCAGCTTCTGGACTAAAAAATTTAAGCCTGACAACTCTCTGCAAGCCTCATTAAATCCATCGACTTGCACTGCAATTACAGGACATCATTGTTAACCTCATTACTGAGAAAAATGGTGAGTGTTTTAAAAATAGATTCCTTTTTAGCAGTATGCTCAATTAAATAAAAAAAAATGCTTTTATAGAAAGCATTATTGGCTTAATCATGTAATGGAGATGAGGATGGCATCTCATCCGCATGAGATGCCGACTTAGTTTCTGGGTAAATAGTTCTTGGTGAAAGGAAAAAGGTTTTAAATCTAAATCTATCAGGGGTATAAACAATCTGCACCTTAACTGAAGCCCTAAACATTAAAATGCAGCATCATCTGGCGAGAACATCTTCTTTGCTCTTACATGTCCCACACACGATTAGTAGCTAATGGCTTTCTTTCAACAAATCCTGTCAAGACTCCAGAATAGACCAAATTTGTAGATCAGACCTATAAACATCTTGTTCACTTAGCTTCCCACCTGAGCTGCAGCTCCTCCAGAGTTACAGTCAGTTTATGTGGACTGCCACGCTCTTTCCATTGTGATGTAATGATTGATTACATAGAACTCTCCCTTCCTTGGTCTTTGCGATGCTTTTTGTTCAGCAATGTTCTCAAATGAACATTTATGACCTTCATAACACAGAGAGACTTACACTGAGTGTAAATTGCATGGATCTGAACTCTATATTTCAGTTTTGTTGCTTCTAAATGTAACTAACTGCAGTTAGGAATCCTTTTATAAGGGACTAAACCTCGGTATTAATTTTTGTCAAAGTTGTTACAACTTTTGTGACCGCATTTATGTTTGCTTTATAGTTGGCACCAAGTGAATTAGTTTTTACTACAAGTCTGCTCTGATTGGTCTGTGCTGCAGAGTTTCACCTCTGAATCCTTCCTCTGCAGCAGCATGAGAAATACCAACACATCCTGCTGTGCACCTGTGAGGAGAGATATAATTCTGAGTGATTTATATGTGTGGATCTTTGTAAAATTAAGCTGTTATTGAGTCATCTCATCAATGAAATTACGTGACTGCATTTTAGTGAATTTTATAGCATCTCACTTGCTTTTTCAGTCATGCAGATTAAAAGAGTCGAGGGCAGATTCTGCTTACTGCTGCTGTCGTCATCGTTGGTATCATGCCGGTGCTTCTTGTTGTTGTTGTTGTTGTTTAGCCTGCTTGGATGGCTGCCCTCATTTCTTCCTCTGTTTCAGGTTCAGTGACGAAGCCGCAGCAGAGGACTTCTCGTCGTCGTGGCCAGGAGCCCAAGCTGCTCAACAGCCCTGAAGACAGCGTGTACTACAACCAGCTAAATGTGAGTTCAAAGTGCCGATAAAGGCCTTTGTCTGAGTTTGGTTCCAGATGATAATACAATTAAACCTACCTGTGCCAGACCCTGGAGCCCCACCCCCACGCTCCTCTGCCTCTTGTCTTGAACATGTGCTTATGCTCTTTATCTGTTGCTTTCATGTCAGGATGTCTGCCTTCACGGTGAATAATTGATGTGGTTTATCAAAGCCGAGCAAGATGCATGCTTCATCAGACTCACTTGAGCCCTTTGATCAGAAAAAAATTATGCTGTGACTTCTGATATTATCAGCATCTGCTCGCATTCAACACAAAATCACTTTGAATTAAAAATTAATGACTCTCTGCTCATCTTTTGACTGTGTGCTCTTGGCCCTTTCCTCAGAGAACTCTGGATCACCAGGGGAGCAAGAGGAAGCCGAGAAAACTTGGGTAAATAACTGCTTTCCTACTTACAGCGACTCTAAACAGAGCAGGCCCGTTGTGGGATAGGAAAATCCAGAAATGGAGTTGTTTTCTTACAATGTAAATGGAGAGCTGAAAATAACACAGTTTTTTTGGTTTTGTTTTGTTTTTTTATGGGAGGAGGCTCTGTGTCACTATAGAGGGGGGGTGCACGTTAGACTTTTGTTAGGATGTTCATTTTAATTGATTAAGACCTGACTTTGCACTGTAAATGACGGTTTGAGTAAACACCTGACTACATGCCTGCTGCGTCTGCAAATGTTGCCTCTTTTTCTTCGGGTCATGAAAAACTTCATCACTGCCTGCTATATCCAAGTTTTTCACTCCTGTCTTCTCACACATCACAGTCAAATCAAAGTGCTGGACGGAGAGGACGAGTACTACAAATTACTGTCAACCGTGGAGTCGATCCCTGAGGAAGAGCACGCGACTGAACCCCCTCCCACCCTTTCCAACGGGCCCCTCGTCAGTCGGCGCTGAAGCTCTGCATCAGTGTCAGCCGGTAAGAAAGACACATCAGACACAGAGACAGACAGACACTCCAAAGAAAAACTGCTCTGTGTTGGATGGGCTTTGGTGGGAATAACAAGTAGAACCGGTGCAGGAGAAGCAACTTGTGCAGACATTGTGCTCTGGTCTGTTAATCCAAAGGACTCTAAGTTTGTATGAGTAGCTTACTTGCCTTTTCTGGCATTATTGTACATTGTCTTTTTCTTTTATTGGTAGATGGCTGCCCTATTTACTATAAGAAAATAAATTCTGGTCAAATGGAAACATTTTGCATATGTGCCAGGGGTAAGAATAATTTTGTGCCTTACTGTTATTTTCTTTCTTTCTTTTTAATTCCTAGTCTTCTTAAGTTTTTACCCAGATGGTCCACTTAGGAGTCTACAACAATAACAACTTGCAGGGTTTCTCTCTTGTCTTTGGTAAAAGACTTCAAGCCATTTCTCCAGCTAGTGCTAGACTGTTTTGGTTGTATTTACCCAGAATGCCCCCCGCTATAGTACGCTTCCTACCTTTGGAGCGGTCTCCAGTCTGTTTACGTTCACAAATGCATTCAAACCACCCCAGAGTTCACTTTTCTGAGCTGCACCAGAGTTCAACTACATATTCACACCTCTCAAAACAAACCAGACTTTCTAGACAACTGAACTAGAGTTCTGGGCTGGTGTGAAGGCATCCTAAGTTGGCAAAACTGGCTCAAAAAGATTGACAGAGCAACTTTAATGCATTTAGATTAGAATTTCTACTTCAAGTCTCCTCCTCTTGCATCCTGAATGAAGTTGTATCCAAATATTATAAGGGACATTTTCTGTAAAACATTCTTCTTACGTTTTCTGTTCTCTATCTAGCTTCATTTTAAAAACTGATACTGACACTAATAATAGTGAAAAATTTAATCTTCTTCCCCCAGTAAATGCTTCTGCTCAGAAAAGTGTTGCTAGCATGACCAGTTAGTGCTCAGTTTTTTCATGTTCATTGATCAGAAAATAAATCTGAGCAGGGAGTCATTGGTACAGCTAAACATCGACCAGTTCTGGTCACCAGCTGATTTCTCTGTACAACTCTACATTATTGTCTTTCTCTTCTGTTTTTCTACAAAGGTTGTATCAATGAATAGCTTGACAATAGGAAGATGTACTCTTGCAAAGTTGTTCTTTGCCTTTATTTGCTTCCTCAACAAGATAAAATTGATCGATTATTTTTTATTAATAGATAAAATTCTGCCACATGTTCAAAGCTTTGCTCAGGTGACAGATTGCTGTGAAACTTCACAGATGTTCCTTTATGATCATGTAAATCATAATAGACAGAAGGAAAACATTGTGTGGTGGAGTTGGAAGGGTGTACACTGTTAAAAATCAGTTGTAATAATAAAACACTTGCACTAGAGCCACATATGGCTGAAATTAACTGTTATTGCCTTTGTTATTCGTTTACATTCTTATTACTTTTTTTTGGTAGATTCATGAATATGTAACATTTGAGAAATAAATCCAAACATCTGAGGTAAAAAAAAAATACATCCTCCTCTGTGTGAGTAAAACCATTCCCTGAAACAGTAACACCACGCGGTTTACATCTTTAACAAACATTTTCCAGCTCTTTTCCACATTTCCGACGAGAAGCCCCTCATCCCGCAGCAAGCCTCCAGCCTAAGCAGTGTTAACATGAAATTGAAACATCTACCTATTTCCAAACCTCGTGTCTCCTGTCTCACACTGATCCAAAGACAAATCCCTGCAAAACCCAGAACTCTTTCGACTAGTTTTCCCTCTGCGAGTTGGCTTTAGTTAGAGGGGCTTTGTGCTGTCTGAGAGCAGAGAATCACCAAACGGAGCTTCACAGTGGCTGAGCTAGACCTCACTTTGAATTTCACCCTAAATACAGAAAAAAACCTTTTAAGATGTGAAGTGTCGGAAATGCAGGGCTGGCGAGTTGATTTGTGGAGCTTTTTTTTTTTTCTTTTCAATTTGCATATCATTTACTGCATCTCCCTTTGTTGACACCCGAGGGCCTGAGAAGAGATTTTGATCTTAATAGGAAGAGTAGGGTGGTATGAGTGAGGATCTCATCCTCCTTATGCTCAGCGGGAAAAACATTAGAGCTCTGCATTGATAGTAAGACTGGCTTCACTTAGGTTGGATTTACAGGAATCCTGGTGAGTTTAAAGAGGCCCAAAGTGTTCAGTGTTGGGAGGGTTGGATGCAGGTTGGTGCATGAGGACATTATAGGCTACCTATATGTGTATTTAACTATATTTACCATGGGAACTAAAAGGTCTAATGGCGTGGAAGTAGTTAAAACATACTGCAAGTTAAAATTAGGACGTTAGTCGGTTGTGACTCCACCAGTTTTGTGGTTGTGACCCTGTAATTTGCCAACCATAACTGTGCTGTTTGTTGTTTTGTGCAGCCACAAATGTTTGTAAAGGGAACTTGTGTAGCTTTCTACATCTCTTTTAAGAAGAAATATTTCCCCATATTAGTGTAGGAAGTGGGCATGAACTAGTAAGAGATTCTCACAGCATGATAACATTGAATAGAAATAACATGGCTTCACTGTGTTTACAGAAAAAAAATGTGTAACATAATCATTTTAATTAAAATAAAATTCATGGGCGTGCTGTGGTGGCATAGGGGATAGCGCGACCCACATTTGGAGGCCTTGAGTCCTCGACGCGGCCGTCGCGGATTCGATTCCCGGACCCAACGATATTTGCCACATGTCTTCCCCTCTCTCCTACCCCCCTTTCCAGTCAACCTACTGTCATACAAGGGACACTAGAGCCCACAAAAGACCCCCTGGAGGGGAAAAATTACAAAAAATAAAATTCATACTGTTTACAAAATAATACAAATACACAACACCGTGTGGAGCATTTTTGCAATAATCCTTTTGTTTTTACATATAAAGGTTAAAAAAATCTGTAATCAGTGTGAAACATTGATTAGTGTTAGACTCTGTAGAAGTCTGTGGTGTGGAATCATCCAGCAGGGTTTGGCTTTATTGCATTGAAGTTGTCCAGGAATCCAGAGCCAATGGCTTGATATTACATCTCATCTGATTTTAGAATGTTCTGTTTTCAAGTTGGAAAAAAAGGTTTTCATTTGTTTTAGCTCCAACTAATATCAGTAATTTATGACAATAGCATAATACGTTTCCAGTTTTCACATTTAAATGCAACAAAAACATGTTCTCAATTTCACATTTTATAGCACTGTTCATCCCACTGTTCCAAACAGATGCAACCTATCAAAAATGCTAAGAAATTGTGAATAGCAACAACTTTTATCACAGTTTAATAAGTCCAACTTCCCTTGACAGAAAGAAGATTTCAGGGTATTGTCTCATTGTTTTATGACTGAGGGCCTGAAAACGTCTTAAATTAACTTCTTAAAATAACATCTTAAACTGAATCCCTGTTAAGTGACCAAATTTAGATTTGATTAATGTAAGAATTTTAGATGTTGAAGTAAAAATAATCAATTACAATCCAGACTCCTTTTAAAAAAACAAATGAAATAACTAACTTTAGCACGGTTAGCGGCTAACGGTTAGCCAGTCAAGGTATTATGTCGCTGTTCCTACGAATCGTTTGCATCTTGTCCCTTTTTATATTGAGTTCTTAAAATGTCTCCACACAACGCATTTAAAGAAACAAAGGCATCTTCAGTGCTTCTGTTGCTCAGTGTTGCTCAGGCAACACGATGTCTTTATTTGCTAGCTTTGTCAATGCAGCAACTACTTCCTGTGTAACTTCAGAATAAGAGCCTCAAACATATCACAGTGCGTCTAAGCACCAATAGACCATCTTAGACTTCACTAGATGAAGTCACAACTAACAGCTTATGAATAAACACACACTTAAAGGATAAGAAATATTGTAACATTTTAAAATGACTGTGTGGGAATAAAAAGTGTAAGTCAGCTGACTGAAGGAGCGTCGCAATATGTGATGAAGGGCAGTGCTGCATGAGCATTTTTTCATCACCTTATTAAAATGACTCTAAATTACAGCAGCCATATGGTAAAAATCTTAGCAAAGGATTTCGGTTGAACAGACATGTAAATCACATAATTTAGGGTAATAATAAAACTTTTTTATTTTATTAATTTACTGACCATGAATCTTAAACGATTCATGGTCAGTAATTTCTCCAAATCAGCAAAGTTAAATATCAGCTTTTGTTGAACAAATATTAAAAAGTTTGTTGAAACTAGATAGAGACTAATTTAGAAATTTTATTGGAATAATCATGAAAACCCCTCCGTAATTGTTTGTAAGTGCAACTTAATAGACTACTAAAGTGATGTCTCACGTACTGAGACATTATTTAATGAATTTTACAAATGTTAATGATCTGTAAATTGCCTTTTTATGTGAACCTGCATAATTAAAACTCATGTCTTTGTGGTTTATCATCAAATTTAAGGCTGCAGGAATTCAAAGCGTAATACAGCAGAATACTGTCAGAGTTATAATGTGGAGTCACAGTTAGTTCAGACACATTTCACCTCCGGTCCTAACCAAGGATCGCAGAATAATTAAAATCCTCATTGTGCATTACTCTCTAGCTGGGATAGTTGGTTCCTCTGAAGAGCAGTCTGAAATAGGTCACCCCAGCACCCTGTAGTGCGTCACAAAAGTACACTGAATCAATTAAGTGTGATCATGCTCCCTTGATTATTTCGGCCCTGTTTTACCACAGAGAGGAATTTCAAATAGGCTCACTAGTTTGAATAACAAGGTTGGAGTGTGGTGACAAATGGTGCCAGAGAGGGTGTTTCCTTCCCCTGTTTTTCTCTGCCAAATTAACTCCCCTGGCTGATTGCCTGCTTTAGCATATGAGAGGAGGTGAGCAGAGGTGTGTGCATAATTGCCTCCGATGGCTGATTATGTGCTGCAAAAGGCAAATGTTATGAAATGCTGACCTGATGAGCAGAAGCTCTGGGTTGTTGTAGAGGTGTTGAGGCTGCAGGACACTGAGGGCCTAAAGCCAGTGCTTTAGGTCCCAGCACCTGTGTTTTCTTGGGTACTTTTTACAAATCCAGCTCAGTCTTGTTTTTAACCTCATTAAAATCTGACAACATCTGGTGCGTGGGATAGGGCTCCTTTAATGTGGGTAACATTACTGCTGGTGTTATTTTTTGCTATTTTAGCTATTTACCTTATGGGCTGCGTGCACATTCATTAAAGATGCATCAAAACTGCTTTATCCAGGGGTTTTTTAAGCCGCATTTTATGGAAATCGCTCAAGTTGCAGCCTCCACAAGTGATGAAAAGCTTTTATTTTCTAAAAAAGCATGCTTACCTTTTCACCTAATAGTGATGTCTCACTTCAAAGAGAGCGCACGATTAGGCCAACATTGTCCTGTTTCTATATACTCAGAGTTCAAAGGGAGAGTTCCACGTGCAGCCTCCTCCCATCCTCAAGTTTATGTGCTTTTCATGCTCACATGTGTTTGATTTTTCACACGCTGGAATTATTTTTCACACTCTCGTGATTGGATACAGCAACCAGCTGAAGTATTCATACCTCATAAACTTTTCTCACATTTTGTTGTTTTACACTATTAACCTCAGGGTATTTTTTTTTCTATTTTATGCGACAGACCACCACAGAGCCTCTTATAAAAATGGCAGCAAAATAATTACTTGATTTCAACATTTTTTACTAATCAAATCTGATAAGTGTGGCATATTAGTATCCAGCCCTCGTGAGAACCACTCTGCTGTACATTTTTGGAGATATGTTTCTGCCCACTTTGAACATCTTGAATTTTTGCCCATTCTTCTTTGTGAAATCAGTCAAACTGGATAGAAATCATCATTACCCCTTTCTCAACAATCTCAAGCCTCTGCAGCTTCTCCTCTTTTCTTTCATAATTGCCACGTTCCACCAACTCTGAGAAACTTTCCCAGAGCATTATGCTACCAACACCATGTATCACAATAGGAATAGTCTGTTCAGGATGAAGTGCATTGTTAAGTTTCCCACCACATGTATTATTTTATATTTTATATTCTTAAGGCTTCCTTACAGGAATTGCTTGCCTTTCTTCTCAAAAGACCAGATTTGTAGACTCAGGTTATTCCACCTGAACTGTGGAACTCCACAGCTTTTCCATGAGTCTCATGGTTTCCTTCGCAGATTAATGTTCTTCTTATTCTTCCTTTTATTTTATACTGACAGGCGAGTCCTTGTAGGTATGCTTTTATTCCATCCTCTTTCCAATATGCGGTGAAGGATTGGACATTGGAATATTTTCTATTTCCTATCGCAAACCTACTTTAAGCTTCTTTTTATTTTTATCCCTGACCACTTTGGCGATTTCTTGTAGTGGATTTTAATTGGAGGTGTCACAGTAAAGGGAGCTAAATATACAAATGTATGCCACATTCCTCAGATTTACCAAATAAATTGAGAACCATGCATCCTTTTCCTTCCACTTCACAATTATGTGCTACTTTGTGTTGGTCTTCCCAATAAAATCCCAATAAAATACATGTTAGTTTGAGGTCTTAACGCTACAAAGTGTGAAAAAGTTCAAGAGGTGTAAATATGTTTACAAGGCACTTTGTATTTATTGCAAAGAATTAGGACAAGTTCCTGTTTTACACTTTTTTTTCTTGCAAACATCAATTAAAGGGGACAAGAAAATAGCTGAAAACAGTACAAAGTCAACATTTGCTGCACTTTGAGAGACTTTGCTGCCTAATGATGGATACATGAACATCAATCAGATGTCAGACGCATGTTGGTGGCTCTGAGCAAGAGAGACATTCCCCAAAGACGGCATTAATAAAGAAACTGGTTGAGCCTGGTTGAGACACAAAGACTAAGAGGAGGGGAGGAAGAACGAGATAAAAGACTCTGTTGAGCACATACATCAAAGCCCGCTTAATGACCAGGGATGCCATTAGGGTTACGGTGGCTTTTGTTTCAGCTTTCTCTCACCTGCAATTTGTTGAGGTTGTTCTACGCGCCGTTTTGTTGTGAAAATTTGCATGAATGTAAAACGCATGCGTGCAGGGATAAGAGTTGCTTCCCGGCTGCTCGTCTTGGACGTGGCTGAATGGTTTAGTTAGAATTACAGCCTCCTTTTCACTTGTAAAACAGACATGGAACCAGTTTTCTCCCGCTTTTTAAAAATAAAAAAGGATACTGTGAAACAAAAGGTTCGCGCAGAAAACCAGAAACAGAATGTGGAGTCTGTGATGCGGTGCAATGTATTGTCTGAAAGTTTTCCTCTGTGCCTCCGGTGCTGGAATTGGTTTTGACAAATCAGAGCGTGAAATTAAAATGAGCCCCTCTCAGTTTGCACACAAGGTAGGGGCACAAGCAGACTTGGCATGGCCGAAGGTGTGACCCTGTTTTGTTTCGCCCCAGCTTTACTGTCCCAGATGGTGGGACCAGCTGCCGCTGAATAAACACTGGACCGGGTGCAGTGTGAGAATTACCACGGCCTTGTTTCAGTTTGGGATGCATCACAGAGAGCTTGTCACTTTTTGGCCACTGCCAGCAGGAGCAGGAAATTTCACCTGGTGTTCAACCAAACTTCCTCCCGTTGCAGTGCAAATTTTGTATTTTTTTTTTTTATCCATTGTTTTGATTACAGTCACCTTTCATTGCATGAACCGCTGCAACTTAATAAATTAGTCTTAAAAATTTATTTTATTTCAGCGATTCAGTTCAAATAGAGAAACATAATATCATGACACAAAGCGATTTGAAGTTTTTATTTCTGTTTCCTTTGGTGATTATGGCTCACAGCTGATGGAAATACATTTTCTTTGAATGAGAGAAAGGTGAGGCCTACAAAACTTTCTGCAGCACATGAACAGAAAATTAGATAGTGCTATTGATAGAGATTCTGTGTCTTTCCTCTCTCTTTTATGTGCTTGCATACACACATATACAGACATGCACACGTAATGTTACAGAAATTACTTCACAGTGGAACGCACTCTCTAAGGCGTAGCTTAGTTAAAGACCTATAATCACATTGTTCAGGGCCATTATGTGTTTGTCCCTTAAGGACTCTTATTTGCTTTTAATAATTTGGACTTGTGATTTTTAATTTGTTTTCTTGGTTATTCAAAATGTTCCCTCCCAAAAAATAAACTCCAGAAGAACAATAAAAATCAGCAAAGTTCAGAAGAAGGAAATTTTTTAGTTTACATTTGAAGCCTTTTTAAAGTTTTCCCATGCATGGTGCAGAGAAAGATGACAGATGTTTTCCCGTAGCTCGTAAAAGTTTTAGACCACCACGGGCTGCGAGTGGCTAACATGAGCAAATATTTGAAATGCCCCTTAAAAGCTTAGAACTAACAATTTTAATCATTCACATACCAAATTTACCTAAATATGCATTAATACGCACAGTGAAATCAGTCTCAGCAATACCCCAGAAGCTGACATCTACAGTCTGGGGTTCAGCCAATCAGTGCCAAGGAAAATAAATGGCACTCCTGGATTGGCTGGTTTGCAAAAGCCAGCTAATAGTATTTCAAGTAACTTTGCACCGAGTTATTTCAGGTTCCCAAGCTGCAAATTATTTAGAATATTTTAGAAAAAGTCCACGAATAGGATAATTTTCTGCAAATAATGTGGCGTGACGTTTCACAGAAAAATCCATGAATTGGTGAATCCACAAATACTTAATTCTTATCAGGCAGGTAAAGGATGTTTTGCCAAGATACCAGCAGTAATAAATCTACTTGAACATTTCCACACTTACAAAAGACAAACTTTATTTTAGTGGGATTTCATGATATAGGCCAACACAAGGTCATGCTTCTTTTTGAATTGGTGTTTTTTACATTTATTTAACAAATAAAAATATCAGAAAAGTGCGACATGCATCCCTTTACCCTGACTTGGGAACTATTGACAGGACAAATATAAGTCCTACTCAATCCAAACCTGATGCATAATCCTGGACACTTAATATCCACAGCGAAACATAGTGGTGGCAGCATTATGCTGTGTGAATATCTTTCTTCAATATAAGCTGGGAAATTTGTCAGACTTCATAGAAAAAAAAAAAATTTTAGTATGTACTTTGTTTGTTGACTATGAAAGCGTTCCACACTTTTCAGATTTGTGCTCATCATAAATGTTGGAAAGCATTTATCACTTTCCTTTTCCCTTCGCAATCACGTCACTTTGTGTTGGCGTAGCTCATGAAATCTCAATGAAGCACATAAAAGCGTGCGGTTGCAACGTGACAAAATGCAGAAAAGTTACATTTGCGAGGTGCTGTATAATAATAACACAGCGTGAGTGAAAATGTGCGCTCGTTGCGCCTTGCCACTGAGAGAAGTAAAACGTCAGAGGCTTGTTACGTCTGTGACATCTCAGTTTGAAGGTGATGTCTTTTTATTGTAATGTTTCCTGAGAGAGCACTGCAGGCAGGAACTTTGTACATCATCACAGAGGGGGCAGAGATTTCCTCTTTAATGCTGGATTAGCGCAGCCAGGGTGGGCTGAGAGGAGGTAAAATGACCTGTCCCGCCCTTACGTGACCCGGGGCCGGCGCTGCACATTGCCAACGCTTTGCTTTTTGCTCTTATGCAGAGAGCTCCTGAGCTTCATAGGTTCAGCAGAGAGGGGCCGGGGCGGCAGAAGAGTAGTATCGTGTTGCAGGGAAAATTAGTGAGACCAAAGTTGGAGTTTCTGTGTGTTGGGGGCTGCGAACAATGGCAGCTTTCTGTCAGACAGCGACTTCAAAGGTCTGCTGAGTGACTGCTCTGAGTTATACTTTGTTGTAGATCACTGAGGAAATTCACAGATGTTTTCTCATACGAGACACCATTATAGCGGCTCAAGTACCCAGTAGCCTCGAGCATCTCTCCCCCTCTTCTCCCCCGTCTCTGTCTCTCCCACACACTCACTCTCACAGCCTCTGAAATCTCTTCCATGAGACAGATGTGGAACCAGTTTTTTTTTTTTTTTTTTTTTTTTTTTTTTTCCGTCCAACTGTCCAGAGAATATGGAAAGTTAGAAAAGGGTTCATGTTGTGGCGTTGCCCAACAACTCTGTCAAATCTGAAGTCCTGGCTGTCAGTCTGCTCCGACTGTCATGATCTTCGCACTTCCTCACTGTTTCTTTGTGGATCAGAAGTAGAAGTGTGAGCCATACAGCTGTAGAATGGCAACAAAAATCACAAATGGTATGATTTTCATGTGTTGTTGAACAGTAATATTGATGCTGGGATCTTATCTTCTGTTTCTTTTAGGTTGCCTTGTTCTGGAGCAGAACCAAAACCCAACACATCTGAAGAATACATGACTTTTACTGTAAATTTTTATTTATTTCTAGATGTACTGCTGTTTTTTTATGAACCCAATAAAGGTTTTAAAAATCTTGTTTTTAATTATTGTATTTATCATAATACACTTTATTCCTCTCACACATATTTCAGTATACATTATACTATTAATGCCCATCAAACTTTGCTGGATTTTATCACTTTAATACACCAACTGCAATGGATTTTAGGGGATTTTTAATATGATAGACAAACACAAGGTGGTACATCTTTTTGAAGTGGAAAAAATGTTCCATCAATCCCTTGTCTACTCCCACTTATTCATGCACTGTCCAGCAGTCACTGGGCGAGAAGTGGGTTAGATCACCAGTTTATTTCAAGGCAACATGGAGACACACAGGATAGACAACAATACACACAACTGTCTCTCCTAGGGCCAATTTAGAGAGAATCATTAACCTATGAGTGTTTATGGCCTGGAGGAAGTCGACATACCCCGAAAGATGAGGAAAAGCCCAGGCTGGGATTTGAATCTAGGACCTTCTTGCTGCAAGGCATCAGTTCTGATGCCTATCAACATATAGGTTGACCAAAACCTATATGTTGGTCAACATCTTTAAGAAATAAATATGAAATGTATGTGGTGCTGCTCTGGTGGAATTTATTTACCAGTTGATTTTTTTGAAACCAGTTTCATTGCAGAATATTATATTTAAGGTTGAAAACAAATACATGCCACACTTTTCAAATTTTTTATTTGTAAAAAGCGTTGAAAACCACTGATTAATTTCTTCCACTACACAATTATTACAATTTTTATGTCCATATTGAAGTCTTTTGACTGCTCCAATCTGGTTTTAGCTTGCTTGCCTTAAGCCTAAAGTTTCCTTCCCTTTACTGCTGTGTGAAATACACAAAGATGATACACATCTTTCAGTACACAAGCAGAAAATCAACAGATGTGGGACTTCCTTCATAATCATTTCATTAATAATTTTGTTTTTTCAGTAAAAATAAATAAATTTATGTCAGAGGAATGGAAAATGCTCAAGCCTACAAAATAAGTCTGGAGTGACTAAATTCAGTGAATCAAGCATATGATAATTTCTGACAAAGTCCTGCTCAACCAAATTCATCTCTTACCTGGAGTCCTTTTGAGGTGCATGAAACCCTTGGAGATTATATGTAGAGATTATCAAACATTTCAAAGGAAGATATCAATATTTATTAATGCTTACAGCTCACAGAAATCCTCTATGAGTGAAAATTGTCTTGCATGTCTGGGCAGCCTGCATGTACAGCTGATTTTTTTTTTTGGAGAAGTGCACTGGAAATCAAGAATGTATATCTGCAGTTTAATGAACAACAAACAAAAAATGATTTTGTTTTCCAGTGGGCTCCCTCTCTCCGCTTTGACAGTTTGCTGCTTTGACATGAAAGAGCAGATTACTGCATAAGACATTTATCTGACATTTAAACCTCCAAGCAGAAAAACTGACAGCATGTTGCGGCTCATATACAAATTTCAGAGACGATGGGAAATAGGTGTTTCTGTTTTCTGAGGCTCTCTCTTAATCTTTGTTTAGTCTGAGCACTTGCATACCAGTTTAGCATTGTTCACTAAAAAAAACAGTAAATGAAGTTAGAATCAATGCAAACCAGTGGGAAAAATTTGAAAGATGTAATAATCTCCAATCAGAGGTTCTCTAGTTGTGTCACATAGCCACACTTTCACAGCTGCTGTCCATCTAGACAAATAAGACACCGATGTCCGTCCACCACCAAAAGACTCTGGACGATATTTTGCACAGGCCAAACGAGACCCTCAGGTAAGAAATCTAATACCATGTCACATTGACATTAAAACTCAAAAAGCTTCTGCAAACTCAGATTTTTGGAAATTATGTATTCATTAAGTAATATGATAATATTATGATAGTATCTTATAATACTTACGTACAAACATCACATGACATCCTGGAAACACAATATGAGTAAGCCTGTAGCTTTAGGTTGAAATTGGGCAAATATGGTGCTTGTAGGTTTTCTCGGCTTAAATACACCAGAAATACTTAAATGATTTCCACCAAGTTCTGCAGGATTCGGCTGATGCTCCATTCATCTAACTCTAACAAGTTCAAGCTGGGAAGTTTCTAAAATATACAGTAAAGCATCTCTCATGACAAAGGACTGTTTTTAGATAAAACTTTTTGTTTTGTTTTTTTACAGTAGAGACTACCTGGTTGTATATGTTTTAAATTAACAAATGTGTCGATCATTAACTTAAAGAACTGTGAATATTAATAGTGATTTTCTTTGTATGACTTCACAAAATAAGTTTTTAAAACGTCAACTGAAGAGGAATAATTAGGTTGATGACATCATAAGAGGTACAAGATATGGCTTTTTTTGAGATGTAGGTTCAGATTTGATTTAAACATGATCCAAATTATTTAAAATATTAGGAAGTCACATTTTCATAGAATACACTTCTTTCCATGTTTAAAACAGAGTAGGTAGAAGAACTTACTCCTACCCCACTTTTGATCACCAAAATTTGGAGCTGCAGGGGGTTCAGCATTTTGTGTCTCAGCCAGGTTTTGACTCCAAAGATAGATACGGCGATGCACATGCAGCCTCAAGCTAACAGTGATGATGACTATGATCATCTTTAAAACTTTAACTTAAATCTGTTTTGCATACATATTTTAGTAACAAATAATGGCAGGACACATTTTTATTGTACAGTATTCCCCTCTTATCTAGTTAGATTTTTGAAACTCATTTAAAATTGATGATAACACTTAAAGCATTGTGCATCCCAACTTGGATAAACTTTGAAAAATAATGGCTGACTGTAAAATGTGGTTGATGAGAACTTCTGATTTATTCTTATTATTGATTTTCACCTATAAGTCGATTCTTAAAAGGTTTACAGTTCTTGATATTGAGAAATGACCTACTAACTCATTGTACTATATCTACTAACTGTATTGGGTCTTCCCTCAGCTTGCCCTTTTTTTTAATTTTGAAAGCAAAATGATAGATTAAATATGTGTGGCACCAAAGCAAGGACTTCCTTGATTGCTGATTTTTATTTTTCAACACAAACGAGAAACTACATCTGCCATAGCTAGATGTAAACAAGGTTGGTCTGCTTGTTTTTCACGTCTTCTGCAGCTAGCATTGTAGTTTAACAAGGCTCCAGTACAGCCCAGCAGGACCCCCTCTCCCACCCCTTTTCCCTCATGACTGTGTGTAAAGCCGTGGGAGAGGACTGGGAACATTAATCCCTTCAAAGGAACAGATCTAATTCAAAATCTGCCGCTCCAAACTAGTTGAGAGGACAGTGATTGTTTCTGCAGGGAAGCTAGATAAAGATCAGAGAGCTAACTGCAAACTTCCAATTCTCTACTTCTGCCACAAAAGTTTTGGGGTGTTATCTTATGAAAGCTGCATAGTTGTACAGTCATTATATTATTTGAACCAAAACAACAGATATGATAAAATTAGCAACAAAAATGCACAAACTTAAGGGATAAAATGCAATGCATTTACATTTATGTCTATCTAGTGGTTGTTGTAATCCCCCCTTTGAAATACCGCCCTGGGCAACCGCCTGCTCCATATCAAATCTACCACTGCTTGCACCAAACCTATACAAGTCATTTACTTGAACCCATTATTTAATCTATTTCCTACTCTTATGAGTCCCATATGTATACTAGTAAGTATTTGGATATGTGCCCTACATACATTTTGCTCAGGTTGTTGAGACTAAGTGGGCCTCAGACCAAATCTACTTCCTGTATGAGACCCATTTAGGCTGATTTAACACTGTAAACTCAGTATCATCAACACCACCTTGTGTGGCTCTTAACTGGTTCTCAAATAGGTTCAGATTTTAGAAAACATCTAAGACCAATGGGTCCCTTTTGTTTAAACCACAAATGTCCTGCCTTAGACTTTTACAAGCAGTTAACATCTGGCCATTATGTAACCCTCCGAAGATTAAATCTTGGTTCCATCATGTAACTCATTTCTACTCTAAAGAGCCCCATAAATGGATCGGAGCTTCAAGTTGAATTACCGGATGTTGGTGTTTTGTGTAGGTTTTTATTGGTATTGCAAATTGTATCACTTAATAAACTTTGAGTATGATTCTGATAAAACAATTAATTCAAATAAAACAAGTCCCCATCTCACAATGATGTAACATCCCTGATTCTTGATGTTACAAACTACTGCTCTATCATGGATTTAATTTGCTCCATAGCTTGTGTTTCTATTGCTCTATAGCAAACTGAACTATGCCATTATTGTCCATGGAAATTCAGCTCCCGTCCTCAAGGGTGACAAAGAAACATAATTAAGAGATCTGAGTGAAGCCGTTTTGTTAAGCCTGTGAAAGTTACTTTTCATTTTTTTTCTCCGTCATATTGTAGGTCCCACACAAATTCTGCGCAAACTGAACAGATAATGGGCTTCTTGAATGGACCTCATATGTAAATACTGACTGGGAGGAAATCGGTTCTGGAGTAGATCCCAGCTTAGATTGTGTATGAGGTCTGTAAAGGCTGATTTCAGGATGATTTCTGCGTTAAAAAGTGGGAGTCATGTGGACCTTAGTTGCTTTGAACAAATTGACCTCATTCACTTAATGCCTATCAGCTAAGATATAAGATTGCCAAATGGTTTTGCTGATACAAGTAGTAGTTTGTAAACAGATCATTCTTGTGAAGGCCAAATTATAACCTACCTAGCTTAAGTAAAAAAATGTATGGGGCCCACATAAGCTTTATATCTAGGCCCCTCTCATGGGCCCCATTTATCGGTGTTGGCTGGGTAGGGATGTTAACTTGACTTACTGTTGTAGGCTCCTATTGTTAGTGCAAATTTCATTGTTTAATTAGGATAGAAAAAAAACGTCTAAATTAGAATTAGCATGTGATAAAATAGATGACTGAAAAAAATAATAATCCAGAGAGGATATAATTAAGTGTTTAATGCCAAGCTACAGTTCAAAGGCACAACAAAAAGAAATCTGGATTCAAATTAAAAATGTTAAAGAGAGGCAGATTCTTCAGAGATGAGAACTTCATGTTGAGTCTCTTGATTTTGGTCTTTTTCCCTCCATCAAACAAGGCAGCCAAAACGCTCTTGGAGATCTCCAGAGATAACAATGTCACATTGTCACATAAGGTTCTGCTACAAATCCTTAATTACAAAAAGAGGATCAGATGACTACAGCATCCAATACCGGGGTCTCCAGGCGGCATGGAGGTCTTTGATCAAGAAAATCCAATTATTTGTGTATATACATTTCCCACATAGTGATTACTTCATTAATTGTCCCGCCTTTATCTCCTCCCTTCCCAGCCCCCCTAATAATCAGCTCCTTTATCCAGACCAACAAACACACCATAGGAGCTTTGTGGATTCAAAGGATTTGCTTTCCCCTCTCAAAGAGCCGCCATTCTTTGATGATTGGGCAGCGGCAAACTTCAAAGTAATAAATCTTATTTCTGACTGGCTGGCGGCCCACCAAAGT
The DNA here is from genome assembly GCF_019740435.1 of Gambusia affinis. Taxonomy (NCBI): domain Eukaryota; kingdom Metazoa; phylum Chordata; class Actinopteri; order Cyprinodontiformes; family Poeciliidae; genus Gambusia; species Gambusia affinis. The sequence continues at coordinate 15,142,610 of NC_057878.1, forward strand.
CCTTATCAAATTCTAAGAAGTGATCCCTCACTCTTCAGATAGACTGAGGATATATCGGCGAGAGGAGGCACTGGAGAGTGAAGACCTGCCCCGACCAGAATCATTTTTTCCCCCTTCCTTTTCTTCTTTTGCTCTGAATGCCACATATTCATCAAAATTAGCGCGTTTGTTTATTATTAGTTTGCATCGGGAGGAGGAGGACGCGCACCATGGCAGCGGTGGCTGTTCTGCGGAATGAAACACTGCAAGCTTTTCTCCAGGTTTGTGCTCAACTTTCTTTTTCACTTTAAGCTTTTAGGAAACATTTCAAGCGGACACATTTTACACAGTGTCGATTTTAGTTTTTCTATCAAAATATATGAAGAGTTTTCTTCTAAATATTAAGCGGAATGAAGGACACTGTTTCTGACTTCTTAAAGTTGGAAGCGATGCATTTGCCTGTGGATGGGATTTTTTTTTCTTTTTTTGCCGAATCACACGTGTTGAAAATGTATGAAAGAATGAGATTTCTCGTTTTAATTCGTCCGGTATGCTCTTGCAAAAAAAAAAAAAGAAGAAAAAAAAAAGTTTATCCTCAATTAGTTTTTCCCCCTGTTATTCCCAGATACATATTTTACAAAAGTTAGGCTTCGGTTTATTTTTGTGTTTGTGACCAGTTTTATCCACGAGTTGATTGTCTTTCTGTCCTCCAGGATCGCACTCCAAACTCCTCTCCAGAGAACTGTAAGCACTCCCCGCTGGCGCTCCTGGCCGCCACTTGTAACCGGATCGGACACCACCACGGATCCAACCACCCAGACTTCCTCCAAGTCCCCTACGATCCCACTCTGGGCTCCCCCTCGCGACTATTTCACCCGTGGACTAACGAGGGGAGCCCCCAAAGCAGCCTGGCCGGCAACTCTACTTTCGGACTATCCTCCAAGCCTCAGCTGTCTGCGCACATCCAGAGCTCCTTCAGCACCCACCACGAACTGCCCCTCACCCCTCCGGCGGACCCTTCGTACCCCTATGACTTCTCCCCGGTTAAGATGTTACCTTGCTCCATGCAGTCCCTCCAGTCCACCTGTCCTCCCACCTACGTCCCTGCCGTCAGCTACGCAGCTCCGGCGCCCATCCCGCCCCAGATGCCGGGCTTCGTGACGGGACCGTCCGGCCTGGTCCACCAGCAGCAGAGACAGTTGTCCCCGAACCCCGGGGAAGACATCCCGTGGTGGAGCCTGCAGCAGGGCAACCACGTCGGCCACTCTTCCACTCTGGGTCCCCACCGCTTCCAACTGCAGAGAGGCTTGGTGCTGGGGCACACGGACTTTGCGCAATACCAGACGCAAATCGCCGCTCTGCTGCACACCAAGTCGCCCCTCGCGACCGCGCGGAGGTGCAGGCGGTGCAGGTGCCCCAACTGCCAGTCGTCCACCTCCAGCGACGAGCCCGGCAAGAAGAAGCAGCACATCTGCCACATACCGGGCTGCGGGAAGGTGTACGGGAAGACGTCGCACCTCAAGGCGCACCTGAGGTGGCACTCCGGGGAGCGGCCGTTCGTGTGCAACTGGCTGTTCTGCGGAAAGAGCTTCACCAGGTCGGATGAGCTGCAGAGACACCTGAGGACTCACACAGGAGAGAAGCGCTTTGTGTGCCCGGACTGCTGCAAGAGGTTCATGAGGAGCGACCATCTTGCCAAACATGTGAAAACCCACCAGAATAAGAGAAGCAAGTGCCACGAGAAGACGCTTGATCACGTCAAGAGAGAGGACACGAGGAATATGTTGTAACACGGTTCACTTCGCCCCATTTCGTACCTAGGCGTTGTCATTTCGTACCTGCACACTGTAGTGCTGCTTATCCGCCTTTCCCCCCCCTGACATTACATTTTGTTATTCCCCGAAAATATAATGAATTAAGAGACTTATAATTTCATTCAATCTTATTTTCTTTTCTGAACAAACTCCAATTCAGTTGACCGCTTTGCTTATTGTACAGAACAATCAACTTCTAAGAAAGCTAACCTTTTGTGACCCCTGACCTTCTCAAAAGATAACATATATGACTAATAAAATTCACTTCCAGACCCTGAGCAAATAAAGGCAAATTACTTGAAATATCAGCTGTCAGTTGCAGGGATGAAACGACCAAAAGTACGAAATGGCAAGGCAGCGACCTGACCAGCACTCTTTAAGGCTCAACACACCTGCTAGTTATTTCCAGACAAACAGTATCATAGTGCAATACAGTCAGTCATTAGTTAAAGTACAAATTAGGCTGCTTTTTATTTTATTTTTTTTTACAGGATAGTTGGACTTTTCGGGTTGATTTCTAACATCCTGACCGTGGTTTTTAAACTTTGCTGGTCTGTGGGACACATTTCTCTCTGTGTGTATAAAGTTTAATGAGTTCATCTGAGAAGTTTAATCAAGTCTGGGATATTCACTGTTTGTATAACATCAAAGAAAAGACAAGTTTTAAGACTTGTGTTTTGATTCATTGTCTTCGGTGGAAGATTTCACTCCCCTGTAAATTCTATTTAATAGCTTTTGTTGAATGAAAGTGTCTGTTTTTTGCTCCATATGGGGGTGTTTTCTTTTTTTATTATTATTAAAAAAGCATGCTCTTGAAAAGATCTGCTATTGTTGCTATGACCCAAAGTACTGCGTGAGAATAAAAGTTATAAAAATTTCCCCCTCATCTAAGGAGAGTTCATTCAGCTTGCCTCTGTTATCTCACTGTGGAGGCGACAAGACATTTTTAAAAATATATTTTACCTGTAAAAGATCTACATGACTTGCAAAAGCTGTTACCAGTGTCCAAAATGTCCCAATACAAAAAGATTCATTTGATATTTTTCCAATAATCAATTTTATGGGATTAAACTATAAAATCCTAATATTTTCTTCTTGATTTTTCGAGTTTAGACACTGAGGAAAATATAATTTTGAGCTGTTTTTTAAGTCTCTAAATGGTGTTGCTTTAGCAAAAACTGCTGACATTCTTGGATATTTTTAAAGAAAAATGAGAATATTTTCCCTAGAAAATGTTTAGAATAAGCTAAATATTTTTTTATTTTTATTTAAAAGCATCAAATTCCAAGCAGATTAAGTCTGTATTAGGAAAAAAAAGTATTAAAACTATAGATTTTTATATTGATGTATGGGTTTCAGAGGTGAAAAATGTGGTGCACCAGTTGAGTAAAAGCTTTTTAGTCATAACTTCATGAGCGTTTTGGATATGTATGAAGTATAGTTTATTTTTTCTAATTAATATATTTTTTTCCTGAAGTTCAAGATCCTCAGAATAAATGTTCCTTTTGGCAGATTTTACAATTTTTTCTTCCTGTATCCTTTAATGTTGTGTTAAACGATTCATTTGTTTAGTCTAGGAGTGATATTATTGGCTGGGTGGAGACCAAGAATCATTTTGAAGAGTTGGACGAAGTTACGTTGACAATCCTTAAAATACGATTGGTACAATCCTTTTTAGTGTCGTTTTTTTTGTTTTTTAAGCATACAGCTGTCTGTTACAGGTTCATAAGTTTCTCAAAAGAAATTCAAGTGTTTCATCTTCACCTTCTTCACCCTCTTTCTCAGTTTTCTATTGCTAAAGTTCTTCAGTCCATGATATCGATCAGCACAAATAAGAAGCGATAAAGTCCTTTATGTCTAGCAGATCCAAAGCATCAGTCAGAGATTCATCCATCTGCTCCAGCTATTCAGTAAGTAAAGTCCTTCTGCTGTCATGTCTGTTTCATCTCAGATCAATAAAATTGTCAGGCTGATAGCTGCCACTCAGGGAAGTATCAGCTGCTAGTTGTATGGGAGGTTGTTTTTTTTTTTGTTTTTTTTGTCACAACAGCGCCCCCTTTTGTTAGATGTGGTGGCTCAATGGAGCAAGAAAATATTAGTGTTGAAAAAAAAATATACCAGAAGTCTTAACCTTTCTCTAGTGCACATTAAAGAAATGTGTTTTAAATTTTATACCTATCTCCTGTGCTTTCATGCAAGTCAAGGAAACAGCTAATGCACCTTTGTTGATCAGAAAAATCAGTAAATTAGTCAAATACAAAGACTGATCTTATACCTAAATGCAAACCAGTACATGCATACTGGATTTATTTCTCTACTAGATGTTATTTTCACAATTACTAGAATAGGTTATGACCTTTTCTTGATCAGTAGTGCCTGTTAATTACTGCCTAACAATGCAAATTATGTAAATAATTCTTTCTAATTAGCTGTTTAAATTAATTTAATTCATAATTGTTTCATTGTTTGTTTAATTTGCTGATGATTTATTGTTTTTACGTATTATTCTACTGTTGCCTACAATGCACTGAAACGCATACCAGAAAATCTGTGAGTAATATCAAATGGTTTTTTTCAAATAATCTCTGTAACAATGGCATTTTTTCCTCCACAGAAGTACGAGAAAAATGAAAGGAACCCAAAAGACACAGCAGGATGAGATTTTTCAGTACGAGCTATGAAGTCTTTATCTAGATTCTGATCCTATTATAAAGCAACGCCTGCGCCATGCAATGGATGGAGATGTTGAGTGCAGTTAGATTGTTTTTGGTTTGAGTTCAGTGTTAAAGATAAAGATTTTGGAGGCCATAATTCTTAGCAGTTCACGGTTCCACAATATGTTGTGGTTTAATATTATTTCCCAGAATTAAATGAAATAATTAGAAGTTTCACATTTTTCTGTCATTGACCTGTTGTCTGAATGTAGTTTAAGTCTTTGTATTCGGCGCCTTATCTGTATGAACCAGATCGATTTGAAAAGCCTTTTGATTTCACTGCCAGTTCATTTATCCAAACTTGTGAATTGCCATTGAAAATTAACAATTTACACATCAAATTTAGGGGGAAAAATGGGTTTTTTGTGCCTTATCTCAAGTCAAATAACTATTATATCTTAATCATACAAAAATAATAAATCAAAGCACAGTGCTATGTTTATTTTATTAATATGGCAGCTTTTCTCATAAGTGAATTGAGGTGTATGTTATGTGTTAGCACAGAGAGTGGAAACATTGGCAAGGCACAAACATACTTGCATGCCTTTACTCTGAGGTTTTTAAAATCTACAGACAACAAACAGCATTGCTTGACACCCAACAATTCTGCTTCATCAAATATAAAATTAGCAGTTTTACAGCTACAGTCAAAAAAAGACTAGATGGAAAACATGTAAAAGCTTCAGTCTGATTAACTTATTGTATGCCTGTGCCTCTGAATGTTGCCTTTGAACTCCTATATTTCAAAACATATTCTTAACCTGTCCCTAAACTTTAGACTTTACCTTTGAGCCTTGCAAGATGTTAGTTTTTCTTTTTACTTTCTTTGAAATAGTAGTACTGCTGCAGTACTTGGAATAACTGAATTCCAAGATGTTTATCTTCAGGATTTGCAACAGTTCATGGGATCAAATATAAATGTTGTAATTTTCTGAGTAAGAAATCTTTCTGCAGCATTGAAATCAATCAAACTAGAAATGACTACAAGGGTGTTTTAAGGTTTTGGGACTCCAGTGAATCACAGGAAGAGCCACTGTTCACAAATGGGGAAAACATGAAACCTGATGACCCTTCTTAGGGGGAGCAGATGTCCTCCATCCAGGAGGTGACAAAAGAATCCTAAACAATATATTTAGACAGACCTGTGAAGACACTGCTGAAGTAATCAATGTGTCTTAAAATAAAAAACGTGGAAATGTTTCTTGGTGGTACATTAGTCTTTTAATGCTAGAAATGTTCTTTAGGTGATAGAAGGCTGACTTTGCAATTGTCTTTATGTGTCTCTGAAGTTCAGATCAATCACTGCACCCAGATTTTGGGCCTGATCACTTATTTCTAGCTGTAGTAGATGAAGCTATGAGCAGACTCTTGGGATCTCTTCAGAGGTTTCAAATAATCAAACAGTTAGAATTTGTTGAATTTCTTGAAACATCTCACTGTGACCAAGAAAAGCCAAAACATAACGATTCTGCAATAGAGATTGATTGATTGATTGATTGATTGATTGATTGATTGATTGATTGATTGATTGATTGATTGATTGATTGATTGATTGATTGATTGATTGATTGATTGATTGATTGATTGATTGATTGATTTTGATTTATGCAGATTGTTTGGGACATGAAACGAGAGTTGTAGTATTTGCTTCCAGAATAAACGGTGTTACCAGCAGCTTAAGTTGGTGCTGCTTCCCTCTCTCTTAGGAAGTCATTTATTTCTACAATGTCAGTGAAAAATATCTTCAAAATTTAAGCTGCAGGCAATATATTTTGTTAGAGTGCTTTCACATAAATAACATAACCCTAAACTTTAAATTCTCTTTCAGACCACCCATCTTCTTTGTTCAGAATGTAGACATCTTGGTCTCTGACTTTGTGCTGTTTCTGTTTCCGGTGGTTGTAAACTACCAGGTGACGACATGAGGAGTTTTCTCTCACCAACACGGAAAACTAACTAAACCTACCAGAACTATCTGCCTAAATATCTGCTAATCTTCTGTAAATTGGAAAATTGATCTTAAAAGGACATAACTTATGGAAGTTTTAATGCTGCTTTTCTAACTTCTTGCAGCAGATAGCTGTATTGCAGTGCTGCTTTAACAGGAACCGCAAATCGAGATTCGCTTTCAAGTGTGTTATATTAGGATTGTTTCTCTCATCTTCAAAATCCACAGCTCCCAACATTGTGTGTGAAGTTCCTGCTAAATTGGTATTTCCATCAGATGCCACAACAAATCTCTAAATAATCTAAAGATACTGAGAAAAAAGTTATTAGAATTACTCACCCTTCCTCCGTTTTCTCTTTGGTCAAACTGATTTGATCATTCAGTGTAACCAGACTGCCTTCTGGTCAGATATTTTGTTGTTCTTTTTGTGTTTTTGTGTTTCTTTTTTTGTCTAAACCTGATAAGGACAAATTTTTGTCTAATTATTCATATTTGAGGAAGATTTCCTGATAGTTTGATTCGTCAGAGTTGGGTTAGCTGATTACTGCCATACCTGTAGATGAATTGAGACTGATTGTCTTGGAAGACAAGCTTCTTTGGAGTTCCAGAGGACAGACTTCCAGGAAGGACACTAAGATCTCTTAAATATGATTTAAATCAGATTTATTTTCAAAAGGTGAGAAACTGAAATTAGATTTTATTTTGAGTCCAAATTCAGGCATTTTATTGAAACTTTTGAGTTTCACTCGAAGCAGGCAGAAAGGCAAAGTAATTCTCAATGTCACTGCTTTGTGACTTCTCTGAGACGCCTGGGTTTATTTTATGGTATTAAATACCTCCTCTGATTGTTCCCAGTTATTTTTATCTATTTACATTTTTATGAGAAAATTAAAGGATTGCTCTTTTGTCCGTATTAATTGGCTCTCAAGGAAAAGTGGTAATGGGCGTTTAAAGCATGAAAAACGGTTAAATTGGATTCTGATTCGACGTTGCGTATCTGGACATATAAAAGTGTTCTGATAAAGAAGAAATTTTATGCCACTTCTGATTAAAATGGCGAGCCTTGAATGGAAATCTGTGTGCAAGAGGTCAGAGAGAGAGCCGGGTCTCACGCTGGGCTTCATGTTTTATACATCAGTGCAGTGATTAAAATGTAATTAAAACATGTCAGTGTCTTTATACCAAGCCTTCCGTGTCTCTCAGTCTCGGTCTTCATTGAATATATAAACATGTTTTGATGCAGATAAGCATTTACATTCCTGCTTGCCGTACCAACAACAAGCAAACAGAGCAACTACAGGGACCAGTAGTTGCTCTACTGGTCCCTGTGCACATAACACTTTCGATAATGTAGCTGACTCTGTCGGCTACATTATAAGTCAACATGCACTCCTCCATTCTGGCAACTGTTTTAAATTTAAATTTAGCACTTAGGATTTTTAGTGTTTTTTAGTATTTTTAGCTCTTAGTAATGTTGGTCTGGTAATTGTGTTAATTTGGTGATTTTGTGTTTTTGTGGTATATTGTGTGAATTGTAGTGTATGTTGTGTGTAATGTCTTGAGCTGCTGGGACCTTGAATTTCCACTTTGGGGATCAATAAAGTATTCATCATCATCATCATCAGTGAGGATGTTTTTTGTTCCAGAAGCAGTCAGGGTTCAAACTGTTTTATGCTCTGTCCTTTGTCTTTATTTTATTGGACAAAGATCATCTTTGTCTTTACAAGCTGGCATCAGTTTTACATGATAGCTGGAACAGTGTCATTTCACCAACACTGATGGGAAATTATCAGCCTCCTGTTAGAAGCTAAAAAAGATAATCAGCTCTAGTTTTTTCTTTTTTTGTTTTTGTTTTGTTTGTTTTTTTCATCTATACACTCACAGATGTCTTCCAAAAAGTTGGACAAGAGTTTTGACTTTCAAATATTTGGTTCAAATTAAAGAGCACTATGGTCACATATGTCATTAAGATGCAATAAGTTAGCTTGAATTTGTTTTGTTTTAAATTGTGTGTGTGCCTCAGGTTCTCCTAATATGAGCTCCGACCTAAGCTATTTAAACAGATAAATTGTATTTTAGGCCCTTCGGTTCTTGCTTGTTGTTTCAAATGATTGGAAACTTACAACAGAGCAGCAACTGTACAGGCAAGTTTTAGTACAAATCTTAAGCTGTGTTTTTCTTTTGTTTGAAAATTTTGCAGGAAACCATCTGCATGCAGCTGATTGATTTTTTTATTAGCACATAACACTTTCGAGCTCTTTTGGCTGGCTTTAAGTCACATCACAACACAGAATCTGCACTGCTCATTTTGTATAAACTGCGTGATGCTGATTTTATTGGATGAAACAACTTCATAATCAATACTGTAGATCACAACATTTTATAGTGTTTCCCTTGACTAGTCCAGGTCTGACTTGACAGAAAAGACCTTCTGTATCAGCCTGGGCAATTTTAAATCATACTCTGATTCCTTTTCCTGTGAGGTCCCACAGGGCTCAGTTCTTGAGACTTTTTTTTCATTGTTTCTGTTTCCTTTTAAGAAGCACAAACGTGCCTTTCATTTTTATGAAAACAAAACTAACAGGTTTATTTTCTTCTTAAACAAGACGTCTCCCACTCCACGGAGTCATTGTTGGAGTGTCTTGAAGAAGTATGAGTATGGATGATTCTTTCTTAATTTTAATGACAGAAAGACAGAGGTTATGTCTTTTAGTCTTTGTGATGTTTTCATGTCTGGCAGGGCATATCACTTGATACATTTTGATCTTCTAAATAAAGGTAATTTTGACTCAATCTGCTTAAATTTTAAGCACCTTTATTTGTTTTGGATCTAAAAATGTTGCATGATTTATTAAAATAAAGATGGTATGTGAACAAGAAGCTGTAGTTTTCATTAAAATCGGTCACTTTTTGGGAATCGATGTAATGTTGAATAACATTGCAGCTTTTTCTTTTGCTGATGGACTGATTTTAGCTTCTTGTTAAGTGAACGTAGCGCCATCATTCCAAAATATGAAATGCTGCAACCTTTTTACAGAAGGTTTCTGGATGACTCCATTAAATAAGGCTACCTGATAAATAATAAAGCAGATGCCATGCTTGTTTCACCCAATAAAAACTCAGATAATCTGTTGGTTTACCACTGTCAGTCTAACTCCTGACATAAACTGAACAATAAGGGAGAAAATTAAGACAGAAAAAAGTGAAAGTGTTAAACTTGACTACAATAAGTCCTGCTAATTTGACACCACACTAATAAACTAAGTTTTAAGACCCTTTTTAAAAGCCATAAAATCAATAGTTAGTAGTCTCTGAGAGTATTTTAGAGTTTGAGGCCATAACAGCTAAAAGCAGCCTCTTATGACCACATTAGAGTTTAAGCATCATTTGTAGGGTTACCATTGGATAACTTTCATGCTCTGGCTGGGACAAACCTGTTAATCATGTCAAAACGAGATGTTGTGAGAGAGGTCCTGAAAACAATTTACAAAGAGTAAAAGAATCTTTCAAAATCTGAACGATAATAGAGACTGGAGGAATTTGAGTAGCAGAGAGAAGATTTTTCTTTTTCCAGAAAATGAGAAATGGTCAAAATAACGAAAAAGATGCAGTGCTTCCAGACCGCAAATAAGGCAAAGAAAAGAAGTTCATTTTCATTCAGAAACAACAATACTAATATATGTTATTTTGTTGTAAAGCTTTGTCAGAAGTTACCGTAATTCAAAATTTACTCTAGCTTTTATTCAAACATTGATAACTTGTTTGCTACTAATTTATTTATTTTTTTCTCAAAAGCAAAAAACATTGATTTCACAAACGTTCTTTCTGTTTTGTGAGAGTCGAGCTAATAGGTGTGTTTTCACTTTTAACTTCAGCTCTTTTAAAACTCTGGCTATGGCCCTAAGCAGCCTATGATTGCTGCAGATGTTGTCATAGTTTCACCTGATTAAGTAAGATCAAACAGGGCTTCTCACACGGTGCAGCAGTTCATCCCAAATCCTCCTCTCTGAGCTGCAGGTTTCTCACCCGCGCGTCACAGCACAGCTTCTCCCAGCAGGTGTTTAACTTTCACTTTTTTCAGGAAATTAATCTGTGTCTCCTAAATTTTGCTTAAGAGCTCATTCATCTGTAGGAGCAGTTGTTACATTTTGGTATTTATTTCCACCGCGTCTTATGAAGTGTTAAAGTTAGGCCTAATAGCGCTAAAACATTGTAGGGTTCAGTTGCATCACAGAGGCACACAAGAGCATGTTAGATTTATTCATTTATTAAATTTTAAGTTATATCTCTTTTAGTGGTCTTAATTTGAACTCACTTTCATTACTTTCACTTTTGAAAGTAATTTTCATCATAAGTAGAAATGTCAGCAGACTGGCAGCCCTCCTTCTTTCATTCTTACCCTCTCCATTTGTGTAGTGCTCCCTCTTGTGGATGTTTTAATAAATCTATTCATACCACATTAACTTTATGTTTTGTCACATTAAAACCACTAATGTAATTAAATTGTATTGGGATTTTGTGCCGTAAATCAACAAAAAATAGAATATAACTGCAAATTAGTAGAAAAATGATCCCTAGTCTTCACATTTCTTTTTAAAAAGTTTAAATGTCCTGTGCCTGCGACAGACTGGCGACCTGTCCAGGGTGTACCCCGCCTCTCGCCTTGGACGCAGCTGGAGATAGGCACCAGCAACCCTCCCGACCCCATTTAGGGAAGAAGGGTGTAAGAAAATGGATGGATGGATGGAATGTCCTGTGCATTCCTGTTCAGCCATTGTATGCCAATACTTTTTACAATCACATTTCCGTCCAAGTGCCAGCTCTGCATATTTAGAGACTGAAATATCTTCACAGAAAACCTAAACCCACATCAGGTAGCTCTTGCCGCCACACATTGGCAAAGGTTCATAGTCCTGCTGAAAGGTAAAACCTCTGCCCCCGTCTGAAGTGTATTAGAAGCCTTGAACAGGTTTTCTTCCAGAACTGGCCTCTATTTAGCTTCATCCATCAGGCCATCAACTCTGACCAGCTTTCCTGTCCCTGCTAAAGAAAACCTGTCACCCGAGCTTTAGATGTCTGCAGTTTACATCGGCCTCCTGCTGCTTCTCTTCTTACGACGCTCTTTACTGTCTGTAGACTGGACGGCCGTGTGTTTCTAGGTTTCAGGTTGTGCCAAACTCTTTCCATTTTCAGATTATGTATTGAACAAAACTCTGTGTGACGTCTAAAGCTTGGGATAATGTTTCATAGCCTAACCCTGCATAACGCACAGTGGGACTCTCTTTATTAAAACGTGTTTTGGTTCTATTGGATTTTATTTAGGGTTGGACTACATGCTAGACTAGTCCAACCCAAAGCGGGTACATCCAAATTACCTGCTTTAAAGTCTGTGGAACTGATGTGAAATGATACTTTTGCCTCCCATTGCATATCATGAATCATAATGATAAAAATCTTAACTGCAGTATAATGCTACATACGAAATGTTAAACTGTTAAAACATTCAGTCCTTCTCACCGTTCAGTGTTTAACAATGTGTTGAACATCCACTCATCTTTTCAAACAGAACAGTATTTCCTTATAAGGAATATAATAACTAAAAGTTTGGACAGTAACAGCAGAGGGAACTTGAGGCCAGATCAATTCTGGACAGGATGAGCAGTTCTCAGTAACAGTTCCAGAAAAAAAAATGTTGTTTCAGAGAAAAGAAAATGCAGATATTTATGTAATAAATGTTAAATGGATCTAAACTCATTGTCAGCTGAATTAGCTCTGACACAGGGAACCAGAGCTCCGGTCTGGTTCCCAGACAGGGTTTTCGTGGAGCTGTCCAGTGCTGAAAACTAAACCATCCACTCCGGTTTTTAACCACAGCCTGCTGCTCAACATGTGAATCGACCTTTCTAAATCGCCTTCCGCTCCGTCCATCCATCACCAACAGAGCCAACAAATCTTCGCTAAACTGCGGCTGTGTGATCTTTGCGTGCGGTCGGTTGTGTGTCCACTCGTGTCTCTGCCGTCACGCATGCCCGGCGCCTCGTTCCAGTTTAATGCCTCTGTGTATAATTAGATCCGTGAAATGTTTTTTTTTTTTTTTTTTGTAGTGGCCCACTTGTGCTCCTGTAGGAATCATCTCTGGGTTCTCGCTGCCACCTTGTGGACAGATTGTGTCCTGCACTTTGGATGTGTCGCAGGTTACATCAACACCTGCCGGTCTGCACATAAAGAGGGGCAATCAAATGTGACGGGGCAAAAATAATAAGATGTGTGACTGTGTCTAAAATGGTTTTAGCGTTGCTAAACCATTTTAGCAACGCTAAAAAAAATCCCTCATCTTATCAGAGTGCTTCCTTTAAATTAAATGGCCCTAATTAAAGCCGTATTTGGGCGCTTTCTCTCATGTCGCCCCCCGCCCTTTCCCCCTAGAACAAAACCAAATCTCCTCCTTTCTCCTCCCTCCTTCTTTCTCCAATCCAGATCCCACCTCACGTAGTGTGTTGTTCATAACACCAAGCATCATGTCCGTGACCAGGATCACAACCAGACCTGGATAGAAAACAATAACTACTTCGGGGAAAGTCGCACTTTGGGGGCCGAAAGCGGCGCCATTTGGAGCCAAACGCGCAGACAGTCTGCAGACAGCTGCTGCTGCTGCTGCTGCTGCACCGGGGGAGCTGGAGGTGCTGCTGGAGCTCCACGCTGTGACTCTCCGGTGCGCAGGGGTTCACACACACAAGCAGATGCTTTTTCCTTCTTTAAAATAAGAGCAAATCAAAGCTGCATCTTCACCGGTAAGCGGGGTGACCTTGACTGGGATCTATGGGAAGACTGGAGCACAGGTTTTCTCCTCTTCCTCGTGTCGGTGGAGAGGGAGCTCCCATTCAGGATTTCTTCTGGTAATAAATATACACTTCCCAAAAAATTTTCAATTTTTATTTTTTTTTTTGGGTGTGGGTGGAGGTGGACTAAACCTGTTCACCTGGACGCTCTTCAGCTCGGTAAGTGAATGTGCGCATTTGTCCGTCTAGACGTCGTAAACTGAAGAAGCTCATTTATACCTGAGCTGCTCTAACAGGTGTTTTTTAAATAGCTGATAACCGCTTCTTTTTCAGACAGCTTGTGTTTAATTTGGACGTCTCTTTTTCATTCTAAACAAGTTACTTCTCTCTGAAAGAATAAAAATGTTACATGAAATCACCTTGACCCTGACATTTGTCATTCAGGAGCAAAAACAGATCGTTGATAAAGATGCTGATCGCACTATTCATTTATGAAGAGAATAAAATCAAGATAAAGTTTTTACAAGCTTTTTTTTATTTATTTCTTCCGTTCTTTTTTTATTTAATTTTTGGCTTTGTGTTTTTTTAGGATATTAAACATTTGAGGGTTATGAGAATCTCTAACTGAGCATTAAGCCAAAAATGATTATAATTAGCTATTATTATATTGTAAAATTAAGGCTTCTGATGTGCAGATATTTTATTACATCTTGCAGATTTCAACCTAAACTTGTAAGACAGACAGAGTCCTTGTCTAGACTGATTATCTCTTTTTAGTTGTTGTTGTTGTTAGGGGTTAAAGATTCCTTTGGGATTTTCACCTGCACTTCACCTTCTCTCTGATTGCCTAAAGTGATTTTTTTTCTTCTTTCTTTTTTTTTTTCTAGGGGGAGGGAGGAGGAGAAGAAACGAAAGAAATAAAGAAAGAAAAGTGACCAGGCTTTCTTGACTCTGGCTCAGGGTCTCTGGGAGTGATGGCGGCGTCAGCACCCTCCTCCTCTTCCTCCGGCGCCGGAGCGGATCCCAACTCGACAAATTTACGGCCGCCGGGCTCAAGTAGGTCCATCACCGATAAAATGCTATTTTCACTTGTGCTATTTACTTTGCTGCCATCGCCATTAATCATCTGCATCGATGGGGGGCTATTGGGGAGGAGGGGGTGGAGGACGAGTGGGGGGGCGGGGGGGGGGGGGGTTGACAACATGCGAACCCACCTCTGTTCCTGCTGACTGACAGATAAACATGCCCTACAGTGATTACATGTTTTTAAAATTATATATAGGCTATATTGCATTGAGTGCCCGCATGGAACAATTGAGAATTGGCCCTGAAGTGCTCGCTAATTCAGTGATATTAAATGGACTCTAATGGTTCTCATGATCATTGTTGTCTTCATTCTAGCAGGAACAGAGAGCGACCACTCAGCCGCGCCGGCCCGGCTTTCCCCTATCTCTCGCTTGGAGCCTTTCCAAAATAATAATTAAATATTGAATATCGGGAGCAATAAGCTTATTTCTTGAATTATTTGATAGATATGAAAAAAGAATTTGATCTGTTGTATGAATTTAAAAAAAAAATTTGATTTTCTTCTTCTTTATTATTAGCATTTTTATTCATTTATTTATTTATTATTGGGGTTTTTTTTTTGCTGTCAGTTAATATGTCTGATTAAAAGCTATAATTATACCTTATTAGGCCCGTGATTTCTCTGTTTTCTTTCCGTATTTCTGCAGCCTAAATAGTTTTAATGCTCTGAATCCTGTGTCCATTTGCACATCTGCTCATTTAGGCTGTCTCCTTCCTGATAAGCCTCCAGCTTGAGAAAAATCTCTTCAAGTGCGCTGAGCAGTGGGGGCAATGATCTATCTAATGGTCCAAGGCAAGGGTTAAATTGGGATGCTGGAATTGGAATGAACACCACCTCCTCCCCCCACTCCCCCCAATATCTCCCCTCTCCGCCATCCCCTTTCCTCTTCTCCCTGAAATCGCATGCTACTGAGAATTTCGCTTTTGCCTCCCCTCCAAGGTGCCCCATCCCCTCTGAGGCTGGAGGCCCTTGATAACGCAGTAATTCTCTATCTGTCACCAACCAGCCGGCTGATGTCTGCAGACGTACCGTTCGCCTTTTATTAACCAGCATCTTTTCACTCTATTAGACCAGCAGGCTACAGCGAACTTAAATGTCTAATTAATGTGGAAGGCCCGTGGATGATGAATGGGTGACGCACGGTTAACCATGCAGGCAAATCCAGATAAATCCACTATAGCCTATCTATCAGCATATATATATATATATATATGCTGCATCACTGTCTCTCATGCATGTCTCCATAAGCAATATTACAATAGTCTTTGTTTTGTTTTTGTTTGTTTTTCGTTTAGGTTATGATGCGTGGTGTGGGGTAGCTCATGGATGCACAAGAAAACTAGGCATGAAGATCTGTGGTAAGCTTATATAACCTATGTATATTTCAGTGACGTGCGGTGAAGTTCATAGCTGGTGAGGCACTGACTTTGTCGTAATCAGATCAGATTTACAAATATGCCCCCCCCCCCTTGAATATTATTGTTTACATAAGGAAATTTCGCGCATGTGGACAACGCCGGAGGGCAAAAAGACTATTCTTTTACATACCATTCATAGCCGCGCTGTCGCCGTAGAATATTTCCGTTAACTCAGTCAAACTTGGACATGTAGATATTATTAATTTCGTGCTGTGCTCCACAGCAAAGGGAAAAACCTTTAAAGTACAACTCAAAACCACTTCTTTCTCGTTCTCTGTATCAACGCAGCTACGCGCAAACTCGTTACCATAGCAACTGATAACAAAGCAACAAAAAAATCCCAGTCAAATATTTCCTACATAAAGAGCAGAACATTCAGTCTGTTGCAGTGGTGTGGTTTTAGGCTTAATGTTTATTTTGCGACCATTAATTGCTGTGGTAAGAGGAGAAAACTATAAATATATCGCTGCACTTGACTTTACTGTATGGCTAGCTAGTTGTTACTGTCACTTACTCTGCAATTGTGAAGTCACAATGTTTGGAATCATGAGCGCCCCCTGCGATGAGGCAAGAGAACTGCCTGACTCACCTCGAATCTGTTCTCTGCCGTTTCTGTTCGCTCCTCAGCACACGAAACACGTTACACACACAGTTGATGACAAAAATAAACACTGTGCATTATACACATAAGCTAAATTATGGAAAATCAGTTCATACATTAAATATTTTTTTTGCCATTTTATTGGCGACGTACAGACAGGAAGTTAACGAGAGGTTGATCAATCCCAGGTGAGGCTCAGCTCGCTGCTGCCTCACCAGCTTCGCTTCCGAGCATTTAAATGGGAAAATGCAAAAATTCAGCGATTTTGAAGAAAAAATAATCAGAATTGGTTAAGTTAAATGAAAAATAGGTACTTTATAGTACAAACCACAGGGGGAAAATAGCAATGTAAATGATTTTATCATTATTATTTTTCCATGATGACAGGTGAAGCTCTGCCTCATGTCTCCCCTTACCGCACTTCACTGGTATATTTATTTCTGAATATTACACTGTAAATTGTTTGTTGTTAAAATAACAGCAATAAAGTCTGAATTTCACTGCAGCTCTTGTATTTTAAGTTTTGCAGGGAGCCATCAGTGCTGCTGTCAAACGACAGCACAAATCCAATAACAATAAATTACACTCTTACTGCTATCTAAAATACAACATAATTTTTTCAGTGCTCCAGAAGTTTATGGTAAGTCATGTTCTGGCTGTACCTATGTATTAATTACAGAAAAATCATTGACTCTGGTAAAAAATTAAAAAAATTACAATCAATCAAAATTTTCCTCTTAAGCCTGTCTTATATCAGTGTGTAATGCTGCCCATTTTCTATTTTGGTCATTATTTTTAAATTATTGTGCACTATATAACTGTTGGATTTACTCTTAAAAACCACTTTCCCTGCAGGAACACTCAAGTTTATTATTTTAACCCTAATTGTAAATACAACAATTTACTGTTAAAAATGACACAAAAAAAAGGTTTACAGTTCAAGAAGTGATTGCAATGCAGATGCAAATAATCACCCTGTAACCTCTGCATTTTAACCTTACTGTTGAGTTAATGTTAAACTATTTCAGCACAAAGCCTCAGTTCTGTGGAACATATTTATAGAAATAAACTACTAAAAATGATTGCTGCAAATCATGTTGTGCAGCTCAGTGCATTATTACAGATATATATATATATATATATATATATATATATATATATATATATATATATATATATATATATATATATATATATATATATATATATATATATATATATAATTATTATTATTAGCTCATATAAAAAACTCCAATCAAATCAAATAAAAACAATGATTAGTTTTACTGTGAAAATCTCTCCAACTTCACAGCTGCATATTGCTTCCATAGTAAAGAGTTGTTGTGAATGCACTAATTTACAGTTAAATCAACAGAAAATGTTTTAGAGTGTAAGTAGACAACAAGGCTGTGTTTGACATCACGCTTTACATCCTTCATGATATCAGTGCACTGTTGTCTGCAGGACTAAAATTTCTATTTAAAAATGTAAAGAATGCAAAAAAAATATCATATATATCCATATATGTGCATTTTTCTTTCTTTCTCTCTCTCTCTCTCTCAAAACTTTAAAATCAACCGGCTGGAAAAGCGTCATCAGAGGTTATCATGTCCCTCTCCTCCTGTGCGGGAACAAATGAAAGAGGGAAATTATCTGGGATGGATTTTCCCATTTCCACTTTGAGAGTCTATTTTCAGTCTGACTCCGGCCAACCAAGGACAAGCTGACATCCACCATAATGTTGAATATCACGCATCAGTGCGCAGCGCAGCTTTCTGCTATGTTCCGCTTTCTGCTGCTTTTCATTACGAGTATTTAATTATTGTAGCTGGTTTAACCACAACAAAACGAAAGAAGCAAAAAAACAAACAAACAAACAAACAAAACAAAAAAACAATAATATCTTAGGTAAAAATGATGCCGGCCTTTGAAATTTCTGTTGTTATCCCGATAAGGCTCCTTTATCAGCGCGGCCTGCTGGAAGGCGCTCCTGTCGTTTTTTTCTCACATCGGCTCTTGAGCTCTTTCATGCCCACCGCTGTGAAAAATCTCACGCTTTAATGGGGATTTACAGCCTGTACATGACAGCGATTTGTTTTTGCTTGGCTGGAGTTTGGCGCTGATGTCATTGCCGGCTTCACCTTCCAGCCCCCCCTCCCCCCCTTCCCCCCAACCCCCCTCTTCCCCACCTCCAGCCTATAAATAGGGAACGGATGGCTCCCTTCACTCATAAAAAACAGACCGAGACGATACGGTGCATCCCCCGAGGGAGCAGGGGGGATTAGATAATTAAAAAAGAAAACATTTACCATTGAGCTTTTTTTTCCCTTCTTCTTCATCGTTTTATGTTTATTTGTTTTTACGAACATGTTTGGGCAGTGTGGTCATCCTCTGGACCCGTCTCCTTCTTGTAATCGTTTAGGATTTCTGCAGAAGAACAACAGTCTGGAGGAGAGGAGCAGGATTGTGAGCTCCCTGAAGGAGCGCACGGCCCAGAACCTCATGGCCTGCGATAACGCCGGAGGAGACGCGCGTTTCAGGCGGACAGAGACAGACTTCTCCAACCTGTACGCCAGAGGTAGGCTTCGGGAAACGATGGGATTTTGAAATAAATTCCAACTTTAAGACTTGTTGCAGTTGGCGGAGAAGTGGTTTTGGGATGAAATACCAAAATAAATAAAAAATGCTCACTTAATGAAATTAGTGTTAAAGGCAATTCCTCAGTAAATGTTATAACTGAAGTTGAGATGATTCTTAGCAAAGTAAAAATAAATACAGAGTAAATTTGAGCGTCCAGAGTGATGTTGCTGCTATTTGATTGAGATCAATTATTGTAAATAAAGCTCTCAATTCATAGCTGCGGACCTTTGCTGAGGTATGGAAAATCCTTGGATTGTAAAAATGCAATAACAAAAAACTAAAAAGTGTGGCATGCATTTTAATAAAAAATTTTTTTTTATTCCGATACTAATTAATAAATCAAGTTTAGCCTTCAGACTTCACATAATGAGTCAAAAATGTTCTGGAAAAATCTGTCGACAGGAAAATATTTAATCATGGACAAGACAAATCCAACCTTTCTATAAAAGTGGCAAGAAGCAACATTTGTTGAGAGAAATCCTGTTTGCTGCAAGACATAAATAGGACACAACAAACGCATGGAAGAAGGCGCTCATACAAAAATGTAACTTTTTGTTGCATAACTGAATTATAGTCATAGCACAAGCTAACAATGAATGTCACCTCGAGAGTACTATCAACATGGTGGTGGTGGTGGTGGTGGCAGTATCATCCTGCAGGGACTGATTTCTTCATGAGTGGGGTGAGTTGGATAGGAAGATGGATGTAGTTTAATAAAGTTAGTCCTTTTAAACAGGTAAAGACTGGGGTAAATGTTCTTAAAGAAGCCATGCACGGTTTACTAGCTTTTCAACTATCCATCCATTTTCTAACACCCTTGTCCGTAAAGTGGTTGGGAGGGTTGCTGGTGCCTATCTCCAGCTAACGTTCCGGGCAAGAGGTGGAGTACACCCTGGACAGGCCAAGGCAACACAGAGACAGGCAGGGCAAACAACCATGCGCACACACACCTAGAGAGAATTTTTAGAGAGACCAATTAACCTGACAGTCATGTTTTTGGACTGTGGGAGGAAGCCAGAGTACCCGGAGAGAACCCACGCATCCACAGGGAGAACATGCAAAGTCCATGCAGAAAGACCCCGGGCTAAGAATTGAACCCAGGACCTTCTTGCTGCAAGGCAACAGCTCTACCAACTACGCAGCCCTGCTTTTCAACTAAAAGACACAAATTCAGCAGAAATTTGGGGATGCAAGTAGCTGAAGATCCTTAGCTAGATAAACTTTTACCGGATGGTGTAATGTATATGGCGGAATCTGAATTTGTCTGTGTATTGAACTGATTAGGTATTTCCACATAGATGATGATATTTGTTGTGGACTGAATTGAAACCTTTCCCATTTTGCAGATCTGCTACCATCAAAGAATGGAGAGGAGACGACCTTGCAGTTCCTGTTGGAGGTCGTGGAAATCCTCACCAGCTACATCAGGAAGACCTTTGACAGATCCACCAAGGTCCTTGACTTCCACCATCCTCACCAGCTGCTGGAGGGAATGGAGGGCTTCAACCTGGAGCTCTCCGACCAGCCCGAGTCTCTGGAGCAGATCCTGGTGGACTGCAGGGACACTCTGAAATATGGAGTCAGAACAGGTAGGAGCCCAGAGAACTGCAGCCAGGTCGATAGCTTGCATTAATTCACAGGTGCCTCTTTATCACCCGCAGGCCACCCCAGGTTCTTTAACCAACTGTCCACCGGATTAGACATTGTGGGCTTGGCAGGAGAGTGGCTCACCTCCACAGCCAACACTAATATGTGAGTACAGTTGGGATAAATCACACTGTATTTGTTCCCATTTGCTTTCCAATGGTCCATGAAGAGGGGACATTATCAGCTGGAGGAATAGTTGAATTGACGGACAGTAATTACTGTCTCCGGCTGAAGAAAACCCCAGAACCCCCTAATGGACTGTCAGTCAAGCAAGGAGATAAAAGAACACAAACGAGGACATTAGTGCAGCTACGCCCCTGCACTGTTGTCGATACTGGCCTGTGCTTATAGGAGGTGGGTGCATAATTCAACCCTGCAGGCAAACTAAATTGCATATTGATTAGTGTTCACAGTTTACATGGTGTCTTTGTTTCATGTTATGCCAGCTCCTGTGACATAACAAAATGGAAAGAAACAACCTCAGCTCACTCTGAGGCGTGAGTACACAGTGTGAGCAGCATCCCCGGATCTCTGTGGGAGGTTCTGTCCTGCAACAAATCATTTTCATACTAACTACGTCCCATCCTTTGTTTTGTGCGACTGTCAATCACAGAATCCTTCATTTGGCTACGCAGGTGGTCATCATGGTTGGATGTATTTTGCAGCAGTGTACCTCATAAACAGAGACAGCCCGGTGTGTGACTGTGGAGATAATGCCAGCTCAGGGTTCCCAGAGTTCCTACAGCCTGAGATCAATACCATAAACCAGAGATTTATGCCTTTATTGTTCACCCTTTACAACTTTAGCACCCCGATCGCTAAATCAAACTATCAACTACTGTGCAGTGTAAAACTGAAACAAAGGACTTGAGACGGAAGTCAGAATTAAAAGCTTTATACTTCGCCCATAAAATAAAAAAATAAAAAAAAAAAAAAGAAAGAAAATACTAAAGTAGTTCTGCAGAAATTATTCTCATCCATTGGGTCTTTTATTCAGTAGGTGACTTTAGACAAAAAAGCAGACTGTTTCTACACAAAACACATGGCTGACACAAAAAGAGATACTTAAGATATAACAATCTGCTTTTGTCTTAAACAATAAAAGATCTTTAGTTAATCAGCTCCTTACTCTTGATTAAAGATTAGTTATAGACCATAAATAATGATAGATTAATGGTTGTGAGGTAGAAAAGATGGATTTTCTTATGTAGTAATTAACATTCTGTAAAACAAGACACCAAATCTTTATCAGCTTATCATAGTAAAGCCAGAAATTACACTTTTTTTCCACTTAAAAAAGGTGAATTGTAGGAGAGTTGTGCAACTAAGAGTACTAAGAATGATTTTCAGAACTTCCCACAACACTGTATTTTACATTGTGAGTGGTGTGTTCACAGTAATGTGCTGCATTTTTCATCCATACATCATGTTTTGCTGGTGAGACAGACAGTGCAGTTTAATTATCACCAGAACTTCTTGACATGTTTGCTTTATCCACTACATGGTTTGTGAAAAGTCTTCCATCTTTCAACAAAGTCTATACTTTTGGAAATCTTCCATGAAGACCAAAGTTGTGATTTTGTCAACAGAACTCAACAAAACCGGTGTGTTTTTACTGGCATTATGTAAAACATAGCCAAACTAATTACATGATTTGTAAACATAGTTGGTTGCACTGGGATTTATTTAGGAGTATCAGAGTAAAGTGGGCTAAATACAAATGCAAATCGCATATTACAGATTTGTATCAGCAAGAAATCTTGGAAACCCCAAAACATTTTCTTTCCTTTATACAACCATAAACTTCTCTATTACATGAAGTTTCTATGAGAGATATTTATGAATTGGTTGCAATGTGACAAGATGCAGAAAAGATATTTAATTTTTTAAGGCACTGCATTTCAGTAACCTTGGTATAATGCAATTTCTCTGCTTGAAATAAACACCTACATCCAGTTTTACAGATGCTAAAACGTAGGAAAAAAGTCATATGACTGGCATTAAATCAGACTGCGGCGTTATTCTTTAGTCTCAAGTTGTAAAGCTTTAGCTTACAACTCTGAAAGTCATCCTATGTTCTTGTTAAACAATAAGTCCTTGCATAAAAGTCCAGCAAAATACATTGAAAAGTGTAGTTTTAATGTGACAAAATGGGAAAATTTTCAAACATTATGATGATATTGCAGGATACTCTCTGCTTTTATTCTTGATAAGCTGAGATAAATATTAGAAATCTCTATCAAACCTTAAAAACTGTATTATCTTTTCTCAGTGGCAACATCCCTTCTAACCTTCATGAGGTTTCTTACGCTCCAATTTACCTTTACTAATTACGCCATCACTTCTAATTATCCCAGATAAATATCGACTGACGCTAACAGACTGACGATCACATTCTGCTCTTTCATAATCAGAGTAACTGTGGCCTGTCTGCAGGAATGAGTGCAGCGAAATTAACGCATGACGTCTGTGACTTGTTTGCTTTTGGTCTGCACATTTGCCTCTGCTGAAGATGCTGAGCCACGCTGCAGACGTAATGTAATCTTCCTCAGATTCATTTTACTTGCTTTGCATGAACGGACGGTACACTTATGTAATTAGAGTATCACTGGTCTGGAAAAGATGGATTAGTCTGCCAGTACTGTAATTCCAAATTGACTGTGTCGCAGAGAGGCTTCACAATGCGTGGCCCGTTTGAACAAGCCCCATGTGTTCTGAGGAGATAAAAGAAATTTATTGAAGTCTTCGGAGAACAAAGCACCCCGTTATTGTTATCAGTTCTGCACAATTTTAACCAAATGGTGCATTTTAAAGAGAGAACGCAGCAATAAAATGGCTTCTATTCATCAGATGGTAAGTGTGTTAGAATACTCAGAATATAGATGCAATTAATTATTGTCATTTGCAACATTTAGTTGAGTTTATTTAACTTGGATAAAAACAGCTTTTTGTCAGTTGCATTGTTTATTATCAAATTAAGTCAATCTATTTGCATTATAACAGCATACAACAGCATAAGTATATATGTTTTGGTTTATTCAACCGTGTTTGGGGGAGAAATGAGAGGTAAAAACTCAAAATGCTGTAAAGAAAAAAAAAAGCAAAATTAGTTTAATAGCTGTTCTGCAGTCTGTCTGGAGACAGAAACCTTGGGTTAATGTTAAAGTAAAAGTCTCAAGGTCCTGTTTTTCATAGTGCAGTTTTTATTGTTGTTTTTTTTACTTTAATTGCCAAACATATATATATTACACTTTTGACCTAATTATTCCTCTGAATATGTTATATTTTCAGCAAATTACCTTTTCTCAGTCTATCGATTAATTGATTACTAAAATATTTGACAATTATTTCAATAATCAGTTCATCACAATTAATCTGATTGATCATTTCAACCCTAAAATGTTCATATAGAAGGTGTTCAGAGTCTCTAATGGTTTTCCGAGCAGCAGATCTGAAACAGGTCCTGATAAATGATAGCGACAACTTAAACTTCTCAGGTCCCCTCGCTATCTTCTGCAGAGCTTTCTCATTTGCAATTTTACAGCTGGAGCGCCATTTCAATTCCAGTTTCCTCAGAAAGTGGCCTCAGCCAAGAGCATTTCAGGAAAGCTTCATTCAGAAACTCAGCACTGATCCTGTGACCTCTGGAAGTCAGTGTCCATTTAAAATCTAAAACAGAGCTGTGTGGCATGCAGGAAAACTCTGGGTTGGTTTTTTGTTGTTTTTTTGGTTTTTTATCACAAGTAAATGTGTCTGCTTTAGGTTCACTTATGAGATCGCCCCTGTTTTTGTGCTAATGGAGCAGCTGACGCTCAAGAAGATGAGAGAGATAATTGGCTGGCCAAACGGAGAGGGAGACGGAATATTTTCTCCAGGTAAAAGGACAACCAAAGAGCTTAAAAAGAACACAAATCTTGATAAAACAATGCAAAATTCAGTCCTATGTGCTGCTTGTTATTACAACATTTGTCAGTGTACCCATGTATATAGCTATTTTGTTTTGGTTCATAGTAAATAACTGAAAATTTGCATTCTTTTGGACTTGGTAGGCGGTGCTATCTCCAACATGTACAGCGTGATGATTGCCAGATACAAGTCCTTCCCTGAAGTCAAGACCAAAGGCATGGCAGCTGCACCCCGACTGGTGCTCTTCACTTCTGAGCATGTTAGTTCAGCACTTCTCTCTGATCATCTCAGCAATTTAAACATGCTAACTTAAGCTTACAATAAGCTGGATCCATTCATTTGATGGTGTTTTTGTTCCTGCAGAGCCACTATTCAATCAAGAAAGCAAGTGCAGCTCTGGGCTTTGGAACAGAGAACCTTATCCTATTAAAGACAGATGAGAGGTTTGTTTTGTGTTCAGTATAGTTTGGAAAAAAATTTTAATATATGGAATACTGATGCCGGTTTTATTTACAGAGGGAGAGTCATTCCTGCTGATCTGGAGGCAAAAGTAATCGAGGTCAAGCAAAAGGTAAAAACAGACCTCTGACAACACCTCACCAATCAGCTTTTTCCCCTCTGTCCAGTACTTCCTGTAATCAGAGACACTCACATGAGCTTCAGCTTTGTGTGCCACTTTAATGCGACCACTGCTGCTGTCACATCACATTATGATGCTGCAGCCTTAAAATTTCTCTGCAATAAGTAATTTCTGTAGAAGAAATGAAAGTAAAGTACCAAAAGAGTGATGCTTTAACAGAGAATTTTCTTCTCTGCCCATCTCTTTGATATTAATAATCACATGGAGCAAAAAATCCTGTTAGACCGAGTCCTTTGTTTTCTTCTGCTTTTCAGGGGTACGTTCCAATGTTTGTGAACGCCACTGCTGGCACCACTGTCTACGGAGCCTTTGACCCCATCAATGAGATCGCAGACATCTGTGAGAAGTACAACATATGGCTTCATGTAGATGTAAGAGAATATGTAATTTCTACCTTTTAACTAATTAAAGACTACATGTTTGTCATCCGTTGTACAACTTGTATCAGTGTTTCCAGTGTTATTACACTACAGCATGTTGTTGCTGTGCAGGGTGCATGGGGAGGAGGCTTGCTGATGTCCAGGAAACACAGACACAAGCTGAATGGAGTAGAAAGGTAAAACATCCTGTTGAGGGAACGGCATGTTTAGTGCAAAAAAAAAAAAAGGATTGTGTTTGCAGTCCTAAAAAAAACAACAACAAACAAGCAAAAAACTGAACTGTTATAAAGCTGTTTTAATTTTTTTGTGTGCCATGCATGCTGGTGTTTCTAAAACATTTTATATAAGTCTAAACATAAAGAAATAAAGCACAATTTGTTCATTCTTTATAGTATGCTGCTGTTTTGTATATTCCTTGAACAACGCAATAGAAAAGGTGCAGTATTTACATTGTGCCACTATGTAAAAAAAAGCTTATTGTCTCTTTTTCCATCCATAGAAATGACCTGACCATCATGGACATAAACATTTGATGATTGCCACCTAGTGGTTAAACCACCATTGACTAAATAATTCAGAAAATAGGTGGAGTCTCCCTGCAAGCTCACAAGCTTTTATAATGCTGAGTTGAGCAAGAGAAGTGATATTACTATCATTTGGGAAACATTTATTTAGATTTTATAGCAGCTAGACCTATGTCCATTCTTTATTGTATCCAAAGTGAGATTCTCCTGCCTTTACTATTTTATTTTTTATATTACTATAATATCAGATATGTTGAAAAGTGATGCTATTTTTTTATTTATTCTGCTGATAATTACTTGACCACTCATGGGCTCTCGCATAGGACTGGAAAATCTGCCTAGTATACCCATGACATGTCACTAGTTCATTGCATCAAGAAATATTTAAAAAGTACATAAAGCAATGTTTTTGTTTTTTTTTTTGTTGTTGTTGTTGTTTCTTAGTATGATGAATATTCTACTAAACTGAGGAAACCCCAAATATCTTCTCATGCATAGATCAAAATCAGGATTCAATCTGGAAACACCCCTTATGATTCCCAACACTGAGCTTCTTCCTCTTCATTTAACAAGTATACCATTGGTCACTTACATCTGTCTATGTTTTTAGCTTGCTGTTTGTCTTTGCAAACTTGACAAACTCAATCACCTCACAGGGATGTGTTTACTGCTTCCATGTCTGTGCAGGGCAAACTCAGTCACCTGGAACCCTCACAAGATGATGGGAGTGCCGCTGCAGTGCTCTGCCATTCTGGTCAGAGAGAGGGTAAGCCTGTGTCATCCGCTCTTCCATCGGTGAAGATACTATGATCAGTGAAGTTGAACACAGCACTCTTTCCTCCTGTTTATCCCTCATCCTCATTGTTCCCACTGCAGGGACTTTTACAAGGCTGCAACTCTATGTGTGCGGGCTACCTGTTCCAGCCAGACAAGCAGTACGATGTCACATATGACACAGGGGATAAGGCCATTCAGTGCGGACGCCATGTTGATATCTTTAAGTTTTGGCTCATGTGGAAGGCTAAGGTGAGCAATTATCTGATTTAGCTCACTGCGAGACTCTAACATATTAAAGAACTGACTGTAATTTCATTTTCTTTTATCCACAAAATAGGGAACAGTAGGATTTGAGCAGCACATAGACAAGTGCTTGGATCTGTCGATGTACCTCTACGACAAAATAAAGAACAGAGAGGGATTTGAGATGGTGTTCAAGTCAGAGGTAAGATCTAAACGGTTTTCATGCGGCTCTTTCCACAAGAGCTTTATCAGCCTGCAAAATAATGAGGCAATATTCATAATTTACCGCGGTTGCAGCACTGATTAGATCATTTTACTTTGCTGACACAGTAACAAGCTGCGCCCGTTCCAACTGTTGTTTTCTCTTATCAGCCGCAGCACACTAATGTCTGCTTCTGGTACATTCCTCCGAGCCTCCGTGGCATGCCTGATGGGAAAGAGAAGCGCGAGAGACTGCACAAGGTAATGACTCATTAATCTGCAAATTAAGTCTCTTTTCAAACTTCTCTCCTCACATGTGGCTCATCCATAAAGACACACACGTGGCATAGGGGGGGAAAAAACAGGCATAATGGTTTACAGTGCCATGCAAAAGAATTCACAGTCTTGTACCTTTGACATTTAATCACATTACAGTCAAAGATTTTAGCGTATTTCTTTTGTTTCATGTGACAGGACATCACAAAGAGGAGTGTTACTTTGAAGCAGGAAGAAAAGAAAATATGATTTTCAACTGTTTCAGCACAATATGACCAGAAAAACTTGTAATGCATTTGCATTACAATACTTCTGATCTTTGTGCAGCACATTTCTGCTCCATGACGCTTCAAAACAAAATAACTTGTTTCTACAATATTTACTATAGGGAACTTGTTTTGAGTTTTAAAGTCCTCCAGAAGGCACTGCAGAGCAGTTTTCTAACTGCACAACATCTATAATATCTGCAACAGGTGGCTCCCAAGATCAAGGCCATGATGATGGAGGCGGGCACCACTATGGTGGGTTACCAACCACAGGGAGAGAAAGTCAACTTCTTCCGCATGGTCATCTCGAACCCTGCAGCCACCAGGTCAGACATCGACTTCCTGGTGGAGGAGATTGAGCGACTGGGCCATGAACTGTGAGAGTCCACAGCAGATTGTATTCTCCGACATTAACGAGTGCTGAGCTTTGCTTTACCCTTTGTCTTTTCAACACAGTAACATTTTTCGCCTTCCAGTATTTTATGGCAATGCACAATTAACAATAATGTACCCCGTGTGTTTCTGTCGGTTTTGTCTTTAGCTGCGTCGATGTATGTATAGAAAACATCTGACAAAAAAACCCCCAACAAAACAAAGCACAGTGGAATTTACGTCTATTATGCAAAGTGGGAATAAACCACAACAAGGTGAATAAATTGAAATGGGGTCATTTTCATGTAGAAATAATCTGTTTACAAAGAAAATGAAATATTGTTAGAAAAAGAGCATTCAGTAACACACCTAGCACATTTAATGGTTTTAAGACATGAAGTTAAGACAAAAATAAAAAAGAATAAAAATCTGGAGATTTAATCTTTTATTGTAATTTTTGGTAAGAAAATCATTGACAAGAAATCCAAGACAAGATTTACAATCCTAACAGAAAGAAAGGAATCCATTAAAAGGAGTGCAAGTACACAAAAGATGATGTTTTAAAGATTTGGAAGCAACTCTCACTCTTTTTTAGAGCAGCATCAATGGTAAAAGTCTGGTTATAATCGTTTGAACAGCTAAAAACTCTGCACATCTAGTATTTTCTCTGGGTTTCTAGGGAACAACATTTTGATGGATTTATCAACTTAATTTTACATAAGCAAGGAACATCGTAAGTTTTCATAACTAAGGATTCTAGTAAAGGTATTATTTGCAGACGTATTGCTATAGAGGGGGACAGGTGTTAAAAACAGAATTTCTCTCTGTTCTTCTTGTTCATGTAAAGGTTAGTATTGGCATGACAGCACAGCTCGCTATTGCAGGCAGATAGAAAAGCAACACTTAACCATTTTCTGCTGATAAAATTAGTGAGTACCCCTCAATGATGGTGTTGTTGAAGATACTGGTTCAGTGCTGGAGGTTCATAGCAATCAGCGCTTGTGCGTTTTCATCAGAAACCATTACTGAGAGCTAAAAATATTACCCTGTTTTTTGCAATCTTAGACAAGCATTAGCTTCTATTGTAACTGTAGGGGGCGCTGTTTCACACAGAATAATCACATACAGTCCTGCGACATTGTTTCCCCCCTGATAGATTATTTTCTTTTTTCTTATTATTGCATTTTTTCTCACAGGTCATATATATTTTAAAGCATATACTTTGCCGGCCCCAAATAAGGCGTGGAGAGTTTTCGAATATGGACCTTGGAAAAAAAATATATTTTTTTGTGTTCAAAACAAAAATTAGACTTTTTTTTTTTTTTTAAATGATGACCAATGAAATAATAAAATTACAAAAAACATGCACAAACGCCATGATAAAAGGACCTCTTTTAACATCTGATATACTGTATACTACCAGTTTTTCTAGAATGGAAATGCTGAGAAAAGTTCAATTCATTAGCATCCAGATGTGGATATGTGTAGCAAGTGAATTATACTGAGAAATACTGTAAAGCCTATCAATTCAGAAAGTGCTTACGTTAAAAAAAATTGCCTCCCCCTATGCTTGTAAAGCAGCCACAAAGAATGTCCCTCAATGTGTTATCTGTGTTAAAAATACTATATTCCAACATATTTTCAGACATAGTAAATACAATTATAAGAAATCTTCACAACGTAGACAAAAGCATATGTAACAGAAATGTAAAACATGTAACAATTGTGATCTGTGTTGTGTTTATCGAGCCAGTTGGGACGTCATAGCAGTTGCTGCAACCGACTGCAGTGACTTTTGTGTAGATTGTGATTCATTGCCTCCGTGCCAAATATGTCCTAGAATCACAACGAACAAATTCTGTATGTAAATCAAACATTCAGTCTACTGTGTGACAGATTATTGAATTTATATAGAGAGGCTTTTCTTGTGAGTAGTATATATTATCCTTTGTTTGAAAAAACTCTGATGTAAATATGTGTTTGTGAACCAAAGAAGAATTAGGTTACAGTCGCAAATATTTTCACGGAAATTGATTTAACTTTGACTTTAGTGCAAACCATGCAGTGTCGCTGTGATTCATTAACTGAATGTCATCAAGGCTCTCTGGCAGTCCGGCTGCTGCCGACAAAAAGCACATTACCGAATCATGTTGACGGGGCAGCTTTAAATTTAGAGACATATGATTGTCTGTACCATATAACATGAAATGGAGTTTAACTATAATATGCAAAATTATGATGGGTATGTGCTTTCTGTAAGCATAATTTTATGTTTTAAAAGAACTCTGCGGTTGTTTATCATTAAGCATTTTTGCTTGAACCAAGTAATGTATTTGCTACTGTACTAAGACTGAGTAAACACCTGTACATTCCTGATTTTTGTGGGGATGAAATGTCCCTTGTAGTACTTGATGTAGGCACTTTAACATGACTAAATAACTACTGTATTCACATCACTAATAAAGACATGAGCTGTAGATAATCTGCAGGCACAGGTGTCTGTGGTTTCTTTGAAAGATTTAAGGAAATAAATAAATAAAAAATTCCTGTGCATGTTAACCTGAATCTGTTGAAAATATTATCATCAAATCTTTGGGTTGCATAAAAGTTCGAGTTCTTTATTTAAACATTTTTGGTCTGTTTTTTTTTTTTTTTTTTCAGAACCTCCTCTCAGTCCTGTTAGCACCATTAGTCAGATTAATCACCCCTAAGAGACTTTTTTAAAGTGATTGATAATCTTCCATCTGAAATTTCATGAGCCCCCACAGCCACTCTCCTCTTTTCTCCCTTTCCTCACAATTTTTTTGTCATAAAATGCATTCGACTGTGATCTCTTAACATTTACCCCCCCGCCCTCACCCTCACTCCCGTAGAGCCTATTTCAAGAATCTGCCTCGCTGTGTTTTATCTCGACACACTCACAAAAAGATCGACTGACTGTTTGAGCGGCTCTCCTCCCTTCCTCCACTGGGCCGACGCTATTTCTTTGTTTCATGCTTCAGTGCAGCAATCATTACAGACCCAATGTCAATGGAGGCTTTTGTGAAGCTGCAGAAAACGGAAGGGTGGAGGGAGCGACCACTGAAAATCACCGCTGACTTCCTTCTACAGGAGGAGTAATTTCTGCTTTTGTTTGGTGCTTTTAGAATGATTGTATTCGTGGAGGTTAAATGTTCCTAAAGCATAATAATGCAGCCAATTTGGAGGCAGCCGCAGGCGAATATTATGATTGAATGCAAATGGAAACAGGTTTTATAGCTCCTGCAGTCAGTCACAGTCTGGTGGGTTTTGGAGTAAATCAATGTTCCATATCAGAGTCAATCAACTCGGAATGTGTGCCATTAAATCTGTATGATGCTTAATCACATTTTTATATTATATATATATAATATAATTGTTTTTATATTTTTACAATATATATATATATAAAGCCACAACATGGAGTTAAAGTAAGAATCTGAAAAAGCTTTGAGAAAGGTTTAAACTGTCACTGATGAATATGCAAATGTGGTCTAAGTGAAGTTATTATTTAAACAATTTAAGAGACAAAAACATGATATTCTTCTGTCACTTTAATCCAAAGTGTTTTGTTTTGTTTTTACTTAAATAATCTTTAAAAAAAAAAAAGACAGTGTGTGTGTGAATGGTTGTTTGTCTTGTATGTCTCTGTGTTGCCCTGCGACAGACTGGCGACCTGTCCAGGATGTACCCCGCCTCTCGCCCGGAACGTAGCTGGAGATAGGCACCAGCAACCCTTCCGACCCCATTAGGGACGAAGGATGTACAGAAAATGGATGGATGGATGGATGGATAGGTGGATGACTCCCACTCACCCTCTTCTAATGCCGCCCTGTGCAGCTGCCCATATCAAGCCCTCCAGTGACAGCAGGGCATCTAGTTGGATTTCTGGATGGTGGCTTGGCTGACTCAGACTGTAAACTTTCTGAAGTGTCTCTGCTCTGGTCTGGTCTGCACACAGACGATTCGACCCTAATCAAAATGATTCCAAGACGAGTCTTCAGACGAGGATAAATGTCATGCTTTCCTTTAGACGACATCAGTTTGGTGGAAACTTTAAGTAAGGTTTCCATATTGAGTCACTGACCATCTTCTCCTCTGCATTCTTATCTCCCCTTCCCTGTCTCTCTCTCTCTCTCTCTCTCTCTCTCTCTCTCTCTCTCTTTCTCTCTCTCTCTATCTCATGAATCCATGGATCCTGTCAGTCCTTCCCTGATGTGCTAAATATATCTCCCGCCTTTGGGAATCACTGCCACATTAGTTTCCTGATAGATACTGACGCTCCCATTGTGTGAGGAAAGTCTAATGAAAAGATGATATTGACTGCAGGCCTCCTGCCAGCCCTTCCCCCTCCTTCAACCTCACGCTGCCCACACACACATCTAAGCAGACTAAACGCTTCTCTTTGAATTAGCTTTAACCCTACATTATCATTATTGTTAGCTTTGATAACAGCTTTGCTTGTGAGAATGCTCTATGCGTAAAGAAGAAAACTCTCTCATTAGTTAATTCGTCTTTAGGTACCTACATAATTTGAGCATTTTTATGGTTAAACCAAACACTAACTGCACTTGACTAAACACTGATAACTGGATCAATTATACCACCTTAAGGCCTCCATCTGCTGAGTAAATTGTAATTGGTTACACTTATCTAAATGGCCTTCTCTTAATGATTACGTGTCCATAGACTGATTAATATTGGTGGAGACTGAATGTTAAGACGTAGATTAATAACTTGTCAGTTTCCTTGCAAATTTAATTTGGCATTTCTTTACAAAAGGCTTCTAGTAAAACAACTGGGTGTTTTGGGGGGGAAAAGAGATACAAGCCCCTGGGCAGAAATACTGTAGCTTACTGACTCCGAAAAAGCAAGATTATGTTGGCAGGGGATTGTTATACAGGCTTGATAAAGAAAGCAAGCTGTTTTCTGCAGGATCAGTGAGTCATTTCCACTTCCTGAAAAAAAAAAACACACACACACACAAAAAAAAAAAACTGAGCAGACTAGGAGGGAAAATATGTGATGATGTTCACATTACAATGCCAAAGTTTCCATACTCCTTAAACTTTTCCACCTTTTGTCCATGTGGAAACAGACTTCAAAGTATTTTCTTCCGTTTTATGTGATGGACCAACACAAAATAAAGCGTAATTACATAGTGGGAAGAAAATGATACGTGGTTTCAAGGTGAACAAATACAAATGTGAAAAGTGTTTCCGGCAGTTGTGTTCAGTCTCCTATTTTATAATATTTCTAAGGAAAAAATGAAAAATTGAGCACAATCAGCCGCCTTCAGAAGTCAAGTAATAAGTGAATATAGTCCATCTGCGTCTTAACCAGACATTTGGAGCAAAGAAGGATTGTCTTCAGTTGGTCTTTCATATAAAAACCGGTTAAACTATATGGTAGCAATGTGAGAAAATGTGGAAAAGTTTATACATAATGTTTATGCATAGTTATAGGCTTTTATTTAAATCAGGTTTGCATTTTTTTTCTGCCTCCTTGTGGAGCAGAGAGCAAATACATCAGCACTTATATATTAGACAAAAATATCCTGGACCTTTAAAAGATGTACAGCATTGTCTCTGACATTAATGGCTCAGGATGTTTGTAGCTGTGGTTTTGTTTACAGCACAGAAATCCACCCTGTGGAACTGAACTGAGATTATTTTTCTTGCATGTTGGACAAAATAAAATATATACTACACTTTTTTTTCCCAGCTTTAGTTGTAAAATCCTGAGGGAGTGCAGAATAATAATTTTAGTGCAGCGACCCAGAGCAGTGGTCTTATTGTTTCAAGGCATCACCAAGCAGCTGCTCAACTCTGCAGTTTATTTATCTACAACTTGAAAGGGTAAGTGTCTCCATGTAAAACACCACACCACCACTCTGGAATAATAATGAGCATCTACAAAACTCCTCTTGGAAGCTATCGTTAAAATAGAAAACTTAAAAATGATAGGAAATTGCTTAAAATGTACACATTTCTGTTTCAATTGTACAAAAACAATTTTTTTTAAAAGTTGCACTCCCTGAATCCTTTCCCTCGGAAGATGTTTAATTTCTTTGAAAACACACATTGCTGGCAAATTGGTGATCATTCTTTCTGAACACGAGCCTCAGTTGCTCCGCAGTTTTTGTTCTCATCAGTTCAAAATGAATACAATTCAAACCGCTTTGTCGACTCCAAAGGGAAAATCAGTGTTGTATCTCATACAAGTTTATTCAAACAATTGTAGATCCTGTGACGGCAATCTCCTGAAGAGTTTGCATGTTCAATTCTTTCTTCTTTTCTTTTTTTGTAAGCCCTTTTTTTATGTATCCAGCAATTGTTTTTATTTTTTGTTTGTTTGCTTTGTTTTCTAGTTTATTTTGGTAAATTATTGACACACACACACACACACGTACACACACACACACACACACCCACATTGACATCCCTAACTTCTACAGAAACACATGAATTCGTGTTAATTTATTGTGCATTAAGGAACGGGACACTGACGTATTCATTTCAAAGTTGCGGTTCCAAACAGCCTGCAGTTCATCTTATTTCTGGTAGGGGGCAGCATTGTGTTGATATTACTGCTTCAAGAATCGCTCCACTAGCGTCAGAGAACAAGTCAAAAAATAAAGAAGTCGGAATATTTAGAAGTAGTAACATCTTTATTTTGGGCAGAATATGTACATATAACCTCAAACTGTTTTATTTATTTGATGCTTTTTGAAGCAGTCAATGATTGGAATTTTCCAACTCGAACTTTTAGGAGTTAATTCAGCACTAAAGTTTGGTTAAAGCAATTAGTAATATCCGGAGATCTGGGTGTCAAAATTAGAGAAAGTACAAACAAGCTAGGGTGTTTAGAGAAATTTAAAAAAAGTATAGAATGAAAAGAAAACACAAATGGAAATCTTGACATTGAGCAAATTGAAAAAAGAATGGACTGGAATGGTTCAAGTTAAAGGAAACAGTGAAAAGGAACACAATAAATGTAACAAATCACTAATGTGCTGCAAGTTGTTAGAGATTCTAAATATTTCAGAACCTTCAGCTTTTAAACAACTAGAAATTTTCAAGCTCTCGAACTTACTGTCAAAATGAAATGCAAAATTTACTTTTATCTGGAAGTTTAACCACTCGGTAAGACGCTTCTGCTGATAAAATCTGGCTGACAAGCAGCTGGAGAAGAAATGGCACTTGAGACAGTTTGGAGTAGGCTATCCTCCAAACTGCTGACTCTGTTTAAATTCACAATATTAACTTTTTCCTTCCACGTTGCTTTCCGTTAATATGCATGGATACCACGCTTTGAGAATAACAAACCTCGTTTATGGCTGTCATGTCATGACATTACCTTTTTCTACCCGCTTTCATTTTGGACTGGGCTTGTGAATGTTGGGGGTTTTATTAGCTGCCAGTATGAACATGAAATTATTTGATTATGTTCAAACGTGCCGGCCCTATTGCAATTCACTGAGATACACCTGCGTGTCGTATTTTGGAGTCGGTGACATCACAGCTCGGGAGATGCTGTCATCACACAGCTGGCAGGGAGGAGGGAGGACTGCAGCACAGGAAGTGCAGCAGGACACCACGAACGACAGGAATCACGACATGACTCTTCCAGACGGAGCCGCCTGTTAAACCAGCGCAAATATCCCACCGCGGCGGTCGGATTCAGGGAGGATATGGGGGCCACTCAGAGCGTCCAGATCCCCGGTGGAGGATCCGAAGGTTACCACGTCCTTCGGGTAAGAGCATCTGTAATGGTCGCCTGCCCGGCTAACATTAACGCTCCTCTAGGAAATTAGACACACGTTCACACTGCGGTGCGCTGGTTTGTATTTAATAGGGAACATGATGAGGATTCACATATGGAGATATATCCGCCATAGAAAGCATTTCCTCGTTGCATTAGAGGTGAATCTAAATTAAAACAGCTGCTCGTCTTTAATGTGGAGCAGATTAACGAGGCTGACGTGGAGTGCGTCAGGAAATAAATACATCTACGAATTTAAATGAAATGAAATGTTGGACGTGTTTAATGCCTGTTTGTGCCGTCCTCGTCATCGGTTCGCAGCTCTCAAGACATTAGAATCCTTGATGCCAGAATAACCGGTGTGGCCACTACATGACTAATGGAGGAAGGTGTGTCCTGTCCCCACCTTTAGTCTGAATAGTAGTGATTCTTGGGATGGTTTTATCTGCACCCGAGGAGCACATCCAACTCTGGACTGAGGACAAAATTTCATTTGGAGATCCTATTGGGACCCACTCAGTGCAGAATTAGGTCAAGCTCTACTAAAACAACTGAGCTCAAAAACAGAAAACTACAAGGTCAGATAAAAATAATGTAAACGTGAATATGTCAAGGACTCTGTTTCTCAATCATTTACACCTATCAGGACCTTTTGGGATCATTTTTTAAGATCTTTTAGCTTACCTCATGTTGTTCAGTCTCTCTTCATTCATTTTTTTTTCTTTATGAAAATTATAAACAAAAAAGTAGGGCTTTGCATCAAAGCATATTATTCCTGATGTTATAAGAGTTTTAGTAGATAAGAAAACATCAAGTTACCAGCTGATGTTGTTCTGACCCAAATCAGTTCAACTGACTTTATGGGAGGAAACGTGCTCCTGTCCAATCTGCCTTTTAGCAATCAGAACCAGTTGAAGGAAATCTATCAATCTGATCACCTTGCAGGCAATCTCTTATTTTGTTCTTTAAAATATTAAAGAACAAAAAAAAAATTCCAAGGTGTTTTATTTTCTTAATTTTAAAAACACTGAATGATATTCCACATTTTCAAAAACCAGAACATTTCTCATTTCTGTCCATCAAAAAGCACATTAGGTGAAGCGTTGTTAACTGTTGACCACCTAAACAACTTGAGACGAATCGGCTCATTCTCGTGGCCGAAAGTAAATAAGTCTCGACAGCAATGGTTTCTTCGAGTAAAATCTCCAACATCTCATTTTCTGCTGTACAGAAAAGGAGATTCAATAATCTGAAACATCAATCATCAGCGTCCACTTAGCTCCTCAGTAGAATATTTCTTTTCATTGAGAAAATAAAAGCCACAAACAGAAATAGTGTCAGAATTTTTCTAACTAATTAACTATCCTACATTAATTTCCAATATGGTAAATATTGGAAATGAAACTAGTTAGAAAGTTTTTAAATATTCAAATCTGGGTATGTCCTACTTTCCCTCACCTATTAGATCAGATGGTTTAAATTTTTATGGACCGTATAGGTAAAAATAAAAAATAAAAACTTTTTGCAAAATACACAGTATGTTTTCCACACAGGCTTACTGCTGTGTGGAAAACAGGTCACCAAATGAAAGACTGCGCATTTTCCTTATATATTTTGTTGAAAGTTCTCGTCTTTAAAATTCATTTTAAAAGTTGTTTTGTAAAATGTAATTTGAAAAAAAAAAAAAAATCTTAATTTCTGAGGAATAAATTTGGATGCCCAGATATATATTCCTACTTTCTAAGTGATCTGATGTGACGCCTTAGAAGCGTCACATCAGTTGCGCTTAATAGAAAAACATTGTTACTAAATATTTGGAAGGACATTTGCCTCGTTTGCAAAAATCTCGAGGCACATGAGGGATTTACAGAGGCATGACAAGAATTAGGTGGGCTCTGCTTTCTAAGAAAAACCTGCTGGTCAGACTGAAGGTTGCCAGAGAGAACATAGACAAAGACTAAAGCATTTATAGACGCTAATTAACCACTGGGCGTTTTTTGTTTGTTTTTTTTTTTGTTTTGTTTTTTTAAAGTTGTAAGGCAGGTCTCTCCATCTAACATCAGCAGTCACTGGCATAACGTATGACAAAGATGCCCTTTATTTACATGAATTCTTTTTAACAAGTTCGATCTTCTCCCCTTCATGTAAAGATGTGCTGTTTTTAACTAATGAGGAAAATTGAAAAGTGACACCAAAAAGCCTTCTAACTCTTAGGGTGGGGTTTGTTGACATAGTGCAGATTCTCCACAATGTATTCCTTTGACTGTAGACAACCAGCAGCGATATTTTATTCTCAAACATCTCAGTTCTTTAAAATAAGGAGGGGAAAACGTTCTTGATGGAGTTAGGGATTAAAGCTCTCTCGATGCCTCTGTACTTGCTCAGTCACCGTCATTCATCACCGCCTACTTGTCCTTCGGACGAGTTAAACCTGAACCTGTTTCACCATAAAACAAAGTCGGTTACCCAGAGGTTCGTATGTTTTCCTTCTGAGGTCATTAAGTTAGAGCTTCTCAGACTCAAAGAGGACAAAACTGTATTTGCTTCTAAATAACTCCACTGTTTTCATCTCTTTTTTTGACGTTTTTGTCACTTAAATTTGGTAGGGAATCCAAAATTTGTGCTCAAGTCTTTACTGTATATAAAAACAGTATAATATAGCAATGTATTACTACATTATACATTAGCCTCTTTATATAACAGTATATTTCATAGCAGTCCGAGTAGATCCTTGCAATTTTAATATTGTTTACAGTAAAATCAAGATGACAACAGGGTGTCTTGCATTGTTTGACTGAAACCTTTTTTCCTTACTTCATCAATGTTTTCTAGGGTCAGCTGAGAAACCAGCTGTCCAACAGTAATGGCTGTAATAATGAAGTTAGGCCACACTATAACACAAAGATAAATGTACTGTGGAGGCAAAAATCGAAAGCTATTCAGTGACAAATGTGGAAATAAAATGGAAAAACAGAATGATAGTCCTTATTATACTGTAGCAGGTAAGAAGAACAATAAGAAACCATTCTCTATGGACAGGATACTTCAAATGGAAGACAAGTTAGAAAGTTTAAAAACGTTTCCAAAAGGTGTCACATACTCAATCGCAGAAAATGTATTTATGTCCAAGATGGACTGTGAGGCAGAATTCACAAAATTCATTTTCGGCTTTCAAATTTATGAAACAAAAACGTATGGAAAAATTTTTTTTAAATGGCCCATTCCAAACTCTGACCTTGGCCTCTTTAAAGTTACGTCACGGAAACTTTACAACAGATCCCCGCAGGCGTCAGTGAACTGAACCGATGAGGCGAAGCGGAGTGAGCCGAGATCGCTTTCTTGGAGATGCCAGAGGTTGATGTGATGAATTCAATTCATGCCAAAGATGGTTCTAAATATGGACAGTGTGTTTATATATATATATATATATATATATATATATATATATATATATATATATATATATATATATATATATATATATATATATATATATATATATATATATATATAATTGGCTGCCTGTATTTATTTATTTATTTAGGTGCGTCGTTGCCTAGTTTTTCAATGACTAATTCACAGACGCATGCAATGTTAAATATTCTGTTTTAATTTTTTTTTTCTCCAGTCTCTGTTGATAAAAATTTTGGATCTTCTCCTTGCTGATCTGATACAAAACATGCATATCAAACAGGATTTCATGTACGTTTGGAGGACCGGACCTACATCGTCATTCCTAATTGTTCTGCCTTGGTGTGCTTGACCTGAACTGAAAACCCCTCTGACCTTTTCAGGTGCAGGACCATTCCCCGGGTTATCACGCACGACTGGAGCCGTTCTTTGATTTTATCATCTCAGTTTGTGACACTAGGCTGGTAGGTGTTCATGTGAAGCGTCCCGATCCGGGGCTCAGACCACCGTCTTCCTGTTTGAACGCTGAGTTTAGAGTATTAACGTGAGTCTGTAACAGAACAGGGACAACGACACCCTGAAAGAGCTGCTGAGAGTGAACGTGGAGAGGCCTGTCAAGATGCTGCTGTACAACAGCCGGACCCAAACTGTCCGGGAGACGACCATCACACCCAGCAACACGTGGGGCGGCCAGGGCCTTCTGGGGCTCAGCATTCGCTTCTGCAGCTTTGAAAGAGCCAATCAAAACGTTTG
Source organism: Gambusia affinis (assembly GCF_019740435.1). Taxonomy (NCBI): domain Eukaryota; kingdom Metazoa; phylum Chordata; class Actinopteri; order Cyprinodontiformes; family Poeciliidae; genus Gambusia; species Gambusia affinis. The sequence goes on from NC_057878.1 coordinate 15,182,768, forward strand.
GCACGTCTTGGTGAGTGTGCAGGTCTCGTTGAAGCTCTGTTTGCCATCAAATCCGCTGAGTAAATGTTTGCGTGTTGTTTCTTTGTTGAGGAGGTGGAGCCAAACTCTCCTGCAGGCCTGGCGGATTTGAGGCCCTACGTTGACTACATAATCGGAGCGGACACGGCTATGCGTGAGGTATGCCCTCTACGCTGATTGGAAGTCTTTTGCGTGGTGGCTTGCGAAACGATTCACTCTCCAACTGCGAACATCAGAGTATATTTTTTGGCAATTTCATGTCAGACAGGCAGAGTGGTGAAGAATTTCGAGTTGAAATTAAAATTATAGTTTGGTCTCTACGGTTTTTGGGGTTTTTTTAAAAATAGAAATAAAAATCTGAAAAGTGTGGCGTGCATTTATAGTCAGTGGTACTGAGTCAGTACTTTGTAGATTCACTGCAAACGCAGCTCCATCTCATTTGGGCTCTGTCTCTACCAGTGCTTCATTGTTTGCCCATTCTTTTCTACAAAGAACAATGTCAGATTGAATGAAGAGTGTCTGAGAACAACCGTTTTCAAGTTACAGGTTGTCTTGGCTTTGACTAGGCCATTTGAACACACAAATATGCTTTGACCTCAAGCATTTCATTTTAGTTCTGGCTTAATGTTTAGGGTTGACATCCTTCTGAAAGTGAAGCTCTAACAGGTTTTCTGTCAGGATTGCTCCTGTCCAATTTTTTTATTTTATTTTGTCAGTTTTAATATGTCTGCTGAACCAAAGCATCCAAACAACACAACGCTGACACCTCTTTGTTTACTGTGTGGACTGACACTTAAGCTCAGATTCGCTGCATATCTATACCTGGTCTGTACTTTTCTTCCCTGGACAGAACGAAGACCTGTTCTCTCTCGTCGAAGCGCACGAAGGGAAGGAGCTGAAGCTCTACGTTTACAACACAGACGCAGACAACTGCCGCGAGGTGATCATCACCCCGAACTCTGACTGGGGCGGAGACGGCAGGTATGATGCGCGAAGAAAACGATCTACGTTGCCTTTTGACAATGGACAATTCGGGTAATACTTTTTGAAAACACATTGGAGAGATTACCTTGCTGATCGTTTTACTGAGACATTTAAAAAAAAAAAAAAAGGGGGCACAAAACCTAATTGCCTCTGTTGCAAATCTGCCTCCTCTACTTGAATCTTTATGGGCCAGATGCATGAATGAAACTTCACCTAATTCCAAAAAGCAGGTGCAGGATACATATGGTGCCTCCTCTGAAAGTGACTGTGAAATCTGACTTTCTCTCCCATCTTTAGCCAAGAATAGAAAAAGACACTCCTCTGGTTGTCTTCTATTTTCCTAATAGTCACTTATCTTCAAGCAGGATTGTCAGCTTGGCATGACCGAAGGAAATACCAAAGAATAACATTTCATACTATTTGTCAACTGATGCATCAAACAAGATGATTCACCAGTTGAAAAGTTAAATGCCCTCTTCTTCGTAAGCAGTAAGAACGGTGGACGCCTCCAGTGATTCTTCTGCATAGGAGGAAGATCTGGTCTTCAACTAACCAGAGAGTTTACATGTTAGGCTCTTGCACATAATCAGCATTTTTGGCGCAGTCATCCCTATGAAACTCGTCATGCAGGCCAGACGTTTGAAAACTCCTCCCACTTTTCTGCGTCATCGTTTTGACCCAGTTCACCCGCCGGCTGACTGTCAAGGAATGCTTTCCATGTATGCGAGGAAAGCCGACTTTTTAGAGTAAAGATTACATTAAAATAAAACAAATTACTTGCTTATAAACAGAAGACTAAAGTGTTGACAAGTCAGGTGATTGTGTGACCCCTGGTTTGTCTGCTGTTCATAGATCCCCAGACTTTTCAACTCAGACATGTCCTGGGTTAAAATTTCTGCTGGCGTTTCTTTGTGTGGCACTTTGTGACTGAACTTAACTTGAAGCTATTAATGTGTTAAATGTTTTAGTTTTGCTTTCAGAGTTTCACTACGGGTTTGGTTTGTTTCACCATCTTATTTCTGGAAAAACAAAAACCTTTCTTGAGCCGTTCTGCTATTTTGTCTGCATTTCTGTTTCCGCAGTCTCGGATGTAAGATTGGGTTTGGTTACCTGCACAGGATACCTACACTTAAGGAGGAAAAGAACTCCCGTTCCCCTTCACAGAACCATAAGGCATCTCATATACCCAAAGACGGCTACACAGAGGTAAGGTGACATGTTCGCGGTAACTCAATCCAGAAAAATGACACATTGCTTCATGTCGTTCGAGGTTTTGTTGACATTTAGAGATAAAGAAATTCTGGTTACCAGGTCCAACTCTCTGCTGTCATTCCAACCGTTCCAGTTGTCATCTCGTCTTCCGCTCCAATTGGATTAGAGCAGCCTCTCAGCAGCCTATCAGTCAGCTCTGAGCCAACGGCTGTCCTCGTTAGCAAGCCGGCAGGTAAAACACTGAATCTGATTCTTTCATCAGATTCTTTCAAATTTTTACTGGCAAATCCTGTATTTACCAGTTATATTTAATTGACCTTTTCCCCCCATCGTTGACATGTTTCTATTGCCACCCTGCTGATTCAGGAATTCCCATCATCCCACCGCCCAACCATGTAATTCCCAAGCAAACACTCCCTCTGCCTGTAAATGGTGCTGCAACACAACCAGGTTTGTAAGCTTGTTTTTACTTCACAAGTAACCAAATGTTGCACGAAAGAATAAACGGCTAAAGAAAATGAATTAAGGGTCTTATTAGTTACATTATACAATTATCTCGATTACTAGAGCTATTGACAGCATTACACTACATGTCAAAAGTTGGTAAAAGATGTCAAAAAGCCCTGAATGTTCCCAGTGTTGTTGTTGGAAGTACACAAAAGGTATGCCTATTGGAATTCAAAGAAACAGTGGCTAAAGTGCAGAAAGTGGAAGCTTTCAGTGTCTGACTCCTGAGGAGTCAGGCGGTGACAAACCCTCGACTGACTGCAAAGGTCCTGCAGCCACCCAGGTTTCAGTTCACACAGTAAGGCCCATACTAAACCCTACAGCGCTTCATGTCTCGTAGTAAACTGGAGATTTTAAAGCCTCTGACTCAGCCGTACACCTGGAGGAGAGAAAAATGAAACGTACACTGAACAAAACCACTGTGTCTACTGTAAAGCACGGTGTTGGCCCGGTGATGCTGTGGGGCTGTTTTATTCTGCGTTGAATATTTCTAAGACTCCAATAGTCATTAAGTGGTATTTTGTTTTGAATTTGAAGCTGTTGAAATTGAAACTGCTGCTAGTTTGGATATTTTGTCAATTAACTTAAATTGTGTGTTATTTGAAAAAATGGGATCGCTGCTGCATTTATAAACAAACGGACTTCACTCTGTATCTAAAGTTCTTCTGAATTCTTGTTGCTCAGGTTTGAGTCCCCTTCCTGGAGCTATTCCAGCCTTTCCTAATTTCCCAAACCTAAACGCTACTTTGCCAGAAGTGGGTCATGTTCCGCCGCCTGGACTTGGGATACAGCATGACGGTACGCTACGCTTCACCTCTCTGTGATCAGGTCCTAAATAACTGTAAATGCTCTTTGAAGTTCTGTATTTCACAAAAATACAGTGAAAGTAGCTGTTTGTATCACACACATCCTCTTGTTTAAATGTTTTAATTTGCTGAAAATAGTTAATAGCATGTAATGTTTTTATGGAGTCAAAATTCTTTTAAGGAATCTTGTGTTTGTAAGTTTTCAATGTATTGACGGAGAAAAGCCATCCACAACAACATGCGCATATGTGAAAAATTCTGAATGATAAACGGATCATCAAAATCAGGGTTTTCTGATAGATGGCAGAATGTATGACTTAAGTCCTTCAGGTCCTGAAGCACCAGTGCCCCACATTATCTCAGGTTGGGGTTTTTTTTCTGAATCAGATGTAATGTGCACACACTTGTTTTCTCAACAGTCCACAGAATATTTTCTGAAGTCTTGTGGAACAAGAGAATGTCTTTTGGGGGAAATATGGTGGGGGTTTTTTTTTCTTGGTCAGTAGAGGTTTCTCTTCCACGGATGCCGTGTTTGCTCAGTTTGTGTGTGGTTGATTCATGAGTGATGCCTCCAGAGCTATAGATGCTGCGTTGCTAGGTGACTTCCTGAATGAATTGCAGATGCACTCTTCCAGTAATTGTGCCTCCTGGGGAGGTTCATTACCATAAACATTTTTCTCCATTTATGGAAAATGACTGTCACTGTGGTTTCCTGGAATCCCAAAGCTTTAGTATTGGCTTTGTAACCTTTTCCATACTGATCTCCATGTCTTTGAACCTCATTTGTTTGTTTCCGTTTGCAATTGTTTGGCCTACTTCATGTTGTCAGACAGGTTCCATTTGAGACTTGTATTGATATTGCAGGTCTTGCGATTATCAGGCTACCTGGTTAATCATAATAAACCCCTGACTTAGCAAGCAGGATGATTACCTTTTTAACTAAGGGATGGGTTTGTTTAATAAATACAATCACAATTTGAAAGACGCACTTTGTTTACGCAAAAATAAAATAAATCTTCTAATGCAGCTTTTATTTCTGTTGCTCTCTCCAGGTCTTCCTCCTCTCAACCTTCCAGGTGCAGTTTCCAGTGTTACTCCTCCCGACTTCATTTATCCACCCGTTGCTGTTAATTCACACACCGCCATCTATCCCTCTTCTACCATCCATATGAACAGTTCACTGACCAAAGCCCCCAACCATTCATCAGTGCCCAACTCTGGAGCAATTAATTTCACGGTAACTGTGGACTCATCTTAACACGAGGGAACTCATAAAGACGACACCTCGCCCTCAAGTCCTTCCACAGCATAAGCAGTCAGTCGCTGACAAATTGGTCGTTTAAACCATGTTTGCATATGAGCTCCTGGAGGACGCTGAAGATACATGTGAGGAATTTCAGCTGAATTTAGACATAACTCAAGGGTGGTACTATGCATTTTCACTTGTCCTCAGAAGCCGATCAGAAAATGTGGAGAACTTGAATGCGGTTGTCAGCATCATTTCATTTTAGTGGTTAGATTACTGAAAAGTATCAAGAGAAGGATTTAAAAAAGCTTAAGATGTTGACCTGCTGAGGATTGTTTTTCAGGTTTGTTTGTACTGTTGTAAAACCATCTTTGATTGCAAAAACAAAACAAGAACATAGTAAAGTTTGATATAATCTTGACTCCAGTTATTCTGTTCTGGTTTCTCCTGATTTATTTTTAAGGAAAAACATGCAGTTCCACACATCACCAGAAGATGGTGGTATAGCCTTGACTACACGTGGTGGCTAAATATTTGAGAAACTGTTTTAAAAACGAAACTTTTAGAGTGCTTTAATTTCAAGAAGTTAAGGTAATGAAAACCCAACACTTAGTTTCTCAGACAAATTGTGCTCAGGAAATCTACTATAAACCATCAAACTACCAACAGCGCTAATCTGACGGTTCAGTCACTGAATATCTACAAGGATGAAAGTGTGGTATGAAAGCAAACAAATGAAAAGCTACGTGGAAGGAAAAAAACAAACCTTCCAGCTTCAATTGACATTGTGGACAAATTTTGTAATTTGTTGGCCTATATTTTAGCACATTTGTCTTAATCAGTTTATGGTCCCGCATAATATAGGATACCAAAGTGAGTTTTTATGAGTTGTATGTCATAATTACCAAAATGAACACAAAAAAGCTACTGTAAAGTATCTGATTTTCACTTACTTTAGTTTTGGATCCAACCAATCATCTGGTTAACGCATTGTCAGAGCAATTTAGTTCTGATTATATTCTACCCTGAAAGGCACCAGTAAATATTGATAGGAATTGGATGTCATCAATAACATTCATTGAAGGAGAAAAAAAAAACACCATTTCTTGGAATTTATTATTCACTCTAAGCAGAACTGTACAACTTGTACCCAAAGTGGAACATACAGCCCTTGAAAAAGTAAGAGCAGCAAAGCAGCAAAATGAAAACACTCCAGGAAACTCATTTTATGTCAGGAAAACTTTTAACTCCTTTAACATCACTGCTGCAGCTCAAAATTTGAAAATTCACCTATACAGCATATACAGTTTCCAATTTATGTTAATATTCCTGCATAGGGTTTTATACATAATTTTTCTACATTTGGTTACTTTGTGCATTTAATGTATGTAAGTATGCTGCTCCAGCCTACATGACACTAGATGCCACTTATATGCTACACATTACATTCCCATGGCTAAGTTACTCAAATTAAAGCCTAACATTTGTGGAGGGAGGGGGGGGGGGACAAAAAACAGAACAATTATCCAAATCAATAGTGAAATTTCTTTAATTCTACATAACGATGACTGACTTCTCCTCACAGTAAATTAACTTCTAGCAGCTGAATCATTTGCATCCTGGCAGGACAGTCTTATTAAATCAAATGGCACACAGCCGAATCTCCATTCATCCACTGAATGCTCCATTCGTCTGCAACTTCTCTACGGGATGTCCAGTCACATTTTCTTCAAAATACATAGTTTCAGTGCTTTTGTCGGACGCCCATCCCAACACATGTTCTGTTAAACACGACTTCTCCATCCTTCCACTGATAAAAGTCCTGATAAAGGAGAAGAATCCAGGCGCAGGTCGGAGGAGGCCAACAAACATCCCGACTCTCCGGTCCTGCTCGTTCTGCTGCTCCCGTCACAAGTCCAGGCCTTCCGATGAGCCTCGTAGTTGCAACTTCAGTTCTTGCTTCGCCTCTCATAAAGTTCAAAACTGTCAGTATGAGATGAGAGTGGATGAGGCTGAGCCAGCGCTAGCAGCGCTCATCTGTAGATTTCCAGACGAGCTCGATCTTCGCATTTGAGGGAGAAGGTAGGGGTCACTTCCCAGCTGGAGAACGTCGACTCGATCCTCCTTCCTGTAGGCCAGGCAGCGTCTTATGAAGGCCTGAAGAGAGGAAAAAGGACAATCGGTTTATTAACCGATGTCCAGTCTGGGTTCTTAAAAGTTTAGACTGCAAAGTTGATTTGAGCCATTTCTAATAAACAGTTACGGGTTCTGATACATTGCAACATTTACCAAGTCTTGATGAGCATTTACTCTATTTTCTCACCGACAGCAGTGAACAGTTTACAATCTATTTAATTTACGGTTGAGGGGATAAATCAAGCTTTAGACAATTTACACTGATATAACTGAATAAATACGTTGATAAAAACTTTAATGAGTTTAAAGAACTTCACTACTTTACTAATATCCCTATTAAATTTAAAAAATGCATTGCCTCTGAACCAAGCACCTTTTCTGGAGTAAATTTTTACCGATGTAATTTATTTTTACCCTAATAAATGCAGTAATAAACCAGGTGATAAGAGCCTCCGAAAACAAGCCAAGCTCCTGGAAATGTGACAATAGATCATGCATTAAATGTTCCCAGACTCTCAAATGGAAAAAAGTATGAATAAAAATGTTTTTGATTCAAAAAAATAAATAAATCTAATAAATTAGAGGAATTGTGTACTTTATTAAAAGATATATCAAATTAAAGGCTTAATATACCGCTTTACCAAGGGCAGATGGTACCTTAACATGCTGAATAATATGGAATTACGGTAAATCAACATGTGATGGCCAAGAATATGACATCTAAAAACCAGGTTGAGTTTAAATAATTGAAACAAGAAACAGTCAAATGTTAGTCAAGTCATTTTTATATAATCAAATCTTTCTCGTTTGGAACCTCTACACTGTGCAGAGGCTGCTTGGAGCTGGAAAAATATTAATTTTTAAACTTTCCAACAGCAATGTATGTATAACAAATATATAAAGACCAGCCTTCTGAAAACAATCCAAAACAAGCAAGTCTCCTACCTTAGCTTCATTACTGGCAACTGGCTTTACAGGAAACTGGACCTCAGTAGCTTTGAGAATAGTGTTCTCCTGCAGAATGTCCTGCTGCGACTGGTTGTGGCCAAACGGCTGGAAAACAGGGAAAACTTGGTTCAGGCTCAAGTTACCAACAGACAAAATATTATCAAAGTATCGACCTCACCTTTCTTCCATACAAACACTGGAAAAAGATGACACCGACTGACCACACATCCACCTTATTGGAGATCTTTGGCGGTTCTTTACCAACCACAAAACACTCAGGAGGGAGGTACCTTTAAACCAGATCAATACAGTTTAAGGTCTTTGGAGGAATATTTAGACACATTAAATACAACTTGTTTTAACCGGGAGCGTTGCACCATTGCATTGGTAAATTTATTTTTGTAAATCCTTTCAACGGCTCTCTATGAATATAATGCATGTTTCCCTCACCAGTAGGTTCCTGCCCCCTGCGACGTCAGGTCCATCCCATCAACACCATAGTTGTCGTCATCCATTATTTTGGAAAGACCAAAATCTGTGATTTTTATTTCCCCACAGGCTGTGCCGTCCACCAGCAAGATGTTACCTGCATGTCAAAATACAGTAAGGTCAACACCGACATCACTGAGCAAATGTTAAGAGGCAGTAAGTGTTCAGACGGTGCTTTTACCTGGTTTAAGGTCATAATGGATGATGGGAGGTTTGATTTCGTTTAGATATTTTAGTGCGTTCACAATCTGCATGACGATAGACCGCGCCTCTTTCTCAGACATTAGCTTATGCTGCTTCAAGTAGAAATCCAAGTCGTTGCCCTCGCAGTACTCCATCACTGTACAAAACCTGTTCCAATGAATCAATGGTTATAGCCGAGAGATTATGAACAAGAGACCACGGAAAGAACAAGAATCCAGACAGTTACTGACGTGTCTGTATCCAGTGAGAAGTAGTCGTAAAGTTTTACGATCCTGGGATGGTCCAGCTCCTTGTGTATTCTGTACTCTCGACATGCATGCCTGGCAAAAACGAGGCGGTTTTTACAACGTTAAACCAAAGAAACCGAAGTCAAGACACAGTAGATTATGAACTATTGGTTTCCTATTAGACCCACATACTTGTGATAGTTCTCCTTTTTCTCTTCTCTCCAGTTTTTATTAAGTTGGTGAATCTTCACAGCAGCATATCGTTGTTCAATCAAGTCAAAAGCCTGATGAGCACATGTAGTAAATGTTATTTAAACAACCCAGCACCAGGTGATCTTTAAGACTTTAATCTGACATAGCAACACTTTCAAGCCTACCTTGTAAACTTCACTAAAGCCTCCCCGACCCAAGAGGTGTAGGAGTAGATACCGTTCATTTAGCGTGGGGTGATCTTTAAATCTTAAGGTGGAGAACGGGAGAAAAACATCATTTATTATTTCAGCTCATTCTCCACATAACTTTTTGTCAAGCAATAGCAGGCTTTAAAACAGTTTAGTGGATGTTGATAGTATCCGTGTGTGCACATTATGTTCCAAAGTCAATGCAGCATCTGTCAAAGGATTATATATAGACTCACTGGGAGCTGTCTTCATTATTTATTCTCTTCAGCTCCCTAATGTGAAGGTTGCGGACTCTCTCCAGGCGTTCCAGCTCAGCCTGGATCTCAGCTTCTTCCTATAAATGATTCAAGCACGTAAACACACAAATGCAAAGAGGCAACTTTAGAGAACCGACAACAAGGAGAGGAGATCGTCACAACCTGCCGAAGTAAAACTGCGGGATTGGCCTTAAACAAGGTGAGAAATCAAAACATTCAACTATTTACTAATAGTTGAGTTTTAGGTTTCACACTAAGTAATGTTAGAGTGAAATCTAAAACCCATTATCACTAGATAATGACACAATTATTGTCACTAAATAATGCTTCAGTCATGTTTAACAAAATGACTGAAGCCAATTGCTGCAAAAACCAACCAAACAAACACAAAAGGAATATTGTATTCAATATGCAGTGATTATGGAAAATATGTGATCTCAAACAAACCTTCTTCAGATGTCCAAGTCGCAGTTTGAAGATCTCTTCCTGTTCATGGTACTCTGCTAGAGTCAGCCTAATCAGGATGAGAGAGAAAGAGGAGGAGATTATTCACAGTACAGCTCAGTTCATTGGAAAAGAATAAATGCTTAAAGTATGAAACCAGAATTAAGTGAATTAACTGCAGATCTACTGATCAGAACAAAAGAAGAAAGCAAACATAAAAAGGAAGTAGATGAAGCAGATGAAATAGAATGAAAAGAAGGAATTGAGGATAAAAAAAGTGGTAAAATTGGAAAGAATGGAAAAATAAAGGGAAAACTAAAATTAAGAATTAAAAAAATAAATGTAAGAAGGAAGCAGGAAAAATGAGAAAGAAAGCACAAAAGCAAATAAGGAGGTCAATAAGAAAGGAATGAAAGCAGCAAGGATAAAATGAAGGAAAAAGAAAATGAACAAAATGATGAGAGGAAGGAGAAAAGGAAAGTAGGGAGTATAACAGGAAAATCGTAAATAAAACAGCAAGGATGAGAAAAGTGAAAAGAAAAAACAAAGGAAAAGGTGCAGGAAGTAACACAGGTAGAAAGGAAGATATAGAAAATTAAATAATAATACACTCTGGCAATGTACTTTGTTTTTAACAAATTTATCCAGAAAACACCAATATTAAACTCCAGCCTCTTCAGGAAACCCTGACCTTTACATAGTACAAAACCCACATTTCTACAACAATATAGATATAAAATCTTCACCCAAGCTACAACTTTTAAAGATAACACATGCAGAGTCTTACAGTTGAGGTAGGCTGGGTTTTAGAAAGGGATCGCTCTCTGCTCCATTCACTGCCTTGGTTTTGCGTTGCTTTGGCTCTGAGTTTGTGGTTGGTGCTTGGGAGTTACTGGAGGACGGAGGCTTCCTCTTGGCAAGAAGTTTCCTCTGCCTCTCGATGTCTTCTCTCTGTTGATTTATCCACTCCTGCTGCCTGTTAATGTAAATATGGGATTTGCATTTTTATTTTTTTTTAAAGCCACTAGTCAAAATGATATACAGCATTAAAAGACATTTGTTTTAGTCGAGCGTGAAACTAGAAGAGAACAAAGATTTTTACTTGACGAGGTTCTGGAAGGCGTAGCCGTCTGTCCACTGCTCTGTGAAGGAGGCGCCGTGTCTCACAGTGGTGAAATGGCCCAGACGTAACCTATCCTGCATGCTCTTCTCCCGACAGGCCTGCTTCTCCTGTGTGCTCTGAACAATCATACCAAACAATGATTTGCGTCGCATTTCACAAATTATCTCAACTGTAAAAAGAAAGAAACCTAATGTACCTTTTCTATAAGCAACTTTTTGCTCATGGTGATGCATTTATTCAAGCGTTCCTTATACTTTTCAAGTAATTTTTGCTGCTCGTCTATCTGCCTCCTGAGATCACAGTTTACCTAAGAAGCAGGATCAGGAAATAAATCAGCTACAAAACATTTAAAAAAAAAATAGGAAGGCTTTATTTAATTTGCTAGGCACTAATGTGATCAGAAACCTGTCCTGTTTGTCTCTTACCCTTAGCAAGTCATCTATTCTACCCTCCTTCTTCTCAAGGTCTAGGTTCTTTGTACTTTCAAGGGCAGCCAACTTCAAAACTGTAAGGTCAGTCTAGAGTAAAAAACAAACAAAACAGAAATGTTAGTGGAGGATTCTCAAACTAATGCAAGCTGCTAAAAATAATATCTTGATGCAAGAGTTCAGCCATCCTCCTCACCTGAACAAATTTGACCGATAGTTGCTTTGGATTTGGCATCTGGTCCACAAAAGACATATTAGTAGGAGATGAACTATTTTGTCTAACCTGAAACAGAAACAGATTATTTTTAAGACTGACTCGCATTAAATGGAGCAACCAAAGAAGATCTGGACCTGAGGATGTGGGATGACTTACAGCAACGCCCTGAGCCGACTGGGAATGTGAGTTCTGGGGTGAGCGGAGCACTGGGGGGAGGCCTCTCACAGGACTGGACCCGTTCCCTCCCTGAAACTATGAGGCGATAAAGAGGACTGTTCAAGTTTCACATCTAGAAACTGCAGAGGTCTCTTCTCATTAATAGAAGATTAGAACAAGCCATGAAAGATAAAGAAATGTATAAGGAATATGAAACTGCAACCTTACATCAAAGTAATCACTTATTTTGGGTCCTCGCACAGCTGATTTTCCTTCAAAGAGAAAAGGAGGAAGTTTTTAGGTTAAAAAGAAATGATTTCACAGATATTTTGGACTTATTTAATAAAAGACCAAATATAAAAAGAATTAAACCTTGGCTGCTCTCTGACTGGATCTCAGGCTTCCTTTTTCTGCCTCTGGTTGTTTCTGACTGTTTCTTTTCTGGAGTCTGAAATATGACATTTGAAAGAAAGAGATTATTACAACACAACTTCCAACCTGTTATCCATCTGGACAGAGGCTTTAGTGAGCATGCAGCCGATCCCAAACTCTTTACACGGCTGATTGTAATCTGGGTTTGATTTTTCTGTATCTAATCTTATTAGTTCAATATTTCCATAAACCAGGATCTCTTCTGTTGAACAAGTGCATAACTGCCAAAGTGAAATCTTCCAACCGCAACAGCTGTTATAAAATAGATTTTATACTCGGTATGTTTAATATACCCACCAAATATGCAGTAAAACTGTCTCTTTTTGCATCAGTCCCCAATTAAATGAGGAAAAACAGGACAGTTTTAGCACAAACCAAAGACTTACTAGAATATTTTTTTATTTTTAAAAGACCACAAGCATAATCCCCAAATATATTCAATAAAAACAGCCTGGAGATGTTTATTTAACTTTAAAGAGGAAACTAAAAAAACTGAAAATTGCATTTGCAGAGCAGTAAAATGGATCAATTTATTGCAAAACAGGACACATATTGCAATATTTTAATATGTGGTCTCTATTGCTGTGACTGCTTCCAAATGCTGGATGAACAAAAAACAAAGTTTACAGCTATCTAGCTACGTAATCTAAAATAGAAGTGATTTAATCACAAAAGCAGAAGCTAAAGGGCACCTTGAATATTCATTTTAAAAAGAAATAGATTAGATTGTCGTTCATGTATCCAAAATACAACCAGTTGACATTTGGGAGAAACACAAACCCTTTAACAAAACACCAACTAATCCAATGCATGGTGATACACATACAAGCTCAACACTAACACAGACTAGTGTTCAGTAGGCAAAGATTAGAAGAGCAGCTTTGTAAAGACATGCAGCATTACGAACACTTTATCCATTCATAATTTTTTCACTATGAAAATTAAGAAATTCTGCATTGTTTATTTAACAACACAGCTGGAGAATTTTCTAAGGTGCCTTGTTGTCTCCGAGTGCGTCATCCTCTGCAGCCTCCTGAGTTTTCTAACATTCCCTCCTCCAATTGCAAACTTGCCAACCAAACTGCAGCTTCACAAAACAGCTGCTTTGATGAGTCGACATCTTTCCTCCAGAATTGTTTCACAATTGAAATTTATAGGACAGAAAGACTATTCAACTGATCATATATTTCTGAGATATACATGGCCCATACATTTATTGTGACAACTACTGCAGTTCAATTTAGTGTGTGCTTCTAAATGCAAAATCTGATCATTAAGTTGGGATTGTAGTTTAGTCAATCTGACTGTAATGAGTGTAGAAAGGTTCTAAAGCCATGCTTGAAATGTTTCTGCCTTACGTCTGACTCCTTGTCACTTAAGGATCCCAAACTTCCAAAACTATGATTTGAACATTCATTGTTGGTCAGTCCCTGCAGGAAACAGAAAAAAAAACATTTAGCTTGGAATCAGTTTGAGAGACCCCAAAAAGTATTAAAAACAAACACTTCACCATTTTAACCAACTTAACACACTGACTCACTTTGGTTCCTCCACTTGTGCTACACGTGCTTCCCCCTGTGCTGCCACTGACCCCGCCCATAAAACGAGCCTCCAGCAGTTCCTGTCTGCGGGGGTCCAGGCTGTGCAGCTCCTCCATGGTGCCTGGGTGGATAAACACCTGTTATTTAGGAGTCTACTTAATTGAAGTTTTTCACTGCTCCATAAAGAGCAGATGGCACAGCATCAGTAGTAAGAACATTAACACAAAGAACTCATTTATATCCATTCTCAAGGGACACTGAAAAAATCCACTTCAGTAGAAGGACTGTATATTTTTTTAAATACAGCTTACTCTTTAACACACTTAAACAATCCTACATTGTTAAGAATGCTGCAGGTATCAAATCTATTTTGTAACAGAGCGGCGGTTACAGCCTTTTCTGTGCTACAAAGAGCTGCCATCCTGAGAGTTCAACAGGAATCTTTCGATTGCTAGGCGATGCTGAATACTGCGCTCCGGTGGGAATGATACAGGAGCTCCTTGGGATTCTGTGTTGCTGCAGACTCAGAGGTGCCGGCACACTAAACCTGTGCTTTAATGAGACAACCATTTTGAAAAGCTATCGGGGCCTTAGCAAAGCATCCAGCATTTCAAGAGGTTGAAATATTCAAGACTCGTTTAAAAAGAGGGGAAAAATAAAGATGTGTAAAAATAATAAAAGGAATTCAGCAACCAGTCAGGAACCAGCTGGTCAGAAACTCAAATCTTAATTCTGATCAGTGAACATATCAAGTGGAAACTGTTGTAGCTGGACAAAGACTTAAAGCTGTGAGGTGTATAAAATTAACAGTGAGAAAACACAAAGACTGAACAAAGCTCCTAGAGATTAAACTGTATTTTCTACTGAGGCATGCTGTTTGTTCATGCTGCTATGATTGGAGTCAGTAAATAACAGAAAGAGTTTTCCCTGTTATATTCAGTTAAAAGATGCCAGAACAGGAAACATGGACATAATAATCTACTTATACATTGATAAACACTAGTTAGGCTAACCCTTTTAAGCTAATTATGGTTTGACTAACACAACATGCGAAAAACAGGTTAAATTATCAACTCACGAATCATTTTGCCTTTTTGGAAATAAAACAAAAATCCTGTTTAACTGCTGTACCATCAAACATGGCTGTTCTCTCTGCAACAAGGTGAGATTGCCTCTCCTCTTAATATGAATAATTAATCAATCATGACCAAAATGCTGCTTAAACGTAATTTTTTTAGTAACAATAAATTAATTAGGAGTCCACCCAATATAGGGACATTTGGGCTGATATTGATACCCAATAATATTTTGGATATTATATACGTTATAATACCATTTCAACACCATGAAACACCTACTATACCACTAATATTACTTCTCTGCTTCTGTTAAACATCTCCCATTCCTGCACTACATCACTGTCACATTACCAAGCAAATACCACATGGCCAACCTCATGGCCCTCTTCTGAAACATAAACGGCAACAACATGGAAATAATCATCGGTTGTCTATATTGGGTCAGTTTAGCTGTCGGATGATACTGATATGTTAAAAATTGACAAACAATCAATGCTGATATTTCTGCCGGTGTATCATGTATCCCTACAATTTGACAATGTAGCAAATTTTGTTTGTGCAAAGAAGTTGTGAACATTTATTGTGGTTCTGTTTCATTTGTATGGATATACCTGTTCCACAACACAGAGCGTTTTACTAAATTTGTAAAACATTTTGTGACTGAAAGTTGCTTTTGAGAAACTATTGTTTTGTTTGTTTGCACTATGAACACTTTATTAAATTTTCAGTAGGAAACATAATTTATTTCTAGTTCTTTAAAATCTGAATCAGCTAAAACTGGCAGAGGCAGGTTTGAGATTTACTGCTGTAAAATGTCCAGATGCTAAATTATAACAGTATACCTTCACAACACAGGTACTGCAACAGTGAACCCACTGATAGAAATAATAGTAATCAAAATATGTTTGATGTAAAATGCCAATTAATATAATTCATATAAGATACATTTTCCAAGCTGATATTGTAATATGTGCACACAAAATGCCACTTCTACAACAGATTTATATAATCTGGGACACGAGTCATAAGATTTCCCACAATACCTGAAATAAAAACTGGATCCTCTGCATGTAATGCACAAAGGAAGCTTATTTCAGCAAATAACATACAACAACCATGAAAACTGCTTGTAATGATAATAGTACAAGATGTAACACATAAAAATGACATGCCACCACTTTTAAATAGAGTTCAAAAATATATGAAATACACTTCCAAGTGTTAAATTTATTATTTTCCTTTAAGTTCATCCACAGAACTGCCTATGAAATATAGATCCGATGTCTAACAAATTATTTTGCTCATTAATTTAGAAATAAATTCAAACCAGTTTGTTAGGTACAGAAAACTTAACATGTTTTAAGAAGTTAGGACTTAAATTGCTAAATTGTTAAATTGTGAGTTCTATTTTAATGCTAAATAAGAATTATTACTCTGTAAATACTGAAGTACTACACTTAGCCAAAGAAAGACCAATAGTATTCAGAATTTACACAACAAAAGGGTTACCAAAATTTACAAAAATAAAAAGAGAAAGAAAGACAATTGGGCCTTCATGTTACAACTATAATTTAAATGTACTATTACTGAAAGTGAAATTGCACAAGTCTTGAGACCAGGACATTTTTGGCCTCACTTTTTCTTCTTCGAATGTGTCTATAATTCAACATTCTAGGGAGTTTCCTCCGTAAACCTCAAATCTCTTCGCTGGAAATTTTTCCGATGAATGCAATAGAAATTCCACCTCCTGTGCAATAAGAAAAAATGTTGGAAACAATTTGGCAGCCGTTCAATTTCCTCCTCCCCTTCTCCAGAACCCAACAAACTATTCTTGTTGCGTTTCTCCACAATAGGTCTTTGACTTCCAATCAAATCTGCAGCACATTTTATTGTCGAAATCATCTGTCTAACCACAGGAATACCGTCTGCATTTGCTTCATATTCAAGGAGCCACAAGTCGAAAGCAAAACAAAAAGCTGCCGTCAATTACTTAGATTATTTTGTCATGAGAGCATAGACCTGAATAAAATAAGTGTGTCAGTAAATCGGATACCTCATTTCCAGCTTGTTACTTTCACCTTTAACCTCCACCAGCTTGACTGGGCAAATATAAATCATGCTGGTAATAAATGACTGGTATGTTCACTGTTGCTAATGATGATCTCCAAAATAAGAACTGCAAAATCCACAGGAAGCAGCTGTTGTAGGCATTCAAGCACCCCTCAAGGGAAGTGCTACTTCTAAAACTCTTCCCTTTGCTGCTTTTCATTGCAATCTTTGTGTCTGATTTGGATCCATATCAATGGTACGTTCCAATGATTTCAGCAGTCCAGATTGTGCGGACTACATCACAAGTGTCTCACTTGAAAAAGGTTGAATATTTTGGAGTTTCGGATTGTTTGACGTGGATTTTCCAATCCAATGTGTGTGTTCTCTATTTGCCAAAAAGAACAAGGAAAGCATGACGATTGTTTGAGCAGTATTTGGACACGTGAGATCTGTGTCATGTGAGATCTGCTAAACAGAGATCAGCCAAGACCAAGAGGTCAGCATTTGATGCAAAGTGCTATATTTAAAAACACATCTTGAGTGCTTTATTTTGCAAAACAAACTTTTCTTCTGACTAATAAAAGACTTTAATAACTCATTACAAAAGCAACTGAAAAATATCTTACTGAACAGCTGCTCTTTCAATTTCTCTAATTAGGTATATGCCTGTGATATGCACCACAACATAAATTGAGTTATTAAATTTTTTTCCCCCTTTAAACTTTTAAAATTGGTCAAGCTTTCTGCACCGCTCCATAATGCTAAAAGTCTTTTTTAATTAGGTAGAAGAAAATGTGCCAGAATGACTTAAGTTATTGTTATTTTTCTAGGCTGTTGGGTGAAGTAGTACTGCCCCTCCCAGACATGCTGCTACTGACTGCTTGTCCACTGGCTGAAAGAAGGAGAACAAGCTGCACTCATCTATTTAGAAGCCAACAACAGGATGGCTATCTGAGCTGATAGCCTGACCAATTAACCATGTAACAATATCAGCTCATTGTACTTGTTTAGACTGTAAACAGCAGTGCAGCAAAAAGGGAGAACACTCAACACAATTAGCACATTATAATTACCATACTATTAAATTGAGTGAGAGTTCATTTTAGATATTACCGGTAAGCATTTTTTTTTATTTTTCAATCAAAATACCAAAAAATTTTGTAAAAACATAACTGTTTCTGCAGCAGGAGAAATAGATGATATTCTACGTTTCAGTATTTAGTTTTTGCGTAAATATTCTTTTTCTTTTTGAGTATTGCATACTGGCTCACCTCCACTTATGATTTGACACTTTAGATTAACAAATGTGCTTTCTTGGAGAAAAAAAATTAACATCAGATTTGTATAGCACTCACAACAGACTTAAGGAGTCCTACAATACCCCCCAATGTTAGAACATACACATACACATTTGTGCTTTTTAATCAAGGATTTCCTTCTGTCTCAAACACAAGGCCTCAGTGTATGACTGTTATCTATTTTCAAGCCCCTGCAGGAGCCTGCGGTTGAACCCTTACAGCCCTTGTTGTGGATGTCATTTTAACTCCATGCTGTTCAGCAGACTGACCACCTGTTTAAGGACGACTCAATCAGAGTCAGAATTAAATCCCAGCCATGATACGAGTGTAGAGTTTACATCTGAGCTAATTCACTGACAACTTCAACTTCAGAGTAAGAGAAACACACATTTAACAATGACAAGTGGCATTGTTGTCATCATTGTTGTCAATCACTGTATGTTACAGTGATAATACAAGGAGCAGAGGGGAAGCCATAACAGCTCACTCCTCCATCACCGCAATATCTGGTGAAAAACGCTGACCCTAAAGTAGGTACAAGAGCCACATAATAGAGAGTTACAACAGCTTTCATCCCCCTTGGCTGTTTTGCAAACTCAAATAAAGAGATGAGGTCAAACAGGGATACCATGCGTCCAATCTGTTAGCATCCATAGCAAGGGGACATCTTCAAACTGCCTAATTTTTCTGAATTACTATCCTATTCAATGCACTCCTGTCCCGTTAAGTAAATCCAATCATTAGAAATAACATAATCCAAATTTCTGTATGTAAAGCCTACAATCAGGACACAAAGGATTGCACACCTTTACCTTGCTTGTTAGGACTCCATCGATGTAACATTAACACTTCCAGAAACTGCTTGGTTGTTCTACTTGCATCAACTGACTCGTTTTCAAGAGTTAGCCATCCCAACGACGTGATGGTTTTGTAAAACATGCGTCGATTACAACGTCTAAATGGGTCCTCCACAAAGATGTTTCTGCACCGGTGCAGGTTATTTGTCTAAAAGGTTACAACACTGGCCTGGGCACTAAGCTACGGTCCTGTCTTCGGTGCTACAAGCTAGCCCAAACAACCTCAATGGACTTTGAAGCTGACGCTTCACTGTAAACGTTAGCTAGTGCCGAGCAGCTTTCGCGAACAGAATTTGTTCGGTAGTTTTAGAAGAACTGCTTTAATCCTCTGTCAAAGGACCAATGAGGGGATATGTAGAGACTTTAAATACGTTTAACGATACCTTCCGAGGCCTTCACCCCTGCCGTGGTATGCTGCTGAAAACACAGTCCGTGTTGGGGACGTGGAGAGCTGGGACCAAAGATGGCGTCCCCTCCAAACTTCCACTACTTTGGATTCTCATCAAGCTACTTTTTTATCTGTAGGTGCCGCAGCGCAGGTCGCTCACACAGACTGGGAAGCTAGCCGTGCGGTGGACCGCATGTTGTTTTTTACACAGGTACACCGACCACCAGGGACAGAAAACGGGAAAATTTCTGTTCTTTGAGGGCACAAACCTCTTTTTACCTAAGCAGAGCGTCCGGGCTCCAGGGCCACCTCTCTCCGTCTTCGAGTGGTTGTCTGTGAAACGTCACGCAGCGTGTGCAAAAATTCTTCTCGTGGAGGGGATGCGTTCTGTCTGAGCGTGCGTGGCGATGTCCACAATCATGGCTGATAATTGCATGTAGAAAATAAATAAACTTTGGACATTGATAAAGACACATCAGAAGACAAGATTGTTATTATTATTATTGTTATGATAAGCCAATTAATGCAATTTAAAAATAACGGTGAATATTAAAATGCTATTGATGGTAGAATTATTCTAAATATGTAAGTACAACATACTGAACAGAATGATGAAAGACTCCGGATTCATTTTATTATATAGTCTAAAGCAAAACTTGTCGTCGAGGTTGTAATTTAAAAGACAGAAAAAATATCCAAATAAATACAGTAATTTAGTGAAATACATTTAATAAGACAACCAAACAAGAATCACATTTCAACAAAGTGACAGAAAACTCAACAGTCCATAGCTTTCAAGTTTCGCTTTATAAAATGTGTACGGTGGCCCTGAGGTCCACCGTATTACACCGTATATTTTTTAAATGAATCATGAGTTTACTTTTTCTAATAAAAGAAAATCTGGAACATGTTTCATAAATCTGTGCTTAGCCATGTTTACTCTTACACACTCTAAAACAAAACCCGCACTGCAAACAGCGACCAACAGGTCAGGGATAAAGTTATGGAAAAGTTTTAAATATTGCTACATTTTAAAGCAATATCCCAAGCTTTAGACATAATATGGACCAATTTTATATCTATTGCCAAGACATGAAAAAAGCAGTACACAACTGATTGGGCGGTACAACTAAGCTGACAGGAAAGACATTAAAGGCATTAATCAGAGAAGCAGCTAAGAAGATAGTTATAACTCTGGAGGAGATCCACAACTCAGCTAATGGAATCTGCTGACAGAACTGTCAATGTGAACTCTATCTGCAGTAAGAGATATATAGATAGCAGAGTCAGAACAAACCATATTAATTAGAATGGCACAAAGTCCAGAACAAGTCCATAGCAAGATTTGGAAAGTAATATTCCCAAATGCTTTCCAATAAATCTGACAGAACTTGAGCTATTTTTTAAAAGAATGGGCAACAGTTTCAGTTACTAGATGTGCAAGAGATAGAGATAAATCCAAAAGATTTGCAGCTGCAATTGCAGCAAAAGGTGACTCTACACCCAAAGATTTCAATTTGGGAAATACTTTTCAAACCATGCGTTTCTTCATTCCCCTTCCCAATTATGCTCAATTTTGTGTGATACTATCACAAAAATGCATAATAAAACACATTGGAGGTTGTGGTTGTAGTGTGGGCATGACTGCAAAATTCGACAAGGTTAAGACAGTAGGCTGATCTGATTAGGTTACTTAAACCTACATTTTCTAACCTCTTTTGTATTGTATATTAGGCAGACAGAAATCCAATGATTCTAATTTGTCTTACAAGAGTAGTGCTATTATTAATACAGAAAGATGAAAAGACAACAGTATGTTTTATTAGTTTATTTTACTTATTTTGCTAAACACACAGCTGTGCTATCGGGGTTTCTAGGATGGTGATGGTAGAGGTGGTTTCCTGTACTTGCTCTGCATCCACACCCGACGCATTGCAACTTTCTTCCCACGGTTCACTTGTAGTCGTTTGTCTTCAAGATTCTGAATTTCTTCAAGTCCAGCTTTGGAAAATAAATTATGGACCTCTTCTGTAAATGTGGCATAAAACATAATCAGTGACCAGAGCTTTTTATTTTATTTTTTTACATAAATAATTTCCAAAATCTAGGTTAACAGTCATCCAGAAATAATGTGCAATTGTAATTCAGATTTTCTTAAATACAGTTTTCAAATTCTCTCTAAACTTGATAAAGATTTAGAATTTTTGTTGTTGTTGTTGTTCAAAAATGTGATAAATTAAAAATATATGAAGTCAGAAAATATTGGAATGGATTTACATTATTCACCAGGGCAAAAAGCACACAACTGTTTGGTTCAGTAAAGTAAGGCCTGGACACTGTCACCATCACTGTACTGTATTGAAGGAAGTAAAACATACAACTTTAGGTCATTACCAATACCTTTAGTAAAAAAGTAAACGCAGGTTCCGTCTCCACGTGTGTAGAAATTGTCTGATAAACATCGACCTAAATATTAGAAAAATAAAAAAATAATTACAGGAATGCATTTGACTTTGGAAAAATAGACTTCTAGGGTTCCTACACGGTATAGAAAATATGCAAAAGTATAAAAATTTATTTCAGTATTTTCAAGGTATGGATAAAATAAACAAATAAATACATTTAAAAACCTGTGCTAGCCTATTATTCTAGTGTTGTGTCTAGCCTTTCTTCCTCGTATACTTCCTTGTGTACTTCTTTCCTCCCTCCTATTCTTCTTAGTCCTTTCATCTACTCTCATCTTCTTCTTTATTTAATTCCTTACTTCTTTGTACCTGTACTTCTTTCTGTTGTTCCTCCTTTCCCCCTTCTCTTGTGTTTTTCCTTCTTTCCTGGTGTCTTTCTTATCATTCATTAATGATTTCATTCATTCATTCCCTCACTCACTCACCTTCCTTAAAACTAGCTATAGGAAAATTAGTAATTTCATGGTGAACTTATATATATACATATATATATATATATTTATGCATATTGTGTAATAATCCTGGCATTCTTATTTGAATACATATTTTGTTTTAAAGTCAATGAGGAGCCTCACCTTTCTTGAACCTTAGCTGTGAAAGGTCATATCTCCCATAATCACGGAAGAGGAAAACTCCTCCATGTTTCAAATATGTTGAAAGTTGGTTCACAACTTTTTGCACTCTGTAAATAAACAGAAAACAAATAATCAAATACTTTTGATGTGTAAGTGAACAGCAAATGAATGTTAATGGAAGTGTGATCCATCAAGCAGCAAGCAAGCAAGCAATGAAAACATTTAAATATACTTCTCCTCTTCAGAAACAGCTGCTGCGCAGCTCTTAAACTGTACTTAATTGAACTGACACCCAGCTTATGTATAACTATTCCTTGAACCTCTTCACATTTTGTCAAATCACAACCATAAAATAGCATATTATTATGGAAGATTTTATATGACACAATCACACCAAGTACTGCAGAATCCTGAAGTTGAAGTAAAGCAGTGTGCAGTTTTTTTATTTAACAAATAAATTTGATTTGTGTGACTTGTATTTGTATCCATCCTGTATAAAACAGTACATATTCTGTATCTTATCACAACTTTAGGTTCTAGTGTAACACAAAGTTGGCACAATTTTGAAGTGGAATAAAAAATGCATAGCATGAAAATATTTTCTAACTAAAAGTCTCAAAAGTATTGCTTGCATTTGTGGTCCATAATATGCAGAGCACCTTTTGCTGCAGTTATAACTGCAAGTGTTTTGGGGTATTTTTCTACCAGCTTTACACAGCCTGAAATATTCTATTCTTCTTTGTAAAATAGGTCAAGATCAGTTGAATTGGAGAGCATGACACATCTGAGAATATACATTTTAAAGTCTTCCTACAGATTCCATTTGTATTTAGGTCTGGACTTTTACTGGACCATTCCAACACCGGAAATTGATTTGTGTTAAATTACTCTAACAAAGTTCTGCTTGGATGTCCAACAGGAAGGTAAACGTCTGCTTCACTGCTTATAACAGGATTTATCAAAAACAGCAGAGTAAGAAAAAAATCCAAGGGATATGAATACTTTTAAGTGGCAACGTACTGGGGCCTTAAAAAAAATAGGTACTCAAAGTGGAGGAAACATGAAAAGGAGGGTTAGAGGGTTGTGAAAGGTCAATGAGCAGCTCGCTGATAAATAACTCTTCTTTATACTGTAATCTTCACCTACCGCTGAGGATGAATGGAAGAGAGCACAAAGACTGCTAGGATAGCATCCAGGCTCTGAGGAGGAAAAGGAAAAGAGTCCGCCTCCTCACAAATGTCGTGCACAAAGGCATGACACACAGAATCATCATAGTCCGGATGGTCCTGTTAGAGGGAAATAAACTAGGTCACATTCACTAAATTGTCTCTGTTCCCAAATTAATGTGGGAGATTTTCATTGACATACAAATGTGTCTTTTTCAAGCCCTTTTGTCTTCAATCCTCACCATAGAGATTTAATTTGATACAAAACAGATCACTGACTAGGCTTATTACAAATATCTCATTTAGAGAGCAAAGAGAGTATCTGAGACCATCAATTTTCAAATCTTCCTACAGATTCTAAAATGGATTTAGGCCTGGACTTTATCCGGACCGTTCTAACACAGGAATATGATTTGTGTTAAACTGTTCTATTGAAGTTCTTGTTGAATATTCAGCAGGACGGAAAACATCTGCTTCACTGCTTCTAACAGGATTTATCAAAATAGCACAGTAAGAAAAAAAAAAATCATAGGGATAGGAATACATTGAAATTTGTATCTGCAGTGTGTCAAATAATTTCATAATATGGATACTTTTGAAGAGTCCTATTTTCAACAAATTCAGTACAACAGGACTCTTTGAAACAAAAGTTAATCTTGGTTGATATAAACATCTCCCTCAAGTTTTATTGATGAAGTAGAAATGAATAATTGTCTGTTCATTTAGAATTCAGCATCAGGTTAATATTATTACTTAGTTTTTTCTTTTTACCTTAACCAGCTGAATGGCACGAGCGGAGAAGTCACAGCAGTATAAAAAGGAGTCTGTGTTCCTATGAAACAAAAGAACCAGATCTGAAAATATCAAATAACCATAAGTGGATATGTACTGCAGCTTCGGATAATTTTGTTCCTTTGAATCAAGACTCCTTCATCACTTCAACAAAACATAGACCTTGAAAGTTTCAGGAGTTACCTGGTCAGTGTCAAAATAAAACTGGCGAACCATCCAAATATCAAATTGGCCAAGAAACCACTGATCAGCACAGATTTTTTTCTTTTTTTATAAAATATTAAAAACTGAAACTTCCACTTTTTCTGCCAGGAAGCTCATCAGCAAACAGTTCATTCTTTTGATGCACTTTGTTTGGTGTTTAATTAAAATCAGATAAACCTTACAAACATATGATTTGATTCATGAATGTAAATGATATTCTTGTAACTTCTTTTAACTTTGGGTCTAATGTTACTACCTCAATCATGGAACATGTGGTGAATCTGTTCTCCTTCATGGTTAAAGTTTGATGATTTTAATTGAATTACAATCAATTAAAATCATCAATTTTAATTGATTTTAAAGTTTACACAACAACACAAAGTTTACACAAACAACATTTTGCATGTTAAAAAAAAAAAATAAAAACATTACAGTGATCAAATATACATAGAAATCTTTATATACGTAGTTATGTGTAAATCAGTTAAAAATATGACTTACTTTATGGTATTAACAATGGGAAATACACTGTTACCAACTCCACATCCAACCTGAGAAGAGATAAAGTAAAAGGTCAAGTTAAAACAGTTATATAACACTCCAAACATCTAAAACTAAGGAAAGGGATAAGCATAAACATGAAGAAAGGGAACATTTTTTAAAACCTCCAAAATCCTGAAAGACGCCTGCTGTCCAGGAAAATAAGAGATTTGTCTGATGGTTTCATTTGGTTCTGCTGCTGCTTCCTGGAAATAAAAGGTATCTGTTTTTGGCAGTGCTGAATGGGATCATTGTGTTGAGTGTGTCCCGTTTCCCCATTAGTGCGGAAGCTACTGCTAGCTGGCTCTGCTGCTACCTGATGACTGCGGCATGCATTTGTCCTCTTTTCTTCTGCAGATGAAGGAAGTAATTCTGGGAACTCTAAAAACAGCCACCTGCGATCTTTGAAGAATTTATCCTGGTGCACCTCGTAAAACTGGTCCCAGTACTGGCAAGCATCTGTGCTAAATTTACCTGAAGGAAGGAAATTGGATTAATGTTTAACTTTTTTTTACATTACGTAAATAGTAATATGATGAGGTAAATTATCATGTGGCAACATATTTGTAACCTTGCTCTGTTAGAGGAATTCGTATACTTGAATTTTCTTCTGCCCTCTCCCGGGCAACTTCTTGGTCCTCTTTTGTCCACTGCACATGGTCCCTTATAGTGAAAACATTAAAAACTAAAAGTTAAAACTGCTGTCTTAACTTAAGCGGAGGATAAACTAGATTTTCCTATTTCAGTGTTTGATTCATAAAGATAAACGAGAGACTTTAAGAAGGTAAAAATAGATAGATACTGACCACATGTTGTGTTTAAAAATGTCATCCGGGTTTGTCAGAATTCGTGAACCCAAAGGAGCCGTAGGTCTTGCCTTAGTGCTCTTTAATCTTCCATAAAACCGGAAGAAAGCAGAAGCTTGTTTGACCACAGAGCAGCTCCATTGTTTATGCATTTACTCTGCAAAAGGTCAAGGAGTTCAATTATAACATTTATTCTATAGCTGGAGACTGAAACAATAAAGTAATTGTTAATAACAACACACAGTTTTAAAATAAGGCCAGCATATTTACAGGGTCCATAGAAATTGTGTGCAAAAAAATAAAAATAAGCACCCTAAAATAAATTAATCTTTAACTGAGGCAGTACAGCCTCACACTGAAAAAGTCAACCTTTAATCTGAGCACATTTATACAGTTAAGAAAAAAATAACAGAATTCCACATTAAATAATAATTGTTTTCACAAAAGCTCAGCTGCCACACGTGTAGGCCCAATTCCTTTAAAATAAACACCACAGAAGCATTTTTTTTTTTAATTCATACTTTACTTTTTAAGTAGACTAAGATTGAGATTTTCAGCTACAAACACTCCAGGTGGGTTTGTGGGGAAAAAATGGTTAAGAATGTGGAAAAGCACCTTAAGCCCAGTGTGAAGTATGGTGGATCTGTAATGATGTGTATATGAATATTATGAAAATGCAATTTTGTACTTGTAAAACTATAATCCATAATATTTCAGGAATTGTAAATAACTCTCATGACTTCTTATCCACAATTATTTTAAAAATGTTCAATTTGGATTGAAAAGGATTACAGATTAGAAACTACATCATTATTATTCTCAATAGTAAAAAAGAAAAAAATTAATGCATATAATAAATGGATGAATTGATGTAAACGCCCTAAAGGAAACAAAATACTGGACAAAACATAAAATCAAGGTGACCAAAACAAAAAGCAATATATTACAAAATGAACAGAATGTAAATGGAAAATAGCTTATGTGGTTATTTGAAAGCGCACAACAGTGTCTGACTTGTTTGTATTTCTGGCTGTGTTTTAACACGTTTATTACAGGAAATAAGTGGATCTAATACTACTACGTAGACAAACTAAAGCTAACGAATGTCGGCGCTGTGGTTTCAGTTGTAAATGTTTTCTTATTTTGTCCGTAGAAGAAGACGCTAAGCAAACATGCAGCTGAACAGGCTAACGACCAGCTAACTACAACACCAACCGAAAAGCGACATTAATTTCCTCAGATATAATCGATTACCTGTAAATTATACCAAACTTTTCCTAACTTTTGGACGGGTCCCTCTGACTATGTAGATATACAAATCACTTTTGGCAAAAATATCTATGATCGAGGTTTTTAGCTAGAATAAAAGCTGTATCTGATGGTTTCCATGCTAACTTACTCCAGATCGAACTACTGCGATCTGGGAAAGATAAAATTCTGACAATTTGGTAAATAGCTCTTCGGGTTGGAGAACATCCCCATCCTTACCTACTCCTGGATGTCGTGTACCGTTTGATTGAACCTTTGGAGTCTTTGGTTTGTTGAGGAACTCCGCCTGCAGATGGCGCCACCCCGCAGAAAGATGACTTCAAACACCGCTGATCTGCTGAACCAGAGGAGCAGAGGGATCCAGGATACTGGGTCTTTGAACAGATTCTGCTTGAAAATCCTCAGAAGCATCACTCTTCATGTAACATAAAGTAACACTTTAAAATTGTATCAATTCCTGCTTTCAATACATATTTTACTATACATAATTGTTGCCCCATTGTAGGAAAATAGGAGCTTCATTAAAGTTTGGAGCAAGACTTCAAAAACAGCAATAATGTATGAGAGTGGTAGAATCTACTGTGATAATTACCAGAACTGCTACAGTTGGTGAGTATGGATTATTCCCTTGTGTTATTTACAGAATGATCTAATTTATTGAGCTCAATGTTCAGACTTCAGCAATTTGAGCACAGCTGTCTCTCAAAAACATGTGAGGTAATTTGAATTTAAAAATGGACAGACAATGGACAAAATTAATTACTGTTGTAAAGTAATGCCTTTACCAGCAGTTACTAGATAAATGTGTACTTTGGTCACAAGTGGAGGTGGCAAGTAGATTATTTCTTTCCATTGTTTGGGGTTTTCAACAACACTTTGCTAGCAGAATTGAAATAATTTAGGCTTCAGAGTTCAGACACTCCATCCTGATTTTATCTGTAAGACTTGTTGCCAGAGTTTGTATTTTTACACTAAGGTTTCTCCTCAGAAAGATCAAAGCTCATTTGTATGCTGGGGTATTACATACATTATATTGTTCTAGTATGTAACTTAAATCTTCTGATTTTAGTGTCCACGATCAGCCCCAGAGTTTATACAAATTCCCAAAGAAGTCCAAACAGCAGAAGATTGAAGATGCTCTGCTTTGCCAGAGCCCTCTTGTGAGTAAAATTTAGACATATTTATGTACTTCACATGTGTGACATGTAACTGTTTTTGCAAAGATAAACTACCTTCTATCACAACAGTTTACAAGTCAACTTTAAAATTATATTTAATCAATAATGTATATCCTGATTTTGTTGATTTTTGTTTGTTTCAGGACAAGACTTTATCCTGTCCTTCTGAACATAAACCCTCCCTCTTAGTTCTGACTGCAGATAACTGGCTCTGTCGCATTTCAGCTGAAACAGGAAAAGAGCTGCAGAGAATTTATCTCTCTCCTAAATACAAGTACAGGTATATTTAACACAGAGCTCTTTGTCCTTTGATGGGTTATAATATTTTTTTTTATAAAAGTGTATTTGAAACCTTGCATTTCTGTTTTGTAGATATCTTGCCTGGAATGTTTCACAAGAAACATTTTACATTAAATCTGTTCAGAACAAAGAAACACCCTTGGCAAGACAGGTAAAAATCTATTATTTTAAGCTAATTTGAAACATATTGCACTTTTATAGACATTGAAAGCCTATATGCCTAATATAATGAGAATCTAAGCATTCTTGAGTTGTTATTCTGAAATAAATGAATCAAGAAATTAGTTTTTATGTAGTAAGGGGATCAACTTTCAGAATTAAACATTTTTGTTTCCTTATAATAACATATTTAACAAATATCTATGTAGTTTTTTTGCTTTTTCTCCCTCAGGCAGGTATATTGCAGAATGCAGTCATGCACATGGCCATTTTTCATGTTTTCCCCTTGCAAATTGTAGGGATTTTGGAGATAAATAAAAAGGTATAGTTAATTTAATCATATAAGTGTACCTGATTTGGGATTCGTGTTATAAAGTGGAAATTATTTTCTTTCAGGGATTTGGAAGCGGTGTTACAGATGTGGTTCTGTCTCAGGGTGTCCTTGCTGTGTCTTACAGTAACAAGTCAGTGAAACTGTACAGCTTTGAACACATTGTCCAAAGAGTATGTATGTGTTCAGCTGGAACGATCTCCATTAACATGCTATCTTTGAAATGTGTTTATAGAATACCTTAGATGAAAAATAACTGTCTTTGTTGTTAGTGCTTAACTGAAGAGTTGACATTGGGGCAGCAGAGTCCCCTGCTGGGACACAGAACCGTCGGGGACGTTCCATTTGGTATCCCAGTTAACATCCAGATCACAGGTCAGGCACTTTAACCCTGTAGCATTCCTTCATTTAATTTTCCATCTATTAAGCCTTTATAAACTGCAGTCCTCATTACCATAGCAAATATTCAGAACATTTTCTTAACTTAAACACCAGTGTTAGCAATTTTTTTTTTTTTAGGAATAAATACAAAAAGTAATTTTTCTCTCCAGCCTCCAACCAAGAAAAAAAATAATAAAGAAGCTGTCTCTTCTTATAACGAGAACGCTTCTTGTTATAATGAAATGTAAATTAAAAATGTAATACTTTTTGGGTGGTATTATCCCCGCGTGGTAGCATCACAGATTGCAACCAACATTGATTTTGATCAATTGTTAATTTTTATGCAACATTGTTTATAATGACACAAAGATGCTCGTTGGACAAATTTTGTGTTGGCCTTTTTTGTATTTTCTTCCCTCTTATTATTCATAAATTTTCAGAAATTTTAACCCTTTAAATGAGTGCTTATTTTTCTTTTTATCCATTTTTACTTTTTTCCTTCATTAAATGCCAGTTTAGTTTAAAATATTTTAAAATTAATTTCATAAATGGCATTCTGTAGAAATGTTTGTGGTTGCTAGAAATTACTGGATGTCTGGATGACAGAAAATGAGATGGGAGGATATTTGTCTTCTGGGCAGTGTTTTCAGTGCAAACAAACTTTAAAATCAACAGTGGCTTAACCTCAAATATGTGGTTGGAATTGTTCTGTATTTAGAACCGAAAACACCTGCAGCACAATAACTTATTGCAATAAACAACATGAAATGTCGGGGCGGGTGGCTGGGTTTTTGCAAGCGGTCCTGCTGCTTTATTGGGATTGATTCTTAGATTTCAACTCCGTCTGTTTGACATGCTAGTATAAAAATATAACCACACAAATATAATCTCCCTACTTAGGGTAACTTGAGCAAGTTCTCTCCAACAAACCCTGGGTCTTTTGAACCTCCTTCATAGCATAGGTACAAGTTAGAAGGAGTTAAACATAAATTGTTGGGTGCTGTGGCGGCGCAGAGTAAAGCACAACCTCCTTATGGAGGCTCTTGTCCTTTACACATCAGTCACAGGTCCGAGTCCCGACCTGATGACCTTTGCTGCAGGTCTTTCCTCTCTCTCATTATCCACTTTCCTGTCTAACCACTTTCAAATAAAGGCCACTAGAGCCATTAAAATGATTCAAAAAAATCAGACACACACAAATTGTTACTGGAAATATGTGTTTTTTTTTTTTTATTTCACAGAACCGCCACCACTTCTTTTTGAAGCATTCTCTCACAATGGTATCCAGATCGGCGGCTTCCCTTGGCACTACATTTACACTCCACCACACAAAAAACACAGAGGGACTCACTACATCTGTTCACTCAAGGACAACACTTTGGTAAATTTAGAGTTTTCTTCATCTTCACAGGACAACATCTGTTTTTTGACTGACGAGCTAATGATTTGTTCATCAGCATTTGGGACAAATTATAAACCTGGACCTGATTAGTGCTCTTTAAAGTACAAATTAGTAAGCTTTGAATGGTATATCATTAGACTTTGACTAGACATAATATTAGAAAAACTTGCAATATAAAAAATACTGGCTAAGTATTGCAATGGCAACATTCTTTCTTATGTACAGTAGAGACCAAAAGTTTGGACACACCTTCTAATTAGAAGGTGTGTCCAAACTTTTGGTCTGTACTGTATGCTTCCAATACTCTTCTGTTGATGTATTGAACAGAGCTCTGTGAGACATTTAATACTTCGGTGTTTTGTAACTTAATTGTGCTTTAAACTTTACAACCTCCTCTGTTGCTTTCCCTGTTTTCCATGATGATGTTTAATTTCTGATGTTTAGTTTCTTGAGGGAAACACGGGTGGATTGTATTTACTAATTAGGTGACGTCTGAAGGCAAACGATTGCCCTGTATTTTATTCAGTAATATCAGATTGCAGTGGACCGAATGCAAATGCACAACACACTTTTTCAGTTTTTAGACAATTTATGAAACTGTGATTTTTCTTTCATGAAGCAATTTTTCACTACTTTGTGTTGGCTTTTTACATAAAATCCAAACAAATTCTATTAATGTTTGTCGCTGTAGCATGACAAAATATAACAAAGTTCAAGGGGTGTGAATTAGTTTTGCAAGCGACTGATGGTAGCAAAATATTGTTGATAATGAAAAAAGTCACAGCATGTCACGTGTTGTCCAATTTAAGTGTGCAAGATGTTGATGCTGTGATGGTTGAATTTTGCCCAGCTGTAAGCTGGGTTTGCACCAT
Organism: Gambusia affinis; assembly: GCF_019740435.1. Lineage (NCBI taxonomy): Eukaryota > Metazoa > Chordata > Actinopteri > Cyprinodontiformes > Poeciliidae > Gambusia > Gambusia affinis. The sequence goes on from NC_057878.1 coordinate 15,214,655, forward strand.
GCCTTTAACTATAAATCTTTATGATATCAGGCAAAAAATGGAATCCGGAACATGAATTGTTACTCTCTTGAGAGTGACGTAATCTTCTTCCATCCGGCCGATTCAGGGAGAATCATCCACATTGGACCTAACACTATAAAGTGAGTGATCCGGTCAATGTTAACAATATAAATAGTATTATAAAACAGCATTGTTATCTTCTGTGTCGCTTACTGTATGATCATGTATGTATGTCTTTCCTTTCTTTTGAAGTGTGCTGAAAGTCATTAGTGAGCTAAACAGTCCTTTGCCATCAGAGGTTCTAGAGGATTACTCTCTGACAACACATCGAAGCAGCGTAGGTGTAATATTTAACATCTTTACTGTATATGAGATCTTTTATTAATACTCATAGTCTTGAGCGTTGCTGATGTCAATGTTCTGCAGCCATTCCCTCGTGTCACTGTCACGTCTTCAGGCCGAGCAGTGAGATCGAGATTTCAACAACTGGATGATGATCCAATGCAGGAGGTACCAATAGACTGTTCTGAGCCTTGATATAAACAAAATCACACAGACATAGTCCTTCTTGTACTCTTGATATAACTGCCCCTGAGGCCCGTAGTTTAATTTCCACGAAAACAAAAGAACATACATGTTTTTACCCTGGTTCTTGTTTAAATCTGCTTATGCATCTTAATGCTGTTGCAGAGAATCTAGAGACATAGACAGCAGACAGATATTTTACTATAATCAATCCCATCTGCACAAAATCTGATCACTCCTCTGTTTAGAGAAGAGCGAACAATGTCTGACAACACTTAGAAGTTGATGAAGAATCATTTCTAAATTAAACAGTCTAACGCCACCTAGCTGTCTGAGCCAAAAAGGCTTCCAGTCATACGAGCAGCATTTGTTCCAAAGCAACACATGATAAATCTATGCTTGGATGTGGATTAGACCTGGTCTGTGGTCACAGCTTAAGGTCTTGTAAAATGTATTGCAGATAGGAATTTTGTTTTGAAATATTGAGAGTTTAGCGGTTACTCATAAGAAAACTGTAAATTAAAACATGTTATGGAAAATGTGTAGGAGGTTCTATCTATAAAAATGTGTACTGTATGGCTCCTACAACAGATCTTACAGATTTTTTTTTATATGTCATTGGCAACTTTCTTTTCTTAGCTTAAACATATTGACAATATGCATAGTTTATTTGGAGCAGGTGTAAATTTGTTCAACTCAGAGCAGTCTTTTGATATTTCAGACCTTTCGGTTGCTGGAATACGAGGATGAACTTGACCTTCTGGCCATAGCGGTAACTAACGGGGAGGGCGAGGAGGGCAGCGCTCATGTCCAACTGCATGACAACCAAACAGGGCGGTTACAGCGAAAGATTGATCTGGATGAGGCCTGGGATGAGGTTTGTAATATAAAGAATCTTATTAATTTGACATATTTTGTGTTAATTAATCAGCCTTTTCTTGTCAGTAGAAAAAGGGTCATATAAAATTGGGAAAAAATGGCTATGAGTGGTACAAAATAAGAACGTAGTGGGTTCCAAAGTAAAGAAATAAACATCAGACTGTGTGTGAGTTAATGCATTTCTGTCCTCTGTTTCAGACTTATCCACATGAGCTGTTCTTTGACAGAGACACCATTGTTCACATTGAGCAAAAGGGCAGCCAGTTCTGCTGCCATGTTTATAAACTCAGGACCATCTCTAAATGACAAAATTGACTGAATGGTATTGTGATGTTTTTTCCAATGTTGTAAAGCTGTTGGAAGGAGTAATAAACTTGTGGATACTTGTATATTTTATTTTGTCTGAATATTTGTTTTCTTTTTTGTAAATATCTGTAATCCCCAACAACCGCAAAAATTGTATTGTTTTTTTTCATAACATTAAAATTATATACTTTACAAAGCTGCTTTCTCTCTCTTGCTTTTTGTCATGCACATACATACTCATTTTATTTATATTTTTAAAAGTACATTTAGAAATACTTAATTTTAATTTGAACATAAGCGCAAACAATTTCCAACAGTACTTTGCTGACAGATTAAGGCTTCTTAAAAAGTTCACTTAACAGTGATAAAACAAATTCCTTAGTCACAGGATTCTTTAGATCCACTTCCATGATCATCTATTGCAGCTATTTGAAGAAACGGCAGTTTAAGTTTCTGCGACATTTAACCTCCCTTTCAGATGAATAAATATGGAGAGCCATTTAAGTCAAAATTAGATCAATAAATAAGCATATAATTATTTGGCTTTTTATTTAATAAGTTTTGCAATGATTACATTATTTATATTTATCTAATTAATTAATTTTGGCTGTATTTTTAATTTAACTGAATAAATGCATTACTTGCCAGCTGCTACACAGTGCAACACTAGTTGGCGCCAGTACCCATTGATTTACAATGAGCAACTGAAAAAAATTTAAATGATACCGATGTAACAGTTTTCATAAGATAACGTGACGCTCTGGGCGGAGAGCCATCTCTCCCCTCATAACACTAGCTTTTATCGGCTTTTTTGAAAGTTGTCATTCAGACTTGACTCGGTGTCTGTGGTTGGTCTTACAGAGAGAAAAACGTCTAAAGGCCAAGTGTTCGGGTGAGGTAAGAGGATGACACAGCACAAATAGCTGTTGTTTTTTTTTTACGGGTCTTGAAGTAAGCAAGTTACAAAATCTCACTCCTCCAAACAGTTGCGTACCTCCCTGTCACGTGACCGCGTTTCTTTGGGAGCAGCCACTTGAAGTAGTTTTTGGATGTTTGGAAACAGCTGCTGCAGTTCAGACGCGTCCTCCTGACCCTAGCTACTGATTTTCTGGCTCACTGATGGCGATGGAGAATTTGAGGCAGTTCCTGTTCGCTCTCTCCGCTGCCGGAGCTGTCGGGTTTGTCGCCATAATATTCGTGCTGAGGTGGGTTCTCCACTTTAAGGAAGGCTTGGACTGGAACGGAGGACTGGCTGAATTCAACTGGCATCCGGTGCTGGTCGTCACAGGCTTCATTTTCCTGCAGGGCACAGGTGAGATGGTTGGCTGCTCTCATTCCAAGAAGTCTGAAAACAGAATGTGGCTGTTTAGACGCCCAGGAGGAAGTTAGTGGGAGAAACCATGTTGGACTGTTTATCCTCTAGAATCTTGGGGGAGGGCGGTGTTGGCAATGAATTCAAATGAAAAAATGACAGTCTGTTTAATCATTTTCATACTTTGTCAAGCTTCAGCTAGAAACTTTATTTGGGGATTTTAAGTGGTGGATTTTGACACAAAGTACACCAATTGTGAAGTGGAAGGAAAAGGATGCACCGTTTTTTGACCAATAGTAATAAAATTATGGTAAGCATTTCTATTAGAAAACATTACTGAAAACTAAGGGACACTGCAGTTAGGTCTGGGATAAAGTAGTTGAGAACTTCAAAGCTGACCTAGTGTAAAGAAAACATCTTAATATGTGAACATCTCGCATAGCACTTTTTAATTCTTAGTTGTGTACTTAACAAATTCAGCCTTTTTGGAAAAGTGGCAAGTTTTCTACAATACACAGCAAACGTGGAAGAAAGTTCAGTGGACAGCTGATCAGTTTGAACTTCAATTTTGAAGGTATTAAGGTAAATGCAGGGAACTAACATTACATGTGCAGAACACACTATCCTCATTGTGAAGTCTAGTATTGGCAGGAACGGGATGCTGGCTTGAGTTTGTGTGAACATGAATAGAGTTTAATTTACAAAAATCCTTGAAGAAAATTTCTTCAAAGCTGGAAAGGATTTGACAACAACCTGAAACATACAGCTAAAGCTACAGTACAATTGTTTAGGTGAAAGCATATTCATATGCTGGAATGTCCCCGTTAAAAACCTTTACTTAATTAAGAGTAAACCTGTAAGAATGTGCCTCTTTGTGTTTGTCTATCACATAAAATTCCAATAAAATATATTGAAGTTTCAATGATACAAAATAATAATAAAAAAAAACCTAAATGGGCATTAATAATTTTGTAAGGCAGTGTAGATCAGCAGCAGGAAGCAAGAACGATTTCTCATTGTGTATTAACTTTAAAAAGTAGCATTTTTTTCTAAGTCTTAATGAGTCAGCTGTTTTTATGTGGTTTAAGCACTGACGGAGCCACTGATCCTCTCTTGCAGCCATAATTGTCTACAGGCTTCCCTGGACCTGGCAGTGCAGTAAACTCATGATGAAGTTCATCCATGCAGGCTTGAACTTGACAGCCTTCATTTTCGCTGTTATTGCCATGGTGGCTGTTTTTGACTTTCATAACTCTGCCAAGATCCCCAACATGTACAGTCTGCACAGCTGGCTGGGCCTGACGGCAGTTATACTGTATGGTCTGCAGGTAAATGGACCCTATTTTCATTCACAACCTACTCAACATAATTGATTATGATGCTTAGTTTTTTTTGTGGGTTTTTTTCATTGCTTAAGTTGTTCTTTCATGCTCATTTCTGCATCATGAAGACATGAGGAATAAAAGTCTCATGACTGAAGCATCTGATAAGCTTTTTTTTTTCTTCCCTTGTTCTTCAATGGGCAGCTTGTTCTCGGAGTCGGCCTGTACCTGATACCAGTTACACCTGTGGCCTGGAGAGCAGCTTTTATGCCCATCCATGTCTACAGTGGTCTTTTTCTTTTCACCAGTATCATAGCAGTTGCTCTCATGGGAATTACAGAAAAACTTATCTTTGGCCTGTAAGTATTTAAGCAGTTCAGATGTTTATGTAAATGTTTGGTACAAATGAGTGTAACATTAGTTATTTCTCTAACATACAGGGCCAACCCAAAGTATAAAGATTCTCCCCCAGAGGCAATCTTTGTGAATGTGTTGGGACTCCTCCTGGTTGTTTTCGGGGCTCTTGTCCTCTGGATTGCCACTCGAGAGTCTTGGAAACGCCCCAGTGACCAGACTGCGCATTCTCTGCATACCAACAGGGGAGGTGAGGACAACAGCAAAAGTGGTCCGGCAATGTCTGAACTGGAAGATGGAGCCAATTGTGAGACCGATGGAGATGTCAGGAAGAGGAATAGTAAATAAATCAGAGAGCTAGGCTGACAGTTTGTATCATAGGGATAAACAATGCTGTGCAAAAATCTTCAAATAATCTCCAGTTTCCCAGGAAATATCTGTTGAAATATGCAAACATTAAAAAGTGAAAAAATATACATTTTCATCTCTCTGTTTTACATTGTCTTCATCAAGCTTTCTTATTATGTAATTAGTCAGTCTTTAGGAACCTTTCTCAAATGTTCATGACAATCCAAATGTCTCCTTTTGGATGATGGCTGCCCTTTGTTTTGTTTATCTGTCAAGATAATTTAATGTTGATTTTAATCATTTTGAGGTTGAATCACCACAGAGACCAAACCATGAATTACTACATTATGTTTGTTTGTTTTTTCTTTCTGTGTTCTAAGTTTTTACTGCTTTGGAAATTGGTCTAAAGTAGTTATAGCTATTATTTTTGACAGACCATAATCTGAAGTCCCTTCCCGCATTCACATATCTATACATTTTTACACCATACCTGATATCAGCTTAGTCACCAAATCATTCCCGATCCGCTAGCGTGCTTTATTGAGCTCAGCATTGTACTCAGTTCTCAGGTTCTGACCCCCCGGATTTTGTGCAAATTTAAGATATTTTTGTTGCACGTAATTTGGTATTTTTATGTTTTAGTCTTTCAACTTTCGAACTGCAAAGTAATTGTCAAATATCCTTTGAAAAATTGTGCATGGTTACAATACACCAATTAAAGCTGCTATTTGCATGTAGAGAAATTACAAAAAAAAATCTGTTTTGTTGAAAGCCAAGACCAATAAGACAAGGGATGTTTCAAGATTTTTGCACTGTATTATTTGGCCCTGATATGTCTCTGCACAACATGCAAGTCCCTGTAAATGTTTACACCACCACAAAAGGGCACCACCTGGTATCCCCAAGCAGTGACACAAACTGAAATTATGAAGGTGGTTGTATTGTTAAACCAGCATACACTGTTTAGAAAATACAAAAAAAAAAACTTAAAATACTACTAAACTTTAAATTGTAACTTTTTTGCACACCAAAATATTATTCTAGTTTATATTTCACCAAAATGTATTGCTACATGTACATGTAAATATCGATGAGCTGTGTGGGAACAGGATGTAGATGCTCACATTGGGATAGATATGCACTGTGGAACATAATCCCACAGTTAATTTCTTATCCTAATATAGATGATTTTTTTTTTATTTTGCCAACAACTGAGTTTTTAATAAATTTTGTTCTGTTTTTTTGCTTAACATGTTTTGCTTTGCATTTATTTTGTCTCTACTGTGGAATACAATGGCTGAAAAAGTACTCACCTCATTGGATGTTTTACTCTTTACAGATCAATCAAGGCTTAAATAAAAATTATTTTTGACATGGTGACAAAAAGCACATTTAATTTCCAAGTAAAAACTGATTTCCACAATATTATGACAAATAAAAATGTGCAACACAAAATAAGTGTTCACCCCTTTTAAAGTGACCAACCCAATTCACCAGCAGCTCCTGGAAAGTTGGTAAAGGAAAAAGCTGGTAAAATATATACTGAAAAATATGAAGAAATCCTGGAGGACAAATTGTCACCACCTGCTACAGAACTTCGGAAAACATTTATTTTCCATCAAGACAATGACGGCATCAGTGGCCTAAAGCTACACAGAAACGATTTGAAGACAACAAGGTAAATGTTCTGGAGTGGCCCAGTCAAAACCCAGACCTCAATCCGATAGAGAATTTGTGGGAGAACTTGAAAATGGCAGGTCACAGCCTGTTTCCAGCAACCGGACAGAGTTGGAACAGTTCTGCGAGGAAGAACGGAGTAAAATTGCAGTGTCCAGATGTAAAAGTCTTAATGGGACCTATCCACATATTCTCCATATTCTGATTGCTGCCAAAGTTGCAACTACAGAAAACTGACTTGCAGGAGGTAGATATTTTAAAAAATCACTTATTTTACATTAACATTTTTACACTATTTTGTAGAAATAAGTTATTACTCTGATATTAAAGATTTTTTTTTGTCCAAAAAGCCCAACTATGTTGCTCATGATTGATTTGTAAAAGTATTAAAAGGGTAAGACATCCAAAGAGGCGAATGCTTTTTATGGACTCTAATGTAAAATAACATGCAAATAGATAGAAAATTCGCAATAAGTTAACTTTAGTATTAGCTTCTTATTAATTTTAAGTTTTTAGATTTGAGATGATTCCACTGTTGAAACTTGTCCAAGTCAATAATTTCAATGAACATGTCTGATCAGCACTGTGTTATGATCCAGATGTGACATTATATGTTCTACAAATATTTTTTCTCTTTAAAACATATCAAAGAAGCTAAGATAAACTAAGTAAATATAGTCTTTAAACTTTTATTGCAAGAGGAGTGCATTAAAAGGTTCATAAGCCATTATCGATAAAGAGTTCCTAGCCATAAAAACACTGTAGCAACACGAATGAATGAATGAACCTTTAAAGCATGTGTACACACATTTTTCACAACTATTAGGCACAGAACCCACTTGAAAACTACCCTGGATTATTCTTGAGCTGCGAAATTGGAAATATAACTTTACAGTTTCTGGTACCATATGCAACAGAATCTGGTTACGGTCTCTGGTATCTCTTGATAAAAAGAGATTGAGTTTGACTAAATCTAGACTTAAAATAAATTTTGCTGTGATTATGACAGTATTGTTAGAAAAGAAATAAAAATAATAATAATGATATTTTTTTCAAAATTGTCAACAGGTTGGTTTATAATGTTGAACAAATTACTATTTTATTTTTTATATTCTTTAGAATACCATACAAAACAATAAGTATTAATGTTTTCTTTCTTCGCACCTGTTGTGAATCGCTTAACCGTTAATTATTCCTTTGAACCTTCTCGGCACCTGTAGTTGAGTTGGCAGCTCAATTGTTTTGTTTTGGTGGTCAAGTTGGAAGTCTACTTCGAGGTTTGTAATCTACGGTTTATTATTAAGATGATTATAAGATAAGTCATTTACCAGTTCACTTTTTTATAGTAGTGTTAGCATCTAAATTAGCCTTTTAGTCAGCACCGTTTCTACCGGTTGACTAGCAGCTAAGCTAACTCAGTCGCCTCAGGTTTACGTTGGTTAAGCTGACTCATTTTCTGTTGCATGAACTAAATTAACATATACAATAAAACGTTACATGTAATCTGAAATACAAAAGTTTGCTGATTTAAAAAAAGGACGGCATTATGTAGCTACAAGGCAAATTCTGAAAAATAAGGAAGGCTAATGCTAGCAGCAGAGAGGCCAACGGTTGAATGTTGCCGTTTTTTCATTCAGTGTCGACGCTTAATGAATTGGCTTTAAGTTTAAAAGTTGTACAAGTTTTAGATCACATCCTTTAACGTTTACATAGGTTAGTAAAATCAGTCAAACAATGTTTTGAACTAAGAAGTTATGGAAACCTGGTGTTAGCTTTAGGGTGGGGCTCATTTAACCTAATCTAATGACAGTGAGTGGACAGTGACCAAAAAGTATCTTGTTGAAAGATGTGGTTAATGGTTTGCTTTTATTTATACTTTTTCGTACAGATCTTTTAAAACATTTTACTGGCTTAGTATTTACAAAATTTTGTGATCCCACCCGCCCCCACTTGCATATTATATAGATAATAGATTAAGTGTTACAACTAAATAAGTTATCAGTACTGACAGCTGAGATCCACGCACACTGACTTCTGCTATTTAAACAAATCAAATCGGTGACATATTTTATGTCTAAAAGGTACTGCAGAGTGTTAACTATTTGTGAGCACATCGAGGAAGATTTTGCTGTTTTTTTCTCCCTACACCAAATGTAATAAAAAGTTACACAGCGCTAATTATTTTGTATAATTTTGGAAATACGAAGTTATTTTTATTTTTATATTTATTAAAACAAACCAACAGTCAATTATATGTTGTTGCCAAAAATCAATGATTCATAGTATGAGGCAGTGGATGATCAACTGAGTCATAATTTATTTGTCAGGCTTTTTGTTGTTTTTTTTGTCTTGTTCTTTAAAGTGATTTGTTACAAAAATATATTTTTCCCTGTTTATATCTCCTACTTTCTCTTAGATTAGTAGCTGATTAAGGTAGCTTAATGTAAAGTTGTGGATTGTCATAATCAGAAACTTGGTTCACATCTTACCAGATTCTCTCACTTTGCTGTAACTTGTGCTAGAAAAGATTAGAGAGCAAAGCTATGAAAGTGCTGCCTCTCAAGCAAACAGCGTCTTCTAAAAAAGTTTTGCTGTGCAAGAATGGCATCTAATCTTTTCTCCTTATTGAGTTGCATTAGCAAGATGAGCTTGATTTGCAATATTTTCTGGTCACACTCAAACATATGTTTCAAAAAAAGAAACATATTTTCTTTTTTTGTTTCTTATATTTGTAAATAATTTAGTGCAAAGGTTATGGAAAACATAATTAAGCTAAGGGCTGTCCTAAGATTGTTGGATAGTTGTGTATATTTCTAGACATAGATGAAGTTTGATTAAGAAAAATATGTGTGCCAATGAATGCAAACTAAAATTCCTGTTTTGTTTTGAGAAAGCTATTTGTTGTTGGGGAAAACATCCCTCTTGTCAAAAATCAATCAGAAATATTTAACTGGTTTGGCCACAGAAGAAACATAGAAAACCATTAAGCGTAGGTGAGTTTCCTTTAGGTGGAAGGCTTATCATCAGGAAGGGGTGTGGCTTTAAAAGACCATACTAACTGTATTGGACACCCATGATGCTTGTCTTGTTGACTTATCCCTCTTGGAAATCTAATGCAACAATTTAGCGTATATATATATATATATATATTTTTTTCCCCCACAGCTGTGACATCATGTCTGACAAAAGTGAGCTGAAAGCAGAACTCGAAAGGAAGAAGCTACGTTTGGCACAAATCCGGGAGGAGAAAAGAAGGAAGGAGGAGGAGCGAAAGAAGGTATGAATTTTCTGACTTAAGAATTTGTCATAGTCCGACATTGGGTTTCATAAGTGAAATGGAAAATATATTTGGCCAAGTTTGATGTACACGACATAAATGAAAAGCAAATATGGAAATGTTCAAGTCTTCTAAAACGATTCTTCCTCCAGGCTTTCTAGTGTAACTGAGCTTCATCTCAGTCTTTTTGCAGTTGCCATTTTCTTTGAGAGCTGTGAGTTTCTTGCCTTGTTAGTTTAAATTAGGCAGGTAGTCTTTGTCTTCCTTCAGAGCAGGGTCTGTACAAGACACGATGCTCTGTGTGCATCGTTTTTGTCTAAGAGCAGCTGAATGTAATGTTGATTCTTGAAATAGTCACGAATGCTTGATGTTTCTCTTTTCGCAGGCGGACCAACAGCAGAAAGAAGTTTCACAACAGCAGGATGACTCCGACCTGGAGAAAAAAAGACGAGAAGCTGACGCTCTTCTGCAAAGTATGGGGATAACACCAGATGCTGCAGTTGGTATGTTTATTTATGTGATGCTGGATTGCTTCTATATGCTGTCTTGGTCATTATGGAACTGCATAGATCAAAACTAATTCAGTCACAACTGTTTAGCTGCATAATTTATAAAGATCAGACAGTTGCTTAAATCTACTTAAAAAAAGAAAAACTCAATTCGATACTGTGTTGTGCATGACTGCTTGTTTTGAAAGTTTGGGAGGTTTTTTTTTTTTCTTTCCATTTTTCGCTATAAAAAATAAAGATTTGATTTTCTGAGCCTGTTGATCACTTTTACATTGTTTAAAAACAACACAGATAGATTAAAGCTAGTTTTAAATACAGACAAATCCAGGTTGATGTTGTCCTCTAACTGTAAGAGTAATAAAGTAATATGAGTTTTAGCAATCATAAGTTTTTAAGGTATGCAAATTCATTGGATCCTTCAAAATAGATTCTTTCTAGGTCTTATAAATGATAATGCTCTTTTGGTTGTATGGTAAACCAATAAAAATTTCTGAAATTGGCAAGGATAAAAATAATCTGATCAACAATGCATTATGTAAAAATATATATATTTTTTTTACATATTTGTTAAAACTGTCACTATGTCGTGACAGTTTTCTATAAGACAAATAATTTGTGGGAAGCTCAAGCTCCTCCACCTTCTCCCTGAGCTACTGTTGCCATCTGAATAAATACACCGCTCCCGACCAAAAACAACCCATCATAGCGAGAAGGATAATTTAGCGCTGTCAATCAACCTAATGTACTTGCTGCTAAATGTGCTAATAGAGGAGAAACAAGTTACTTTTACAGGAAAACTGTTTATTTGCCGTCAATGGTGGCTTTGCTTAGTAGCCTGAGTATTCACAACAGTCTCTGCTAGCTGCAGTGATGCAGAGAGCAAACGCGGAAAGAAAGGGGGATGAACAACGCCACATAGGATTGTGATTGATAGCAGTAATACCCTCCTCCTGTGTCTGATTGGTTATATCTCGTTAGCATTAGGTGAAGGCAGATGTTTTTATTCACAGACTGTTTGTCCTACATCATATGAGACAGATACTGTCAAGACATAGTGACAGTTTCAACAAATATGTCAAAATGCACATTTGATCAAGTTCCTTCTGTAGTTTGAGTCGAGAAACTTAAATTTGGGCAACATTGAGACAGATGCACATATTGTTCATTTGCAACATATCTACTTTTATCTCTGTATTGCCCAAAATTTGCAGAATAAAATTTTACAGTAAGGCATGTTGGTGTATACAAGTTGCAGAGAATTTATAAAGTTTTAAAAAGATAAAGATGGCTGTGATAGCAATGAATATCTACTGTGTTAGCAATGCTAAATAACTGAATATTTCTTTAATTTGGGTTATTGTTTTTACAACCTTAGACCCACTAATTCTTAAAGCAAGCTGCATTTTAATATTGTGGTGCTTTGTTTTTGTGTAAGTTTATGTCAGCCTTGTTCCCCTAGTAGTTTGCAGTCTAAGTTATGCAAATGTAGTCAATTTTATGGTTACTAAATGCACAATTCCTATAGACAACAACCGTCAGAACTGAAGAAAACCTATACTTAGTATTAAAATGAACATAATGCACTCTATAATACTAAGGGAATTTTATAAAAACTTGTCGGATATAGAATAAAATGTGCTTCATTGATTCCCAAAGGAAAATTACCTATTTGTTCCCAAATATGTCAACTTGACCTGGAAACAAATTCAGCAATCTTTACAATTGAAAGATGGTTCTACACTGCTTATAGCAACTAAGTAGCTGCTTGAAACTCTGGAACAAAAACGTACTCATCAGGTTTCAAACATGTTGTGTAGGATTTATTTCATTGTTATACGAGAAAATAGACTTTCTTTACAAACCGAGTTGTCTCATATTTATGAAAAATAAAGCAAAAGGTAAGGGACTTAAACAAATAAAGCACACAGATTTGAGTAGAATTTCATAAAAGTACTCAACAATCAATAAAATTTTTACTGCATTAGTAGTGGAAACTGTATGTGATGTTTCAGAAACCACATGAAGGAACTGCGAAAAAATATCCTCTTCCTTTGCTTTTACATTTAAAAGCCACAGGTTTCAGACACTTGATCTAAGAGAAAATTCTTATACAAAAAGTGTTTCTAAAAGAAAGTGTGTGTAAAAGTTTCCCACACCCGTGTGCAAAACATCTGAGCAATCTCACTATTTAAACAGCAGGTGGCAGAAGAGATCCATTAAAAAGTCAATGGAGAAGCTGGAACATAAATCAGGCATGGTTGTGTTTAAGTTTGCTTAGATATGCATAGGTTTTTATTGGCTGAATCTTTCTAAAGGTACTAGAATGCTTTCTGTAATCCAGAAACAATTTTTGCAAATTGAATTAATAGTGATTCAAATGATCCTACACATAAAGTGCATTCTTCCAAGATTTAAGTGGTAAAACATATCCAACAACACGTTGATGTGTTTCTGTCGTTGAGTTGTGAACCATTCAGCTTACCGACCATATTCTGTCTCCGTCTCTAACGTAGCCCCTCCTTCCACGACTCCTGCTCCCAAATCAGCGGAAACTCCTAGTGAAACCGGCAGCCAGGACTCTGATGGAGCCGTGGGACCCAGGTACACAAACACACCCAAGAATCCCTCAGCAAGAGTCCAAACCGCAGCGCAGGAATTTACAAGTGTGGAGACCATCCAGGCTTCCCTGTTTCGGAAGATATTTCCTACCTAAAGCTACTTCTAGATATTTATTGCTTCATTGCGTCTCTTATAAAAGATGATCCTCTTTTTTTTTTTTCTTCTCCTGCTTTGACATGTGATCAGCCTTTTTGCAGATTGCAGATGGGTTTTGCTGTAAATATTGCTGTAAATGTGCCGAGACGCGTTGTCAGCTCGTGTGTTTTGCTTTTATGTGCCTGTTGCTGTGTTTTACTGTGACATAAAGGTTACAGATGCCAGTAAGTCCTGCAGCTTAGCTTAAACTTAGATTAGCTCTGCCATTGCTGCAGTGAGTGATGACAAATTTATGCCAACATGTTTATTTCATTTATATGCCACCAAATTAGAAGGCTCCCAAATTAACAATGAAACAGCAGGCTGCTGTGACGCCTGGGGGACTTCTTAACCCCTAATTAGAGCCCCCTTCCCTGGGCTGAAATTCAAGCTCCCCCAGTGTCCCATCAGACCCGGTGAGCTGTTCCCACTACGTGTTGACTCATTTCCCTCACCAGCATGGCCATTTCCTACACACATGGAGGTCATGTTTTCTCCCAAAGGGCTCCCCTCTCCACCGCCACCATTCTGGCTACACAACGCTCAAAGCCTTTGGTGTGACAAAGTTTGGACAGATCCATTGTTCAATTTCTGGCTTTTTTCTTTTTGCTGGGAATTTAAATCTGCATTGGATATGCAATGGTATAAATTGATAAGACTTTCGATCGTTCCAATCAGCATGTTCTGATGCTGACGTTATCTGGTCTCTTCACTTGTGCTTGCTTGTCTGTCTGTCTGTCTGTCTGTCACTAATGCTGCCTTGTTGCTGTGACACTAATCAGGACTCTGCACTGGGACTCTGACCCGTCCACTCTTCAACTTCACTCTGATTCTGAGCTGGGGTACTGGACACTCTCTTCTCTTCTTTCCTGGTCATTTTCCTTTCTCTCAATCTATGGCATGATTACTTTAGCTTTCAGAGTCTTTGTTAAGTTGATTCAGTCCAGGAGAAACGGTGACGTCATGCATGTTGAAAAAAAGCAGATTATATAGCGCTAATAAATTGTGAACTAATCCATTTCTTTCATGTTACCAAGAAAAACCAATTAATTTAGATAAGCTAAAGAGTTTCTCTGAGTGAGGTGAGAATTGTTGCAAAATATATTAAGGATGGTTAATGTTAGGTGGTGCAGAGTTTGAGTTGTTCTGTGTTTTATAGGCGTGTGACTCCAAAACTGGGAATGGCCAAAGTCACACAGGTGGACTTCCCACCACGTGAAACGGTGTCCTACACCAAGGAGACTCAGACACCAGCCCCTGCCCAGGCTAAGGAAGGTGATTTCTGTTTTTATTTATTTAATTTTTTTTAGATGTTTTTCTTAAAAAAATCCGAAATCCTTACTTTTTTTTATGCAACTTTGCCCTGTCTTTACTAATTTTAGCTGATTCCACTTTCTCTCTAAATTAATTTATATATATATATATATAATTAGTTTTTTGTTTTCTTTTGTTGTGCCTATGCGATCATTAAATATCTTGTTAGAAGTGAGAGCTGCACAATATATCAAACCACAGTCAACATTGCAGTTTCCGAGTGTGCATTTTAAAAGGACTTCTTGGATGCAACATCAGTAAGACTGCATGGTATCAGGGAAATATTTAATTGCAACACTATGTTTGAAAACTGCGATAACTATATTAATTACAATTAACCCACATTTGCTGACACTTTTCTTTCTTTACCATTCTGTAATTTCCCTGCCACTCAGTGAGCTTTAATGTCTCAGCAGTTAAAGATACACGTCAGCTGTGGGCATTAAGGGTAGTTAAAGGCCATTCAATAGGCCAGTGTAAGTGCATATTGCGTGATATATAAGCTATTGCCTATTATTCGTATCAGTACAATCTGTACATACTGATATACAGCGTGTAAAAGCCTTGCTCAGAACATATACTATCCTACTAAATGTTGCACCCAAGCAATCATTTGTGTTTGCAATGTTGCAAACAGTAATATTAAAATGATTATTTCACATTCTCTTCAAATATATACTAACCATCAGGGTGTAAATGAAACAATGTAGCCTACTAAATGTAGTCGGAAAGTCGGACAAAGTGCAAACTGTCTTTTATACCCAGACCTGTTATAGTTCATAGGCTTAAGATGCTAAAGCTCACAGGGAGTTGT
This sequence comes from Gambusia affinis, assembly GCF_019740435.1. NCBI lineage: Eukaryota > Metazoa > Chordata > Actinopteri > Cyprinodontiformes > Poeciliidae > Gambusia > Gambusia affinis. Next base: position 15,230,046 of record NC_057878.1, read on the forward strand.
AGGTTCACAGTGGAAAGGAAAGAAGAGTGAGAATAATGTGAGTTAGATCTAGTATTCAATAATATTGAAGCTATTTGACTTTTTTTTTAAATCATGTGACCCTATTAGGAGCAGAGGTGATGTCACACTATGTAAGAGAGCTCAGTTACTGAAAAACCTGGTTTTACTATTGTTTTGAAATTAAGAAAATTATTACAGAGTAGATGTGAAAAGAATGCTATTTTTAGCATCCTAAATGCTAAATTAGGATGCTAAAACTGAAATGTTATTTGCTTTTTAAACTGATATCTGCTAAAAATCTTGCTCTCTCTCTCAGCTTGAATTAAACGCAGACATTTAGTCTTTCAGAAAGCTTCCTGGATCCCACTGCTTCTCTGATTTCACTTAAACAATCCAACACCACTGAAAATAATTACCTGTGTGTCTTCTTACTACTGTAACAACTTCCACACTGAAGAGTGTTGTTGTTACCATGACCTAGTAGACCTTTGTTATGTCATCTGCAGCGGTGCAGGAAATAACAAAAAGAATTTTGCATTTGCAAGTTACAGGTCGAGCTAAAAATCATCTAGTTCTGGCCACAAGCTGATTTCTCCGCTCATCTCCACTCATTCATTATGTCCAGACTAATAAGGTTACAAAGTGTTGTTTCTTTAAGATATGTATTATTTCTTGAGGTTGGAGGGGCCTGCAACGGGAACATTTGGGGAAAAGAGGGAAGTGAGTGACGTGTGGAAAAGCTTTACAAAGCCCCGAGATGAAAGTGATGGAAAAATGAGATGTAGGAAACACAAGAAGTCAGAGCAGAGACTCAGTTCAGACAGGCTCTGCTCCTCTGAACCCCACCACCAGCTCGGCTTTGGTGTAATTAGCGAGCAGGATGAGAAACCAGTGACAGGAAGGAGAAATGCGATTGGAGCGGAAGATATGAAGCGTTGTGCGTTCAGCTGCTTATTGCCTCTGAAGCGTGTTGATATGTATGTAATTGCTGCTCCAAAGCTTTCATGTGGGTGGACAAACAGAATATTTGTGCCGAAATCCACATGTTGAACACATGTTGTATTAAATATTCAATATTCCCAGTTGAGCTGCTTGTTCTTGGATGATTTTTTTATTATTATTATTTTTTGCAACGACAGATGGTGAATAATGGGCTTGTCTGACATCCTGATGAGGATTTTGGTTTTGAGCCTTCACTTTAAGCTACTGGATGAATTTGTCTTTTAACTCACCTCCGTTTGCACCAGTTAACACACGTCTTCAGCGTCCATGAAAGCTTGGTTTGGATTTTAAACAGTGTACTGATGTGTAGAAAATTCAGAGATGACATGCAGAGTGTGTAAGGTCAGATTTTTCTCTTGTTTTGGAAGGGGATTGTGGGGGCATACTACAAAACCAAACTAGTGAAGGATGAAGAGCATCTTTTTTTGCTCCTTATTTCTCCGGCCTCCACTGGGTATAGTAAAACTGTGTTAAACAACGATGCTCTCTGCCAGCTGTTCAACACAGAGCCCCCCCCTTCCCCTCTCTGCCACTATGTAATCATTTCATCAACTCCTTCGCTTCCCCTGTCTTCTCCCTTCACCGAACAGGCACATAACAAAACGCACTCAGTGACATTGTGCGTTTTCACACCATCACTTCTAGCGCCCGATGAGACGGCGATGCCGCCCCATCTTGCTCCCGTTTGCCACATTTGTGATGCGTGGGGTGGCGTCTGGCCTGCTTTCTGATTGAGTCATTTATCGTGTTGTGGAAAGGAGGCAGCGGCGCCGCACTCTCAAGGTCAGCAGGCGGTGGCATTAGAGGGAGCGGCTATCGCGCCCTGGCTGCTGTAGGTTGAGGGTTCCCACGGTGTGTTCCTGACATCCCAGAAAAACGAGTTGAAGATTCGAGATCACCAGCTACGTTCACACCTATAAGGGAGAACAATCAAGCAATCAAGGAGAATGCTATCTAATTTTTTTGTTTGTTCTTTTTTTTTTCTGAGAAGCTTCTGCTGATGCTGCAAAATGGAGCTACCAAGCAATCCTTGATGTTCTAGTGAACTTGAAATCTTGTCGTCTTTATCTTATTTTTATGTGTAGAAGAAAGTATTTGTAGCCATAATACAAAAATGTAATACTTTATGAGACCTAAATTGTTCTGATGCTCCATTATTTGATATTACAAACCAGAAGGCATCTGATTGTTTTTATAATCACCACAGATGTAAGGTATAATTAACAAAATATTTGAATAATCTAAAAAATGGTTTTACTTGAATTTAAATATTCAACAAAAATGTGATTGTAATTATATCAAGCAAAGATATTTCCACAATAATATATATTTTAACAATTTGGTGATGAAGCACCAAGTCTTTGAGATTGGAAGGCCTCCTTGCCATCACCCTCATCTTTAAATCCCTCCACAGACTCAAGTCTGGACTCTGTCCAGGCCACTCCAAAATGTCATTATCTCTGCTCAGAAGAAACATGCTGGTAAAAAAATTGAACGACCAGTGTTAAACCTGATTCTGCCAGTGTTCACAAATAATTTTTGTCCTAACTATATTAAGAAAATAATAAAACCATACTCAAAACCAATAAATTATCTTTCTTTATCGTATCGCTTTTTTGTTTTTCTTGACCCAATGTTAAATAGTTTGCAGGTGTTTTCATTATCATTTTGGGAAAAAATAGTTTTTACATTTACAATATCATGTTTTGGATTAAATTGTCATCTTACTGTTAATAAAATCATATCAAATAACAACACGATGAAAAAACATTAAAGTCATAGTTTAAAGATGACTTGGCAGCTAAGTGAGCACCAGACAGACCTTAGAAAAACTGTTTTTTTGTTGTTTTTTCTTAAGTAACCTCTTTTGTGGTTCCTGTAATATTTATATAAAAAGTTGGTTTATTAAATATAGACATAATGGAGTGCTGACCTGGAATGTCATTTGCTGCCAAGATGTGCTGATAGCACAAAATATTCCCCTAGTTGTTAAAAAATAAGAATCACATATTTTGTGGTTCATCATCTCGTCACTGGTCAAGAAATTCGGTCAGACTGAAAATTGGAGGATGAACAGAGGATAACTGGTGCATCAGTACTTTGTTGGGCTTCAGTTCTTTGGATTTTTTCAACAGTGCTATTTGTGAGACACCTGATTAGTTTTACTAGTACGCAGTGGCGGTACAAGACCATATGACTAACTCCTATCAGAAAAGTTTGAGTTTAAAAAAAGAAGCCTGTAGAAGAATATTTTGCTTTCAGAGCGATAAAACTGACCTTTAAATTCATAAAACACTAAGAAGAGAAAACTATTAGTGTTAAGCAATGAATTTAAAAGAATTGGTTTATTAAATTCAATACAAATCCTGACTGCAAAGTTAACTGAATGAACACTTTTCATTGCAGCAATGTAAACAGCACACTTTCCGTTAGTTGTACAGCATATCAACTCATGATTCTCCTTTGTCATTCTTGCAAAGGGTTGCTTTGATGCAATATTTGACATTTATTCAAATGTCATACATTCATGCTCTGCATGCAAAAAATATACATTCAGTATATTGGCTAAACTTCGACTGCCCTTGATGCTTACTTCTGAAATATTTAGTGTCTGCAACACTGAAACTTGTGAAGAGTTGTGATGACAAGAGTTGTTCAACAATTACATTGGCTCTGTTTGTTTCCTAATTTCTATTTCCAATCCATTGATGTCTCTCCATACGTGTTTAGTTTGTAGTAAAGGAAGTGTTGTGTTAATCTACTAAACTGGTGAACGTGTCAATTCTGCAGTATTCCCAGACTGACTCAATCTGCTCTCTTCAATAAAAGGCTGTAATTATGGATTAAGATATTGTTGGACGCTGTGGGGAGGGTGGAGGGTGGTTTGGTTGGTTCAGCACCGCATTTCAAAAGACTCGTCAGGAACACAAGTACGCCGAGCGGTTCAGTAGATCTCATATTTAATTGAATGTGATTGTTTTAATCACTTTGAATTTAGAGGTAGGTCAAAACTTTTAATCATAAAGTCCTTAAAGGCCTGCTTGCTTCAAGTGCCACTTGGAATTGTGGTCAGCTTTTATGCGCATGATGATTAGTAGTGCTTGAATATCTGTCGTAGAGTAGCTGATCATTTCAGGGAGAAAATTTGATGTTTTCCTTTTTTAAAATTTTCTCATTGTATGATTTTTATTAATGTGCGCCCTTTTTGATTTTGACATGCGAGTCTCCCGGAGGTTAACTTTTTTCCTTCAACCAATACTGTCGTTTGCTATTTACAAGGTTTAGGTAATACTCTTATGTTAGAGCCACTTTACTTTTAAGATGAACAATGGTAGTACTATTATATGTTTGTGGTATTAGACTACTGGTTTTCTGTGGGTTTGTTAGTGGTGTTTAATAGAGGAATATCAGCTAATGCCTGGAAACAGGATTTTCAGCTTGATCGTCCCAGACCAGTGATATGCTGGCTGGTTGAAAACTCAAATCAGATCTTGTTTTTAATCCTTGATCACACTAAGCTAAGCTCTACCAGGTTGCAATAGCAACACAACTCTTTGCTTAGCTTTAAATGAAGGTAGAGGGATCACAGCTATTTAAAAAGTAGCTTTATTTGAAAGACATATGGAGACTTATTGTGGTGAATTGAGGCTGCAAGAGAGCTGGACTTTCATCAGATAAGAGACTAAATGGAGTATTTGCGGAGAAATCTATTCACAGATTTTCTAGACCGTGACTCAAAATTTTTGTAGAAAATTCACCTATTTGTGGATTTTTCAGTAGATCATATCCAAAATATTTGGTTGGAAAATTTGCAGTGTTGACTGCTAAAACACCTAGATGCAATGCTACTTGACATGCTACTGGCTAGCATTTGCAAAACATCCTATCCAAGAGTGCCATTTATTTTTCTTAGCGCTGATTTGCTGCTCCCCCAACAGCGGAAATAAGAAAGACTGTAGACATTATCTTTTGCGGTAGTCCCAACTATGTGAATTAAGGATGTATTTGGGTTTCATTTAGTAATACAGGCAGTTTAGGGCATTTTTAAGGGGCTCTCAAAAATGTGCAGATTTTGGCTACGTGTTGGCGGCTGTGGTTTGTAACCCCTTGCTCTTTTTTTTCTTATTTTTCAACAAATGTTATGATGTCTGGCGAATTTAAAACTGCTCTCTGGACATCCTAAAGCAAAGGTTGAGGTTTGGTTTCTCGAGGAATGCACGCAGTCTACTGTTTTAGAATGGTAGCTACAATAGCTTCACTGAATGTTATTATCAGTTATTAATGTCACATTAGAAATACTTGGCCTCTGCTCTTAATATGAATAAAATCATGACTAAATAAAGACGTCATGACTGGACTAGAGAAAATCCTTTCAGTGCCATTCCTATTGTTGCTTATGTCATTCTAAAATCTGTATCAGTAAATCAAAGCTTTAAAAAAGCCAAAGACTAAAATTTAACCTCAAAATTTTGATCTGCACACCCTAATCTTTGAGTTCTTAAAGTGCGATGCTGAAGGCGAAGCCTGGCTGACTTCTCCAGCTATGTACAGCAGTTGTTTAATACTTGTTCATTCTTTGCCATGTTTGCATTAATGTATTGTCTGTTGACTTGGACTTGCCGCTGCTCTTTCCACCCCTCCACTCCCTGTCCTATCCTGCCCCACCCCAAAAAGCTTTTTATTTCTTAAGTGGTACAAAAGCCATAATTGGACTTTGCTTTGAAAGAGGTGTCAGTGTATGGGACATTGGTGATCCGGGTGAATTCTGCTAAATGCAACCCACCCACCCTTGCTGCTTCTACTCCCCACCCGCACGTGCACACAGCCCCCCAGCGGGGTCACCAGGATCACTAGCTTTTCTCCAAATGGCCATTTTGGCTGGCAGGTGCATTATACCCTTTATTTTCAGATTGTCTGTCCGCTCCTAATGCCTGGCAGGTTGATTGCTCCGGCTGCCTCGCCAGGGAAAGGGCTGACGAGCGCGGCCGGGACTAGCTGAAAGACAGTGATTACTGTTTTCCTTTAAGCCTGATTGAGGCCCTTGAAAGGAAAGATTTTAACCTTCTCCTGTTGGGAGTAGGGTATGGCTGCACATCGAAATGGCTCGTGTCATCAACCCGATTCTGTAAACTCATCAGCGCTCCCAATAACCTTCGTCCCTCAACCCTCCGTCTGAGGAAAGGGATAAATCACTTTATGGACAAAGTGACGGATGACATTATCATTTAGATTATCTCACTGGGAGAGAAACTCTTGCTTGTGGTGTGGTGATCTTAGATTAACTGCAAGCGCTTTTGGAAACAAAGCAAGAACGTCCCCCTCCCCAGTTTGAATTGCGTCTTTTCTCCTTTCATTTTACGTTTAATACCACCTCGAGAAGATGTCTTGGGAAGAATCACGTTAGTCTTCTTTGAGGTGAAACCTGTGTGCAGTTTGCCAGCTGGTGTGGCCTGTATTTTGTTGTACATTCTCGGAGCCTGAATAGGAGCTGCAGGACCTCCTGCTAGGACGGTAATTGCGCAGGCTTGCCGTTCAGGGGGAGGCTTGTCTGGAGGCGGCCATGCGGAAAACCTCTGTGCCATCCCCATGCCACCTCTGAAGTGCGCAAGACAATCCCTGCATCCCCATCTGCTTTTGCACCATGCCGTCATCTGGTCAAATCCAAAAGGATGGGCCGAAGCAGCTGCTCCTCACCCTCTGCCCCGTGGCCTATAAGGGGGCAACCTGCAACTGGGACACAGAGGAAACGGCTACACTGACAGCCAGACTCCCTTTGAATGGATTGTGTCTCATTAACAGTTGGGGAAAGACAGGGGTCCCTATGACAACAAGACACCCGCTGCGCCGTGTCCCTTTAATACAAACTTCGCTTCTATGAAGGAGCAGGTTCCTCTTTGAAAAGCAACATAGTGCTGACAAACCAAACAAATGCAAGGCAGAGATACAAAATCCCTCTATTGCTGCACACGTAATCGCTGGGTGGAGCTTTTATTGAAAGCGAAAATAATGAAGGTGTGAAATAAAACAGCCAAGCTGCATGAAGCATCCGTTTGGAGGCGTAATAGTTCCTCTTGATAAAGTTTTCCACTTTATTTTGATTTTTAAATGCTATTGTAATATAGAAATCTGACAAAAACGGGTAATCACAAGGATATAACCTTTTAGGGTTTGTTTTACACATCAGAAAATAAAGTTTGTAGAGATTTGTTTAATCTGTGATCTGAGTTTTTATAACTTTTTGATCAACAGAGGAAGAAGAGGAGGAAGAAATTGCTCCAATTGCTCAACCAGTAGTCGAGGATCAAACTGAGAACCTGGACCAGAAAGAAGAAGAAGAAGGTAATTCACTACTACTAATCCTAACTGTACTAAAATTTCAATTGGAGTTGTTGGGATTTTTACAGAGCATCACATAGATGCCTCCCGAAGACATTCATACACCTTCAACTAGACCATTACAAAGTGCTTTTGAATCCAGACCCCTTTACCTTAAATAAAATCGACTGCCTTTAGAACTGTAATTCTGACCTCAGAGGTTTGGTAGAGAACATTAGAAAACAACCAGCATCACAAAGCCGGGCATGCAGAACATTAATTAGAGAAGCAGCAAAGAGGAACTACTATTAATCTGGATCTGCAGAGATCTAAAACTGAGATGGAAATATCTGGCAACAGAGTAACTATTATCTAAGTGTGAAATTGTCATACTTATAATAACGCCATAAAAAAAATCCAGCTTGTGTTTTGCCTTAAGCCATGTGGTTACCCTGGTCAGTTGAGACAAAAATGTTGGGGGGGGAAAAAAATCAAAAGTCTTTGTAGTAATCCACACAGTGACACATGGTTGTGGCAGTATCACAGTGTGATTCACACAATGTGATTGAAATCAAAGAGAACCTGTGAAAAAAAACAAAAAACAATTCCTTTTCTCAGATTTTCTTCCAATCTGTCTGACTGACTTAAGCTATAATGTTACAAAGAACAGGCAACAATGTTGCCAGTAAGCCTTGCAACTGCAACTCATCTGAAACTTTTCAGAAATTTCAATTTTAGAAAAAAAATTAAGAGTTATTGTCCTTCCTCTTTGTACAGGTCTCCCACATAGAATCCCAATAAAATTCATTACCCTTGTGGTTTTGGCTTAACAAAAATGGAAAGGTTTTAGATTTCTTTTTTTAACTTTTACAATTCTTTACTTTCCACATCTCCACAACAGTAAGTTTCTGTTTCTTTCTCAAGCCCCGCCGCATGAGCTGACCGAGGAGGAAAAACTCCAGATCCTCCACTCCGAGGAGTTTGCTAACTTCTTCGACCAGAGCACTCGCGTTATCGAGCGAGCGCTCTCCGAGCATGTGGACATCTTCTTTGACTACAGCGGTCGTGACCTGGAGGATAAGGAAGGGTAATGGTGCTTAATTCAAAAGCCGTAATTGTTTATTTGAAGTATTACTTTTTATTGATTGATGTTATTTCCTCTCCAGGGAAATCCAGGCGGGAGCGAAGCTTTCACTGAACAGGCAGTTTATGGACGAGCGCTGGTCCAAAAATCGGGTCGTCACCTGTCTGGACTGGTCTCCACAGGTGATTTTCTCTGACAGTTGCACCATTTTAACACATCCCTCAAAGCGCCATTAAGCATTTGTAGAATCAAACTCCTTTTTTTCTAAAAAATAAAAACACTAATTGAAGGAAAAAGTGAATGTAATGGTTTCTAATTGGCTTTTTAAAGGGCTTTGATCATGTTTCATGGTTACCTTGCTTCATTTTGACAACATTTCCCTTTCAGCCAAAACTCCCTCAGGAAAACCAAGTTTAGTCCCGTACACATTGTAGCCGAGTCCGCCGGCTGTAATGATTTATTTCCTCTGGTGTCTAAGGTCATTTCAGTCCTGATTCTGCAAAGGATTTTGACAGTGACTGAGCACCACCTCTTTGTTCACTGTATTTCTAGACCAGAGCAACATTAACACCTGAAAAACCTCAGCAGCATCCTGCAAACATCCATAACGTGTTTGTATATTTAGATGCTGTTTCCTTTTCGATTTTGAATGCAGTTTTATCACCATTTTGAAACAAAGTTTTTTATTGATTTTTATTTTTTTTTAACTGTTCCTGGAGTAATCACGTTTTTATGAAATAATAAAAGGAATAGAGGATATTATTATTGAAATGTTCTTCTGGTAAAATCAAATATAGCTGCTAATATTATGCCACAATTATGTAATTAAACAAGAGTCACTTTCATCATAGACGTCTATTTTTCATCATAGACGTTTTGGCTTTTGAAAATTTAATTTGTTGAAAAAATAAATAATATCCATCATCTTGTTTTATTTCCATAGTTCAGAGTGATGTCAACTCGCCATCTTGTTTGACAAGCATGTTTTACAGATTTTATTATTTGGATCTTGAATTCAGATCAATGGCTATGACAGAATATTGGGGTCAGGCTACAATTTTCTTTTTTTTTTTTTTTTTACAATAAAATCATGCCTTAAATATCAATAACAAGAAATTAAAATTAGGAGACTTCAGTTGTAGTTTTATAAAAACTCCTTCACAAAAAATAGCAAAAAACTAAAATGAGGAATTTAAAGATTGTGTGAACTTATACTTTGCTATCAGTTTTATGAATAATGAAATACTTTATCTTTTAACAAGCCAGCGTTAAATGATTGAATCAACTGAGCAAACGACTGGGTCTATTTTGCAGCCACACAACTAAACTGGTCATGTCAGTGGTCGATAACTAGAAGCTTTTTTTTCTTCATTTTGAAATGTTCTTCTGGTAAAATCAAATATATGGTCTGCTAATATTATGACTTTATTACATCTAAACAAGGGCTCTGTGTTCAGACAGAGCGAGCTGGGAGAGCCGTTGAGCGCCATGGCTCTGCTCAGCTTTATATTAATGCTGCCCCGAGGCTCCTTCGCCAAGACGAGCTGAGTAGAACCACATGTTGCCTTCAGAGCGGATGTAATCGAAGGCTCGCTGCTGAGATGAATAAAACTGAACAGAAGTGTGAATGCAGTTTGCTTTGTGCTTCCAAGTTGGCTCAAAAGTTGATTGTTGTTTTTTTTTCTTTTTCTCTACTTTTTTGTCGCATTTTTTTCCCCCCTCGATGATTATTTGATTAAAAGGTGGTTGTAGCTGAAGCGGTCAGAGTGTTTGTAACACCTTCACTGCAGTCCAAACAAACACGGATTCTATTAGAAAGTTAGTTTGTCAACACGGGTGGATATACAAATCTGGTTTCATTTTTGTTTTCCGGGACAAAAATGTAATCTTTTCATTTTAATATGAAGCATAATCAGAAAAGAACACACTGGTTATTAATATTCTGGAAGAATATGAGGCAGGTGATGAGTTACCTGTCTCTAATCATGGGGTCAGTAAGATAAACGTGAAGTAAAATGTCGCAGCAATTTCAATTTGACATGCAAATTCAAAAACAGAAATTTAAAACATGATTTATTAGCTTTTAATTAGAAAAGAAAAGCAATAATTATTCCTTTTGCTGTTAAAGTAATGTTACTACATTAAAAATGATGACACCTTTCACGTTCATTTTGCTTTTCATACATAGCAGCAAATATACAGATTCTTTAAATTCAGGGTGGTTTTTAAAAATACAAAATATTCCCCCCCACTCTTCTCTGTGTTTAATAACTCAAGCTAATTTTTGCCATAATTTTCAAAGATGGGATAAATAAAAGTAATAAAGTTCTGCTAAAATGCAACTAATAAAATAAAGTACCAAATAAAATAAAAAAATCAAGAAGTCCTAGAATTAAAATCGGGTTTTAAGCAGGAACTCTGTCTCTTCAGATTGCAGTCTGGATCTGGGGACGTTCAGCAGTAGTTTGTTTGTGAGCCTTGCAACTCCAGCTGGAGTGTGACGGCGTGAAACATGCTGCTTGAAGCTCAACTGCTGTACTTTTAGTAGTTTCATTTTAATGGGAGCATTGGGTGTTGTACCTTGACTTTCCACTGAAGTTGGAAAAAAATGAAATGGAAGAAGTCATTTAAATAGATTTTCTGACGTGAAGTAGGATAGAACATGTCAAAAAGCAAGACTTCATGGAAGAAATTCAATAGCAGATGAGAAATAAAATGATTTCAAAGGATTTGAGATGTTAGCAAGCCATTCATAACTCAGTAAAGAGATTGATTATGTAATTGTTGTAACATTAATTGCCCATTTGGGACTTGAATAAATCTAAATTGAACTGAAAGGCGATGTCCATCAAGGTCAAAACCACCATGCATCAAAATGAATACAAAAATATCTTTATGATCCCAAAGACTTTTGGAAAAATATTCTACGTACAGAGATAAAAAAAAATTTGTGGAAGGTTACACACTCATTAAACTAACACAGCATTTCAGAAAAAGAACACAGTGTGATTATCTGCAGCTGCTTTGCTGTTTCAAGACCAGGACGACTGGCTGAAAACAAAGGAAACATGAACCCTGCTTTCTAACATTGAATATCCGACCTCTGAGTGACTCAAGAAGCAAAGTTGAGTTCAGACTTGAAATGGATTTAGATCCTGTGAAGCAGGGGTCTTCAACTTCCATCTTCAAGAACTGCTGTCCCGCGACTTTTAACTGCATCTCCGCTTCAACACACTTCAATGAAATAATCGGGTTATTATCAGGATTTTGGAGAACTTGACTGCACACTCAGGAAGTAATTTAGTCATTTAATTCAGGTGTGCTGGGCCAGGGGCACATTTAAAAGTTGTAGGACACCGGCCCTTTAAGAACTGGAGGTGTTGACCCCTGATGTGGAGTGACCTTAAACAGGTTGTTTATGCTCCTCTCCACTCCACTGTGACTGATTTTAAAACAATTCAGGCTCAGAGAGGAGTGGGCCATAGTTCCTCCATAGCAATGCAGTCCATTGCCAGTTATCACTACTGCTTGACCAGTTATTGGGATTAGGGAGCAATTACTTTAATAAATGCATTTTTGACTTCACTCAGTTTGGTGATCTGAAACATTTTAAAATATTATGGGTCTGTCACAATAACAATTTTTACTGGAATTGTCCAAGAAGTAACTGTGATAAATGGTAATATTGTTGTTTTGAGATCGTTTTTAAGTCATACTTTGGAAATGGCATAATGCAAGTTTGCCCTCTTAAGGACTTTAATTTTGGACTGAACACTTAACACTGGAGTTACCATTGATTTTAAATACCCAAAATAAAACTTCAAACTATGAAGAAAATGGAAATAAAAAAAAATAAAAAAAAAAGTAATATATTCAGACTTTCTGAAGGCCATACCAAGTTCATCTTTAGACTTTGCTTTTTCTCAGATTTTCTCTTCTGTCTCTCCACCTGAACATTTTGGTGATTTGTGCAGTCTGACAGTCGTCCGCAGCACTTGGCCCGTCTTAAAGTGATGTTTGAAGAAATAGAAAAAAATTATGTGGTTCATTTTAATTGGTTTAATAAAATTCAGTGTGACCAAAATGAGTGAAAAAGAAGGCAAAATATGAAGAACAGCCTAAAGAAATAACACTCATTAGTGCTTTTAGAAGATTCACAGAACGTTTGGCTCCTGGAAGCCAAACGTACATAAACCAGTTCAGTTTGGTTCTCGGAGGCGGTTTCTGTCAACCTTTTCTCAGCTCGAAGCATCAGCTTTACTATGTTGCATTGCAACACTAAAAAAAAAAAAAAAAAGATTCACCTAATTTTCTCCCACAGTTAATGAGATGCAAACCATGAGTCAAGTTTTCCCTCAAAGGTTCACTTGAAATGTTTCATTTGTTTGACAATCATCCGAGGTCTCACTGTTTGACCTTTTTGTCTTTGGTCTTGCAGTCGGCCGTGATGTCTGCAGCGTTTGCAAAGTTTCACCCGAATGTCATCGTTGGAGGGACGTACTCTGGCCAGATCGTTTTGTGGGACAACAGGAGCAATAAGAGGACCCCTGTGCAGAGGACTCCGCTCTCAGCAGCAGCACACACGGTACTGCGGACGCCCCACGCGGGTGGATTAACTGGATTTATCTTCAACATAGTAGCAGAAAATAAATTCACCTTCACTGCGTTCGCAGCACCCGGTGTATTGTGTGAACATAGTCGGCACGCAGAACGCCCACAACCTGATCAGCATCTCAACGGACGGCAAGATCTGCTCCTGGAGCCTGGATATGCTCTCCCAGCCGCAGGTGAGAAAAACTCAGTCCTCTGTCCGGACAGAGAAGCGCTGATCCGAACGAGGTGGCTGTTTATGTTAATTCAATAATTGGGAGCTTGGCCAACACGGACCGAACAGCTTCCTTCACTTCCTCCGCTGCCATTGCTAAAACGACAAGCTACAATTCTGATACAGCGCAGAAAATTGACATCACCTTCCACAACTTCTCTTTCTGTTCGCTGGAGAGTAAAACATGTTACTCCGAGTCTCATTCATGCTGAATGTCACTTCCGATTTATTTCAACATTCAAGTTCACTCGTTCTTCACTTTGAAGGAAGTAGTTTTGGACCACTTGTCCTGCCAAAGTACTGGGTTCGCACGATTGAACTACGCTTTGAGTTTAATAGGTTGCTCTTGGCAACAAACGCAATATCCGTAACGGACGTTGTTCCACGTTTTCCCTCCACAGGACAGCATGGAGCTCGTCTTCAAGCAGTCCAAAGCCGTCGCCGTCACCTCCATGTCCTTCCCTCTCGGAGACGTCAACAACTTTGTGGTGGGCAGCGAGGACGGCTCCGTCTACATGTCGTGTCGTCATGGAAGGTGTGACCGCAGCCCCCCGGCAACCTCTTTTTTTTTTCTTTTTTTTTTCCTTCCTCAAAACTCCTGCAGGAAGCTGAGGCAACCTGTTAAGCCCACCTAGGACTGGGTGTCAAATAAATAAAGCCCACTCGCTTCCCAGCACAGCCCAAATCCAGCACTTGATCTCCTGCTGTTTGAGGTTTCACTCCTGCCCAGTCATCCTGTTTTTCTTTTCCGCTTGTCAGTTTATGTTTGCAAAGGTCATTCAATATAAACAGGGCACACATGCAGGGGAAACAAATCATTTTTTCCCCTCTCGGCGTGTTTCTGCGCTCCAGACAGTTTGTTTACAGTCCGTTGTCCCAGAGAGAATTAAAACTGCAGTTCATCCCACAATGTTCCCGTCTGTGAGTCCGCAGCTGCCCTCCCCGAGTGTCGAAATGTGGCTTGAATCAGCGCAGCCGCTCGGTGGCGTGTCAGCCACCTCCGCAGTGCATCCAGAGAGGGCATCGCCGCGAGGTTCTGCACAGCAGAATCACCTCTGTAATTGGGGGGAATAATTTTCCACCTCATTTATAATGGTGTGATACTCTCATCGCAGTTAATAATGCATAAGCATCACTCATGCTGAGTATTTACCCCTCTACATTAATTATCAGAGCCTCAGTTGGATAACAGCTCTGCAACATGTGGTTGAAGGGATGCGGGCACTTTCTGCCTCCCTGCTGCTAATTACATGATCTAAGTAAATGATTACCGTGAGCGTGTCCAGGAGAGGTCCGTCTGCACCCGTCGAGTCCCTTCATGCTTAATGAAACGCTTAAATAGTCGCGAGCAGCAGCAGCAGCAGCGGACCCGACTGTGAACCTTTCTAGGGTTTTGTTGCTCTGAAAGCTTCGGCGCAGTGTGAGCATGCGTATCTAATCCGAGGGTCACTTCTTCACATCTGTTGCTCGTTATCACGCTCATTCGGATCTGTGCGCTCCTCCACAGCAAAGCGGGGATCAGCGAGATGTTTGAGGGCCACCACGGCCCCATCACCGGGATCCACTGCCACACAGCTGCAGGACCGCTGGACTTCTCCCACCTGTTTGTCACCTCGTCCTTCGACTGGACCGTCAAACTGTGGAGCACCAAGGTAAGACTGCTAAAAGGCGAACGGAGGAGATATGAGGGGTTTCTTAAACCGCAGTGGTTGTGAGTTTTGGCGCAACTTCTTTTTCTAATTTTCTCATGTGGGAAAGAGACTTCAATGTGTTTTATTGGGATTTTATTCTGCATCTTTGTACAAAACAAACCAGTTTCACTTAATCTCCCTTTTTACCATGTTAGCAGTGCAACCAGTTGCCTAAACAGGAAATAAATTCCACCTGGGTGAATTTTATTCTCAATACAATTCCATCTTTTGTGTCAAACTCATTTTCATTTTGAGCCACATCAAGATTATGAATGTCTTTAAAGGGCCGGTTGCACCACAATGTACTGATGACACCCATTAAACTGTTAAAAATGTGACTAATAGCTGTCTTTGCATTTAATGAGTACCAACTAAAGTTAAATAATATCGAACATTTCTTCACATTGATGTAATCAGGCGGAGTACAGATAAAAATAGATGTAATTTGATTAATAAAATAATATTTGGACACACAATTTATGTTGGAGTTGAGAGTGCCACAGAAAAACATTATGGCAGGCAGAATTTGGACCTTTGGGCATTGAGTTTTACAAATGCGTTGTAGAAGTTCATTCCCACAGTGAAATATGGCGGTGGCAGCATCATGCTACAAAGACGCTTCTCTTTTCTTTTCAGCAGAAACAATGAAGCTGGGGAAATGGATGGAGATACATAGAGGTGCATTTAGGGCTTAACAATAAAATCTCTGCTTTTTCAAGCCCAATCCAGTTTCCAAATTAATTTTTTCCACTTAAAAAAAAATTATAAATGAAATAAAACATTTTCAAAAACTTTCCTTTTATTTGAATCATTTTTAATATGGTAGTTGACCTACATCTGAAGTCTAAATAAATATATACTGTAAAACAATATGTTAAACAATACAGTGTTGTCTTGTCATTTCTGGAAGCTCGGGTTTAATGATCAATTTAAACAAATGTAATAAAGAGAAAATATAGATATAAAGCGTTTTTTTTTTTTTTTTGTAACCTTTTAAACTTGCTTGCATTATTTTGAAGTTTTCAAGAAATTGTCCAGGCAGAAGAGAGAGCAGTGTGTGATGTGTAAGTGAATATTGTGTCATTTCTAACTTCCTGTCTAAGTATCGTCGTCGTAGTAACAGTCGGGTCGCAAATGATCAGAATAAGATTTATTTTCTTGTTTCTGAGCAGCCAGTGTGTGAAAAAACTCCAGTTATGTTTTACTTTCATCAGAATGAGTGCTCCCATGTGTTTTCTCCTGTGCAGAATAACAAGCCGCTCTACTCATTTGAAGACAACTCCGACTACGTGTATGACGTCATGTGGTCTCCCACTCACCCGGCTCTCTTTGCATGCGTGGACGGCGTCGGCCACCTGGACCTGTGGAACCTGAACAACGACACCGAGGTCCGGTTCCTCCTCCGACTCCTTCCTCTGCTGGCTCCCACATTCAGCAGCGGCAGCAGTGTTGTACGCAGAGCGCCGTTCCTCCTCTGATTGATATTCTTGCACGGCTGCTGTTGTTGTTTCAGGTCCCCACTGCTAGCGTTGTGGTGGAGGGGAGCCCGGCCCTCAACAGGGTCAGATGGGCTCATACCGGGAGAGAGATCGCAGTGGGAGACTCCGATGGACGCGTTCTGGTTTATGAGGTTAAAGAGGTGAGCAAGCATGACTGCTGATTCGGCGTGAGCCACATGATTGGTATGAAAACTTAAAAAAGGGAATGAAAGTGATTCCATATCCCGTTTGTTTTTGTCCTCGTTTTCATCCATCCATCTTTCCATTTGTCCATCCCTACATCTTTCTGGGTTTTTTTTTTTGCAGTTTCTACACAATCTGAATATGTCCTGAGCTCAGAGTAAAGTTTACCTTTAAAAAGAAACTATAAATAATGACAACTCTGGACATTTCGCTTTGGAGAAGTAAGAGATTTGACATGCAAACTGTGTAGCAACCCTGAGCTCTGTTGCACAAATGAGTGATTAATTATTTAAAATATTCACTTCAGCCTAATGAGATGTATTTAAAGGATCGTTTAATGAACGGCTCTGAGCAGTTCGGGTCTGTGTTATTTAGCCATTATCGGCGTTCGCCCGCAGCCTGGAGTAACTCTTCTGTGCCCCTCCTTTCAGCAAATTGCAGTTCCGCGAAACGACGAGTGGACGCGCTTCGTCTGCACGCTGGCAGAGATCAACGAGAACAGAGACGACGCGGAGGAGCTGGCCGCTCAGCGTCTGGCTGCGTGAGCTCGTCTCTGCGCCTCGCTGCGGCGTTTAAGGGACCAGCTGGGTGCTCGTTACTGTCGGCCCTGTTTTCTGACCACATGACTGTAGGATGAAACATTTTCTGATTTCCATCACCAGTCTTCCTCAAATAGAGATCCAAGCAGCAGGGTTATCATACAGCGACACAAACATGAAGCCATTTATTTAAAAAAAATAAATCAATAAAAATGGTCGTCTTCTCTTCAACCAGATGCCTTAATGTTTATCCGTAAAATCTTTACCTGTCAGTATGTTGGTGCATGTTGACGAGAGCCTTAACGTTTGTGTTTTTCAAGCCAAATAGATGCACCACTGCACCAACTCAGAAATGTCAGTCATGCTGTAGTTGTTTTGTTTCTATTAAAGTTCTAATAAACCAACCAGGTCTAAAATAACCCGGTGGTGTGATCATCTCAGAGGTTTTCTTTCACTCACCTTGGACTCAAAGGTCATATTAACTACAGGCTTTTAATGATAAACTGAACCTCTCAGTTTCAGCATGGAATGATTAATAAACTTCAGTAAATGCATACAGGTACATAAACATGCAGAAAACCACTTTTTTTTTAATAGACACCTGAAAGCTTCTTTCTTATATATGGATCTTTTATCTCAAACTAATTTAAATTGGTTGATTTCTCAGCATGAACATTTTGAATTAGGTTGAATGGGTTAGGTTGGGTCCTTTCCAGAAGTTTGATGATGGCCTGGTTTTTCTGTTCCATAGCCAGTTCTGATGTGTGTTTTTGTCCAAGTTTCAATTTCCTGTTGATTTCAGGTTAATTAAAGAATCTGGACACGTGCCTCTTCCCTGTTTATTTTCACCAAACAGGTTTATCTGTACCACTGTCGGCTCATGAGGCCCATATCATGATGTTGCGACCATCATGCGAGGCTTACTACACTGCAGTTTAAAAGCATCGCCTTGACTCCTCCAAACAGATTTCTTGTCATTGGTATGTTTAAAATTCCTGGCGTTTTTTTTTTTTAAACATGCTGGCCAATTTTCCGTCTTCTATGAGTTTTCACAACTCCAACTACAGTGGTTTCATTTCTTTCCATGCGTTTCACAAAGATGTGTGTGTGTGTGTTAGTGTCTGCGTGTGGCTGCAGCTCAGGTTGTCATCTCTGCTCATTTAGACATGATAAATTTCTACTTTGATGCCGTTTTGTACTAATCCTCCTGAATGGAGTCATGAATGCTGTATCTGCTCAGCCGAGTTTATAGCTGACATGTAAAGTGACGGGATCAGACTAGATTCTTTGTTTTGAGACAAAACTTTGGGGGGAAAATAGAGAATGTACGTTTCACAGTAGATTTGAATGATTTATTTCAATAAAATACAATAAATACACTTAAATTATTTTCCGCGTCCCTGGTCATAATTTCAAAATAAATATTTTGAAAATATCTGTACACCTTTGTTAAATGTAACCCATGCACACCACAGCTGTCACACACCAAGAAATAAAAGCAGCAGTAACTCTTTGCTGAGCCATAATGTCCCTCTGTTGAGAAGTACAATATGTACAGTAAAGTTGTGCAAGCGATGCAAAGAAAATAAAAGCCACACCCATGCAGCGTTTGAAGAAAGACGACCTCTCGGATAAACTTGAAAACGGGGGAGCGTGTGGGCCTCCCCGCCGCGGCTTCGTTTAGGAGGACTGAGGTTCAGATTTGGACTCTCCAGAGGACTTGAACTTTGGCAGGTGCAAGCCAAACTTCCTCTCCACGCCGGCAAAGGTTGCAGCAGCCAGACGGTAACCGCCCACATGGTCAGCGGTCACAGAGGGGAAATCCTTCACCGCGGGTTTGGGAATGGGCTCGGAGCCAGCAGGACGACTGGAGAAAGAGAGACGGGTAGTAAATGAATGGCTCTATCACTGAGGCTCCAGCAAAACTGATCTCTCCAAAGAAAGATTATTCTCTCTCATGAACACGGAAAAGTTGATATAATGATAATATTCATTAAAACACCGCGTGTCCAAACCAGACTATCAAACGTGTTTTAAACTGTTGTAATCGGGGAAGAAGTTCAGTTCATGAACAGACTGCTGTTCCCATCAAGCTTCTTTTCATGAGTGAACAGCAGACAGTGTTGTATGAGTGTGATTGAAACTGAAAAGTGCGGCGCACATTTGTATTTAGCACAGTTGATTTGATAAAAAAGCATTCCCACAGCATGTTACTTCCACCACTGATTTAAACAGCATGGATGATGTGTTCATCCCCCCCCCAAAGACATTCTTGAGATGTGCATGAAACTGAGCTGGTTTTTGTTCTCATTTTCTACACCCAAAGTACTTACTGTCCCCCAAAGTCAACGTAGAAGAATCTCTGCAGCAGCTCGTAGGTCACCAGGGTCACACCAAACTGCGGTGACGATCTGAAAACACGAGCTAATGGAAGGCAGAAGTGCACCTGAGGTCAGTTTCCCTCGTCTGTAGTCGATAAAGAACGATGGATGCAGGCGTGCCTTACCTCCTGCGCCCTTCCAAAATGCACTGAACCCCTCCTCTCTGAGAATCTTCCTTAAGCAGTCGATGACTCCGTCGTACGTCGTCTGGCCCGCTCGAGCTGCCACCTGCAGCCTGGTTTTGATGACATCGGCAGGGGTCACCAGCGACGCCGCCGGTACGCCTTGTTTGCCACACAAACACATAATGAAGCAGTTTGGGTATGCACAGGTGGAGTCACACAGAGACCAAAATGGCTATACCTTCACGGTGTGATGGGAAGAAAACTATCACCACATAGTCGGTCTATTGATGGGGGAAACAACAGGAAGGAAACCAACATGCTTTCTTTTTGTTTTTGTTTTTTTATTCCAAGCAGATAAGGTGACGCGTTCATTTATG
The DNA here is from genome assembly GCF_019740435.1 of Gambusia affinis. Classification (NCBI taxonomy): domain Eukaryota; kingdom Metazoa; phylum Chordata; class Actinopteri; order Cyprinodontiformes; family Poeciliidae; genus Gambusia; species Gambusia affinis. The sequence goes on from NC_057878.1 coordinate 15,250,067, forward strand.
AAACAACACGACGCCGTCCTCCCAGGTGTTTGTTACCTGCTATAGCCCCGGCAGTAAGCAGCTGCAGCGGGCCCACCCTTCCGTCTTCGTCCGCCAACTTTTCCTTGGTGTGTGCATAAACCGGGAAGTAGATGGCGGAGAAGGGGATGTCACGAAGGAAGCAAGCTTTGGCTCCCTATCAAGAATGACAAAAAAAAAAAAAAAAGAGAACATTTTATAAACAAATACATCAGCTCAGAGACTGATGAATGAGAAGAGAGGTAAAGCTGGTTCGTCTGCAGGGATTAAAAGGCTGGGGGAACTGATTTATTCAGCCTGCAGAGGGGCTTTAGTATTGATGATGGAGCTGAAGGGCTCCAGGGAGAGCTGAAGCACCGGACCTCCGAAGACAGATCCATCACAGACCGCAGTGTGCTCTCTTACCAAGAGGAAGCCAACTCAAAAAAAAAGAAAAGACACAAGCAGTAAGGAAAGCCACACGGATCTGGAGGGGAGCAGGAGTGAAGCGCAGTCCCTCACCAATTTGCTGTTGCTTGTTGGCTGCAGCAACCGTCTGCGTGTTTAACACAATTTTGGAAGATTGACAAACACTCAACAACACAATGTCTGATGTTCAGGTTTCTGTTTCTCATCGGAATTTTGTCGACGTAGACGTACAGCTGCTTCTTCAAATGCTGAAGTGTTTCATCCGCAAGAAACTTAAAGATGAAAGTAATTTGACTGTTTAAGACGTTTTTGTTTCTTTCAGTTGATGAACATTGAGAAGTAATCCATTTTCAATCATCGTATTCTTAATGCATCTTCAAATGAGGTTTGAATTTATTTTAGTAAATCAAGCATCCAACCTTTCTAGCTGTTATCAAATAAATGTGCTTTTTCTATAGAGGATGAGCAGAACTGACTGAGGCAATCACATCATTGTCATAATGAATTTTGTGTTATAAACCTACACAAAGTGGGGCGCAATTGTGAAATGGAAAGAAAATAATAGATGGTTTTTAATGGGTTTTTATATATATTTATATTGAAAAAATATTTAGACATTTCAGGAAGAGACTGGGCCTTCACTGACACGGTGGGTAAGAAGAACATCAAGAGTGACTCTGGAGCAGCAGCTGAGAGACACGACTAAGAAGAGAATCAAACATCAACATCAAAATATTGACTCACTCTTAGCATAACCCCATGACGAAACATGGTGGTGCCAGTATTGTGCTCAGGGTCATTCTCATCAGCACGCGTGGAAAAATGGAGGGAGCTGAAAACAAGGTCACCCTGGACAACGACTTTAAAGATACAGCTAAAGCTAGCAGGTTTATGTATTAGAACAGCCTAGTTAAAGTTCAGACCTAAATGATGGATAGAATTGAAAAGCAATGTTCACAGAGGCTCTCCATCCATTCCAACTAAGGACAAACTATGGAACAGTCGTCATAAAAGTCAGCATTTGTGTATTGACTCAGGTGGACTGACTGAACGTCTAAAATTGTACATAAACCCTTTGCAGATTTAATCAAGTTCTTTCTATTTTATAGATAAGCCTTACTTGGTGTTGATATGATTTATAAAATCTATTAAAGTTTAGACGGCAGGCTGCTTCTGCTATGTGTAAAGTCTTGACAAGTTTAGTATTTTTAGTATTTTAGCATGTTAATGTTTTCAGAATGTGCCCCATTTTATATTTTCCAATAATAATAAAAATAATATGAGTGACATAAAAAAAAAATGGACACACTCATGTCTCCCCTTGATTCCTGGTGTGTTGGCTGGTCATTATTCTTTTACAGTTCAGGTGGAAAGATAATAATGTTCAACAACTTCAAAAAAAAAAATTCCTGAGAATTTGTTTGAATAGGATACCAGATATGGCCCAAAAACTGGGTGAAACATTTAGAAATTTAAGCAAGAACATGTGTAGAAACCCTATTTTAGGCAGTAAAGTAGATAGAAAGCGCATATTGTTGGTCAGGTGTTCCTCTGCTCAGCTGTGCTGACCCACCTTGTAGAGGCCGAGGAAGCCGAGGTCCCTGACGACGTTCAGAGCGCTGACCCTGGGGCCCGTGGTGATCTCTCCGGCCACCTGCAGGCGGATCTTCACGATCTCCAGTGGGTTGGTGAAAATCACCTGTGATGCTCCAGCCTGCAGGGTGCATCACACATACAAATATGAAAAGCTAACGGTGAGCTGTTTACACGCAGTTATTTCCGGAGTGGCTTTTGTCCCTCCGACCCCTGTGGGGTGAACTCTGGGTGAGAATGGAGATGGTGTGTAAGCATTTTCCCCCCTTATGGGGATTTTTAAATCATCTCGGTAAACTTAAGCACAAAAGTTGCTTTATTTTCACCCTGTTTTCCGAACGGCCTTGACAGGAGGAGGAAAAAGCTGGCATTGATGGAGGAACAACCGGGGTCAGAGCGGAGCAGGAGAAGCCACTGGCTCATGGTTGGGAGGCTGTGACCCTGGCAGCGGCCCTCTGCCCCCGCCGCCTCCCCTCCAGGCGCCTCCTGTGGCAGGGTGAGCGGCCCGGCCCGGCCTCGCCCCGCACACTTCCCCAATTCAACCCCTATTCCCAGGGGAGAGCGCTGAATCACCAGGACAGTCCAGGAAAGCGGTGCCCTGGAGGCATGGCACCTTCTGACTCTGGCACATTTATCACCCTCCCCAAATCTAATCAGGCCCCAGGATGGCTGCCGCTGACACTCAGGGCAGGGGTCTTATCTGTAAACATCCGAGCTAAAAAAAGCTCGTTTTCAAAGCGGAGGGGAGGAATATCCGCTGCTCTGAAGATTGATGCACTCATCTCCTGTCTTTCATCTTCTGCAGTGATAATTCAGCAAGTTATCAGATTAAACTGAATTTAAACTTTCATGAGTGTGTGTGGGGGTGTATGAGTGTGTGTGTGTGTGTGCGTGTGTTTGCATGTGTATGTGGGACAATTAACAGGAACCCCTCAGAGCCGATTAAAGAAACTCAAACTTCTGGTTCGCAACAACTGAGAGATGGGACACCCTGGTTGTCCTCTGTGAAGACCTGCGCTGGTACCTGCGCCGCTAGTTTGGGCCCCATTGTCAAACTCAATCACGCTGAGCTAGACCCTGCTTCATCCAGAACCCTCCAGGGCCTCTTCCTCCAATTACACTCTGACAGGGGTCGCAACCTCAAAGACCCCGCTCCTCCGAGTCCAACCTGCAGGCCTTCATTCTTTCAGCCTCTCTCACATCTACTCCGAGTGAAGGAGTTACATCTTTACAGAACATGCTTGTGTAGGATTTGTGGTCTAAGATTCAAAGGAGTCAGAGGACAAAACAGGCTGATAATTGTAAACGGATGAAAACAAAAACTCTAAATAAATAACAGTTTATTTAGTCTAAGTCTATTTTCTCACAGTTGCACATCCAAAATGAACAAAGCTCCCGATGATGAGGAAATATTTGCTTCTTCACTTAAGATTTTACACAAACATCAACCAACACACGGCCAGATTTTTTATTTTTTTTTCAGTATGTATGATTGTCATTTATATGATCTTTTACACATTTTAAGGACTCAAAGTGAGGCTTTCAAACTTAACACTGCACAAATTGTAAAGCATGCTGGTGGCAGTATCATGATGTGGGACAGTTTGGTATGAATAAGGAAGCCCACCTAAAAAATTTTTAATGCTTAAACAAGTATGGGTCGTCGCTGCAGGATAACTGTAAGTGGTTCATCATGGTTTCATTGTTTACATTACAAAAGCCCGTGATTTTAACAGGCTTTTGTAATGCCTGTTAAAAGCCTTACAAAAGGCCTTTGGGAGCAACTGTAAAAGGAATTGATGCTACATAAATGAAATAAATTCCGCTCTAACCTTTTCGTTCACTTAAGGACATAATTTAATACTTACAGATCCACCAGCAAGAATCTCTGCCAGAAGAGGGATGGTATTATCTTGTGTGGTGAACTTGTCTCTGACGAAATCATTCACCTGGAAAAACAAAACAAAAAGGGAAAATATTCAGGGGAAAAAAATGAGCCAAATGAGAGTCGATCTTTAAAGCAAGACAGTAAATTTTACATGAGTTGCAGCCTCATCTTATATCGCTCGGATTCTTTCATTCAGAGACTCGTTCATATCAACTTTTCTTTTCTCCAGTGGAATGACTCACCGTGAGTTTGATGGCTTTCTCAGGGGCGACGCCGATGAGCTGCGGGACGAGACCTGCAAAATATTATTCATAGATAGCATCTGAGACTCAAAGTTTGCCTTGAGATGAGTGCTCATTTTTATGTTGGGTGTATGAATACATCCGCTGGCAACCAGAACAATGCGACCAGCAGGGTTCTTGGGAGCCTGAAACAAACCTGTAAATATTTACAGATAGTCGCTGATACATGTGATGCATCGAGACACAAAAGGTCCCATTGAAACCGGACAAAAGTCCAGAAATGACTGCTCCAGAATATAGGATCCGTTGATCCAGCTATTGGTGGGGAACAGAGAGAGAGCTGTGTGGCCATGGACAAGATTAAGAGATGGGGCCTGGGGGTCTGGGTGCTACAGTGGCGATCGCCGCCATACTGTTTCAGCGCCCGTCCTTCATCAAAGCAGATAAACTTCTGAAGGAGCTGCTGAGTGACCGCTGCTGGTATGCGGCCAGAAAACAGCCGAGCGTGTCTGTCTCCGAGTCGATCGGCCTCTCATCATGAACAAGAGGGAGAAATAAGACGCTGCAGCGATGGAGGCAGCTGTAGATGGCAGTCTTGACTTCCCTCGCGAGCAGCAGAGCCCCGGGGGTGAAGGGCTTGTATATCAGAAGCCTTCAGCGCTATTATCAGCACTCCGACAGAGGCAGATCAGACGGTACATGAATACCGCTGGTCATTTTCGCTCAGGGAACTCTCCCAGGTACAGAGATAATGAAAACCCCTGGCTGCTGCAGAACACAGAGGGCAAAGGATTCTGGGATCAATTAGAAAACCATGCTCTTGACATGAGCTCCCTGATACTTTCCCATCATGTGGGCCACGTTGCACAATCAACATGCACATGTTAAAAAAAAAAAATATATATATATATATATATATATATATATATATATATATAAGGAAATGTAATGACCTCTGTAAAATCCAAAGATGCCCTCATAACGCAGCACCTTCTTTGCACAGTCGAAGCTGTTCTTGTACATCAGCTCTCCTACGAAGGAACCCGTGGAGCGCTGGTTCTGCATCCGAGTCTTCACCAGGTCGATGGGGTACACGGCGGTGGCGCCGGTGGCTGCAGAGCAAACAAGCGGTCAATGCTGATACCAAAAGCAGTAGAGAATAGCATAGGTTAAAAGAGAACTGCAGTATTGAAGGAGATTTCTATTTTATTTTTTAACTGCATTTTTTGGCTAATTAATGAAGAAAAGTAGAAAATCTGCACTTTTGAAGGAGTGAAACTTGCCAAGACGAGTTAGAAATAAAAGAAAACTTCTCTTTTTTGGTTCATTTAGACAGACCGCTTTTTTCTAATTGCTAAATGTCACAGAAATGAAAGAAAGAACGTCAAAGATTCGTTTATCAATTTATTAACAATCAGAGGTTTGTATACATTCCTTCATAATTGGTAGCATTGCCTTTGAACTATATAAATTCTGTCAAACATTTTGGGTTTCTTTCCACAACCCCCCTTCAATAGTTTACTGGAGTTCTGACATTCCTCCTGGTAGAACTGGGTCAGGTTTGCAGGCCGCCTCACTCACACAAACCTTTTCAGATGAGTCCATAAGTTGTCTATAGGACTGAGATCAGGGTTTTGTGATGGCCACTCCAAACACTCACTTTGCAAATCTTACTTTTTCTGTTCCTTATAGAGAACTGACTTCCTCCCCACGAAGGTATTCATACCAAGACTAGACTTAGGTTTAAAGTTATGGTTTAATTTGAACAAAAGGTTTATTTCTGACTGGAAAGAATACTAATATCTTGAAGTGACCCAGGCAAAGTCCTGACATGAATCTTTTTCTAGGGTGTAAACATTCACTGAAATTGTGTTTTTTTGAATTCTCAATAAAACAGGATTCAAATCGAGAGGCGACAGAGCTTCTGAATGCCTCGCTTGTTTCCATTGGTGTGGGGCAACATAGACTTGAAATGTTATCACAATATATGTTACATTTATTGTGACAATAAAAGTAACAATAAAAAGTCCATAAGAACTCATTTATGTGTTTAGATTAGATTGGCTATTATAAAAACCCCACAAATGCAAATACTAGCCATAAAAATAAACAGTGGAGAAAATAAAAGTAGCAGTAACAATCCCAGCCATGCTGTCGGTTTCCACCATCAATAATTCAGATTTATGACATACAATAATTGTCCATTATTATTGTTTGTTTTTATGTTGCTCTTCAGCCCTTTGGTCAACCTTGGTTGTCTTTTTAAGGTATTTTATTAATAAAATGTCATGTTAAAGTGTCTTCCACACAGAGTTGCAGAGATGCAACCTGTTAAAATACATCCAACAATGCATTTTTGTTATCTATTTATTAAGTTGTTGTCTTCTCATCCTCACAGCTTGAACAATATGAGCAGCTCAAATGCATCTTTAAGAGCCCAAAATGCCTGGTTTCTGTAACCTAGAGTGATGCTGAGATAAACTGCACTTAATCCCTGCTCTCAGCTGCACATGCTGCATCTTGTCTGACATCGGTTGTTGGTGTACTGATTGTTCTTAATCATTCAAAGAACCTAAAAGGTGAGAAAAAACTCATAGCAACAGAGAAATTGCAGTTTCACCGTTACATCTCGTGAGAGACATCTCGCTCGGGCCCCGTCTTAATCGGCCACTGCTGAGTGACTACGACCTAGACTCACACACTCACAGAGTCGGAGTGGGCTCCTGTCTGTGGGCCGGTTATGTCAGTGGTTCCTTGTTTCTGCTCCCTCCAGTGTAATTAGAGAGGGAGATTCCAGGGACTGCGGTTCCGGAAGATTTGTGTCATTCCAAAGCTCCGTCTCCAAAGACAGCCTGGAGCCACCGGTGGCACGGCAGCACAATGCCGGAGCTTCACATCACAGCCCCTCTCCCCTGAAACACAATGGCCGGCCCCGGGGCCTCAGTTGCGCCAGTCGGGGCGGCTAAGGTTACCCCTCGGGCGGGCCGGGGGCCTCTGCTGTAGACATGTCACTCACCTCCGGCGATTGAGCCCAGGGTAAACCTGTAGGCGGACTCTGCAGCCTGGAGCCAGACGGGCCGAGACGTTTCGTGAGTGTGCTGTATGGAGAGGAAAGAGACACCAGCGGTCAAATGGATCTGGAGAAAGATGGAGGCTGGATCACAGCGCTAATCATGAATCGGCGGGCTATCAAGCCACAGTGAAACGGATACATTGTGGAAAGAAAAATGTTATGGAGATGGAATGTGGACATTTCATGTACAGTCTGATTCACCGGCAGTCGGTATTGAATGTCAGAGACAGATTAGCTCTGGGTGACTGTGTGGACCTGTAGCGGAGTTTTCCACATATGTTTCATCTTGGAGGTTGTGATCCAAACATTTGGTTTTTATTTTAAAAGTATGATTTCTTTCCTATCTCCATCATCTCTGCACTGGTGTTTGATGTTCTTTGTTTCCGCTGGAGTGCAGGGGAACAGATTAGCCCAACAACCCGTTTCCGTGTTCAGATAATAATCTACATAAATGCAGTTCCTTGCAAAAAAATTCACATTCTTTCAGCCTTTCCACATTTTCACAAACTGTAATGCGTTTTGTTTTGAGTTTGGTGTGATAGAACGACATAATGTGGGACAGAATAGTGAAGCTGAAACAGTGCTGGTTCTGCAGCAATGGGTGAGCCGAAACACCCACCGACTCATCATTCTAGCAAAAACACCACCTATTTACTCCAACTCTTACCACACATTAAGAAATAAAGTAAAAAATAAAAAAATAAAAAAATAGAGAGATTACCTGATTTTGTTTTGTGTTTTTAATATTTGTCTCAATCTGAAAACACTGTCTTTGGAAAACACTAGGGGGCGACAATACTTAGTGACTGGGCATGCTACCATGAAGAAGTCTTGGGGTTTAGTTGAAAGATATGCCAAACCTTTTTTAGTAAGAATGGCGCCCACCTGATCATGCCGCCCTGGACATAAACTAAGCTTCATGACTTTCAAATATAAATAAGAAGGCTTGCTGTGCATTTGTATTCAGCCACCATTACTCTAATACCCCTAAATAAAACCCAGAGATAAAACATTGTTTTCGGGAGTAACCAAGTTACTACATAAATATCTCTGGTGTGTAATTTAATCTGAGTATAAATCCAGCTATTCTATGAATGCTTCATATGTTTGGCAGGGATCATTTGAAGAAGCTATATTGATATAAATCAATATAACGTCCTACAGAGATCTACACAATGTATCATCCAAAAATGCAAAGAGTGTGGTATTACTAAATATTCACTAAGATGTTGAATTTGCATCTTGTATATATTTAAGCTAGTTGATTTATCAAAAATGTTTCTTTTAAAGGACATATAATTAATATAATACATCTCAGATAGGAATTTGGGTTATTTTCTATAAAAATAAATCATGATTTTCATTTAAACAAGACCATTTACATAAAGCCATTGATATGAATGCTCCTGTTAGCTCTTTACAGATGTTGGATGTTTATTTATCACAGAGCTTAAGCTTCTGAGGAGGTGAAACTCTTACCCACCATTGCACTATATACTATTTGGTTAACTGGTCCTCACACTCCACATGTAGACAACCGGGCTGGTATGTTTTAATTTGGAAAGAGCAACTACTGCCTCCGCACAGACTTTTATTACATTCAGCATTCCTTCTTTACGTACAGAACTTGGAAAAACTGCATTTTCTTACAAGGCTCCTTCTACTTGGAACAAACTGCAACAAGCTGTGCTGCTTCACTGAACTGAAGGGATTTAAATGCATTTTAAGGACAATGCATGAATGGTTGTCCCTGTGCTTCTTGCTTTAACTCTACAATCTTTTATTTTCCTTTGTTATTCTTTTTCAGTTAACCAATTTTATGAACTGAAATAACTCTAGTATGTTTTAGTTTGTACATTTAAAACAAGTCGCTCTCGAAAATAAGACCTTGTGTCTCAACAAGATTTACCAGTATATAAATAAAGGTGAAATTAAAAAAATTGTCAGAGAAGTAGCCAAGATAGGAACATAGTAACTCTGGAGCAGCTGCAGAGATCCACAGCTCAGGAGGGACTGGACATCTATTCGTCATTTGCTCTACAAATTTGGCATTTGGCAAAGAGTAGAAAGAAGAAAGTCATAAAAAGTCAGTTTGTAGGATTTTCTTGTTATATAGGGGAGAGAGTAAAAATGTGAATGAAACTGAACTTTCTGGCCTACATGCAATACACCCTGTATTGAACATCACCCTGCATATCACATATCCTGAATATCACCCTGAAGATACCTTCCCCACTGTGGAATACGGTGGTAGTAGCATTCGACTGTGGGTACAATGAAGGCTGGCCAAAGCTGACAGGACGATACACAAGTCACATTTATTCTTAGCAAAATACACTAGAGTTTGTGGTTGTAACTTGAAATCATGTGAAAAACTTCAGGAGGGGTACGTGTTTTTTAAACTACCAGTGTGCGCAGTTTGGGGGTGTGTGAGGAACTTCCCCCAGACTAGACGTTAAGGGAGCAAAGCAGGTCGCTCTTTTCCTCTTCCCAGATGCTTCCACTGAAGGCCGCATGCTAACAAGATCGAGGTTTTGATCAAAGGCTTTAAACAATTAGTCTACTTCCACTGAAGAGCAGGCTTGAGAATCACAGCTACCCCGCACCCGCCTCCCCACAAGGAGTCAAATTCCAGACCTCTGAGCACGAGTCTCGGGAGCGCGAGTGGTCTGAAAGCTCTGACACAGAGCCGTGTTATCCGGTGGAGTCAGGAACTATTTTGTTCTTCCACATCCACCTTGCCTCCCACTCCCCTCCTGCCATTAGCAGACTTCGCTAAAGGCTTCTAAAACTTCTCAAGCCCCACGGTGATAAAAGCCTCTTATTAGCGCCTCAGATGTGTGATTGCAGCTGATGCGTATGTGCAGCCGCACTGAATAAAATAGGAAGAGCCTTTCATGGAGAGAAGCAACGCAACAATCCATTCCTCTTCTGTGACTATAATTGGTGTACTTTTATCTGGGAGTTTAAGAAATGCACTTCACAAGGAAAGAAAAACACGGGCTCTCTGCTAATTCAGAGCCTGAACATGCTGCCTTTCTTCGCTGCCTTTTCTGAGAGGGAAGCGGAGATAGAGAAGAGGAAAAGGCTTTGATGAAAGCCAGTTGGAGGAGGATGCGAGGAGTATTAGAGAAGTCACTCAGGATACCTGTCTCTGAGTCTCAGCTAGGTGGTACGGCATGGCTCCTTCCTCCAGCGGGGCGACTCGCTCGATGTCTGCGTTGTTCAGCCGCCTTAATGAAGCGAAAGTGGGAGTTAGGCCAGGAGGAAAAAAAAAACAAAAACTGCTTCTCCACTGAGCTGCAGCAGCCAGTGATGTAAGATTTTCCAGTGGTTTTTTACTACCAAATAACTTGAAGTTATTGCATCTTTAATTCAAACTCGCATAGACAACACACAAACAAAGCTGGATAAACGCCCGAGGTGCGGCAGGTAAATGAAAGTGTTTTGCTGCAGAATATCTGAGACCAAAATGTTCCCCGCTGGCCTGACGCATCATAAAGTCTGCATCCATGTTTTATGTTTGTCTTGTAAAAATAAGCCAGTGGAGCCACCGTTACTAAGCTAAATGGGAATCAACTTCATCTTTACAGCCAATAAACAAGACCTGTAACATATTTATTCTACTTAAGCAAGAATAAAGAAACCAAAAAATTTTTTTTTAATTTGAAGTTGCTCCAGAGAAAGAAAATCTGAAGTTTTAAGTGTCACCATATTAATACAAAAAAAAAAACCTAAACAAAAATACATAGATACATACATGTAACACTTTAATCGTTTTTATTTGAAACACAAAAAGCATCAATTATTCCTCCAGCTCTTCCAAAGTAACACAAAAAAACCCCGTAATAAAACACCTGCTTAATAAAGTGTTAGTTTAAGGGATTATTATGTGGAAAATAACTTTGTGCTGTTCTGCTCTTTATACACAAGGTCAAGTAAAAACACTACATGGCTAACTAGGCTGCAGAGGGATTTTTTACTGTAGTTTGGCATGTAGTGTGTCAACTTTAGTTTCAGAAAAAAAGACTGTATTTCCAAGCAGTTTAATTACTTTCCTTGTAATTATGGAAAAAAGATTTACTAGTCCCCTTTCTGCCAGCTGGCTAGCAGTGCACAGCAACGGTCGGTTCCTGGCATTTCATAGGACTTTACCATGATGCTCCAAACTGAACCGTCGTTGTGGTGTGCTGGGCCATTTCTTTTTGTCTTCATTCGACTATATCCTCTATGGCTAGCCTAAAAGTTCAGTAAGAAACTTTAAATGTGTTCCAGCTTCTGTTTTCTTCAGCAGTGGAGTCTTGTATAGTGGACATACATAGAGGGCATTTGGATTTAGAGCAATATGCATCTTTTTACAGAAAAATGTATCAGTAATTTTTTTTTAATAACTCTGGATTCTTTATTTAAGAAGAAGCAGATAGTCTGAGGTCAGATTATGTTCTGTCTACCTCCAGATTATGTCCCAAACTGCGTTGAGAAAATAGGCCTGTAATCAATAGCATCATTGGGTTTTGCAACAGGGAGGTCTTAAGAGAGCTTGTTTCATTTTAATTCACTGTGATTAACATTTTGTGTGATTTAAAATCCTTTTACAGACCATCAGTTACAAATAAAACATAAGATATTAATTCTAGTATAAAGTGAGCAGAATTACTTTCTAAACAGGTTTTCCTTGGTTGCTTGGCTTACAAATATTCAAATTGGTAAATGATACACTGATAGCAGTCAGCTACTGGACTCTAACTGCACCTACCCTAGACAGGACAGTCTGATAGAAGCAAAATCTACTCCTTGGGTTATTCTACTTTTGTAGACACAAGTTAATTAATAGAAATCTTTGGTTTGCTTTGAATCCACACTGTTGCATGCTGGTGATACAGCATCTTACCCAGAGTGAGAGTGGAGGCCGACGAGCTGGAACAGGATGTCTATCTCCATAGGAGTGATTTGACCAAACTTATTTGCAGCGTGAACAAACTCTTCTACGGTTCAAAGAAAGGGAAGAAAAAAGGAAGTCATACAAATGTGCCTCAAACAGCCAAGCCAGAGGCCAAGAGGTGGAAATAAAAAAAAAGGTATTTTCTACAATAGGCTTTAATTACAATAGTATTTGCAAATACTGATCTTTGTGTGCTTAGGTTATCTTACTATATATGTTTGCTGCTGAAAAGGCATGTAATGGAAAGTATAAACCTTTAAACTACTCTTTATGTGCTTACGTTCCTTCTCTGAAAGTACTCGCCACATGAACATCCACTCTCTAAGCATCGCTCTATTATTTGAGCTTCAAATTTAGTTCTTTGCTGCTGCCTGCTAGGTAACAAAGTGGCCATCGGGTGGCCTTTCTAAAAGGAAACCTAATGGTAGTTGTTGAGGAAAGGAAAAGAGTTAGTTATTCGCTTCTCCTGAAAAAGACCTTTCCGTCAGATCTACAGATGAAACCTGCAAGCTGACTTGACAAAGTGGACTGCGCGGACATCCCTTGCATGACAGAAAAAATTAAAAGTGAGTGCTTGTCTAAGCCTGAATGATATGTTGCTACTATTTGCAAATACTATTAGCCCCAAGACTTTTCTAAATGGAGGAAAAACCATGGAGAGAGAGAGAGAGAAGTCTGATGTTTGGATCTCAATGGACAACACAGTTGGGAGCAGATGTGACTGACAGGACCAGCTACTCATGTAGAGGAGGGGGTCATCGGATTATTAAAACAGTTCATTTACCTGTGTAATTTAGTGCTACAGTTAATGTTCCCTGTTTGTTCACTCACACCACTCTGTCGAGAAAGTTAAACATAGGATCTAACAGCCAGATGTCATAGCACACGTCAAATTCAGGAGATTGCTGGATTTCAGGAGGTGAGTAGAAGTACCTTTCGTGACGAGAGTTTCTTTGTGCGAGCCGGCGAGGGTGCTGTAAATCTTGCGGATCAGCTCCATGCTGTTGAGGAGGGCGTTGAAGGCAGTGAAGTAGGAGAAGCTCACCATGTGGGAGGTGCTGCCTCCTGCGGCCTGAACAAACAGTCAGCTCAAGTCAGAATAGCAGGATTTTTATTTTAAAAAGCGTCCCTCATGTGAAGTACGACTCACTGAAACCAAGTTTTCTTCTACGAAAGGAGTTAGCATGTGGTGTCTGATGGTGGACATTATGTCACTGAAGTCCAAGGCAGTGATGGTGCCACTTTTCTTCTTGTCTTTCTGTGCGAATGCCTGGCGAGCGTGCTCCAGCTGCAGCTCCTGCAAAAACAGGTAGACGCAAATGGCAAAAGATGAATTGAATCATTGGTAATATCTAGTGCAATAAACTCCAACGCAAGTAGTTTTCTGGGGTCAAATTTTCAGAACTATGAAATCTGTTTTGATCAATTTTAAAACACAAAATGTTTGCTACGAATTGACGGCAGATTCTTGCTTAGTGAACATCGATGGATGGATACTTTATTTTCTTTCTTTCATCTCGACGGATATAGAAGCCGTCAGATGCTGAAGTGTCACACAGGCTATTGTCTCTCTCCAGAAACTCATGAAGTCCAGGTCCTGAGAAGCCTGTTCTGAGAGCCGAACGGCTGCACAGTGACTGGCAGGTGTGTGTTTGCAGAGACATGATTTAATATGACAACCATGCAGGAGGATACGGGGGAACCTGAACCCTGCTGTCAGAGCTCATCACCTAGGACCAGAGGGGACTGGAGCACCGTCATTGAAACACTGGCCTAATTGTTGGCTTGGCCAACGCTTTTCTTCTGTCTTTTGTTGAAAGCACATGACAAATTTTTATCAGCTGACAAAGCTAATACTCACCAGTACTGCAGTTTCAGTCAAATACACATTGTGGCAGCGCTGCAAATCTGAATAACAGCTAAATAGACACACTTGTAATTTTTATTGTATTGCTTACTGACTATTCCTGGCCATGACAGCAGACAACAATAATGACATCCGTTTATGAAATCCTGTACACAAGAGGATCGTTTGTGCAGTTGTGGGAAACTAGAGTCAGTTATAATAAACCATAGAGAGCTGTGAGGGATCCCGCAGTGAAGTAGAGAAGAAGCCCACCCAGGTTCTTCCGGAGACCACAGCCCTCAAGCCCGGACCAGGTTCCTCCGCACATACGGTGATGCTGTTTGCCCACCACAAAACCATCACTCAGATTCAGGTCAAGTCCCACAAAAGAACAAGCTTGTAAACCTAAGGAATCGAGGTCATGTGCAAGGCCAGAGTCAGCTACATTGCTTTTATTCTGAAGCATTATTTTCTGTCTCCATTTTCATCACATTACTACATTTTCACAGTGTCAAGCAGTGACCTCCATATCTTGTGCAAGTGGAAGTTAAATCAATATTTGACGTGTTCTAGATCTCATCATTGTGACATTCAGCAAGCATAAATTGTGATGGTCATTCTAATTAAACTAAAACAAGAAAAGTTTTATTATTTTCAATTTCAAACAGTGAGAAAAAAACGTGTATTGGTCTTTTTACTCAACATCTGGTTTCAACTGCATATTTTCAATATGCAGAGAGAAGACTTGAAATACAAAATCAGAAAAAATATCACATCGAAGCAATCCTTTGTCATTGCTAAATTGAAATTCCTGATAATGTGATACCGATTACAAATTAACAAATTGTGTAGCTCTAACTCAAGGATATGTTTTAGCAAAATGTCTCAAAATATCAGATGTTAAAAATTATGAAGGCTTATATTTTGTGGCCATCTCGTGGGTGAGAAACCCAGACATTATTCTCTGCAGTGGCACTGCAGATAAATCCTGGGGACCCTGATCCATACATGGTTGGTAAAACTCTTGACATGAAATGTTTACCTGCAGAAACTGAGTGAACTCTGCGTAGCTGAGATTCTTGTTTCTCTCATGGCCGAAGTGCAGTCGGATGAACTCACAGTCCCAGTTGAAGGGGATGTGGTGATGGACTGTCGTCTGGCTGAAGATGTCTCTGACATTCTCTGGAAAAGTGTTAAGAAGTGGTTAAAAAACAACTCAAGGACAAACATCCAGCATGCAGTTGTATTATCACACCATTCAATTCTCTTTATCTCATAAATACTTTAAATAAATGCGAGAGACTTCCCTAGAAGGCCTTTGGTTGTCAAAGTCGATGTAGTGCTCTTACTCTTCTGATCTGGTTAGTGGAAGTGGTCACTGGGTCGAGTTAGTGAGTAGGTGTACAGAGCAGAGGCTTAAAGCAACCTTCTCATAACTCAGCTAATTCAAAAGACAGAGCACTTTTAGGCTGCATGGGCCTTTCACAAGCCGGTCGAGTCAGCAATGTCAACTTCAGCTGTGACATGCAAACTATGACCTTACAAAAGGTCAAACAGAAGAGGCAAGAAGGAGTCTTGTGACCTTTGATCACACACTTCTTGTGCCATATCGTGCAACCCTGACTGCTAGATAAGAATGACAGGGAAGATGAAAGGAAATGAGGCAAAAGGGAAAACCAGAAGGTAGGATAGAAGAAAAGAAGTAAGGATAAAAAGGAGGATGCAAGGGTGGAAGAAAGCACACCAAAGAAAATAAGGAAGGAAGGAATGAAAGGAATAAAAGACAAGGGAGGGCAGACGAAAACATTTAGAGATGGGAAGCGAATTTTTATTTTTTATTTATTTTTTTTTATTCTTTTGAAAAACAGATATTTGGTGGTTGTGTAGAAATGCTCGATAGTCCCACCTCTACAAAGCGCTTATTTAACTCTTGGAGAACACACAAAATTAAGAGCTAAAAAAGTGTCCTGTTGTTCTCAGCATGTTTTACACCATGTGCGTACCAAAAGAGATGTTTCCTGTGCCAGTCTTGTCAAACAACTGAAAGGCCACTATGAAGAGGGCATCAGGGGCGCACAGAACCGATTCAAAGGCCAGAAACTCCTGGAAAGAGATCAGTCTGTTTGGATGAGAAAGAATAGATGTAACCTCAATGAAAAGAGCAGATTTTTTTCAGTAAAATTACAAATTTTACAGCCGTGTCAGCTTGAATAATCAACTAAATGAACCCAAATAAGATCAAACAAACTATAATATTGGCATTAATGGCATGAAACCATTAGATAAACTTAGCTTTAGGTAGTTTTAACACCAGTTAAAAAAAAATCTCCAGGGTGATTAGTTCCAATTAGTGCATTTTATCAGCATCATTTCTTCCAATTTGATGTATTCAAGTTATATTTAAACCTTGAGGGATTAAAACAATAATAAAAGACAAATATTTAGAGAGCTGATCAGCGACTGTCTTTTAACAAGTGCAATATCTTCTGCTGTTGCATTGCTTCTGTAAATATGCAAAAACGTTATTAAAATCTAAAACAAAGGAAGACATAGATCAACTGAAAAGCAAATGATTTACTTTGAAACTCAAAGTCACTATCATTTAAATCTGAGATATAAAACCTAAGGGCAAGAGATAATACAACAGCTGTTTAAATGAGACTGAGAAAACACTGAAGATAAAATATACAGAGAATATGCATTTATAATAATCAGCTTCTTATACAGCGCTGAAGCAAGAGGCAGCTTCTGTTCAAACTATTGGCAAGGCTCTGAATGCAGAATTAAAAAACAAAAATGAGCTTTGCCTAAGCTAAAGAAAAAATTTATTGAAAAGAAAAACATGGACCAGATCAAGACAGCTGAGATAAAAAAAAAAACCCTTCTAAATAAAGCATAGTCAGACATGACACAATGGATGCTACAAAGAAATAGGAGATGGGAACTTGGGCTGTGGGATGGATGAAATGACAACTGAAAGCAGAGCAATAGAAAGACAATGGAACAATCAAGTAATGGAGAACAGGCAATGCAGGAAACAGGCAGACAGAACAAACACTGACAAGTGGGTAAAATTTTCTTTTTGAATCAAAACAGGAATTTAACTAGCGATTGAAACCAGGAAACACTGATCTGTGCTTCGCAGCTTTAGTTTGAATTTTCTCAGGTCTCTGTAGATAGCAAGTTTGATAAAGAAAACAATAGTTTTGGAGCACAAAATGAAAACTGAAACATTTCTCAAACTAGTGTGTGGATGAAAAGTGTAGAAAACAAAACGGTTGACGTCAATAATAAGGAGCGTCTTTTGAGGCATTTCAGTCCAAGACAAGATTTCTACTCACCCATCCTTGGTGGTGTCGGCCACTCCGGCTATCAGCTCCACAGTTTTGGGGTTGTGTTGAGGCTGTGTGTGCAGACCCAAGTAATTCTGCACAAAGTCTCTGGGGGTCATGTAATGCTCCGCATCCTCCACCACGCTGGCATACTGCAGAGGACACATGTACAGAGCTGTAAACAGTGGTAAGCGTGGATTGACGTGTCATTTTAGACAGAGAAATTGTAAGGTATAAACTCCATTGTGCGCACATAAAGATGAGGAGCTCTTCCCTCTCTATAGGGAAGTCTTTTCTGTGTCACAATATGGTTTTGTGTTTTACAAGAACAAAGGAATCTCAGTTCGCTCTGGCTACAGCGCATTTAAAATCTATACAATGCTATGCTTTAGGCTATAATGACATGTAGAACTGAACTGTTCATATTCTTTCACATCATCTTTCTCTCTTAAAGCTACTTGCCAGGCTGCTCTGTGAAAAACAGCAAAACCCATCTTTCATTTATAAAACATGTCATGGCCAGTTTGGTGTTGTATTCAATCTGTTTGTTCACAATGAAAAGCAACCCTCCCAAAAACAAGCTTAAAATCCCACATGCCTCTGGTGACATCACAAAAGGGAAAAAAAGCAACTAACCAGATTTAAATTGTCTTTGTCTTGTTTTTCAGATTGATTTGCATGTTTTCAGCCACATATATTTTTTAAAGGAATAATCTGTAGTCCACACAGTGGTACCATAATCTTTAAGATCTATTCTACTCTTACACCTTTTATGATGTCATCAACCCAAAATGCACTTGAAGCATTGAACCTGGCATTTTTAGTACAATTTTTAAAACTTTATAGTATGTGAAATCCTGCTCTTCATAACCAAAGGCTATCTGACAGATGTGGGTTTATTTTGTTACATGTTATTGAAAACAAATTATTAGCCTTTAAATCATTTATATACCAACATTTTTTAAGCAAAACGATACAATTTAAAAAACATAAGATTTTATCTAAACATATTATCATTATAGCAAAATAATTAAATATTAAAAACATAATTTAGGTCCTTCTAAAGCATTTATACTAACTGATATATAATCTCTGCTTTTCCATAATGTGCTTTAGATGGATGCAACACAAATACAAGAATCAACCTTTAAGCTTGGGGAATATGCTACTCCACATGACTGAAGTAAAACCTGATCTTAGTGTCAGGGCTTCAAGATGTACAGTCATTTATAGAGACTGGGTAGGGTTTCATGTTTGGCACCAAGATAGCTCGGGAAGCAGAAGGGGAGCATGAACCGGCAGCAGAAAGGCCATGCTCATGGGCCCGAGCCAAACTCAAAGAGAGAAAGCAAGGGCGTGGGAGGAGACCCCTCCAACTCCAAGTGTTTTCCCAGCTACAATTCAATGCGCTCTGCTGAATTAATGTTTCAGATGGAAAATATTAATTTCAAGCAATCTATTGCCATGTTTTCCGTCACAATTGTGTATCTATTCACTCTCACAGTAGGCCTCAAGTAGTTCTTAATCAAATTATACAGGCAGTCAGAGTGAATAATTAACCCTTCCACCTGAATATGCATTGAAATTAAACAGCGCTGTTACAAATGAGTGAAGGGATGTTGAGGGCTATCAGGAGACCGGCATTTCAAACTGAGTCACTTCTTTCAGGAACAAGTTTACACTCCAAACAAGACACTCTCAGAGGGTAAGCAAAGCTAAAGACGTAATGAAGAACAGTGGAAGTTCTTGGCTTAATTCAACCCTGGGAAAGCCCCTTTGCTCTGCACACAACAATCAGATGTCAAAGAATGGCTTTGAAATGACTTGTTTTGTAAATCCTAAACCATGTTTGAAATAATCTTTGTATCTCTTGAATAACTGAGTTAAAGTTTGACCAGTCAAACGTATTGCTTGACTGACGTATTGCGTATTGTTTACTACTAACAATACGTATATCTACAGTAAACAAATCTACAGGTTTGTGACAAGAGCCGAAGAAATACTTGCTTAACAAGCTCCTCCTTCTGTACTACAACAAATCTAAGGTGGTACTAATGTCATAAAAATAAGACAGTGAAGTGGGTTTTTCTGTGTTCGCAAATAGGATAATATAAATATTAATTATTTTAGAGAATATCTGTGCAGTTCAGATGAGTAAATCAGATAACAACTTCAGCCAGCAACCATTTAAAGTTTTTACACTGTGAATAAGATCCTTGTTCACAGTGTAAAAACATGGTGAAATGCAAATAAGTGGTAGAGAACTTTGTTGGGGCGCCAGATGGGCTATTTTACCCTGGGCAAAATTCAGATCATCCATTTCAAAAACTTCTACTAGAGAGGAATGTGAGTTTTAGTCGAGGCTTTGAAAAGAGAATGAAACAAAATTCAGTACGAAGCTTAAATTTCAAAATGTACAAAGTAATTCAAGAGTATAGCTGATCCGACGCTAACCAAAACCTTTTATATGACCTTTGATGGAGTTATGCCAGGCACTGCAAAAGCAGAACTGACAGATAAAGTAACAAACCATGCATACAAAGAGTTTTTTCTATTCATCTGTGCTTTTGATAGAGGTTGAGACACAAAAATTGTAACCTACCTTCAGAAAAATAGTCTTCAACTCATTAGGGTCAGCTCTTCTTGTGGCTTGCACCTGTAACACACAAGTTTGAAGTCTCCATGACAAAAAACAGAAAAAAGTTCTCAGAAGAACACAATGTTGTCTGAAAATTAAGATTCACACAGAAATCTCTGTCATCAACAAAACTGGACTTCAGTTTGTCACTTTTCAGCGTTGATTTTTTTTTTTAACGCAGGCGGCTCAGCAGGATCGATCACAGGACTCGAGCAAAAATAACTAGTTCCAGCGTCTTTTTAACAGCTTCGAAACAAATCTCTCAGATGCACAAAAGCAACAGAACAAAGAAATTACAGTTGTCTCTTTGAGGCCAGGGAGATGCGCCTATATGTCAGGTTGCGGAGAAATAATACAATAAAAGAGAGGAGGGGACTCCGCTGCGGTGAAGCTCTAACCCCAACAGGTCCGCGCAGACTAGATGTCCTCCGCACCCCAAAGCGCAAAGCCCGCGGCCGCTTTTACATCATTTTTAAACACAGTTCTGATAAAGAAATATTGACAGAGTCACCTTGACCGCCATGCTGGATGTGACGTCAGCTGCAGTGGACTGTACTAGCGCACGCGCTGGGGTTCGATATGACAGCACGCGGGCATGTCAGCAGCAATGTGGATGTCTGGGACCCTGAGCTAAAATTATCCAAGTATTGTCCCCTCTCTCTGCGGCTAGACCGGTGTAGTGATGGGAGAAATTACTGCAGCTGAGGTGCTGCAGCATGTTCCTGTCTGCTCTGCTGGGAAGACACACCTGCTGCCTGTAACCCATAAACACAGGCTACAAGAAATAAACTATACAGTCACATGGCTGAATTTGGTAAAGGTGACTGAAGTCCTGTGGAATAAAACCGGTCAAGGGCAAGCATATTCTTCCCTGTTACACTGTAAAATAAATACTTTTGAAGATGGTAAATGAAAGTAAAGATAACAGAGAAAGAGAAGAAATATTATTAACTGTTCTGAGACTTCTGTATTCATGCACATTTGTGGAAAGTTTTGTGGATGGAAAAATTGTAGAAAAATTTGCTCCAACTTTAAGGGGACTGTGCAGCAAAATAGATTGAAGAATTTGGTTGTGTCATGATCCTTAGGCCTTCGCTTTGTATTCTTATGATTTTGTTCTGCATTGTCTTTGATGTATTGCTTAGATTTTGTAGTCTCAGTTCGTTCCCGTTTTATTTTTGCTCCTGTCTTCCCTTGTGCACTGTGTTTAGTTAGTTGCTTTTTTCTTGTCAGCCCCGTGTCTGACTTTCATTGTCAATTTTTTGTTATATTTTTGTTCTTGTATTGTCTAATAATTTGGTCATTCTTGCACCCAAGTTGATATTGTGGACTTCTTACAATGTGGACTAGGGAGAGAAAACCAAGGAGCACAAAGAATGAACCTCACTTTCCTATTCATCCTGTCTGCCTGACATTGTCTTATATTTTTTCTACAATATTTTATGATTCGAGGACATTTGCTTGTCTTGATCTACTGTGTTTAGTAAAGCCCAAAGTCAACACCACCATCTGCCAGGAAGCAGAGCATGCTGTTAACAAGCTTTTTGCTTTTAGCAGGAGTTGGTACCTCATCACAGTGCCAAAAGTACCAATACATTCTTTAATGACCATGGTTACACTGTACCCAGAGAACTAACTGATTAAACCCCATAGAGAATAAATGAAATACTATGAGGAGGATGAGAGACATCAGACAGAGCAATGTACGAAAGCTAAAGACAGCTATAAAAGAAGACGGTGTTTTTCTTTAACAACTCAGTGTAGTTAAACTGTGCAGATCTTGTAGATCATTTTCAGAATTTAGATACATAGAGGGAGCTAACTGGTGCATTTTAGAGTCTTGGAGAAAAACACAAGCTGAATTAAGTACTAATATGTGATGCCCACAATAAGAAATATGTTGAATCAGATCGACTGCAGTAAAAAACTTTATGTATTACCTACTAACTCAAATCAATATTCTTACATAAATTATACTGTTAGTGAGATTTTAAAAAATGGTTTAAAGAGATGTCATCGGGACATTTTTAGCCATTAATTGGGAGAATTGGGTCTTATAAAAATACTAATTCAATGAAAGCAGTTTGTTGCTATTCCCAACTAACTCCCAAACCCTCTACCATTAACTTTCATCCATTCATCCATCCATTTTCTTAAACCCATGTCCCATTGAGGTTAGGAGGGGTGTTGGTTACCATTAGCTTTTATTCTAATTATGGATTATTATTGTTATAAGCCATAATTCAATTAATTAAACTGGCATTTAAACGGTTAAAATGTTGAAAATAATTAAAGTTTTGTTAGTTTTTTGCAGAACTAAATAAAAGAAAATGATGAATGTTTTCTATTTTTGTTATTAAAAATTATGTTGTGAACATTTCCACAATATTACTTTAGTAGTTCACTAGTAACAGTTTTAGGGCATCTTTTTGTTTAAAGAAAAAGACTAGATTACTTTAAATTGTATTTGCCTAAATATTTTAGGCTAAACAGGCTAAATTAGAATTACAGCCTTGAAAACTGTAACTGCTGAATAAGATATTGTCAACACAGCTAACTATGGGTCAACTATCATTGTGCTGAGTTATATAATTCTTCCCATTGTCTCAACCTAGAGCTCTTTCTTTTGAGTCATGCTTCTCATCAGTTATCCAGGTGCATCTTGTTTTGAGTGATTCCATAATTGTTTCCTCTTCTTGATCACAGAAGATGCCATTAATTAGAAGAAAACAATTTCATTTAAATTTTGAGGGTCTGTTTTGCAAAGCGTGATTCTTCAGCTGTGTAAGGAAATTGTTCAGATGTTTTTTTCCCCCTCACAAAATAATACACTAAACTTGAATGTTTCAACATGATGACTATTTTATATTTACTATGTGTGTAAAGTAAAAAATAAAATCATATGGCATTCAAAGAAAAAGGCTAATGAGTGGCTCACTCATTAGTCATCTATCTATTCATTCATATAATTCATTCCATCCAGTCTCCTCATGAGGTGTTTCCAAATCACAAATGCATTGGGGTTGAAATGTTTGCATACCTTCATTGTGAGGATAAAGATCCAATTTATTTTTAGTTTTTAGTGATTTCTTTATTTGAAAATTTTTTTCACATCAAAGAAATAATAATAATAATAATAATAATAATAATAATAATAATAATAATAATAATAATAATAATAATAATAATAATAATAATAATAATAATGATAATAAAACGTATCTGCATGATTAGAGCAAGTTTGAATTAATAGTTCACTTCCAGAATTAATCTTCAAACACATTTAAACTATAAATGTGTATGTATGTATGTATGTATGTATGTATGTATGTATGTATGTATGTATGTATGTATGTATGTATGTATGTATGTATGTATGTATGTATGTATGTATGTTTGATGTCAATGAAAATAACAATAACATGCCACATAGCAATACAATGCATTTAATGAAATAAAACTTTAAATGAATAAAAGCATGTATATTTATTTTATATGTAAAACAGCAAATAATACTAAAATTATAGCTCAAAATATTTAAATAAAAAATAGGGATATTATTATTATTATTATTATTATTATTATTATTATTATTATTATTATTATTATTATTATTATTATTAATTTATTTTAAAAAATAAAATAAAACCACCGAGCGTCTTGGGGAGAGTCTCAGTCCGTTCTTTTTGTGTAATATATATATATATTTAAATGAAAGTCGAGTTAATTCCAAAGCTAATTTAACTCTCATCTGGCTGTAAACCAATATAATATTTCTGTACAATATCTCAGTTTTTGACGGTCTGAAATAAAAAGTAAAATAGCTGACTACGTACATCCTGTTTCCACGGAAACACGTTCACCCGGAAGTACTCCATTTTCCGCGGGTCTTTTGGGACAATAACACAGTGTGCAGAAATGGCGGGTAAGGGGCTACATGTTTACGTTTTATAGTCATTTGGCATTAATCTACGTATATTTCGCTCCTCGATAGATGTCAGGACTCCTCTTCGCCTGCTTGAAGCGCATACCTGACCTGTAATGTCTTCAAAACACCGCAAAATACGAGCTAACGTTACATAGCAAATGAAGCAGAGGGGCGCCTGTAAGCTAACGTTGCTTTCAGACTGTCATGGCATCACATTTTTCGGTTTTAGAAACACTTATATTCAAATCTATGCTGGGTGTAGCTCTATTAATAAATACGGAGTTCTCGCTGTGTTGGAATGATGCTATTTAGTCGGCTCACAGCTCTCCTGCTGTATCTTCTCTAACGAAAAATAGTGGTTCGTAATCTGATTTATGGATATTATGGATCTGTGGAGTTTCAACCCAGTTTATCTGTGGTAACATGTCTTTGTAGATATTCTATAAGCACAGAAACTTAGCATTTTACAGATGTAAAGACGTTAAGCAGACGATATAAATAAATATGATTTAAGGTAGTATTTATTTCAGAAAGCTACACAATAGTAATATTAACATAGAGTAATAGTTTTCATTCTCTTTATTATTATTTTTTTCACACTTTAAGGTTTCAAGTCACTAACAAAATTATAACATCAGAAAATAATCAAATTGATTGAAAGAAGGGTTTTCCAAGGAGTTTTCACATTGTAATTCTAGAAAAAAAAAAAATACCAACCTATTCCTCAGGGAAAATTTATATCATGCATAAACTTGACTACAGATGATTGAATACGTACCTGTAGAATCAATACATCCTTTAAATAGAACTTGTTCAACAACATGAAGTAGGAAAAAGTATCTGTCAAAGGATCATGCTTCAATCAAAAAAGATTCAAGACAAATGTAGAAAGTTTTGGAAGATTTGCTGAGCGTGATGTCCAGTGTAAAAATAACGCCAGACTGACAGTCAGACATAGTGGTGAATGGTGATCATGTTTTATTGATACTTGTCAGACCCTTGACAGCTTGGGCTAATTGATGAAACCATAATTTCAGCTTTTTACTAAAGAATCTCAGGGAGAAGGTTAATCTCAAGCTCAAACACACTTTGGTTCTACTGCAGGACAGTCCCCCACATAGGCCTAAGCACAGACGTAAGGGCACTTCTCAATGTTTAAAAAATTAAATAAAGTCTTTAGATTGGTCTAGTTAAAGTTCAGACTTAAATCTGATTGAGATCCTGTGTGGTAATCTTAGACAGACCGTTTTTGCTAGAATTCTTCCAGTGTGGTTAAATTAAAACAATTCGGCTAACAAGATTGAAGCAGTATTCCTCCATGGCAATGCACAAAGTTTCTGCATGTGACGTTCATGTCTGAGTCCAGTGTTAAGAGTGGCACAACTTGTTTTTAAGTTCGTGGTGTGATCATTTATTCACTTAGGGCCAGAGTGGTTTGGATATTTTTTCCCCCTTTGTTAATTGCATCATTTGAAAATGTGATATTTTTATTTTCTCAGGTTTCTAAAAATCTGTTTGATCTGAAACATTCAAATTTAGCCAAAAAGTTGCTTTTCATTTGTTTGTTTTATTTGGCTCCATGTGCACATTCAGAAAATAATGATAGTTATTCCTGGATCTTTCATAACATGCCTATAAATCTTGCTGTATTTGTTCATGTGACCTCCAGACATCAATGTTATTCGAAGGACAACTACAAATTTTGACATATGGAGCTCAGGAACCAGTTAATGTGGGCTGGAATTCAGTAAAAAATCACAGTCACATGTGCATAAGAAGAAAATGGGTGCATTTCTATCAAAATAAAAAGCGGAGAGCATTTCCTTGGCAACAGTTGTGTTTTATGGACACCCACAGATGTAAATGCGATGGAGAAGAAACTGGCTGAATACAAGTGTGACACAAATGAAGCGACCTGCCTAAAGTTAGGTAGGTGTTTTTATTTTTGATGACATATGCTCATTTATTTGTTATTAAATATTTTTATTTGACTCTCTGAAGCTCTCAGACTAATCAGTGATCTGTTGCTGTTAGTGCGATTTCCTGAAGACGTTGAGGATGATGGCACCACATTCCACCCAGAGTACAGTCACCAACTATTTGGAGATGAGTGAGTTTTTTCCCCCAGTATTGTATACTTGAAGGTGAATTAGCAAGCCAAACCTGACAAAGGGATGTATTTACTTCTGCTGCTCTGTCTGCAGTCTCTGTCTGCATTTCCCTAAAGCTGAGTATGAGTGAAAATGATGTTTATGCAACCATGATAAACCCATTCTGTGTCTTTATCAGCACCAATAAACAAATATTTTATTATTTGCTTAAGGATTTTACAGGAATATCAAACTTATCACATTCCTGTGTGTCGTTTGATAATTTTTCTATTTTTCATTGAGCACTAAAAAGAGCTATTTGGCTTTGGGACATTTGACTCTGCGTCAATTGGGAACAATCCATACCAGTTGTTATACCAGCCCTCCCCACTCAGCTCCTCCAGACTAGTGGCAGCGGCAATTAGCCAACAGTTGGCTTAACTGCGCATCTGATGAGCTTATTATATAAACTAATTCTTAGTCGAATGCTCCAAAGAAAGTTGTTAGAGGCGTAATGGAGAAGCGTTGGACGATGAGTGTCGGAAAGAGACAGAGACATGATTTCAAGGCATTAAATTGCAAAGTCAAAATTTTTAAATTTATATTTAATATATAAAACATTTTTATAACAACTCAAGGTAACATGGTTACTTGATTGTACTATAAACGATACAACATGTCTGGAAAATACACAATGCTCCCCTTTTACAAGACTGGAAAAAAAAAGTCCTGCAACTGTTCCTACATGGCTTTGTTTTTTTGTTTTTTTACTTATGCTCTTTCAGATGTGCATCATATTTATAAGTGCTTGTAGTCCTCATAAACTGTCTTGACTTGGCTCGTGGAAGTGCTTAACAACCCAAGGTCTTGGAGAAAGCTGGAAAGCCGCACACATCCCAGGCCTGGGGACAGCATGTAAACTCCTCACAGGGAGGATCCAGTCAGCCGGCATGTTGGATTTGTGAAACATCTTGCTGGGAGGCGATAGTAACACAGAAATTCCCTCATTAGGACGGTTCTCGCTGCTTTATGACCATACATAACATCCTGTCTTGTATATGATTTTGTTTATATCCTGCATGGTTGCAGATACTCATAATATGGCTTGAACAAACTTTCTCACAAGCTTCTTTTAATATTTTGTTTGACATCTGCTAGTGATAAAAATGGTACATTGTGATCCTTTTTTAATGTGTTTTTCCACCTACATTTGCACTTTTATTTCAGGCAATTAGAAGCTGGTTTAATAATTAGAGATGATGACATGCACATTTATGTTTTTTATTAGGATTAAGTAAATTATTTGTAATTGAAACAAAGAGCTTTAGGATAGTTTAAGCCTTTCATTTAGATTAAATTGTGTATTTAAAGAGATTTTAAAGCAGTTTCACGTCTCATTGCACGATATCAAAACAAGTTTTCCATTAAGTGACGACGAATCTAACCAAATGTTCATAGCTTTTCAGTAAGCTCATCATTGTTTTCAGATTTTTTTTTTATAGTTTTTTTTTTGTGTGTCTTTTTTACATCTGGGGCTGTAAAGATCACACATTCTGTGAGAACATGTGATTTTCTTTTTTTCATGTTAGATAAACAAAGAGGAGCCAGGTGTAGACACATCAGCACAGATAAACTTGCAGTGTCTGTGGGATCTTACAAAACATCGCAGAGTTGCAGGATTCCAATAATTTGCTCCACTGAAGAGATGTTGAACTTGAGCAGCTCTGCGTTGTCGGCGGTGACACCTGTCTCTGGGCACGGACATACAGTAGCGTGCCGCTCTGCTCTCAATTGCGCTTCCAAATTAGTCAAAACTAGGATCGGTTATTTTTGCGCTCGCTGCAATCAGCTCAAAAGGAACTCTGTAATTGGGGCATTAATTATTTCAGCAAGCGTTAATTGCTGGTAAACCTTAATCACACAGTTGCATAATGATGAATCTGTTTTGCCAAAATGTATTTGTTTCTTTCATTATCATATCACAATGCAGCACAGTGAAACTAGTGACCCAACAAGCATTCACTACATCCAGCCAGGTGTATAGTTAATGATGGCAGATGCAAAAAGAGTAATCAGATGCTTTAATGAGACTATGCATGAAGCAGGGAGTTTTATAATACTGTGTTTGTGAGTCTCTTGTATAGATGCAAACTCACTTGGACTTGTAATCTAACTGGAGTTGCTCTCTCCACAGTGAGGTCGCTTTTGGGTACAAAGGTCTTCAGATTCAGCTCTTCTACACCGCCGGAAACCTGAGCACACTCTTCAAAGTGAAATACTCATCAAAAGTTACAGACACATTTGATTGTGTCGAGGTAGGAAAATTGTTTTATTGAAATTTGACTCCTTTATATGTGGAGTTCTTCAGAATTTTATTCTAGGCCTTGTCTTATTTTTGGCTACATATAGCTATACTTTGGACGGCAGTTTCTGCTATTTATTTTGTAACATATCCAAAATCTTTTGTAATACTTTTGTTATAATTTACCAAATTAAATTGTACAAACTCTGACTCTAGAAAAATGGTGGTAGAGGTTTCTTTAGAGGGTGTTTCCACACTTAGTTAATTTCCTTTGTAACTTTTTCAGATTTTTCTTTTTTTCACTCAGAGAAAACTCCAAACCATTGAAAATTCAATCATTTCAACAACATTCAGTCAGTTTATTGATCAGACGGGAGTACCAAGTGTAAATCCAAGAAGTAGGTTCTGTGTTCTGATAGAAGAAAACACAGAGAATATCTTCATATATGCGTTGTGTGTGTTTCTAGTTACTATTTCAAGCGAAATCATCCGAGAAGTATACTGAATGATTGATAGATACATTAGGTTGTATGAAAAAACTCACTAATATGCTTATATTAGTTATATTATATTGTTTACTGGCACCCCCCAATGCAATGGAAACCAAGCTATGGGAAGGTGTTTGGCTCAAGCTTGCAGCATACTTCTGGTATCTGTGTCGAATCAAGGTTGTTTTACGTCATGTGCAAACCAGAAAAGCAAGGTGGTGGAAGCATCGTGCTGTCAGGATAGAGGGAAAGATGAGTGCAGTAAAGTATAGATACGTCCTGGATGAAAACCTGCTGCAGAGCGCTCTTGACCTCAGACTGAGGCAACAGTTCATGTTTCAATGGGATAGTGACCCCAAAAACACAACCAAGATATCTAAGGAGTGGCTTCAGGACAACTCCGTTGTTGACTTTGAGTGACTTAACCAGAGGCCAGACTTGAACATCCATGGAGAGATGTGAAAATGGATGTCAACCAACATTTCCCATCCAACCTGATGGAGCTGAAGAGATTCTGCAATTAGAAACTGGTGAATCTGCCCAAAGACAGCAGCTGTACCAGGCTAATGGCAGCATGTTTAAAGAGACTGGAGGCTGTAATGACTGCCACAGGTCTGTTAAGAATATTTTTGTACATCTAATCTAAAAATGTATAAAAACTTTTTGTGTAATGGGAATTTGCGTGTGAAGTTTTGAGAAATCGATTTAATCCATTTTGGAATAAAACAGCAGTGTAGCAAAAATGTGGAAAAAGTGAAGGTCTGTGAATAGTTTCTGGATGGAATATATATAATTAATCTCCAGCGTTGAGCTTTTGGTCAAGAACTTATTCCTGAAGATGCTTGAATAGAATTGATTTATGTTTTTCTGATAGTTGAATTGTTTTTTTTATGTTCAACTTAATTGAAAGAATCAGAGCCAGCTTTAATACAGAATTTGACTCTAAAGTGAAATATTGCACACTGCTCTGTTTTTACTTGATGACATTAATGCTGGTAAGGAGGAAATACCAGCATTAATCAGTCAACTAAAGCCTGTGGAATCTCACTGCTCCTTACATCTTGTGCTATTTTGAAAGAAATGGCAAAGTTGTAAATGAAACAGAAGACGATCTTTACTTTTTGTCTTTATGGTCTCATGTAGGGCTGCATTATTATAGAAACATTTTGTGCTTAACCCAGCCTTTCCTTACTTCTGTCTCTCTTTTCCATCATCCTGGTGTCCCTATCTCCTTCCCAGAGCGTTTGCATCTCTGTCACCAAGCTATAGCTCAGGTGTGGACAGTCAATGACCTCCCAAGGGGAAAAGTATATCACTGACAAGCACAGTTTGAATGCGTGGCGCCCAAATTGTTTGAACCTACCAAAAAATAGCACAAGTTTATATAAAGTGCAGCTCTAGCATTAACCAATTAAAGATTCGTGTCATTATTAGACGTGTTGGTGAGCACAGTTTGGAGCCATCGTGCAAACTGGAAAGCGCTCCGACTTCAGCGCTGACCTCAGCGCGTTGGTTCACCTTGTCAAGGGTTTGAGTGCAGCTGCAGGGAGCGAGGGGAGCTGCACGGTTCAGGCTGCGTCTGAAGAGTGTTTGTCTCTGAGTGTGTGTGGAGACGGTCGGGGTGCGGTGCAGCTGGCCAAAGATGAGGGGGTTGATGCAGCTGCTTGTTACATTGATTCAAAACTCTGACCAGAACTCACCTTCTAACATTTAAAAAAGAAAAACAAGACATCCTCACTGCTGGAAATCTTCCAGAAAACTAATTTAAGCCACGTCGTTGTGTCGGTCCAAACGTCTTTTAAATGCGCAACGTGTGTTTTTAATCCACATTAATGTCTTAAACTGTGACTTCTGATCAGATGAATATAATTATTCAATGCTGCACTGGCTCTCTGAATGGAATTACCAGATAAAGTTACAACAATACAACAAATGAGATACTTTGTACTGCCTTTGTGCTTATTGTTAGAAATAAAAGACATCAACAAACTGCTGCAAAGGAACATTGTTAAGTTACATTCAGGACAAAACGAGGCGCCTATTCTTGGAGGCTGTGCAATTTAGTGTCTAGTAGGTAGGAGAGTGGGCCGGACAAAGCGACTTGTTTGTCCATGGTCTTTTAAGTGTGGTCCTCGTCCCCCCAGAAATGTGGCTGAACAATCACAATAGTTAAGAGGCATTCAGCTGCAGGTGCATTACTTCCAGTTAGATATTAGCTGATGTCTGAAAGGGGGGAGAATTAGCAGAATGTTGCATTAGCCTTTTGTGGCGCATTTTGCTCAGACCTTCTTCATTTCCCGGTTTTCAATGCTGAGCAGCGAGGGTCTCTGTGCTCCAATAATGCCCATCACACATGTAAATGGTGTGAAAGGGCTGCTTAGCAAAGTGTTCTCATGTCAATCCTTGTGGAAATGGATACAATGCAAACATCACAGCTGAACTAACCACACGTTGTACTGAGTAAAAAGTCCGTGGGTAGGTGCCCTTTGTCTCTGGGACTCTTTGAAAACGCGGGGGCAAATTCGTTTGATTGGGTTCACTTGGCAGGATTAGAGGAGAGGGCTCCATTATGGATGCCCAAAGGTTTGTTAAGCTGAGATCAATTCATGGGGTTTTCTTCCTCAGCGAGAAGCAGAAATGTGTTTATTGTGGCAACTTCATCACATATTCATGGTTTAACATAAGTAGTAAATGTACGGATTTAAGTGGCCTTGTTAACATTGGGGGGGTGGGCGCCTCTGCTCAGCTGACAGTTTTAATTGCCTAATGGGTTTCTATTCAGCCGCTCTAAAAATGTACACTTGCAGATTTATTTTTGCAGCTTTAACTTAATAAAGAGAGAAAACATTTTCTCGTTTCTTCTGCATCTCATTCGACTTTTTCACATTTTTCTCATTTTACATGGTTAATCAAAAGTTATAGATATTTAATGTGATAGCACAACAAAACGTTTTCTAAATAAAAACCATGAGAAATGCGTTGTGCATTTGAGTCAATGCTTTGCAGACCCGCTGCAGGGTGTAATTACTGCTTTAGCATCATGTGTCTACCAGCTTTGCACGTTTAGTAATGTTTACGCACATTCTTTGCAGAATCACTGAACCAGATTGGACACAGAGTTTGTGTAACAGAAAAACAATTTTGGCTGATTCCAAATCGATTCAGGCCTGGGCTTTGACTGGGCCGCTGTAACACATGAAAATGCTTTGACCTAAACCAGTTGAGCAAAGAACTGCTTGTACTGCAATAAATGTTAACTACATCAACTTCATTGATTTAGACTCACCATACCAGCAATGCATTTAGTGATAATTGTGGTTTAACGCAGCAGAAAGTGTTTTAGGAGGAACCTCTGTACCAGAATTAAGTTGTTCTTACCAACAGCAGATGGAGCCGGATGCAACTTTTTAAGATAAGACTATGGTCCTAAGATGAAAAAAAGACCTGTTTTTTTTTTCCCAGTAGCTGGATGGAGTGACCTCTGTCTGGAGGTCTATGTTTGCAATGAATTAAAAGAAGAAAGACATTACCACCATTAAATAGTATTTTATTTAAATATTAGTATAATAGATTTTGCAGCATTCACCAACATATTGTGTGCTTTGCTAATAGCTCTAGAGCCGAAAATAATATGGAATACATTGTAATATTAAGCCTGTTGGTAAAAATGTTCTGTAAAACATGAGATTTGAGCTTTTTTATATAAAAAAATACTTGATTACAATATAAACTAAGATATTTAGGGGCTCCTTAAAGATACGAAAGAATAGGAAAGGATGAAAAACATTTCACAGGTTGGGGTTTCGTATGACATGAGGACCTTCCTCCACATGTTTGCTGTGCTCCTTATATGGATCATGGCAGCTTTCTTCTTGTCACTTTGCTACAACCAGTAGTTACAGACAAATTCTCCCACCTGAGCTCTTGATCTTTGCAGCTCTTCCAGAGTCATCCTGGGCCTCTTGGCTGCTTCTCTTATTAATGCTCTCTTGACCAGACGCATCAGTCTGTTTACTACTCAGGTGATGCCTGGAGGTCATTGCTTGTCCTGGATTTTATTTTGGGGTGCCAAAATAAAATCCAGTGCTTTTCTTTCATTGCCACTGTTTCTTGGTGTTGGTTTAACACGAATTGGCCGGTAACAATGACAAATTTTGCTGGATGATAAAGTTATTACAATAAACAATAATATTGCTGTTTTCAGACCATTTTCATCTAACATAAAGGTGATGACTTAATAGTGTAAGTACACCCTCTCAAAGATCAACAAACTTTAATTTCTACCAAACATTTCACTTTGGAACTTGGAGACATTTTAAATATCAAATATAAATAAACGAAACAACAAATAAAATGGAAACAGAAGTCTCTGTAAACAAAGTTGTCTTTCAAACAAGGGGTAGTTGAGACCAGAGGTGGGTAGTAACTAGTTAAATTTACTTGTACTTTTTAGTTTTACTTGTGTAATTGTATTATGAATTATTGCTACTGTTATTGGATTAAAATGTCTTGATACTCCACCCACTGAGTAACATCTCTGAATTATGACCAAGCTTGTTTTAGACCAAAATTTGACAGACACAGACATTGATTCAGAACATTTATTTCCTGTCCCTGATTGTGTTATTTTGTAATTATGTCAAAAATCTTTCTTATTTTGGTCCTTAAAATACCAACAATTTCACATAACTTTATATTTTAATCTATTTGATGGTATAATTTCTAAATATTAAACGACTGATGTTTTGATCAGTTACTCGGTACTTGAATAGATTTTTTTACCAAATACTTTTTTACTCTTGCTTGAGTAATTTCTTGGATGGCTACTTTTTTCTTTTACTAGAGTAAAAACATGTTTCAGTAGTTCTACTCTGAATTGAGTGAAATCTTTTGAGTCCTCTCCCCACTTCTGGTTGAGCTCAATGCGCCAGACTGAAGACTTTTGTCCTCCACTTTTTGGTAGAAAGAGAGAAAGACACGAGAAAAACACTCATGCAAATGAAAATTTATGAGCTTGTTTTAATTTTTCGCATGTTTAATGGAGTTATTGCTTGTTACAATAGACATAATCACAAAGAGCATAAAATGCATTTAAGTTTGAGGTTGTAGCAGAGGGAAAGGTGCTAGTTGTTTTGCTAGGTCCACTACATGTTTCTTCACCGAGTTGGGTTTGGTTGTGGTATCCAGGCCGACGACGTTGAAGCGAAGATCCGGGAGATAATTCCCACTGGTTTCACCTCCAACACCGATGACTTCATCTCTCTGCTGGAGAAGGAGGCCAACTTCAAGCCGTTCGGCACCATGCTCCACTCATACACAGTCCACAACGAGGAGGCGGAGCAACTCACCTACCAGATTCACAAGGTACAGACGCCTCGCGCTCCCCTCCTCGCCTGTTGAGCCAGTTTTGAAACTTTTTGGGGGTTTTTTCTCATGTTTTGCTCCAGGCTGACATCAGCTGCCCCGGATTCCAGGAGTACCACGAGCGCCTGCAGACTTTCCTCATGTGGTTCATCGAGACCGCCAGTTTCCTCGATATAGACGACGATCGTTGGGACTTCTTTCTTGTGTGAGTGCCCTCCTTAATTGACACCAATCCCCCCCGTTCCCGTGCCTGCCCACCCCCAATGCTTTACGCTGAAGCTTATATTGTGTCATTGAAAAACAAAGCCCCCCTTTGAGGCGCTTGTGACCAATTACCAGGCCAGTTTGATTATATTTCCCCCTGTTGGAGAATTGTTGATCAGCCAAGAGCTTCCTTTGTACCCAAAGCCCTTTTCAGATTTTTCGGGGGCAAAGAGCTGAATTGAATACTGTTGTCTTTTGAAACACTGAACAATGTCTTAACAGTAAAAAGAGCCTCTGCCAGTGTTTTCTTTACCCTGGCACCTATTAGAAGCGACAATGGGCAAAAAGGACTGAAGTGATCTGGAGGAGCTCAAACCCTCCTCCAACCCCTTCTCTTCCTCTAAGTTGCAGTACTCCAATTAAGTGCATAATGTATTCAGGTTGCAGCAGGTGTACCAATCGGGGCTTGAACGCGCCGATGTGAGGTGGGGGGGGGGAGAGTGTGGATGTGGGAACAGAGAGGCTAAAACGGACACTGCTCCGGGAGTGTGCCTGTAATTGACCTGTTTGCCTTTGTGTTTTATCTGCAGATTTGAAAAGTACAATAAAGACGGGGAGACTCTCTACGCCACTGTTGGCTACATGACAGTTTATAATTACTACGTATACCCAGACAAAACCCGACCACGTGTAAGGTAATTGCTGGGGCAGCGCGTGCCTTCCCATTCTATTGTATTAAAAAAAGGAGTGGAAAATTATACATTTCTTTATCCTCTTCCCAAAGAGCCCAAATTACTGGCTTCTATAGCCAACCATTCATCCAGATTTTGTTTCAGGACCAAACCAGAGGGATTTGTATCTGAAAACAACTGTATAGATGAGCTTTTTATGTGATTTGATTTGTTGCATTGACGAATCAGTATAAAAGTCTATTATTTGCTGCTTTCAATCAAGGAATTTCTCTTTCTCAAAAAAACAACAACTTACATCACTCACATTTTTCTATTTTTTCCCCCTCATTTCCCTTTAACTGAACAGCCAAATGCTGATCCTGCCTCCTTTCCAAGGAGAGGGCCACGGCGCTCAGCTCCTGGAGGCCGTGCACAGGTTTTACTGCAGCCTGCCAAAAGTGCAGGACATCACAGGTGAGCATCACCTGTCTTTGAAGACTGGATGGACTCATTTATATTTAAACATCTCTAAAAATTTAAAAATCTCTACATAGTTTACATGCAAAATACATTAAAAAGAATTTGGGAAGTGCAAAAAAAAATAACATATTAAAATGTTTCCAAGCCATATCTACTAAGTGAAAGCATTTTCAGATAAAAATGACCGGCTTGTGTTGTAGAGAGCCTCTTCATTTGCACCCAGAAGCTTTTGCTGCTGTGAACAATGCCCCCCCAAAAAAACCATCTGAAGTTACTGCTGATGTTTCAGACCTTGCGTGTCCAAGTCCAGAATTCGAGATCTACTATCCTGCAACTTGTAGAAGATGAATCCCTTCCTGGATCAAATGAATGACTTGTTGCTGGGCTAAAAGATGCTGATGAGTCATTTGATTCAGGCTTGTTGGTGAAGGAAGGGATGTAAAACTTGCAGAATGGTAGACGTTGAGGACTGGACTTGAGCACCTCTGTTTTAGGCTGTTTTCACTCTGTTGAAGACTTGGTGGGAAAACACTTAAAACAAACTGTGGTGCATTGAGACTTTGGGGGCTCAAAGGTACAGCTTTGTCCAATCTTTCTTGTTATATTTTCTTTTTTTTTTCCTCCTTCATTTTTTTTAATGATTATTCTGTAGATTCCGGCAAGTTTTGGTGATTTTCTCAGTATTACCATGTGCAACACTGCAATCTCAAAGGACTGCACACAAGAGTCGTTGATGGCGGTTCTCTGGGAAGGAAAGATCTCCGGTAGCAGATCTTTCTTCAGATCTGGGGCAAAAAGTTGCTATTTTTCTGTTTTGTGTTTCTGGATCATATATCAGATTTATAGTTCAGCTTGAAAATGCTAAAAAAAAAAAAAAAAAAAAAAAAATGGAAAAGGTGAATTATTGAAAAGTAGATCAATTCAAACCCAAAGTAAAATTTACAGTAACAAGGAAATAACTTGATTATTGGGTGTTAAAGATGGATTCATGCTCTGGAAATAACATGAATTTTTCTAAACCTGAATATCTTCAGTAGATTTTACACCAGGAGAACATACAGGACCTTCCAGAGTAATGTTATCCTCCTGATGAAGCCCTCTGTCAGGTAGCCTTCATGAAATGCATCATCAGTGATCATCGCTCTGATGAAGACACTCAGTCAAGAAGGATGCCTGCTTCAACATCTGACGATAGCTAGCTGCAGTTTGCACAACCCAAATCTCTGTTGTTCCATTAAATTCAGATTTAATGGAACTGCATTTAATTCAACTACCATGATATATTTAAGTTTATTTTATCCCTTTTATCTTAACTAGAAGAGCAAATAGATGCAGAGGAGGATGAGGGTAACACCTAATAACTTTCTTGTCAATCTTAGAGTTATTGGATTTCTTTGAGTTATTCCAATTTTTCCAGTTATCCCAGCTCTTTACTACACCGTCAAAGTTTCTGCCCACATAGGAGGTAAATGAATGGGGGAAAAAAAGACCAGTCATATCAACGAATTGTAATGGTCTGATTCTGTGTCTTTGCAGCTGAAGATCCCTCAGAGAATTACGTGAAGCTGAGGGATTACGTTCTGACGAAGCTCTGCCAAAACCTGCCGTCCTTCGATGCGGACAAGCTGCACCTCGGCTTCTCCACCGACATGATCAGAGAGGCCCAAGACAAGTTGAAAATCAACAAGGTGCTGCAGAGAATTAACAAAAAATATTCATCAAAAAATTAATTGATCATTTTTATTTCCAAAAGAATCGCACCAAAACCATGAAATCTGCGTAATTTTACTAAATGTAATCAGACCACAGCAGTCTAATACCGATTCATGCCAGTTGAGTCATAATGGGCTGGATTAAAATATAATATAACAAAAGACATCATGCCAACCGTTCTGTTTTTTTTGGGGGGGTTTTGTACCCTGCAGAAACATGCGAGGCGAGTTTACGAAATCCTGCGTCTAAGAGCAACAGACATGAGCGACGAAGAGAAAGCCAGAGCGTACCGGTTAGAGGTGAAGAAGAGGCTCTTCGGACCCTACAGGGTGAGGTTATAATTACGTCGCCTGGAGTCGGCTTTCAGAGCGCCACTCCGAGCGATTTCCATATGTATTCAAATAAATGTGAATGTCAGATTGTCTCTGCTGTCAAACATGGATCCAGTGTGTAGTCCTCCACCTCTTTTTAGCATAACATTACAGCTGATTGATTGGGAGAAGACGAATGGTACATTCACAGCGCTCGCTTGATCGGCTCACAGTCTTGTATTGTCACTATTTATTATGTTACCTTTTTAAAACAGCAGAAAAATTGATCTTCAGGCCTGTGAAAATTGATAGATTACCAGTGGCGCATTGTTAGAGCCACAATGGGGCGCACCAGGCGTCTGTGGTTTTGCTGCGGCTCAGGCTTTTTTCTATTCAGGCATGTCATTAGCCGGGATTTGCATTTCTTTGGGAGAAATCATTTCATGATCGTGCATTTGAAGCACTTTGTCGGGGCGGAGGGAGAGAAAAAAATAGAAGAAAAAAAAAAACCCTGCAACTATTCAGAATTTGGCTCTTTTGAAAGCAAGTGCACTTTTATCTCATGTTTTTGTTGTTGTTTTTTGTGCTCTGGGTGAGTTCCACAGAAAATACAGAAACTCCTCTGAGTCCGTGTTTCAGACTCGACATGGGAAACACTGAGTAGATGTGTGCACCAGAATAACTCCTCACATCCTGTTTGCCTGTGACATTTTCTGTTTGAGCTGCTCAGTGAAACTTTGCATACCATCCATTAGAGAATTTGCTGTCAGCGGGGAAACCGCACGTCTCGGGCAAAAGGCAGAGACTGACACCGAAAAGACCTATGTGGCGAAGCGGGACGGAGGAATTCCTTGGGAGAGTGGCAGCGAGGGATCTGGTGGCCAGATGCAGAGGGATTTTTTTTTTTTTTTGCTTCCCTCAGGAGATTTTAGCTTGTAGTCAGTTGAATGACAGAGGCCACAGCCCTGCGAATGTAAGAGGGGTTGTTCATTTCTGCTCTGAGCTCCAGTTCCCTGGTGAACATGTCGGCTAGCATGGGTGAGCAGGTTCCTCCACACGCAGCACATCGTTCAGCTCTCAGTGCGTCTGCGTTTTCTCTTGCAACCTGCTGAAACCCTGGGAAATTAACAACACTGTCCCAAATTTTGCTTCATTGTCCCTTAAGTATTAATTTATTTTATCTAATGACTTTGCTGCCTATTAGTTTAGAAGTAGTATTTGTAGTTGAGTACCAGGGTTTTCCAGGTTGAGATCATTTTAAAAAATGACAATAGTTTGGAAAAATATTTATATTTCTAGACTTTATTTCCTGTAGAATCCATTTATCTGTTCACCTGAGCATCAATCAATTGATTTATTCATTTTTTATTCTGTCCATCGTCCATCTGTACATCCAGTCATTTACCCATTCACCACTTCACCCATCCTTTTGCCTATCTGTCCGTCCATCCATATTTGTCTATCATCAAACCTGTCGCAATAAGCAATTTATCAAATAATCACATTATAAATTAAACTGAACTCAAATCATTTCCATTATTAATATTTTTTGAACGACAATTTTATCCACAGAGATGTTGTAATTCATTTTATTTATGGTTTTAGATACGTGTGTTTTTTATTTCAGTTTTATTTATATTTTGAATATTTGAGTTCTTTGCTAAATGAAAGTTTATTGGTCTGTAGGA
The DNA here is from genome assembly GCF_019740435.1 of Gambusia affinis. Classification (NCBI taxonomy): domain Eukaryota; kingdom Metazoa; phylum Chordata; class Actinopteri; order Cyprinodontiformes; family Poeciliidae; genus Gambusia; species Gambusia affinis. The sequence goes on from NC_057878.1 coordinate 15,289,286, forward strand.
ATGCAAACATGGTTGTTATGAGACTTGAAAATGATCTGAAAACAAGAATATTAACATTTATCGCAGTAATTACTGGGAAACTATCATCAAATTTATTACTGTGACAGCTTTATTATCTGTCCACCCTGATGTAAAAGTATCTGTTACAAATTCTGAATCATTTTCTCATTTGTTTGTATTAACAGTTGTCTCAAAACATACTAAAAATATTGAAAATTAGAGTCTTAAGGGGGGGGGAAAAAAAGCATATTTTAATACAAAAAATCTCTTGGAGAATCCTGGATTCTGCTCCGTCTCTTCTGACCAGTTACCGGTCCCGATCAGGTTCTTGTAGTTATTGGGTCACCTTCGTGATATTTGCTTTACGAAGGTGCCGCATAAATGTCAGGAGTGTGAAAGCTCCAGATTCCTCTCCACCGGTTTGTAGTTTGGCGGTAGAAATGACGAGGCTAATCTGGGATGTTTGCTTCTGCCGGTGCAGAAAAACCAGAGGGAGCTGGCGAAGATGAGGAAGTGCTTACGGCCAGAGGAGCTGGTGTCCCACATGGGTCAGCTGGACACGCAGACGCAGCACGAGGAGCTGGAGAAAAGCTACCAGCTGGCCGTGGAAGACTACAGGAGAGTCATCGAAAGGCTAGCATCGCAGGCCTGATCCGGCTGGGCCAGAGTCCGGTCTGTACAGAAGCCCTCGTCGCCGCAGCACTCGCGCTGCAGCCAACATGATGCTGGTCGAGTCCTGCCTGATTCCCAGCTGATGTTTCTATACCAGAGGAAGTAATTCATTCAGGTAGAGTGGGGGGACTTCCTGTTTCTTCCATGTGTTCGATCACATTGTGCGATATGAAAAGATGCGTAATAATTTCACATGGAACCACAAGTTCACTATCCTTCAAATAAACTCGATTTATTCTCCATTATTTTCTAAACCTCTGCTGTCTGCAGTTTCAGGCGTGTTTTTTGAAGGACTTCATTGTAAAAATGAAATAGTGTTTTGTATGTTGTTCAAATGGGAGTCATTCTTAAGAAAACAAATAAAAAGGAGTAACCAAATTTGACTTTTTTCCCTTTTGTTTTCATTTATGGGGTTGCCAGTTTATGTTTTTACAGATATGATGTTCTGATGCAGAAATATTGTTCTGTTGAACATAACTTATTGGGATTGTATACGATATGTGAATTAGATAGAAAACGTACATGGTTGACACTTAAAAAGAAAGTCAGAGGAATTTGACATTTTTATTCAGCCTCTATCCTGTGATACCCCAAAATAAATAACTGTTTTCAGAGAACAAACAGCATCGTAGACACCAAGGAACAAAGTTGAAAGCATGTTTAAAGCATGATTGGATTATGAACTAATATCCTAAAGTTTGAAGATCGCAGAGCTCTTCAATCCATCATCTGAAAAAAAGATCAAAACATATTCATGTACAAATGGCCTAGTTAAAGGCCTTAATCCAATTGAGAATCTTTGGCAACACTTGAATGTTGATCTTTTCCCTCAAATTTGACTGAGGTTAAGTTACATATATATGTTCTAATTCTGTATCTTGATGTGAAAAGTTCAGGAATTAGCTCAAGGGAACTGAATGTAAATGTGGAACATCTTTAAAGTTATAGCTATGGATCAGGATGAGGTCGGAAAATCTGGCTTCTTCAAGGTGAGTAGAGTGGTGACTCCAAACTTCTGCACAATAATCAAATGGGTAACATTTCTAATTTTTTTCAGAGGCAAGTTTTTGTAAATGATTTTGCTCTGATATTTTGTTTTCCTGTTTCTCAAGCAGGAGAAAATTAGTTATTCCTTCTTTTTTCCTCATATTGTTTTTTCTCTATTCGTGGCTATTTTTAGCTCCTTGTCTAAAATAGCTGAATGTAATTTCTGCAGGATCTGTGGGTTTTCCCTCATCCCCAGTCATCATGCTCTTTTGAGACGAATAATGATGTGAAATTGCGAGGATGGAAATCTCCATCCTGTCAAGGCCGTCGCCGTGAATGATGATGCCAGAATAAAAAACGAAGTGTGTGACATACGGATGAATCCCTGTAAAATCGGACATGTAGAAAAGCCTTGTTGTAGAACACAATAGGCTGATTAATTCACTTCCCAGTGTGTTGTGGGATTTTTTTTTTTGTGGTGTAATTTGTCCGGGAGACCCTCTCAGAGCTAATGTAACTTCTGATTGGTGCTGGTGTTGAGTGTTGAGACTAATGAGCGTTATAGTTTTCAATTGGAAACCCTTTGTGCTGCTGTGTTGCCCCTGCTTGTGCAGATCACTGTGATGAATACCCATCATACTTTATATTACTTTAGTACATTGTCACTAAATGAAGGCTGCGGGTCAATTTTCAATTTTTCTCCCCCTCTCCACTTGAAACAAGACCGAACCTTGGAACCCTTCACATCTCTAATTCAGACTGATTGAATCCACTCATGGTCACGAAGGGCCTCCTCTCACTTTAGTTTTATCTGCTTTTTCTACACTGAGTGAACATTTTGCATGGCGCTGTACAAGCTTAGCACACCGACCTGCTAATGGGAAGTGGGAATATCGTTTAGTGGGTGAACAAGTTTAGATGCTGTGTCATTATTCTCTGTTGGGGACGTGAAACCTACTCTGCCTTGCAAAATATTCATAACTCATTGAGCTTTTCCATATTTTGTCACGTTTCAACCACAAACTCAGACGTGAACATGTTTGTTTTAATGATTATTTTTGGTCAGACTATATTCATAAAAGTGGCCTAGTCAAAGACCAGACATGAATCCGATCAAAAATCTACGGTAAAACTTTGATAATATAACCAGAACTTGTGATTACAATATTGATTTTAACTAACTCACATTATTGAGAACCTAGTTTTCTTTACAATGATACAGGAACAATACAATACTTGAGTCTGTCAGCCACTGAAAATATCAGGTTGTCATTAAAGGCAGAAAAACTCCATCAGACTGGCTAATATATATTCAATAAGCAGAACGTGAATTCATGACAGATATATGGCTTTTATGACCAGGTATTGCCTCACTGCATACCTCTGCAGGTGGGATATTCCACCTGCATGTGTCAGCAGGGGACCGGAAGTCGCATCATCTCATCATATTATGATGACGATGATTTGATTATTTAGTGCTAATGTTCACTGACCCTCTCCAACCAATATTACAGGGTAAAAATGTTAGTCTGTAGATACACTCCACTCTTTTCTGATTTCATTTGATAAAAAAAAAAAAAAGTTACTTTATGATTGGATGATGGGAATTCAAGGGGTATAAATACTTTTGCATGGCACTGTTGATAGAGTGACAACTTTCTGCATTGGGAACTTCTAATAAACCAGGCACAGTTCGATCCGGACGTCTATATTTTCCAACACGATGGATCAGAATAACATGAGTCAGAGTCAAACCTGATCCGATTAAACTGGAAAGAAAAACTTCCCTGTGTTCAGGGTGGAGGTGTGGCAGGATTCATCTTCAGTTTCAGTCTCCCTACATTTCATGCGCAAAAAAAGGACAGGAAGTCGCGTCATTCATCGCTGCCTCTTCCAGATCGTGTTTGTGGATGTTTAATCATTCCAGTAATTGCCCGTCACTCGGACTGGACCAGACAGGAAGGCCGAACGCCACTTCTCCCGTGGAATCACAACAACAGTATCGGGCTCAACTTGAAGATTTGGTTTCGCCTGTTGGCATTTCTGCTTCTGTTCTGTTACTTCGTGGCGCCTCGGCATCTCTGCGGTGAGGCAGATAGTCGGGGTTTGGACCGGAGCCCGGCTGCACCGAAGGACCTGCTGAACTTGATACCTGTGTGGAGGAGTTCCTCCGTCCTGGCCTCCAGGTTCCCAGGAGAGAGTCGTCCCTCCCCTTTACCATCCTCCTCCACCTCCTCCCACCACCCTCATAGTGTATCCATTTCTTTTGTCCTCCCCAGATACCCGCGGGCTACTGAACCTGCCCATCACAGTCAGTGAACCTGGACGGTTCCTTTTCTTCCCTAAATGAGTCCCCTTTAAGATAATGTTTGATGCGCTGACAGTCGGGACCAAAACAGAGTAAGAGAAACCAGGTTTGACATCTTTTAATTGTGCGTCAGAAAGCGCAGATTGAGCTTTCTTAGGGCTGCATTCAGATCCTGATGCTGATATGGTAATTTGCTTCTGTGAAGGACGCGGCGAAAGTGCTGCTGTCGAGAGTCTGAAGGCAGGAGTCGCAGGAGTGTTATCGGACAGTTCCTCTCACAACAAACATGACATGACTTGTGAAACTGCAGATTTAAACTCCGGTGTCTCAGTTGGTCAGGTCTGCAAATCTCCTATAACAGGAGGTCTCCAACCCCAGTCCACAAGAGCAATTATCCTCCAACGTTTAGGTGCATCACTTTCTCTAATACACCTGAAGCAAATAAATAGCTCATTGCCAGACTTGTGCAACGTGAATGATGTGCTGAAGAGGAAATTCAGTTGTGTTAGAGCAGGGATGCATCCAAAAGTTGCAAGATATTAGCATCACACATTTAAGCATGTTTTCTAATCTTACAAGGTGATCTGCTTCATTTTTTTTATTTATTGCTTTTGCTGCTTTTCTCTCATTTTCACTCCAGCAATAAAATCAAACCAAATTGATACAAACTTATTGTGCTGGTTTGTTCAGCTAAAATGTTTGGGGCACAGTTGATTCACACCACTTTTGTTTGATTTTTGTAAACATGCTCTGGCTGGTTGACCTTTGATGACCACTGGAAACATTTTTACCATCTTTAAAATCATAGACGCGCAAACCTTTGGCACAATTTCACTTATTTGAAGAAGGTGGGAGAGCCAACTTGACTCAGGTGTGTCGAGACTTTCCAATCTGACCGAGTTTTGCATGTTTTGCAAAGAAGGGAGAAAAACTCCAGTCAGTTGACGTGGAAAGTGAGTGGAAACATCTTAGGAGGCAAATTTTGTTTTAAAAACTGCTCTCATCACCTCTTACCCATTGACCGCTGGAGACCGGCACCAGCCACCAGCCACGCATGACGAGGAGGAATGTTTCTGCTCCAGCACAAACACTGATCTGAAAATGAGAGAAAAAGCAGCAGAAGTCAAATGAAAGACCTTCATATTCAGGAGAACTATTGATGAAAACCACTTTAAAAGAACAGAGGGAAGTCTGGATCCTTGAAAGCAAAGCATAAAGAAACCTCTGCAGAGTTTTCTGTACGTGAAAAGTGTGTTTGTTGTGATTGATTTCTGTGCGGTTTTGTATCCCAATTGGGGTCATGCTTTTCTTTCGAATCAAGACAGCGTTAAGCCAGATTTCTATTCAGATGACATGAAAATAGATCAGTTGTGCACATAATGTGCTGCATTTTGTTAGTCTGATTGACAGCGAGCATGAGCAGACTTGTTATTTTTGCCACAAGTGATGCATGCTTGCAGAATAATCTTTTCCTTCCTCACAGCTCGTTAAATACGACGAAGCTTATTGAAAAGGCCTAATTTCCTAAACCGTTTTTTTTTTTTGTGCTCCTCTCCTTCTGTTGTGCCGTTTTAATTGACTTGAACAAATGCAAACGACCCCTAGCTTTTCAAGTCGTCGTGCTTCGTATAATCACTCTGACTGGAACCTGCTGTGGCATTTGGTTTTCATTTGCTCCATGTGCGGCATGAAATATGACATTAACAGCATCCACCAGGAAGTTGGTTAAAAAATCCACAGAGGACTCGTTTCTTTGTGTGTTTAACTAAAAATTACTTGTGAGTAATTATGAGGTGGAGGAAACATTCATGTGTCAGCCTTTTTGCCCAGCGTGGAGGATTTAATTGTATCTGTGGAAAAAGAGCATTAACAGTGGGCTTTATGTTGTGATCTGCACATGAATGGCCTTCCGAATGAGCCAAAAATGTGAGGTTTCTCGTGCTGCCGGCCCTCGTCGGATAAAAATCTCTTTAATGAGCCGTGCTGCTGGAGCTGGACGAACACGTTGGGGTTTTCTAATTCAGACTGTCCCATTAGGCTGTAATTGTTGTTATCTGAAGGTTGGGACCAAGCGGTGAGGGAGGGGAGCCAGAAGTCAGACTCAGATGGTATCAGGTCCAGGAGACAGGAAGCCTCTCTGAGTAATCATGTCAGCTCGGAGATCTGGGCTGAGATCGAGCCGACTGGACTGAACTCTGCTCGTCTTCTGCTGTGCAAATGCTAGCTTTTATTTTAGCTGAGTGTTCTGAGAGAGCACATATTTAGAGACTTAATATATACAAAAGGTATCATAAAAATTTCCATTGAAACGTTCACATTTCGACACAATGCAGCCACAAATTTTGATGCTTTTTATTGAGCTTTTATGTGACTAGAGCGACACAAAGTTGCGCAAGGCAATTAAGAATAAGAAAAATATGGATTTTAAATGTCTGTTTTCAAATAAAAATCACATTAGCTTGGTATGCATCAGAATACGTTCTCCTACCGTTGAAGATTTGGGCGATCACAGGTGCAGGTCTTTTATCTTTGCACATCCTTGACAGATTTTCTTTACTTCATTTGTTCCATAAAGGCCTGTTTTGTGGAGTTGCAAACTAATGGTTGTTCTGTCGACAGATTCTCCAACTTGAGTTTTTCTATTTTATCTCTGCAGCTCCTCTATGGTTACCATGGATCTCTTGGCTGCGTCTCTGATTAATGTCAGTTTAGGTCAGGGGTCTCAAACTCCAGTCCTCAAGGGCCGCAGTCCTGCAATTTTTAGATGTGCCTCTGCTGCACCACACTTGAATAGAATAATAAAGGCTCTGGAGAACTGGTCTACACAAGGTGGAGGTAATGAAGCCTTTTCATTCCAGTGTTTGTACCTGTGGCACATCTCCAGCCCTTGAGGACTGGACTTTGAGACCCCTGGTTTAGGTGAACAGCCATGTTTTAGTAGGTTTGCAGTTCAGTTGTGCTTCTTCTGTTCTCTGATGTCAGATTGCTCCCTGAGCTCATAACCTAACTATAATTCAAACCTCTCTACAGCTTCATTCATATCCTGTCTTCTGTAATCCTTGGAAACTTTCATAAAACATATGAAACCTACACTGAGAGCTCAGATTATATTATATAATGTGAGACTTAACTTTGTGAGAAACAAGTAATATGTAATGCAAAAACTCAATATCGTACCAAATATCTTTGGTTTCCAGTGCAAATATTTCAGGACACTTAATATAAGACAGAAGTTACTTAAAGTAACTTTTCAGTAATATGTTGGACCTTGTTTAAACCCGATAACTCCTAAATACTGATGGAAAAAGGACTAGTTCCACTGGTAGATCCTTTTCACGTACGAGGCATTTTTCCCATGTTACAAATGAAATAATCTTCCAGCAACTTTTTTATACAGATACTGAGGAATGATATTGAGGATATAATTCCTCAATATCCATAAGACACTTACGAATTATTGGCTTAAAACGAGTTCCTATATCTTGCTGAAAAGCTATTTGTTTGTTAGTTTCGTCTTATAAGTGTACTAAGATATTTGCACTAGAAAGTAGACAAAAATATGTATCAAAAATATGTTATGTATTTTTGCAGTGTGTAGGAAAACACTCCTAATGGGGAGAGCTTACAACGGGAACAGCTTCGTTTTGTTGTGAGCGATAGCTAAACGAATCTTCACAGACATTCTGGTGACGTAGTCGCGAGCTGGACTCCACCTGCCTTCAATCAAAATCATTCACAAAAATCCTCTGTGAAACTTTTACAAATCCACATCAGGAGTATTTTTGCTTCACTAACAGAGTAATGGACATGTTTGTGTGGGTGTGAAGGACCCTCCAGTGGCACCAGGAACGCTCGGTAAGCCCCAAAGAGTGGCTGGATAATGACACGGCTGCTGTAACACTACACATACTGTATGTCACTCTCCCAGGACGCCTGCTTGAAACACTGCAAAGCTCTCTACTGCATTTGTTCCAGCTCAAAGCGAGGCTTACTGAGCAAATAAGAAGTTCTGCACGCCGAGACGTGCTGACATTTGCCAGATGCTTGGCGATAATTAGGGCCAAGTATTCCCCAAACGGATGGAGCGTGTGAGAAACCGGGAGTGCACCGCTGGCCGACCTGTTAGACCCGAATGGGTTGGAGGTGTTTGGGCACATGAACATAAACTGTTTGGATCTTTAAAAAGGTGTGAATACAAGCTTTATAGAGGTTTCAGGTTTTTTTTTTTGTCTTGTTTTGTTTGTTTTGTTCTGGAGAATAATAATGAATTCAATGTGTGTTCGTCTAGGTTCAGTTTTATTTGCGTAGCCACTCTGCAGCAAAACCCGCTGACCATATTGTTAGTTTTTCACCATTTTCAAACTCCATGGGACACATTTTACTATTTGCATCCACAATTAAACATTTCCCACGTCTATAAGTCTGTCGAACCCCTCCCTTCCTGGGCTCTCAGACTGGTGGTAGTGGTGGTGCATTAAGCAGGAAGTGAAAGGAGACCTAAAAAGGCCCAGCCACCCACCCTGTGGATCTCCTCGCCCTCCTCTCCCAGGCAGCGTTGTGACTCTGTGTTCTGGCTCCTGTCCAGATTTCTGGGAAAGGGGTCACAATTTTTCGCCTGACCCCAGGTCTGCATGTTAGATGTTGTTATTATCAGAGCCCTTTGCCCCCAACTCACCCATCCCCCCCACGCTGCCCCTGAGGCAAAAGGAACTGGATTGCTCTGTAGAGGCTCTAGACCTGGAGAACAGCTGTGCAGGGTTAGTGGCTGCTCTGATCCCCTGAGATGCTGAGCTGGTGGAGGGTTTTGCACCGACTCTCTGCACAATCTCACAGTGCATGACCGACTGAGCGGTGTAGCGGGCAGAGAGTGTGACGCAGAATGAGACGGTACTGTAACTGGAAGCTCTGACCTCACAAAGTAATCAGATTTTACAGAGCACTGTGAGACATTAGAAATTTGTGAACCATCAAATATTTCCAGTTTTTACTTTGCTCTGCAGTTCTGGGGGGGATAGGTGGGGGAGAGGCGGCTTTGGAGAATCTCATCTGAGGTTTTATTTTTTCTTCCGTGATTAGGCAAATGATAAAAGAGAGTATTATTTCCTTTTTATTTATTTATTTTTTTTGTTTTCCTTTTTTCGTTTGGAAACCTCGTAACGTCAGATTTCTGTAGACTTCAAAAGGAAAAGTTTAATTACAAAAAAACCACATGATTAATATGTGATTTTTTTTTTCATCCCTCGAACTCTTGAATGTTAGAAGTTATGAAAGTACAATTTTAAAGCATGCTACTCCAGCAGCTTAAAAGAAAATACACAAGGCATGTGAAGGAAAAGATGAAGGCAAACGAAGGGAGTTGAAATGTCTAAAATAAGTCTGAGGGGTACCAAAAGGACTCTCAAAATAATCACATACGGCGCCTTGTAAGGATATCCATATCCTTCAATTCTTACACATTTTGCCTAGATACAACCACAGACTTTAATGCACTTCCTTTGGATTTTATTGAAAGACCAACACAAAGTAGAAGATCATTTTGAAGTGGAAAGAAGAGACTAAATCTAAGGCATAGGAGACACAGAAAAATGTGGACAAAGTTACTCTGGTGAGATGAGCTCTAAATCTACTTTTTTGTCGACATACAAAGTACCACATGTCACAGAAAGCTAATGCGAAATGTAGTCCTAAACACAGAGTTCCCACTGTTAAAAGTGGCAGTGGTATGCTGTGGGTGTGCTTTTCTTCAGTACTGACAGAGGAACTGAAAAAGACGTGAGTCATGTCAACAACTGTCAGGACCACAATAGAGTGTTTTTGATCAGAGTCTGTAAGAATGGTCCGGTTAAAGTCCAAACCTAAATTCAATCGAGACTGTATGACGAGGTATGAACACTTCTGTTCACAGATGCTCTCCATCCATTTTGACACATTTTTGCACCTGAGATTTTGGGGCAAAATAAGTTTCTAGATGTCCAGTTTGGATAAACTGGTCATGAAGAACGCAACCCGTGAAAATATATTTTCACCCATACTGTTAGTGAACAGGTGATTTTATGAATGCATTTGTAGATTTATCCAGTGTGTAATACATGATGCAGGGCTGCTGCACTTCAAACATGCAGCCTTCAGCTGCTTTGTGAAAGGATTAAAACCACAAGAGGCCAAAAGGTATTTAAGGAGTGCCCTCCCTCTCTCTGCCATCTTAATTCTGCCTATTCTTGGCAGGCCTGGAAGGAAGAAGGGGTGGGGGGGCTTCTAACTGTGTAAATAGCTCTGGAAATTGCGTGTGGCCTTTGACTGTCTCTGTAATTGCGAGCCTCTTGCCGTATTTTGCTTGGCAGTCTGAGAGGTTAACCCCCGAGGGCTGGAGGCCCGGAGCTCTCCGTCTGACTGGCAGAGGGCTCCTCAAAAGCCTCACTTGTTCACCTCCCATCCCCGGCAGCTCTGAGCCGCCGCTGATCCTCTTCAGGGTGAGAGGCAGAGTGGGAGGCTGTGGCATTCAGCCGCGGCTGAGACTCTGCAGGTTGAAGCCTGAAGGTCCGCTGGCCCACGCAGACGGAGCCATTTCAGGCTGTCTGCCCGCACCTGGACAATGAGCGGCGCTTCCAGCTTCATCACCTCTGCTGCAGAGCATCACTGAGCCGAGGTTTCCGTAACATTATCCAGACTGGGCCCAAGATTTTCTCTACCCAGAGAGAGTTTTGATTTGGGTTCCATCACCCACCAGTCACCACTAACATTGTTTTGTTGGGAAATTAACATTCCTACTTTAATAGTTTGCCATTTAGTCAACAGTTTATTTGATTACATTGCAGAGCTTTATCTTTTTGTAGGACCTTTGGAGTTGTAGGACTATAAATTTAACCAAAGCAGAATATCATCCACAATGGGGGAAGTCCTAGAGTCCACACTGCTGCTGGCTTGTTCCTATTCAGTTTTTATCTGGATGCCTGACAGCACATCATAAGGACAGATACTGGTAATTCAATGTTGGGATATTTAATGAAGGCTCCGAGCCTTAAAGCCATCAGGCTGCACTGATGAATGTGAATTTGAACTCCAGTTAATTACGTGCGGATGGATGCACTCAGTGTGAGGATCCTGAGTGGGCGCTTTAAACGTTTGCCGTTTTGAAATGCAATTGATGAATTTCATAAACGGCACTGTTATTTTATAGAACTCGCCTCTTTTAGACTCCACAAAGCGAGTTTGCAAGCAGTGAAAACAGAGAATGGAGAATCGGGTTAGGAAAATAGACATCAAATGAACTGACTAAAGCCAAAAATAATGTCACGTTGAATTGATATCATCCTAACTCTCCTCATTAATCTGGTATTTTGAAGCAGCTTTGCATCCACAGTCCAGAGTTCCTGTTGAAGGTGCACTCTGAGTAACCTGTCTGCTGTGATGGATGGTGTTGCCGTATGAAATGATCTGTGAAGATGCCGCCGAAACGCTACAGAGAAAAGATAACACATGCCGCTTGATCCCCACATTGTTCTCTGCAGAACTGCTCCCCCCCCCACCACCTCCCGGGCATGCAGAGCGACTCGCTGCACCCCAGACAAAAGTACGCCAGCAGAAAAGAAATATCAAGACACAAAGGCTCTTTATGTAATGCTGTCATGCTGCATTGATTTTTTTTTTCCTGTATATTTGACAGACAACATAAAATCGTTGCTTCATGTCGTGTCGAGCAGGGCTTCACAGACTCCGCTGGCTCCAGCAGTAGCACACAGATCTTTCCTGGACACCAGGCTTTATAGAGATGTTCTTCATGGTGTTTATTTGTGGTTGTTTAAACCGCAACACAAACTCCATCATGGTTGAATCAGACTCAATTCTGATATCAGGCTCAGGTGCACTGGACCAACTACAGCAGCTCCATCTGGTTTATCACTGGATGAATGGATTTAGAGGTCAGGAAGTAGGAATGAGGCGCTGCTTTGCCTCTGAGTCTTAAAGCAGGACCAGCAGCTGTGCAATCAGGACCCAGCTCTGACCCCACCTGTCCGGACGTTCCTCCGTGCCCTCCATCACCGCGGAGTGTCACGCGCACGCTGATGAACCGCTCTGGACGCGTGCTCCCTGATTTAGTGAGGATAAGCCCCAGCAGCCAGCTCTGCAGAGACTAACAGGGGATAACAGCGAATGGTTATTTCCCTTTAACATTCATCAGGGCTTTATTTAAACTCACTCTGATTTATTCTGTACCCACTCAAGCCGAGCAGGAAAGAACATCATTAGTAGTTCTCCTCGGCACAATTTGAGGCACTTCAAGTTTAAGTTTTAATGACCTATAAGGATTAAGTAAACCAACGTGTTCCAGCTTCATCTGTGTCATTACAGAGTTGAGCGCTCAGATCGCATGACTTGGTCTGGAGTCAGTTTCAAGTGACGCATTTAATACCTCACTTCTCAAGGTGATGAAAAACATAAAAGAATTGACCAACCAGGGTGACATTTTGTTGGTTCAGTTGATGCAAAATGAGTTTTATTTCCGGTATTTGCATCTATTTTTTTTTTTTTATATATATTGTCGCTTAATATTATTTGCATGCCTAATTTGTAAGTTGTGGTCACCAGGATTTGTTGGGCACATTGTAAGCACTGGAAGAGAATAAGAAGGCTTTTTTCATCATAATGATGCTAAAGTTGGTATCTGATTCACATTTATCTTATTAGGCACTTAAATAAGGGCAAATTTCATTGTTTTTATTAAATCTGGACTGTATTTTCTCATTTCTTGTTCAAAACCTTAAATAGTTAGACTTGTGAATCATGACAAAGTTTTCTATTTGTGAAAACACAAACAGGGCATTTTGACACCTTTGCATTCACTATCTGTGGCAATGTACACTATCTACTAGTAAAAACTGTACTTATTTAATTACTTTAATGTAATCAGTGAACCTTACTATTATTTGTTAAAATGAGAGTAAAGAAGGAACTGACTCTGAAAAGCATTCATACAAAAAACAGTGCAGTTTCTGATATGGCTGAGGCCAGCACAGTCTAAAAAAATCTACAAGCATGTGGAGAGAAATTACTCTCCTGGATTTACCATCAACTGCTTTCTATTTCTCATTTACATGTGCAGTAAATGAGGATAGGGTGTTCTCCTAAGTTGTAGTTATAGTTGGAGAACCGCTAATTGCCAAAAGTATTTGCTCATCTGCTTTCATTCATGCACACATAAACGAGAAGTCTAGTCTAAATCCATAAGGTTTAATATGTTGTTGACCCATCCTATACAGCTACAATAGATTCAGCTGTTCTGGGAGCGACTGTCTACAAAGCTTGGGGTTGCATCTGTACTAATTTCTTAGTTTTCTTCCAGAAATGCATTTGTGAGGTCAGACACTGATGGTGGGCGAGAAGGCCTGGCTTACAGTTTCATCTCTAACACACTACAAAGAGCTTTTATCAGGTTCAGGTCAGTCAAGTTTCTTAGCTTGTGCGTGTTTTTAGGGATCGTAGGTCCTGTATTGGTGTGCAGGACGGGGGTCATCCCCAACCTGCTGCTGCTTTCGAGTCCAGTGGTTGTGTGCTTTACACCGCTGCTGTGCATTGCAGCATTGGTGATGTAAGGCATGGCTGCAGCTGCTCACCAATGGAAATCTATTCCACAAAGCTCTCTACACACTGTTCCTGATCTAATCTGGAGGCCACATAAAGTTAGCAGCTATTACCTTGGCAACCTCTGGGCATTACGCACCTGACCCTGCTTTGTGATTTTACGTGGCCTACTACTTTATGGCCTTGTTTCTGTCAGTCTCAATCTCATCCACCTTTTATAAGACCACTAACAGCTGAATGTGGAATATTTATAAGTGAGGAAATTTCACGACTGGATTTACTGCACATGTGGCACCACAGATCCAACCACGGTTTCACGATAGTGTTCACTGAGGGTGAGCCAGTCTTTCTAGAAGCAGTCTGCAAGCCTTGCTGCTGGGTTTTATACACTTTTATATCTGTGAAAATGATTAAAACTCTTGAATTGTTTGGGTTGGTGAGTGAATACATCTGTAATACAATCTTATGTTGTTCTGCTAGAATAACATCTGCTGTAAAATGTAGCACTACTGTGGATTCTTTTGAAGTTTCTGATATTCAGTTTCTCTTCCTGATTGTTTTGTGTGAATGAAGTCACATTTATTTATTTATTTATTTTTATCTCACTTGTGAGTTTTGATGCAGACCTTATTTCAGGACTCGATTAAAAACTGAGAGTTTTGACATTGATCTATTTATTGGCTAAATTAGATGCAAATGAGATTTTGGGATTTATTTTCAATAACTTATGAGCTAGAAAATTAGAGTTTTGTCTGACAGAAGTCTGATGTCAAAAACGCTTGACTTCTTGATAAACTAGGCAAGATTCAATGCCAACTTTTTGCCAACCTGAATCTGTGGAGGAAGCAGATTAGTTGTGATACTTCTGGTGCAAACCTTTAGTCGTTCCACCTACCTGAAGACGAAAGGTGGTCAATGCTTTGATGTGAGACATAGGAAGCGTCTTAGGAAGAAAAGAAATGGAGTGTTGCTTGGTTGTCCAGTTTCCTCTTTTCAGCTGGAGTAAAATTTTGTAAATCAGAGCCTGGAGGAAGATTGGAGCTGCCTAAAGTCTTCCATGGCGTTTTGAGCTATTTCTTCTGTCCGCACAATCATCTACCAGCAAATTTTAAAGCACTTCATGCTTCGTTCTGCTGACAAGCTTTATGGAGATGCTGATTTAACTTTACCACAGAACTTTGGACCTGTCCACACAGCTAAAGGTGTCAAAATACAGTTTAATGATTGTGGTGTTACTCTGCTTGATTGGCCAGCAAATTGACCCAAACCCAACAGAGACAGAGACACCGGACCCAACAATGTAGACGAGGTGAAGGTCGCTCTTCAAGCTACCTGAGCTTCCTGGAACCATCTGAGCCTCAGCAGAACCATCTGATCCTCTCCATGCAGTGATTCCTGAAGAAAGATCCCTGAATCTCTCCATCAGCTGTATGCTGTGATCATTAAACTAATCAGAAAATATATATATACATAGTACTACTTTCACATTTTAATCTGAATTACTAACACAAAACAGCTTTTTAATTATACAGTCAGCTGATGATCTGCGCCTGTAATTACTTGAAATAAAGAAGTCAATTAGTGAGATTTAGCTTTAAATTTAGCTGATTTAAGCTTCTTTGTGTTGTCAAGAACAGACTTGCTGTCAAGTTTGTACTTGACAGCATGTAGTTTTACTTTGATTAAAAATTATGAATAAATGAGTTGAAAATAGTTTATAACTTCAGTAAAAGGTCCAGCCTCTCTGGATAAAGAGGCAATTTTTGTGCAGATGTTGTTTATCTGAATGCGACACAATAGAGGAAGCCGTCGGCGTCGGACACCCGGGCTCTCGGCGGTCCCCGTCGAGAACACTAAGCTCTGTATTTGCTCTGCTCTTGCTGAGTACAACAGCCTCTCCAGCCCAGGTTAGGAGTGGGGCTCCCTGCAGCTGCTGTCTCTGAGGCTGATTAGTGCAGTGATGAGCGAATGAGGGCCCAGGGAGCAGCTCACACACACACACGCCCACGCATGCACACGCACGCACACCCCCATGCGCATTTACACATGTGAAAGGGTTAAGCAGCCGGTTAGGGAGGAGACCTGCTCTGTGTCCAGGATGTAGAGAGTTGCAGTGCGATGGTGTGCTGTTACACTGCGTGAGGCCTCAGCTCCACTTTGGGCTCTGATTGGGCCTGTAAGATCACAGTCACCCCCCCTTCCTCCTCCTCCTCCTCCTCCTCCCTCAGGGTTTCTCTCCCCACATCCTCCCTGTTGATTATCACTGCTGCCAGAGCTGACTCTTGCACTCCAGCTGCTGTCCACACTCTGGCTCTGGGGCTAATTTATCCAGGCTGCATGGAGGGAGCAAACTTTCTCACACCGCGCTAAGAAGCCAAGCTGCTGCTCAGCAAAACAGCCAAGAAGGTTGATGCAGAATCTGCCACCACTGCTGCTTTTCTCTTTGCTCCCAAGACGTTTCAAGCGGCATCCAGAGCTGCAAGCGCTCCCAACGAGGTCACGGCCGTCTGCAGCTGCAGCCGTTCGTGGGCGCAGACCAACATGTGTTGCTCTCTGCAGGTGTTTCCGGAGCAGATTGCCACGTCTGGCTGTCCTGAGGGCAACTCTCAATGAGAACCCCAACTCTTAACATCTTAACATAAAACACACATTGAATATCTCAATGGCTACTGTATGTGAACGCACTCCTTTTTTTTATTCTTTGAATGAAAAGAAGAGGCGAAAAAAACAGTGTTTTTCTTTTCTCTTTATTGAAAAAATAAAAAGTGCTGGAATTTCTTGAAATCGCTCGTATTTCTGCATTAGTCTATTTCAAGTTCTCGTTATTTGATAAAAGCAGACTCTGAATAATTCCCTCAAGCAGTGACATAAGACAGAGCTGTGAAAACATCAATTTGACTTTGTGTGGCAGTGAGGGGGGACAAACATAGCAATTGACCAGTCAAACAAGTGACTTTGGAGTGTTACAAAGGAGGTGGATCTCAAAGAAGACGGGAAGGAAAATAAAATGCAGCCCACAGCGCGGGTTCATCTCATTGAGAGCGACTTTTCACATCCATAATAAATCCCAAGTGACATATTTTGACTTTTAAAATATAGTTTATGCTCATCATGTAAAATATTTTAGGTTACATTTGGATTTAATTCCATGTGACAACCTACAATTCAAACAATATGCACTCTATAAACATTAGGTCTGCCCTCTGCTATGAGCCACTGGTATGTGGAGGTGAGGCAGTCTCAGAGAAAAGCCCTGTTTTTTTTTTGTTTTTTGCTTTTTTTGTTGGAGTCTTTAGCAAAGCAGCAGTATATCAGTGTTGACCGGAGGAGTCCTCTGTCAGCCTCGTGTGTCTTCCGGCCGGGTGGTCCTGGGTCGCACGTTTGGACAGAGAAGACAAGACAAAAGCCTTGCCTCCTCCACTGGGTCACCATGCTGTAAGACAGCAGCGTCTTATCTTCATCTTCGTCCTACGGACTGTGTGGCAACAGGAACTGTATAAGCTGCAGATGTCTTTCTGCTGTGATGCTGCACCTCCTATGTGTAAAATTAGTATAAATGTGCATTAACATTTCCCTACATGTGTTAAATGTTCTCATGCGATGCCTCGCCTGGCGTCTCAAACAGTGCAGCAGGAGGCAACAATTGATTAAATCAAATTTCTGCTCAGAGGAAGAGCTCAATTATGGCATTAAGCTTTAATCCCATGCAGTCATGAACTGAGAACGTTATAATGTTACACGAAAAGAGAACCAAGCAACATTTCAGTCCTTTGTCTTCTTAGTGCAGGTGGGATGTTTCTGACGTCTCTGTTTCAGGCTGAAATGCAGCAGTTGTAGTTCAGGTCTTGGATTCTGCTGTGTGTGTGACTCTCCAAGCCCCGACTCCAGCTCCTGTCTTTGCTTTATGATTCTGCTCCAAACTCTTGAGTTGGTCCTCAGAATTCTTTCAATGAGACTTTTTCCTTCCACTTAACTTCCCATTAATGTACTTACATACAGCACTTAATGAACATTAGGATTTTTTTTTTTTGGCTTTTATGTTTAACTACTGAGCAACTGTAAATCAGCAGTTTTCCGATTGACTATTGTGAATTATTGCATAATTACAGAGCAAAAAAAAATTCCATGTTAAAAATCTCTTTTTATTGCCTTTATGTTTAATAGATGCAAAATGTGTGGTTTTATTAGCTGAAAGACAAAATGAACAGAAATTAATGCTTTAAATGTATCAGTTTGAAAATAATAAATCTATGAAGTGCATAGATTCATCATTTTAAGTTGATTATTGAAACTAATAAACTTTGCAGTCATATTCCATATTCAAGTTTCCTTCATGGTGAACAGCAGCCACAGAGAACTGAATACTGCAGCTGAAAAAAAATGAATCAATTTCATCATCTGAGGCAAAAATATGAATGAGACCTAAACAACAGACAGAAAATTCACAGTAAGTAACTCACAAACCACAAACCACAACAGTGATAGCAAACACACCCAACTTAATAATAATAATAAGAAGAAGAAGAAGACGAAGAATTATGCTTTGTTTTTATTTGTTTGTCCAGGCTACTTTTATTTCTTGTATCATTTATAACACAATTATGTGTTATAAATGCAAAAAAAAAAAAAAAAAAAAATCTTCCTTAAAATGTTTATGGAAACATTTTAGTGGAATAAATGTTTTTCTCTGACCACAAAAATGCACACAAGCATTTTTGGAGATACATGGATAGATATGAAAAACACCTGTAACATGTAATACAATTTTCACAGATCAACATGTTTCATTTCCAATCATGTTGAATAATTGATTTCATTCTGACATACATGCCGCTCATGTCTATTTGAGAATACAACTCTCTAATAAACATCTACTGCATGAATCACACTTTTCATTGGAGCCATCGGAGGCTATTCTGCACGCAGAGATACCATCTTGGTCTCAGAAGGCAATTAAAAAGAAATTAAGTCAAATTACGTCTAATTTTGTGTCGTCTGCTGCATTCTGTGTTTATTTTGAGCAAGGTTCGTCGGAAACTCCCAGGTTTTAATTGCACCGAATGCTTATTTTAGTCCGCCTTCCTAAACGTTTTACGAGAGTGCATGCATGCTGGTAACAACGATGCCAGTGTGGCTATTTCTGCCTACACGTTCACTGATCTGTTGCACGGATAAATAATTCCCCTCAGGTCAAGCCTTGATGCTCTGATACGGCCTCTCAGAATGACCGGCCGCAGCAGGAAAACCAGTGGATTGAAAATGAGGAATGCGTCCAGGGGTGTGCTGTTTACTTGCAACATGGGCAGCTGGTTAGCTGGCCCCTCTGCCGGCTAGAGCCCCCTCCCTCTGCTTTTCAATTCCAGCCAGGCCCCAGGCTCGGCCACTAACCGAGGGCTGGAATATTGTGCACTGGGGATCAATGCGGCCCTGAGCGAAATGTCAACTACGGCCCTGCAAAGTGTCAGGCTGTGAGGGAGTTGTAATGGCTATTGATCCACTGTGCGCTTAATGCAGAGCTGCCCCGCCACGGCGTGAGCCAGCTGCAGCGGGGAGATATGTATGAGATGAGCTAAAACTGAGAAAATGGAAAAGAAAGAGCCCACAGTTTCATCTGCCTCCTCCCTCCCTCGTGCCGTCCCTCCCTCTCTGGCTGCAGATTGATCTTCCTCTTCCTGCTGATTCTAACTGGGGTCTGTCATTATTTTACTCTGTCATTAGGGGCTCCATTGACAGCCTTGGCCTGTCTGTGCCACTCTATTGAGACAGCAACACTTTTCCCATGCGGCGTTCCCTACATTTATTAAAGTCCCTGACAGCCTTGTCTTTCTCTATAGATGGCTGGGCTTCAGGTCGCGCTGCAGCGATGTAATTGGAAGACGAGTCTCTCTCTCTCTCTCTGTTTCTCTCACTCTCTTTCTCTCTTTTTCCCTAGCTTGTAATATCTGGGAGGTACAGCTGTAGGTCAGACTGGTTTACATCAGACTGCCGGTTAAGAAGAGAAAAATCAGACCACCTCTGTCTGAGGGTCGGGGTCTGTGCTGCCAGAGGCAAAGATTTGGATCCTGCAGTTACGCCTCCATCTAGGAATCCCGCTCATAACTTTTAAACTTTTACTTTTTCTTTAACTAGAATACGCTTTGTGGTCATTTTAGAATAAAACATAGTATTTTATGTGCATGTATTGGCTCGGGTGTCTTTGTATTAAGACTTTTTTTCCTTTCTGCTGTTGCAGCTTAAAGCAACATCTGAGAAATAATGCAGTTAAATTCAGTGTGGTGTTGCACAACAACACAAGGGAGGCATCAAAAGTGGTGAAATACCTGCATGTAAAACTTATTTCAGCACACATTATATCATTTTATGTATTTTAATGCTGACAAGTGATGATGTATTATTAAAACACAGTAAATTTTGCACATTTATTGGAAAATAGGGATCTGAAAGGACAGGCTAGTTCTATAAGATAATTGATTTAACTATTAAACTCTCTTATTGTCTCCTCATATGTTTATACTAAAGTTATTGCACTGTCTATATGTTGATTTTAATAATTCTGCTTAAAGGATACTCTAAGGAGGGACTATTTATCGTTATTATAATAGTTTATTGTTTTCGGGCTCTGGAGGAGCTTCTATATCAGAATGTTTCTGATTATTAGAATGGGCTTGAATGACAAAGGCTGTATTATAAATTTTGCCTGCTTAAATTTAGGCTTAAATTTTATTGCTGGCAGCAAAGGGTACAAAATTGTACTATAATGATGGTAGATTGGAAAACTTAATTTTTGTTTTGGCTGACGGAGGGGCTGAGGAAATATTTTTATATCCCATTTTAAATGTTAATTCATGTTTCATGGTGAATTAAATTTCATTTTATTGCATATTGCACTGTTACAAAATATAATAACTCAGCAAATACAATCCCAATTGCAACTTGAACTGTTCTTTCTGGAAAAATTAGTCCAGTGTTGCCTGGATAAATCCTGATGTGGCAGGAGTGTAAAAAAATAAATATTAAATTCAGTGTTAGGCTTGAATGAACATTGTTGTCACATCTTTACCTCATTTGAGCCCAGTCCTTATGAGTCTATAGAGGTACACAACAATGTTCTGCTTAAAGGCTGAAATTTAAAAAGGGACAACAACTGAAGGTACCTCACGGTCAGCAGATGAAAAACCTCCATCTTTGATTTAACGCTGACCTTTAAAAGCAGAGGTTATGTTTGACCTTTATGGATGCTGAAAACAGAATACATTTCTGTCAGTATTGGGAAAACAGAAAGTTAAGCTCTCTCTTGTCATTGCCTCAGGAGAAAAAAAAGAAAAAGAGAAGAAAATAACTTTCTTCATCTTCTTTTCATCCTCCTAATAATTTTCCAGCTCGCTGCTGTCAGAATAAATAAACCTGATTGTAAAATCTTGTTTGTGCTCAAAAGTCTCTGCGGCTGCTGCGGCTGCAGTTGACAAACAGCTCAGAGCCTGTTTGTTTCTGTGACAAGGTGGCCAAACAGTTTAGATATTACTCCCTGGTTTTCTGTGTGGAACTAAGAGAGAGAGCAGCAGCTGAACGCGGCTGATAGATGCAGCCCAAACAGCCTTTACATGGCCTCCATTTCTGATCACATGATTATTGTTTTGCTGTGTTCTCTGCACCCCGGAGTACGACTGGGATCTGACAAGTTGAAAACATTTCAGGAGGCTGTCAGGAAGTTCACAGTGGGGTGCACTGATTTCAGATTGGAGGTTTTAGAGGGTTTTGTGTGTGCACGTCTATTTGTGTGCGACGCAGAGTTCAGGCTGTTGGTGGGACCGAGCTGCTCCTCCATGTCACAAGAGCCACAATCAAGCAGGACCGGGGGGTCTCGTGCTGTCTTGGCTCCGTAACACAGAAGGCGGCTCAATGGGACGGAAGTTATTGGGGTGGGAGGGTGAAGCCGATGACACTGTTTGTGACGTCGACTCGTCCTTTTGGTCTGATATAAGTGTTTGAGCTGAAAGGTTGCAATGTAGCTCAGCTTGACTGGGACGATTTGCTCCAGGCGGACGTGTCTGAGGGGCCGGCGGCGTCACACATGGGAGGTGTACCTGAAGGAAAACTGGTAGGCTGGAGAGGTGGGGTGGATAAACATGAGAAAAAATGATGCAGCAGGTTCTTCTTGTGTCAATGTGTTGTCTCCAAAATCTGAAAATCTTCAAAACAGAAGAATACAATCACTGCTGAATTATGATGGCTACTGGATCTCTTGAAGTTTTTCACACATCGTCACATTAAAACCAGTAAGTGTATGTTTATGTTTATGGTTGTGATAGACCCACACAATGCAGCCCATCACTCTGAAGTGAGGAGAAATGCCCATTCTCATGTGACTAAGTCCCTCCTAATATAGGTTTTCTTCATAGATTATCCCGTATTTAGCTCCATCCACTGGAGATTTCGCATTTCTGCACGAGAAAAGCGTCCCCAACACCATGATGCATCCATCACCATGTTCCTTGGTGATCTCAAGTTGATTTGTATTGACAGTTTTCCCTCACATATAAGTTTCATTTTGGTTTCACCTGGGCACAGCATCTCCTTAAACAAGCCTAGAGATCGTAGACGTCTTTCTTACCATCAAACTTTTCTTCTCACCAGTCTGCAATGACAAAACTGATTTGTGGAGTGCACAGTTTATATGTATCCGAGCAAAAGAGTCTCCTGTGGATTTTGTAGGTTCTCCATGTTTTCTATGGGTCTTTTAGCTGCTTCTAATTCTGCTTCAAACTTCTCAAATGTTTTGCTCCTAAGGCGGGCTTTTTATGGCAATTGGGTGTATGGTAGATTGGAAAACTTAATTTTTGTTTTGGCTGAAGACAAACAGGGAGCAGAAGACAAACACTTGTCACAAGTATGAAGTATTTTCATCAAAAAAATTAAATAAAACGTGTCATTTTTCTTTCACTTCACAGTTATACTTTGTGTGGTTCTGTCACTTAAAATCCCAGTCAATTGCATTGAAGTTTCTCATTGAAATGTCATAAAATGCAAATACTTTTTTTTGATTAACAAAATAAAACAATGTTTTATTTGCATTTATCAGAAACACATGCATCTCTATGTCCCCTCTCCCTTACATTGGAACAGAATTGACATTTTAAAACATTTTCAAGGTTTTTTTTTCCCCAAAATGTAGACGTTGACAGACGGAGCGATGCCTTATTTACAGAAAGAATCCAAATGGTTTAATGCACTCCACAGTCCTGTCATCTCCATGTTCTCTGGAATAAAACATGCTCTTGAAGATGAAGGAAAAGCACAAGAACAAAATTATTCCTCAAGCTTTCCATCAAGCCTCTGCATTCATGGCAAAGTCTAAAGGGCATGTCAGTCTCTCTGCCTCTGAGAGAGATAATTATCCTTTTCCTGTCAGTGAACAACAAATGATAGCCAACTATGGGGGGTGCATTTTCAGGAGCTGAAATTCGTCAATAGGAAGAAGAAGAAGGAGGTTTAATTTTTTTTTTGGCAGCTGCACATCTACCTTCTTCTTTTTTGTGGTCATTTGTTGCTTCCACCCCCCTCCTCCATCCCTTCTCTCTCTTCTTGTGGACTCAGTGGTGTGCTGTTTGTTTATGTCTGCGCGCTTCTGAGGGTGTATTTATGTGGCCCTGCATTAACATACCTATTTATAGTCCTTCACTTTCTTACAGTCGTCTTTTTTTTTCTGTTGTGACCATTTCACAGATTATATATTGTCCAAGTAATTTCCCTTTCAGCATCTGTGTTTTTTACCTTTCAGAGAAGGCAGTGAATGGAGGGAAAATTATCACAATTACTCATATAATTGAGCCGTCTTTGTAGCAAGTGCAGCTCCAGTAGCCCCCTTTTTTCCATCAGCCCAAAATGGTTTCATTATATGGGTTTTTCATATTCCCTGACACGGGGCTCCGCTGAGGGCCTGGCGCGTGGATGAGATGCAGGATGAACAGAGCGAATCATTAAGGTCACAGTAGGAATAATTATCCCAGCTATGGAAAGAGCATCTACAGCCCCCTTTTTTCTCCCGCGGCACAAATGCAATGTCCACGGCTTTTAGTCACAAAGAACTTTGTTACAAATGGAGCTTCCACCTTCTACTTATACAAAGAAGAGAGGGGGAGAGCAAGACTTGTATCAACATGACAATTTTCCATCATTAAGACTAATGACAGGCACAGACTGTGGGGATCAAGGGGAGCACAAAAAAGAGAGCCGCATTCAGGTGTTGCCTGAGTGCTGACCTCCTTCCTGTCTTTGTTGGAGACTTAACTCTTAACAGGAAAAAAAAAAAAAAAAAACTAAAAAGGGTTTCAGACTAAAGGCGCAGTGGCAGCTGAACGTCAAGCAGCCCTGCTCTCCATGGGCAAATGACTTAATTGCCGAATTTGCATGTTTTCCATTTGCTGGGGAATTAATTCAATAAGACCTACATGTAAAGATGTTTAATCAATCATTGTTTTGGTGTAATAATTCCCCCGGCTCACATTATTCCAGCAGTTATGTCACGCCGCAAAACGTTATCCCTGTTTCTCGCTTATCTATAAATGCATTTCCTGCCTGAGGCGCAGATCTTCCCTCCTAACAGGTGGGATGCTGCGACATGCAGCAAGTATGAGGCATTGCCGTGACACTAGTTTCTTTTACAGTTTAGCTGAATTAAGTAAAAGCCGTATTTTTCCAAGTCCTTTCTCCTCAGCCTTCACTCAGGTAATTGGTCATTTTGCAGCCAATTTTGGGCAGCTTGGATGCTTGCTGCCATGGCCTGACCCCTGCTGCTGCTGTAATGGGGACAGCATTTCTACCAGTTCACCGGGGGCTTTTTCCACACCGCGACCCCCTTCCCTTCTGGGGAGGAGAGCGCCTCTGAACGCTGAAATGGAAAGAAGAAGAAGAAGAAAAAAAAGAGAGCTGAAAAGTGACTTTGAAGTTTCACCATGGTGTCTGTCACTGTGCACTGGGTTAATCAGGAGGGTTAATCGGGATTATTTGTGCTTGCAAAAGAGGATTTTGCTGTTAGGACTTTAAATGTTATTTACATAATAACATTGCATGTTATTAATGTTAACTTAATAAAATAAGTTAATATTTTCGTTAACTTTTCTGAAAATATAAGTTATGTATGTAAAAGATGGTTCTGCTTGATCTTTCATCAAACAGGTGCAGCTCTGAAGTAATTGGTTGTGAGAACAACAAGCACAAGGTGATGAGAAGTGGGATCTTGGTGTCACCAGTGCCTAAAAACAAACCAAAATAGCATTAATATTCTGCAAATAAATCTTATTCTTCGATAAAGTTTAAAAGTCGTTGTTGTTTTTTTCACAACAGGAGAAGAAATTGCTGAACAATATCCCCACTAGGTTTCCTTAGACAACTTTATACCAAGTGGCGTTTTAAGATCAGCTGATGTTGTTATTAGAATCAAATTACACCCTTTCTAATTGGATCTGAATGTGACTATGTGCCTGGATTGTTCTGAATTAGTCTGAGCAGAAGGTTTCATACATCTGCATATGAATTGGACATGTTCATAAAGTGTCTTGAGATGACAGCTGCTGTAAAATCATTTGTGTAGAAATGAACTGAAGAGAATCTGAATTCATTTTGGCTGCTAGAAGGAAGGTGATATTTCCCATGTCTATGTTTTTATGTAAAATGAGGTTTTCTTTTATTTCGATTTGGATATAAATTCCACTACAGTAAGAAGAAGAATGATAAAGATCACATTTAAGATAAATGTAATATATAACTTCACATTTATGCAAATAGAAATAACTGACTGCAGCATTACAATGCAATATACTATAATTAAAGAGGATTTATAATCACAAATAGAAAATTATTAAAACTTCAAAAATACAAATAACTAAGTCTAACGTTATTTTTTATTTTAAAATATAATTTCTGTATTTTTACAAAAGTATTTTAACCAATCTCATTCTTCAGATTCTATATTCAATTTTCATCGTGTTTACATGCAACCCAGCAAACAAAATCAATCCACATTTTGACGCCGCATTGAACGTGAAAATAGACCCAGAATCGAGTTAATTGTGCTGCATCTAGTTTGCGCTAACTGACGGCCGCAAATTACAGGATGGCAGGGAGAAGCAACGGCGGAGACGGCGCAGAACAAAAGACAATTTTCACTTGTTTGATCGGCTGCTTTTAAAAAAATAAAAATAAAAAGAATAAACCTGAAACGCGACCTTCACGGTTTTGACATTTTCTGCTGGTACGTGCTCACCAAATGACGCTCAGATATGTGGCTGAGCTGATGTCCGTAATTCCATAAATATTTTTATTTGGTGGGATTTCTTTTATTATTATTTTTTTTAATGTTTGCTACTTGAGGAAATTATGCTGCTTGACATTTCTGAGGCGAATTAAACGTATGTTGGTGTGAATAGCAATTACATAAGAAAACACGTAAATTTGATTATAAGTTCGAATTAAAATTACATTTTCTTATTTACAAAAAAATAAAAAAATAAATAAAATAAAATAAATAAACATCTAATTTTGTTGCTCTTCACCTGCAGTGACAGTAATTAATTGTCGCTCAGATGCAGACGCTGTAGGGTGCGTAAAGGTTGCGCCTTTACGCACCAGTTGGTCCTCCATCCGGGATAACATTTGGTGGATGAGTGGGGCGCTGAGGTGAGCCTGATATCACCGGTCTGAAATAAAGTAGGTGACATGTTGGCCGTTTAGCCCCGCCACCCCCCATCCCCCGTCCTGCACCACCTCTCTCCGTCTGTCTCTCCACCTCTGCACTAACCCCTCAGGTGAAGAGCAGCAGGTGTTAAAACACCCTCAGCCACAGAGCTACTCACTCCTAATGAGTCCTGCCTCCGCGCTCCATCCATCCGTGCATGAAGGACTTTATTTTTAGAGCGGCTAGTTAAGAGTCCCGCTGCAGGAAGCGCTGCTGTGGCCTGCGCTGCCCTCCTGCCGGCGAGTCAAATTATTAATGACAGTGCGGTAATATTATCACATGTCTGCCTCATCCTAATGGCGCTTTAGGAGGCTTGAGAACATCCTTCTAGTATTAGATTATTACTTTGGGCTACTGGAAACCTTTTTAGCAAAAATAAATAAATGAAATAAGTGTTTTCTAGCTCCACATTGCATCACATAAACAACTCTCATTTAGGAGTACGCTCATGCTATTATTTTACATGCTTCCTCCAAATTCTGCCTCAATTCTGCTAATGGTTTTGCTCACAGTCGTCTGTAGATACTATAATCGTGGGAAAAATAATGACAGTTATCAGTCGCACCCACCAAGTACCCATAAAAAATCTGTCCTCTGTTCTGGAAGATGATAATTATCGGTTGTACCACCATTATCATTGTCGTTGTTGATGGAGGAAATCTTGAGGCATTTTTCGAAAGTAATTCCAGGAGAAATCACTTCAAATTGGCCTATTTTAAGAGAGAGGGGGGGGACAACGGGACCAAGCCTTTGGTTATAGCCTAATATTTCACAGAAATCTTTAAATCCCTAGTATCCGCAGGCATTCTGGCACATTGTGCCGCACACACACACGCGCGCGTGTTGTGATGTCAGCCGCCGGCATTTTTTGATAACACATTCTGCAACTTACTCGTTCTGTTTGCAGTTCAATTATGCAATTACACTGATAATCGCAGTGAGGGAATTTAACTGCCTTTAATTTGTTATTCAGGTGGAGATGATGGAGGGACCGCGGATGGAGGAGCGGGGCTGCGCCTCTGCTTTGCGCAGAATGCGGCGGAGGAGTTGCGATCTGCAGAGTAATCCCGGGGAAAATGAAGATCTGCTGGAGACTTTGCTCCGCTTTCGTCCAGAGGAGGATCTCTGACCTCGGGTGGTGCACATCTGGTAGTTTGGTTTTTTTTCTCCGTCACGTGATTTTTTTTTCTTTCTTTTTCTTTTCTTTTTTTTCACAAAGTAAGTATACATTCTTTGACTTTAGCAGCTGATTAATACCAGGGGCGTTGATAAAAACCAAATCGAGGGGCAGACCCAGTTCTATTTGTACAGTCTTTCTGGCTGGGAGAAACAATCCCATTTTGCAATGGCTCAGCCAGAGGTTTGACCTGAATCTGACGGGGAATCTGTGCATGGAGTTAAAGATTAGGGTGATGGCAGAGAGGCCTTCCGACCTCCAGCGTGAACATAAAGAGCTGGTCAGCAATCATAATAAGGGTTTGATTGCTACAGTCTGAAAATGACGATTTTCTTATTCATTGGTTATTTAGAAGGGAGTAAATAATTTCCAACGAGAGTTTTTAATAAAATGTAAATATGTGTTTTATTATTATTATTATTATTATTATTATTATTATTATTATTATTATTATTATTATTATTATTATTATGGAAAAAATTTTTAGTATATTTTATATTTATATTTTCTAGCTTAAAAAAAATTATTGGTTGAATGAAAATAAATTTAAATGCATACCTGACGTGGGCATGAGTATTTTTGAGCTTCGCTGCATATAAGTTTGATGTGGATCTGAAATTTAATTACATCAGATCTTGTAATCTAGGAAACTTTACGTAAAGTATCCTTTTCCTTCCAAGCAGCTAGACCCCCCCCACCCCCCCCCACCCCCACCCCCACCCCCACCCATGTTTTGAAGTAACTCTTTAAACAATTTGTTCTTTTTTTTATGTTCTGGTTTTTGCTGCTGCTGTTGTTGAAATTTAATGGAAGAAATAAGATAGAAGATTTAACATCATACCTGTGACCATCACTAAGATCGCACGACTGCCAGTGTATAAACATCAAATTATGTAAATCTGCTACTTCATTTATTTATTTTTTAAATGTAATGGTTAAATCCAGACAAACAGAAAGTGATAGATGCTAACTTGAAAACGAGCCTCTTATAGGCAACATTTGCATGCATCAAAAAATAAACCTAGATCACATAAATTATGCAGAGACAAAAAAATGCTGCTTTAAAATATTGGATTAGTTTAATTGCATGTAGCAGATTATTTCAAACTGTTGTGATATTTTGCAATCGTTTTAGGTGTCATGCACCATCACTAGGCCCATACCTGAGCCTGTAAATCCTCGTCCTTCTGCTGCAGGTGTAACTGACACCTCAGGTTGCTCTCCGTGTTAAATACATGACTAATTACAGACCTACTTATGAAAATTGAACGCCAGTGTTATGCTAATATACGCCGTCCTCCTGATGGCACATTAGGAGCTTTAATCAAAAAGTGCTTTAATCAGACTGGCCAGCAGACAAAGCAGCTGTGACTGGGAGGAAAATGTTGTTTAACTCCATTGTTGATGCCACCTTTAATACTTGTATTACTATCATAAAATAAGCGCGCTGTTTGTAAAAAATGAAAATCACATCTTTGCATATATAAAAAGAAAAAAAAGATCTAAGGTTCTGTGGTTTTTCCTTGACTTTGTCAGGTTCTTCGGACCCCAGCCCCACACTCACCAATCGGCTTCTCGCTCGCACAGAGTGGACCAATCAGCGACAGCCTTTGATGAATATTCATGAGTCCGAGATTCAAACCTTTGAGCGAGTTTGTCTCGGTCCACAGCATCACTCCCAGGACTTTTTCACAGGCGCAAACTGCATTTTCTTATGAATGGAAGGAGAAAAAATCAGGCCGGCTTAAATTGGGACCCGTCCTTTCGCTGAGATCACAGAAGGAGGAAAACAACAAAAGCGCGGAGGAGACAGGAGGGAACCGCCAGAAGAGATGACAATGACCACGATTCCAGAAGGTCTTAATAGCCCTGCATCAGGAAAAGCCGTTTTCATGGAGTTTGGACCCCCGAGTCAACAAATGTCTCCTTCCTCCATGTCTCACGGACACTATCCCATGCACTGTTTACATTCTGCAGGTCACACGCAGCACGACAGCTACAGCCCAGCCTCGTCGTTCCCCAGATCTCTGGGTTATCCGTACGTAAATTCCGTCGGCAGCCATCCCACAAGTCCATATCTGAGTACAGTACAGACTTACCAAAACAGCTCGGGGCTCACACAGACGCGACTGGAGGACCCAGGTAAGCGTGCAGCGGCATCTTTTTCCCCCCCTCATTTAATGGCGCCTTTCTCTGCTTGTTGGATTTTTCTGCACTGACAGCGTGGAACAGATACCCCAGATGTGGAATTAGACTCTCCAATTATTTATTGCGTAACGCTATAAACAATGTATGCAATTAAGGGTAATTATACCTAAACTACAGCCTGTAAAACTTGTGCTTCAAGTGTTCGCTCTTGCATAGCGGTGCTGGTCGCAGCTGCCTCCTCATCTTGTCTCTCCCCGACACATCTCCCTTTGTTTTTCACCAGCGGCACCAGAAGCTGAGAAGAACACAGTAGTGGAAGGCGGGGAGGTGCGATTTAACGGCAAGGGGAAAAAGATTAGAAAACCAAGGACTATATACTCCAGTTTACAGCTCCAAGCGCTCAACAGGAGATTTCAACAAACGCAATACTTGGCGTTGCCGGAGAGGGCTGAGCTGGCAGCGTCGCTGGGTCTCACTCAGACACAGGCAAGTTAAAAAAAATAGTAGCAAATACCTACACATTATTATTATTATTATTATTATTATTATTATTATTATTATTATTATTATTATTATTATTATTATTATTATTATTATTATTAATGTTTTAACTGCATGTGTAAATTGCATCAAATTGAGTGCATAAAACTCAATTTTTAAAATTTTTTTAATTTATTTTTTTCTGCTTTCCAATCTTGACATGTCCTTTGTTTCCCCCAGGTAAAAATTTGGTTTCAGAATAAACGCTCCAAATTCAAGAAACTAATGAAGCAAGGCGGCAGCACAATCGACACCAACGTTTTAGCCACCGGTCGTGGACTTTCCACCGGCTCGCCCACCGTGGCACCGGTATGGACGTCGCCGACCACCGTGAAGACGTCGGTGGGCACTACGGGCTCTTACATCCCCAGCTACACCTCGTGGTACCCGACCACACACCAAGAGTCTATGCAACAGTCGCAGCTCATGTGAGCCGATGCTCCAGCGTCAAGGACGGTGACAGACCCCGCAGCCGCCCGAGTTCGGCCTCGGCATTGATGATGCTCCACGATAAAAATAATAATGATAATTTTAAAATAAAAATAAAAAAAGCTGCCGCATCCCGCGAGCTGACATGGAGGCCTCCTCGTGCCAGCTAGTAGAGAAGAGGGAGGGAGAAGCTAAAAGTTGGGGGCGGGGGGACGCTGAGAGAGCGAAAAGGCGCACAATGCACCCACGCAGGGCAGCAAGTCCGTGGCAGTGGGTATCAAAACGAGAAAAAAAACAAAAAAAGATCTACATTTTTCTTTTCTTTATTTTTTCCTTTGGCTGCTGTTGTTTACGTTTATTTTATTTTATTTTATTTTATGTTATTTTTTTTCTTAAAGTCGAATTGGTGTGAAGAATTTTGTTGTTGAGCTGTAGGCTACATGTTTATGAGAAAAGCTTTTTTGTTTACGACCTAAAACCATGCATTAACACCTGAGGGCCAATCAGGCCTCAGCAGTGAAGGCTTTAAACCAAATAACCGATCCCAGACTCAACCGGTCAGGCCGCCCAGCGTACAGCATAACACAACCACAGTAAATCCTCGCGTCGCTGTGTTGTTTCTATGTGTTTGTTATTTAAGTTAAATTATTCAGACTTGTCTGTGTTCATTTTGTGTGCGTGTTTGAGATGACAACACTGTGTTGTTGAAATGCTGCACTAACGCAAGCAGAGCTTCTTCTTTTTCTATGCCGTGCCCCGATTTTATGTGAACAAATGTAAAAGGACAGCCGATTCGCTGCTTTTGAGAGAGAGAAAAAAAAAATCCAGAGGACGAGCAGCTATAACTTGTCACTGTATTTTGTGTATAATTTTCAGATACGTTTTATTTTTTTTTTATTTTTTATTTTTTTTTTTATTATTATAATTATTTGTGCTGTTACTGGATACGCTGTGAAACAGGGTTTTAGGCTTTTTGTGTATATTACTCGTCGACATGTGTTTTAGTCACCATAGAGGATATTTAGTTTTGTATTGATCACTTAATTTATTTATCTGTTTCTGGAGTTTTTTATGTACATAAAAGTGAAAAAAGTTTCAAAAGCAGTAAAATATGATTTAAATTATGTTTTAAGCACGGTGTCTGATTCAACCCTCTCTTCCTGTGCACCACCTCCTCTTCCTCTTCCTCCTCCTCCTCTTTTCCACAGCGCCGTGCAGCTTTAATGCGAGCTGACACAAAGCAGGATCATGTTGGCTGTTGTAGCAGACACCATTTGAGCCGCAAAAAGGCGCCCCGTTTAGATTATGGCCATGTTTAACAATCGGCCCTACATGCCTTTGTCCAGTGAATGCAGATGTGATAAAACATTTGGAAAGAACTACAAATTAGAAATGCAGATTCACTTGTAAAAATTATTGCGTCCATTCGTGACCCTAGAAGCATATTTACTACACCTTAATCTGTAATATGTACATTTAAAACCAGAGCTATTAATATATGTATATATTTAGTTTTTGCCACGATAGAGATTATTTATGTTCCAGATCTGTAAAGGGTTCAAACAGCGTGAAAATACTATTTGGTAAAGCACAACAACTTAAACAGTAGTAACAAAGATCGACACAACGGGCTTCTTGACTGGACATATGGCATATAAATATTTGAACTACCTTCCAAGTTTGCGTAATTTTGTTGTTGTTGTGATGCCACAAAAATACCTGCACTCTTTCTTAAAATTAAAAAGAAAAACGAACAAGCAAACAAAATTCTAATGAAATTAAATGTTATGATTTTATAAAACAGGAAAAAACACATTAGGATCGCATGAAATGCACTGCTATTGGGAGGGCAGAATGGAAAGAAAAAGAAAATGCAATACAAATTTCTGTATTTTCACATTGGCAAGAAAAACAATGATCAACTAAAGCTTTTAAATCGTCTCCTTTTTATATTTATATAAGTAGAAATAATATGTTGGAGAGATGTTTTACTAAAAAGACGCAATTTACTAATTTATTATTATTATTATTATTATTATTATTATTATTATTATTATTATTATTATTATTATTATTATTATTATTATTATTATTATTATTATTATTAGCTTCAGAGAAATACATTTTTAAGCCGCTCTGGCCTTGTTTATTTCTCCTTATATTCTGCTTTCTTTGATATTTTTATTAATTTGAGGCACATATAGTCCATTGTGAGCAGCCCACATCATGTCTATAGGCCTATTTAAGATATAGCTCTAAGGAAGCAGGAGCACTGTGGCATAAAATCTGCCTACCTACTCCCAGAAAAGGCGCAGCTGCACACCCAAGAGGGTCAGTGTTATTTCGCTGTATTCTCCCCTTGATTATACGAGTTGAGCCCATCAAACCCGGTATAATTACAGTAATTTCGCCCTTATTTATTCTAATGCAGTTTCCTATCTCTGAGGTAATTATGAGCAATTTTTTTTCGCACCAAGGATCTTTCTGCCTTAACAAAAGAGAATGTGCTCTGAAGGAAATTTTCTGCAGCTAGAGAAAAAAAAGAAAAAAAGCGAAATAGGTGAGCTGCCATTTTGTCACTGTTCCCTTAGACTAAGCCCAATGTGTAGCTATAAGACTGACAAATTGCTTGCAGGTGTACATCACCGAGTTGTCAATGCGGAGAGGCTTCAGAAATTAGCTAGGCACAATGTCAGAGTAACGAGTTTACTTCGCTTTGCTTGCCTCGGTTTTTAAAGCGTTGTGGAGAAAAAAAAATATGGAGATTTTATTTTTACTGGGGGTTTACCAAACTGCAGAAGTGAATTAATACTTTTTTTTCATATTTTTAAAATAAGTTGTATATTCACTTCAGAAAAGTAGACAAAAATATAAATCCAGTTTGTTTCCTTAACGATTAAATATCAAACACCCACCTGAATCTTGAATCTTGAACTCCCTTCCCTGGAGCTTCAGGAATCAGCGTGGATGCAGATGGAGGGAAAAGCTTCCCCGCAGCACAGGCTCCACATCAGCGCTCTAAATCCCCACAAAATGCCTTCCACGTGTCGGTCCAATGCTATAGCTGCAGAGTTCCGAATATGACTGAAAATCTCTGCTTTATTTCCCCTTTTTATAGGCGACGAGGGGGGAAAAAATTGTAGATTATTAGCATAAATGTTTACTCCTCATTACGCTGATGACATTGTGCACTCGAGATCTTGGTAATCTTTGGGGGAAATTATGAGTAATTTTTTTTAAAATTTAAAGCAGCAGTTACCGTGCAATTCAGGCTAATTCCGCGTAGGCTCCACACGGATATAATTATCGTTGAGTCAAGATGTTAGGCTAAAAACTATGCATTGATATTCCCATTTATTATGTACATACAACTTTGACAATGTTGATGCTTGAAATAGCGGGAAATTGTCTTGTGTAAAAAATTACACCCCATATTAGGACATCTAAAATTGCGAAGAATTATATAGTAATTGCAGGCTTTCAGATTTGAAAGCCGGAATGCTCCAACCAGAGCAAATGTGGATGAAATTACAGATCAGGGTTTAAATGGGGATAGGGGGGTTTGTGGCATTTACAAGTTTCCCAGAGAAACGCAAAACTACGAACCACAACAGCTTTAAATGGCGCTGAGAAACAGGGGGAAAAAAGTAGTTTCACGCTGCAAATATACTGATCATAAAAATCTGTCATACGTCTGGGCTACATACATCAGCTGACAGTTTACAGAATAAATTAAAGATATAGAATGTATTCAGCATGTTCATACATGTGTTAGGACACAACAGAGGCTGGCTGCACGCCTGGAGGCCTGTCAGATACTGTCAGCTCCCCAGGAGTTGGAGGGCAGGGATGGAGGGTGGGGGTCTCCATCAGATATAACAACTGACACGCTGCAGTCCTCATTATGTGCAAGGAAAAGATCCCACTTTATGGCTTCTAGTCGGTTAAAGGTAATAATTTGGCCATTTTAATCCGACCTGACTAACACATACTCCACTGAGAAGTGAAAAAAAATCAATAAAATTGACTGCAATTTGCATACATTTTACTTAAATAGATTTAAATGTCTTTGTAGAAATGATCTAACTGGAAAAATCTAAATTTATTAAATATTTAAATTTGCTAAACCAAATTAGTTAAACTACAGTCATTTTGCTAGTCTGGAATAAGAACTGGTTTGTGATTGTGGCTGAAACAGCAAAAAGTCAAAAAACAGAACCAATTTTTTTCAGGTAGGATGCTAAACTTCTACCTGAACACAACTACAGGTGCTCATTAGCAATTTAAGCTCAACGGGGAATCTAAGTTTGCTGGAAAGTTTAGCCATAGCAATAGCATTTCAAAATTAGCTTACGCTGGATAAACAGTTTTAAAATCAAATTTTAATGAAGTGACATGGAAACATTGGTGTTTTTCACTGACAACTTTACCTCAAGGTTAACAAGCTCAGCTTGCTTGGAGGACTGACTGTAGCATTCGTGCTGCTGACAAACAAATAAATGCATAATTTAAAAAAAATGCATTTCTGAAATCTATTCTAA
This sequence comes from Gambusia affinis, assembly GCF_019740435.1. NCBI lineage: Eukaryota > Metazoa > Chordata > Actinopteri > Cyprinodontiformes > Poeciliidae > Gambusia > Gambusia affinis. Next base: position 15,324,400 of record NC_057878.1, read on the forward strand.
CCAAATAGCCCCTTTCTCTGATAATTTTGACTAAGATATGATGTTAGCTGACGTCATGTGTCTCAGGATTAAGAAGTGAAGTTGGCTATCAAGATTGGCGTTAGCATTAGCACAGTTACAAAGCTGAAGCTGAAATTACACTTAAATTTCTGCTTCAGCACAGAAACGTTCTCAAGGACAGGTTTTATCACAGTTTTCAACTTTTAGTAATCAGATAAATTAATCCTTTTAAAAATCCATCAAATGCTAGCTATTAGCATTACAGTTTTCTGCTGGAAACCACAAATATTGAATGAGGGTATTGACTGACTGAATGCCCTCAGTTAATTTTTGTTGCAGCCCCAACATTTAGCAGTCTAAATATTAGGATTTAACTGTCATTGATTGCCGCATTTTCAAACTTGATAAGTTTCAAATGATTTGAATGAATATTACTCAGTGCAAATTTTATTTTTTTTTGCACTGCACTATACCAGCTGGAGTTATAACAGCTCATTCAATAGTCTCAAAAATTGAAATAATATGTTCAATATATAAAATATCTTTGGTGCATGTTGCTTCAGTTCCAAGGCGTGTGTCTATGTTCTCTTCAATCTACGTGAATAATGTGGGTCAACTTGCTCGTCCTCAGAAATCAGAGGCTTGTTGTGAGACATTAGAAGTGTTTGCCTGATGGTCTAGTTAACCTCCAGGCTGTCTTGGATCTTGTTCCCGTCTCCTTTTCTCTCGCAAGGCTGAGTTCATAAAACGTCTGGGGGGAGAAAAAAAAAGTCTCCCTGACTCCACAGAGTCTGAGGAACTTGTCTTCTTTTTTTGCCCTCCCTCATCTTTCCCCTCTGGCATGCCAGAAGCTTGCTGTAGCTACTCATGCTTCTGCTTTCTGCTCTTCTAAACAACTGGTAATGGAAAATACCAAGCACATACATTTCAAGAATCCCCATAAATTTTGCTAACAAGGGTGGTTTTTGATAAAGGACATATTGGCATCTGCCCTGGGCAGCACTACCTGGGGGGAAACCATTGAGACACACAAAAAAAGTTGTTACTCCGCAAAGTAACTTTGTATTTTTATGCTGTGTAAGCAATATAAGTACACTGCGGCTAGCTGATAACACTGAAGTTGGTGACTGACTTGCAGCTTAAAAGCCGGCATTTATTTATTTACTTATTTTAAAACTCTCTGACTGCTCAAACCTTTCTTTAAGAGGAATTTGAGATTCATGGAACCATTATTCTGTTTGAGAAATGCAAAAAAGAATATTTTTGAAAGGTTTTGAGCACAAGGACCACCTTGGCTAGATATAAAAAAAAGCACAAAATGTGGTCAGCCAAGTCAAGGTCAATGCTAGTTAACAGATAAAAAAAAATATATAAAATTTTAATTTCTGACGAGTTACAGAATAAATAAATATAAGAATATAAAACTATTTTGAGGAAGGTTTTTTGGTCTTTGTAGTTGTGGGTGTGTTGACAGCAAAACTGTGGTAGTCTACAAAGGACTGGAACTTACTAAGAGCAACTTTCAAGGAAGACTCACCTCTGCCTACCAGTCCCATAAAGGTCAAATATGTACAAATAATTACAAAAACAATCCAACAGAATTGTTTAATTAACACTTAATGGATAACTGCTATGTTAGCTACTTCAAAGGTTTGCTAACTTAACCCAAACCACTCAAGGTAATCAATCGTCAAAGTTGGCTAGCAACCCAAGTTAATTAATCCTGCAGAGTTTATATAAGGTGGCTATTTGCATGAAAACTAATGGTAGCGTGATGGCTTAACAACTAAGTTTCTAACATTGTTGACTAATCAAGAAGTTTCTACATTTCTTGTAATAATGTGAAATAAATTGACCTCTTAGATTTAATATTGTTTAAAAAGTATAGCACATATTAAAAACACACGTTTAATTTTGCTTCCTAGTATATAAAATATAAGTTATATGTCTGCCATGATATATTGCAAAAGTAAACCATTGTTTCTATATTAAGTGCCACCAGTACATAAAGATTTTTTTCTCACATATACTTGCAGCCTTGTGTTTTATAAGTTCTGTTTTATAAGCTAAAAATATCGGCATAATATTAATTAGCCTAAACGTTTTATTGCTTATGCCAAATTACCCAAGACAACCAATTGTTACTGTTGCTTAGCAACCTAAGCTACTTACCCTTACCCTACCCTACAACGGAGACGAAGAGCAAACACTGAGCACCAAGATATACATTTTGTAAGTACACAGACGTGTTTGTATCTGTCTGGTTAAGGAGTTCCTACATTTTGTAGGTATTCTAGTTGAATATTGTTAGAGAAATAAGAATTTGGCGCTTAAAACTCTGGTTGAATAATGACAGTCGACTGTCAGCTATGAGGTAGAAATGTTCCTAAACTATTAATTATGTCAGCATCTCCAGATGTGTTTGCAGCTGTCTTAACAAGGATTTTTTTTTTTTTTTTAGCATTTTATGCTAATTATATAATTATTACTGCTAAAACAATTAAGGCGTTTGCTTTTAATCTGACTCTTAATGAGGATTTAAGTTGATATTTGAGAGTACTTTGATGATGTATCAAACTATTAGCATGTTTTAATGATATGTCCAACTAAATCTCTCCATAAATAGTATGAATGTTTTTCTGTGTTTCTGAACGTTAAAAAGCTTCTAAATGAAGGATCTAAATTTTCTGATTATTATTTTTTTTTAAGATATTTGAAATTTTTTGCAATTAAAAATAACGAAATAAAGTTCCTCCCCCACCCCCCCTTTCTCCCCTTTTTTTCCCTTTTTAAACAGACACTTTGAAAAGAATGAATAATTAAAGGAGACAACATAGTCTGAACAGCATCTGGCTAAGTAAAAAGCTGAATGCATGAGCACAGGAAACATTTTATTTAAATAACATCTGACCATATATGAAACACTGCTAAAATAAATAAGACCAAACCACAATAAAAATGGAATACAAGTAAATCAGGGGTGGAACAATCAGTAGCTTGTACGGTGATTAATGAATTTGCACCAACATCCTAAGGAGAAGGGTCAGAGCAACAAAGACTGTAAAAAAAGAAAAAAAAAGATGTGATAAAATAAGCTATTTACAAACACCTTTACCATTCTTGTATATTTATATCAACTAAGCTATCTGAGGAGTGAATATGCTATTTTTCCCGCAGAACAAATTGAGGTCATATTGCAAAAGGCACGATACAGTTAGGATATAATTTTCGCTACATCTGTGACACCCAGGTTGTCCTGATGTCAAAGTTTTCAGGTTTCTTTTCCAGAAAATGTCAAAAAAAAAAAAGTGACGTCCGCGTAAAAGTAGGCTCGTAGCCTTGCTGTAAATGCTTTGGGTAATAGTGGTTCACTCATCCCTCACACAAAGAAAATAAATAAATACAAAAATAAGTGTAGAAATCTGTGTCCATCACATCACCAGAATCAAACTTAGTCCATGAACCTGTCTTGCTGCGTTAATTTCTGCGAGCTTCTGCGCGTAACGACGCACAACGAGGTCTGGGAAATCAAGGTATTGGCATTTATTTATTGTCCGATTTAGAAACGACGCTCTTTGTTGTTGTTGTTGTTTTTATTTCAGAATATCGTCCCAGCGCTTATAGCAGAGTTGTGGTGATGCTGGACCAAAGGAGGCTGCAGATGCGTCGTAGAGTTCGTAGTTGAATACCAAGAGTAGTTTGCCAAAAACGACGAAGGCGCAGTCGTGTTGGGAGGGCTGCCGCTGCTCTGAGGTAAAACCGAGCTGACACCGTTCATTCTTTGAGTCTGTGGAAAGTCCCAGGCAGTAGTCGACGGAGACGTGCACGGAGGAGACTCACTGGAAGCGACGTGTTGCTCTGGGGGGATCTCGCCACTTTTCCACAGCTTCTTGAACTTGGAGCGGCGGTTCTGGAACCAGATTTTGACCTGAGTCGGACACAGATAGCAACACCGATTAACCACATTTAAATCTCCATTTGTCAGCTTAATTAGGAAAGTTGACACGTGACAGCACAAAGCCTTGCCTCAAATGCACCCACCTGTGTTTGCGTAAGGCCCAGAGAAGCTGCCAGCTCGGCCCGTTCTGGCAGAGCCAAATACTGGGTCTTTTGAAACCTCCGCTGAAGAGCAGCCAGTTGGAAGCTGGAGTAAATGGTACGAGGTTTCCTGACCTTCTTTGGTTTTCCATTAACCATCCGAATTTCTGGCTCACTTTCTTCTTTCTCTAATGGGAAAATCAAAAGCAATTTAAGTTAGGAATTCAGATACTTCTTTTTGGTCAAACCTTTTTCTTTTTGCACATTTGCAGCGGTTTATTTGCATGAAATAATCAACTACATTTAGATGCATCGAGTTAAAAATTTGGATACAAAGATTTTATGTATAAAAAACTGAGAAAGGAACTTGTTTTGAAATAAACTTAGTTTCTAATCACACTGCACAAATAATTTTGGAATTTGTGTCCCGGCAAATTGTCAGACGTCGTTCTGCATCACAAACAAAATGCGTAAAAGTTGATAAAATGCGTGCACTTTCCAGGAGGAAAGATTACCTGTCTCTGCTGGAGTAGGAGAGGAGTTGGAGCCGTAAGAGCCATATGCACCATACGAAGAATTAAAACCCAGGTCGTATGGCTTTGCATTAGGATATGGCACAGAGCCCGTGGCGCTGCCGTGGTACTGGTAGGAGCCGAGCTGGCCAAAGGGAGACCCGGCGCAGTGCCCTGGCTGCTGGTTGTTGTAAAAACTGCTGTCCGTCGCCGTGGAGACCGGCAGAGTAGGTGATTCCTGCGATTTGTGCAAGCTGTGGTAATTGTTTGAGGTAATCTGGTTCGAATGCATATCTGTGTTCAGGTTCTCAAAAACCCCCGTCATCTTGGGTGGGGAACGGCGCAGCCTCCGAGACAATGCGTGCGCAAAAAATGGCAAAATTTCTTGGCAAAAAGCACGAGTCAGATCTGGAACCTTTTTGTGAGTCAAAACGCATCCCCGTGCAAACTGTGTCAAAATCAGTGGAAGGTGTGTCCTCCTCTTCTCTGTGGCCTGTGATTATCTGCCACGGTTGGCTGTGGGAGCGCATTTATGAGAGAGTGAGAGGGAGAGCTCCTGTGTCTGAGGCGACCAATGAGTATAGGGCTCCACGGCTGACTACTCCCCACGCCAGTTTCTATTATTTGCTTAGGTCTATGTTTCCTGGTTGTCTGAAGACATTAGAAAGAATTAGAAAGAAAAGAAACACTAAAGTCACAAAATATCAGGATCATTGTTTATCTCTTCTCTCTATTTCGACAGATTAACAAGAAGCAGTGAAAATAGGTATTAGCAAAATGAATCGCCTCACAAATGCAGTAAATTGTTTTAACTGTCTTTTTTGTTTTTAGTTTTTTTTTTTTTTTTTTATCTTCATATTGTGCTTACAGTGCGTTATGTAGGAGTCTGGGTGTGTTTATTGAACGGCCAGCATGTGTCTAAAAGAATATCTGACTTACCTTATATAAGAAGTAAAGGGCAATGGCCAACCGGGGTGCAGAATGAACTTAAACTGTGCGATTCACACTGGATGCTATATGATTTCCACAGAGTGTTACTACAGCGCACTCAAGTGTCGAAACAAGCAAAATTTCTTCTTTTTTTTGTTCATTTTTCACACTTCCTGCAAGTGGACAGCAGACACCCTCTGTTGATTTCGCTGCTATATTACCGATCTATATTTAGATCCTATCTAGTTTTGCTGTCGGACAAATGTAAATAAATTAATGACTAAATAAATAAATTGTCGTGTATAATTCGATTTATTATGTAGGTGCGTTCGTCCATTGCCACAAGATGGCAGTATAGTTCCGTCTACGTAAAGATTTTTTTTGTTTTGTTTTTTTATGAAATGCCAGTGGTTGATAAAGTTAACATTCATCCATCAGCAAAACCAAGAAACAGGGTTAGAGCTCTTCAGAAGATTAATTGAGCTAAGCAACTCTGTGGAAGTTTATGCCAGAGTTTTAGTGATGCCTTATTTTTGTTGATTGAATTTCTGACTTACAAGACAGACATAGAGCTAAAAGATACACAAGTTTAGCTTTTTGCGCACTGTACAAGATTAAAGCACACAACAAATTTCCTGCTTTAGTTCAGTTTGAATTCCAACAAATACTTCTGCTTACGACATGTCTGAATATTTGTAATTTTTTGAAAACTTAATTTTTTTTATTAGTTTATATCGATTTTATTATTATTTGGTTGATTTACCCTTTAAAACGTCTGTATTTTCACAAGCGTTTCTCAATGGCTTAAAGAACTGATATAGCTAACTGATTCAGATTACTGTAAGACCTTTTCAGCTCTTACAATATTTTTATGGACTTTCTTGTGGCTACTCTAAAACACAGACGTTGTTGTCCTTTAAAGATTGTCACTAATTCATAGGAATGCTTAAGCCCATTTTACCTACACTTTAACATCCTGGCTAATGTGTTGAGATGTTTCAATATTTCCACAAAGTGCTCTTTATTTTATGAAGTGAGCCACTTCTTCCTCACAAACACAACTACAACACGATGCTCCACCTCCATGCTTCACGGGTAGGATGGTGTTTTCAGGCTTGAAAAGTTTTTTCTCTTCTTTTCTCCAAATGGAATCATGGTTACTGAGATTATTCAGAACATCCTTCAAAATCTGTATAATTTTTGAGTTTTTTGTTTTTAATTCAAAGGCACATCAACATGAATTTATCAGATCCCAGTGAAGAGTGACAACCACTGAGTATATTTTACTTCCATGAAGTTTTTGCACTGGATAAAGGCAGCTTTTAAAACAGCTTAAATAGTAAATATCCTGAACTTAATGGAAAGGTTCAAGAAATGTGGGATAACATTTTATCTGTCATCATTCAGTGTTATTCTGACACAGCAGTTCTGCATCTTGTTGTGAATGTTTTCATTCCAACCCCAGGCTGAGAAATGCTGACAGCATCATGTGCATTCATTTTCTTAGCCTAATTAAAATCTGTCTGCAGCCGCTGAATACAGGAATTTGTTGCAACAAATTATTTTTCTATTGTGTCCTATAGAACGTTCTACAAAATAAGTAAAATAGTATTGTATTTTAAATTTGTATTAGTTTTAAGCTCTTGCTGTTGTTGATTGTCAGTGATTGTTACGGCATAATCTGTTCTTGTGGCTTGCTGACAAAAACTTGACCTGCTGTAGGACAGACAAAATTTATTTTATTTTCTTGGTATAAAGGACAATTATGTTTTACATTTTTTGTATTCAGTTGAAAACATATTTAAAACCATCTTCTTCTACATGAAATAATTTCACATTATGAAGTTATCAATATTTCAGACGTCTTTTAAAGTTAACACCAGAAGGTGCTGAAACCAAAAACCACAGACTCTAAAATATTTTGACAGGACACCATTTCAGAAAAATATTGACATTTTCAACTCCTCTTCTTGCTTGGTAAGCTGAATAATTAATTGCAATTTCAGCCTTATCTGGTAAATTGATCCTAAATTATATTTTTCCTTCTATGTCGCAGAACAGCTGGTATAATGAACCTTCCAGGGTTGAGTGGCTTCAGGGAAAAGAAGCCAAGTGACCATATGAGAATATATTTATTAAAAATGTATTTATTTTCTCCAGAATGTTCAGATAAAACAGTTTTTTCTTAAACTAAAACTATAAGCATATTTAGCACCACATTTAAAAAAGAAGCAGAAATTTAATTTATAGCCACTTTTCCTCTGCAATCGATAATTTAGCCTCAAGCCTCATCCCTGTGTCGCCATTCATTATTAAAATACCATAAAAGCATCAGATATGGCACAGTCACACTTAATATTTTACATAAAATATTTTTCAAACACCAACTCAACTCATCCTCCTACTTCTGAACTGTTTGGGTGATTTGATTATTTTCACTTTCTTTGTAATTCCAGTATTTTTTTAATTATTATTTTGATTTGTGGACAGTTGCAACGTTCACTTTCCCCAGTTGAGCTACATTGACTTTGCGCCCATCCATCTTTTACATCTTTTAATGATTCAGCTGTTGCTGTTATTGTATTGTTTGACTGTTTTTTGCAGCAGCGTTTGGGTGGGAGGTTTATGTTTGCATTTCCTTGTGTTAAATGGAGGCAGATTCCTTTTCTGCATTGATTTGTTTGTCGGCTCTTATTCCAGATTTCCTGCTGAGTTAGCCAGGGCAGTGAGTTCATCACCATGGCTACTCGTCCCTTTAACTCAAATCACATTATTAGGAGTTTTTCAGCCTTGGCATAAAAATGCTTTTACACTAACCAAGGTAGAGGGGGGGCTTGGTGTTTTTCTCCATTGTTTCCAACGAGTTTTAAGCCGACAATTCAGAGTCAGCGTGGAAAATGTCTTTGGGACTCACCTCATGTGCTTCTTACAAACATGGAAATGATCGACCAAGTGTTTCTTGACCTCTCTGCTTCAAAGGTTGAGCTTGTTTGACTCCGGACACTAGCAGAGTTTAAGTTGGAAGTCTTTGGCGGCGTGTTCTTAACTGGGCATGCGTTTCCTCACAATCAGACCCAATGGCATTTCCCCCCCTGTGAGAAACTATTTTTATCAACAAAAGCTTTAATGACGAGCGCAGGCCGGCGCTAACAATGGTAAGGAAGTGTCCAGTGCTGAGCTCATAACAGATGCAGAAGTTGATGTTCAATGAGTCATTCATAGAAGATGTTTGTTAAAAAAACAAAACAAAAAAAAGTTCCTGTTGTGTTTCTTATTCTGCAAACTGGACAAAAGGTAAAATACCAGATCTAGCCACTGTTAATACTGAAAGAAAAGCCTATTACTTTTAACTTTTTATAGTGTTGAATGAGTCTATGAAAAGTGTTAAAACTTTGCATGCAAAGCCTTGCAGAAGTATTCATACCCATCAGAGTTCTTTGTTTTTTTCCAAGTAATAACCTCTAACTTCCACCTCAAATTGATTATTTTAAGATATTTATTTATTACTATACAACTTTGAAGTAGAAGAAAAAATAGGTTTTCTTTTTTTTCTAAACAGATAAGTATCTTTTAAGTGTGTAATGTATGTATTTAACCCTCCTGATGTTTCTTGGATTTTAAGGATTGATTTATACATACATTGACTATATAGACTCCTTTTTGGTTTTTAACTAATTAGGTGACGTCTGAAGGCAATTGGTTGCGCTAGATTTTTGGGGCATCCGAATGAATGGGGATGAATACATTATCCTCAGCAAACCTTTAAATTGTTTTAGAATATGTGCTGCTTTGTGAAGGACTCAAAAAAAGCCCAACAAAATAAAACGCGGTTTGAACCTTGTAATGTGACAAAAGTTTAAAAAGTTTAAAGCGTGTCAATACTTCTGCAAATCTCTTTATTTAATCAATTCTGTTACTGAAACTAGTCTGTTATAACTGTAAGTTCCTCTTTGAGGACCGAAAGCCTCACCTAATAATTATTAAAAGTTCAGAGTCTAACATGACAAAAGCAAAAATGGTTTCCTATTTTGCTGGGCCAACAAAGGAATCCCCAGAGTTCCCAGTGTTGTCTGCATGGGCCCGGTCAGAGGAGGAATAATGAGAGGTCTGAGAGGTTCTGCTCCCCTCTTTGTTGATTCTGTGGCACGCCCACTCCCTCACCACCCCCACCCTTTGTGCGAGTGGAGCGGAGCAGATTTACTGCGGATGGCCTCCTCACAAAGGATCAGCGCCCTGTCACAACACGACCAGGCTGAGCTGCTCCAACTTTCACAGAATGTGTGTTCAATGAACAGCCACTGACGCAGACACAACTTTTGTTTTCATATCTCCTTCCACATAACAGGGAGTAAATATTTAATCCTATCTGTTGAGGGAATCACAGCTAAGATCATCTAATTTCTGCTGACTTTGGTTTTCATTTTGCTTGCTGAATTGCAAAGAATTCACTGCTTATCTCAAGGACAAACTCAAGAAAAGTCAAATACTTGTTTGTTTTATTAAGTATTTGACTTGTTAAATACTAAGTTCTTAAAAACTCCAGTTCTTAATAATGAAAGAACTCCAGTTCATTCTTAATAATGCATAAATCTTTTCACATCTGTTTTGTCATGCGTTCCTTGATGTCTCAGGTTGTGCACCACCTGGTCTTTGGAGCATCTCGTACAAATACATAACTGACAAAATATAAACATCTGAGCTCTACTGTGATTTCTCAACTCAATCCCAGAAAATTTTACTCTCTTATTTTGACCTATTTGCAATTCTAGACTTTTGCGCAACATCAGATAAGATAAAAAGAAATTTGAAACATTCCAGTTTCTTTGTGCTTCATAAATTGACGCTTCCAACACAATTAGGTATCAGTTACAGTATGGATAAGTTATCCTTATGTCAAACAATACAGTCTTCTTCCCTCTTTGACTGTAGCCCTTAGCATGATTTGACTTCTTGCATCACCAGTAGGTAACTGGGAGTTTTCTTGGCTCTCTGTGATACATGGCTTCAGTTTCTTCACTCTGCCCATCCGACATGGACCCAGTTTTGAAATCCAAATATCCATTCATACTGTCTCACAAATAGTGCTGCTGTTTGAACTCCAAGAACCTACAAAGGTCATCATGTTAGGGGCCAAGTGAACATAAACAGAATCAAACAGATAGTTGTACAGACACAAGTCTGAGATTCGCTGCTTGTAAATAAATAGGTTAATCAAATAGTGGAACATTTTCTACATTTCATTAATTGCTGTGAATAAACCTTGTTCTTAATGTAGATACAACATGAGTCTTGTGTTTAAAGCTGTATCATATGTTTCACGGGATCTTACAGTCATCAGTGGTGCTTTATGTGTTGGTACACAGCAAGCTGCTTATAAACAGCTGGTCATTTTGGAAATGCTTCCTCACCAACACCTCAGTAACTTTTAGGCTTGAATTCCTCCATCTCTCTGATATTTTGTCCCTCAGGACATTGAAACTTCAGCAGCATGCCCTTCTGGCCCATCAGGGTTTGGATTTCAGAGCCTTGAACACCAAAAGTGTTCAACATGAAAGAAGGCAATCAGAGTAATCCTTTGGAGAAATATTATTGTTTTTGTTTGCTAAACTGTATTGAAAGGAACTATTTTTCAAACTGATTATTGTCTTTTCTTTCTGTTGGGACCACTTCACAACAGTGTGATATTTTATTTGGGAGAGATACATGGAAATTAGGATGTTTTCCATTAAAGCTTAAATAAAAACTGAGTCTTTTTTTAAAAAAGTAAAGTAAAGCCGAAAATTATCTGACATATAAATATTACTTTAAGCATCAAAACAAATCCTATTCACAAAAACTAATAAAATAAATATTGTTACAAATTGTGGTAAAAAACCCCAACAAACCCTTCTGGCACTTTTATATTTTTATTATGAAACTGGTGAATCTTGTTCAATTTAAATTAAGGATATCATTAAAAATTCTCTGAACTTTAAGAATCTAAACATTCATAGCATGAAAAAGGAGTCATCGGTGAATCCTAAAAGGCAGTTCTGTGATTTGACATTTTTTGGGGGGTGTCAGGAGGGTTTGCAGACCTTCCTCATGTGAGTTTTCATTTTGTTTGTACAAAACCACAACTAATCTTGAAAGAAAGGCGCTGTCACCTGCAGGCCTTCACCTGTTGGACTTGCTTCAGCTCTCTGGTTTCTCTCTGATCCCGCTGGCCTCAGACTATACGAGGCCAGGCAGCTTCACCTCCTCTCACAGATCCTGTTACATCTCCACTCAGGGCAATAATGGAAGTACTGTAACCGCAAAGAAAAGGCAGTTAAAACACCTTCACTCTGCCAAACACAATGCACCAATTACATCAAGTCTGGTACTAAACCTGCTGAAAGTAACAAACCTATTTACATCACTCTGTTTGGAATAAGTCTGACTGATTTATAGGTATAAAACTTTAATAAAACACAGTAAAGTAGACTCAATACTTGATTGAAAAAAGAAATATATATATTTTTTCTTCTTACCCTTAAAGAAGTTCACCTTACCCCAGGACAGCAAACCTAACATTCAGATGGAGCTACAACTGAGCTGTTTAGATCAAAACTAAATTACAGTGTCAAAGGGCCCTAAAATGGGTTGTTGTTTTCAGAAACATTGTATTCACAAGCCACCAGTTTCAGAAATGTTTCTATCCACATGGGAACACAGAGGATATTTTTATTCTCCCAGACCTGAAAGTGGAGTTAAGCATGAAGTATGGCACATTTGCATAAAGCCTACACATGAGGCTAGTGGTAAACACAACAACAACAACAACAACAACAAAATAAGCGCTGAAAACTACAAAGCGTGACTGGAATCTTTGGTAGGACCTTTTGCAGCTGTTGCAGAAGTTTTAGTTTTTGTGAGGTTTTGCAGCAGCTGCAGCACCTGCCACCTGCATGAATCCACCATTGTTGTTTGCAACTCCAATCCTCATGCACAACTGGTCCATAGTTGCAAACCCTGATTTAATACAACAGAATTTGAAAAGGTTAAAGGGCATAAATACTTCTGTTTGGGAGCATACATGAAAGCTGTTACTCAGTTTTAGTTTTCAGGTTTACTTTTAACACACCTTAATTTGATTCATACCTGGACATTGGGACTATCTTACATTCATTTATCTATGCCTGACTATGGGGAGCTAGTGCCTATCTCCAGCATTCATGGGGTCAGAGGTGATATACTTTGGACAGGTCGCCAATCTGTCACGGCGCAAACAACCATGGACACAAACACAACCTCCTAAGGGTAATTTAGGGAGGATAATTAGCCCAGCATGCACACTTTTTGACTGTGGGAGGACCTTGGACAGAACCTTCTAACTTAAATGTGAAATGAGATCTGAGAGTCGCATTAACACAAAAGACGTATCCATCACTAGATGATGTTGAGTTAACTCTGCACTGAAACTGGTGGGTGCAAAGGAAAGGCCTGCGATGTGTTCAGTGTCATGTGTTCACTTATTTTACTCTAGTATTATTTGCATTTAGGAAAGTGACAAAAACCCTGCTGCACGCCTCCACACAGGCATGCACACATCCAGCCCCCTCTTGCCAGCGCACACTCACTCATACTGCTACAAGCAGAGGCCTTTCGAACTTCAACAATATCCACATTGTGTGTTTTGCTGTGTGATCTTGGCCCATTCTAGTTCAGGCTTCACACCCCCATCCAACACCAGCAGAACTACCGGGATGACTGGGCATGAAATATGAAATCCTGGGAGGTTTTGAAAGATGAGACATAATGCCCGGTATCACTCCAGATCACGATGGGAAAACTTCAAACATCTCAAATGCCATTTTCTTAAGAACCAGGATCCATATAGTTGTTTGTGAAAGTATGATTTAAACATTTAGGATTTCAATCTCTCTTTTTAAAATACTTCCAAGTGATTAAACGCTAAACAAGAAAAAAAAGTAAACATTTCATTAAAATCCAGTCACAAGCTCAGAAGAGGATCCAATCCTTTATTTGAAGCCAAGAACCTCTGAGCTGACTGGCATGTTAGACCCAAACACTCTCAGGGAGTAATTATTTATTAATGAGCATCAGCAGGTGTTCTTAATAATGGAAACATAAATATTGTATTTAGAGTCTTGTTGAGGTAAACCTGAGATTACCAATAGATATGCCCTTTGATCAAAGAGCTTTTGTTTTAAAAGCTCCGGGGTTTTATTTGCTGTAAATCTTGTTGCTATGAGTGTGTAAACGCTAGAGGAACAATTTACTGGCCCTGCAGCCGATCGTTTCCTGGTTCATCTAAAATTAGGTGGTTTATTTGCCCAGCTGACGTAAACACCTACTGTGCACAGCAGCAGAATAATCTTTCAATGATGCCACCACAGGTTCCAGTATAATGCCTCACCAAGCATATAGTGCTGTGATTTTTTTCTTCTTCTGTTTTGACTTTTTTTTTTTTTTTTTGGTCAAACTTAAATATTTCAGATTATCAAAGTAATTTTAATATTCAGAGTAAATAGAAAAAAAATAGTTTAAAAATTATTCCTTGATTTATTAAATACCACTCGAAACCAGATCAGAATAAAAAAGCAATGACATCTATCAGGCAATAAAGTGTTACAAAGCCACTTCCGAGGCACCGAAACTCCAGTGAATCACAACAAGAGCTGTAAATCACAAATGGGGAAAACACAAAATAGTGGTGAACCTTCTCAAAAAATACTCCAAAAGACCATTGAGGGCCCATTCAGGAAGTCACAAAAGTTCCAGTTTAAACCACTGTATACCTCACTTGAAGGACATGCAGAGACAGTTAATGGTTCACCATTAAGAAAGCAACTGGGCAATAATTGGAGAGTTTCCAAGCAGAGCATGTTGGTACCTTATAAGCTGTGGTTTTGAAACATGAAGTGGAACTGAGATTGCAAAACAGTAACAGTGATACAGATACAGGACGGATAGAGCCAAGCTGTGACCTTTAAAACCTTCAGAGGCTGTAAGTCATGAGATTCATCTTTGCTCAGAGCACAGATTAAAATAAAGGCAGGTTCTGTTTCAAAGTAACCCCTGTTACTGGTTAATCGTGATGAAAGGAACAGAACTGAGTTAATACAAGTAGAGGGAAGTAGATTTCGTATCATTAAAAATGACAATAGCAATGCATCCCCAACCAGGTAGTCATTTCTTAGCAATTGTTTTAATTGTTTTAGTTTCAGCTGCATTTAATGACGATAAAAATAAAAAAAAAATCAATCAAAGCTTATTGTTTAATTCATAGGATACAAAATGGTCGAAGTTTAAGAAGTAGTTTAGTGACGACTAAGTTTTAACTGCAACTCTTTGTAAAAAAGAAAAAAAGTCAAAGGAGCAGATAAGAACAGTGTTGGAGGTGACGGAGAAACTAGTTGCTTCATTAGTTAATGTTTGAGTCAGAAAATATTTGTTTGCCATGAAGTGACTGAGCCACTGTAGGCAGTAATTTCTCTTGGCTAGTGGCAACTGGTGCATCTTTTACACTGTTTCGTAGTTTATAGAAAGTGAACATCCATCTTATACATCCCTGGGTGTATTTTTAGCTCCTGTTTTTAAGAACAGAATGAGTCAGCAGCCAATGGACGGAGGATTGGGTGGGACTGGATGAACACATTTTTTGAATCCCATTCAGGAAAATGCAGTCATAGCTGAAGTCATGAGCTTCTTTTTCTTGACAACAAGTTCAATGTATTTCTTTAAAGACACAGATGAGCTAAAGTGCCTAAATGACTTTGGCTCATTTAGGCAGAATGGAGAATTTGGATTCCTGAGCTCCATGTATGAAAAGGATTATTTAGCTGTACTATTTAACATTGGTTACCTGTTGGTTGTCGTCATGTTTAGGGTGTGGTTCAGACACTGAACGGAAAGTTTAGCTGATTGAATTAAACAATAGGGATGTTTTTTTTCTAAAAATGGTTAAATGCTAATGAATTAATAGATAATTATTTTAGGAATTTCATTGCTTTTCTTTTCTTTTGGATCAGAATTTAACAATCCAATAACCAAAAATATGCATATGATATGAAGATTAAAAAAAATAATGGTATAGTTCTGTTTTTCAAAAGCACTCAAAACATTTAAAGTACTGCCTGTAAAAAAATAGTATTAAAATTAAATAGTAATAAAATAATTTCGCTCATTACAGACCCACGTTACTTTGTCTTTAATCTGAGTAACTTTTAGAATGAGGTTACTTTTATATGTCTAGTTGTCTTATTATTGAAAGGCACCTGTGGTTTCTCAGTTACGGGCTATTATTGACTCGGGGTCCGTTTAGGCGGCCGAAGGGGGCGCTGTGGAGCAACCAGTTAAACAGCCGGCTGCTGCCCTCATTAACAAAGTGAGTAAGGGTGGAAGAGCAGCGGGACGCCCGGGCTCTTACCTCCTGGACCCCTGGACTAGTGTGGACCTCGCTGCCATGGCGCTGCTGCAGCAGAGAGGACACTTCGCTGTCCAGGCTGCGCTTTTCCTTCTCTGTCATCTGCTGGAGCCGAGCGGACTGCGCGCTTTCAACCTGGACACCGGTCATGTCATCAGGAAAGGCGGGGAGCCGGGGTCTCTCTTCGGCTTGTCCCTCGCCGTGCACCAGCAAGTCAATCCGAATAAAGTCCTGTAAGTGTTCACTCTGCTGTTATTTAATTACTCATCGAACAGCGCAGTTCTGGTGAGAGGGAGAGAGACCTCCAGAGGAGATAAAACAATTTAATTGTATATAAAATCATCTTGAATTAAACAGAAAAGTTGAAATTAACTTTGCATTTGGTTTTATATTTACAAATGTTAAAACGTGAGAGATTCTCTGCAGCAGGAGATAATAAAAACCTTTTAAGTTTTTGTTTTTTTGGTCTAATGCTCTTTCCTTCCTGAAGTTAAATCCACATCAAAGATTTTGTCGATTATGGGCTGTTTCGTTTGGAGGACTTCTGCCTTACATCCATCCAACATTTATACTTTTAGACTGAGCTGCAATTCATTAAAGCTACAGGAAAAGGTCCCCAATCTCTCTGAGCGTCTTGGTACTTTTGTTTCTAAAGTTAGAAAGATGCGTGAAATGGAAAGCAGGAGAAAGGCTTTTCAAAGTGATTTTACAGTGGGTCTAACTATCATGCAAATGTGTCTGTGAAAGGTTCAAATCAGGGAGCACAGCCAGAGGTGGAACATCTGCTTCTCTTCAGTTTTACACCTATTTTGCAGATTTTTTTTTATTGCGTGTCTTTACCTCAGAGTTTGGATCAAACAGAACAGTTTACTACCAAATTACTCCCTGGCAAATAAATCTGACACTAGTAAACCTTTTTCAATATCTTGCAGCACTTTAACATCCTGATTTTCTATTAACTAATTGTAGGGACATCGAAAAGGTTCACTTCAAAATGATCCTGAGATTTTGGTAAATCTCAGGTGTTAGAGGAGAGGAAATGTCACTTATTGGCGGCGCAATCTTGTTGGCTGATCTTGCTGCCTGCGGCTAACAAGACTCACTGCCCTCTGGAATGTTATCTGACTACTGATTTCACCAATGTAGGAAAGAACAAGTTGAAGATTGTTCTAAGGTGTTTTCTTACAAAGCTTCTGGACAAAAAAAAGAGATTTTTAAGTGAACATAAAAAGAAGCAGTGTGATGTCTCCCAGGTTTGACAGCATGAAAGTGATTTAGGGCTGTGGAAGTGATGTTATATTTGTCAGGCAAACAGAGTCCAGAAACATGACACTGGCTTGATAGTTTGTTTTCTGCAGGTAGGAGCAGAGAGCAGAACTGTCTCTTCTCAGACTCCTTCAGCAGAATGCTGCCACAGCATAAGCCAGATGTGTCCAAGTGTGTCCAATTTTACAAAAATAGTAAATAATAAACTTTAATGTTCCACTCTGTGTCTCGTCAGTCCACAGAATATTTTCTTTAAAGTCTTGAGAGTCATTAAGATGGGGTTTTTTTTTGGCAATGCACGACTCATTCTCTCTCTGAAACTTTTCCATGGATGCAATTTTTGTCCAGTCTCTTTATTACTCATGAACTCTGGCCTTCAAGTGGGATCTGAAATTCTTTAGGTGATTTTACAGCTTCATTGTGACCGTGTCTCTGATGTTCTTTTGGAGTAATTTCAGTGAGTTAACCACTCCCTGCCTGGAAGGTTTTCTCTCTGTGGTCCAGTAGAGACTTAAAGCGTTAGGAATGTCTTGGTAACCTTTGAAGAACGACAGCTTGTCATTTTTCTTCAATTTCTTTTGAGAGCTTTCAGCCTACTTCATGTTGTGAGACAGGTTCTATTTAAGCCATTTAAAAAAAAAAAATCTGCAGGTCTAGCAGGAATCATGCCTGACTGTGGCTCATGAAACTGAACTTTTGCTTTTCAAAATAAAGTGTTAATTGTGAAAGCCACTAAAGTCTCAGTGCTAAGGTCAGGTATCTTTTTGGAATATAACGGGGCAAACATATGTTATTATAATTATTGAGTAATATGAGCTTCATTATCAGCATAATGTGAAAAGAACATCCTGCCAAGCAATAGATTTCAATATGAATAACGGGAAGTGTAATACATCTTTGTAACACATGGGATATATTTTAAATAATTTAAAGACTTTCTTTGATGAAAAACAATGCAAGCACAGCATAGTAAATGTGAAACATTTATTATGCTGTGAAATAGCAAAGAACTTTAATGTTCCACTCTGTGTCTCATCAGTCCACAGAATATGGATTTCCATGGATGCAATTTTTGTCCAGTCTCTTTATTACTCATGAACTCTGACCTTAACTGAGTCAAGTGGGATCTGAAGTACTTGGAATAACAGCATAGTTATTGTGCTGTTATTGACAAGAAGCTGTTATTGTTTTGACAGAAATGTTCTTTGACTAAATTGACTGCTGACAACTCACTTAAAAACACACATACACACTCTAGAGCACGTTTATCTGTTAGCATTATGGACCTGAGAGCTAAGAAAATGTAATGGCGCTCCTGGATTGGGTGCTTTGCAAGCACCAGCCAATAGCATGTCAAGTAACACTGCCTAAAAGCCAAAGTCAGGGTTCAAAGGTGCCTGTTACAAAAATCTGGTTATGTGGACGTGCAGACTGAATGCAGCCTGACATTGAAAGATTAGAAAATAAAGGGAGAAGTTGCTTTTCTTCCTTTACACATTTTTTTTCACAACTTAGTCAGCGATGTCTGTCCACTGGGCTTTGTTGAGACTCCATGGCAACCAGCCGCATCCTCACCTTGGTCATTTGATGATAGAAAACTTGTAAAAGGAGATACAAGTTGTCTATTATTGTCCACATTGTTGAAGCTCATCTTAATCATTCAGTAAAAATAAACAAAACACTTCATTGAATGTTGCCTAAAATAAATGTTTTCCTCCATACTTGTGCAGAGTTATTCTAGAGCTCGAAACATTTAGGCATCCATTCAAGACATTTAGCTTTTCCAATTTTAAGCTGTTTTGTCTTGTAGTTGTTTTCTAAATTTCATCACTGGTGTCAAATTTAAAATGTCATAGCTTATTGGACAACAGAAACTCTTCTCCAATGTTTATTCATTGAAAACATTTAGGAAGAACTTTCTGCTCAGTTTATGATTTACTTCGGAGACAATTTATCAAAATAGCTGTCAGAAAAACAGTGAAGTGTGCTGATTCTGAGATCAGCTGGTATTTGACACTTTATTGATCCTTTTTATGTAGGGCTTAATCTTTATCTTATGTGTATATCTTTTGTGTATATGTTGATATTTTTGTATTTACAGTTCATTTCTAGCTTAGCGTGTAAGGTGTTTATTTTTACACGGCACATTTTTTTCATTCTGTTGTGTTATCTCTGTTGCTATTATTTTTACTGCCCACTACCTGCTCTGACAGCTTAACTTTCTCACTCGCAGGATTAAAAAAGGATTATCTTATCTTTCTAAATTTTCACCTGATCCATGGGCTAATAAGCCAAGAACATACAGAAGCTCAGCGAAGCGCACAGACAAGAGTAATGACTAACTCTGCTGTAAAACTTTAAGGAACTCTGACTTTATGAAAACCACAACACGCTCGCCCCATCTGTCTTCTCTGAGCTTGTGTGAACCAAATGCTTTATAATGATTGCAGGCAGCTGCAAATTTCTGCCAGTTTTCACTTCTAGCCTTGATGGGATTATTCTAAATCCTTTATGTGAGGCGAGGAAGGAGACTTTACACAATCCTGCATGCATGCTTTTTTTTCCTGCAAGAAGGAGACGTGAACATGTGGATAGCATTCCTCCTATCTGATAGGGAGCCTGTTTAGCTGTTGTACAAAACTCTTAGACACTAAATCTGATTAGGTTTTTATAAGTTTAAATAAAAATCTCTCACGTTTTTTAGATTATGTTAGCCTGAGTGAAAGAGGATTCCTCATTTACCACAGGAGAAGCAGTCAGATACCTCCTGGATGAATAAGATGTTGAGTAAATGATCTGGATTCTCTCAGCGAAACCAGAGAAAAAGTCCATTAGACTGGACATGCATGACCATCTGTGAGCATGTAACCCGATAGATTAAAGGCATCGGTGAATCATCAACTGAAACATTCCAGTCAAACTTTCCTAGTGATAAGGAAGTTTGACTTAAAGCAGAGAACATAGAAACTTGTGGACTTTATTGCTCAGTTGATGTGATGCTGAATATTTGCACCTTCCTCTGTGATGCGTGTCCCACTGTTTGCAGGTCAGAGTATTTTGTGTAAAGTGAATCAGTGAGAACAGCTGTGGAGGCTCCTCCAGCTATGAGGGCACAGCTGCGGGAGTCTTGGTGCGCCAAGACATCCTGTGAGGTAACTTTGCGAATCCATACTGGCCTCTACCCGTTCTCATTTACTCTGCAGTGAGAGATATAATGTTTTGATGAGGATTTTAGGTGAAAATGACTTCTAGATGTTAAAACCTGATCAATGTGATTGTTCCCGCATTTCTAATGCGTTAGGTCTAGGTTTATTTTCCTGGAAATATTATCAAAAACAACGTTATCATAAGCGCATAATTTAAACATCTTATCATATCTCAATTTCATCCGGTTGAAAAGGTATGCTTCAAAATGACAGCCTGTAAACAATCATGAAGCTTCCTCTGGTCTCTTCTCTAACCCAACAAAACTGGGCCACAATATTTGACCCAATATTAGGTAAAACAAGCCAAGTTATGTCCCAACAGCAGAAATTAAAAACCTAAAGGAAATGCCAAGGAGGTTTTTCTGTGCAGAATTGCAACACTGTTATGAAAATTGCGATGATGATGATGATGCTGTTGGTTAAGATGAACATGTACAATATATAACTCAATGTTCTCTGAATTAGAGAGAAAATGAATGAACATTTAGCTAAAGTCCAAAGAGTGACTTTTAAAAAAACTCCAAAAAGCAATAGAAAAGGTGAGTCAATATTAAAAGAAATGTTTGACTCTTTAAAAGACATTTGCACATCTTTACTTCCACTGTGAAAAAGCAAAGGGATTTCTGTGTTTGCAGTTTTTTTTAGAGTAACCTAACTTCTGTGAATATTTTTTTTATAATTATTATCACTTTACCATATACAGGTATTTCTTTGGTTAGCAGAGATACCACCAGCAAAACTGGAGATACCACCATTTTGATTGTATCTCCAGTTTTGCTGGAGATGCCATCCACTGATAATGTGATTGTTTATTATTATCAACAGTGTATGTTGTCATCACTGTTGCATTCCCAGGTTTTAATGTTTTCTCACAAGGTGGTGGTGCAGTCAGAGGGTTAATGATGCTTCATTTTGATTAACTTCACTCTCCAAAGTTGCATAAGTTTGTAATGAAAAAGTAATTTAAAAGTACTGAAATTCCACCTCTTTGCCATGTGGAAAAGTACTTGAATGTTTTCTCTTGCATGTTGCATTGTCAGTTCTCAGGTCCACTTTAAACGTTTATGTTGTGTTGCACATATTTAACTACATGTAAAATGCCTCTCAGGAGATTTTTCTGCATGTGGGCCCTGTGAGTTTTAAATTCACGGAGACTTGCATCTTTAAGCTTTGAGGAGATTGTTTGGACACATCATTTTTCTCAATATCGCACACTGTCGTATCTTGTTTGTATCTACTATCTTGTTTTTAAAGATTGTGCTCATCATATGACCTTTTTTTTTATTGTGCAGCAATCAGATTGTGATACCAGATTATAATATTATCTCTTTAATCAGGCTCTGATGCAGAAAGGTGCAAATATGAAATTGGAGCTGGCTGTAAAGTGTCCGGTGGTGGGTTTGGATGCCTCTGGTGCTTGTTGAGCTAACGAGGAGCCACAGCACTGCATCACAGATCAATAGACGGGTTTGAGAGGAAACAGCAGGGTCGCGGGGAGGAGAACAGGGCGGGCAGGGTTTCCTCTCCCACATTTGAAGAAATAAACTATTGTGAGTTTAAGAATGGTGAGTTTGGTAACGCACACATGACTCTTTAGCTTCTCATTTTTAGGTTATTTAATGTTTTTTTTGTGAACTAATTAGATAAGAACAACAACAACCTGACCTCACTGCTGTTTAATCTTTCAAGCTGACAACCCCTATCTTAAAGCTCTTGAAGCTGTAAATGTTTTATGACATTTATACAGATGTAGTTTTGAACAGTGGATATGAGATTTTAGAAGAAAACTTCTAAATACAAATACATATTCACAACAAAAGTAATCTGTGGTCCAATACAATCCACATACAGTCAGGTTTAACTCCAATTACAAACAGCCCAACAGTCTGTTGTTTCATTTATTGCGTTGTCATATTTACAAGGTTAGTGCAGCAGATTGTATGAAATATCCAATGATTGAGAGAAACAACTTCCTTTAATCAATCATCTGCTTCAGTCTGATGCATCTCCAGAGCGAGATGCAAACACAGACCCAGAGGTACTTTCTGTTGAAAATAAAATAAATGGTAGTAATAATTAGAGGTAGATGTGTTGTCTGCCTCATGCACTGGAACTGGGAACTGGTTCAGCATGTGAGGAGCCTTTTAGATGGTCTAGAAATGACGGGTAAACCTTTAGTGAAGTTCTCTGATAGAAAAAAAGTACTAAACTTTAAGTTCCTCAGTATAAGAAGAAGCCCTGTAATCAGGAGCTGGTGCATCTGTTATAGCTGATTGCCTCATGAACTTTGACAGGAAACACGAGCTAGACTGTGGTTTTACTTTCCACATTTTCACAACTTGGACGGTGTCAGTTAGCGGTTTGCTTGACAGCTGCCGTCTCATCGTGTGAAAATCCATCCACATAGGTAAAACTTTACAAGTATGTTTCTTTTGGCCATAAATGTCTACCGAGATACTCCTAAAACCTTCCAAAGTTCTGATCCAAAGTCCAGATGATGTATAACTCCTTGATGTCAAACACCTTTTGAAGAGAATGAATCCTGAAGAACCATCTATTAAGCCCTTTGATAAGTTCAAAATTGTGTTGATTATCATCTACCCCTCGACCAGAGTTATGAGTCAGCCATGAGACACAGTGTCCTCCTTGTTGGCGCTCTGCGGCAGCTTGAGTTCAGCCTGAGGTTGGACATAATAACCGCATTGTTGAGAAAGCACCGAAATGCATTGTCTACTTCTGACCCACTTTGGGCTGAGCTTCAGCTGACAGATGGCTTCACATTTGGCTCTAAAATACTTTGACACACAGAGGAGTTCATGGTCTACTTAACAACTGCGGCTGCCACATCATCACCCCTCCACCATCGTGCTTCACAGATGAAATCCTGAGTTCAGTGGGTCTTTTTCTCATCGTACTGTACAGACTTTTAGTAAGATTAAAACGATAACTGAGTTCAGGAAAGGCCAGAAGATCAAACGTTTTGGATTTTAAGCTTGATTTTGGGTTGAACAGAAGTTGTCTCTAAGGTTGTTGCTGATGTCTTTCCATCCTGGCATTGTGTTAAGATCCAGACCTGTCACAGGATGAAAATCCAGATTTTGGGGGCTTGTGAATACCTGCAAACTTAATCAATTCTCAGCAATTACCAGCTGTTTACAGGCTGCGGCGTTAGTGTTTCTTTGTGTTTGTAGAAGCTGCTGTTTACCAGCATGTACTGTAAAAACTCAAAATCTTACCAATAATTTTGGTCTAGTTTTTAGTGGAAATGTCTTAGTAAACTTAAAATAAGAGAGAGCTAGCTCATAAGTAGCTTTTCAGCAAGATGTACGAGCTTAAATAGCCAATAATCCTTTAATACTGATTAAAAAAAAATACTTGATACAGATTATTTTACTTATAACAAAACGTCTTGGTATAAGTGAAATAATCGGCCAGTGGAATTAGAAACTAGACCAAAATTACTTGCTAAGATTTTGTGTTTTTGCAGTGTGGTGGAACAACTCGCATGCTGATACTATTTGAATTGCACAGCGCAAAGCCAAACATTGCCATTATTCATGTGGTAGCGCTGGATGATGTTTTACATAATCAAAGGCATTCAATCGGCAACCTTTGATTTGGCTGCTACTGTCTAAGATGCAGCTGAAGCAACAAAGATGTACTTAGGTTTTTTTCTGTAACTGTACTATTTATGCAAATAAACAGGTTTTGATGTGTCGAAATTTATGGACAAAAATGGAATAAAAACTCTTGCATGTATTCAGTTTTTTGTGTTCCTCTCAAATGGACTTGAAACATTTGTAGTTATTGCTGCTTGGAATGTCAGGAAAATGTTTTAGTCTTAATTGTCCTTTTGCTAATTTGACCGGTATTTTTGGGACGTTTGGGCTTTTGCTCTGTATGTTTGTTCCTTTTTACTGTAATATTTGTGTTAAAGATAATAGCTTAGACTAATATCTCTATGAACAGTTCTATATTGGTTATGTCTTTGTGAATCTGTTTTTTCTTCTGATATGCTTTGGACAAATGGACTTGATAGTGAGATTGCTGAGAGGAAACTGTGCGTCAGCGAGGTATGCAACAAAAGTCACTTCATGGAAATGAAAAGCGATGTTGTGGCTTAACAAAAAGTGTGTGAAGCAGAGGCCTGACAGGACACCGCTGTTGTTTCATTTTTGACAGTCGCAGTTGTGAACAGGGCGTCATAATACCCAGACAAAGGAGATTGGCTTACTGATCATTTTCTCTTAATTTGGTAAACGGTATTAGGACAGACAAAAATAAATTTAAATTCTAATTATATTCTGTTTTCTGGCCTTGTTTGCTCTCATTGTTACTGTTGATATGAACAAAATATTCCATCTACAACAAAATGCTTCTGTGTAACCTTTGTGAAAAGTGCGTGTTTGATTGTGATCGAATCTCAAATGCAGCAGTGTGATGGTGGAAGCTAGCGTACAATCTTTAAAATAAAATGTTTTGTTGTGTTTTTGTTTTCTCAGGTTACTAATTGGTGCCCCGAGAGCCAAGGCTTTAAAAAACCAAAAATCCACTGTGACTGGGGGCCTTTTTAAGTGTGAAATCTCTGAATCTGATAATTGTGAGCGCGTTGAATTTGATGATGACGGTGAGAAACCAATCCACCTGCCTACTTACCTACAATTCTACCTGCCTGGTTGAATAACACAAGTCTTGTTTCTTTCTCTTGGGTTGCCTCAACTGAAAGAGGATCCAAGCCAGGAGAGTAAGCAGGACCAGTGGATGGGTGTTTCTGTGCAGAGTCAGGGACCAGGGGGAAAGGTTGTGGTACGTCACAACACATTTTCGTACCATTGCTCTCTGTCTTCTTGTTGCTCTGTCTAGCTGAGCTGTGGATGATGTCGTTTCAGACATGTGCACATCGATATCAAAAGCATAGCAGAGTATCCCAGTCTGTCCTCGGGCGCTGTTACGTCTTCAGTCAGGATTTGACCATCAAATACGATGATATGGATGGAGGTGAATGGAAATTTTGTCAAGGCAAACGAGGAGAAACAAACCATGCATGGTATGGAGTCTGTCAACAAGGTCTGGGGGTCACCTTCACCAAGGACTACCATTATGTGGTGTTTGGAGCCCCAGGAGCAAGAAACTGGAAAGGTCATTATCATTATATATAGTCCTTAGACTGTTTTTATCTTAACCATTTTTCTGCACCCAGTGATGTTGCATCAAAATTTTGTTTTCTGAAATTATCTCCAGGGATGGTACGAGTGGAACAAAAAAACATCACGTTGATAGAAAGGAATATATATGACGATGGACCGTATGAATTTGAAAATGATAACTTTGAACACCCCAACAGCCCTGTGCCAGCCCACAGCTACCTTGGTGAGTTATTTACCCAAAAAACATTGTACATGGTGTTTGTGTATCTCTTGGGCTACTTTGTAATGACTCTTTCCAACTGTTTGCTGCAAAACATGAGGTGTTCACATATATCATACCAAGGGTTTTACATAAGGTGTGAAAAGATGTGCTTCCTCTCAAACAATTTACAAGATCACAAGCAGCAACCACCGTGTGTTTGTGTGTTGCTTCTGCTCAAATCAACACACACACACACACATTGATTGAGTAGATTTTATTCAATCTAGGTGGAGAGTAACTTTTGGATTGACTAAAGCAACCTATATTGGGAAAACCTGCCTCCAAAATACATAAATTTAGGACATCTTACGGCATCCTATGTGTTTGTGTAACATGTTTGGGCATAGACTAGAAAGAGGAAGAGGTAGAAGAGAAACAACTGAGGTTTGTCTCAAACTGTGACCTGATGTTGTCAGTTTCAATGAGATCGAACTAACGTGTAATTACCATCTTATTTTTCATTCTCCTTATAAGTTAAATAGTTTTTGCTCCATATTGCTGTTTCAACTGAAGGGTTCTCTCTGGACACCGGGCACCACATCATGAAGAGCCGAAGCCTGACTGTGGTGGCTGGAGCACCGAGAGCCAATCACAGGGGACTTGTAGCCCTGCTGAAGAAAAAGTCTGCCGAGCAACTCGTAGTGGAGCAACTTCTGCACGGGCCGGGACTGGGATCATCATTTGGATACGATGTGGCCGTGGTTGACCTGAATGGTGATGGGTAGGAACATTTGTTGTTTTTTTTTCAGTATAACTTATACCAGCTACAAAACTTGAAATTAAGTTAAGTTACTAAGTTGTTGGATTCATTTGTGACCTTCAGCTGACATCTTAGTTTGCAAATCGGCTACAAAGGATATATGATCATTGTATATGACAATTGGTAGATTCCCCAAACCAGAAATTTCTCAGAAACTGAAGAAGAGATGAACTGAAACTAAAATTAGCCAGGGAGGCTGTAAAGACCACAGCACTAGAGGAGCTGCAGAAATTTCCAACAAGTGCTGGTGGTGCGCCTGTGTAGAGCCTACAAGCCAGAATTATTTTCTTCCAATTAAAACATTCAGGCCTAGACAAGATCCTCCAAAATCTTCCATTGCTGAATGTGTTATGAATCCAAATTGGATCTTTTGGTTTAAAATTAAAAATTTGTCACAGAAGGAACCTTGTTCCCTCAGTGAACTACGGTGGAGGCACCGTCATGCTCGGGGATTCATTTTATTCACAAAGAACTGAGATTATGAACAGGTCCAAGTTTTGGCCTGAAGCCTTACATCACTTTAGAATTACATCTGATGAGGAAAATTCTCCTATAATCTTTGAGGGTGCTGCAAGCTAACAGTGTCCCTATATTTTCTGTATATGATTTAGATGGCAAGACATTGTCGTGGGAGCCCCTTACTTCTACATGAAGGATGCAGACATCGGTGGAGCCGTTTATGTATATATCAACAAAGCAGGACAGTGGGATAATGTAACTCCGATTCGCCTGAACGGTACCAAAGATTCAGTGTTCGGACTGGCAGTGGAAAACATCGGGGATGTTAATCGGGACTCATTTAATGGTAATTTAGCCACTTTGAAACATAAATCTTGTTTTCGGGCATTTCGCACTTGCTGACTGATTTTTCAAAGTTATCAAGAAGAGAGTAAAACCACAATTAATTAGGAAAATCTGTTGGCCTGACAATTGTCAGTCATGAACTTAAGAAAAGTCATGCTTCTGCAAATATTGATCCAGGGGTGGAATACAGTAATGCAGGATACTTTAATTTCTACCATCATTGTTTTTTCCACTTTGAAATGCTGCGCTTTAATGGGTTGGTCTATCGCATTAATCCCTGTTAAATACACAGAAGTTGTATTTAAAATGTAACAAGGCCCAGTTTAGAAGTGAAACCTGGATCAGACAAGTGGCAACATGTTGGTAAGGAATAGGGACGTGAATCTGCAAAGGAGTGAATAAAGCTTTGCAGTCTCAGCAGCTTGAGTATATAAATAATCAGCAATTATGCCTGTGTAGATTTTGCAGTTGGAGCTCCACAGGAAGAAGAGGGGGCAGGAAGAGTCTACATTTATCATGGATCTGCACAAGGGATAAAAACAACTCCTGCACAGGTTGGTTCTAATGACTTTTTGTTTTAGTGTCTTTATTTTTGTCTTGTGGATTACATGTGTACCTCTGTTGAAAGCTGAACAAGTTGGACGTTATCGCTCAAGTGACTTGAATGTAACTTTTAGCTTGTTATTTTAAACTTAGATGAGTTTCGATTCATGTGTACAGGCACTCTCTATTCTGGACTGTGGCTGCCAATGAATGCATAATTTCAGTGACACTGCTATATATACATATGTTGTTTGTCGCTATGGTTTCTTAGTTTTGTTTTTTCTCTCTCTTTCTGCAATTGTAAAGTAAACTAGGGTGTTGTATTCTCTCTATTCTTTGTTCTTCCACCTTCTGTCTTTTTCCTTCTATCTTTCAACTATATATCAAGTGGTGCATTATAGCTTTTGCTGTAAAGCTCCTCTGGTGAAAGTAAACATGTTGAGATTCTTCTTGACAATCAGACAACAATTCTGTATCCAGAATTATATCTTTTACTCCCAGCAGTTAAACTAATGCAGATGCAACAACTCTATGGGTTCTGGTTAATTTTTCTTCTCATTATTCTCTAAAATCTCTTCTTACTTTCAGATCCTTTCAGGCAAAGAGCACAGCCTTCGATATTTTGGATATTCTCTGGCAGGAAACATGGACCTGGATGGTAACTCTTATCCAGACCTGGCTGTAGGATCTCTGTCAGATGCAGCTTTGATTTACAGGTAATCATGGAGGAAGAAGAAAATAAATGAAGATTTTACTGTTGTCTTTAATTCTCTAATTTAACAACCTTCTTCCAGGGCAAGACCAATTGTTAACATCAGAAAAAACATTATGGCTTCTCCTGAGGAAATTGACCTCAGTGTTGGCTGTGATTCCAGTTTTTGGTGGGTCTTCAGATGTTCTTACACTCAAATAGACTCTGCAGACAGGATGTTCTGTTTATTAATTTTCCTCTTTTTTTTTTTTTTACCTTTAGCTTCACTGTGAAAGCGTGTTTCAGCTACACAGCGACATCCTACAACAAGAGGCTCAGTGAGTACAAAAGAAACTTTTCATGGTGCACAGATGTTTACTAGTTTTAATAACATCTGATTAAAATTTATCCTGCAGCAATCAGCTACTTCATAGAGGCAGATGGAGAACGCAGGAAACAAGGACTGAACTCCAGAGTGATTTTTCTGAATAAGATTCATCCTGAATCAGACTTCCAGTTTAATGGCACTTTGGAGCTCCAGAATCAAAACGCAGGACAGTGTGTTAGCATGAACGTCGGGCTTAAGGTAAATCACAATTGTCAGGTTAAAATTAGCTTGAACCTGAAAGATATTATCAGTGAAAATATGTAGCTCTGAATCTCAATAGATCTTTGTCAGCTTGACATTTTTTATTACTGGCTAATGTGTTTAAACAGGAAAATATTCAACTTATTCAACTTTTAACTGTGTTGCATTTGCACAGGACAACATTAAGGACAAGATGCGCAGTGTTGTCATTGAAGTTTCTGCAGAAATTATCAAAGCAGAACTCAAAAGTACAGGAAATGATCTACCTCAGATAATGCCAGTTTTAGACGCCACCCAGCCAAGACAAGCCGTCACAGAGGTAAAAAGTCATATCAGTTTTAACAGTGTCTTACAAAATTAATCACATAACTTCAGTTATTTATATTTTATCATTTTACATCCATCAAGTTCAGTTAATTGTATTGGGATTGTATGAGATAGGCCAACACAAAGTGGGAACTTTTTGAAGTAATTAGAGTCCATCAGTGTGTAATTCAGTCTCAGGTTCTCCAAAGTTACACAGCGCTGATGTGGGAGAACATACAAACAAGAAAACCATTAGACATCCAGTGTAAAATCTGACTTTTATGGAAGAGCTGCAAGAAGAAAGCCATTGTGCAAAGACAGAAGAATAAAATGCAAAACATTTGGAGCTAAATTCAGACCAAACCAATTTCAAACCTGAAAGAAAACCTGAGACTGCAGAAGACTTAACACTGGGACAGCAGGACATTTACCTTAAACACACAACCACAGCTACAATGGAATGATTTCAAGGCTTATTATTGTGTTAGAATGACCTAGTTAAAGTCTGATTCTTTATCTGAAATAAATTTAAGCTTGTGGTTGTTATGCGACATGTGAAAACGTTGAAGTGTTATGAATATTTTTTCATATCAGGTTGTGGATACTGATATTTTTATTTTGTTAATGACATCTTGTTTTTGGTTTATTGTTGCAGGTAAACTTTGTAAAGGAGGGATGTAAAAATAAAAGGATTTGTTATAGCAATTTAAAAATGGAGAACAGTCTGCACTACAAACCAATCAGCAAGAATGAATTCACCCCGTTAAACAAAAGGTTCAAATAAAAATGTTGTATTGTTTAAAAAAAATTAAAATTATAATGTAAAAATCATTTCATGGTAATTGTTTGTAAATCCAATTAGAATTAAGACAAAGCTCTGAGCTTGAGTTTATTTGCTGCAGTAAAAAAAAATCCTTATATTTTTTTAGTTACTTTAAGTAAGTCTGCTTTGTCTTCATTGGATAAGATTTTGAGCTTCTAATTGTAAATTTATGTTAGAAATTTTGTTTCCTCAAAGCTGATTCTTAGGTTTGTGTATCTCTACAGCGCACATAATATCCCAGAGTTTATGCTGACTTACGACAAGAAGGACTTGGCCGTGAAGGTGACTGTGACCAATAAAAATGGTGACGATGCCTACGAAGCAAAGCTTGTGGGAAAATTTCCGGAAATCCTGTCGTATTCTGGAGTTCGATCTGTAAGTATGAGTCCACAGTAAGAAATTTAAAACACAGCAACACAGGCATGACAAGCAGTAGGACATTTTTGAATGTGAAAGGAAGGAATTTCCCTTTGGATGTTACTGTATGTGGTCATGTTTTCACATAATGTTATGAATTTTGAATAGGGGTAGAAGATGTGTAATCTACATACATACCCAGTAAATCCAATTTTAAACTCTACTTCCTGCTTTTTGTGTCAATGCCATAGAAAGACATGACAATAATGAACAATAATGCTCTAGGATCACGTTGGTACATTTTGACACTATTGGACGCAGAATTTGATCACATGATATGTTTAAAAATGTGGTAAATTTCAAAGCCAGTGTATGTCACTCCTGTGTACCACTGATTGTCAATGGGACTGCAATACAAATATTGCACTGTTGATGCAAAACTTTTATCAGCTAATCTCACTCCAAGTAATGCAGATTCTTTGTGTGCACTGGTGAAGATTTACTCACCTTGGCATGTCGGTTGCTTAAAACTAAAAGTGAAACAAACAACCCCACCCACCTTTATGATAAATTTGACTAACACTTTTCTAACCACTTGGGGGATTCTAGTAGAGCAGAGATAACGTACCCCTGTCCCGATGCAGCAGAACACTGCTTGACCTAAAACATGAAACACATCCTTTAAAGTCATGAGTTAACTTGATGTTCTACAAAATTCATTTAGCATGTTTAGACCTGTGTAATGCAGGTTCCTCTTATGCCAGCATGGATGGAAAATAAGTAAAACGAGTGGATGCAGGAGCCTTATTTAAGCCGTTAAGACAAAGGGCAGATAGTATGCAGTGTGAAGGGGATGTAGTGCTTTGAGATCTCCAACTTTCTAATGAAACAGAACTATTTTTATCTTCGGCATTTTAATTGAATAGAATTTGCTTGGTCAAAATCTGCTTGGATGTGATTGTTGTTTAAAAATAACTTTTTTTTTTTAGTCAAACAAGCAGATCCTCTGTACTGCCAACCATAACGGATCTGAAGCAGAGTGTGAGCTGGGAAACCCATTTAAGAGCAACTCAAGGGTAAACATATGAACTTTTATGAGTTGCTTGACAAGTTATAGCTACTTTAAGGTGAGATATGTTTTTTTTTTTTTTGTTTTTTTTACACAAGGTCATGTTTTACATCATTCTGAGCACGGCGCACAATGCTGTAAAACTCGACACCACTGAGTTTGAGATTGATCTGCATCTCCACACGTAAGTGATCTGCTCATTTCAGTAGTACTGCAGTGATAAACTGTATCATGTTACCTGGAAGCCATAATGTTACAGATGACTTTTCGTGCCACTTTAATATTCACAAATGGAGTAAAACGGTTGCTCTTCACCAGCAGTCACAAAAAAAAGTCAAAAACGATACACCTGAAAGGGGAAGAATGCATTTCATAGCACTGCACTTTAAAAACAGAAATCATGTTGTATGTTTGAGATATCAGATGGTAAAAAAATATGTTTTTTTTAATTTTTCTGAAGCAAAATATTATTATGGATATAACTTTTTAAATATCAATGATTTTTTTTTTTATTAGCTTGAGTAGTTTGGCTACCTTTTCTAAAATTCTAGTTTGTGGATATTACCTGAAGACTTATAACTAAAGTCTGAGATTTTCTAAATTTCCAAATCCAATTGTGCATAAAAAGGATCAAGTGAAGCAACTTTACTGCTCTCTGCTCCTCCTTCCTATTATCTGATTAAAGTTTTGCTCTCTCTCAAAGTGAACCACAGACATCGTCTTGATTTGACAATCAAGAAAAAAATGTGTGTCCTTTTGAATAGCTTCTTACATCTATATTACTTTATATTTATCTTTTAAATATCTCACTAACAATAAAAATAAGGATTCACTCAGTAGCATCTTTCTTATTGAAGATATGGTATGTTCTAGTTTAAGTTTCTACTTCTAGAAACTTAAACATGAAAATGGAAAATGGACTGATTTCTTAACTATTTATGTTTGTTTTTATCTGTACTTGACCCCCCAAAATATTGTCACTTATAGCTGTCTTTTGATAAAATTGTATTCTTCTCACTTAGGACAAGTTCTCAAAATATTTCCCCTGTGAAAATAAAGAGCAAAGTCATAACTGAATTCCCTGTGACATTGAGTGGGTAGGTACATTGATGCATATATATATATATATATATATATATATATATATATATATATATATATATATATATGTATGTAAAGATTTTTTATTTATTTATAAAAACTGAGTATTTTTCTATTGCCCCATCAGTGAAGCCAAACCCAGTCAGGTTTCCTTCGGAGGTGTTGTGAGAGCAGAAACTGCAATGAAAACAGAAGAGGACGCTGGAAGTTTGATTAATTTTACATTTAGGGTGAGTTTAGTCATAGCTTATGTAAGAACATTAATTCTTGTTCTAAGTGTACTATTCAGGAGCTGGGCAATCTGAATTTCTCCTCCAGATAAGTAACTTGTGGACGCCTTCGATCTCTCCTCCTCCCCTCACTCTACACATTCATTGGCCCAGAGACAATAAAGATGGGAAATGGCTTCTGTACTTGGTGAAGGTCACATCTCATGGACCTGAGAAAATCACCTGCTCTCCTCAATCTGCAATTCACTCTCTCAAAGACATTTGGGTTGGTATTTCTAAGAATTTGTTGTTAAAACAATGTTATTTTCAGCTCAAATATTCCTGCAGATATTTACAGCCTTGTTCTGTGTTTGTTTAACATGAATAAATGTGATTCCAGGAGAGATCTCCTTCCCTGACAAAACAGGAAATTGTCAAAAAGGAAAGAAAACTTAGTGGCAGAATTGCTTCAAGCAGCACTAAAGTTTTGGTGAGTTGATTCAAATATGCTTCGTTTTAAACATGCAGATATGCAGTGCTTTTAGGTTTGTCTCCTTTTTTGCAGTCCTGTGAGAAGGAAAGCAAATGTGTGGTGCTAAAGTGCCCTCTGCAGGGGATTGATGGTACTGCAGTTGAGCTGAGATCTCGTTTGTGGAACTCCACCTTCATTGAGGTAACAAATTGTAGTTTTTATCTGCTCTTTTTCCCCCCATCGAGAGTTGGTCAGTGTAATGATGGAGGCCCAGACTGATTATTAAAGCTCTTGGTTCTGTTTTTACACAGGAATATGCTTCCTTTCCAACCACAACTGTAGTTGTGAAGGCTTCACTTGTACTTGAGTCTCGGGCTCAGAACATTATCCTGAAATCTCCTGACTTTACTGTAAGCACTTCATTAGCTGAATGAAAATAATAACCTCTGCAGTCTTGATATAAATCCCCTTGGGTCAGCATTTTTGTCTTAACATTGTGTTTTAGGTGAAGGTGCCCGTATCCCCAGACAGCGACGTGGCTCAGTTCGGAGTTCCCTGGTGGATCATTCTGATAGCAGTTCTGGCAGGAATCTTGATTTTGGCATTGATGGTGATTCTGTTGTGGAAGGTGAGTGAAAAGCACAAATTAGATGCAAATAAGGCATTAACATCAACTAATTGTCTGTAATATTTGATTGAT
Source organism: Gambusia affinis (assembly GCF_019740435.1). Taxonomy (NCBI): domain Eukaryota; kingdom Metazoa; phylum Chordata; class Actinopteri; order Cyprinodontiformes; family Poeciliidae; genus Gambusia; species Gambusia affinis. The sequence goes on from NC_057878.1 coordinate 15,358,596, forward strand.
TTCACACACTATGTTGAATCATGGAGCAGATGATTGTATGGGTTGTGTGTGGCGAGTAGCAGGATGTCATGTCTAATAAAGAAAGATTAAATTTATTGAAAACTGATGACAAAATGCATATGTTGATATAAAATATTGGTTGGGTTCACTTTTTTCCTTCCTGTTCCTACATGGGAGACTTTAATGTCAAATCGCTAAAATAGCAATAGCTAAAAGTCCTCTCTGTTTTGATGTAGTGTCACTTTTTAAAGCTGTATTTGTTTGTGACACAAAATCCTGATAAAAACCACTGAAGTTTTTCTTTCAAATATGAAAGCACAGAAGTGCTATCAATAGTTTTTCAAGGCAAAGCAACCAAACAGGGTACACCTGATAAATCTATGTGCTATAAATAAAGAGACGTTTATTACTTATCAAGTGCTTCTGATGTTGTTGCTGAGGGATTTATAGTGTAAATGTCAGGAAAAGCAGCATAAAACATCTTAAATTAGTTGGTACCTAATGAGCATCTTAAGATAGAATCACACATGTTTTGGTGACTTATAGGAACAACTCTCTCAACTAACTTTTCTCTAATAGTTTTGAGCTCCAGCACTGATTTGCATAGTTGTAGTTTGACTAACATTTTCTCAATTAATATGTAATGCAATGCTTTAAAAAAAAAAAAAAAAAAAAAAAGAACCAAATATTAATATTAAAAACTGAAATCTGGAAGAAAAGAAATGTGAGTATTGATTGAAAAAGTCAGAAAACATTCAGTGGATGATGACACGCCTAACCTTTGCCTACCCTTGTCCCTCTTCAGTGCGGTTTCTTCAAGAGACCGACTAAAGAACAATACAATGCTGCATATCACAAGGCAGAGATCCACGTTCAGCCCTCTGACAAAGACAAACTCTCTGATGAAGCCTGATTCTCTCTCTCTCTCTCTGATCAGGGGGTAAAGTCGGCATGAAGTGTGATTATTACCGCAGCTGCTAACGAGCTTCGCTTTCCCTGCCAAACCCGCTGACCTAATGCAGAAACTCTCAATCAGACACATATTGTACTGAACTGAAGATGAGAGTCATTTGGAGGCTTTCGCTTAGAGGAACTTTCTACCTGATGTCAGCAGAAAAGAGACGTCTTTTTCTTCTGTGTGAGAGTAACAGCTTGTGCTCAGTAATTAGGTCGTTTTTTTTGCAGAATGTGTGTCTGTGTTCTGCCAAGAAATGCTTCAGTGTATTGCCGTGTGCAGCACTGTTCTCTCCAGACCGCTTTTTCCTGGCCTTTTCTGTAAAGCAAAAGCTGCAAAGCATGTTTAACCATCTTCCACTCCTCTCCTTTATTTATCACCTTTGAAGAACTTCTTGTTTAAATCTCGTCTCTTCCCACCAGTGCGGGTTCTTCAGACGCTCCAAACAAGACGACAGCATACCTCGCTACCACGCAGTGCGGATAAAAAAGGAAACTCCGGGCTACGTCGATGGAAAAATGAAAGCTGGTGCTTTAGAAAAGAAGCAGTGGATGACGACGTGGATCAACGACGACAATTATTCATGAATGTTTATTTCTTTCTGCAAACCATTTGGATTAGAGCCACTAAACTTTAATATTTCCTGGGTGTGTGAATAGAGTGCTTTTATTTTAAATTGGTTTTGAAAACAATGAATTTACACGCTGTTAAAAGGATTTTTCTTATGCTGTATATATTGAAATATTTCTGCACATTTTGTATTTATTTTTTTATATGAAAATAGCCATACAACCAAAGCTTTTTGGTTTACTGCTGTTTCTGGAGCTGTACTGTCTCTCTCTCTCTTTTTTTTTTTTAAACTCAAATTATGAAAAGAAGGTACAACTAGCTCACTTTCTGTAACATGAATTTAAACCCCTAGATTTCTACTTTGAGAACTTTATTGCAAACCTTCCGTTTTGACGCATCTTAGGTACAACATCGGGTCAAAAAATTAAATGATAAAAGCATAATTTGTAATGAGCTCAGGATAATCTTGAGCTCATCTTGTTATGTTCAGGTAGCAATCACTGGACTGTAGATCATCACTGAGGCGAATCTTTTTGAAGAATCCAAAGGGAAGATGTTAAAAAAAAGCAACAACTGTAAATGTTTTTTTTTTTTTTTGTTGAGTAATGTGTGTTATAAATTGAATGGATTAAAAAAATAAAAACACTTGAAGACAATTTTGTTTTGTGAAGATGTAGACACTTTACCATTCCTAATCTACACTTTATAAATTTTAGTTTTACTTCAATTTTATGTCTATCAAAACTTGATGATGCACCTCTTTTTTTTAATCATGTTCTTTCTCAAAAGTGAATGAATATAGGACAAAGCAGGTTTAAAGAGAAATTTGTAAATTTAGTACAGAAGTACAGTACATTCACCCTCACTAATGTTTGCATTGATGTCTCAGAAAGTAGCAGAGAAAAACAATCTGTCGAGTTCTTTCAAACTACTTGACTGTTCTGCTCTGAACTCGGCCTTTAAGTCCACAGTGAGGCCAGAAGTCTGGTGCCAGCCAAACCCTTTTTCTGTTGAACCATGTGTAAGTTTCAACCATCTCGCTGCTAGAATGAAGAATTAGGATTAATTCTTTTGCATCAGTACTACTGATGTACATGCTTTATTGCATCTGTACAGTCCATAAGCTAGAAATCCTCACCTCAGCTCCAGAATGAGCCGTTTGTCATTCTGAGCAAGCGGCTCCATTTATCTGATCACAAAACCATTTTTTTTTTTCCAGAAGGAACTTGGCTCATCCATTCAGTAGAAAATTTCAGCTGTTTGGAGCAAAGCCTAATTTTTTGTTGTTGTCCCTCGTTGTTCAATGCGGACTGTGATGCTGCTGTTCCTATGTGTTGCAGTTTATGGTTTGCAGCAACCTCAGTGGTTCTTGGGTTGTTATCTAAGTAAGCTCTGTATTAATGGGACAAAAAACCCAAAGATGGATCAGAACTGGTTTGGAGTAATAAGCTAGTAAGGATTACTTTTGTAATGAATAGTTATGATTCTGCCAAGCAAAACTGTCAATTATGCTACCAGATTTATGCTAGGGACTTGTTGATGTTTAATCAAACTTTAATCGGCATGACCCGACACCCTCAGCTCATCTTAAACCCCCTAAAATGTTCAAAATGAAAACATACACAAAAAAGATTGACTCAACTCCTTCTAGCTTTGTAAAGTTAAGAGCACAGATTTATCAGCCAACTTTTTTTTTGTGGGGGGGGGAATCAGCAGGTCCAATCTTGAACATGTAATCTTTTCATGACTTCATTAGACCATTTTTTTATTGACATAGGAATCAACAAGCACAAATTGTGCATATTTCTCTTAGCTTGACAAATACAGATCAAAAAGATATGCTTTGATGCTCATCGGGGAAGAACTGCTCCATTTCCTCCTGGATTTGATGCTACAGGCAATACCAACAAATTCCTATGTGATAAGAACAGATAATCCAAATCAGAACTGGTCAATCAGCTTAAAAAATTTAAATCATTACCAGCCAGAATGAATCAAATCAGTGCATGTCAATAGGAATGTAAATAAACCCTTTCACATTACACTGCATGTGTGTTTTAATATAAGTTGAGCATAACAAATGGGAAGAATGTGCCAACAAATGACAGTTGTCTGCATAGAACACCTACTTTTAGAAATATCCATTTTATTTATCTACTAATTCAAAACACATTAGAAACATTTTCCTCAAATACAGAAGAATTCACATGTTTATAAAGCTTATGGAATCAAAACTATTCATATTTCTGCAACCCAACAAAGCTGTAGAGGTAAACAGGAGTAATGTAGAGGCAAAGGAGAATTCCCAAAAAGTAGCATTATGTCAATGCGCATTCAGATCTATTTATTTCAGTCAAAGTTTAAGCGAAAGGTTTTCTCCTGCTCCTTGCGCTGCGTGTCACACAGTTTGGACACTTCCTCCACCCTCCGCTGTAGCAGAACCGAGTTCTGGTCGATCCACTGCAGAGAATCCATGTGGGCGTTGAGGATTTTACAAATCTGCTGAAGCTGCGGAGAACAAACAAGACAGAGAGGTTAATCAATCATCTTCAGAGCAGGTTTAATGATGACAGATTTTTCCACCCATACTAGCTTTGATTCTAATTCATTTTAGCCTTGCTAATGAGCCTCAGCACTCATGACAGGTTGTGCTAGCTGCAGAGAGCAAGGGGGAGAGAGGGGATGAGCAGCGCCACATGTAGAGGGGATTGACAGCGCTAAGACCCGCCTCCTGGCTGATTGCTTGTTTCTAGAAGACTGGAAGAAGGCAAAGGAACTCGATTTTTAAAAAAATTAATTCTCATACACCATTCTATTTCTATATATGTTTTTTTTTATAAAAGTTATATACTGCAACTTTAAAAACAACAACAAAAAATAAATGAATTGACCTAATCCATTAATCGCCCAGTTCTAGGGTCTCTTATCTCACCGGATCGCTGGTGTCTGCCGGTCCACTGGATGTGTTCAGGTGTTCAATGATCTCCTTCAAGTCCTGTGACATCCTCTTCAGCTGCGCGTCCACGTTCTCAGCCAGCTTGTACGTCCTCTCTCGCTCCTCGTCGGCGTTCTGCATGTAGATGGTGCCGCCCTGCTCCTTCACCGACTCCTCCAGCGGGCAGAGCAGGTCCTCCAGCTCCTTCTGCTGCGACAGGATGAAGTCCAGCTCCTGGTTGAGCCGCCGCTGGTCCAGCTTCACCTTCTCCAGCTCCTTGTGCAGGGACGTGATCTTCTCTCCGTTCTCCACCAGCATGCGGTCCCAGGCGTTCACCTGCGTCGCCTGCTGTAGGAAGTGTCTCTCCTGGTCCTCCAGCTCCAGGCTCCACTTGTTTATGAGGTTCTCCAGCTGGGCGTAGCTCATCACCGGAGGATTCGTAGTGGTGGCGGCGGCGGCGGTAGTGGTGAGGGTTGCGGCTGTTGTAGAGGCCGTCATGGCGGTGCTGGCCAGAGGTTTGACTCCCAGGCTGAAACCGACAGCGGTGCCAGTCGTGGCGGCTGGAGCTGTGGTGGTGGAGGCAGCAGCCGTGGTAGCGGCTGACCCCAGAGGCTTGAGAGTGAAGTTCAGTCCCCCGCCTGTAACTGACGGTGTTGCGGTGCTCGGTATTGATGCCGCAGCTGTCCCCAGCAAGAACCCTGTGGTTGCTGCAGGGGCTGCTGTCGCCGTGGTGAGGGGTGAAGCAAACAGAGATGGACCTGAAGGAGCCACAGAGGCAGCCTGGGTGTAGGCAGGCGGAGCCGGGGTTGACGATGGTTTCACTCCAAAGCTGAATCCTCCACCTCCGCTCTGGGTTGTCGCAGGTGCGGAGGTGGGGGGGGCAGTGGTGCCGAAGCTGAACCCTCCTCCACCTCCTGCTACTGTTGGTGCTGGTGCAGATGGAGCAGGAGATGCTGCAGCTGTGGTCACCAGGACTTTGGACCCCCCGAAGCTGAAGCCTCCAAACGGAGCGCCGCCTGCTGCTGCTACTGCTGCTGTTGTAGCTGCAGGTGCAGCTGTTGATGCAGCTGGAGCCTGAGCGGCACCTCCGAAGGTGAAGCCTCCACCTGCAGGAGCCGCAGGGGTGGTCTGAGAGGACAACCCCCCGCCCAGAGTGAACCCAGTCCCCGTAGAGGGAGCCAACATGGAGCCTAGAGTGAGCCCCGGGGCCGCCGCTGTGGTTTGAGGGGCCGTGCCCAGGCCAAACGTGGTGGTGGGGGTCCCAAAAGAGAAACCTGTGCCGGGTGCGGAGCTCTTCGCTGGGTTGCCGAAGCTGAAGGACCCGGTGGGGTTGGTGTTGGTCTGACTGGTGGGAGCCCCGAAGCTGAAGCCGCCTCCGGTGGCTGTAGGAGCGGAGTTTGTTAAATTGAAACCTGCGGTGGGAGCAGCAGCAGCGGTGGTCTTCTGGGCTGGGAAGAAGCCTGAAGACTGACCGAAGTTAAATCCACCACTCATGGTTTCACTCTCTAGACAAAATGGTCACTTCCTCGGTGAATCTCCGCGGCTTTTGGCGGGTCGGGATCGGGAGTTGTTTTTAAGTTACCGCCCCGAAGAAACTCTGCGTCTGTTAGCAAGATTTTTCAGGACAAGGCGGTAAATAAACTCACTCTCGTGTGCTTTAAAATAGTTTCCGCATAATCAACAACAACTAAAAGCTAAAAACATACCCTTCTTCAAAACGTGGCCCTGCAAACCGACATTTCTGACGCTATCTGGAGGAAATGACGGCAGTTAGGAGATCACATCCTGTTGTTTGCCGGAAGAAGCCCACCCCCGTTTCTACTCGATTGACACATTTTCTATCCAATCATAGTTTAGAAAATTTTGAAGCTGAAATTTGATTGGTTCTACTCGCAGCCTTGCAAACAAACTAGGGAGATATAAAAAAGTGTTGACAGTTTCAAAGAATGATTAAAGTAAAGAGTGTAATCCTCCGTCGCTAAAGTCTAGATAGATAGATAGATAGATAGATAGATAGATAGATAGATAGATAGATAGATAGATAGATAGATAGATAGATAGATAGATAGATAGATAGATAGATAGATAGATAGATAGATAGATAGATAGATAGATAGATAGATAGATAGATAGATAGATAGATAGATAGATAGATAGATAGTAGAGGTGTGCCGATCGATCATAATTGGCCGATTTAGATGAAAAATTGTATGATCGCTGATTACCGATCACCCGCTTCTCATTTCGCAGCTTGCATGTGTGTAACTGGGTTTATATTGTTAGTTATATGTTTCCACAAAATGTTTTCTTTAATTTATTTGTCCTCTTATATTTGTCTATCCTTGTGTTCCTCTGTGTCTGCTATAAGGGGTTTGGTCCTCCATCTCCGCCCTTCTTTCTTCTTCTTTTGTTCGGGGTCCTCCAGGACCATTATATATACTCAGTTATTAATTTCCTCTTCCCTTTTGTTACTTGTTCCACTGGGGAGAGGCAAGTTTTATAATTCGTTGTATTCCTTTCATTTATATTGTTCGAATGTTTATTTTTCCGCCTGTATTAATGATGGCTATTTTCAGTTGAGTTGCTATTACGCCTTTATAACATCTGATGCATGTTAATACTGTTATTTTGTATAGATCGGGCTGGCGAACTAGAGCACATGCTATGTGCTAATGCTAATGTCTCCCGATTGACAGGATAAATAAACGGAGACCGCCTCCAAACCCTGATTCGGAGTTTTGTGGTTTGTCTGATCACCGCACACAACGCAGAAGTGCACCGGTCACATGTGCAGCCCTCCACTAGGGACAAGGGTGTACAGAAAATGGATGGATGGATGAATAAATTAGGTGAATTTATTGCCAGATTATTTTTCCATTTTGCCAGATCACATAGCAGTATTTATACTTAAAGCGAAAAATTAACAGCCAATCCAGGTGATCGGCAGAGATCAGTGATCGGCAAAGATCGGCCTCATGGGTGATCGATATCGGCATCGGCAGCAAAAAAAACCTGCTCGGAGCATCCCTGAATAGATAGATAGATGTGAAAACTTTTCCTAATTTTGTTTTGGTTTCGCTTTGAACTGCAGATGGAAATAGCATTGGAACAACAAAGCTTGTGCACAGACCAGAACTCACACTTGATGTGTGTTTCGGTTCTGTGCCTCATGATTACAGTATGTTTGTTACTAGCGGTGGGTGGAGCACACAAAGGTAATATATATATATATATATATATATATATATATATATATATATATATATATATATATATATATATATATATATATATATATATATATATATATATATATATATATATATATATATATATATGAAAAATTTACAACATAAAATAAATAATACTTTCTACTGATTAAAAATAACCTAAACATTCAGAAAAAAAATATTCAGGTGAGTATGAATAAAAACAACATTCAAACAAGTGAACAAAACTGTACAAGCAGTTTAATAGTTAAATATCTAAAAAAAAAATAAATAAATGAAAACATTTTAAAAAAGGAAAAAAGTATAAGGATTATAATCCAGGGTTTTTAGATTTTTTTTAAATCAACTGTTCTACACTCCAGTCCTGTAGATGACGCTACTTTACGCCGGTTTTCAATTACAGAAAGAACGCAACACGAAGACGCAAAGGGAGGTAATTCTCTTGGCTTTGTAATGGCTCTTTGTATTAGCTTGTTGATTTATCTGCCTGTACGGATTTAGCTGCGACCACCTGAATTAAAGGACGATGCTGAAACATAGCAGTGTATGTGGGACTGTGGACACTGAAGCAAAATTAAAAAGTCAAGTACGCCACCGATAATTAAAACAACTGTACATCTGCGATTTCCCGTGTGTAAATAATCCTCCAAACGGCGAGGCAGTAACAAGAAGTCTTCGCCGTGGACGCCGCTCTTCTTCTTGACTCCAGCAGGTTCAGGAAAGTGTCATCATGAGGCTTTTGAGGTTTCTGAGGAGCAGCGTGTCCATTGGGAAGAACATTGACTTTTACTCCAGGTTTTCTCCTTCCCCGCTGTCCATGAAGCAGTTTTTGGACTTCGGTAAGAGCTGCACAGCTTGGTGGAACCAAATGAAACAGCCACACAGCCTGTTGAATTCCAATTGAACTGAATACAGCCAGAAACGTTAACGTACTTTATTCCGAACTTCTATGATAAAGTTGAAGGAGAGTGACGCAGTACTTTTGCATTTTTCTGTCCTATCCGAAATTAAACACAGTTTCTGAGTAATATGTTCTAAATAATAATATGGTCTAAATGAGGGAAGTTACACACCCACAGAAATCTCTCAATTTCTCTCACAGGCTCAGAAAATGCGTGTGAGAAAACGTCCTTCGCCTTCCTCAGGCAGGAGCTGCCTGTGAGGCTGGCCAACATCATGAAGGAGATCAACTTGTTGCCAGACAACCTGCTGAGGACTCCATCAGTCAGGCTGGTCCAGAGCTGGTAGGCAGGTTTTGCTTTTTGCTAAAAAAAAAAAAAAAAATCTTTTTCATTCACATGTCTCCCAAACCGGCAGAGAAACGCTTTATTTTCTTTCCCAGGTACATGCAGAGCTTTCAGGATATTTTGGAGTTCAAAGACAAAAACGCAGACGATGAGAAAGTCACATATGAGTGAGTTTCTCTGTAAATAGCTACTCTGTTCTTGCAGTTTAGACTTGTGAATCGTTTTCTCCCTGCTTAGTTTCACAGACGCTGTGATAAAAATCAGAAATCGCCACAATGATGTCATTCCCACCATGGCTCAGGGGGTGGTGGAGTACAAGGAGGCGTACGGCACAGACCCGGTGGTCAGCCAGAACGTCCAGTATTTTCTGGATCGTTTCTACATGAGCAGGATATCCATCAGGATGCTACTCAACCAGCACAGTGAGATGTTCTCTTTATTCAATTATTTAGCTGTTATCAGTGGTCAAAGCTAAAACGTTTCAGGAGTCTTTTCAGTAAACTTTCTGCAGCCATTTTTGAAGTGACAGTTAAACATGTAAAAAAATGAAATTGTTCTGAACTGTTGTGAATTATTTAGAAATTTGTAGATTTATATCATTTACATGAACATATTTAGGAAAAAGTCCATGTTTCTGTCTAAAATCGAACAGGAAGTGTTTTTATTTTTTTGACTCTGGTGTTTTTTTATATCGTCGTGGTGAACTCCTGCTACTCGTTATTCACTCTCGCTCTCTGCCTGTTGTTTGCAGCTCTCCTGTTTGGTGGGAAGGTCAAGGTGAATCCTGCACACCCCAACCAGATCGGCAGCATCGATCCACACTGTGGTGTCAGTGAGGTTATCAGAGGTACCTGTTGTTGACATTATTATTGTTTTTATTTATTTATTTTTAAAGATTCAGTTCTAAAAAATACATAAATAAACTCCACTTTCTTGCAGATGCCTTTGGAAATGCTAGAAACCTTTGTGACCGCTACTACATGAACTCTCCTGAACTCATTCTGGAGGAATTTAATGGTAATTTTTTTTCAGAAAGCAGTTATGGTCTTCCTATTTAACAGTGGAGTGGCTTCAGCTGAGCCAGTTTTCTTGTTTATCCCGTCAGCCAAAGAAGAGGGGAAACCCGTCACTGTTGTCTATGTTCCGTCTCATCTGTACCACATGGTGTTTGAGCTTTTTAAGGTGAGCCTTTCTTTGCTCTTGTTCTTGTTTCTCAGTTTCTAAATCATGGTGTACCGTTGTCGATGCTTTCTGTCATGGTCGTTGCAGAACGCCATGCGGGCCACCATGGAGTTATACGGCGACGCGATGGAGTATCCTCCCATTCATGCACAGGTTGCACTGGGCTCTGAGGATCTCACTGTCAAGGTCAAATGGAAACTCTCGTTGTTTTTCCACTGAACTCCAGTCTGGTTTAATCTTCACAAGCAAAGGTTCGAGCTGAGGTTTGCACATTCCTTGGACTGATCTGTGTGTTTTTGATCAGGTGAGCGACCGTGGAGGTGGCGTGCCTCTGCGTAAGATCGACAGGCTGTTCACCTACACGTACTCCACAGCTCCGCGGCCCAGCATCGACGACTCCCGGGCCACTCCTCTGGTCAGTTTTGCTGCTAAAAATAGTTTTCGGCACAATTGGCTTTTTATTGAACAGTAAGTTGACTGGGAACAGGGTGAAGAGAGAAGTGGAAGGCATGTAGCAATAAGCCAGAGTCTGGAAATCAAACCCAGACAACTGCAGCCTCTGCATGTGGTGCACTTGCTCTAACTGAGCCACACAGTTGTGTTTTAATATTTTGAAAAATCTCTCGCTATTTGAGACCGAAATAGATCTGAAATAGACTTAAAACTCTGTATGGGAGCTAAAGTAGGGGACGCAATTTTCATTTTGTTTTTTTAACAAATAAAATTTAAACAGTTTTTGTTTTTCAGTTTCAAATCTTTAATTTATTTTAGTTTTATATATATGTATATATATATATATATATATATGTATATATATATATATATATATATGTATATATATATATATATATATATGTATATATATATATATATATATTTTTTTTTTTTTCAGTTTATAAAATATTTTTGGAAATAAACTTTATGGCCCCAATTTAGCTCCAATAACTTCCCAGATTTATGAGAAGAAGCAAATTCCTCTCCATGATCATTGCTGATGTCTTTCTATATTGGCATTGTGTTAACAAACGCACACATACACACACACACACACACACACACACACACACACATGCATGCGGTCTCACTTTCTCATTATTATTTAAATAGAGCTTTTAATTATCACCTTCTGGTTGCTATTCTCATTCTTGCCTAAATTAATGTGAACAAATTATTATTCTTTTTTTTTAAACATATAGTCTGTTCTGTACTCTATAGGTGAATTTATGCTGCTGGTCTCTGTTGATAAAGCATAATGTCAGTGTACTATTGTTAACTAGTGGGTTAACTCTATTTTCACTGTTCTGGAGAGATTTATTGATTTTGTTGCTCAGTCAGAATAGAAACCACCCATGTGAGGTTAAAGAAAACATCTCCTTAATTGAGAAATATTGGGGGGAAAAAAAAAACACAACAAAAAAATTACGTTCAAGCTTTTCCACAGGCTGGCTACGGCTACGGCCTGCCCATCTCTCGCCTGTACGCTCGCTACTTTCAGGGAGACCTGAAGCTCTACTCTCTGGAGGGATATGGGACCGACGCGGTGATCTACATACGGGTAACCGAGTTTCGGCGCAAGAATTTAAAGGCTTCTTCAGCTGAACGAGAGGAAGGAAAAGAAAATAGCAGAGTTTCCTCTTGGTCTCGTTCCAGGCACTGTCCACGGAGTCAATCGAGAGGCTCCCGGTGTACAACAAGTCGGCCTGGAAGCACTACAAGACGATGCACGAGGCCGACGACTGGTGCGTCCCCAGCAAGGAGCCCAAAGACCTGACCACGTTTCGCAGTTTCTGAACCTAAAGAGTGAATTTGTTTGCAGCAGTGTGTTTAAAAGAAAAAAAAAAAAAGGAAGCTTCCTGTTGATGACTGTGGTGGCGATTTGTTCAAAGAAAGAAGAAAAAAGTAGAAGGGGAGGAAAGTTTTGTGCCATATATTTTGCTAGTTTTGTATGGGAGGCTCCAGATGTGGTGATTAGGACCTGGTTTCCTGTGAAACATGGAGAGTTAAGCACAACCAGCTCTGGGTTAATTTCCAAGCTCTCACTCCTGTCATCTGAATAATGAATTGGTGTCATATGTTGTTTTTTTTTAAAGTATAGCTGCTGCATTGTGAATAAGAGCATCATTTTACTGCAATTCGGTCGAATTTCTTTTCGCTTTAGAAAGGCGCCAGTAGTTTCAAGTTGTAGCTGTGCTTATTGAAATGTGGTGATATTTTGTCTTAAGAGGAACAAATAAGAGGCATTGATGTAAATTAGCTGCTTTTTGGGTTGTTGAACAATTTTGTTTGATTTTAAGATTTTTTTTTTTGAGGATAGTTAGAAACTTTAAAGCAAACCTGCACCTTTTTTGTTGTTGTTGTTTTGATGAAAATATTCAACAGGACTCTGTTACAACTGTCATAAAAATATTTACATTAGACATTTTATTGTAGTAATTTGGATTTTCTGTTTCAACCGAGATTCAGCACCTTTCAAATGAGATTGTATGAGGATGTTGTCAATATGTTAATATGCTGCAGTATAGAGAGCTATTTGTGTTAGCTGTAGTTCACTGTTGACATGTTGCACTAGAAGCACTTATCTGTAAGATTTAACAGAATATTTTGTATTAAAACCTCTATGCAAACAGAGTAGAGGGAGGGAGCTGATGGTTCAGTCTTCAGATATTGGTTCAACTCTGCAGCAACACTCCATGTTGCTGGACTGTTGGGGACATTCAGTGTCTGTGTGTTTCTCAGAATATGATATATGCTGCTCTGTTGGGACGAAGGCTTGATTAAATTATTTAAAATGACTGTTTGTTAAAAGTCTGTTTAGTTGTAAAGTAACACTCACTACAGGAAAAATAAGCACAAAACTAAATTTATTTCACTAAATTTAAAATCACATTGTTGGTGCCATGTTAGCAGCTGAACTGCTAAACTGGTGTCTTTGGGATTCTGGAAAAAATGTAACTAAAAACCATATTTTGAACATAAGACACTGTTTCAGACTAGGGAAGGTTGAACATTTGGCAGAGAACTGAATTGGAAATTCTTAAAGAAGCTAAAGAGGGAGGGCTTAAGAAAACAAACACTTAAAGTTTTCTTCACAGAAATTACAAAGATTTAACCTATTTAATAATTAAACCCTGACAACAAATTTTATTTGAAGTAACTTGGAAAGGTTGAAACGTGGAAGATTGATATTTATTTTTCAATTAACAATTTGATCACATCACTGGTGTTAGTGCTCCTCATACCATGAATTTACAATATTCTAGCCTGAGCAATATAATTTATCGGAAAGAGTTTGATTTGAATTATTGTTTTGAGCATATGTCGTATATAAAACTTACTCTAAATCTTTATTTTAGACATACTCTGTTGTATTAAGAATTCACTTATTTTGAAGAGAATCTCTTCAATTTACGTCACTGCTCATGTTGTCATGGTGATTCCCGCCTTTTCTGAGCAATAATTTTCTCTCTTCATGCAACCTGTTTATTTTTAAGCAATTCCGAGGCACAGTGGCGAAACCTCAAACAGCTGCTGCGCAAGTTACTCGAGAGTCTGTTTCTAGGTAACCAAAGAGTGACTTGATGCCACCCGCCGTCACAGGTTGACCGGCTAAGCCTTCCCTCTGCCTACATCCCCCAGAATTCTGTTCTGGATTGGAGTGCACTTTTGAGATATGCATGTTGCTATTGATTTATTGCCCAGCCCTACACCATCTGGTGACCACTTTTCCTAATCGGTCACTATTCGTTTCCATGAGATTTATAGGTATAGTTTACATCTCCATGGTAGCTCAAAACCATATGCCACCTGAAGAGGGCGCGTGTTGCTTTAACTGGGGGAAAGCTAACGTTTGTAGTACACTATTTAGCTGCGACATAAGAAACGAAGACAAACACAATTGAAGCCATAAGAAGTGATTATTAGTTTATTGATCCTGTATGTACCGAGATTAGCTTCTCTGAGAGTTCAGAAAACATCGTTTTCTTCTGGTCCAACATTTAATATTTTGTACAAACATGGCGCTAGACTTGAGAATAAAGGAAGCACTTCGGTTTCATGGAGAACATCCATTGTTCAGCCTTGCATTCACATGTGACACGGCTCTGGATCCACACCAGTCGTCGCCTCGGGCTCATCCTTTTGAGTATTTACAGAGCATCATGGTACCATTCAAGCCAAACAGTCCGAGTCAGGCACACAGCAGCAGCATTCACCTGGTCCCTACGTGATAAGGTTCTCATTTCTTTTCCTTTTTGACAAAAAAAAAAATAGTCTGGCTATTCTACTTAGTAGAAAAATGTAGATAGTATACAATAAAATAAGGAATTTAAGTAAAAATGCAGTTAACAGGCACATGTATAAAACTCATTTATACATTTAAAACTTTGCTGCCTCGAAGCTTAAAAGATTGATAGTGCTTTTATCTGGACTGTACAATATAATTGGGAACAGATCTCAATAATTATAGTTTCAAGATTTTTTTAGTGGTAAAGGTGTTAGAATATCTGTTTTGGTTTCTTACCAAACTTGACATCCCCTATCATTTAATTAAAATTGCTTTTAGCTGTAGTTAATGGAAACTGATAGAAAACAATAGTAATAGAAACATTCTGAATATAAACCACCACCACAGGTCCTGCAAGGAGGTTTCTGGCACATCACAGTCTCAGCATGAGAAGCTAGACCAACTCTCCAAATATCCTGTAGAGTCACAGAAGGATGGTTGTCCGTCCAAAGCGAATGAACAACTTATATTAGTTCATTCACACTATGAATGTCTCTGGACTGCAAAGAAAAAAGAAAACACCAGAAGAAAAGCTGCACAGGTAGAAAATGGTAGAAAACTCCTCGCACCTGGCCAAATGATAGAAGCCAACCGTGTTAACCACTGTGATCTCCTGAAAGGAACATCATAGAATCAAAAATACAGAAAAGTTTTTGTTGTTTTTTTTTTTCTGAACAGGGATGAAAGTCAAGGAAAGACTTAATTCAGCTCTGATCAGCAGATGGAGTCACCCTGGATCGGCAGCCTCCCACTGCGTCGGCCCTCTTTCTCTCTTTTCTCCCGCTGTTTTTCCAGCTTCTCCTGGGCCTTCCGCATGTCCTTCAGCTTCTTTTTGATAGTTGAGCGGTCACTCTGACTCGTCACACCAAGTGCCTTAGGGTGAAAAAAATGTAATCACAACACTGAGACAAACTATACAAATGTATTACCTGCATTCATTTACAGCAGGTTTAATCCTGTCAACTAATTTTCTGTTCCAAAAAGCCAGAGAAGTTATTTTACTTTGGCCACAAGGGGGCAGCAAATATGAGACCAGAGTTAAGTGATGCTGTATTTACTGGAAAATGAGTAACATTTTATTATTTCTTGGTTTTACTGAATATTTTGAAAGTGCATTTGTTCTACCTTCAGTTTGTCGCTGTCCAAGTGCAGCAGCTGCTGGCCATCGATTCCCTTTGCGGTGAATTCAGGAGTGTACTGATCCATGTTCATGCCCAATAACCAGTGACAGACCTGCTGATTGGTCCAATCGGTGACGGGCCGATTCTGCCACTGATACTCTTTCCCAACAGGGACTGGTTCATCATCCAAGGTCTGTAAAGAAAACAGATATTATAGATGGAAGTAAAAATATACCTACTGCTGATTTTAGTCCACTGTTTATTTGTCTTCACGCAAAATGTTTTAATTAATTTAAATGTATTTGAAAACCAAATCTAAAAGTTGGGCACCTGCTGGCTGTCAGCACTATTTTTGATTCCTCCTGTGGATTATGCTATTTCCATTACATAAAAGATTTTAGTAAGACAAACGTTTCCGGTCAGAAGTTTGCATACACTCATCATATACAAACTATTGTGTTCATGTTTTGCCCATAGGAACACTAACTGTTAGGCAGGTTAGACAAAACTGGTTGTTCCAACATGAAAATGAACAAATTGAAATTATTTCAATTTTTTTTTGATGAGGTACCATTTTCCGTTCAAACGTAAACCAGTTTATTGATGGTTAAATTAAAAATGTTGTACTTTCTCTGTAACTATGTATAGACTGTTTCAGTTGTATGCATAATTTTCACTTCACGTTTATCGGAGTAATTAAAAAACTTCACAGTAAATTCACATCATCCCAAACTCCTGTTTTTAAAGTTCAAGGACGCTTCCTTGAACTTTAAATGTCATATCAAAAAAAATCCAAATCAACGTACTTCTCAAGGTGATGTTGAGTTTATTTAAATTTCTGACCAAAACTTAGAATTGATCTTTAGGAGTGCACCGATTGCAGGTTTTTTTGGCCGATCCCCGATTTTTAAAAAAAGATTCAACTCGGTGCACCCCTACTGATTTTCCCCCAACTTGGCTCAGCAGTCACATGACATGGCACTATGACTATTTCTGTGAGAGTGCTGATCAATATTAACAACAGGTGAATGCAAGCAGTGTGATAGCTGAAATATGTTTCAACAGGACTTTAAGTATGTTGAGAAAGCAGAGTAAAATCTTTACCTTTCTACTGAAGGGTCAGAAATGCTGCAAAGCAAATTTTAACTTTCCTAAATCTATAAAAACAAGTAAACAACAGCATATAAAAGTTGATAAACATTGCCCAAGCTAGTACACAGAAAAACAAGCGTGCATTTCTAGAAAAGCACCCCAAAACTCTGCAGTTTTCACACTGAGCTGCAGAAACAAACTGTATCAGATTAGAAGGTGGCAGAAACATCACTAAGCAAACAGGAAAAAAACAGGACACAGCCGCGATAAAGCATAAGTATGCACCATCCAAATCATAGCCAACTTAAGAAAAAGCTAAGCCACGTGACTTGGGGCAACACAAAACGAACCGGCTTTAACACACAGACATGCAGCGCTCATATTGTCTCTGTCCATTCACGGTTTAATCTGTGCTATGAAAGGGGGCGAGGCTCAAAGGGCATGCTTGAGAATGTCCCCTTTCAGTTGCATCAGGGCGTCCCCACACAGCTTTTGTGACCGCAACAACAAGGAGAGCACTCACCTCGCTGGAAGAGAAGATTAAAGTGTGTGAGCGCCCAGACAGATTGGGTTCAGCGACTAACCCAGAGATGTCTGAACTGGGACTGGCTGGGCTAGAATCATCTATGACTGAAAAGCTCTGGAACAATGGGAAAGAAGGAACGCATTTACTAAAGCAACATCAACCAAAACACCAGTTTCTGCTTAGGACGACAGCTGAGGGAAGGGATATTTTCATGGGGATTAAAAGTAATTACAGTGGTGGTGGTTAATACTGATTACACAGCAGTCATGACTGTGACCTTAAACATGTGAGAGGAAGAAAGATCAGAGCTCCTACAAACTACAAACAATCCACCACCCAAATTACATGATGACACTAAACTAAAAAACAAAACACAACAAAAACAAACACTAACACTAACTCCAGGTATGAGGTAATGTTTTCTATTAAGGTATTTCAGCAGCAAGGATTTAATTTCAGAAATCTTTATACGTTTGACTTGTGACATTGAGCCTTGCAGAAGTACCCACGCCCCTTTAATGTCTCCGCATTTTACCCTGTTGCAACCACAAACGTTTTATGTATTTCCTTAGCATTTTATGTGAGAAGCTAACAGAACAGCCCATTATTCTAAAAATAGCAAAGTAATATATGGTTCTCAATTTGATGAATATTTGGGTTCAAACATGAACCCAAAAATGTGGATAACTTTAAGTCTTTTGGGGCCTCTTTCATGCTCTTCGCTAAATAGAACACGTGGAGAGATTTGATGTAAAAATTTAGGTTTGAACTTTGACTAGGCCATTCTCACTTTGGAACAGACTTTGCTCTAAACCATTCTACTGGCAGTGTGTTTAGGCTGCTGGTCCTGCTTGAAGGTGAACTTTCACCCAACCACTGCCTGTTCTTTAATCTGCATCCATCATCACAAACTCCAACCAGCTGTACTGCAGCTTCCCCACAGTATACTACTGCCACCTCCTTGTTTCACTCTGGGTAAGGCGTGATCAGTGTGAAGTGTGTTAGATTTTCAGCACAGTGTATAAGTAGCCTCAAAAGACATTTCGAGTTTGTGATTCGAACATGAAGAAAGAAAAAGATTAAAGGGTGTGAATACTTTTGCAAGGAGACTGCTGAGCTTGGAGGAAAGAAAACATCCAAACTGGCAGGCTGTTTGATTTAATCAAAGTGACTCAGAGTGGCAAATACATAAACTCAAATGACACACACCAAGATAGGCAGAAGTCAAACGCTTTATATTTATTTACTCATAAAACTTTTAAGAGCACTTTCCAATTAGCCATAAAGCCTAGAAAATTACCCATGGGTTGTTTGTCCTCCAACTAGCCTGAATTATTTCTTAAAGTAAATGTAAGAGGGGAAAAAAAACGGGTAAAATTACAAGTTAAAACTTTACCACATACCCACTACAAAACAAGTAGTGAATTATTCCAGGGATGTAGGACTGGATCGGTTAGTAATACACTACTGAGTGTGATTTAGAGTTGAAGGAATAATAAAACGTGTATACTGTACCAAATCTAAAGAGCGACTGAATAAGGAGGACCAGGAGAGATTTGTCTGTTTAAAGAAACATGGCCAATGGAGTCTTGTCAGAAAGCAAAGCAGTAAAGTAAGAAAACAGCAACAAAATCAGTCATTTCTTCGATAAGTGAAGCCAAAGCCTCAGCTCATGTCTTGAACTCATTAAATGGGAACTGTGGGAACAGCAGCCCACTAAAGCTTGGGTGACAGTCAGGCTTTCCACTCGGTAAATTTGCAGCATCACTGCAGATTCAGACTATAATATTTCTAATACGAACAGCTGGATGCTGTAACCATTTTCCCACAGTAACCAAGTAAAGTTGAAACATCTAATTACCGAATACACAAAATGTTATGCCTAATTTTTAATGAAGAACTGCATAGTACCATGTGATGGAAAAACACCACAGGACCCAACCAGAACAGAGTTACCACATTCTCTACAGATCCAAACATTTTGCCTAAGGAAGTCAAGAAGGAAGTTCATCATGGCTATTTGGAACAGTTTTACACACAATACTTAGACAGTGAGGGACAGGAAGAGACATTAAAAATCATTTAAATAAAATGCAATGCCAACAATTTATCTAAACAGTTGTCTACCTTAGTTTTACGATCCTGGCTTTGCTCACTGCTGGTTTCATTTGCAGCGTATGGCAGGCTGCTGTTGGACGAGGACGGCTCTCTGTCTCTGTCCCTGTCTTTGTCTCCAAACCAGGAGAAAGGCATACATGTGGGGACAGAGGTCATGGACTCTGCAGGAGACAGGTTCCCTCCAGATTCCTCTAGTAACTCTGCAGACCCCCTGGACATCAGATCAGTAGTGAGATACAGAGTTCTGCTACTCCAACATCAAAAAAAAAAAAAGACAAAAGCTACAATGTTTCTCTGCTTCAAAGCCTCAGCTATTCAGTTGCTATGGCAGCAACCCTAAAATAAATCACCCTCATGTTTGTACTGAGGTTATCACTGAAAATGTAGAAATTGCAACAGAGTGTTATACTTCAAGTGTTTATTTTTGAAACCAATAGTAAAAATAATAAAAGGTTTTGCCTACTGAAAGTCTGCTTTTTTTTTTTTTTTTTTTGCATGTATCCATCTATCAATGCAGTGAATGCATAAAGTTGATCAGATGGCCAGGTAAGAAATGAACTCAGCATCTCCAACAAACTTGGACTTGATAAAACACAGAACCACCAGCAGGACCAGGACTGGAAACTTCAGAGTCTCTCCTGCAAACTCTTGAATGGACTTGGCTTCATGGTTCTCTCAAGGCTGTGCTTATCCCAGTTGTTTATGAACCTTTTTCTAACACACTTTTTCCTTCCATTAACCCCTCACCCCCCCCAAAAATGCTTGGAAATAACACTTTCATGACATCTGATTTTGATGCACTTTGTGCGACATAAGGATGAATATTATTATATTGCACAATATTAGGAAAACATGCAATATGTGATAATGCTGGTGAAAGTAAAACTATAACTTACTATAAACAAACAAACTTTGTTAATGCCTTTCTGTTTGGGGTTCATATTCAACACAAATCTCATAATGAGTAATCTGTGAAGTCTTGCAATGTCTTGACAATCTAGCTTCTGGCCAGTGTCTGATATTGCATATTGTGTATCTCAAAGACTAGAATGTAGCATTTCTTAAAATACTGTTTTATTATTTTAATTTGACAAGAAACTACATTTAAGGTTTTTAAGAAGTAGAAGTTGACTTTTCAATGACATTTGATCAATTTGAAGGAATTTGGATGCTAGGCGTAAATTAAAAAACATCTTAACATTAAGAAAATATAGAATATTAGAGTAATACCTGCTGTCCAAAGAAGCTCTCAGGGCCTCTTTCTCTTTGTCTTTTTTCCCTTTGCCGCCTGACTTCCGAAGACCTCTGTTTTGATCATTAGGGATATTTATTAAATTTCTTTTAGAAGGTGAGATCTTGGCTACAAATGATTAGTGAATAATTCGGATACTTGCCCAAAATCTGGAAATCGCCTTTTAGGTTTTACCGCTGTAGAACACTCACTCAACTCCTCTGTAAAAAAGCAGAGATTAGCTAGAAGAAACAGCCTTTTGCTGTTGCAGACATCAAATCAGCTTCCTGTGTACCTTTGAGTTCTTTCCCTTTGCCTTTGGACTCTCTCTTCTTCACGTTGCGCATGAAACCCGAGGGAGAGTGTGGTGAGGACGTGTGTTTTGGAGTAGACAATGAAGGATTGCTGCAGCTTTCAACACTGTCCCCCAGTGACGGGGACAAAGATGGACTGCTGGACAGCTCTAATTTGCTTTTAGAAGCATCTCCGGTCTCGCCCAGATTGTCTTTCTGTCCAGGGTGGCAGACGTCGACAGGGAGTGCTGGGCTTTCCTGTGTGGACTGCCGCCTCCCGACAGATTCCTGCTCCTCCTCCTCGTCCTCTTCTTCAGTTTCCTGCAGGGATCGAGTTTATTATTTACAAGGACAATGCAAAGAAGGGGGAATAAAAGCTACTTATTTAGAAGAAATGCTCTGGTTAGCTGTGTTTCAATGTTATGCTATCGTCTTCAAACTGAGTTAGGAAAGGACTCTAGTGTTTTTCAGAACACGTCGGTATGTTTAGAGAATGATGAAAAACTCAACGGTTGATCAAATCTGCAGTCTATCCTGTAGGTTATGATAACCACACCTCCATAGTGAGCACGCTGCCCAAACGCTAAAAAAGAACAGAGGGGCTTCAGAGTTTCAGACCTGAGAATGATGAGCAGGTTCAGCCAGGCCTTCCTTCAGTTTGTTTCGAGTCGGAGCCTGGCGCCGGCTCATCTGAGCCAACCGGCATTTGGCCCTCTGAGCGCTGGAGTCCAGGCGCGTTGTTTCAGGGACCCCTTCAGTCCAGTCTTGATCTACAACGGAAAAATAAGCGGTGCTTGCTGAAGAAGGGAGTTCACCTTTACAGATTTATGTTTTTTGGGGATTTTAATCATAGCGTGCATGATGCTTATACCTAAGAGAGAGTCAACGGATTGTGAGTTGTTGATCGAGTCTTGGCTGCTGAGTCTGTCCTCGGCAGCGGAGTCCAGACCGCTCTGACTCTCCACAGCTGAAGCCCCTCTGGACTCCAGAGCAGCAATCTGTGGAGAGAAGACGTCATGGCCATGTTTATGTCAGTGACAGCAGCAGGTTAACAGGTGTAGAAGCATTCACTGTCTGACCCGGATTCTTACCCTGTTCTGCAGGCTCTCCAGCTGCTCCTTGTACCATTTGTCTTTTTCGTCCAGAGTCTTTTTCAGCTCCTCCTCTTTCTTCACAAAATCGATCTCTCTGTAGGGGATATGAAAAATGTTGCTCCAAGAAGACGTTTTTTTTATTTTTGGTTATGACATAGTGGTTTCAGCTGATTGTTACTAAAAACCACTTTTAAAAAAAATCATAATCTTAGCTGAAAAAAGAAATTAAACTCACTTTTGTTGGTAGTCTTTGATCAGTTTCTTGGCCTTGTTGTACTTCTTGTCCAGGGCTTCATACTGAGCCTGATTCTCGGCTAATTGTTCATTCACACTCTTGCACACAGCCTGGGCTTCCAGCCAGTAATTCTCCAGCTTTAGGATTTTGTCGTTGCTCTCCTCGATTTTTTGCTCCAGTGCAGATTGCCTTTCTTCCCACAAAGATTTGTCCTCCTCTGATTTCCTTAGCTGCAACGAAAACACAGTCTTGTGCCACAAGGTTTACAGAAATGCTGGTTTTCTTCTAGCTGTGACGCCAACTGTGCGTTTTAATTTAAAGCTAAATACTAAAGTAGGGGAAACGCTTCAATTACAGGTGAAACAATTATTTAAAAATACAAAGACTTTTCCATACACATTCACAGTCTAATTACTGTCTAGAGCCACTACATTCACCACCTGGCAAATATACTCATATTGCTTGAACCTGGTTGTAAAATAACATTTAGTCATTTTACAACCAAAAACCTCAATTTATTTTACTGGGATTTTATGTGATGGATTGACACAAAGTAATGAAGCTGCATGAAATATAAACACCCAGCATGAAGTACCAGAGAAGTAGCTAAGAGGTCCATGGTAAAACAGGAGGAGCTGCAGTAATCCATGATCAGTCAACAGAAAAAAAAAATAAAATCATAAGAAAACCTGTGAGCATTTTTCCACAAGTCATGCAGAGGAAGAGCAAAAAATGGAAAAAGGTCAAATGGCCAGAAGTGACCAGAGTTAAACTATTTGTGACAGAAGGTTACACCTCATATCTCCCTAACCACACCATCCCCACAATGAAATAAGATTGTGGCAGTATCATGCTACCGTTTACTAGTCAGACTTGATTGTAAGATGGGTGTAAAAGCGGGGAAATCCCACATAATCTGCTAGAGTCTGCTACAGACTTGAGAATAAAGCAGAACTTCAGCAGGACAAAGAAACTAAACATACAGCTGGAGCAACAGTGAAATGGCTTCAAATAAACATGTTAGAATAGTCCAGACAAAGTTCATCCTAACAAATGAGAATCTGTAGTAAGACCTGAAAACCCAATGTTCACAGGTATGCTTCAGAAAATCTCACTGACATTGAGCTATTTTGCAAAATTGACAATAATAGTGGTATATGTAAAGCTAGAAGAAGCACAATATCAAAAATATGCAGCTTTAATAGGAGCAAAATGTGTTTCTACAAAGTATTGACTTATCGAAGAATGCTGCACTTATTTTTCATAAAAACAATAGAAATCGTGAACAGTTGTCCTTCCACTTCACAACTATGTTCTTCTTTGTGTTGGTCCATCACATAAAACCCAAATGACATATACTGAAGTTTGTGGCTGCCACAAAATTTATAATGGTTCAGAGTGTGACTACTTTTGCAAGGCCTTGCATTTGTTGCAATATTTGCAATGTGTATAATTTTAAACGAGATATGTATATTTTTTCTTATCCTACCTTTTCCTGCAGTTGATTTACTTCGGCTGTAGCAACACTGTGCTTCAGTTGCAGCTATGGATAGGATATGATTAAAATGAGATAGTTTGTTCCATCTAATAAATCAGATATGGTATCAACAAGAAGAAGTTGAAACATTTATGAACAGAGAAGAGATTGGGAGTACCTCTTTGAACTTGAAGGCCATCTGAGAGCTGTTCATGTCGGTCGGCATGAACAAGGCCTCTGAGTCCGGCAGCTCCAACACCTCCACGTTTCTCCCTGGAGAGAAATTGGACCCAAGAATTCTTTCTTCAATGACGTCGTCGTCCTCGTCCTCATACCTCTCCTCCTGAAAGATATCAGTGACTGTGAGCTCAAACACACCCTGATGATCTCATACACATTGAACATTGGTACAGCAATACTTCCAGGGTTTACCCCTTGCCTGAAGGAAACAACATTGAATAATTCCACAGGAGTCACTTCAGGGGCTTGGCTAAGCATGTTCGTGGCAATAAAGGCAAATATGAGCAACCCACTCAATAGATAAAGACTATGACCACACTCTTTGCACAGTCACACACCTTTGTGAGCTTGTCTTTTTCTGCTCTAAAAAAGCCTGTTTAATCCCTGGACAGTCTCAATGCTGCAACATTAGACTGCTGTGGTGACCTGAACTTCAGAAAACAAATATTTCCCAACTCTGACGGACGGATGGCAGCTGAATGAACATTTTCCAACAGAAGAGTTGTGACACACGGCTTACTCGTAGCCAGCTGCTAATTTCCTGGATGATCCAGGGGGGATTGGTGTGGGAGCGGTAAAATAGCTAATGCTGTGCAAATGTGATTACTGAATTATCATAATTACAGGATTTACTGTTGTAAACATTTTCGGTTGATACAAAGCACTAAATGACCAGCTTAAGGGTCACTGTGAAGCTGACCTACCTCCTCTGTAGAGTGGTCATAAGGGTCGTCCAGGTGTTGCTGCTGCTGGTTCCTCTCCTGCTCCAGTGTCTCACTAATGAGGCGAGCCACCTCACTCTGAGTTCCCGGCTTCTCTCGACCAATCAGAAACCTGTTTTTTTTATAGGAACAAGCATACTGTACACAATGTAGTATTTCACATGTTGCTTTGGATACCCTACTACACAGCTTTTTGTGTCTTTGACACTAAAGTATGCAAACGAGAAATGTGTTTTTGAACTCGCTTTGCAGTACAGGGGAGTTAAATTTGCCTATAAATCATTACCATACTACAGTGAACCTTGGCCTCCTGTCTAAACGCTCACGGAAGAAAAGTTTCTCAACCAGCTTATTTAATTACAGCGGGATAACAGCAGCACAGTTTGGCTGCCAGCTGGATATTTAGATTGAGGTTGTTCTGAGGGCAGAGGAGGAGTTAAACTGACCTCACTGTGCCTTTGGTGTTCTTCAGGACAGTTGCAGCAAACAGCTGGGTTACTCCCACCAGACTGGTCCCATCAACCTCTACTATCTGGTCATTCACCTGTATCCTACAGGAAGAAGAAGTTAAATCTGTGAGGAGGATTTTAGAGCACGTCATTCTTGTAGGGTTTTGCACAGAGCTTCAACATGAAACCGAATACATTAAATGTGCTTCAAAAGACAGGATTAAACAACTATTTTCTCTTACTTTATTTTGAGACAGCTTATAATAATGAGAGTTGTTTTTTTTTTCATGTCTCTTATGTTAAACATGGAAACATTTTTCACCGTATTATAATTCAGATAATGGGGAAAAAAAAGAGGGAAGAATGTATTGTGACGGGTCTAACTACCGCAGAAGAAACTCACCGTCCATCTTTCTCAGTTGCTCCGTTCTCAGTTACAGTTTTCACAAAAATGCCGAGTTTCTCCAAACCCTGGTCAGCTCCCACTCCCATTCCTATGATACTGATCCCGAGCCCATTGTCTCCTGCTGGAAGACCAAAAAAATTGATGTAGAAGGACAGACAGGAAGAATAGACAAATAAGCTGCATTAGACAGTTTTATTAAAAATTGAAAATGCCTAACATTTGGCTTAAGGTAAAATAAACCTGCAGTTTTAACTCTTGGTTATTAAAGCATGCTAAAAATGACATAAATTATATAGAGGGATGAAGACTTAATGGTGGATATTTGTCTTTAAAACAGAGTCACAGAAAAGACAGAAATATGAAGCTAATAAAAAGGAAAACATTTTTTCCTGTTATATGGAGATATGTTTGTGTTTAATTCATGCGCCAAATCGCTGACGTAGCTCTGTTGTTTCCTTTTGGGTTTTCAACCTCTCCGTTATGGGGCATTTAAAAAATACTGGGAGGCTTTAGTTGAGGGTCAAAGTTACAACCTGCAGGGAAGGATCTCAGGGAATGGTGTTTTAGTAACGGTATCCAAACTAACAGCTGATACCAGATGCTAAGATCTGCTTAAACTCTCTAATTATTAATTGTACGGTCTTGTTTTTAAAATACTTGTAATTCTATGTCCTACAGCAGCTGCTCTCCTCTGCGGTGAGAATGACGTTGCCTTAGGTGGAAGGTTGGAGAACAATCTGAATGTCTCTTTTCTTACATGTTCCTCCTGAATTAACTTGCTTAATACACGAAAAATGTCCTTTTGTGACTCACCCTTTTGGATTTCCACAGGAAACACGTCCATTTTCTCCACTCTCTTTTCCAGCTCATATTCTGCAGATGCTGCAATAGGGTCCACATCATCATTGCGCCGGTCGTAATCCTCATTGGAGAAAGTGCTGAAGACCTGTGCAAAATATTAAAATAGGTTATTTGGATGGTTTCAATTTTTAAACATCCCTTTTCCAGTGAAGCTAGGAGGATGCATTGCTTCTTTGTTTTGTTTTTTTTCTTAAGAATGGTGTGATTACACTCACAATTTAAGCTCTTATAGAGGAATGAGCTACTTTACTTTAACACTTGCTGATAGATGGATAATGATTTTGGACCACCAACACTGAAATCCCCTCTCCTTTTTGTTTTCCCAACATATATAGATGCCTAATTTTTACTCATCTGTCTGTGGAGACCACCTGCTTCACATATTTGGCAGATGTAATGACACTAAAGCATGAAAAGAATTCCCTAACGATATGCTGCAGAGATGTCAGGAGTTGTGAAATTTGCAGGCGGGTTTCTCAAAGCGTTGGATGCATCTCAAAAAGACTTTTCTGGTTGCAATTACAAAGAACAGACATGCAGCAGTGATGGTCATGAGGTACTGTGGAAAGTGGGGCACAGCTGTGGAGAGGTAATCAAGTAAAGATGTATGACAAATATTCCTCTCAGTGAAGAGAAACTGAAAAAGAAAAAAAACATATATTTTGATGAGAATTAGATTCCTAAAGATTGTTTATTGTAAACAAAACATTTATCCAAGTCACAGTGATTGGGATAAGACCAAACTGTTCCTGCATTCAAAGTCTCAGAAGTCTGTCTGCTGAGTCTGCTCTCATCCCAGTTCTGATCCTGCAGAATCACATAGTTTCTGCACATGTTCTATGCACTTGAAGGGCAAAGGGGCTTGCAAAGGAAAATCACACAGTTTTTAACATAAACCTGTTTGGCAACGTTGATTTGTCCGAGTGCTACAGAAGCCACAGCTTAAACATATAATCCTGTTGCATTTTAGATTCATTCCTCAGACACCCAGCAGAAGCTGAGCTAAATAAAGTATCTAATCCTTCCTGGACGTCAGACCACAATGAAAACGCAAACAATGGCGAAATGACCTTCAAACAAGAGAACAATCACAAGCATGTTTCCAGGTCCACAAAGGCCTGGTTTCAGAAGATGTCCTGGAACAAACTAGGGTGGCCATCACAGTCATCCGAAATCTCTGGTAGGATTTGAAAAGCACACATGCAACACTCAGGTGGGATGCTGGCGTCTGACCGATTAATCATGTTTGCAACAGGTCACAAAAGCAAAAAGGTTACTCCTACTAGGTACTGAAGATGCTTGTCATGAAGGATTTGAGTTATTTTAGGAAAGCAATACTTTAAAATGTCAGCTTGTGTTTAATTTGAACAGATTACCAATCAAATTAGTTGCTATAAGCCATTTAAAAATGATCCTTGTTTGAGTTGCTTCTTGCAAACATCTGTTAGTTCGGATACATTGCCAATAGACTTGATTTCCGATGACGCCTTAAGCAAATTTAGCAACTAATGTATAAAATAAAATACAAAAATGAATTTGGACAACAATTATACACCATTATACAAAAATGGTTTGGAGCTATCCAATTTTTTTATTGACATTTTATAGCTGTAGGTAACTATAAAATGAATGTAGGAATAAACAATGTGATCCATTAGAGCAAGCAAGTTGAAGCACATAAGTATTAACAGTTAAACCTTATTGTCCTCATAATTTACTCAAAAAAAGGTTTATGTTTCTTTACCTAGAGAAAATAAAGTTGTTTTTTTAGTTCCATTGTTGATTATAGTAAAGAAAAAAGGGCATAAAACCACCAGATTAGAATTTCTATTTAAAAAAAATCAGTTTAATTTGTGCCAATTAAAAATAGCGTCACATTTCTGTTCAATAAATTATAGAGGAATTATCTAATGGCCAAGAATGCCAAAAAAAAAAAAAAAACAGAAACCCATTCAGAATGTTTCATTTGAACTCTGGAGTGTAAAAAACATTTTTTTTTTTATAAGAAACAAGACAGGAGTTAATTAAATTAAACACAGAGCATGTGATCCGTTGATAAGAAAGCAGATTAGTTTAACAGACTCCATGAGGAGCTTATGCCTCGTTATAAGGGTGAACCAACATAGGACCGTCAATAAAAACCTTCAGTTTAGAGTATTACTATTATTTATCTGGGTGACGTCATGATGATTCTGTCACAAAAACATCACAAGCATGTTGATAATTGGCTGCAATGTTTGTACGGGAAATTGGCAGCTCTCAGTAAATAGACGACGTAAAAACAAACCGAGGAGCTTAATCTTTTGAATTTTTTAGGGTTCATTTTAAAATCTAAATGACCTGAAAGTATTTAAAGTATAGAAATGTTTATACTGATTTAGCCTGCTTATGTTTTAGTTCTTAAGATGTTGCACAACAGATTTGCTCAGAGAATGCAACTGTAAACTAGAAATGTTTCCTACCAAAGAGATCAGATTTCCATAATGCATATTTAGCTTTCAAATACTTGCAGGTTAAAAATTTTTGGATTAGATTAGCAACACCCAATGAGCACAAAAAATAAATAAAAAAATTACATTATAGAATAAACCGCTAATTATCTTAAGCACCGATACTCCGAGGAGCAGAACCCAGGGATCTTTTCTGAACCGGTTCTATACAGAAGCCCCATCGCTTCTGGTGACACCAACAAAAGCTGGAGTCCAGTAATCTGTTCTGTCTTAATGGACTTGTTCACGTGTTTCAAATGTGCCACTGGTTTGAGAAGATGCACAGCACTGAAATGAAATACCTAATACCTGCTGGGTTTGTACAAAAAAAATCTGAATATGGGATCTTCTAACAATCTTCTTGTTCTTTGATTTGATTTGAAAAACACTCAACAAAAAACAAACATTCAAAAATCAAAATTTACTTTGCTGCCAATGTAACTCGTGTTTTCTCCCTTGCCTAAATAAACCAAATGCATAAATAAACTTTCTAATATGTTCTATAAAAGAAGTTTTTGCCTCTTTACAAATTTCTTCTGTTTTTAGAGTTGTCATTTGTTTAATTCCTCAGATAAAAGAAATTGTTATATACAAGACAGATTTAAATACAAAACATTTTTAGGATGTCATTATGACAAAATTATGATGATAGAATACAAACAGCTGAGGAATCTGCCACAAGGTTAAAAACTACTTTACTGTGGGAAAGAAAGGCTGCAGCAGTAGAGAAATTAATGAAAATAAATAAATAAATAAATAAATAAAAATCACTCATCCTCTTTCAGTTTCCCTACTATGTAGACATTGGATGCAGCCCAAAGCAGTGCAGACAGTAAATTTCCAGAATAACTCACCAAGCTCTATATTTGAATTGGCACAGAAAGTCATTGTAACAATTTTATACTGAATAGTAGACACAGGCATGAAGGCATGAATGTTAGTTGAATACAACACTGCATGTGCTGGATGAATTTTGCACTCATTTCAAAAATTAAAACGTACATAGCAGCCCACAGTCTGTATTTTAGGCTGATGCCATTTACTGGATTCCATGTTTAACTGAGATTTAACAAACAAATTTATAGTATTGACTTTTAATTGGTTTAAAAGCAACCAACAAAGGGCAAAACACATTTGTTTCATCTGATTTTCACTGCATTTAAGTTATTCACGTTGACCTTCGACACTTAAAAGCAACTCTAATGACAAAAGCTGTAAAGTTTCACATTAGCATCCTAAGAACTAAATCAGGCAGAAATATAAGATTTAGTTTAGACTTTGTAATTAAGAGCTGAACATGTAAAAGCTTATAATGCTGATAACACCAGTGCATCTAGTCATTAGCGTTAGCTTTTAGCAGTTTGACTTTTACCCTCATCTTCTCTTGATTAGTTAGGACTGGCTTTCCTGCTGCCACAAAATCCTAAAACATCTTTTTGAAAAAAAAAAAAAAAAAAAAAAAAAAAAGAAGTTCTTTGCTGAAACCTGATCACACAATCACAACCTTGTTGGTAAGACAGACAGAAAATCAATCACACGTTCACTGGCTTTTTCCAGCTACAAATGTCCTTAAACAAGCGACATGTTCTACAGTCTTAATAGCCTGTGCCGACTCTGTATGTTTTAACGCACAGACACATCCATGCCCACACCCAAAATGAAACTGTTTCCATCTCTCCTCCAATTCCCCCTCATACTACAGAACACCAAAATGGGAAATGAGTCAGCAGCTGTGAGGAAAGGCAAACCAGAGAAAACCTATTGCCAGTGCAAAAAAAAAAAACAACAAAAAAAACAAAACAAAGGCTGTCCACTGGATTGGGGAGCATGTAATGTAAACTGAACCACCAAAAGACAACAAATTAAAACCTGCTGTGAGGGTGAGCTGGAGCAGGGGTGGCAGCCAGGAGGGATCACCGCATAGCCAGAGAGGGGAAAAGAACTGGAGTCTGGTTGAGATCCTGGATAAATACCAGGAAAAGGAGCATTTTATATCTCTAGTACTTCCTGTGCACATGCCTCTAAAATGTTAAAGACTTGACTGAGTTCACAATGATTTACTGACAAAGTTGGAGATTGTTTCAGGAAGCAGGTACACAAACAAGAGATAATAGTGAAAGGCTTTCTATTTGTTTGAGCTTTTTTTTTTTTTTTTTAAACAGAAAAAACTTATCTTGAGACAAGACTTGCTCTGTCTGCTGCGCTCCAATTTATCCATGAAGCCCATTCAGCATGATTGCAAATGAGTCTAAATATAAATAAACTGTGCAAAGAAATACCAAGTATCTCAAATGACCGAATTGTTAACAAAGACATTGTTGTTAGTTCTGAATAATGCCGTGGTTCACAGGTGCAAACACGTAGAAAATGACGACACATTTAGGTGAAACGCAATACAAACTCCAAAAAAAAAAAAAAAAGAATAATAATAAAAAAAGAATTGCAACAGAAGCACACTGCAAACAGAAATGCTGCAACCACAGAAAATAGCGAGGAAACCTACAATGTTGCCCAACTCCAGCAGACACTGGGCTAGAAGCGGGATTTGTCCTGGACAGGTTGCCAGTCCACTGTGTTTGTGGGAAACACAAAGACACACAGGACAGATAACATGCACACACACACACACTCACACCAGGGTACCAATTAATCTAAAAAAAAATCACGTTTTTGTACACCAGAAGGAAGGCAGACTACCGATAGAGAACCAACATTCACAGGGGTCTTTCTGCAAACTCTATGCAGACAGACTTCTGACTCAGATTTGAAAATTGAAGGTATGTTTTCCAAAATGCCTAATAACTCCATCTCCTCTACTGTCAGGCATCAATTTTGCAAAGCTTGTGCATCGTAGTTTTCTACAACTGTTCCTGTTCAATAACGCCAACGAAGACTTTTTATGGACGTAATGACACAGCACCAGTTTTTGTGAATGCACTGCAAACGTGCCGACTGAGGCAATATTTCCTCATCTCAACAGGTTCACCGAAAGAAAAAACAACAGGGGAAGAGCAGTCAAAGAAAACCAATGACAATGCATGCAATAAAGAGTGCATGTGTGTGTGTGTCTGTAAAGGGGTTAAATTCAGACAGTGACAAATTTTTCAGTTGTATAAATTAGGCTTCTTTTTTAACCGTCAAGTGAAACAAAACCACAGAGTTCACATTTGCAAATAGGATCAAATTTCCAAAGTACTGGAGCACACGAACAGGTTTAACAGGTTTGTCCAAAAATGGCCGACAAAAAGCTATTTTTGTCCTTGCAAAAGCTGCTAAAGCTCTCAACAGTAAATCTGTTGTTTCAGTAGGAAGTGGTTAGAGGTTAATAATCAAAGACATTTTCAAAGTATTTACCGTCAGCTCTAACCTCGCGACATACAGGGTTAATAAACAGCATTGGTCTGCCTGCATTAGTATTCTGCTCTCTCTTGTCACCCACCAGCCCAGGTGGCTGAAGGGAAGTCAGATCTGCTTTGAGACATTTTGGCAACGAAAACAAAACCATGACAGCAAAGCGGTCATTTAGCTGCAGATGGAAGCTGTTATTTTTGTGTGGTTTTGATACAGATTGGCATTGATAGTGTTAGAACAAGATTTAAAGCACATTTGAAAATGACTCGCTCACCAAAATATTAATCCGAGCATTTTGCAAAGGCAACAAAGTAAAACATGTCTGAAAACTTTGTTCTTTCTGAAACAGGCGAATGATCCACAAGTCAGATTACAGACAAAAATGCAGGTGCACAGGAAGTAAATCAGATTACAGAAGGTGCATGCTTCCTGCATGAGCAAAACAAACATTGGAATGAGTAAAAGATAAACAAATAATGCAATGAACTAAATTCCTGAACCACACCTTCTTCTAGTGAACACAGAAGGTGGTTGCTTAACTGAACCACGGTTGGGGCATCCTGTTCTTTTGTAGGGGGTGGGGCAAAGGCACCACGAGCAAATATTAGTTTTGACCTGTGAACTTTATTCTCGACTACCATTTTAAGTGTCTTTCTGTTCAATATGAAACAAATACTACGACAACCTGTTTAGATATACAACACAGCATGCTCTAAAAAGGACTGCGCTCTTTGTCCTCCAAACAGGACACACCTACAACATGGCACACTTCACATTTTATTACTTCTGACTTTTTTTAGATACTAGAACACACAGAGAAACACTCAGCTCCAGATAATATTTGTAAAAAGACAGATTACAACCATTCAAGCTCATTTCAATTCTAATACGACCATATAGATCTCATGCATTCCTGAAATGTTTTAAGTTATTCTGAGGGATGACATGACGGAGGTAAATGTCTGTAACATTTGCTGTGGCCCTGGTGGTATTCATTCAAAGGAATGACTTGGAAGACATTGCTTTCTCACCTTCATGACTTCTTGTGGAGTTGTTAAGTGCTGCAACTGCTTAAGAAAAAAATCCCTCCAAGAAATAGGTCTGATCATGAACATCATCAATTAATCTCCAGAAGTAAATATTGCCTTTGCCCTTTACCATTGTGCTTTATATAAGCCTGTTACATTATTCCAACTTGTTAAGTTTATTTCTGCAGATTAAACCAGATTTATTAACAGGTCTAAGGCCCTTAGCTCCCCTGCTGCACTCATCCATTTAAGACTGGGGATATTAAATGATTTAAGAAATCACAACCAGAAAGTTAAAGATGAACTGGGGAAGTAAGGGACCACTGTTGGCAAATGTGACATATATAATCTTTTTCCCCATTAGGTTTTGGTTAATGTTGAATCATTAACACTTAAAATTAACCAAGAAACCTGAGGCTTCTGTTGTTTTAAATAATGCTCTGGGTTCTTCAGTGACCTTCTGGATGAATCATATTAAAGAAATTAAAAGGTCATTTTCACCAATGCCTCTGTGGGTAGCAGTCACTATAGTTTGCTGGAATACACACATCTTACAAAATGGCTTTGTAACCCTATCCAGACAGATAGAGGCCAATAACTGTTTATAATATGTTGGGTACGACATTTTTCTTCGCCTAATAAAAACTGGTGATGCCCATATTGTATTTTCATTTGTCATCTCCGTCTGACATTAAAATTTGTTGATAATCTGAAACATTTAAGCATGACAAAAAGAAACCAATTTTCTTTTATGGCAGCGGGTATTTTCTGCTTTTCTGTGATCTGCTACACATGTGGAGCTGCAGACGTTAGCTTCATATGGCAGTAGTTACTCTGTTTCTGTCCTTGAAGCTGTCTTCATCCAAGCTTTTCTTTTTTAGCCCAGATAAGGCTGTTGCATGTTGAAAGTGACTCCCTCCTTTCCTTCACAAAGAGGATCTTTCTTCCACACAGGACATCTCATCTGTCAGAAAGACCTAGGATACTAAGGGATCCAATTCTAATGTGAACAACAAGCACAAAGCACTTCTTCTCTCCTGGTCAGCTAAAGCTCCAATGAATCCAATTCCAGTGCCAACTTATCTAGTAGAATGTACTGTTAGTGGAAAGCTAGTCAGGCTACAGGTAGAGATGTAAACAGAGCAATACCTGCGATACCTTTCGCCACCACTTCTTGAGAGAACAGTTGAACCCAAACCTGGCACATATTTAGGACTGAAGTTTGTATTTAAAGTCTTCACAAGGTTTCCTCTCTTACAAGCTACCAAAAGAGCAATATCTCACATCATTTTAAATGTAAGTACAGATTACAAATGAATTTCTTAATCTGTCACGCTGCATTATAGGTTCACCACTGCCCCTCGAGCAAATTAGGATTTCTTAAAGCAATTAGATTTGGTATCAACATATTTACTGCAGTACCAAAAATACTACTGCAATGGCAGAAAATGCATGAGCTCAATAGGAGTTTCCAGATTTATGTGCAAATGTCAGAGACAAATGTTTGAAAGCCATATGTGTCTTTATCAGCCTCCTACCTTACTTTCCCGTCATTTTCTATGAGCTTTAGCATCTCAGCCACCAACAAATATATAAAGTGTTTATTAAGGGCAGTTAGAGACCATACAACTGGCTAAATATATTGTTGGCAAGCAGATCCTAAATCTCTGGCACTTGAAAAATTATGTCCAACCAAGTCATGCTTCCAATTCATCCTTTGCAATACAGAAAACGTTGAAACAGTCGTGTTTCAATTTATTATGCAGCTTTAGTACCTAAAATTAAAAAAGAGCCACTGTTTAGCTTGTTGTTCTAGTATGAGACTGGAAGGATAGGTTTTTAAATGTCCCAGTTTAATTTAAGTCACATACAGTCACAGTCTGTTTTTGTCTTCACTCTGGGTCATCTTCTGGTTCTCTCCCCCAGGACCCCCTGATGGTTGGGATGGAAATTGGGAGGGGAATCCACACCCTGTGATAACACCAAATTTTGAAGGCCTGAATAAACATGGAAAACCGTGCTGGGGTACAAGGGAGTGTTGTTTTGTTTGCTTGTGTTATCTTAAGGTTGGACAGATATTGCAGTCTTGTAAAACCAAACAAAAATTATATGTATAAAAATTTTAACTTGAAGTTTGTATTCATCCAAAGCGTTTATCACATCCATTTTCAAAACACAAGGCATTTCTTGTGTTCACTCCATCAGTGGAACAAATATATCTTCTTTAAACACACAGCAACCTTCTATAGAGCAGTCATGCAGGTTATCAGATGTAATTAAAGTCTTTGAGGGGTTAATAGTGTGATTAAGGTCAATTAAGTTCCACATAATTCAACTACAATCAGTATGCTTCACTTTCATTCATTTAATTTATCCTTAAGATTAGGTAACCAAGAAATGACATTTACATAACAGTGTCCAGTAAAACATTTACTGTGTCGCATGCTCTATTGTCACACGTCACACATGTCCTAAGCCATATCCAGTGATATGGCTTAGGACAGGAATGTTAGAGACTAGAGACTCTAAAAACAGTCCAATATTTTATATTTGAAAAACATGTAATTAAAGAATCATTGTTGAACAGTGTGAAGAAGATGTTTGCTGCAGTAAATCCACACAACTTCAATTCTGGACTTTTCCTTTCCCTCAAAATGAAGTTTCTGTCACCTGAAAGCTTTGCCATCTGTCTCTAATCTGAATCAGGTTTAGGAATCAAAGGTAGGAAAAAATCTATCCAACTGGTCAAATATTTATCAGGATGCAGAGCGTGACACCTGGCACTTAAAATATAACTGGCTACCAGGTACTGCATCCAAGTAGTTCTTTGTGTCTGCAATTATACAAACACTGATTTTGCAATTGAATACTTGCTCCAACTCTAATGGGGTCATAGCTAATAGCTCTCTTCTATGTGAATAAGTCCCACCCTATGTGGGAGAAATTTAAAAAAAAATACAGTGAAGTAGTGCTTAAGCATTTCACAAAAGAGGTCTGATAATTGCAGCACACCATTTACAGCATATTGTGAAGATGTACAGCTTATTCAAACTGATTGTTTTCAGTCATCAATACTACACTAATTCAAACCAGCAGCACCAACAAATGAAAACAAGGCAGCGTAAATTCTGACAGAAAGCAATTTGTGCTACAAATATGCACAGATTCCTTGTAGCCCCTTGAACAATTACAATTTTCTGTCACGTCATATGAAAATTTTCCTTAAACAACTATGAAGTCACACAAAGGCACCTAGTCCACTAAAAATGTTTCAATAAAAATCTTCAAGGTAACCTTGCATGACTGGAAAAACATTGACTCAGAGCACTCACTCAGAAGTGGCAGAGATTTTCTACAATACAGCATAACGTTTCATACGAAACCCTGACTGCAACTTTTGTAGGCTATAGTCCTGGTTTCACAGGAACTTTGCAAAGTCAACACTATTTCCAAAAATACCGTTACTACTACATTGGCCTACTCTCCAAACTCCTGTCACAGCTCTCATGAGATTAAGGAGGTAGGCTGTCAAACCACACGCCTTCCCGTTCAACAACATTAAATAAACGATTTTATTTTTCTTAACAGTCATAGTTAAGAAAAATAGTCTTATCTGATGATAGATTTCTGCGGAGTGATGCGAGCATAGCAGACAAAAGCATTCATTTTCAGCCTCTGCTAACTTGTTCTGTGTCTACAGGGAACACCAGGTCAGACACCAGTGCTGAGTCAGTGAGACAGTGGCTTATGACGAAAGTACTGTACAACATATTTTACATTTGAGCTGAATAACAATGCTTTACATGTAAACAACACACTTACCAAAATGGGATCAGTGGAGAACCTAATTTTCCTTTTTGGGGGAGTGTCATCCTCATCTGACAGACCAACAACTTCATAACACTCATCATAATTCCCATAGATTTGATCATCCTCATCCTCCTCCTCCTCGTCTTCTTCCTCCTTCTCCTCCTCCTCTTCCCTGATGACCTGGTCTACATCTCTATCATCCACAAATGCTGCATTCTCTATCCCATACACCACTGGAGAGACTCTATCCAGAATGTTCTCCTCCACTTGCTTCTCTAGTGAATCCTCCTCCTCTTCCTCCTCCTCCGCTGCTTCATCATCTTCATTAGTGTCCTGACTCACGGCTAAGTTATCCTCCTTTTTCTCTAAACCAAATCTCTTGTCATCTGCTGGGACTCTACCTTCATATACAGTGTCTGCCCCCCTTTGTGCTTCTTCTATAGACTCTTGTGACGAGGTTTGATGAGGAGAATTGAAGTTTTGTTCTGATGGAAAGCTTCTTTGTGGGTCTTCACAGAATTCGTCTTTCTGCTTATCTTCAGTGATTTCATCCTCCTCACTGTCCGAGGACTCGTTCTGTACCACCACCAGTTCAGCCCGCACTGTGCTTCCCCCTCTGGAGTCAGGTGATGAAGCCTTGCTTTGTGGCTTGGGCCCTGTAGGGCTGAGAGCTGGGCCATCGTTACTCTTGGGGTTTTCTGGGTGTTTATTCCGATCTGCATTTAGAAATCCACCAGCTGACGGCAAAGGCTGTTTCCCATCCCTTGGG
Source organism: Gambusia affinis (assembly GCF_019740435.1). Classification (NCBI taxonomy): domain Eukaryota; kingdom Metazoa; phylum Chordata; class Actinopteri; order Cyprinodontiformes; family Poeciliidae; genus Gambusia; species Gambusia affinis. The sequence goes on from NC_057878.1 coordinate 15,396,309, forward strand.
GGTGAGCTCGATGGTTTAGCACTAACAGATGTCCTACTAAATCTATCAACTGCTGGTGAGGGGTACTTGTAGCTGTGGCTAACTGAGGTCGTTTGCTCTGGTGAGCAAAGTTTTGGAGTAGAATCTGCTGCCAAAGATACATCACCACTAGCTGGTAATGTCGGTTTAGTTCCCAAATTTGACCCCCAAGATCCAGATTTGCCATCTTTATTTTTGATCTGGACATTATTAACAAATGAAGAGTCGGTGACTTCTTTGACAGGAGAAGTAGCTTTGTGTGAGACGTCCTTGGACACAACGGTAGGCTGTATGTGTTGAGTGGTGCTGTGTTGTTTAGCAGATGTCACTCCTTCTTTCCCAGTAGATGTGTTGTTATCGTCTGAGTCATTCTCAACTATATAATTTTCCAACCTCTTTGACAAAGGCCCTGCATTCAGTGACACTCTAGACACATGCCTTTTTTCACCATCAGCTGTCTCATCTGAGCAACTTTTAGCTGCCGATGTGGGCGTTTGCTCCAATTTGCCAGGACTCTCTTTACATCCAGACGCTCTCCTTGGGTTTTTCTCTTCATCTGAAGCACTTCCCAGGGATAGACGATTAACCACTCTATTTGGGGACTGTTTTTCAGCTGCTGGCTGCTCCTTGGCGCCTCTTTCAAAGAGTTTTCTGGTCACAGAAAACTTTTCCGCCAGAGCCACTTTGTCGATCTCAACATCTTCCCCCTTGGGTGTTTTATCTAAACTGTGGGATTCGGGGCTTGAAGCGCTGTTTAAATTACCTCTGTGAGCGTTCACTGGAAACTGCAACTTCGTTGGGGAAACAGGGGGGGCGTCAGACTTTAAAGTTTGTTTGACTTCTTGCGGCTCTGGTTGCTGTCCATCCATTTGTAGAAATATGTTCTTGATCTTATTCACTCTGGTTCCAAAAGGCCTTCCCCTAGACTCGTCCCGGGTTTCACTTGATCCGTTTGCAAATGTTTTTGAGGCATCCTCGGACTTTGGCCCATCAAATGAGCACTTGATGGCGTGGAAGTCAGACTTGTATGCATTTCTGTGAGGGGACGCACTTCTCAGGCTCCTCTCCCCTCCTTTGTTTTCTGTTTTGATCATCGTGGTTGTTTATCACTGCAGCTTTACTCTAAAACAAATCAGGTTTGCAAATGTTTTGATGGAGAACTACAATCTGAGTTTAGGCAACCATTTCCATGGGTCCGGCAGAGATTTTCTGGAGCACTGTCCTCTCAATTCAAGCGAAGTCATCTAAAGAAAAGAAAAGTAACGTTTTAATTAATTAACAGACACAAAACGGAATTAAACAACAATTTCAAAAATGACAATAATTTAACTCATTTAATTTAACAAATAATTTAGTTCATTTAAAAAAATGTAAATCAGCATATTATTTCTTATTCATTTATTTAATTTATGAACTTTCAGCCACAAATAGAGCTACTAACTGTCCATTAATATTTGGAATAGCTATCTTAAAAAATGAGAGGCGCTATAGCGCATAAAATTGATACAGAATGGATCTTCTGTATTCTGTTTTTTAAGAGTCAAAAAAGGGTACAGAAAACCATTACTGATGACAAGAAATTTGAAACAGAGGTTAGATTGATGAGAGAAAAACAATTGTTTTTTCATCGAAACTACAATCAGATACCAAAATATGAGCCAAGTGTTTTGGAATTTGCCACCAATTAGTAATTTTAGCTCTTAACATCTATTTCCACACGGGAGGAAATGAGTTTTATTTAGTAAAACAAAATTTGTTTGTAACTAAATTCATGAAAAATAAAAATTCAAGCATATTAGAAACGATAAATATAATTGTTGTTGAGCTCAAATGTCTAAAAAGGGTGTATATCTGAAGATGCTGCTCATTTTGTCGACATATAGTTCTAGTTAACTTGTGATTAATCACAATAAATTACATACCAAATTCTTAACCCAATGAAAAATTTTAATAGAGTCCCGTACTACGTTTAGAAAATGGAATAAGATATGAAGTTTGGGAACTCAAGCTTTTCCCATAAATCAAAATATCTCATTCAGGTTATTTGGAAGTGTTTATTTTAGGAGATGAAAACAAATAAAGCACAACAGTTAATTAATTACTTCTTATTTCATCTGAGCATGAACAAAAAGATTTACTTAAAGAAACATCTAAATATCACCGGGCTTGGTGGTAAAGTTTGCTGCTAAGAGTGACGTCAGTGTATTTTGATCCATGTTCAGTTTTTGCTTTTACTATTCTTACCCAGACCTGGAAAACTATAAAATCTAATTTAATGTTCAACAGAGTTCAGAAGAAAGACTGTAAAGTCGTAATCCAACTAAATTTATATGCTTTTTTTTAAGTCCTTGTGCTCTGTTTATCTTTAAAAAAGAAATAAAGTTACGTTAAACTTGTGCTTTCCTTAATATAGTTGTTAACCGCGAAAGGTGGTGGGAGGTCGTTCCTTAGTACAACCCTGGGAACACTAGTAATGACATAAAAACACATTTTAGACGGAAATCAGAAAGGTTCAGGTGCAACCTAACATTGATTTTAAGGTTAGCTCGCGTGCACAACCGTTTGAGTGGATCGGAATAGTTGTTTGACTACTAGCTTGAGCTAAACTTTAGCCAAACTACTCAGGCTCGAAAGTAACTTAAAAAGAACCATTTGCGGTACTTAAATCGGTAGGTTAACCTGTGTTGGTACCACTGGCAACTCCACCCACAGATAAAGAGCGACACAAAGTTCAACTCAGTCTAGCGACACTTTAATAAAGCCCGAACGTTAGTACCTCAGCTTCAAACAATTGATTGTTGCGTTTCAAGTACGAGTCGTTGAAGTAGTTCGCACCGGTCAAACACGGTTTGCTGTGAAAACAAAACGTAAACAACAACTTTCCCGGCCTCTCACCTAGTTGCGTTACAGAGTTAGAAGCCGAAGAGCTCGTCCGAGATTCCAGTTTTGCTCCGGTATCAAACTTGTTCCTTCTCGATCTCCGCCATCATTCCCCGCTCCAGCGGCGTTTCCCTGCCTCCTCTCTTTGCACTTCCAGACCTGTGTGTGCCGCGAGCTGCGCGCGCAGTCAGCCACTTCCAGTCGGGAACGCAGAGATCGGGAGCGCGCACACATTCCAGGACTGTAACCCACTACTCCTTTTCTTTTTCCCCGACCAACAGTTTCACCACAGCACAGCTTGCATTGAAGAGAAATGTTAAAAGAAAGGCGTGGGAACTAGAGCTCACGTCGAAATACTTAAAGATAAAAGGACTCATCTTGAGTATGAAGATGGAAATGTTATTGTACTATAACAGTAAATGGTTCAGATTAACATAGATAGTTTCTTTCTTTCAAGATTCTTTTAACAGTGACCTCATTCTCCTGCTATGAGAGTTTACCTTTTGTCACTGAAGGAGTAGCTCTAAACACTTGAGCAATAAAAAGAGCAAATTCAAGTACTTAATGCATTACTTTATTTATTATAAAACATGTTTGAAATAACATATTTTATCTTCAAATACTGCTGCAAAAAATTTATGGCCCATGAACTTTTTTATTTAACACATGTCCATTAATCTAAGCTATTCCACTGTAGAGCTGGCTCAATATTTTGAGTTTTGTCTTGTTGCGAGATTAACCTCAGTCTCTTACAACCTCTGACAGGTTCTCCTTCAGGACTGACCTACATCTTCTCATTAACGTTTACCAACCTCCTTTTCAACATTAATAAGAACCTTCCCCACGGCATAATACTGCCAACACCACCTTACACTAAAAGTACACTCTTTCAGGGTGACATGCAATGTTAGTATCCAACAGACACAGCATTTTGCATGTGGGCAAAAAAAGTTGAGTTTTAGTCAAAGCTAACATTCTTCCACATGCTTACTGTATCACCTGCATTGACTAATGGGTGCCTGACCACATGACATCTGAGTAGCTTCTTTTAATGGTTTTCCTCTTTCCATTATCTGTTGACAGATTCTTTCACCTGAACTTTGTGGTTCCTTTTGGTATTCCTTAGAACAATACAAGAAAAGCCAAATTATCCAAGTGTATATGTGACCGCAATAAAAATAGGCTACAATCAGATATTTGTACACAAAGATTTTGCTCAATTAAAAAAATTTAAATCAGCATATTATTTCTTATTCATTTATTTAATTTCTGAACTTTCAATTTTTGTTTTAAATGTTTGCCTTCTTTAGATATCCCCAGAGAACAGTTTTCTTCTCTTTATTGCTGATATCTGGTATTTTATGTACTGCTGACATCTAATATTACACGGTTTTAGTTCAGTTGTTCCATTCAGAAATAAAGATTTTCTGTTTCTTGTGATCGTCCACCAAGACACTGCCATTCAGTGTCTTGTAGTTTGATTTCCTTGGTGGCAAAGAACCTACATTACAAAAATATCACCCAGCCAACTGACCCAGGAACCACACACTGAATAAAGCAGTTTAGTGGATTTGGAGGACGATATGTCTCACCTCCACTTTGATTGATATCAGCTAAACGTGAGATTTTAACACAGTTATGAATTTTCATTGCTCCTAAACAATGTGCAATTTAATATCAGGAACTTTGAACACCCAGCCTTATTTAACGCAGCATTATGCAACAAAATGCAAAGAGCATAGTAATTATTGATAAAAAAACAAACCAGACTGCAACATAAGCTTTGGACAGATGGTGATCTAGTTATCGGGTGCTTTCTGAGAGCGCTGTCATCTTTTTATGTGGCCTAAGGAGATATCCCACTTACAGTTTCAACTGGATGTAACACAAAATACTGACTTTCTGTATTATTTTGTTATTATGCTCCCTCTTTGGTCCAAATAATTTTAAGAATGTATTAAAAGCATGCTGCCTGCTTTTGTACATACACTGATGTCCTAAAGCAGGGGTGGGCAATTAATTTCTTCAGGGGGCCGCATGAAAAATCTGAAATATGTTGGAGGGCCGATCCAGCAATGACTCAAATTTAATCTTTACTCATTATTCATTTTCTCATACCTCTTGTTGTAATAAAATATTTAAATCATATTCTTTTGTTAAGAAGAATATTCAGTAAATATTAATCAAAATTAACAATTTGTGGTTTGGCTGAAGTGAGAATTAACAAATTAATAGTTTAAAAAAATATCGTCATCACATCTGAATTTATTTTTAACTTTTTAATCTCTCCACAATTGAAATGGTGTGTGTTATATTAATCAACTGATCAACTGCATATATGAGCAATAAATGGTTTTAAGTGTTGGAAAAAGCCTGACGAACCTGCAGTGCTGCAACTTGAAGGACTAACACAAAAGTACCTCCAATCAGATGCAAATGAATGGGAAAACAAGTACCACAAAGTACTTTAAATACAGCAGAAACTTAAAGAGGTACACACACATGGCGACACCACGACATGTTGGACGGGGGGGCGGGGGGAGACACCACAAAAAAACAGGACATTTCCTCACTTTCTGAAAATATCCCATTATCTACACTGCAAATGAAGGGAGAAGACACCATTTGCATTTCACTCTCATCAGCTTTGAAGTCTTGAAATTGCCTTGAAAACTTTTACCATGGATGAGAACCTCTGGAGCTGATCTGCTGCTGGGGTGGCTTCAGTGTTGGCAGATGAGTGAGATTATTAGCATTGATTTGGCTTGGCAGAAGCTGCAACTTCCTACAGAAGGCTTTGACTGCACTGTACATTTCATACACAAAAAGACCCTTGTCTGCAGTTTGACATTTAGTTCATTCATCTGAGCAGTCACATCAACAGTAAAACCAAGATCTGCCAGCCAGTCTGTCTCTGCAAGCTGAGGGATGCAGTGCCCCTTCCTCACAGATAACTCCTGAATCTCCTCTCTCAGGTCCCAGAAGCTTTTCAGCACTTTTCCCAGACTGAGCCACCTGACTGCTGTATGGTAGCTTAGGTCCTGGTGATCAGTCTCAGTTTCCTCTGAAAGTGAAACAAACTGTCTATGAGTCAGTGCCCTTGCACGACATCAACCACATGATTCATTTTTAACACAACAATTCTTGATGCATAATACAATGAAACAAAATTAATTTCTGCTCAGGGTTCTTTTCTGCCAGTTTATCCTGGATTCTCTTAAATAAACCAACTTTTTTTCCTGTGAGATTTGGACACCCATCTGTTGTCACGCCCACCAGTTTGTCCCAGTTCAGACCCAAGCTTTCCAGACACGCATTTACCTCTACTAAGAGCTCACTCCCTGTTGTTGTCCCTTTCATTGACCGCATGCCTGCCAGCTCCTCCGTGATGCTAAATTCTGCATTGATCCCGCGCGAAGATGAGCAGCTGGGCAGTGTCCCGTATGTCACAGCTCTCATCCAAAGCCAGGGAAAAATACCGGTACTCAAAATCATTCACGCTGTCTTTCAGTTGCAGCACCAGGTTCGTCGCGATGTCCTCAATCCTTCTCGTTACGTTTGCGGCGGGAGAGGGAGATGTTCTCAAAAGCGTCTTTATTCTCAGGACATATTAGCACTGCTTAATATACTCTCCGTCAGAGAAAGGTTTGCTCTTCCTAGCAATCTTGTGGGATATGACAAAACTTGCCTTGACTGCAGCTCCTCTAGATGCCAGGCGTTTTGTAAAAAGTGTTTGTTGAGCTTGCAACTTGGCTACGAGTACAGACGACTCAGTGACGCGCTCTTTCTCTGAAAAGTTCTTGTATCTCTTCTGTGTTTGGTCACGTAGTGACGGTGGATATTATATTCCTTTAACACAGCCACCTGCGCACCACAAACTAAACACACGGCCTTGCCTTTGACTTCAATAAAGAAATATTTCGCTGTCCATGCCTTGTTAAAAATGCAGAATTCGGAATCAACTTTTCTTTTTTTACCGTGAGATGACATTTTGTGGGGATCGTGTATTCGGCTGCTAGCATCACCTGTTGCTGTGCGTTAGCATTTACGTACGTGCATTCATAAACGGTGCGTCAAGCCCTTTCAAAATAAAAGACAGCTGTGTCGCATGCACACGAAAATACGGTGTTTTGTTTTGACTGGGGGGACGCGGGCCGGACAGGGATGCCCAACGGGCCATATCTGGCCCGCGGGCCTTAAAATGCCCAGGTCTGTCCTAAAGCATCTAATGAGACGTCTTTGGAAAAATCTCTGTCCTCAGGCATTTCCTCTAGAGTTATCTGCCTTCACATTCCCTCTGAGACGTCATTATCTGATATGTGGAGCTTTTTCTAAGTTTACTTACATCCACACTCATGTTCATAGGTTATGCAAGCTCTTTGTTTTTAGTGTAAAATGTGGCTTTTCCCCCTCATTTGTTCTATGTAAATCCTTGGAGATTTCTGTTTTCAACCTCAATTTCATTACTCTAATTTTGCTGTTTAAGGAAAGACTTCTGCATATGCAGCAAAAGCGACATCTCAAATTTGCTTTATTCTCTAAAGGCATACATTCAAAATACCAGCTGTCTACTTCCAAATGCTCAGACGCATTAAAGATTTATGCTGCATGTGTACATGAGGGCTCCATGTGTCTCTGTGTTTTACTTTTGGAGCTTACAGGAATATTTCCTAGCAACTGCAGGTCTGAAATGCCCCGCAGTCTCCTGGCTTGGGGTAACATCCAAGCAACAGTGGTCACTGTAGCAACATGTCAAACAACACGAAATGAAAATGAAAAGGAAAATGTAAAGAGAAATTAGCAGGTGATCTGGTCAAAGAAAGAAGTGGAGATTTTCAGGAAATCTTTTATTTTCTTTGCAGCTAAGGACAAAGCAGCTCTCATCGTTGCATCTCTTCTTACTTTGGAGAAATGCTTTTGAGCTTATTTACTCAGCAAATAAAACCACACACCTATAATAACCAGTATGCTATCAAACTTTTTGATATTGTTTCATCATTAAACTTTGGTTTTATGCATCTCGAGAAATTTGTGTTCCTCGGTCTTCATGATGCCGTTTGTTGTCTAAAGTTCTCTAACAAACCTCCAACACCGTGACAGAACAGCTATATTTATACTCATGTTAAATTGCACACAAGTCGACTCTATTTGTTTGTTAGGGGTTTTTAGAAGGCAATTGGATTTATTGTATGTTATTTAGAGGAATCGGAGTAAAGGGTGTTGAATACAGACGCTCCCAACCCTTTCCTGATTTTGTGTATGAAATCACAAGATGTAAAAAGTCTTACCAGCAGAATATTGTCTGTGACAAGAAAGCTTTAGGTAATGGTAACAAGCAGCAGTTCATAACCTCTTCGATGTTTTGATGTGAGGCAGCTGGAAGAAGATGGCATGCTGCATTGCAGGAATGTGTGTTTTGTGTTGTGCGTGCCCTAGCTTGAACCCAGTCCTGTATTCCTGATATTTACTTTAACAAGATTTACTTTTGCAAGCAAGGGCAAGACTACAACAGCAAGTACAACAGTGGGGCACTGGCAAAACAATCCTAATCTAAGGTCCAACAACCAAAAGATTAAGCAGATGATTTCAGGCCTTCAGACAAAAGTCCACTTTTTTGTTAATTTGAATGCAGGAGAAATAATCCTCCTCTATTGTCTTTGTAACATGATTTTAATAATTTCATGTCTCATAATCCCATCAGTATACCTATACAGACACAATGCTGCCCTCTTGTGCAGAGAAGATGAGTCTGTCTTAGAAATGGTTTCAAAAGTAGAAATTATTCAGACCTTGTGTGGAAACACATTTAAGATGAATTTACACTTTATGTTTGGAGAAGGGGATTTTATTCTGTGATGGCTTCACTGGTATGTACTGACCCAAACAACATCATACTTCATAATATATGCATTTTATTCTTTTTTTTTCCCACCAGGGGGTCTTTTTGTGGGCTCTAGTGTCCCTTATATGACAGTAGGCTGACAGGAAGGGGGGAAGGAGAGGGGGGAAAACATGCTGCAAATGTTGGTCGGGTCCGGGAATCGAACCCGCGACGGCCGCGTCGAGGACTAAAGGCCTCCAAATGTGGGTTGCGCTATCCGCCACCACAACAAGCCCCTGCATTTTATTCTTTATTTCAAAAGCATAATATTAAAGAAATTGTTGAAAAAATAGCAATCTTTGAGTACATTGGACAAGGGAGGAAAGAAAACCTGTGTTAAGATTTTTATTTTTCATTTTTAAAGCTGGTTCAGTTATTGGACAATCCCTTCTATGAGCCAAAAATAATTGACAGTCTTTTTATGCTGTTGTTGTTGTTTTAATATTTACAATTTTTTCAGCACATCAGTGTTTCTAAAAACTTCTAATTAATTATCAATGAATTTCTGTTTCCCTGGGGTACATTTGTGAAATGACACAGAGGTCAAGTTCTGTCAGCCAAAGGCCTCTAGTGTCATGTTTTGAGACATTTGAAAAATACCAAAGTTGCAGCAGGACAATAACAGACGCATGATGAAGGTGGAGATGTATTTCCAAATGTGCCACTGGCAATTTTTTTTAGAAAGGAAAATTTCTTAACATGGGATTTTCCTTCTGCACATGCTGATTTTTCTGCTCCTTTAATGTCAGTTTAGCTTACCAGGAGAGAAAGAAGTGAGAGAAATATCCTTTGTATCTAACAATGTGCATTAGGCAGCAAGTGATAAAAATGTGTGGCAACAAAGGGATGCTATGACTTTTCTTGTACAATGTTGCCAGCACAGACGGCAATGCTGCATCACAGTTTTTCTGTAAAAGTTTGTTTCCTAGGTAACACAGAAAAGCCAATGACCCTTTCATTATGTGGCCTCTTCTTACTAAGCTTGTTTTTTTTTTCAGGGCAATATGAAAATGTTTCTACTTAAGATACTATATCATTCTTCACCCTACAGTTGCAGTAAGGCTGCAAAAGTAAAATATATTGCTGAATGCACACAGTTTGAGTGGCTTGAGTCCTTGTACACTAAATAATCACAATAGATTTTTATGAGATCCCTGTCATGGACTTAGTTTCTTTGCTTTACCATGACTACTGTGTCTTAGACACAAATCAAATCATACTTTATATGTGTGCAAAGAGTCCTGTGCATATTATGTGTATCTTCCCATATGCATGGGGAGATACATGCATATGGCCAACTCCTAACCTCAGAAAATTTTGTGCAAACTGTAATGGAAATCACAGCACATTTTAACATGAGATTTACACCCTGATACAGTGCAGAATACTGACTCTTCGCTTTAGGTTTACCTCAAACACATCTACCCTATTCGGCACCTTCCTCTCGGAGAGAAACTCAAGGCTTGAGGAAGAAACAGCGCCATCTAGAGTCCCCATCATGACGGTCACAGAAATGTACAGGTCTAGGAATATTGGAAGGAAAATGCTAAATTGTTGTTTTCATCTGTGGTAGCGACTTTATGTTTTTCTTGCCTTTTAAATATGAAAACAAAATTTTAGAACGTCTACTTACTTTTGAGAAAAGCAAAAATAAAATTGCATTGTGTAAATTAAAACGAAATTCGAAAAACACCTGGCATCCTTTATAAAATCAGAAGGCTCTGTCGAATCAAACTGACTGCACTAATTTAGCATAACATGCGCAAAGCAGAAGCAAAAGCACTGTAGTGATTGTGACCTCCTTTAAACTCTAAAAGAGAAACAAAGTGATCTCAAATCTTCTGTAAACTGTTGCCTTACTCTTCTTTCAAGACCCCTTTTCTTTGCAGCTTTCTAAGAACAAAGTGACTTTGCTCACGCCTTTTTTTCTTATAACAAGATTTTCTCTTCCCTAAATGAGTGAGTGAGCGAGTGAGTGAGGTGAGGAGTCAGTGCTGAGTGAGTGAAGGCAGATGAAGCGCAGTGGTTGTAGCAGCTCCTCCTCTCCTCTTCCTCCTCTGCAGCAGCAGCAACATCAACAGCAGCAGAAACAGCAGGAGATTTCACTGGATCAGACACGATGGTAGCAGCGCACACGTCCTCTCATTCGTCGGAATCTGCCGAGTGGATTATTTGTCTGGATAAAAGGTAACTATGCTCCAGTTTCTTGGTTTACTTAATATACGATTTTTTCATAGAGATTTATTTGGCTTCTCTTCATGTAGGAGCTTGGCGTTGTGTTTCAACAACCACGGCCGTAGTTTAAATTTCCCAGCGGAACTTAATGGATCTGTATAAATAGTGCATCCTTGGACAGCTCCAAGGTTACCGTGTGCGAACGGAGCCTTTGACCTCCTGTTTGACAAACCTTACAGTGAAAGATCTGCTGTTGAGTGGGAACACTGAAGAGCATGGTTTATTTTTTTAAACCAACAGGACAACCCCATTATTAAGAATCAAGGAGAAAAACACTTACCTCACTTGAATTTTTTTCAATTGTTGCCGATCTTAAAAAGTAAAAATAAAAAATACACAACTAGACTCAGTTGATCAAAATGAGTTTAATAAAACTAATATTACAAGGTATCAATGGTACAATCGTATCCAAATTCCACACAAAATTCTACTTCCATTGACTGCTATAATATCCACATCTCTTGAACAGAATTATGAGCGGATATATTTGCATATTAGAGCTCATCCCATGCAACCAATCAAGGGGTCCACCTGGCATCAAGTGTGCTGAAACAGAAATACCAGAACTGATGAATGTTAGAAATGTGGCTAAGTCAAAAATTCAGGGATACTCTTCTCACATAAACAAGTAAACAGATATAAAGGGCCTGGATGTTCCTAGAGATACAAGTGGAAGCACAGTTCTTACTTTAAAGTCAACTAATGGCTACAGCTTCTAAATATTACAGAAAGAAGAAGCCATCACTCTGTTCTGTGTATCGATGAAACAAAACAGGAACTATTCAAACTTCTGGATCAAAGTAAGAGAAAGACTTAAGCTATGTTGCAGGTGGGGGCCAACATTGATTCAGTCAAGTATATCACATGTACGGCCAGTCATAACATCTAAAGGTAGTTCCTAGGGGTTGAACGACTACATATTTTTTAAGGTCGACTACATCATGATAATAGTCGAGTCGATGTCGACTAGTCGCGGTGACGTCATAGTGACGTAAGCGCAAAAACCCTTCACAACTACTTGGAGGCTTTATTAGCTATTTTCATGGCATATTGACCCCCACACACACACACACACACACCCCTTCTCCTGCTTTTACTAAGTCTATTATTGACAATTAAAATAGCAATAAACATAACATTCTTCGTGAGCAGCGGTGAACAGTTTGTTTCACAATGTCGGGTCTTATTTTTTTTTTTAATCACCTGCTGATGCTGATGATCTCTGGATAGTTACTATAGGAGTCAAATTATCACACTGACTACATGGTGCTTTTGGAACATCACAAGCCAAACTTGTTATGAACGGATCCCGTTTGGTTACAGCTGAATTCGACGAAACCACCTGCTTCTCCTCCGCCCGATGCGCGGCAGGAAGCTCTGCTGACTCAGCAGATTGAACGATTTAACATATTTTCTAGTCAACGTCAACATGATAAAAGTCAAGTCGATGTCGAGTTTACTAGTCGTTGTGACGTCATAGCAACGCAAGACGCAAAGCTTTGGAGTAACGTACAGGCTTTATTACCCGTTTTCACGGAAAAATATGGCATTTACACAGAACAGCAACAAGTGAAACAACAAAACATCGGGATAGTTTATGATAAATAATAAGTTGCTGGGAAACCAACATTCAAAAGGAAACGCACATCTTTTAGATGGCATTACCACAGATCTTTATTTAATCAGCAACATAACATAATAATGTATTAGTTAGATCGTAGTGACAAAGACACTCGCGAGTCGCTAAGTGACATCCTTAGCGGGAAGGGGGCGAGTTTTAGACGGCTGGTGTTTTGTAGTTGACTGCAGCTGCAACTCCATCTCCTTTTAAAAACACTGTAAAACCACAAATATGCATCCATCTACATATCATTTAAACTAATGTATTAACTTATTTTTCTTGTGTCTTGTGACGTTTACTGTGCTGTCAGATCAGCACAGGCTGTCACCACCGGCAATCACATGACTGCGACTAGTCGACATGAAATGTAAAAACTCGCGAGACGTCCTAGAGTCGACTAGTCGACTAGTCGACTAATTGGTTCAACCCCTAGTAGTTCCTCTTGTGCACTAAAAATGAAGGGGTTGAATACTTGCAATAGTTATTAAACGTATTAAATTTGGCGAAACTTCTGTTATTAGTCATGTTGAGCTATTTCAGTTCTTGTTGGATTAGGTTATTGCAAACAACTACTAGTTTCTACATGTTTCCCAAAATCTTACTCTGCAGCATCTTTTGAATTCCTCCCATGTTCTAAGTTTTACTTCTGCACCCACAGAAGCTGCAGACGTTCTGGTCACTTGGTACCTTGCCTGTTGTTTTACCAGTCCCCAGACTGCCAAGCCCTAAATACTTCCTTCTGCTGGTTGAAGGCTTTCATTACCTCTAATTGCTGCCACAATAAACACCAAAGACCTTTACCCCATAGCTCTGGGAAGCTGAATCTGCAAACCTCTGACTATGGCCTATCAGGGTTTCGCACCTCTAACATAACCCCCCCACCCCCTTCAAAATAGGTTTGAGTTGAAAATCTCCCATAAAAGGTCCTCTGCCTGGTTTGGAACAAATCTGTGCATCAGCCTGCCCTGCAGGTCCAACTCACAAACAGACAGGAGAAAGTTGAGAGCTGCCCAATTCCTCGTCCAAGACATAACACTGGGGACATGGAAGAACAAAAGTTATCTTTACTCATTAGCTGCAAAGCAAAGTATGATATCATCACATTCTATTCAGTTTCAAAGCCACAGCCACTTGCTACAATCACTACAATTATTTTATCAGGATTAAGAAAAACTGGGTTCTGTGAAGGCTTTTATAAAATAGCAACCATTACTTTACACTTTTGGCTTATAAACATGTTTTATGTGAGAAGCAAAGAGGTTGAACATCACTCAGAGACAAGTAGGAGGCAGAGACACATTGAGAGGTAAAGGATGAAGATAGCAAACAGAGAGTGGGTCCAAAGTTCATCAGCAAAAAAGCAATATAAAATGAGCAAACTGATAGAGTAAGCCAGATGTATTTACACACGAGCATCCGCTGGTTGCTTGCAGAAGCCACATGCTCCCCTTAAATCAACTGATTCTTGTGTGACTCATCTTTTCCGACCAATTTAACCCTCTTATCATCACCATTCTTGGCTGAATCAAGTTTGAATGTAGAACCTTTTCTGCACAGTTCCTACATGAAACCAAAGACAAATACTCCCCATTATTAGATCCAAACCTTGAAATTTAAATTAAGTGGTCAAAAAGTGCATCTATGATATGAAGTCAAATCAGAGAAAATATTTATCAAGCTTGAGAATATTTCAAATGAAGTTCAACTTAAATAAAAAAAAGGATTTGCTCCTATGAATGTCTCCAAGTCTTAAATTTCACACTTAGTGAATGCAATAAAGTAGAGCCAGGGATCAAACCCAGAGCATTTGACCCAACAGTGATTTGACAGATAATACATGCTGAACAACTATTAATTTCAGAGTAGGAGACACATAGCAAAGAAAAAAAACATGTTTTTAGAACAACAGTGAGCCATATGCTTTTTGTTTTTGTTTTAATGGTGTTCGGTTTCACTTTTTGAAAGGACAGTGTCTTTTAGGTGCTGTAAGCTGCATTTCAACCACCTACAAATACATCTGGGGCTCTAGATTTCAAATGGAGGGAGTGTAATAGAAGGAGCTGAACAAATACCATGGAGTCATGAAAAGGAAAAGATTTAAGCACAACAAACAGAACAAACTTACCTTGTTCACTCTGCATGTAAAACACATAACAGCACTGCTGTCTCATTTGTAAAAAAAAAAAAATTGCTTATTTATAAGATTAAAAAGTGCAATAAGAAGTATTTGGCCTTAGATATGTCTTTGTTTTGTCCGTCTGAATTTTGCTAAGTGATAAAAGCTATTCAACTCAGCCTAACACCCATTGTGAAAAAAATAATCAACTATTATTTAAATTCTCATATACATTTCTGTTTTCTTCAAAAAGTTTAGAAGTGCTTTGTTTATCTTATTGAGTTTAACTGATATCTTATTCATTTTTATAGTGTCCACATCATATTTCCTAATTTCTTGATTAAATTTTTGTCTACTTACCCTATACTTTTCACAGTGAATTATTACAAGTGGTACTGTTGGTTCTCCCTGAGCAGGAGAAGGGTTAAGATCGGGGTGTCAAACTCCAGTCCTCAAGGGCCACTGTTGTGTAGTTTTTAAATGTGCCACAGAGGGACAAAACACTGGAATGAACTTATCTTCTTGTGTAGATCAGTTCTCCAAAGCCTTGCTAATGTCCCAATTATTCTGTTCAGGTGTGGTGCAGCAGAGGCACGTCTGAAAGTTGTAGGGCAGCAGTGGCCCTTTAGGACTGGAATTTGACACCTGTAGTTTAGATACCGTGAGGGTGAACACTGAAACAAAAGACCTGGGCTGATGAGCTAATGGGCTACAGGTGTGAGGAGAGAGAGCGAGAGAGAAAGAAAAATGGCACAGGGTGCAAGGGAGAGGGTGGACATCATAGTTCCTAATTTCTTGTTTTAGAAAATGAATCTAACCCTAAAGAATAACTAGATATAATTAAACTGGACTAACAACACTATAAATTAGAGTTACAAAGAAAGGCCTGAACCAAAGTAAAACAGAAACACAGGCTTTTAGACAGTATTTTTATGGAATGGAAAACTGTATTTTCAATTAAAATGTGTGTGGGGGCTTTTGTCAATTTTAAAACTTCCATGGTTTAATTTATACTAAACACTAGAACTGTAAACAATTTAAACTACTACATGAATGCATTTGGTTTTTATAGACACTAACCTTTAAATCTCACCTGCTTATTTTGCCAGCAGGATTGTCCAAGTTATTTAATTTAAACTTTAGCTTTCACCTCATGTTGTTTGAGTTTTTGGTAATGTTTGACTTTCTACTGTCATTTTCTACTTAAATGCTGTGTTTGTCCAGACCAGCAGAGCGCTCGGGTGAAGATGTCGACATAATCCTGGCTCGTCTGAAAAATGTGAAGGCTTTGGAGAGATTCCACCCCTGTTTGCTGCAGCAGATTTGTTTGTGTGGGTTCTACGAATGCTTGGAAAAAGGGATAACATGTAGGTCAAAATTCAGCAGATAAAAAGATAGGCAGCTCATTAAAAATTTCACTGATCATAAATCTTAAGCGTGGCAATATTTTCTTCACAGTGTTTCGACAGGGAGACATTGGTACAAGTTGGTATGCTGTCCTTTCCGGTTCCCTGGATGTGAAAGTGTCTGAAACATCAAGCTCTCAAGTAAAACTTAAATTAATGTGTTTTATTTAAATCCACCAACTCATTTAATAGGGACAGGCAACTGTTACTTTTGGTTTTACCCTTTTGGGCAAACTCAGCACAAGTCTGCCCTCTTGTCATCCATTTTTCACAGTGGCTTAGAGATATGGATCTCTGTCCTGTCATATTTACACCTAGAGAAAAGGAGATGTTGGACTGCCAATTAGTATGTCTTAAAAAATACTTTAAAAACATTCTTCAGTTAAATTTTTTTTACATGAATTGTTGGGTAGAGCATTTATTTTATCTGGATGTTCGTAAAATTATTCCATAATTTATTATCTTTCCTGAACTATTTTAGAGTCCTGCATCATTCTCAGCAGTAAAAGAGTTTATTTTAAGGCTGCTGGTAAATATCGGGGTTGTAAAGTATATTTTAAGTAAATTAATTTGACTTAATTCACTTTTCACAATTCACAGTTTAAAATTGCTTTAGTTTTTCTTTAACCCCATAAATGTCAAGATGACACCTGTGTCCTCATGGAAACAATGACATACATATAAGTATTTTGAGGGTGACCATTAAGGGTTTAACTAAAAAAACAATTTTTCTTTGTAACTTTACAAGTCAGACACAAGCATTTGATTGATTGGAAATATAATTTTTAAAAGGAGCCAGCATTCGTGTTAGTACAAAGAATAAACAATCTACTATGATCTGAAAGAAGAAATGTTCACCAAAGAAAAAACAAGAACTTCGTCAAATGTTAGGGTTTGTACACTTTTTCACACTATTACAATCAGGACAGCCATGCAAAAGACTGCAGGGTTAATATTCAACAATATTCAACAAGCATCCAGTAATACGTGGGCAGCAGCCCACCCACAATGCACACGGGCTGAAGAGTGGGTGTTGATTTTTTTTTTGTTTTCTTGGGTGAAAACTTTCATTTATAGCTCTCCTCCTACTCTAATTTTTTAGAAATATTTAAAAAAATGAAGGAAAGCGAAATGTGTGTGTGCTAATATAGGGGAAAGACTAGAAAAACATTTTACTGTAATCTGGAGTAATTATGTTTCAGAAAGCTGACTTTAAAAAATGTAACTTATTAGGGATGATTGTACAGCTCTGGAAAAAATAAGAAATCACTTAAAATGATCAGTTTCACTGATTTTACGTTTTATATGTATATATTTGAGTAAAATGAACATTGTTTTTTTATTCTATGAAATACTGACAACATGTCTCTGAAATTTCAAGCAAAAATTTCTTAGCAGAAAATGAGAAATGGTCAAAATAACAAAAAAGATGCAATGCTTCCAGACCTCCAATAATGCAAAGAAAACAAGTTTGTATTCCTTTAGAAACGACAATATTAATGTTTTAACTCAGGAAGAGTTCAGAAATCAGTATTTGGTGGAATAACCGTGAGGTTTACCATTGTAAATGTAAACCTCAGTGCAGCGATGTAGATTTTTATGAAAGCATAAAAATGCAAAAAATATTACAAAATTGGTTCACATTAGGATCATTCTTCTTCCTAAAAGCTGATACAATGCTGTGAAAAGGTTCATAAATATTCTACAGAGAAAGGCTAAAACCTTAAGTCTGATGTAGTATAAAGACAAGATCACATTTTCAAAATTAAAACTCCTCAGGATGTTTAGAAATAGTGATGCATGATGCAGAACACCTTGTCTGCCTCTCTTGCAGGATGCTGTCACTATTTGCACGCTGGGGACCGGCACAGCGTTCGGAGAGTCGATCCTGGATAACACGCCCAGACATGCTACGATTGTCACTCGGGAATTCAGTGAGCTTCTACGCATCGAACAAAAGGAGTTCAGGTCTCTCTGGGAGGTGTGTTATGTGAGTTATAATGTATGTTAAGAAAATGTTCTTCCTACTACAGTGTACATCTCAGGTAAAAACTTATGATTTAATGATGCTGTGAGAGCTGTCAGTGTATCTGTCTATCACAGATACACTTTTCACTTTTACACAGAGAAAGTTGTTATAGTGAAGGAGCTCACATCCAGTCAAGTCTTTTTTTAGAACACTTTATTTTCACAGTATGTCCACTAGATGGTACTGTGGTACAGAGCCTGTTTCTCTCAGGCCTCTTTAGTAGCCAGCCCTTGTTTTAAATAGGCTTGTGCATAATTGCATTAGAGGACAGTTATAGGCATTTCTGTAGCTACTATTTGTGAATGTGCAAAGCCTTAAGTTGTCTTAACTGATAACAGTCTGTGGATGCTGTTGCGGACCACCTCACCTCGTACCTCCCACTTTATACCAGGCAGGCTTCCTGAGAGAGCCAGCCCCTTTCCTCTGGGACCACAGGGCATCAGTAAGTTAGATGATGGTCTTTGTGTGTCGGTGTTAGTGTGCTGGCCAACAGCAGTGAGGCTGACAGCTTTGCTCTGGCAGCACACAGACAAAAGATCCCACTGAAAGACTAGCAGGATAAACATTTCAACTCTGCCCTGAGGCGGCATCTTCAGCAAGGTTAGGCTCAAATGAGACTTTACAGCTGCTCTTTCTGATGTGTGCATTATCTTATGCTGTTATTAGATGCTGCTGAACTTAGTCTTGTGATGAAATTATGTTTGGCTATATATGCTGTCCAGCATTTTTGTAATTTTTAACTCTGCACTGCAAAGCTGCAAATTTCATCTTTTTGCCTCATTCACATTTTGAAACTTGTTTTTGTTGTAGCTTGGTTTTCTTTCTTGGGTGTTTGTCAGACTAATATGGTATATTCTGTTTAAAATGTTTGCACAGGATAAATTGAACTTGATTTTAAGATGTGTGCATGTAATTATGTATGAACATGATTTAAGAGGCCTGCCATAAAATTGTAGTTTAAGGCCTGAAATACAGACATCTTGAAAGCAGATTCAGAAGCAAGACAGCATGATGAGAACATTGACAGGCAGAAGAGTTTGAGGAATTAGAGATGAAATCTTGGAGTATATATTCTAGATAATGGGATTAGGTGGTGGAGAAATAACCAAGAGTGAGTATCTACCCACTCTCTTCCGCTTTTCTGAGATTGAGTCTCAGGTGCAACACGGAGGCACCCCGTTTCTCAATTCTCCTGTTCATTGGGGATCCCAGAATATCAACTCTGTCTGACGGAAGTTATTATAGGGAGGGCCTAATGACATGCTGAAGACTTTTCATGCAGAGATCCCACTTTGTTCATGAAACTTGAATCAAAAAACATCCTCTGTTATCTTCTTTTTAAGAACGTAAACTCAAGGTGTCGGGCCTGAAGCTGTTGCTCTAAGGTGCAGCTACCTGCTGATAAAACTATGACTTTTTTTGACTGCACTTCTGCATGAACTGATGATTATTGATGATTCTCATTTTGAGGCTAGGCCCAGAAGAAGAAGCTTATTTCAGGATCTTGCTCCTTTGGTTGTCATCCATATGTCATAAAGATCGATACTTATCAGACAAATTAGACTTTTCTCGTTCAGCTCCAGACCAATAGAGCAAACAAACGAAGGGTTCTGACTTGTGAGGAAGAAACAAAAACATTTCAACGTTTCTGAATGAGGCAGAGACAAATCCCTGATCAATAAGAGACAATTCACCTTTTTCCAGTTGAGGATAATTGCCTCAGACTTAGATGAGCTGAGTGTCCTCTCAGCCAAAAGAAATATGAAACCCAGAGGTTACCAAATTTTACTGTTTGCTGTCCTGTTAATAAGCCCCACAAACAGGCTTAATGACAAAGACCAACCTTTATGGAGTTAAACTCAAACAAGCTCAACTTTTGAGGAGACTGCAGACAAAGCTCCTCTTTTAGATATACGATAAATAGAGAGCCCTCAATGACAAAGCAACAAACACTTTAAGATTAACCAGGATAAACATTCAGCAAAACACAAAACCTAAAAGCGTAAATATTAGAAGCCAAAATGGAGTACTCTAATAAGTTTCTAATAAGAAATTTAGTTCTCATTTCATCTTTACTGTTAAATACATTAATGCTAAAGTCTGTGTCAAGTTAATTGTGAGATTTATTTATTTTTTTTAAATATGGGAGAAGAACATGAATTTTTCAGAAGACATTTCATTTGTGTGATTAGGTTTTCGATGCACACATATTAAAAAACAATTCTGAAAATGAAGAAATGATTTGCTGCTGTTTTGAGAGAAACTTGTCTTCCAGTTCTCACCTGATATCTTTGTGGCTCAACACTCTGAGGCTTACTTTGTTACATTTTTAAGCTCCTAAAATGCTGAAACATGTCAGCATGTGACATGTCTGGACAGTTGTGCATGACCTAAGCTTTCACTAAGAGCCTCTGTTGCTGTGGGTTGGATCCTGCATAAAAAGACATTGTCAGGATGGCTCCATATTAACCCAAAACAATGTATATTTTGTTCAGCATCAACAGTTCAATTTGCGTAAGTATGACGTGAACCATAGAAGAAACTAGGTTTCAAAACATTCAGACACCAAGCTAGACTCTCTCTCCTTAATTCAGATGATGCAAAAATTACATTAAATTAAGATGGTGAAAACATATTTTTACCACCTTAGGTTAATTTATCTCTCTCATATACCAAAACCTACCAGTTTAATGTGATTTTCTTTTTGTCATTGCATTATATAAATTTTTATGTAAATTACATAAGAACAACCTTTCACTGTTTTGCAGATTTTGTTGATACCTAAGTTATTAGACGTTGGCCCACAAAGTAATTTGCATATTAGTCCAGTCTTTTCTTGTTCATCTTTTCTGATTATATCTCAAGTCAAAATTCAGATACTTTGTCAACAGGTATTTATTTCCCTTGATCTCAGCATGCGGCACTTTAAACAGTTATCATTGTTTGAAATTATTATTATTATTATTTATCCTGGAAATAAGATTTTGTTGTACTAGGAGATAAGATTTTGCTGCTTCCCACAGGCTTGATTTAAGCTGAACTGTGTTTAGTGGTGCAAGAGCAAAGTTAAGCTAGATGAGGTCAGTTCTCTTGCTGCTTAAAACCCTGAAAGCTTCTGTGTGGAGAGAAATACAGCCACATGGGAGCTGTTATATGGAGAGTGAAAAGACTAATATTTAATAAGAAATGGTGGAAAATGCCCAGAAAGAGGCATGCCAAACTTGTAGAGAAACATGCAAGACAACTAAATGTTGTGATTGAAGCCAAAGGTGGCAAAACAAAGTATTGAACTGAAAAATACATAGAATTCACAGAATTTATAAGACTGTCAATAAAAAGCTACAAAGCAGTTGTTGCTATATTATTATGGATCTGTGTTGCTTCTCAAATCTATTTCAGAAGAAGTCTTTAACAAAACAAAATGTGGAGTTACATCACTGATGTACATTTCTCCTCAACATTTCTCAGCAACACACTGACAGCAACACACACTACAGTCACTTCCCGTGGATCTCTTTCTGTAATTTAGATAGTCATGTGTTTTGTGTTGCTGTCTCATGCAATAACTTGAGCTTTAGTGCAGCTCTGTACATGACAGAATCTGGATCTAGTCGCTCTGAACTGGCAGCCTTTGGGTTGTTTGCTTAACAGAGCAGACATTAGCCAAGCTCAGCAGCACACAGTTGGGAGACTGGCTGTGGCTTTAGATGACTTTATCATCAACTGTACTGTTTGGCTTGTTGTCTACTGCAGATGCTAACCATCTCTGAAATGTAACACTGGGGTACATTTTGCCTTCATTCCTTGCTGCAGACTCTTCAGCCCGTGTCGGGTCTGGACAGGAAACATTTGCTCTGAACATCAAACCTGGCACCTCTGCATCCTTTGAGTGAAATAGAAGTATTCATGCTTACAGCTGAACTCTGGATAGGTTTTTATTTTTTTTCTTTTACACTCGAAGCACATTTGCTAGAAACGAGGCTGAGGGTCGGAGGGTAGCATGTGACTATTGTCGGCCTGTAGAGTCAGGCTAGTGAGCAGCCAGAGGAGAAACCTGACGAAAAGGAAGTGGCAGGGATGTAAAATGCCCTCAGGAGTTTGAAGCCTGGTGAGGGGGAAGTTTGAGGGGGAAAAATTTATCTTCTGCACACCACACAGCGGATCTGTGCAGTTTTTCTTTTTTTTTTCTCTATTTACAGAGTTGCTGCATGATTGAAAAGCTTAGTCTGAAATCCTAAATTCTTCTTATTGGATGTTGCCTTTTACGAGTCAGGATGAATACATCATTCTGTTGACAAGATTTCTTGATTTGACAATTTGAACTGTGCTGAATGTTGGATTAGAAGCAGAGGTCAGTAGAGTGACCAAAAATTGTACTCAAGTATGGGTAGCACCATTCCAGCATGATTTCACTTGATTAAGAAGTAGCTTTCAAGAAATTACTCCAGTTTATGTGAAAAAAAAAATTGGTGAAAGAGCTACTTAAGCTTTGAGGAACTGATCAGAACTTTTGATTTAATATTTTAAAGTCACACCGACAAAATGACAACGGTGCATGAAAATTCTGTTTTGTAAAGGCTAAAAAGAAAAAGAAAACATACATATACTGAAGAACCACTCTTCAAAAAATGTATAGATATATATCTCAACACATACAACATGAATATTTTTCTGATTTATTCTTTGTTTGAGGAACGTTTCTCAGCATGAGCAGTTGCTATATGGTCCTGCTGCAAGATGAGGAGTTTCCCCACCTTGTGTGCAGAGATTAGCTCGTATTTGTGACAGACTGAGGGGAGGAGGAGAGATTGGGTGAACTCTGCTGTGTGCTCAGTGAGTGGAGTTGAATAATCCTGCAGTTACTGCTGCTCAGAAGAAGTCAGCAGCTGACCACTGCTCACCTTAGCTGCGTGGCTGAAAGTCTGCTCACGCTGCTCCCAGAGAGCCTAGAAGGCACAGCTGGATGATGTTGGATCAGCTAAGACTGAATAACCTTCTAAAATCCGGATGAACCTGCTTTCAGCTTTTCGTAACACCTGGATTAGGAGAGACTGGACATTACAACAGCAAGCGGCTCAGGGTGCTACTGGTAACATCTGCAGGTAATTTGTGCTAAACCTTTGAAAAAAATCCAATGCAATATCGCACAAGAATGACTTGATATTATTAGAATTAGCTCGATACTTATAAATCAAAATTCTCTTGTAGTAACTTGTAGAAGATGTAGAAATTATCATCTGAAATGTCAAAAACTGTATTCCTGCTCCTTTAAGTTTTAAAATGCCACAATTATTTTTACTCTATCAAAGATGCCGAATTAAATTCCTAGAATTGTGTTTCATATATTCCTCCCACAGATCCTGAAGTGTGACTCTGCGGATTCAGAGTAAACACTGAGCACTTTAAGAGCAGTTCTCACCATGCTGATTATGTAATTCGTTGCAAATTATTTAGGCGTGCATTAATGCCTAGTGATGCTCATGGTGCATCGAAGTACTCAAGCGGGAAATATTGTGGAGCGCTTGAAGTAAGAATGAACTGAGGGGCTGACTGCTTCATCTAAAACCACGGCAAAGCTAAACTTACCTCTTTACTTCTTAAAAGATGCACATTTTGTGCATGAGATATGCAGTAAAAGTTTCACACCCTGCAACTCTCTGGGTTCAGGCCAATTAGGATCAGTTTTACCAATGCCAAAAAATTCAAATAATAGAAAATAAAAACAAAAACAAAAAAACAGAAGAAAATATCCTTTAAAAAATTTAGTAGCTAAATGTGCTAATTTTTTTTGTTGTTTACAATATTTAAAATTAGGACACCCCACATTTATTATGACTAAAAATAGCACAAATCACACACAGATCTATAACATCATGTATATATGATAACAAAATTACTCAGCACTTTGAAGAAGATTTAACATATTTGAGCTTCAAACATTTAGTCCATTGAGTTCTTGACTGTGAAAGTAAAAATAAGTTTTACATTGAAATAATGAAAATAAAACAGTCCGAGGCCTTCAGGAAAAGTATTTTGGTGGGACTTCTTAGGTAATTCTACTAAAAATAAGGAAATAGAAGAAATTTACATTTCAGTAAGGTAACAACTCATTTACATTATCCATTATACTCATAGACTAATTTATCTGTATGAAATTGTCCAAAGTCGCCCTCATTGAATCAGTTCTAAGAAAAACAAGATTTTTTGACAGCAACTCTGATTTAAACATGTGCTGACCTACCGCTCACTGAGTGAAAATGTAACCTTGCAGAATTACCTAGCAGACAGCATGATATTTTGTCATTCTAATCCATTCTTTTCACAAGAAGGAGCACTAATTCTTCAGTGGAGGGAGAGTGCAGAACCGCTGCCTGGGTCTCTCAGTAGGACATGTTTGTGCCTTAAAACTATTGATCGTCCATTTGTCAATACAGCTGACGGGCTGGAACATCTAAGAGATCATAAAGAGTGTTTACCATTACATTTTCCCCTTACTAAGGACTTTTCTGTCAGGTATAGGGCTACAATGTGACATCTGTGTAAATTGAACCGCAGATGCAACAGAGGTTGTTTTAAAGACTTGTAAATATTTTAAGAAATGTTCACATGTGAGCGGGAAGCCAACTTTTTGGGGGGAATGTGAGCAGATCCATGAGTGAGGGTTTTAAAGCACAATACTATCCTTGCATGTAGAGAACTAATGCTTCTGCTTTTTCAGACTATCCCTTTTATTTTAAATAATGATTTAAAGCCCAGTCATACGAGCATCAGTATTGAAAACTGCTGAACAACAATGATTGTAGGTCCCACCTGATTGGTTCCTAGATGACAAATGTTAGTAAAAGGTTAATAACCAATCCCAGAAACTTTAAAGCAACGACCCATGGAAGTTTAACACTACTACTTTTCTTACTTCTCGTGGCACCAAGCTGTGCTGCTGGTCTACTGGAAGTAGAGATTCAGTGTCGGCTGTTGTTGTGTTTTGCGGTGTTTCGTTTAAAACATTCATGCTCATTAAAATATGATTGTTCTTTGATGCTTGTCTGTTGTTGAAGTGAACAGACAGCTTTTGTTTGGGTGATTTATTGATTCTATGGGTCTTGTAGTAATTTGATCTTGGTGTGGACGATATGATTGAACTGTGTATTCCAAAAACAATGGGTAATGACAGCTAATTTCTGATTTAACAATCAAAGCAGTTACAGGCTGGTTTGAATACAATGTTTTTCTTAATACATCGTATCATGAAAACTGATTTTTGAATTTACCCAGATTATCTTTGTTTGAGATTAAATTAACGATCTGAGTCATTTAAATGTAATAACAGTAAGAACAGAAAACAATTTGTATGTACACTAGCACTTCTTTACCGAATTGTTACTAATTGCAATTGAATTGTTGTGTTCAACAAAATTTGGAGACCGCCTTTCTTAAGTGTTTTTAAGCGGATTTAATCCTTCTTTAAATCAACTCTGCACCCTGGAGCCTATCTCTCTGGGAGAGCAGCTTTGAGGGATCAAAGAGGCTTGGTTCATTTGTTCATATGCTCCTGAGTTTAAGTGCTTCTAGTTAATCCTAATCCTTTAATTGTCAACAAAGATTGATATGACGGCTGAATTGACTCTGAAGGCTTCAGTGAATCTGCATTGATTAGATTTCAGTAATTAAATCTATTGTTTACATCTGTTCAAAACCACTCTAAGGCACATATTTCATAAACCTTACTTGACAATGACATAACTCTATTTTTTTTTTAAGAACGAGTAATTTAAAGAAACAGTTACCATCTTATTTGGTTTTGGTTCCCTTATGGCTTTCTAAAGCGATTTGCTGACTTCAGAGAGCAGAATTGAATTATAAGCATGATCTCTCAGGACATTTCCACCAGGGGGACCAAAGAAATTCTATGTTTGTATTTTCCTTCAGTCTCTACTGACCATCAGATAGAAAGGTAAAGATTATTAGCTTGCTGCTAAGAGGCTCTCAATCTGTTTTGGATTGACCTGCAGTGTAATTTCTGCAGCACATAACCACTTTGTGCCATTTAACCTAATCATCAAGACTGTTAGAAATATTACTTTGCAAATTTGGTTGAAGTGATAAACCAACTTGGAAAAACATTATATTTTTTGGGGGGTGGTGATTCACCACCCCTGACGTTCAACATCGTCAGGTAATGTTGAATGTTCAACATTACCTGACAACCAGCAATGTTTTGAATTGATGTATAGTCTGGTCTTATGAGACTGTGTTGCATAGGTTGAATTTAAATCCTTCACTGTTTTGTATTGAAATTAGGCATGACCATTTAAAATGATCTTTATTCAAAATATATAGAGGCTTGTTTGAATTCATGTGAATTATTTAGAATATATTTGGTCCCTGCCATTAGGAATAAATTGAAGCATTTTCCACACTCAAAACTCCTACATGAAATCAGATATTTTTTCTTTGTGAAAAGAAATAAGAATAATTTGCAAAGTGACTGCTTATATTTTATTAGACAGCAGGAAATTGGTTTATAAATATCCAGGATTTCACATTACACCCATTTATCTAGTCACATAGTGTTGATAAATATTAAAATATCTTTGAATTTATTAATAACAATCTAGTCTATATAAAGTATGATTTGCTTTTGGCTCTTTGGCTGCATATGAATTGACCTTCTGTTGCATCAGCATTGTAAACAAAAACATGGCATTTGCATGAACGCAGTGGTGCAGAACGATTATTCATTGCGTTCATTATGTAATATCTATGTTGCCACTGGGCACAGCAGGGTTGTGAGACAGAAGTTGCTTAGTAATCTCACTATATCTGATCTGGAATAAAACTGGTAATTACTCCCACAAATACAACTAAGGCTCTAAATTTCACTTTAAACAGTGAATAATATTTTTATAATGCTGTCCTTTCTGTAGGCATTGAGTCCTACTTGTATGTTAACACCAACAGGGATAGGGTTGCAAAAACACTCTTAACCTCCAAGGAAACATGCAGGGACAGAGAGAATGATTTACTTTTGCATGTTGGGCTGCTTGATGGAGGACGGTATCCTTTACCACAGAGTACACTAATGAGAAATTGAGAGGCAGGATATTTTCTTTGGGCAACAGGAAAAAAATACACCCAACAAAAGAGATTGCAGCTGAGTGCTCTGTATTTGGAAACAAGACGAGTTGGTTACACCCCAGATCAATAGATTACCTTTATGGTTTTATTTCATATTATTTCTGGCTCTGCAGACAAAAGATATTTACATTTATGAAGCATTTTGTTTGGTCAGAGAGCTTTCCACCTTTAAAACGCCCCTAATTTTTTATGGTATAGATTCAAGTTTCCCTGACAAGTTTTGCTTCATATTGACATAATATCATCACACGGATCCTGCAGATTTATCAACTGCACTTTCAGAGATTGCTTAGTGAACTCATTGTCATGTTCAAAAAAACTGTTTGGGATGATAATTAATTATAATAATATAAGATGGCTTAGCTTTAATTGCCTTTAAGGTTTTGAGTTGGATGCTGCCCGGGGGTTGGAGGTGTGTAGCTGGCCATTCACGTGGTTTTTGACCCCTCTGGGTTGGCTAACATATCCTATAGACTTTCAGTTTATCATATTAGGAAAAGAGAAGGGAAAGCGAAGCATACACACCACATAATGAACAAGGAAAACATGGCATGCATGTGACATCTAGCTTGTACCATGTTCTTTTTTAACATAACACAGTAGCTTAGCACTGAGAAAATGACATTGCACATTTAACCAGTAAGAATCAGGCAGGCATTTGTTTACTTTAGATAACACAGTGGGAATGAAAAATCAGAACAAAAAGTGGCAGACAGATCCACAAAAAGTTGGTTATGAAATAACTAAGTGTGGCGTACAGTCTAAAGTGCAAAAAAAAAAAAACAGCATAAAGACAGATTTTTCTGTCTTTGTGCTAAATCTCATTACCTTCCTGTTTGGCATTGTAAGTTGAATCATAAAACTACTTTTAATATTTGTAGTCCACAGAGGAATTTACTGACATTCACCAAATGGACTGTTCTGAAATTCTGTACCCAGATTTATGTTTCCCACAGGGGGTACAGTAATCATTCTGATGGTCTCTTAAGTTGCATTCAAGAGCCATCAACAGAACCAGGAAGCTTACTCTGGGTTATGGCCAAACCCGGTAAACAGGCTTAATGATTTTTACATTAAACTCCAGCTCTGTGTAGATTTGCCTCTCAGGGCTAGAACCCTAAATTATCTAATTTCCACACCCACAAACTGATTTTGTTCGCTCCAAGTTAAGTTTTTTAGTATTGCAATGGTGCGCTAACATATTGTTGACCTGATTCTAGATGAGTTGAAAGTTATTGCTATTCCTGTGTGTACAGACATAACAGAGGATGTTATTTGGGCTCATCAACATATATAAAAAAGTAGCCGATAAACACCAGATTGCGCTGCTGGCTAGCCTTAGCTGCTATTATGTGACCCCGAATCAGACTAAATATTTTAACGTAGCAAAATGTTTTTGAAATCTTAGCTTACCAGAAACAGGAATGAAATATTTTGATTTAATAGTAGTGTGCGTATTTTATAGTTCTGGTACCAATTCTATTTCAGTATTCCCAATGCTGTATTGAACTATATTTAAAGATTACATATAAACAATATTAAATTACTGATTTGTCTTTAAATTGATTATGGTTCAAATTAAAACCATATTTATTGCTTTGTTTGGTAGAAATATCACCCCTGCATGGCTGGACTTCTCGCTCCACCGTATGGCGTGATGGAGAGCACTGGATCTGACAGTGAGTATTTCAGAGATGCTCTTTTTTTTTGTTTTATGGCATTTTCTCTATTGTTTAAGTTCTTACAGTATTAATGGTTGTTTTACACTTAGATTATGACCTAATGTAGATTAAGCCCACATTTGAGGCTTACATTAGAAAGATTAAAGTCAATTAAAGTCAAAATGAAGAGTATATGAAGAAGATTCCGTTTTTTTTTGTTTCCAAAATGCCAGTTAAAATGAGAATTAGCAGAAAACAATCCAGTGTTATTTCTGTCTCCAACTTTATGTGACCCCAACCCCCCACTTGATCCTCTGATGTTTTGATAGAATCTGAAACACAGGTTTCTGGTGCAAGTTAACTTGATATTGGCTCTGAGAACTGCTGTAACCAGATTTTACGTCATGCATCATAAAAATGATGAGCAGCAGTGTGCGGGAAGGACATCCAGAAACTGGTGGTTTACTGGTGGTGGGCAAACTAGATGCTGCTCAATATTTGTCAAACATAACGGATAAATGGTTGCTTTATAATAGATTCATCTTTTCAAGTTGAGGTTTTATGGAAGCCTGTAATCTTGTTTCCATCATGCAACAGCATTGAAAATGAAATACTCTCTCTGTTTTTGTAGCTTGCAGTCCAGTTCCTATGGGATTTACAATTTATGTTTTATGATTGCTTACATTTTAACAGATGTCTAACGGGAGTCAGAGGGTGGAAAGTGCTGTACTCTCACTTGTTCAAAGCAGCTGAATGGATTTGTAGCTGCCTCATATAAATTAAGCATGTTTTAACAGCTTATCATTCAAGTCCTGCTCCTTTACACAATATGGGTGCTAACAGCAAGGTGCTTTGAAATTCAGCCATGCTTGATTTATTCCAGTCATGCATGTAGCACTGCCTAGTCTTAACTCTTACAGCAGCGGAGACTGGCATTTCCAATTATTTACTGCAGTGAAGTGCTAAAACCAAATAAATTCTTTGCTTTGATTTGATTTTGCTAAGCTGAAATGTTGATGTGATCAAACCACAGTAATTAATCCTCCAATGCCACCTGGATTATGGAGAGCTGAATGAGCAAGAGGTTTGACAAGTCTCCTCATAACTCACAACATTTAAACAAAACTTGTTTCTTTACTTGTATGTCCAGTAAGGTTTTGAATTAATCAAGTGTTGCCTGTGGTTTGTTTTTCCTAATTTTTAAAATCAATTTACTTTTTAACTCTGCATATTTTATTGTATTCTTTCTTTTCCAATAGGAATGCCAGAAAAGGAAAACATAAGCAGCAATTCATTTGTCTCAGTGTCCAAACATCTAAATAAGGTATTTTTCATTGTGGAACAACACAATATATCAATGTCTTTATATTACTGTACCTACATCCCTTTTAGTCACCTCTCATAAAGGTAAAATATTCTTTTATTTAAGCACCAGTGCCAGGAACTAATAATAATAATAAAAACATTCCAGGGTGAGATTATTCTACCAGACTGAAATATGATTTCAAGGTCCTGTTGAGATTATTTTTCATCAGTTGTGCCAATCAATTTGAAGAGTGCTGCGTTTAGATTTTAAATCATGCAGAGGCAAATCAACAGAGTTTAAGATATTGACTTGATGCATCCTTTTTTTTTTACCTTGTATTTTAGAGAAAGCAGACAAGCTTTGAACTGCTTTCCTTGACATATTTTAGAATTTTACTCACTCCTCTATGCTTGGACGGGAATAAATAATGAGAAAGTTGTTTTAAGCTTAGTCCCAACATAAACAAGGTGACTGGAGTTTTTGTCTCCATCCTGAATAGTTCCTGTCCCACCTTTCCCCGGCACTCATTTCCTGCTTCACAGTGTGGCACCGCAACAGATTTATGGTGCCTGCTTTGTTCAGACATAAAGTTTAGCCACAACACAGAGTTGTTGACTTTTGTGAAAAAAAAAGCAGATAAGTTGCTGTTTTGTTGCAATTAAACAAATGTGCTTTAACCTAGCAGAAAAATATTGTTTCAGTAAATTTCCTCATTGATGTAAATAAAGTCAAAATCAGCTGCATAAATGACTGAGTTGCCATGATTTCTGGGGCATTCCCAAAGCTTTTAGAATGTCAGACTTTTGCAGCTCCTTTGGTCTCAGCAAGAGACAAAAGTGATGGAGAAATATATTATGTGTCCAACTGCAACAAGAAAATACTTTGTTCAAGAGTCATAAAAATCTGACTGTAAAGAAATGCAGACCTGGCCTGAAACAATGGCTTCTCACTCTTTATGTATTTTTTTCCATGAGCCATAATTTCTCCTCCAAGTCAGCTGAAAAAACTTTTTCTGTTTTATTTCATTTTTCAGAAGTCCTTTCCTGAAAGTCCAGCCAAACTTCATACTAAAAGTCCAACTCAGGTAGAAACTTCAGTCCTCATCTATGTTCAGAACTCAGTTGTAAAATATTAATGTCATTATAATAATAGGTTCCCTCTGAGAGGATCTTGCGAGTGGGGAAGATTCTCCGCCATGCCATCCTATCCAGAGCGCCTCACATGATTCGAGACAGAAAGTATCATCTCAAAACATACAGGTTAGTTGGCATTTTGTAACTCTGGGATTCTGATTAAAGGCCATAAACGATAAACTTTGCAGCTATTCCCTGTTAACTGTGTTCACAGTTGTAGTATATGTGTGATTTATCAGCTCCCATTAGAATCTAGAAATCTAAAGAAAAATAGCAGATTCAAGCTGAGAAAATAGATGAAAGTTGTTGAATCCTGATGATGCCAAGCTTGAAAGCTAGACACGGACATCAGTACAGAAGTAGGGATAGCAACATTTCTTTTAGTTCAGAAAATGATAATTTATATGCCAATTTATTCAGTGAGGGGGAGGAGGTCAGGAAAAATGTTGTCTGAGAGCAGTAGCTTGGAAACCAAACAGAACTAACTACTAAGAAAAGCATTCGGTCGTGATTCCAGTCTGCCTATATCTCACCTCGGCGATGAAGAACCCAATGTGTCTAAATTTTAATTGCCTTTATTTTCTTCACATAGTCTTACTCATGAGGGTTTGGCAGCACTACAATAATGAAGTCAAAATAATAATATAAGGACACTGTGTATTATGCCACCGTCAGTCTGTAGTCCTCTTGATATGTGGTCTGGTCCTAAAAAAAAGGTTGATGCAACACAAGTGGTGGTTGGAAGGAGAGATGAAATTGTGTTATACAATCAGACAGTAGCTGCAGTCCAACACTCTCTCTTTCACTTGACTCAAACACAAAAAACCCCTCAAACCACAGTAAGCTAATTATCATGGGAAAACATACAGATTGATAGGGAGAGTAGATACTGGTTTAACACAGTCTGTAGACATCAGCAAAATCATTTATTGACAGAGGGAAAGAAAAAAACCCAGAAGAATGAAATCATGATCCTGATGCCTGACTTCAAGACTAGTGGTTGTTTTTGATGGTCTGTCTGTTGACATCCTATTTGAGTTTTCTGTCCTATATGTGGCATGAACTGTATTGTTTCCCCTTCCCTCTGCTTTGGGTTGTTCCTTCCCTTGAATAAACACCGGGAAGCTTTTTAGACTCAAACCTAAGAAACAATGGGGCTAAATGGTTTAAATGAGGATTTGTTGTAATTGTGTAATTATTATTAACAGTTATTTTAAATCATCCTAGGAAAATAACTGCTTCCAAAATAAAAATAATTCTTTTTTATGGTTGAGGAGAAATTTCTTCTTTTAACTTGTATTTCCTGTGATCTTTGTGGTTCACTACATTCCTTTTCTCACCAGCAAGTTGCCATGCATCATTCCACATACTCTGTTTTTTTTTTTTTTATGTTTTTTATTTTATCAGGAGTTCATTTTCAGTGACCAGACTTTGACAGAGAGAAGCTTGGTTACAAACAGTTCCTCATTCATATTAAACTAGAGCAGCGCTTCTCAATTCCAGTCCTCAGGCCCCCCTGCTCTGCATGTTTTAGATGTACCTCTATTCCAGAGCCGCTGATTCAAATGCTTGCATGACCATCAAGTGATGCAGGAGCCTGTTAATCACACACATATTCAATCCAGGTGTGTGGCAGAAGGGAAACGCCTAAAATATGCGGGGCAGGGGGGCGTGAGGACCGGAATTAAGAAACGCTGAACTAGAGCATAATGAAGTGGAGGGTTGTCTCTGAGATAGATTGGAGATCTGTCCAGGATCCGTCTCTTGCTCAGCAACTGTAGGAAATACCTGCAAATCCCACTGACATGATACTGGTTTAACGCAATCGGATTAATAAGAATCATTCAAACTTAAGGCAAATCATAGGGATGGTAACGCTTTATTTGAAGGGGTGTGCATAAGCCTGACATGATACTGTCATAAACATAACATAACTGTTATGAACATGAAGAAGTCTTCATAAATGTTTATAAATGTTGCCATAAAGTGTCATTCAGTAAATTATGACACTTATAATGCAATGTTGCACTAAAACTTGCACTAAAAGTCCATCGAAAGCAGCTTTGCATTAGAAACGTCATTATTTATCAAACAGTCATAACCTTTCATAAAAACTCCTTCATGTTCATAGCAGGCGTTGTATCAGGTTTATGGCAGCACTATGTTTGTCTTATGCACACCCCTTCAACTAAAGTGTTACCAAAGTGATTAAAATATTACATAATTTCTCATCTTCCTCTAAGTTCTTATGGAGACTTTTGTTTTCTCCAGGCAGTGCTGTGTGGGGACAGAGTTGGTGGACTGGCAGATGCTGCAGAGCTCCTGCGTCCAGTCCCGCATTCAGGCTGTGGGCATGTGGCAGGTGCTGCTGGAGGAAGGTGTCCTCAAGCACGGTTAGTACCTGCATGATGTCTGCCTCAGCATGTGAAACAATCACAGAAAATGTATATATTTTAAATGCTAGTCTGACTATCTGTGCTGTGATGCAGTGGATGGAGAGACGGTCTTCCAGGACAAGTACCTTTTCTACCGCTTCCTGGACGATGAGCAGGAGGACGTTTTGAGACCCAGTGAGGAGGAGAAAAGGGAGAGCCAGGAGGAGCTGCAAGACACTCTGCTCTTCCTGTCGCAGATTGGACCAGATGCTCTTATGAGGATGATCCTGAGGAAACCGTAGGGCTCTGATGCAGCACTCACCACAGAAAAATGAATCTTTCAGACAGCTTTTGGTTTCTTTAGCTTGTTTCCTATGTTTTAGGCCGTCTGAAAGAACGCCAGACGACTTGGAGATAATTTATGAAGAACTGCTCCATATAAAGGCCTTATCTCACCTGTCCACCACTGTGAGTTACTAACAGTTTTCTGCATCCTAAAAAATATATAATTGTGAAGGAAATCAGAAAATGAAATAGAGTTTCACAAATTATTAACATACAGCCCAATTTGAAAGAAAGATTTTATTTGGTTAGATGAAAGCAAAATCAAACTTTTTCTTCTATTAGACAGCAATAGTATTAATGCTTTGTGAAGAAAGACAAACATTGCACATTATCAAAGAGCTAATTACAAATGCATAGAACACTTTTTATATTTTCTTTTGTAAACTGTGAAATAAAGCTGCATCAGTCTTTCCAATGAAATCCCAGTAAAACACACTGAAATTAATGGTTGTAATGTGGCAAAATGTGTGACTATTTGACTACATGTGCCAAAAATTTATCATAAATTATTGTTACTGCTGTGTTAGTCAATTCAAAAACACTTGACGTACTACAGCATTTTTTCTTAGTTGTAGTAAAATTTATTGTTCCAACTGGGGAAACACTTGATTTTGGGTTAAAATAGGTCTCTCTCTCCCCTTTTAACCATTCTCTCCTGGATTGGACAGGTAAAGAGGGAACTAGCAGGAGTTCTCATCTTTGAATCCCATGAAAGAGCAGGAACAGTCTGTGAGTATATTTAGATTATTTAGAAACCATTTGAAGATAAATATGGCAAATCCCAGAATGTTTTTTTTTCTCCCAGTGTTCCACCAAGGAGAAGAGGGCACATCCTGGTACATTATATTTAAAGGCTCGGTGAATGTTGTCATCTATGGAAAAGTTAGTGATTATTCACCTTATGATGATCCTCTGATTCTTGCTTTTGTTGGACTGCTGGTTACTGATCAGCGTGCTGCTTTGTGCAGGGTGTTGTCTGCACACTCCATGAAGGAGACGACTTTGGGAAGCTGGCGCTTGTCAATGACGCCCCCAGAGCTGCCTCCATTGTCCTTCGAGAGGACGACTGTCATTTCCTGAGAGTGGACAAGGAGGACTTCAACAGGATTTTGAGGGTGAGTTTAAGGTCAGCGTCTTGTGATGCTCTGCAAATATCAGAAAAAACAATATCGCCCTCTGCTGGGAATTACATAGCAATGCAGTCAAAATTTTGCCGTCTGAGATGAGGCTACAGCTGATTGATTGGTGTTGAATACCAAGTTTTAGAGTAAATCATTTTATGGGAAACCACATATCCTGTTATATGGTTTTTAACAAAAAAGAACAAGCTGTTGTTTAACGACTGAGACTGATGCACCAAAAGTGTCTCTCACCTGACAGAGTGGCTTTCTGAAAGTCATATCACCAACATCAAAGTCTGCAAAAGCCAATAAATGCAGCTTTTCAAACACTTCCTATAAAATTTCCAACCTCTCCTCTTTTAATTAACAACAGAGATCCCGTGTGTTCACCTAGTCTGTTTGTATTGACCACACAGGACCTGGAGGCCAACACAGTGCGTCTGAAGGAGCACGGCCAAGATGTTCTGGTGTTGGAGAAGAGTCTCAGCAGCAGCCGGAACTCTGTCCAGGGATCCTCTGCAGCTCACCACAAGTAATTAAACACACCAACCGGTTCAGAGATGGATGTTAGATACCCAGCAATTTATGTATTCAAAATTTATGTACACCGCTCAATTATGGTAAAGTAACACTCTACAGTTCACCAGCATTGCATGGTCTATATTATTGAATACAAAAATCTCTCACCAACAATGTTTGGGATGGTGATGTATCATGATGGTTTTCTTAAGAGAAATTTGTGTTGGCTTAATGTCACTCCCTACCATCTGAAACCCTCACAAAAACTCAATTTACTTTCACTACATTAATCTTTAGTCATACAAACACAAATTAAATATTTCCATCATAACTCAGCTCTGAGTTGATCCGGTCCAACTTCATTGCCATATAAAAGCAGCTTCATCTCAGCGTGACAGTTTACAGCTATAGACTCGAATCATACAGTAAAACGAATCTGTACAAGCTGTCTAAGTGTGACCAATTTGCAATAGAAAGATAGATAGATAGATAGATAATTGTCACAAAGCAGAGTCGTTTGTTTCAGTCTGATCCTAAGAGTGAATGTGAAGTAAAGCTGCATCAGATGCTCTGCTGCCAGCAAGTGTTTCCTCCTAATAGAGGCATCTGTCACTGCCCCACGGTGGCTGAAATACGCAGAGACACATTAATGGTAATGATGGCCTGGCTCCTGGGGGAAAAGGAGGCTTGGCAAGCCACAATTACTTGTTCAGGGTTGCCCTCTAATCAACTCCACTCTCGACACACAAGAGTGTCAAGACTGCCCCGTGAGAAGGGAAGACACGTCCCTGCTTTCGTAGTGCCTTTCCCTCTTGTCAAGCTGTTATCAAGTAATAAAAACAACCAAGGGTGGTCTGTGTTCGTTCCCCTTCACGTGGAGGAAGATGCTCCAAGTGTTTTTTTTTTTCATAAATATATCTGCTAGGATTATTTTGTGGCTCTTATCTTCTCCTCTTCTTCATCTTCAGGAGCACTGATTGTAAATAGGATTGTTTTCAAATGAGCCAATCACAGGCCCACACTGAAGGAAGAGAAATCAGTAGTGGTGCCACTATGCATCAAGAGCCTGTATATCTTGATTAATGAAGGGTTTCTGTGTGTTTTTGTTGTGTTCTGTTACTTCAGATACAACATCATGTCCGGGACGCCGGAGAAGATTTTGGAGCACCTTCTTGAAATGATGCGATTGGATTCCCAGTTCACTGAGTCAGGTGCTGCCCATCGTGTCAAACACAAGAGATTCGCATTATTACCATATATAATTTAATGATATCTATCATTTACTGTGAAGAGTTCTGAGCCACACTGCCTTGGCTTTTTTCAGATTTCATAGTACTACAACCTCAAATTTAAATGAGCGATGGAGAGAAGACTGTTTTCTTGTCCTATGTATTTCTTTTATTGCGTAATGTTGTTTTTCCTGTGGCCTCTGTGGGGATGCATAATTAATCGACATGTATTGATTTTCCCACCTAATTTTTGAATCTCTGGGTTTTGTTTAGGGGGTATTAGAGTAAAGAGGCTGAATACAAATTCACCCAACAGTTTTCAGATATGCAGTGTGTTTTATCTCTCTGATCTGTCCTCTGTGCTGCAATGACCCGTTTGTTCCCGTCTATAATTAGCTCTATGTCGCAGAGCTGATCTAATTGCCATCATGTGTGGCGATACATATGGTTCTCTCGTTCCCTGCAGAGCGGACCGACCCGGCCATGTGTTTGAAGGTGTCTTTGATGTGTCATTAACCGGATCTTCTCTATTATTTGTCTCAGATTCGGCCTTAGATGATTTTGCGCTCACACACTGCGTCTTCATCCCGAACAGTCAGCTATGTCCTGTGCTTAGCGACCAATATCCTTTTGCCTACATTAAAGAAAAGTCTTTTTCCCAGCGAAATGTGGTTTTTGCTGTAGTTTTGTTGATCTTTAACGGCAGTGCAGCTACCACGCCCAGGCCTCACAAGGCTCAGAGATGGAGAAGCTGGACTACACGCTCAACAACAAGCGCCGGGTGATCCGCCTGGTGATGAAATGGGCTGCTGTGCATGGAGAACACCTGCAGCAGCAGGACGTGGTCTTCCTTGAGGTCAGTGGGTCTCCAAAACAGTCACAACAAAAGCAGCTGACTATAATCACCTCTGGAAATGTCACAGATGTGCTAAGATTTAGATTTTTAAAATGATCTGTTTAGTGGATATTTCTATCCAAACAGAAAGGTTTCCATTTGTCATATCATAATTTATACACTGTTTTTTTTTTCATTTGTCACAATTAACTTCATTTGTTTAGTTTGCATTACAAAACCACACAGCACACTCAAACAACATTCACAGCATTTTTAAAAGCTATTTTACAGTTTTTCCCATGCAGTTTGCATTGTTTGTAGGTAATGTGTAAAATATATTCAGTGGCATAATTTTACATGTCCGTAAAAAAACCTGCAAAAACTAACTTTTTAAAAAAGGCCTCAGAAATACACATATTTGGATTAGCAAACTGTATTTCAGTTTCCCAGAGGTATGTCAATATGAACTGGCCAAACATTCAAATTTGTGTGACTTTATGTCATTTTAAGTCTTGTTTGCACTCAGAGGTTGTTGTGTTTTACAGGAGTTTCTCGTGGCTGTTTCAGAAGATGCCAAAGTGCTTCCAGCCCTCAGGGATCACCTGACAGAGCTGGAAAAAATCATAAAAAGCAGGTTAGATAAGATTAGCTGTTACAAATTGTATGGATAAGTGGTCTAAATGTTGCTTTTCAGTAGTAAATTATAGGACTTACACATGTCAAACGTATCTGTTGGTTCTACTTTTTTTAGTGCAGACGATGCCAGATCCTCGCAGAGAAAGGTATATAGCTAATTCTGCTAGATTAACATTTTTATACAGATGTTTTCTGTTGCTGCCTTATGAACACATTCTCTTTTGCAGCACAAAGTCCTTCTGCAGCATTTCAATATGGTAGATGAGAAACTTCAGAAACGTCAGCCCATCAATGGAGATGATGAAAGTAAGTGCAGAAAAGTCTTGTCCAGTTATGGTAAAAATAAAGGACGTCCACTTTCAATTCTGAGGTTTAAATTATTGAAATACAATAAGCATAACCTAATCTTTACCAGGTTCTGAATTATGTATTTCTAGTCCTGAGGTTTACATAAATTATTCATAAACTATTAATTTGAGACAAGAAAATCTTTTAAAGTTGACAAAGCAAATTCAGCTCAAGGTTAAGCAGAGCAATGATCAGAAAAATGCCTTACACAGCCT
The DNA here is from genome assembly GCF_019740435.1 of Gambusia affinis. Classification (NCBI taxonomy): domain Eukaryota; kingdom Metazoa; phylum Chordata; class Actinopteri; order Cyprinodontiformes; family Poeciliidae; genus Gambusia; species Gambusia affinis. The sequence continues at coordinate 15,435,353 of NC_057878.1, forward strand.
CATATTTGGTGTTAGATGCTTCAGTACCCTTAATGAAAGGCTAGAAAGGATGGCAAGTATGAGAGCAAACACTTTATATCAAAGCACGGCCAAGGAGGAGTCATGATTTGGGCTTGTTGTGTCAACCTGAGGATCTTGAGCTTTTCTGTAAACTAAAGTGTGTGACAGATGAATACTGGTTGAATCTGGATCATGAAAGCAATGAAAGAAATGTATAAAGAAGGGGGGAACTGTGAGAAGCTGGTAGTCATTTAAAAATGGCTTCTAATTTGTTATTGCTTCCGATGGTGATTTTAAAACATTGTGAATGCAGAGGTAAATTTTTTTTTCTACCTCCTTTCTTTATAAATAACGAGTGTGTAGAATATGCTGCATTTTATTTACACATATCACAAGAAATAAGTCTTAATGGAACCTGTTGTTCCATTTTTTTCAGATTTTTATTTGCAAATAATTTACAATTTGATATGTATATTCACTCCAATTAAAAAAATGGTGTACCTTCTTTTTCTCATCACTGTTGAGATAAGATTGAATTCTATATCATATTTTTCCTTCCGTTTCCTTCTGTCCAGTCCTGTTCAAAGTCTACTGCTGTGACCACACCTACATCACCATCCGGGTCCCAGTAGCCTCCTCAGTCAGGGAGGTCCTGGAGGCTGTGGCCGACAAGCTGGGGTCAGCGGAGGATCTGATCCTGGTCGGCCTCAGTTCAGCTGGAGGTGAGAGCAGCAGCTGTACATGACGAGGAAATGATTGGTAGTCCACTATGAGATATATTATTCAGTCCAGTTTTTTGGAATTCACCAAGAAAACTCTTTACATAATTTTTCAAAATTTATTTCAGTGTTTAGTTGTATTTTTTAACAATATTTATAGAAATTTCTTTAGAAAACACCCAATCAACTTGATCATTTTTCTTTCAGCAGATTAGAAAAAAATGGTGCAATTAAACTGAGGAAACAACTACCATCAGCAGACTATATCCCTAAAGATAATTTTCTGTTTATTATTACAAAATGAGATTAAAGTAAGGATGTAATAGCAACAGTTCTTAGAAAGATTCTGGATAAATGCTACAATGAGATTTCCAGCACACTTTAAAACTAGACTGCAGTTTTGAAACAGTAGAAGCAGTAAAAAGACACGCCATCGAAACTAGTCATTATACTTTATTTATTGCTTTTATGTTGTGCCTTTTAATAGAAGCTGTTTCCAAATCTACAACAGAAAGATAGTTTATTGTCAAGATTAGCTATTAAAATTTTAACATGTTATGTTTGAGAGCGTGTTTCTCAATGTTATGTTTACTTGAATTAATCAGTTAGTATGACTAAATTCAATATTTTAGTTTTTAGATGGTTAAAGATATTTTAATGTTGGCATTCATAAATTAGTTCTTATTTTTAACATAACTAGATTTATGTTGTGACGACATAATCTAGTTCTTTTATTTATTTATTTTTAATCTTACTATGGTTTGTTTTCTTTTTGGCAGAGAAAGTTGTCTTCAAACCAAACGATGTCTCCATCTTCTCCACACTCAGCATAAATGGACGACTCTTTGCCTGCCAGAGGGCCCAGCTGGATATGTTGGTGTGTTGATTTAATTAAATACTTCTTATCACAATGACATACTAACATCACAGTTCTTCCACTAATGCCAAACAACTGCTTTTATTTGATCATATATAAGAACAATTTTATTACTCTTTTTTTAAAACAGATTCAGATTCAAGTGTCTTTGCCTTTTTCAGTTTTATAATGTCTTGCAAAAATGTCCTTAAAACTTTAATTTGGCCAATTTCAACCACGAGCTTAAGTTGTATTTTGTATTGAACCTTCCAGTTACATATTACTTTAAAATCCCAATGCAATCCAGTAACATTTGTGATTGCAAAGTTAAAAAAGAGTGGAAAGTTTCAGGGTTTAATCTGATGTCTTGTGTCTCCCAGATGCCTCTGTCTGAACAGGAGGGTCCGTCTCTTGGGTCTCTTGCCAATTTTGAGTTGATGAGCTCTAAGGATGTGGCTTACCACATGACCTTCTACGACTGGGAGCTTTTCCATTGTGTACATGAGGTATTTATAGAGCAATAAGGACGCCTTAGCAGGTTCTGTTTAATCAAATTTGCTTTCAAGGAAAGTCTTTATTTACTGGACTTAATGTGATACTGGCTTGTTTTTCTTCGTTGTTTTTTTTTTAATTCTCTGATGTCTTACAGCTTGAACTCATCTATCACACGTTTGGGAGGCAGCACGTCAAGAAAACCACAGTGAATCTGGATCTCTTCCTCCAGAGATTTAATGAAATTCAGTTCTGGGTAATTACAGAGGTTTGTCTGTGTTCCCAGCTGAACAAGAGAGTTCAGCTCCTCAAGAAGTTTATCAAGATCGCTGCTCAGTAAGTGGATCTCTTTTCTCTCAGGAATTGGTCTGTTTGTTGCTTTTCAAAAATTAACTTTTATTGTAAATTTATTGTAACCTTCCTTCTTATATCTTCTGCAAAGCTGTAAAGACTACAAGAATCTAAATGCCTTCTTTGCCGTCATTATGGGACTGAGTCATCCAGCAGTGAGCAGACTCAGTCAGACATGGGAGGTGGGTGACTTGTTGTTTTGTCAACTTCTATCTGAAACTGCAGGTTAACTTTCCCATTTTGTTTACGTCTGCAGAAACTTCCCAGCAAGTTTAAGAAGTTTTATGGAGAATTTGAAAACCTAATGGTATGCCTTAAACACATTTCCCTTTCTATTTGTTATGGTGCCTTGCAAAAGTATTTACACCCATTAAACTTTTCACAAACGTCAATTCATTTAATTGGGGTTTTTACCAACAAGAAGTAGTGCATAACCGTGAGGTGGAAGAACAATGGCATATTTTAAGATTTAAATATTACAGCAATCTGATAAAAAAAAGAAGTTTTAATGCAGAAATGTGGCATTAACGAAGAGCATATTTAATACCTGCTTAAGTTTTTTTTTTTTTTTTTTTTTTCAAAAAGATACTTTTGATATTACAAAAAAGTTTCAGGAACACAGATCATAATTTATAGAATATGTATATGGACGTAATGCACTACACAGAGTCCATATAAAACAGTCCTCTCAAAATGCATATGGTACAAACACAAATGACACATAATGTTTCAGAATGGGTAAAGCAGTAGAAGCTGCCATGCTGCTTCAATAAATCGTCAGTTGGAGATATATTACCCTGACCTCTGTTGGACGTCGATGGGCCTTATCCCGTAGGTTATCTTCACTTCGATCCTGGTGAAAGATCGATTTTGTGAGGTCGAGGGTTTTTGTGTGTATTTATTAGTTAATTTAGTCCCCATGTTGTCGTGTCTATTTTTTTAAAGAAAAATACAATGAGCAGTACAGGCCAAAGCTCCATGAGATTTTAAGCACTTGGCATATGTTTCATATATTCCATGAGAAAAATAAAAGACTTTGCATGTTTCATGATAAGTGTAAACATGCTAAGTATAACAAAATTTTTGTAGACTTTCTCTTTGACCTATTTGCAGTGCATTGGTTGTTATGATGCTGTTGGTTCGCTGATGTTCCCTAACAAACCTCTGAGACATTGACAGAACAGCTGGATTCATAATGACAATAAACTGCGTCAAATTATGTACACATTGGGCAACAGAAACAAAATGGTTGCACTGGATTTCATTTAGAAGTGTTATGGTAACATGGCCTAAATGGAAATAAGCGTCACACTTTTTATATTTTTATTTACAACCAATTTTTGAGGGCTTAATCATTCTTTTTAACCAGATGCAAAACACTTTCTGTGACAGAAAAATAACACTGAGCACACAATCCGAATGTTGAAACATAGCAGTGTCATGGAGCTAATGAGAGAGCAGTATATAATTTTCCTGCTACTAACCAATTATGATGCTTTGGACTGACCTAACACATATTATAAAATAAACATTGTTGTAAGGAGACAAAATGTGAAAAGGTTCAAGTTTATGAAAGCTTTTACAAGGCACTCAGATTCTGATGTAGCAAAATAGATCACAGAACTGTCTCAATGTTTCTGCAGGATCCGTCCAGGAATCACCGGGCGTATCGACTCACAGTTGCCAAACTGGACCCGCCCATTATTCCCTTCATGCCACTCATGATAAAAGGTCATCCCCATTGATTTGATAACTGTTCATTTTTATTGCCCTTCGATTAGTTTGGTGTTGCACTGCTTCTCCAGCACCTTTAACTTTCCACGATTGTTTTCCTGTTTTTTATTTCCCGCAGACATGACATTCACTCACGAGGGCAACAAAACATTTATCGACAATTTGGTCAATTTTGAGAAAATGGTGAGGCACTGCAGGTGCAGATCATTGTCTGACAGTTGGTGTGAATCTCTCTCTTCTTTAGTTTTCATGCAATTGCAGATATTTGCTGCTGACTGTAGTTTTCTACTTTGCAGCGGATGATGGCTAAGACAGTGAAGACAGTGAGATATTGTAGGAGCCAAACATTCAGTAAGTGCTACAGTGAAATCCTCAAATCTATTATTTTTAAAAAGATATCCAAAGGATCCTCTTTCACATTGTTAGATTTTTTTTAAAATAACTTTTCTCGTCTTTTAATCAAATCAGGCCCGGATTCCCCTCAGGCTGGGAAGCATCACCCCGATGTTTGGACCTACGTTCGTCAGCTCAGCGTGATCGACAACCAAAGGACCCTAACTCAGCTCTCTCATGGACTTGAGCCCCGCAGGTCTTGAAACCAGCCGGGGGCAGAAACATTTTCCCTTTGATGCCGCTTCACGACGTAACGCAGCACTTGTACTCGTATCATTTTTACTCCCGACACAGGCAATCACATGGAGGACCCAATGAGGTGTTTGATGATGAGATATTGTTTCAGCAACGACTTGAGCCTTTTATTACAGTCATTTGTGATTTTTCAACAACTGTAATTGTTGTGAAATGAAGTACCTCTTATATCGATGTCATGCAGATATCATATCATATCCAATCCAAACAGGCAAAGGAAATGATGACTTCTGGGTGGTGGGAGTCTAATTTATGGGATCATTGTGTACAATCTCAGATGTAAACAAAATGTGATTCTCCTGGCGTTCATTTTTTGTATCTTTTGTATCAAACTGCTTTTTACTCCTAAATAGGTTTGTTGTAAATTTTGTACAGATATTTATTAGACTTAAGCATGAGTTTATTAATTCAGCATGTCTTTCTTAAAGCTTTAAATGTGATATTAAAATTAAATATTTTGTTGTATTGGTGTACTGTAATTCAGTTGGTATCTGCTGTCTTATTATTATGATGTTTACAATCATAGTATGTTCAATTTTGTATTTATTCCAACTTTAGTTGTGTGCAGTTTGAGTTTTCATGAATGGATAATTTTCTGAATTATTGAAATGTAAACATCTGAGACACATTTTGTTCTGTTTATTTCTCTTAAAAAAAGCAGAAAGCACAGAAATGGAAGAATCAGACAAATTTACAAAAGTATTTATTGCAGACCATATTTCTTGTCTTCTGATGTGATTTTATGAAATCCAGTTAAAGGCTGTACAGTGGAGAAATCGGTCACACTTTTGCCTTGCAGGAAGGTCAGGGGTTAAATCCCAGCTTAGGGCCTTTCTGCATGGAGTTTGTATTTTTCTGCTGAGGACACTGTCTTCCACCCTCAATCCTAAATCATACACGTTAACTTGTCTAACTCTATTTTGCCCTTTGGCAGTGGTTATGTGACACTGCTGGGCCTCTTTCAGGGTGTAATGACTGGAGAATGGTTTCTGCTCCTGCTCCCTGTGGCTATGGAGGAATAAATTGGTAGAGAAAATCCAAATCCATCCAATTGTGTGCATTTATAGAATAGAGTTTAGTTGTTAGAGCTGAGATTTTTGGAAATTGATTGTTCTAAAAAACTCATACTCATTTAAATGATCTTTTATTACAAAAAAGCCAGATTACTGAGTGGATTTTAAGGACAAAATTGGGTTTTTGTCCAGCCTTGTTTGTCAAATTTCCAGTTGTTTAAAGTGTTTTTGTTACTGCTCTGAGGGTAGATATGGACACATTTAGGTGAGCAAATTTTTTGTGTGTGTTCTTTTTTGACTAAGACAAATAAGACTAAAGGTGTCAAGTCCAATATGAACGTCAAGGAAAACAGGAAGTCATAAAACACTGAATGAAACTTCTCAGGCAGCTTCACAAAGTAAAGTTTATGAACACTTTGCCTCAAGCACAACATCCTTGTTGAATCCAGCTCAACAGTATTTAACTTCTTTAGATTACTTAAATGTAAGGTAAGATTATATTAATTTGAGTGCAAGAGTTTTGCTTTTTGGAAATAAATTTACTTTTAAATTATTAATTATTAATCTCCAAATTGTTATTTATGTTCTTCTTTTTCAGAGGAATATTGGGATGGTTGAAATGACAAATACTTGAGAGTGAAAATAATAACAGCTCTGGTGCTGTGGTGTTAAAACATAATGTGTTGCTTTCCGTATACGATTACTGAGACAAAAGAATCAATGGAGAAAAAAAAATGTTAAGAAACTATAAAATTCTTTCACTGGGAGTCAAACAATGATTTTAATTTGGAATGAGAAAAGTGACTGCACTCAAAATTGGAAATGTGGGAAGTCACTGAAAGTACTTCATAAAAAAAAAGACTGTAAAATGGACCACAACCATTTAAAAAGTCAGAGCTAAGCTTCTTTTAAGGCTCCTAGATGAGAGTTTTAGTGCTTAGTCAAATGATGATTTTCAGTGTTCTGGGTTCTGCATGTGTTCCTCCTTCAACTTGTTACATAATGTTGATTATGTATTCATAGGTCACATATATTAAACTACTGTATTAATGAATTAGTTTAGCATAATAGAGATAACAAACATAAAATGTCAAATCCTGCAGTTCTAAACAAGCACCACATTCCGTGTCACGGCTCCTCCAGAACTTTATGAGGGCTCTGATTCCATAATCAGCAGAACCCGACATCTGCTTGAGTCACTGTGCTACACTGACCTAAAGCCAAAACGCTTGAAATTTTTAACTTTGTGTTTAATTAAGTTATATTAATACACAAGATTGAGTCTTTGAATTTAATTACTAAAATTAATTAAGTTTTTTGGTGATTGAATTGACATTTTTATAAGGATAGGAAGGAGACTAGATAAAGAAAACAGTACATGTTGTGACTGGAAGTAATTTGAACTTTTAAAGACACTCACTCCCCTACTGCAGGCTGGGTTTGAATCCCAGCCACGGATCTTTCTGCATGGAGTTTGTTCCCTCCAGGTTCCTCCCACAGTCCAAAAACATGACAGATCACCTTACTAAATTGTTTAGTACTTTGTAAAGTTCTTGAGTAATTGTTTCACCTAATACTCTTTTATTCCTATTGAGTACATTTTAAAGTAATGTTTTTCCCATTTGAGTGTTATTTCTCACCAGAGATGAATAGTAACTATTGTAGTTACGGGTACTCAGTTAAATTTACCTGAGTACGTTTTTGAATAAATAAATAAAAGTTCTTGTAGGAGCAATTTTACTGCATTTTAGTTTTTTACTTGACTTGAATTATATTATTTTGAGCTGGGATTTTGTATATTTTTTATTTTAGAATTTTTTAAATGATTCTACTTAGCCGCATGTTTCTTTATTTAAGTAGATTTTTAATAAATGTACATTATATTACTCATATTGTAAATTTGCTCATACTGTATAATCTCTTTAGGCTTATTTTTTTTTATTATTATTTTTGTACCTGTCTATGAATCTGCATGCTTTTCAGTGAGGAAGATTTCTTTGTTTGTTTGTGCAAAAACCTAATTGTTCAACTGTTGCTTTCTATCTGATAAGCCCTTTGGAGGAGAGTAAATATTCAGTACACAGTCGGTCTTGTCACTGAAAGAATATTTAGCAGTCCCACGATTTGTAAGTACTGATTTCAAGCTTATCTTGTGAAAACAGTCATTTGGACATGTGTGTTTTTTCTGTCTTAATTTGTTGTATAAATGTGACATTTATATTGTTTTCCTTTAAAATATCATAATTTGCACATGATTTTCCTATATTGGTCTGTCCTGTTACATTATTTTCACACGTTTAAAAAGATGTTATGATCAAACAATTACTCAGTACTAGACTGGCCCTTTTTATCTGTTTTTTTTTTTTTACTTCTATTTGAGAAAAAAAATACAGGAGTAATACTGATCTTACGCATAATTTCTGACTACTCCACCCACTTCTGGCAATATTGTCATGTAAACATATCTGGAAAAGTGTTAGGTTATCCCACTGTCTTCCAGCAGGGGGAGCTGTTGTCATCAGTTTGGTCGCTGGGAAAATGGGTTATTCTGCTGAATTAGCCGCTTCCCCAGAGTTGCGCAACCAGTCAAACTACTGGGGTAGAGAAAGAGAAATCAGAAATGAAAAAACGTCACACGTGATTTCTCCTGAACTACCAGTTGTATTCCTTTAAGATTGTTTCGTGCCCGGCGCGACCAGGATCACCGAGCCGCTGCTGCCAGGCGTCACACCGAACTCTGAATGTTGGTATGTAAAGTTTCTAACAACTTCCCAGCCCGTGACTTTCTCCTCTTTCCCCCTTGAGTGGGAAAGGAAGGCAAATTTACAGGCTGGAAGAGTTTCTGCTGCCATGTGGAGACGGACAAGTTGTAGTAAGACCCATTTCCAGTAGATTAGGGAGCAAAGGAGTCGAACTGCTGCGTAATATCTACTATTTGCAATTCAGTGCTAGGCTGCGTATGTTGTAAGCAGCAATTATCCATTTATAATATACAGTAAGGTCTGCATGTGGTTTTTGATCTGGGCCCTTCAACATTTTTTCAACCATTGAATTCATATAGAACGCCTTTTGCTACAACGCCACTTTAGTGACGTGACAGTCTGAGTTATAACTAAGTCGATGAATAAATTGCGTAGACAAATGTGTGCTCACTGTGTTTTCAGTAAAGAAAAAAAAAACAGGTAGAGAAATGTAAAATGTATTCATAGTTACAGTGCGCGTTAACTGACTATCAGCACAGACACAGCTAGCAGATGTGATTAAATTGGTTTTAAATTTGGAGATGCATTGAGAAAAGAGATGATGACCAGAGTCAGGCAATTTTACGTCTGGTGGGCCCTAATTGGTCGTCAGTTGTCCAGAGGCAGATTAGTGAACACACCATCTATGAGCACCAACAGATGTCTTTAGACCGCTCTTCAGTGAGGAAGTTGTTGCTGTAAAAAGTAACAGTTTATGTAAATGGCAGCAATTAAAAGCATGTTACAGAATAAACAGGTCCCATTTGCAAAAACATATTAGAACAAATTAATACAACCATGCAGAAAATGTATCTATAGTTAGAGTTATATTTTATCTGGTTTGAACTTGTGTTATACAGTGCACTAAAAATCTCTTAATAATTCAGTTGGTCATAAATTAGTCAGAGGATGTGCAAAAACTAAGAAACTAGAAAGGAAATGTATTTCATTTTCCTGGATGTCATCTGTTCGTTCAGGATGACAGTCGGACATCTGCAGTTAAATCTGAACACTTTACAGTAAAAGTTGCTTTACTTTTTCCTGAGAAATCATACACATATCAGTAAATTAAAGCTTTTTTCTCAAATATTGAGCTGGCACCAATTTTTAAATGACCAGTGAATATCTTTTGATGTGGCTCACATTATGTTTTCGTAATGAAACACAATTTTGATGAGCTAGGATTATTAATGTAGGATTTTACACTATTTGTTGACTCTCAGCTGTGCAGTGTTGGAGTTGTTTTTAAAAATTGGTGTTTGAAATTTTCTTTGTTGAAATCTTTGCATGTTCAGTTCAGCCAGAAAGTAGAAAAACTTATTTAGCTCTTAATTATTGTTTAACAGAAATCAAACATGAGAATTTGTAACCACTGCATTTGATCTGTTAACATAACATTTAAGCAATTGATGTTTAATTTAATTTGATGACAAGTAATGTGTTTGTTGCTTCTTTTAAATGTTTCTTTTAAGCCTAATATACAGATAAATTTGAATCAAGTTCAAAATTAGGCTTATTTTTAATAAAAAAACTTTCAGTACAATATATTTGTATCTGTATTTCTGCTGATAAGTCAAGCATATTTTAGTGCCCTCTTTTGTCCCAGAGGTTCTAAGCAGCTGCTTAGTTTGCTTATGCCTCAGGCTGGTTCTGGATTTGTTATTTGGCCATCAGATGTGATTGCACGTTGAAGCAGTATTTGCTGTCAGGTGAGAAACCTGCAGCAATGACTGGAGGAGTGACTGGAGGAGTGCCACCATATCCCAGTAACCCTGGCTTCTTGAGTGGTCGGACAATACTGGAGGTTGGGGAACTGGGCTACTGAGCAAATTGCTTTGAAGCTAAGTATAGCATGAATACAAGTAAATCAGCAGAAAGCGGCGACTCCCCTCTGTGACAATGGAGACATTTCCCACTGTGATGGATAGTAATCCCAATGAAGACCAAGGTAACAGCCTTTTAAGAGCTGTAATTGCTCCGCCGTAAATGGGGAAGCCCAGGAACAATAACAGAGCTACAATTTCCTGTAATGATGGAATTATTATTATTTTTTTGTACAAGATGCTTTTATGCTGTTGCAGACAAACAAGGGAGGTGAAAATCAATCTGTGGATTCTGCTGTGGCAGCTCCCAACATGGGTTTACAAATCATGTTTGGCCTCAACATGAGCAGAGCTGTCTCATTCTTGGCTTGGATAGATAAAGAGAATATGAGGATCCCTCCCTGCTTTTGCATTGGTTTTTACTCACAATCCCTGCTTGAGCCAAACAAAAAAAAAACAAAATGAAGGAAAAGTCTGTGTGTGGCTGCATCGTCTCCAGTCTCCCTATACAAGCAGATAAGTAGCCTTTCATTTTAGCTGAGTTTGATCAAAACTGATGTATCTGGGGTTTTTTTCATGTAGCTGCAGGTTGGACTCAACCGCTTGTCGTGAAGCTGAGTCGGAGCCGAGCGTCATTATGAGATGTCGTCTCCCAGGGCGTCCTTCGTGCACATCCCGTTCGATGACATCCTCTTCTACGAGAACTGCGGCGGCGGCAGCTTCGGGAGCGTGTACCGGGCCAGGTGGATCTCCCAGGACAAAGAGGTAGCAGTGAAGAAACTGCTAAAGATTGAGAACGAGGTAGGAGACATAATTGCCCGGGGTCCCCTTTTATATACTTTTTAATTGTCAGTGTGGTAATCATTTTAATTACTACCCCATTTAGCTGGATGTGGTGACTTCTTTACCCATCACTCATGGTCATTATGCTCGCCCACTCTGAGAAATGTGCTGCAAGAAGAAACATTTATTGCCAAAGGAAAGAAAGTGTTTGGCCCAATTACTGCAGAGACTGATCCTGAAATGTCTTTGAAAGCACACCCTAGTTCTCTTGAGGACAAAAAAAGATTTATCTTTGAAATCTTTTCAGGGGAAATTGTTTTACACGGGTTGGCCTTTGAGCTTTTGAATATTGCCCATTGTTTCTATTATGAAACTGTAAGAGATCACAGATATCCATTCAACTTCACTCAGCTGCTAAAGAGATGATTGTTCAGTGAAAATAATAATGTAATCCTTTCACATTGAACCGATTGTTCCCTTAATTATAGACTGTGATAACAATTAAATGAACTCATTCTGTCAGGTTTCTGTTCATTCAAGAAACCACCAGATGTAAGCTTTTCTGGGCAAAAATTAGACATTAATAGTTCTTTATATATGCTACACTTTTAATCAATTGAGGATGAAATGTACATTCACAGGCTATTCAAAGTAATTTTTTTAAGATAATTTTTAAAATGTTTTTTTTCTTTACTAAAAAATTCAGCTCACAATATTACAGACATTAATCATTGAATTATCCTACAATATTTTGGATTTTAGCGCCTATGCCGACAAACCCCCTCCTCCTTGGAGCTGCAGCCTCCAGCCAAACTTCTGCTTCACAGTTTTTAGGAGGACTGATGCTGCATTTGTAACATAAGTCATGATCACCCACAAACAGGTGCTGTTTTCAAGATCTGTGTCTAAATCCCTGCTAACATTTCACACTTTTAAATACATTTTCTCGTCAAAATATTTCTGCAAATAGTGCTGCAGGCAAAATGTAAACAAGTCACATGTTTGATTCTTAAAGGTAGCTGTTTTTATTCAGACCAAGTCAAAAGCAATTTAACCTACTTTCATCTTTAAAGTGATTTTTTATCTCTTCTTCTTCCTCAGGCAGAAATCCTCAGTGTCCTTAGCCACCGGAACATTATCCAGTTTTATGGTGCGATTGTTGAGGCTCCCAACTATGGAATCGTCACCGGTGAGTTTAAACATCAATCCTCCTCCAATAGAAAAATCAAACACTACACAAAGTTATAAAAAATACATAAATAAAGAGCTGAGTCTTGGATGCATTTCTACAAAAGCAATAGTGAACAAATACAGAAAAACATAATCATGTTTAGTATAAATGATCATACAGCCTTTCTGTGTACCTGACAGTGTTATTTACTTCCTTTGGTTCAGGGCCAAAAATGTAAAGGGCAAAAAGTGAAGCAGTTGTTTAAACCACAAAGTGCTGCATAAAATCCTTCTTAAAGTAGAAAATATGTTCAAAGATTTATTGAATCAGGCAATCATAAATAAAATGAGATATTCAAAGGAAGTAACAATAGTTTGCATGATTGCACCAAAGTTGAAAGTTTGCATTGACTCTGAAACATTCTTTACATTTCTTTAAACATACTTGTAAAATACTTTTTTTTTTCTTCTTCTCCCCACTACGGGGTCTTTTTGTGGACTCTAGTGTCCCTTATATGACAGTAGGCTGACATGAAAGGGGGGAAGACATGTGGCAAATGTCGCCGGGTCCAGGAATTGAACCTGTGACGGCCGCATCGAGGACTGAAGGCCTCCAAATGTGGGTCGCGCTATCCCCTACACCACCACAGCATGCCCATTTTTGCAAAATACTTAATAGTCTAAAAGTTTCTTAAGATGTTGGTTTTCTTCACGGATTGGCCAGCCTTAAAAAGCTTTGCACCACACAACTTCCTTTACTTCACCACAGTTCAAAAACCCCTTTCTGTGGTTTTAGACGATGCTTCTGCTGTTGTTCCTATAGCTGAGGTCATTGACTATATAGAGGTGATTACTACAGGCCTGTTGTGCTTTAGTGATGGATTTAGAAGCATTATTGATCTCAGTTAGCTTTGTTTTATTAACAGCATCCATCCATCCATTTTCTATTCACTCTGTGTCCCTAATGGGGTCGGGATGGTTGCTGGTGCCTATCCTCAGCTAACGTTCCGGGCGAGAGGCGGGGTACATCCTGGACAGGTCGCCAGTCTGTCGCAGTTATTAACAGCAGTTTGAGCTAAAAGTTGCTGACCTGATTTCATCGCAATGCATGTCATTGGTCTTTTATTTCTGTGAAATCTGATAAGGCTCCTCTGCAGTTCTGGTGAAGTGTTACGAAAAGAAAATCCAGTTAGACAATGAAGGCAAAACCACAATAAGAGGCTTCTATCAGGAAGTAACAACAACATCAACAACAAAAAATAACAGAATGTAAAAATGTCAGGCCAAGAAAAAAAAGTTCTATAATTATAATCAAAGAACTAAGATATAAAATTATTTAACCAGTGAATTGAAGCACAGTGGCTGCACCAAAAGATATAAAACAATCTACCAAAGAGTTAAAAAAGATACACAACTCTTCTTCTCCCTTAACCTTTTATCTGTTATTATTAGAATTGACAGATTTTAATGATTTATTTATTTTTAATTTTACTGAAACCTCAGTTGACTTGCTGGTGATCTGCTGCGTCTGATGTAGATTACGTGGTCTGATCCTCAGGGATCTTTTGGGATTGGAGACGACGTGTCCTCACGCCTCAGCAGCAGATGTGAACGTGTGTAGGCATGTGTACTCTTATTTTCTGATTGGTTCGGACAGCAGCCGGTGTCCATATAAGATGTGAAAATGAGCCATTAAGAAAACGTTGCTGTCTGGACCTGGTTGCTCAACGTACAATGAAAATAACTCAAAACAAACAGTTTGTGTTCGGTGACTCAGTGCGCAAAAATCTGTGAAGTTTAGAAAGGATTACATTCTTGGTAGCAGAGCCCCCTCCCACATTATTAATGTCCTGTCCATATTTGAACAAAGATCAGCCTTTGTTGAGGAAATATGCTGTGAATGAAAGCTATAAGACTCGCACCCACATCCTGAGCAAGGCCTTTCACATCCTTTCATCAAGTTTACACCAGTAAATTATTTGGCAGTATAACCATAAAGTTATTGTTCTCATAATTCAAATTTGAAATTCAGCCATTACACTAAAATAGATACTTTTACTTTTGGTCATTTTGATCATAATAGCTTATAATAAATGCAATTAAAGATTTGAATCAATGAAAGGCTATTTTAGGGCCTACAATAACAGTGATGACCTGACTGTTGTCCACCAGTCACTGAGACTCTTCACAAGAAGAAAGAGCCACAAAATGTCTCTGCTAAACAAGGCGCCAATTTCAAGGATGTAAATGGAAAGTTGAATGGGAGGAAAAAGTGTGATAGAAAAAGATATCCATGCAATAGAGAGAGATTGAGGCCCAGTTTTCCTTTTTGCGTTGAAGAACTGATATGGATTAACTTTATGATAACATTCTAATCTGGGATTTTATGAAGCAAAACTAAGACCAAGTATAATATTTTCACAACTTTTCCCACATACAATGCGATAGTTATTCTGTAAAATTATAGTGAAAAACTAACAAATTTGTTAGACAAAAAAAAATATATATTAAACTTGTTGAAAATATGACTAAAAAGAGGCAGCAGAAACCGGTCAGCAAAGCTGCCAATGAGGCCAACATCTAAACTGAAGCAGCTGCAGAAATTCCTGAGTGTTTGTGGTTTACACGTGATGGCAATCTCCTGCGTTCTCCACACACAGGAATATGGTTGCAAGACAGAATCATTTTGTTCCAAATAAAACATCTCTGCACAACTCTCCCAGAATCTTGAGGAAGAATTTTATGGTCTGATGAAGTTTTGTCTGTGGACTCTGATGGTGCATCTAAAAGAAACAACATTGCATTTAATCCATCGAGCACTGGACCCACAGTGAAGCAGAGAAGAGAGGTGGCAGTATTGTGTTGTGAGGTTGCTTTTTTTCAAATGATTTAAAATCAATTGCCTGATTAAAAAAAAAAACTAGACTGAAAATAAATTATTTTTTTTTTTATGTTACAGTAAGTCCAGGTAAACATCCCACTCAACAAATAGTTTTTCATCTTTGGAATGGTCTAGTCAAAGACCAGAATTAAATCTCACAAAAAATCAGTGGGAGGTGGAGTGATCAAATATTCCTAAATCAAGATGTGTGATGCTGATCGACTCCATCAACAGACAGAATACTGAAATAAAACCCAAAGGAGCTAAAAATCTGATTAATTTAAGAATTTTCTTATTAGCAAATTAGTTTTTTATCGCTTGAATTGTTCAACATAAATGTCTTATTATACACAGAAAATGTTTGGAAATAAGTTAGAATTGTGTAATTTTTACATCACAAAATGCTGGCTTTTTAACAGGGGTGTGCATGTGAAGATGTGTAAAATGCAATAAAAAGATGGATGAATTTAAGCGGCGTGGAATAAAAAATGGAACTGGAAGCTAAATATTCTACATTTTTTTCACAGAACTGCCATAAAAAAAATGACATGAATAAATCTTCCTCAAACCATTGCAGCAAAATGTACACGTTCATAAATCTTTGGATATATTTTAGAGTTTTAAATTAAAATTATGATTGATCTGATGTTAACAACAGCTTTCCAGTAAAAGGCAGACATGTTTGTCCTGAAATAAGGTTGTCCTTTTTCTTGGAACAGCAGCAGAAGAAAAACTTTTATTATTCCCAGAAGAGCTGCATTACAGCGTAACATGGATGTTTTTTTTTTTACAGACTCTTATTTTTACGAAATACCATGTTGACAAGCTTTTCCGGTTACAGTGGAGGAAAATGCTCAGAAAAGTTAGAGAAAGTCCTGAGCTCTCCTTCAGCGGCGAGGCAAGCTGTATGTATGAGTTTATGACGGCAGAATCTAATTAGCACAATCAACAGAAAAAAAATAAAAAGTTTTACTTGTTTGCTTTGCCAGGTCCTCATTCATCGGCCTTGCTAGAAATTGCCCCTGAATGTTGACACAAGCAGTTTCCTCTTTCTATGAAGTCTCTCAGGGACCTGCAGGAGTTTATCCATATCTGCTGTCACCTAGCAGCAATATAAACTTGATGAGTTTCGCTGAGTTGTTGTTTGAGGGTAAAGGTGGGTTTGCCTGCTTGACTAAATGTAAGTTAACTTAGCCTTTTCATCTCTCTGAGCTCAAATGAAAGTATGCTTTACATCACTTTTATCTGTGCAATGTGGACAAACTTGTTCAGGTGCAAAGTGCAAAAGCTTTAATCGAAATAAGGAAGTAATTTTGTAAGAAACAAGTATTTACATCTACAGACACGCTCCTTCTTCTGCTGTGAAAGTAGAAAGAAGCCCCATAAAGTCCGGCGCTGTAATAATGAGTCTTTTTTTGACTTTTATGATTGTTAATTAGGCTCCTGTCTTGGTGCCTGTGCATGTTTACAGTACCGCATTACGATATCGTTGGTTATTATGCACAAACAGAGCCTTCCTGCTGTTCTAGCTGCTGCTTGTTTATCTTTATTGAAGCACCTAAATAGCCCCTGTCTACAAATGAAACGTTCCCTGCTCTACATATCTTTGATATACAGAAGCTTCATCAAAGCCTTCCTTCCAGCGTCTTGGGCTTTTTCTTTTCTTTTTTTTTTTCCTGCAAAGTAGATTTTGCAGAGCACAGTGTGATTGTCAAGTTTTATATCCTGCTAATGGCTCATTAGAAGTATGCAAGTGAAACCTTTGAAAACAGGCCAGAGAGGTTATTCCTTTGTGTTGTGGGATTGTTAGAAAGTGACAAATACCTCCAGAAGAGACAAAGGGCAGCAGGAAGTTCAATGGTTGAGCTAGACGCTGCGGTCAACTGGCACTCGTGTGGGGTCAGTTTTTAAACAAGCCTCAGAAAACTTGAGTTCTTGGTGTTTTTCTCTATCAGAGACACATTTCCTAATGTTTCCTCAGAGTATGCAAGCGGTGGCTCCCTCTATGATTACCTGTCGAGCGATGAGAGCGAGGAGATGGACATGGGCCAGATCATGAGCTGGGCTGCAGAGATTGCTAAAGGTAAACATGAGTTATTTTCTTCATCATAGCACAGAAGAACAAGGAGATATTCTTTCTCTCAACACACTGAAGAACAGAAAAATTATTTGGAGGTGACAAGACAGCAAGTTCAGTGCCTTTAAAAGTATCCGTTCTCCTAGAGTTTGTCACATTACAACTACACATATAATTTGACAGTTTTAAAACTTTTTACAAATGAAAACCGAAATGTGTGCTGTGCAGATCAGTGAGGGATAAAGTTGTGGAGATGTTGAAAGCAGGGCAAAGTTATGAAACGATATTGCTCTGTTTAGATGAAACCAAAACTAAGCATTCTGCCTTATATGGTAAGCTAACACTGTACATCACCCTGGACACATCACATAGTGGTGACAGCATCTTGTTGTGGGGATGCTTTTTTTCTGCACAGTCAGGGAATCTGGTCACAGTTGATGGAAAGGTGGTTGGAGCTAAATATAGGAACATTATGGAATAAAACCTGTGAGAAACTGCAAAAAGACTTGAGACTGTTATTCATCTCTAATTATGAGGATAAATATATAAAAAAAAATTTCAGGGTAAATGTGTTGCACTCAATTGTCCAGGATGTTTTAAAAACTGTTCAGAAATCTGAATCTTGACACTTATTTAGTTTTGAACCTTCTTACTGGATAATTATGTATTGTGCTGATAGATAAAATTTAACAAATAAATTAGAAACCAGTCAGACTTCACTGGTTTGTTTTAAATGGCGTCTCTTGGTCTGTTATTAGTAATGCAACCTGAAGCACATGACTCATCCAAATCCACCCACATGGTTTAAATAACAGAATAATCCACACGCACTCATAAAACGTCATAAATTATTCTGTTTATTTCAGTCTAAGATAAGTTATACATATAAATCTTATCAAATGACAAAACATGACTTTTATGATTTTATGAATGAAGAAGTGTAACTGATTCTTTAAATTCATCCTAAAGTGATACAGTCAGATATGATGTTTGATTTGTTGCTGCTGGCTTTGGTTGTTAACAGAGTTATTTAGTTTTATAACTTTAGTTTTATAACTAAACTCCTCACAGGATTCACAGGAAAACCTGCTGAATGCTAGAAAGCATTTTGATTTTAAACATTTTCCCTTTCGGGGTTTTCACGGCTCCTGCTGGTACCTGCAGCGTGTGTTTAGGGACAAGAAGCAATTCATGCAAAGCGAGTTTCTGCTGATCTCTCACTCCTCTCCTCTGTTTTAGGAATGCATTATTTACATTCAGAGGCCCCGGTTAAGGTGATCCACAGAGACCTGAAGTCCAGGAATGGTAACGGATTTCATATCTACACACGAATTAAATCAAGTTCACAACATTTACATCTGTTATGACTTAGAGACGTTTTTTATGTTTGCTTTTTTCAGTTGTTTTGGGCGCCGACAAAGTTCTCAAGGTAAGTTATTACATTTCTCATTTTGTTTTAATAATAATAATAATAATAATAATAATAATAATAATACAAACATTAAAATATGGTATTTTGCAAAATCTTAGTTGTGTTTTGTCCAAGTTTTAGAGCAGGAAAATACAAGTATTTGTATTTATCTGCAGCTCGAACACAAGAGGGCAGTGACTAACTTTACATTTGTAACTGGTCACTGGAAGTGTGGCCTGTATAACTTACTGGGCATATTGGATCACATTTAATTACATAAAACAAAAATTACTACTGTCATTTCAGTTCAAGGTTTTCAAAATTCAGTTAAGACTTTTAGTTATCTGGTAGCTGGAAGAATCAAGGTTATGGTTCTCTGATGAGTGTCTGAGGCATATCTACTGTTGTTTACATTTGCTTTAATAATTCAAGATTGGTCCTATTTGTTTTATTTTTCATTGTGACCAAAATTGTGTGAAAAAATTTAAGTTCATCATATTTTATAATACAATGCAATTATTATATGTTAAATATCACTAAGCAGTTCTAATTATTTTGTTTTTGTCAACTCAGATATGTGATTTTGGGGCATCTAAGTTCTTATCCCACACAACGCACATGTCCTTAGTGGGAACATTTCCCTGGATGGCTCCGGAGGTTATCCAGAGCCTCCCTGTGTCAGAGACATGTGACACCTTCTCATACGGTGTGGTGAGTTAATAAAACATGCTGGTGTAAATGTTTTCACTTTTCAGTTTCAAAATATGCATATTTGTTTATACCACTTTCTTTAAGATTAAAATTTTGTACAAATCTTGCACACAAGATAAACGGCTGTTAAGCCTTGAAATAATCACGTTCTCACGTAAGAAAACTACTGATGCTGTGTCCCTAATATCCACAATAGCAACGCAACTAACTTATAAAGCCTGCAATTTTTTTGGTTTCTTGAAAGGGTTCTTTTAAAAGCGAACAGTGGAAAAAAAATAAACAGTGTAGTTAGAATTGTCAACAATACATTATGTCTGCCATGTTCACTAATAGTGGTGATAAATGTTATGCCAAAGCATTGATTTGGATTTCTGAACATCTTTACCTGATCACTAATCAATCAAGTTTATTTGTAGCACATTTCAGCAACAATACGGTTCGAAGTGCTTTACATATTAACAAAACACACAAAGTCATAGAGGACACCACACAATCATCAATTGAGATGACTGTGTGGTGTCTGTGATGGCACTGTATAATAAGTGCCATCATTATACATCAAAATGTTTGTAGTGTTTGATTTATGTTTCTTTTAAAAGTCCAACTCTAAAGAGTTGGACTTTTAGTCCAACTGGGGAAAAGGCCAGAGGATCGAACGGGTTGTGAGGATCGAACGGGGGTGCACAGAGGATCGAACGGGAAGCACAGAGGATCGAACGGGGAAGCGCACAGAGGATCGAACGTGCACAGAGGATCGAACGGGGTGGGCCAGAGGATCGAACGGGGTGCGCTACAGCATCTCGCATTTTTTCAGACGGGGTGCCGGCTTGCAGCGGGCCGGTTCTAATAATAAATCAAGATCATCCCAGGGGCCGTAGAAAATCTTCTCGCGGGCCGGATGTGGCCCGCGGGCCTTGACTCTGACATATGTGGTCTAGATTTAAAGGAACTCTGGGTTTCGGCCGTTTGGCAGTTTTCTGCTTGGTACAGGGGATGCAGAGTGATCACATCAACAAACAAATCTCTCTAGTTTTCCATTACAGTTAGGTGAAATGTGACGTCATTCCTAAACCCGAGTTTTTTCCTGACTATATTTGTAGTCTTCTTCCTTTTGATTGATTGATTTGTCCTACCAATAAGCCGATACAATTAAGTGGCAATCAGATGCAAAGTGAAAGGTCCTAAGAGGGATTGATGAGAACTGTGAAGATAAAAGCCTGAGCTGAAGAATCTGGACTCCACTTTGTTTCTAAAATAAAGACTTGAGTGACAGGCTTTTTCTTCCAGCAAAGAGGAATCAAACTTGTGGAAAATTTTAATACTGTAAATACATTTGCACAAAATGCACTTTAGTCTCTCTCTTGGCTGCCAGGCACTTTTTATATATTTTTTTTCTTTGTGGGTGGTCAAAAGCAGGAGTTGTGACCTTTGCAGAAGAACAGCGTCTTAGAAATTTTGTGTTTTTTCCATTGATCTTAAAAGCTCCTCGGGGTATTTGGAAGTAGACATAAAATTTGTCTTTTCTCAGTTACACTTTTAAACTTTCTATCAGAGAACATGAAACTTTCTACAGGACAGGAAAAAATGTTTTAATTTAGACTAATGAGCCACTCTTAATTTGTACAGTAAGTGCAAATTAGATCCAGTATTCTGTAGAAAGATCCATTCAGCATGTAGATTACATTTTCAAACAATTCCCTTCACTCATACTCATATATGGTGCAAGTGCCATAAAAAAGCAATTGCCTCTTTCCAGATTTACTTCTGGTTTTTGCTTTTTTCCCCCACACTTGAGATGATGTTTTAGATCATCAATTACATGTAATTATCAAACATAGACAACATGAGTATGTACAAAATGAATTTTTAAAATTAGAATTTTATTTATTTAGGGAGAAAAATGATCCAAACCAACCTGATCCTATATGGTAAAAAGAAATCACACTCTTGGTCTCATCTGCTGTAAAATTATTTTTAATCACAACGTTTTAACATTTTAAGTACAAAGTGACATTATCTTTAAATAACTAATACCATATAGCATCATAAATAACCTAATAAGCATTAACTAAATACAATGTTTTATTGCCTCAGGAAAACAGGCTAATATTACTGCTGTTAAATGTTTCTGTAATTATACTGATGCAACATTTGAAATTACAGGATTGTCTTTTCAATCTGTAGATGACAAGAAAAAAATAAGTTCAAAAAATTATAGTCAAATTATATGCTTTAAACTTCCTCATCTTAAGGACTTTAATTGGCTTCAGTACCATCAGGACCAGCGCCCCCTAGGTGTGAGTGTTCTCCCTACTCCTCTTCTCCCTGTACACACCTCAGTGGACTTGAAACATCTCAGGTTTGCAGTTGCTGCTCTCGCCACTGGGCTGATCTTGGACAGTAATTAGTCTGCTTACAGACAGAATGTTGCCCTGCTGGTACTCTGGTGTGGTCAGCTCTAGAACAACAAACAACAATCAATTAGGTGTCCAGAAGGGATCACCAGGTCTAAACCTCTCTGAATCCAGGGCTTGTACATGTTTAGGGTCAGGAAAAGGACATATGACATCTCGCCAGACCCCCCACATTCTGGACACAAACTATTTAAACCTTTACCTTTAGAAATCCTGAGTGGAACACAATGCGCTGTTAGCATAAATAAATTTATTTGCATGTATTGATGTGATAACGGTACATGGGTGTGCATTATTACTTTCTTTCCTGACTCTTTTCCCTAACTTTCGTCGGCAGGTGCTTTGGGAAATGCTAACCTGTGAAATACCCTTTAAAGGCCTCGAAGGCCTGCAAGTAGCCTGGCTCGTGGTGGAGAAAAATGAGGTATTTTATGATGTGCTTTTATACAGATATACATTTCTTACCCTGTGAGCTTTAGGTTCTTTTTTTTAAAATGATGAATTAATGCATAAACGTTTAGAGTAAAAGTGTCGATTTTGTTCTTTGTTGTAACAATGGTTCTGTATAATGATAGTTATACTACTAGTAAAACAGTTTTTTTTGCCAATACTTCTCAGTCAATGCCAAGCCACTTGTGGTGGAGACAGTGTGATGGTGTAGGGTTGCATCTACTTTAGTAGATAACCAGCCTTGTTGTTATTGGATGCAATCTCACTTCACAGATACCAAGATGAGATTCTGCAGCCAGTATCAACCCTTTATCTCTACTGTTAAAGCCAAACTGAGTTTTCCAAGATCTCAGGGGCCTCACCCCACAATGTGGAGTTTATCACAGACTACTAGTTTGGAAATAGAGGAAAAAAAAATATTCTGTCTGCAGTTTTGATCTCTTGATCTAAACTGTATTGACTTGTGAGATCAGTTTCTCTGTCTGGTTAGTGCCGGAGAGACCAATACAGCCACACCCACTGACCTGCAACAAATGCTGGATCTCTCGTGGATGCCTATTTCCACTAACCTCCTCCTTGGAGCTTCCACCTCACAGAGCACCCCTCCCTCAAGCTTTCCCCACTTAGCTCCTCCAGATTAGCGGCAGCAGCAATTAGCAAACACCTGGTGGAACTGTGCATCCGCTGAGCTCATCATACAACCTACTTCTAAGTCCAACGTTCTTGAGAATGGTCGTAATAGAGATATTGTTGTGACAAATTGTTGGAGGTGGAATGTCAGAAATACTAGAAGCTTCTTAAAGAGACAGAGGACAGTTTCAAAGCAACAAATTGCAGAGTAAAGTTTCTTTTTATTTGATATATATAGCATTTTTATAAAAACTGAATGTAACTTATTTAAATGTGTTCTAAAATTGCACCATGTTCTTGGAAAATACATAATACTGCCATTTTAATTGTTTTACTCAGCAGGAAGAACGTAGACTTAATTCTCTGATTTAATGTTTTAAGTCAAAGTATTAGACACTCTGAGTAAAGTTACTCTGTCCTGTGGATATTTCAGAGGCTAACCATCCCAAGCTGCTGTCCAGAAAGCTTCGCAGAGCTCATGAGGAAGTGCTGGACTGCAGAGCCAAAAGTGAGTCACAGTTGCAGTCAGACTCAAACACATGCAGAATGTGTGTTTTCCTGAGAGTCATAATAAATATATGTACATTTATATATCCATGCAGGAAAGGCCGATGTTCAAGCAGATCCTGTGCACGTTGGAGTCTATGGCTAAAGACAGCCAACTTCCTGAACAGTGCAACTCTTTCCTTCACAACAAGGCTGAATGGAGGTAATGTGATCAGCTCTTCTGCACAGCCTGTAAATGCATTTATGACACTTTTCTCTTGCCAGTATACTGCCTCAGCCTAAGATAATGTGCAACTGTTTGCTAAGAATGATGTGGAAATGTAGCTGATGGGGGCCGCCAGGCATAAAAAAGAGCTTGAGATCGTGCATATAGATCCTTAATAATTACACTGATAGCTACATAAAGACATGAAAACCCCCAGAGAATGATCCATCTGGATATACTTCCTCTCTTTACCCATAAGACCCTAAAAATAATCACCATCTTTTTCAAGTAGAAGTGTTTAATTGGCCTGTATGAGCAGCTGGGTGTTTGGTGATGTTCAGCACAGCCTGAGTCTCAGCTGTCACTTTATTCTCTGTCTGCCTCTCTGCGGGCCTTGTCTGTTCGCTGAGGAGTTTTTCGCGTTTTTCATCTGAGAAGTTGTGCTGGTTGCACCGTGTCCAGGCAGCCATCTGCAGGTGGAGAGAATTTCAGAGCTGGAAAGCAGAAAGCGAGAATGTGTTGCACAGAAAGTTTGCTGGATGATGGCAGAAAGGAAGAGACCTGTGCCTGAAGAGAACAGGCAAAGACGATGAAGAGGTTCTGTGTTGGCTGGACTGAAGAGAGTTACTGCTTTTGTGTAATTTTTCTAATGATTTTGTATTTAAGAAGACAGCATAATCATCCGTATCGTGGTTTCACTCACTGGGCTTTAAATGAATATTACTTAGCTGAATAAAATATGTATATATAGAGATACGCCAATCAACATTTTGCAGATGATTCTGATCTCTTTTTTTAAGTTTCAACTATTTGATTGGATCTTAGCCAAATTTTATTTTGTTTCTTTCTTTTTATTCTTTTTTTTCCAACCTTCTAGGAATTAGTGTCCTTATGTTCCTGGTAGGAGCAGAGGTGACAACATCAACAGTTTGTGGAGATTTACTGTTCGAACAGGTTTTGCTAATATTTTAAAATAAATAAAAAATTATTATGGAGCTCATGTTTTGAACATTCTGCATTTCTGCATTCTATATATCTACTGAAAGTCTAGCTCTTTTTCTCATTGTGCTAATAAACTAATCATCTCTCGACATGCAGAGAAAACATTATTTCTTTTTAGATAACTTCTAACATCACCATGCTTTGTCTGATTTAATTTTTAAATACTCGACTGATACTGAAAAAGTCAGCAACAACTGACAAATATTGGGTGTTATCAAATTACTTTATTGTTTTCAAAATCAGTATACTTTTGCATTCCCACTTAGTGTCAGTGTCAGTGAACCTGCACATATTTGCAGCTCAGTATTCATGGATATGTCTGTGGAACATATTTCAAGAAAAAAATGCAGCTTGGCAAGCTGAAATGTCTTGACACACTCTGTCCAGGAGCACTGTTTATTTTCCTCGGTGGTGACTGGGTGGACCTCAGAGAACAGAGATGAAGAAGGCCGTTGATATTAGCTTCTGCGGTAAAGCCAACATGGTTTCCACTCTGTGGATGAATCCATATTTTGGTATTTGAACTATAAAATAGGCAGTTCTAAGGATTTTTAGAAAAGGCCCCAAGTATTTAGCCATTCACAGCCAATTATGCTCCCTGCACCCTGTACTAGGAGTTTCAATTTTGCATCTCTATGCATGTCTCATTTCCCTCAAGTTCATTTTTGATGTTCATTGAAGTGTGCAGCTTTTAGAGCAGTTAAGCCTTAAATTATTAACTAGGAGCTTAAGGATATCATACAGAGCTACAGAAAACACAAATCCAAATACAATTTTTGTTATACTTATGAATTATTTTGGTTTGTATCATATTCAGAATTTTTTTTTATTTGTTAAGCCATTTAGCTACTACCTCTTAAATAAAATCAAATGAAGAATAATTTACTTGTCATTGTTTCAACACATATAGGTTGAGCAATGCCAGTTTTGAAAAAAGGAACTTTACTTACCAACAGCTTGTCACAAGAACATAATCTCTTCCCATTTCTGCTATTAAATCTATGGGAGGCTTGTACACTTTTAGAAACATAAATCTGGATTTTATCCCCAAAATGGTGACTCCCAAAGAATTGTTTGCTAAAAAAGTTTTAATGAGAGGATGCATCCTTCAGGTCCCCCTGGAGATATTGTGCGGTAATAGTTAATCTTGTCTAAAACACATCTTTCCCATGTAAACAATCCATCTGGTGTAGGTAAAGTTTTAAAGTTTGACACGTCTTCTTTTGTACTCCATTCATGCAATTTTCCCTCTTTTAAACACACAAAAAGCATTTTTTTTAATAAACATCCAGAAAGGCTTAAATAGTATTTATCCACACAACTTCAAAAGATTAAAACAAGGTTCATCACTCTGGAAGGCGTAACATGGTTCAACACAGGGTTATTTCTAGTGCGAAGCTTCAGAGTGGAGGAACTGAAAGAACAGGAAAAGCAAGGTTTGCCCTTCCTGCCTGGAGAATATTTGTTTATCATTACCATGTGAGAAGCTTGTGCAGCTCCACCTGCTGGACAGAATAAAGTTATCCAACGTGAGTAGAGCATAACGCACTGGATTTTTCCAAGGATTAATGGGTTTCCAGCAGAGCTGTGCTCTGGTTTAATTCATGATTCGTTCTGGGACAGCTCAACACATCAATTGAGTTCCCTGTTTGACAGGTGTGTTATCAGTGTCAACATCGACAAGACTTATCTGCAATTGTAGTAGAAACAGTCTTGAACCCCATCAACAAAAAAGGCCACATTTATCACTGAGCAAATAAAGAGGCAGTTTTATTCAAGGAAGGCACTAGTGAAGCTGTTGCTCAACATTCACAACAAAACAAAATAAAGATCCAGCTTTTATCTCCACATCGCAACTGGATCGGAAGTGCAATAACAACCTAAAAAACAAAAGAAAGAATATGTTTAGAAAAGACACAATGCTCAAATGTATAGAATATAAAAATGTGACTCTTTCAAAACTTTAATTGGTTTATTCTCCTCGGTGCTAAATGGAACATTAAATTCTCCATTTTAAATATTTTTTTAAATATTTGATGGTGGCATCCGCAATTGTATATAGAAACCCAGAAAATGTAATGTGTGAAGTAAAGAGTAGAAATTTTAGCATCTTTTTGTTTGTTTCTCTACATTCACTCCGTGCAATAATTGTCCAATAATTCAAGGAAATTCAACAAAAGGGCCTTAATTAAAACTCCTACGTTAGCTCTGCTGCTAACTGGTGAATTTACCTTGATTGTTTACTTTCTCGTGTCCTTCCTTTGTTCCTCAGCTGCTTTTTCCGTCCTTTATTTCTTACTAGTCTCCTTCATTCTTGCCTATATATTCTTTGTACCTCCCTTTCTGTTATTTATTGTCTCTTTCTTTCCATCGCTGTGTCAATCCTTCTGCTCTTCCTTGCTCTCTTCCTTCTTTCCAGTTTCTTGTTTTTGAAGATTAAAAATGTTTGCTGCAAAAATTCTGGAAAATGATTTGTATGTTAAAGTGTGCAGATAGATGTCTGCTGATGGGAAACATCTTGATGAGCCCAACCTCTAAAAGCCGATGTTTTTTGTGCTGAAGGTGTGAGATTGAAGCTACTCTTGAGCGGCTGAAGAAGTTGGAGAGGGACCTCAGCACCAAGGAGCAGGAGCTGAAGGAGCGGGAGCGCCGTCTGAAGATGTGGGAGCGAAAACTCGTTGAACAGTCCAACACTCCAGTGAGTCTCTCATGATCTGCTGTTCACTTTGACCTGCCTTCAACCTTCTTAGGCTCTAGGGATAAAATGGCTGAATACAAAAGTCATGCATTCCAATTTCTAGGAGAATGCTTTAACAGTGCCTCGCAGATAATTTATTATTTTTGATTTAGATATATTATGATCCAAACTGCAAGAAACAAGTAACGATGATCAGATATGTTTAAAACCCTCCACCTGCGGACATTATGGATGTCACGTCCTGTGGGCCTTGTGTTCAGGATGTATAGAGCCATGCTGTGCAGAAACAGCAATGTGAGCCTGCTGCTTAGAGAAGTCCAGGCTTTTATGATGAAGTGACATTTTGCTGACATTAAGATTGGCCAATTTGTTCGGGATGTGGTGGAGTGCAGTTCTTGAGACGCACTTTCTTACTTGGGTAAGAAAAGTACAAGCTGTTTCATTTTTTTTTTATCTGACTGACCTCGGCTCAAAACAGAGGAAGGGGGAGTTTGTTGGTCGACTTTTTTATTTATTTGATTATTTTAGAGAAATTTTACATTCAAAATAGTGTAAAATAATGTTAAATAGATTAATCTCATAAATAAGATGATATAGTCTAGCATAAATCTTGTACACTAGAATATTAGCGACAAGTTTAGTATTTAGAGTATAAAATCACATAAACAGAGTTCTCCTGGTAAAATGAATGGTAAAATTGCTAAAAAAAACAACAAAAAAACAAAAATCTCCATATTGCATTTTGACATTTTCTTAAATTATAAGCACACCTGATGTTTATTTGCACACATAATCATTTGCTATAATCTTTCAATCTGTGTTTCTCTGCAGTTGCTGCCAACCCTTGACATATACACATGGACAGAGGAGCATGTGGTCAGTGTCACTGTTTTTTGTAACTATTTTATCATTTAACAGCTAAAACTAATGCAGTTCCTGTTTTACCTTTACAGTATTTCTGGATGCAGCACTTATTTGGGGCAGGTTTGTTCCTTTCTTGCATCTTATTAGTGTCACGCTGAGTATGTCAGACTCTCAGCTCTTCATTTATTGTTTGTTTGTGTCAGGAGATGGAACGTGTGACATGCAGCTTTACGCCAACCTATTCAAAGAAAACCACATCACCGGGAAGAGGTTGCTGCTGCTCACAGAGACAGACATGAAGGACATGGGAGTCAAGTCCAAAGGTCACGTCATGCACCTTAAGGCAAGGCGCTCATTACAACCTGATAACCTATAAAGCATAGGTTCAAAGCCTATTCCTTTTTGTCATTACTGTAAAATCAAAACAATTGTCCTCCTAACAGGCAGAGATTGAAAAGTTAACTAATGATTACCTTGGGTTTCTCCACTTCCCACCACTGCTGAAGGTATGGAGTTTCTTCCTTTTCATTGAGAACTGTTGTCTGCTTTCAGTGACAAGTGCACTGATCAAAATCTCCTGTTTTTTGAAAACCTTAACTTGACAGTAGCGATTTTAGTCAATTGTGTTTATGGATGATCTGTAAGAAATGACTGCATCAAACTTTTCAAGAGCAAAAGTTAATTAGTTATTTGGCAAATGCCCATTAAACCTTAAGAGCGACAATGGCAAAAGAGTTGGAAATAAGCAATTATGACCTAAATTTGCTAATACTTAATCTGATGAAATTACATTATAGACTAAAAAAATGGTTAATTTCATGTATTATGGAATTGAGTTGCATCCAATTATTCAACTTTAGCATTTAGCCTGGTTAGGCCAGCTAGTATTACAAAAACAGCCATAAATTTTGTTTTAAGTTTTACATTAAAACATTTTCAAATCCAGGGTGTTGCTTAACAGACTGAAGCTGAAAATTTGTTGTCTTCTGTTTAAACAGGTCAGTGACTGAAATAGTTAGCTTTGAGTCATTTGTTCTCCATAACACCTTCCAAATTGAATATTTATTTTACATCAAACAGATAGAGCTTTGTGGTTATTTATGACTTACTGGTTATGCTGAATTAATGTTTTTGAGTTTCTTACTGGCCAGTCACCAGTTGATTTTTAATTTTTTTTGGTATATCTCTATTTTCTGCTCATATTTGGGTTTGCTGTATTTTTTTCCCCCTGTAAGGATGAGCTGGAAAAGGAGGTGGAACAGAGCAAAACTGTCAATCTGGAGCTGGTGTTTGGGTACCACTGGAAAGCAGGAACAGGAAAATCTGTAAGTTTGCACAGAGACACATTGACTTCAACATGTTCTGCAGCTGTGAGCATCTGATGCAGCTCCTTATTGGCTCTGTGAAACCATCAATTAATGAATACCACACAGAGATGCTGAGTTGACTTTGATCATTTGGGCAATAATAATGGATACTTTCCTCGGCCCGCTTGCTGCTGGAGCCGTTTGTTCTGAAGATGCACGACGGCGGCCTGTTAAACTGGCCATTGAGGGCATCACTAGACATGTATTAAACCAGACAAATAAACATTTCACTCTCAGCCTTGTACCACATCCACCTCGACTCGCTCACAGCCCCTTTGTTGGGGTGTGAAACTGTGGAGAAAGGGGCCGCTCTTCACTTGCTGTTTGAATTTAATCAAAAATAGCCCATTTAGCCAGAAGTCATTTTCCTTTAAAAGGCAAACGTTATTTAATCTTTCAGCTGTTCATTGTCCCATCATAAATAGTCCTCTTTCAGTGTGTTCGGCGGGGCTGAAACGAGCCTGCTAATTGCCTCCCATTTCTTCTGACATGTGGTGGTTTAGTGGGTAGAAAACACAGCAGGGAGAAGGAAACAGGAGGCTGAGAAAATGAGAGCTAATTATTTTCCCCTGCCTGGTGTCAGGTTCCGTGTCAGCCTTGTTTTTACAAACTGGAAGGTTTTTTTGCACTAAATAAAACAAACCCGCGCTGCATTTTTTTTTTTTTCCCTTTGCCCCTCTTTGCTGGCGATGTCATGGAAGCAGCTGCACTTCTCAAAGACAAAATGAGAGCCTGCGATTGTGCGGCCACCATCTGACAGCCACTGAGGGTCCCCTACTAATGAGGATATCACCGTGCAGCCAAGTGAAAGGTGCTGAATTATGTATGAGTTGTCATTAGACGCACTTGGGTCCTAGGCATCATTACCAGACATTGTTTCTGCAGGAGTGATTAGACTAGCGCGGACCTGGGAAGCCCCCAGTGCGACCGTCCAGGGCCGACGCCGGGGCCAACGCGGGGGCCACTGGTGTGTCTCTGAGCCAGAGGCTTGCCGAAGCTCGTGCTTTGAGCCGCTTCCAGCCCCTAGGGACGATGAAGGAGAGGTCGAAGGCTCCTCAGACGAGTGTGTTAGCGCCACTCCTCTGATGTCTCTCTCTGTGATCTCGACACAATGAAATGGCCCGAGCCATGAACCCAGCACGGCTAAGCGGTGACCTGTGGCTCCGCGGCCACCTCTTTAGGAAAGAAGGATTCATTACTGCAATATCAGCACTCTGCATGCAGAAAGAGACTGCACTGATTTGTGCCAGGGAGTACGATGTACGCAGGCTGCAGCAGTTCATGGGAAACAAACAAACAAAAAAAAAACTCCTCGCTGTAAGAAATCAACCTGTGCTGGTTTCTTCCAAAAATGCAGCGTTTTTCTTAATTTGAATTTATTTAACAATTTGTCATCATAATTTCGGGAAAGACGGAAATGTTCTCTAAAACCTTTTAATCAAGTTGCATTTTTAAAAAGCTCTTCTTTTTGTGAGTTTAAAAGTTTGCTGTGTCTCACCATGTGTATGAGGCTTCATAAGCCATAAACTGTCGCTACAGTTAACTACCTGTAGGTTGTGCTGTTGATTTATGTTCAAGAAGAAGTAATTTCTTTCCCAACATAATGGTGTAATTAGAAACTTTGTCATGCGTGTAAAGCAGAGGTACATTATCCTGCCGTTACCTCTTTTCTTTCCAGGACTGCAAATGGAAAATGTACATGGAGCTTGATGGAGATGAGGTTGCCGTAACCTACATCAAAGATGTCATCTTTAATGCCAACAGGCCGGGTGTGGAAGTTCTGCGGATGGCTAAGGTGTTGGCAGAAAATCATTTGTTTTTTTCCTTTCTTCCTTGTTTTTAGAATTGCGAAAAAATTTTGGCCTGATTGATGTCAGTCAGGATTCTCAGTCTTCCAGGTCACAGTCATCCTCCGGGTTTACACAGAAGGGAGCTGGGCTCGTAACTATGAAATGACTTTTGCAGGAGTTGATAAATGTCTTTATAGAAAACAGTGTTTTGGATGTAATGGGAAGAGTTAGATTTGCTCCACACATTTGCTGTGTCACACATAGCTTGTGGCAAACTCCTAATTGGACTTCTTATGAAAACTTATTATTATTGAAAACTTACAGTACATCAACGTGAGCGGAAGATCTCTGATGCTACTCCAGAGTTACCATAGGTTTCGCTTCTTTAATTAATTCTCTTTTTGCCAGGCTTGTTAGATTAGGTGGACGGACATTTCTTGGTAGATTGCCGTAGTGTCATTCTGTTTGCATTTACAAATGGTGGATTGAACAGTGCTCCATAAAATGCTGAAGCTTGGGATATTGTTTTATGATGTAATCCTGCTTTAAACCTCTTCACAAGATTGAAATTCCTCAATTTAAGAAAAACATGTAAAGAGGCTTGAAGACTTTTGCAATGCATTGTAAATTAGCCTGCAAGTTGAATGTATTGTCTTTGCAACTATCAAATGTTTAATTTTTTTTAATGTTATTCTTGCAGCCACCATTCCTGATGGATAAATGGATCGTTGGATTGGAACAGAACCAGAAAATAGACTACACAGTCAATTATGAGGCGAGTCATTCTAGCACAGAAAATTTATAAACCTAGAATCTTGTGTGACGGTTAAAATTTTTATCTACATATTTATTTCCATTGTGTTCTTTTCACTCGACACATTAGAATGATGTCAAGTCACCAAAGTCGACCAGACACAGCTGCGTGTTGGTGTGGACCCACAGTGGTGGACAAGATGAGATAAAAAACGTGGAGCTGGTCATTGAAACGACTCCAGTTACGGCAGACCCCAGAGATAGAACAAACTGTAGTAAGTTGCTTCTCTTAAAAGACATCTTTAAAGAAATACTCTTGTTTTAAGTAATCAATATATTCAAAGGGCACTGCATATCGTTTATTTAAGATTTTGATCCTGCATGGATGAACAACGTGCGGCACAAACACATGATGACGCAGAAGTCAAACCACAAGACGACTCGTCCGAACAGCTCTGAGGCCCAAACTCTGCCTCAGTTCCTCTCTGCGCATGAAAGCCAAGCGTTTTCCTACGCCGCTGCCTTGCGCCGCTCTCCAAACCACCTGCGCTCCTCTCCCTGGACCGATTCTCGCTGCTCATCGCCGACCGGCAGCCTGTCGGCCAAACTGTCACCGCTAAGCCTCGGGTCTAAGGGCAGCAGTCCGTCCAGCACTACGTCAGAAAGCACGTTGGAGCGTGAGCGCCCGCGCAGCGCCGGAGGGATGTACAACCAACGGAGGAACAGCTACTTTGGCAAGGCATTAGCAGTGGAAGGCGGGCAGGGGAGGGGGCATTGGTGGACAAACAACAGAGGAAGCAACAAGGGCGGAAAAGGCTCACGGCAGCCGGGGAAGGCGCGATCAAACACTCACAGCGTCACACCTCAGAGCCGCCCGCCGCTGATACCGGGTATTTGGTCTGTGACAGGAAACCCCAGTGAGGAAAAAGAGGGGGGCAAAGCCGGCGACGGAGGGTGGATCAAAGTAGAGCGACACAAAAAGCCGCCCCGTCAGGACAATAAACCAGCCAGAGGTCGAGGGAGGAGAGAAGGCAGGGGAGGACGTGGCGCTGGAGGAAGATCATAATGTGGCCCAACTACTTCTATCAGAACATGAAGTGCATGCTGGAAGAGAACCATACTGAGGTGTGAGATGTATGCGTCAAGCTTCAACTACTTTTACATGTCCTTTCTTGGGATAAAATGAATGAGTCCATATGCTCAGAATGTATTTATTGCACAAAACAAATCATGTTGTCTTTAATTCATTAGATTTTACGGGCTGGTTGTATCCACTATTAGACTAGTTTTAAGATGGTTATTTATAATTGTTGTTTTATGCAAATTGCAGCTCAATACCAAAATAAAATACAATGAAGTTTTGGAGGTTTGTCTGTGAACTGTCGCTGCTTTTTTACATCATTTTCTGTCCAGTTCATGTAGCTATGAACATATATATTCATATGTAGCTTTGAACACATTGTGCAGCGACTGCCTTAAGATTAAGAGAAGTAAATAAGTAAAGCACAAAAATAGAAGTCTTCTGGCCAAGAAGACCTATCCATCCAGTCAAAACAGGATGTACAATTTATTTCTTTTTGAAATATACAAAAATCCAGCAAACATAACCTGGGACCTGAGAGACACTTCATCGTTTACCTGATTAACTTGTAATGAATACAAAGTTATTTTTTTTAATTGGCCATTGAAAATAAAGCATCTTATTTCAAACATGTGAGCTTTCATTATTTTATAACTCATCTTTCTCTTAAAACTGATGAACAAACACAACGCACTGGGTTATTTTGCTAGCCCAGCCCTGCATTTATTTAACATAACAGGGTTGAGTTTAGTGTTTGAACCAGCATACTGGTTTAGCTTTTTAACCTCAAAAATAGATAATAGTGACAAATGACTAACACTGGCCTCCAGAAAGTGTCTTAAAAAAGACAATCCATAATCCGAATTACTCAATAGCAAATATTTCACTTATGAGTAATCTATCCATTGTCCATGCCTGTTCAGCTAGTGGCCAAGAGCCAGGGCACACTTTGACTAAGTCCTCAATCCATCTCAGGCCTCTATAACCATCCACTCAACGTAGGGGGCAATTTATCAAGGGCAAATAACTCCATACATGGTGGGAGAAAACCAGAGTGACTGCCTATTACCCTGTGATAAGCAGATGGTGCTAACAACCGCACCACCATGCAGCCTGGAGTGGATAATGAAGGAAAGGCAACCTCATGATATCTTAATATTACACTGCAGAAATATCGCTTATATCAGTTTACTTCATAAATGGCTCTTTGGTCAAAGTGTTAATGCTGAACATTAAAAATATTACACAGCAACATCAGACTTATTGTTCTATCTTGTGGAGGCATAGAAAAGTTAATGTGATCTTTAAACACTAAAACAAACTCAACCTGCAGATGGTATGTTACATCTTAAAAAAAAAAAATGGAGGTGGAAGGGTGGGCGAAGGTTCAGTCTTTGCTTTTTCCTTGTCTATTTGGAGATTGTCTTCTTACCACTTTTGCGATGTTGTTTTCAGTTAGCTTGGTTTCATCTAAAAAGTGTTGGATGAACTGTCCACTTTGCCCATGTGGAAATTTGCCTTATTGGAAGATGTCCATCGAAATCTAATTAATATAGATCAAAACATGCTGCAGCAGTCTTTATTTCTGCTCATTTTTATGATTTTCCACCTACAGCTGTCTAAAATCAGCTGACATTGAAGGTTAGCATATCACACCAGACCAATAGAAAAAACTATTAATTTAGAAATGTGGAATAAACAAAAGGTTTAACCCTTGCTTAAACATTTTAAATTTTAAGAGGTGACAAACAAGCACCACTGGAAAATATAATTTATTGAATATAAAGGTATATGTAGTCATCCAAAAGGGAAACAGAACCACTGTAATTCGGAAAAAGAGTGTAAAATAAAGTGTTCAGACAAGAACATTCTGTGTGCTTTGATATTAGATGAGATTTCAGGTTTTTTTTTAACCATTTATGATCACTTTCCATAATACGTAAACAATGTGCTCTAAGCTGTAAAATATTTTCTCAACAATACCTGAAATCATGCACAGCTAAACCGCTTACAGAAAAGCTACTTTCACCCTCACTAGTGGTTAGATCATGTTTCTTTCCAGTTGATTTCAGAAAACATGTAATACACATTTATCTTCTCTACATTTTAATTTTGTAATGTAGATATTTAAGTGATCTACAACATTTTACGCGCCTAGTATGCAAATTAAGCAATGGCATGTTCGCGCCACTGGCAAGAACATGGAAGGTGCATAACAAATCTCGCATTAATGTATTAATCAGAAATGTATCAAAATTCAAATACACGCTGGACTCAAGTAAAGAATACAAAATTAAGCCTAAGCTATGACCAACGTTACATTTTAACTAATCTGTTTATTAATGCCGTTAGAGGCCCGCAGAATGTTTATATGCAGCTTCCGGGACCTTCCGGTGGCGCGGGAAATGAACGGAGGCTGACTGCAAGCAGCTGCAGGTCCTGCATTGTTCCCTGTAGAGCTGCTGCACGCTGAGCTGTTTTATCACACAGTTAAACCGCTTCGAAGAGAAAGAAAAATGCCTCTGACTCGCTCCAAGGTAATATTGCGTTTTCATTTTTAATCATCTTTATTACTTTCATATACTTGCAACAAAACAAAACAAAAAAACAGAAATTAGCAGCAGAATTAGATATGACATTAACGTTCCGCCATCTTTAGACTAACTTTTTTAAAGTATTAAAACTATTTCTGCATTGACATTTTGCATTAATTATAACTAAGAATGTAGTTTTAAATGTATATTTAATTTTGGTGATCATCTGGTTTAGTTTGAACTCTGTGCTCAAGGGTGTGTCCCACAAACTTGAAAAGACCCATTTTATATTCTGCTATATTTGCTCACGATTTTACTAGTTACACACTGCATCGTTGCATTTACAACATGATCCAAAGATGGTTGTAATGCATCTCAATTATAATTGTGAAGATATTTAATTAAGCTATAAGTGTCGAACAATACTTGCATGTTAAGTTTTTGTTTTACAGTCTCTCACCCATATTGAGGAGTTACTGAGTTAAATACAGAAGCCCATCTAACTGCATGGTTTTTTCATGTTGTTTCTTAAAGAAGCTGGCTGCCCAGGCTCCATCAACCAGGATGAGCCTGAGGAGCTTCCGTAGTGTCCCGCTGGTCCCCATGGAGACCTCGTCCTCTTCTTCTGATGACAGCTGCGACAGCTTCGGTTCTGATGGAGGTTTTGCGAATACGGTAAATGCAGTCTTTAACATCTCGCTGCAAACTCGCCAAGTGGTTGCGATCGTTGCAGCTTATGCTTTTCTCTGACTTTAGAGGAGGAACTTGAAACAGACGAGGAGAACCGCGCAGAAACCAAAGGTGTTCGAGGCAACGTCAGAGGAGGACACATGCAGCGGGTTTGAGGAGAACGTAATCAGCAAGCAGATTAAAGCAATGGTAAGTAATCCAGGAGTTTTAAAACTGTTCACTAAAACTCTTAGGTTTCTGTTGGCTATAAATATTTTTTTCCCTTAGAAAGTCGGCCGTGAGGCTCCAAAACTTGGCCGCAGGTCAAATGTCCTGAAAGTCGCCATGGCGTTCCCCACCAAGAAGACGGGCAAGAAGAGACCTGCATCTGAACCGCTGCCACAGCCCAAAGTGCAGGACTCTGACTCCGAGGAAGAGGAGAACTTCATGGCTAAAAGGGCTCTGAATATTAAGGAGAACAAAGAAATGGTATGATCTGCGTCTTTTAGGTCACAGTAATTATTGTAGCCGGACATGCACTGATCAGAATTTCTACCGGTTTTCGTAAAGCCCTGACCTGCCAATTCCAATTTTGACAAATTAAGATTTCTGTTAAGGAACTAAAATTAAGTGTATTTGCAATAGAGTAAATAACACACCAGGTGTGAGAGAGGAATAACTCTCACAAGGTTTTGCTAAAGGAATAGAAAGTAATAATGATCTCCACATGTATTCCCTAAAGAATATTGATAATTAATTCAATCTGAGATCTCCAAAAGGCTGCCAACATTTTCAAATCCAGCATTTTACATACTCAGAAGGCCTGGACATTATTACAGTTAGCCTTCCTGTTATCTGCTGAAAGTCTTGCTCTCTCTTCTGCAGCCTGAATGAACCGCAGACATCTCTCAACTCGTCATATAGATTTCATTTTTCAAGCCTTATTAATGCTGGAAGTGGCTAACAATGAGTTACACTTGCTCAATCACAACTTTGATACTGAAGAGTGTTGCTCTTACTCTAATCTGATCTTAGAAAGTTGTGGTTTGTTTCTTGGTCAGACCACCAGTCGGGACTAATAAAGTTGTAAATTGGCAGATTCTGATCACCTCTCCATCTCTCGTTAGTTCTCCAAAAGGACCCTAAAAGATTTTCTTGATACATGTTAATTATGCTTTATTTATTATTTTCAGCTTGCAAAGCTCTTAGCAGAACTGAACAAAGTGCCTGGACTCCTTCCAAGAAAACAGATGGCAAAGTCAGCTTTGACCACAGTAATATGACTTATAATAAATTTGCTGAGTTACAAAAGTACTCGTCGGCGTGGACTAACATTTTCTACTTTCAGCTGAGACAGGCGCCTCAGAGGTCACCTAGAAAACCATGGGGTGTACGGCGAGCCCCAGAGCGGCTGCTCCCTCCCCGTACGCGGTCCCGCTCGCAAGTGGACGGACCTCCCAGCCCGCCTCCTGAAGAAGACACAGAGGACAAGTTCAGCCTAGTTCGCAAAAACCCCAACTACGAGGAAGATGACGAACCTGTAAGTCTAATCATAAACACCACTGAATCACCCCGTCTTCTTTGTTTTAGTAGTCTGGCAATGACAATGTTTTCCCGCGCAGCCGCGTCGCTTTTGCTGTAACAAGCAGCGGACCCTCCCTCATGTAGTGCGGCCTGTGGAGGAAATTACCGAGTTGGAGCTGCAGAGAATCTGCAACAACGTCCGAGAGAAAGTCTACAACAGCTCCACTGTGAGTCCTGCGTCATTGAACCTCTGATCAAAGTCAGCGCTGGTGCAGCTGTGTGACTGAAATATGACCAATTTATTCTGTTTTCAGGGCTCCACCTGCCACCAGTGCCGCCAGAAGACGACCGATACCAAAACCAACTGCCGCAATCCCGAGTGTTTTGGGGTGAGAGGTCAGTTCTGCGGCCCGTGCCTCCGTAACCGATACGGAGAGGAGGTTCGAGATGCTCTCCTGAATCCAGTAAGTACCACGTCATTTAGCACTGTGATGACCGTTCGTAATGCCTGTGTTGACTAATAAATCGTGTGCTCGTTAGGAGTGGTGGTGCCCGCCGTGCAGAGGGATCTGTAACTGCAGCTTCTGTCGGGCCAGAGAAGGCCGCTGTGCCACTGGAGTGTTGGTCTATCTTGCTAAATACCACGGCTTTGATAATGTGCACGCCTACCTGAAAAGGTGAGGATGCCTTTAGGAGATGCCCCAATAAAGGGTTTATTGTCAATTTTCCATCCGTTTGGGGTTTTTTAAGCTTTGATAACTGGAGAACCATTGTTGTGAAACAACTTTTCACTTTGTTAAAACACAAAAGGATTACAGACGTCCCATTTTCAACATTTTGCCTCTTTAAAATCTAATATCGATCCATTGTGTGCATTGATATTTACTGTCAATGCAGCTAATCTAATCTGGCTAGTCAGGACCAATTTCCAGTAAATGAGACAGAGGAATTTTGAATACTTTTACTGTCACTTTCAAGTCAATTTCACTACTAAAAACATACAGATTCATTATCTTCTCTGATAGATGGGTTGAAAGTTCAAGTGTATAAAGACGATCAATTTTACTGCAAATACATTCAACCTTCCTGTTTGTTGAAAGTTTTGCTCTCTCTTGCTTTTTTGTAGCCTGAATGAATAGACAATAGTTTTCTTTTAAATGCTTCTGGAAATCTCTTACATAATTTCTACAAATCTCCCAAAAATTGTTAGCTTTGAGTTTTCTTTCTCAGTGACAGCTTCTAAATCAAAGAGAGTTGCCAAGGCAACCCGGTAGCACCTACATTAGGTATATTACACTTACTTTGAAAGACTGACTAGACATTTGAACTGAAAGTCCTCTAGTCTGATGTTAAGGTCTGTAGTATTTTTTTATGTATATCAAAAGCTTGAGTTCATCTATTATTTATATCTTCTGCAGCTTGAAAAAGGAGCTGGAGGAAGAAAACAGCAAGTGAAAAGCGGACGAGAGAAGACTGACGCTCTTCCCGACCAGTTTTTATGACTCAGAGTGTGAAGCTTTGAATCTCTCAATGCTAATTATTTTTGTTCAGGTTTTTGATCAAAAGTTGTTCTCAAACTTATAAGGTTAAAGATCTTAAACCCTAGACTAAGACTGTAAGCTATAACTGAGCAAAAAATTGCCCAGTACACCATCGGCAGTCTTCCCTGTGATCAAATGAAATAGTCTTGTGATGTTAGCATTGCCTTTGGACTGATCCATTTATACTGTACATTGTTTTAAATGTATTTTTTTTTTAAAATGCTGTTAAATCAAATTAGCTCTTTCCTTCGCTTCACATTAATGCTTGTGTTTTTACAAGTTCTGCTTATATTTGCTTGCTGAAATCAAAGAAAGCCTTCCTGCCTGTTGTGTTCTAGAAATGGCCCAGTGATCCTCCTGCTGTAGGTTGAAAAAAGGGCATACAGAGCGAGGTCCACTGCCTTCCTCCTCTAAACCATGAGGAGCTGTGATAAACTGCAGCGCCTGGTTAAATATCCTTCATTAGATAACCGTCACTAATGGTGTGGAAACAATTAGCACACTCTAATGGGAATCTCATACCTGTAAATCACTTTCCCCTGTTAAAGCACGTTCTCGCTCTGCACCAGCCTCCGTGGCTCATTTTCTGCCGTTCAATTGTTGAGCAGAAATGGCTGAAGGTGCCACTGAAGTGGCAGCAGAGTTATAGCCTGCGTTTTCTGCTCACAGCTCTGACCCGCTAAATGAAATGACATAAAATTAACCTTTGGTGCTGTTCATTGTTGAAATGTTCTTGGTTTGACCTATGGTTGAGGATACTTAAATCGTGCGATGCTGTTGCAAAAATGTGATCGGTTAGATTTTTTTTTTTATCTTTTACTGTAATTGCAGGTGGAGGTTGTTATACTGCTGGTTCTATGTGCCAAACAAAGGAAATGTGATTCGGGTTCATTGTGTTTTATGTACATGTTCAATAAAGCGTTAATCGGTGCAGAATCATGTCAGTGGTCTTCTCTGTAACAGTGGCAGCTGTAATTACTGTTATTGAAAGACGAAGAAAATCCAGTGACTGAAGACATGAAACCATGAGGCTTATTTGTAATGTTACTGAGGGACGGCTGGTGAAACCTTCATTCCTTCACAGTAAATTTTAACAGGACCGATGTCCTACAAACACTCCAGCAGTGAGGTTGGCTGTCACATGCACAAGCCTGAGTGGTTCAGATAATCACC
This sequence comes from Gambusia affinis, assembly GCF_019740435.1. Taxonomy (NCBI): domain Eukaryota; kingdom Metazoa; phylum Chordata; class Actinopteri; order Cyprinodontiformes; family Poeciliidae; genus Gambusia; species Gambusia affinis. The sequence continues at coordinate 15,475,965 of NC_057878.1, forward strand.
ATTCACATCAACTCAGCTCTGAATACTCACTGAAATCCGTATTCAGTGAGTTTAAAAACAAATGAAAAGCCACATATTTGGGCTTTAACTAAAATGGTAAGGGAAAAAATGCTCACCTCCCATTCAGTTACTTTATTCATATTAAAAATGATCTGATCTGTATTAGGTACTAGAATTATTTTTGTGAGACTTTAAGCATGCACAGAGGCAGAAAAAGGACCCAAAAACTTCAATTGAGAGAGCCAGAGTCTACAAGCTGTGAAAGTGAAAAACTGAGTACGCAGAAAGATAGCAGCCAGGTCTGTGTGAGCAAGAATGGAAACTAGGGCTGAATGATTCAAATACCTCGATTATTAAAATTCCTCGGGGAAAATGTATGTACCTCGAAGCTTCATTAAATTATGTTGTATTACTTAGCCGTGTTCCTCCCGGGTCTTTATTTGTGGTGGGCAGCGCTGTCGCTTCGTGCTAGCAGCATGGCGTGGATAGCGTTTCGGGGAGAGAGAAATATTATTTTACAACAGCCCTAATGGAAACACATCAGCAATGACTTTGGAGTTGCAACTAGTGTTCTCCATCAATCTGTGTAGGGCAGTAAGGTCATTTTCAAACAGTTTGAAGCCTGTGACTTTACAGTGAGAAAAAATATTCATAAGAGGACACAAAGAGTCAATGAGGATTCAATCTAGAGTCACAGCTGTTTTCCTTAAATAGCAGAATCACTGAAGTGGGTCATACCACCATCTGTCTGTAAGGGATGGGAGGATGAACAGCTTATTATTTGTTCAGTTTATCTTCTACTTTGACCTGATAATCCTGACCCAATGAATTAATTTTTCTTTTTCTTTTTTTTTTTACTTATTAGTGTTATTCTGACCTGTGTTGGTATTTTTTTTGTAGGTTAGTTTTCAGTTGGTATGTTTCCTGTTGTGTCAACAATGGTCTGATCAGCCTGTATTTAAGCTTCCCTGTGAGATCAGTACATAGATTACGAATATATTTTTGGAATGTTGTCTTGTTTTCCTGGCTGGTTTGTGCAGTCCCTTGCATATTCCAATGGCCCAGTCAAAGTCCAGGCCTATTCCTGATCGAATTACTGTGGTGGGGTGTTAGGAAAGTTGTGCATAGAAGAAATGCCCTCAAATCTCAATGAACTGATTTAGTCCTGTACAGAGGAATGGGGTACAATTCCTCCATAACAATGTAACAGACTCATATTGGAGTATATTTTGAAAATTTGTATCTTTGAAGTTTATCAAGAAATCTTTTTTGACACAAAAACCAGATGTGATGCTTGAGGACAAGTAAATAATGTAGCTATCTGACAAACTGGAAACATGTCAGAAGATGAATACTTGTGTGATCAAAGATTGACTCATTTACATTGCAGATTTAGCAGCACTGCAGTAAAATTAGGGCTTCACGTTTCATTACACAAATATCTCACAGCTATCTGTAACATTTCTATGAAGATTCAGCTTTTTGAAAAAACAGTAGTACAGCATTTCATCGGTTTCATTAGAAGCTTTTCATGTTCATTCTTCTTGGGTGTTCACAGTGATTGAATTTTGCAGGAGCTCCAGCTTCCTCAGTGTTTAAGGAAACTGGTGTTAAGTTAACCAGTAACTCTAATTTCCTCAGGTGTGTCTGTTGGTTCTGTGATGGACCAGCCACCTCTGATCCAAAGTCCAGCTCTAATTCTGCCCTGTGACCCTGAAAGGGACTTAGTAGGTACAGAAAATGGATGGTTACAACAGCCAATAAAAACTGAGAAGAACTTACTAGGAAGGTTTATACTTTTACTAACATTTAAATAATTAAATCCTTAGTTGTTCTGTGAGTATCCATCAGTTTAAAGTCACTGATGACAGAATATGGATTCTTGTAATGCTTTCTGCTCATGGTTTTCTTGAGCAGTGACTTTCATTATTATTATTATCATCATCATCATCATCATCATCATCATCATCATCATCATCATCATCATCATCATCATCATCATCATCATCATCATCATCATCATCATAATCATCATCATCATCATCATCATCATCACAGCCCTCAGGTTTTCCTGCTCAACAGATGCTGCCATTTGTTTAGCAGAAATGAAGACAGCAGAACTAAAGCTGAGAATAGATGCGATAAACCTTCAGCAGAGCTGCACAATACATAGTATTATTACCAAGTTCACATATGCAGACGCCACTCCAAATGCGAGCGTAACTCTATTGACCCAGCATGTTTACCTGCATACAGCGATCCATTCTCTGTTATCTTTTCACATAACGTGCACCACTTTGTGATAGTTTCCTTGTTGCCTTTTCTCAAGTATTCATTGTTACACATGGTCATATTGTTTTCTTTATGAATCTCTTATAGTCACTCTAGATTTTTTATTTATTGTTTTTGCATAGTATAAATTTTTTACTTAGTCTTTTGTCCATGATTCTTTTATGTTACTTTAGCTTGGCCATTTATTGTGCAGCATCTGCGGTAAAGGGTGCATCTGTTTTTATGCAACTTTAAAACAATGAAATAAAAGGCTAAATAAATAAATACATTGGATTAGATTCAGCTATTTGTAAATGGAGACAGTGGAAAACATGCAGATGCACATTGAAGGCTCCCTAATACTTGTGCCAATATGAATTTTTAAATAGTGATTTATTAGGGGGGGTTGGAGGGAGGTCGTCTAATAGGTTTAGTTCTGTGTTACATCGCTGTCTTTATCTTACTCTAAGAATGTATTTGACTAAAATTCAATAATCTTCCAAGCAGGAAGAATAGCAAATTAAAATTTTTCATTAGCAATCATAATAGCCTATCAGAAAAATGCAAATATTCCCTTTGGTTCTGAATGCTTGTAAAATTACAATCACTTCATAAATGTAGAGTTTTCTGTCATTTCTAGTTAAATATTAGATGATTTAGTAATTATCAATCAGTTGAATCTTAAATATGCATATTTTTAGACAATATATATGTATATATGTCAAATGATAATGTCACCTCTTTTTCTTATGCATTTCCTTCCAAAAGGGGTATTTCAAAAACTATTATTAGTATAATAAAGATGCACTTGAGAATACTGGTCCTGTATTAAATATCAATGATCATCCACTTTGGGGTGATGAATATTTAGGGAAGTAATTGTTTACAACGCTCGAGCATTGAGCTGATCTGGTAATCAGGCTATGAAATACAATATTTATTCATTAGAGCAGATTTAATGAGGCCTTGCGGCGCTAATTATGAAAACCAGTGTAGCAGTAAATGAGTAGCGCGCGGTGGTGGGCTGCGGGGTACCTGTGAGGAGGATCTGGGGGTTGAAGTGCCCTGAGTAGCACGGCGCGGCGAGCAGCGATGCGGAGATCCTGGCTGAGGCTGTCCAGTTCACAGGTGTTCACAACCAGACCTGCAGATGGGACCTCACGTTCCAGCTTGAACCAACACCTGGACATGTCACATCTAAATATGGCACCATATTGTACCTAGACATGCATATTCCCTCAACAGAGGCTTTTAAAACATTGTTTTACTGATATTCTGCAGACCATGGAGCTAAAGCAGGCTGCAGATTTATTTGCATGCAGGTCTGGAGATATGTGGTAGGATTTCACAGCATAATATGGGTTTTGATTGACTGATATTTTCATTATGGCTGCAGGGTAGCATGAACACTGTTAATTTGCTTGAGAGTCCTGCAGGTCTACGGTGATTGTAGCGGTGCCAGAAGAAAAGCTGAATAAATGAAACTCACAGGGCACAATCACAATCTGTGGGTCAAAATCAACTGATTAATTATAATTTAGAATCAATCTGTCAGGCCTCTGTAATAAACACTCGTTCAGGCTTGCTGCTTAATAACCAGCTTTACATGGTACAATAATGTGGACTATATTAAAGCTACTCTATTATCCTGAACGCACAATAATGCTTGGACAAATCCAATAGGCGCAAACATTTCGGAGGGGAAAAGACCGGCTGTTTCTATTTTTGATGCGGCTCATCATGAAGACTTTCCACATAAAGTCTCCCCCACTGGTTCTGACCTCTACTTCCTGTGAAGTACAGTGAGAAAAGTGCTGCTAAATGCATAGTGAGTGACTCTGGGTGGCAGGAGGCTTATGACATGTTCCTTTCCTGGCTGGAACAGCCTGGAAAGTGATGGAAACAGCAGTTTGGTCCAGGTGTCAGGGACATTATCAAAGAAAAGGGCTGCCTGCAGTTGCTCCATCTCGCAGGAAATTGCCAACTCACCCTAACAAAGAAAGGCATAAGTGCACTTGCTGCTGCCTTCAAGGGGAGCGTGATAAGATGACATTATAAATACAGAATTGTTCGCGAGAGGTGGAGGGCTCGGCACATCAGGCAGCTGAACTTGGCAATTTAGTTCCTCGCGTGCACGTCCAAAAGCCTCTGTGGGTTTGTCTGAAACAACATCAGCTGCTTATTCTGTAGGGGAGTCACACATCTGGAGATATGTTAAACTTTAATTGCGGCTATTATAACCATAACCTGCTTGGGAATACTGCTGATCGCAATATTTCAGATGAATCCCAGGATGGCAGGAAATCTGGAAGGACAAACAGAGGAAACACATTCAGAACACATAACGAATAAATTCAGAATATAATAATAATAATAATAATAATAATAATAATAATAATAATAATAATAATAATAATAATAATAATAATAAGACAATTTAAAGAAGTAATTTTTTTCAATAGTAATTTGGTTAGACATGTTTTCACTTTCAAGTGATCAACTAAAACTAAAACAATGAAACAAACAAGATTTTACAGAAATTCAGTCAAGTATGAATAAACATTTTCCAAATAAAAGATGTTATTAAGAAAATGTAGAAATATTTCCACATTATGCTCCTATTCTCTCATTCAAAGCATGCTTAAGAGGCTGATATTGAGATAACGAGTTCTCCTCATTACCTGAAGGGGGAGCTCTAATACAGGTAACCTGCTCATCTTTTTAGTCTCTCAACTTTCAACAAGTCTTTAGTGTTTAGGAAAAAGTAAAATAAATGCTCGAACTACTACGTATTTAACAGACATATAATGTTTTACAGCTAACAAATACACAAGAGAGTTTTTTTTTCTTGCTTTAGTTTCAGGGTTCAGAGCTAAATATTCAGGGATTGAACGAAATATTGGAGCAAAAATGTTGTCCAGCAGCAACACTGGGTGCAGAGCCCTGAAGCTTGTGCAATCTGCTTTTAGGGTATGAATAAGACCAGAGCTCTGATCTGTAAATCTTTTCTTAAAGTGGAAGAGCTGGTACACTGGATTGATTTTATTGAGATCATGCATTATAAATGAGGCATGGAGGAGCTCAGAGCAGCCTTGAGATGGTGCTACTCATCTGCTTCATTAATTTTTACTTCATTAACTCTCTCCTTCAAAGCCTACAACACAGGATTCATTGCAGGTCATGAAGCCGAGGCAGCGGGCAAACGGACACAAGCTGCTGGACGCACAGAGTGACGCTGTCAAAAAACAAATAAGGAGCAAAAACGCCACGGATCAAACCTTATTTTGTGCAGTCGGTTCTACTGGATGGATTCAGAAAGAATTAAACAATGCAAAAAATGGAGAAAGTTAGATTGGGCAGTTAATTCAGCAACTGTTATAAAAGTCAGTTCACAATCACATACTTTTATTCAAAAGGTAGCCGTTCTGTTTTCCTTCAGCAGTATTTTCACTTACTTTTCGTGCCTGAGTGGTGCTTCGACAGTCGCTTTTTGTCTCACAGCGAGGAATTTCAGAGTCGCCGGCGGGCCTCCCTTTAGAATGGACCATTTGTTTAATATTATAGCCTTAAACCTAACAATATCAATCAGTCATGAAAGCGCCTATGCACGCTGCTATGCCCTGCATCGCCATTAACTCCACAGAAGTGACGGCCTCCGCTGGATCGCATGGAGAGCAGAGGGAGGCTGTCTGGAGGTAAATAAATGGATGGTGTTGGTTTGCTGTGGCAGCACACCCCTCCACCCAACCCGACCATTTCCACACTTCTTCACCTTTTTTTTCCTTCTACAGTTTAGGTGTATGAGAGTCTTTTGGTTGAGAAGCGACAATGTGATGCTGAACTGTTGTGAAAAGTTTGAGCGAAACTTGTTTGATCCCGGATTTAATAAAGATGCAGCGAACTGGATTTCAAGAAATGCCTTCTGTTTTTTTTGTTGCCTGTATTTCTTATATTTTCTTCCTCACATAAATGTGTTCTACACCTTCTAAAAGCCCAGATTTTAACACAGTGCTGAGATTTCCTCTTGACATTTGTGCAAACTGACAAGGCCGTCATGATTGACAAGGCTGCAGTCACACGGGAATACATACGCTTATTCATAAGGTAAACATATACGAATGTGGAAAAATAGTTTTTTGGTTAAAAACTATGAGGAACAACATGCTGCATCAATTTGAAAGCAAATTAAATCTGCATACTTATCCATTAAAGCTTCATTAAAACAAAAAAAGACTGGTTAAATGTACACCGAATATGCAAAAATAGTCTAACACACAGTATTATACAAGTTTCTTTCATGATAAAGCAGTTACGTTTAAAATATATTGGCTAGATTAACTTAAGTCTTTTTAAAATGAATTCTTATTAATTTTATTTTAACTGAGATAAACCTTTCCTTGGTACTTGCTTTAATATATTAAGCATATATTTGTTCAAAGTAGGTCTATGAAATAAAATGAATCTTTTGGCAAGAATAATTTGGTTGTTTCATATATGAGGCTTGATAAATTCATCCAAACAGGTTAAAATAGGACAAAATTGATGTGATTAAATAGCAAACATTTGAAAGTTATTCTGACCTTCTCAACAGTTGCTGGGTGGTTTTTGATATGGGTGATGTGGCTCACTGCCAAGGGAGCCATTTCAACAGGGAATTCGAAACCAGTTTTTTTTTTTCACTTTTTCACTATATTGGACTATTTTCAGTTCTAAATCTATACAATGAGACCGAATATGGATTGGTCTACATTCAACAGAGACTGTTTTATAAAACAGTTTGAGATTTATGAAACCTTTCTTCAACGTGATTCAATTTGTTAATACATAGAAAATTTGGCTAAAGGACCACTTTCAGTATAGATGAAGACTATGCAGACGTGTTGAAGATGAACTATTATTCTACACTGATCACATATTTCAAGACAAACCTTAAACTGAGGAAAACCCACATATTAGAGCAAGTTAAAATCTCAATTTTTTGTTGTCTTCCATAAAGCATTCAGATATCCTTGTAACAGTTTTTATGTTGTTGTAAGAAGTGGTGCTTTGTTGTGTTTTCCTTTTGACTCTGGCCTGTTTTCATTAATTATCTCATTTCATGAACTTTTTCAGAGGAACATTTCTTTGTTACACTTACTGTATGTGATATTTATGCACAAAATGACTCCATATCTCAAATGACGAGGCGGTGTCTTACTGCCAACTGATAAAAATAGATTTTAGGCAAACTAATTTAAATTATATCTTCAGACTTTCAGTAGCTGCTTTTTACAAAGACACAGCTGAGGCCCATTGCTTCAACTGAATCTATGAAAAATTCCTAAGAAAACAGTTTGACTGACAAAACAAAAGTGATTCTCAGAGAGGCGGAAACTTGACACGCAGTAGATGATGAGATGGAGGGCGACATCTCTGTCAGGTTTCATTTCTTCATCATCAGTTGCTGTAAATAGCATCTTGGACTTGACACTTCTTTTGTCCCCAACTTTTACATTTTTTAAGAAAAGAAAAATTAAGATTATGTCAAAGAAGCATTTCAGAAAGCTTCAGAAAGCCTGAGCAGCTATGGATCTCTTTAGGAGCATAAAACAAAAATATCTCTTTGAGAGTTTCCTTTTATGTGTGTTCACCCAACAAGAATAAATAATTCAGATTTAGTTAGCCAGACTTAGTTGATTTTGTTTCCCTCATGACTGAAGTTTTTTCACACGTTATAAATCCGCCGCCTTCCTAAGTGAGCATGAGAAAAAAGCACACACATCAGCGAGCCGGCGCTGAGAGCGTCTCATCTGAAATTCCTCAAATTTCAAATCTGTTACGACAGCTGTCCCGCAGAACATGTGTGAGGCTCTGTTTCCACCGCACATGTTGAAATGATGATTCCCTCATTACATTTGACATCAGATAATGTCTCCAAAGCTAACAGTTTGACCAAATCTAGTAAAAAAAAAGGCATTCTGGGTGAGCTCTTGAAGGGAGAATTATTGGGAGCAAAACAAAAACAGCTCTTAGACAATTAGCACCACGGACCACTCTGTAATCTTGAGATTATTTTCACCACTTAAAAGCAGCACACATGGTTTGTATTGTGGTGGTGGCAGAACGAACAACAGTCGAGAGGATCTGACTCTTGGTCTCCTCAATCTGCATTTCCTTTAACATGCCTTTCTTCTGCTTGATAAATGGCAGCGATGATCAAATCCAGCTGCAGGACATTGTTAACACTCACAGTTGCTGAATGTTTGAGAGGATTTTTCCCATGAGGATGGCATGAAGTAAATAAAAGCTGCAGTTTGATGTTTCGCGTTTGTATAAACAGTTGCCTGACTTTGCAGACGAATTCAATCCCTTTCGACTTTTTCTCATGCTGACATGCTGCAACCTCGCTTTAATGGATTTTATTGGGATTTTATTTGATAGACCATCACAAAGCAGCTCATAATTGCTTAGAATACGTACGTTCAGCTCTCCTGAGTTTGTAGAAACCGCATTTCACTGCAATTACAGATGTACGTCATCTAGTGAATGTTTCTGCCATTTTTGCACATCTATAGATAAACAACTTAAGCTCAGTCAGACTGGATGGAGAGAATGTATAGTCTTGCCACATATTCTTGCTTGAATTTAGGACCGGACATGTCACCAAGTTGTGCAAAAATCTGATCTTTTACTATTTATTTAATTCAGGTATGTTGGAGCAAGAAAGCATACCAGCACTTCAATCTTAAGTCTTGCAGAAGCAGCCCATAGCATGATCTCATGTTTGCATCTTGTTCTGCATGTTGCTGTGTTCCTATAAACAAAATCAAACTTTTTGTTCTTCAACAATGACTTTCCTTATGTATAGAGATTTTCAAAGTGCAGATGTTTATACATCTGCAGCTCCTCCAGAGTTGACAATGGGCTCTTGGCTCCTTCTACAAGTGTACCATATTCCCTCCACTTTGATGGACTAAAAGGTGCTCTGTTAAATGTTCAAAGTTTGTGATATTGTTTTATAACCTGACCCTGTTTAAAACATCACAACACCTTTATCTCTGGTATATCTGCTGTTCCTTGTCTCTTGGTCTTCATGATGTTCTGTGTTCATTAATGTTCTCTAACAAATCTCTGAGACCTTCATAGACAGCTGGAGCTAAACTGAGATTACATTACACATGAGTAAACTCTGCTCATCAACCAAGCAATGGATTGCATTTAGATATATCAGAATAAACACTACAATGTTCATATTTTCATGCCTAACTAGGTTTGTGTCTGCCTGTCATATACAATCCCAATAAGATACATTGAAATTAGTTGTTGTGATGGGGTAAACGTGAAAAAGTTGAACTTATATAAATACTTATAGGTAGCATATGAATAGTTTCATAAAAATCAAAATATTTACATTATGCAAAACATGACAAGGGCTTTCTAAACTGCCTCAGAAAGCTGATTTTCCACAATAGAGTATATAGATGTTTTGTTAATGACCTAAAAGTTTAACTTCTTCAATTTTAAGTCAAAAATTTTATTAATTTCTCTGCCGAATTTCCCACAGCACTCTCAAAGGGGCCCTGAGGGAAGCCACTTTAAGAGACTCGACACTGGATCTGGTTACCAGAAACATCCCAAAGCTATGTTCATTTAAATAACACAATGTAGTTTGTGTATTAACAAAAAGTGTAATTGCAAAATCTGAAATGTAACCCTGGGGCTTGTTGCTTAACCAAACATGCTTTGGCTGGTTAGGCTTAGTCACAGAGGAAATGTCTGGCATGCAGATTGGATTTGTTCTCTCCAAAGTCAAAGGCAGGAAAACAATTAAGTGTCTGCCGCACATTTCACTGAGTGCCGCTTGACACAGTTTCTCACATCGCTGGGGCAATTGTCTGCCGAGAGCGTCGAGACAAAGCCATTACTTCCAACGTTTGTCATCTTCTGATTTTGAAACATTTCAATTAAGCCACTGATGGAGATAATAAACATAATGGCGTGAGAATCTCACTGTTTTCTTTTGTCCTGTCATGTCCAGTTTCAGGACTGAAGGTGCGTCAGGGGGAACTTTGGGCCCAGAGGTGTGTGTGTGGTTTGTTACCCCTCCCCACCCCTTCTGAACCTTCGTCTTTCATTCTACGTCTATTCCTTTCAAAACAAGGTGAAGTTCAGCAAAGTTTCTCTGCAGAGATGATCAAACAGTCACATCACTAATGGCGATGGGTGACAGGGCCAGTGAATACAGATCAGCTTTAATTGTGGTGGGTCTTACTGCCACTGTCTGTCAATCTGAGCCTTTGAATACGTAAAAATTTGCTCTGTTCATTCTGTTAAATGATGTATCCAATTAAACGCTTCAGAATTCACCATCTTCAGTCAAGGTTAAATGAAAGCAGTTACTCCTGTCAGTAAGGTGATTAACAGCTGCCTTCTTCGGGCACATTTTGTGCAAAAAATTCAAATTTAGGACTAAAGCATGAATCTTCATTCATTACATGCAGCCCTGCTTCATAAATGCCCAGCTCGGTCGTTCTTAATCACCTTGTTCATTTAAAATCTCAGTTTGGACGTTTTATTATTAAGAAGCATCCCGGTATTTAAGTCTGAGTGTTTTACTCACTCTGATTAAATTTACTCAGCAGCAGGTTCACGTGTAAAATACTGCAGCTCCCAACCCCCATCTCTTTTATCCCTTAAAAGTTTGTTGCCCTAAAATAAAAAAATATAAGTCTTAGGATGTGTTAAACACAGAAATTTCTGTACATTTTTCTTTGCAAAATAGCTCCACCTCAGTCATCAGTTTTCAAGTCTTGCCACAGATTCTCAATTAAATGCTGGTCTCTACTTTAACTAGGACATTCTAATACATACATATGCTTTGATCCAAACTATTTTACTGTAGCTAAAAGGCTGTTTTTTTTATAGGGTTGTTTTTTCTTTTGTTTGTCTCCACCTGTTTTTCCCCAAAGTTTTTCTCAGTTGAAAGGAAAAGCATTCCCACAGCATGATACTGCCACCATCAAATGCCACAGTGGAGAGTGTGTTTGGCGTACTTCATGAATTTCAGTCAAATTTTGAGCAAAAAATGCTATTTTTGGCCTAAAACATGAATCTGCATTTATTACACGTTATGCTACTCCATTAATGTGCAGTTCAGTTCTTTGCATAAAATTGCAGTTTTATCCTTCTCTCTTCTAAAGAGGCATTCATTTCTTTGAAGAAGTGAGTTATACATACAGTTCTCCAATTAAACTTCTTCAGCAGGTGCGTTCCCATTTGAAAAGCCCCCCTTTGTTTCTCCTTTCACTCTGTAAAAGTTTGTTACCTTAAAAATAATTAAAGTTTGAGCCTTTCAAAACACTTACTCAGAGCAACAAAGCCAAATAAAATTTGTCCCATTAGCCTTTTAACTATGATTGAACGGACACTGCAAAGCCTACTTAGCAAAACAAAGAAAAAGCTTTCTGACAATTGACATAAAAATGAACAAGTGCATAAGAGCAAGGGAATTAATTTCCTCTCTGCAAGATGAATGCTGCTGCAGGTTATTAATGAGCATATAATATGCTTGTGCAAGTAAGTTTCACTCTGTGTTGGTGATAAATGTGACGAAGAAGGTGAGGAGCATGTTGACTAATGAGTATCGTCCAGGGATCTGATCTCCCTGCCCTATGGGGGGTTGGGGGGAGCTGCAGTCTGAATTTCACACATCGCGTGATGGTAACACCCCGAGGACCACCAGACAAGCTGTTGGGTCCAAACTGTGCTCTGTCATTCCCACAGAGATTCTGTCCTTTCCAGGTTCAGGTTCAGATGCAGCTTTCACTCTGTAAGGTGAATCCTCAGGAGTGTGTTTCAAAGAGGACAAGAAAGTCATGAGGCATACTGGGGTGACGGACATACGTGATAAAACATGAGACAGTTTTCTTTTGCAATAAGGAATTTGGACACATATGTGAGGATCACTGCGCTGAAATGAGTCAGCACACGATTCTGAAATGAGGCAAAGCAAAGCAAAGACAAGACAAAACAACAGGCTAAGCATTCTAGCTTTTCACAATAAAATCTATTTTAAGAAAAAGATGGGGAAAAAATTACTGAAATGACTGAATTTGAAAACATTTCTGAAAATGTGTGCAAACATTTATTTTCTCTGTTGCACTCAGCATCTCTGCATAGGTCTTCACTTTTTAAACCTTATTCAGATAGTTGATTTTATTACATAATAAACTGCATTTACCTGTTCCCCATCCTTTGCTGCATTATGATGCAATTGGTGCCACTGTTGCCTTGCAGCACGAAAATCATAGGTTCAAATCCCATCTTAGTGATGGCAACCATAGTAAAGACATGCAGAAAAGGAAATTAATCTTTTTGGCAATAGCAAAAATATTGATGCAGTTCTCTATCATCGGGATTTGAATCTTCTGGGTTTTTTTTTACTCTTCCCAATCATCCTCTTTTCTTTGTGTAATAATGATCTTTGATCAAGGAACCTTATAAATCAAGATCAGCTTGAACAAAAGCTCAAAGTCCAACATGGTGTTCCAGTTTCTGCTTCCTTATTTACCAACTGTTACCATAGAGAAGGACTGAGTATCAACTTAAAGTACTCAAAGATCTTAAGACTTTTATAATGGTGGTAACACGTCATAGTTTCCTTAAGTTCTATCAATCAGGCAATGAAGCAGAAAAATGTCAAATTGCAGAAACATGATTATACAAAGGAAATGTTCAATTATTAATATTTGTTTCGACTACAGATATTGTCAAGTTTTGGAGAAGAGCTCTCACTCTGTCTTAAAAGATCAACACCTCATTTAGTTGATTGTTTCCTGTCTTTCCCTTTTTGAAGAGAGGCCAAGTCACATGGGCCTCTGTGTCACGCCATATTTACTCCCCAGTGAAACAAGAAGTCATGAAGCACTAATTAAAATTGTCAATGCACTTTGATTGAGTCAAAAATGTAAGCTATAATTTAAAAATATGCTTAAATTACAGTAAGTGTGGCAGAGGGGATTTTCTTAAAATTGTTATTATTATATTTCTCAATACTCTGCTCTAAATAAACATATTTCAAATAAAGTTTGGATTTTCCTAAAACTGTCATTGTGAGATTCTACTAATTCACTAAAAGATTAGTTAACTGTGATTATGATTTTGTGCATTATATTGCAAATATCCCAGAAAAGTGTTATAAGTCTAAATTCATATAAAAAGTCTCTGAAAAATTCTACACAATTCAAAATACAAGTTAAAAAAAAAGAGCATCTCCATCCAGCTACAGTTTTGAGATACTGCCACATCCATAAAACTGATTTATGAATGAAAGTTGAGTTGGCTCATGTTTGCAGAAAATCTTGTGCAACTTGTCATAAAAAAGTTACAAGGCTGCATGAATGAAGCAGGAGCTGCAGAGAAGCTTCACAGGGAACAAAATAAAACCATCACAGCTTTCCATATATTAAGTCCCATGAATGAATAATGGGAGTCAGGCCTAAGGGCCAAGATGCACATTTGAATGACTGCCAAGTATACAAACTAGGTTCAGTCTCTGGGGGCTGGGTGAATAAAGGAAGCAGTGGATTAAATCAGATCCCTTCTCAAGCCGCTGCTCCTGCGCGCCACTCCCAGTGTAGAGACCATTTATACTCTAGAAGGGGCCAAACATCAGCAGTTGGTCTCCTTTAAACAAGCCTGACTAAAGTAGAAAAATAAATAAAGCCCCGGGCGCTACACTTTAATGTATTCAATTAACTGGGGTCCCTCTAGAGAACTCCAGCTCACTCTTGGATAAAGAGAGCGCGTATCGCCTGGAGATGAATACGCTGAATGCTCTCATTCTGAAGACCATGATTGGAAATCTTCCTCAACAGGTTCTTACTTAATTAAACTTCCCTTCATCTGACTTTCTGCGGCTTTCGAGGGAAAATTGGCGGCGGCACATTCAAAGCCGGAGGGAAACTTCGCTCACTATTGCTTGTTGTTTACGGGGCAATTCGGGAGACTTGTAGATGCCTCCGTGACATCCATCTGCCATCCTCGTGGAAAGTCAACTCTGCCTGAAAGAACAGAGAACTATATGAAATCTCCAGTTCAATCACAGACAATTATGTAGTGAAATGAAAGAAATTCAGCAGCCGTCAAGTCTGAGTGGGAGGGATAATTATCTGGCAGTCATTACTGCTCCCATTATAGCATTCAACCACATTCATATACTGTATGAACATATTGCACTTGTTGGGAAGGGGAAAATAATGAGAGCAGCCATTTCTTGGAGATGTATGAGAAACATAACATGTTCATCACCGTGTCCTTGACTGAGAGATGTATGTTAAAGTAAAATTTATCTAATTATCTCAAACATGTCTCATGGGGACCCATTCAGGGTCTATCCGCTACCTTATTTTCCCTCTGCAGCCCCTTTGTGCAGCAAAGCCCCAACAGTATTTTCTATCTATTAAAATCCATCTCTCGTCACATTCACCATCCGCAGCTCTTTTTCCATAACAAATCAACTTAATCAAGCTCAATTAAGTGCCATTATTAGCTATTTATTGTTATCTCCCTCAATGTAGGGCTGACAAGTTCACCCCGCCCACGCTTGTCCCGCCTGATACCGGGACCTTTGCTTGTCACGCTCAGTTCTAATTGGCCTCAATTGTGCTGTTCTCGCCGGGAAAAAGATGGGGCACAAACGCTGAACTCTGAGCGGCTCCGACAAATCCTCCAAGAAGGAGGAAACACGGCATTAGGATTCAGTGATATTTGCTTTGAATAGGACGTGGAGAACAGGCATGGAAGAGGGGTGTGGGGGCCGTCAGAGGTTCCTTTTGTGTTTAAGCGTGCTGCTAAATCCGGGTGGATCCTCCTTAATGCAGCATGGCGAGTGTATTTCCACAGCTGTCAGGGTGATGGACTCCACTGCCGCTACCTGCATCATGGCGGCGTCGCCTGATGAGAGAGAGCATGTGTGTGCTCCAGTCACAGAGAGAGGCGTGGCGTGGGGGGGGAGAGAGTTGCGTCCCATCGCAGGAGTTATTAAGTTTGTCTCTCGGACACACTCGGTTTCACCAGGCTGCTCGTCCCTCATTCATAATAGATGCTAATCTGTTCAGGGCTGACTGATGACAGAGCTTCCTGCCCTTCACAGAATTAGTCCTCGGCTTTATCAAAGGACCCAAACTGCCTGCTAATTAGACTCGTTTGCTCCAGCATGAATTATTTATTCCCATTGTAACTGATCAGAGGCGATTGTGACGCATCGTGCTGCTTCCAGTTTTCACACAGATGCTTATGCCTCCACAAATTCCCCTTTCTGTTTGGGACTTAATGGCAGTCAGCGCTTCAGACGCTACAGGCAGAGCTGGGTTTGACTGAAAATGAGGCAATGCCAACAGAAACCTAATAAACATTTAAGTATTGGATATTAAAAACATCCCAATTTTAATGGCGCAAGGTAAAAAAAAGCTTTTCTGTATAGCATAATTCATAGCAATTTCAATGTGCTTTAGAGGAAAATAAAGGAAGAGAGATGAAAAAGTTATATTACATAAAGACAGTGTTGTAGTACTCGAGACCGGTCTCAAGATCATTTTTTAGTGGTCTTTCAGGTCAATTTGATTATCAATTTCGATCATATTTCACATTTTATTGTATCATGTAGCGCTGGTCGCTGGTCTTGGTCTTGGTCTTGTCTCGGCCTCGATACACTCTGGTCTTGGTCTTGTCTTGGTCTCGGTTTAGGTAGTCTTGACTGCAACACTGCATCAAGACATAAGGAACAGTAATAAAAAAAATGAAATTAATGAAATGTTAAAACGATCAATTTATCTCAGGTTTTTGGGCTGTTTGTTCCAGATCTGTGGAGCATAGAAACTAAATGCTGTCTCCCCCTTTTAAGTTCTGGTCTTGGGAAAACAGAGAGAAGATGTCTGGATGGTGCAGAACTGAGACAAATTTAGGTCCATTACCAGTCAATGCTTTAGAGACCATCAACCACACTTTGAAGTCACAGATGAACAATTATGGAGCCAGATTGGTTTAGAACATTTTCTTCTTCTAGAAATAGAAACAGTTTTTTTTTCTTTTCATTTCACTCAGTTTACTTTCTCTGATATGAACCTTTATTTGGAAGTGTGAAACATTTCATTGTGCAAAAAAGGTAAATGGAAGATAAAGCTCTGAATACTTGTTGCAAAATCATGAAGTACAGCAGCATCTGGACATCATTCAAAATCCAAAAACATCAGGCTATCTTCAGCCACTGTTTAGCACAGTTGTGAGTAAATAAAGTAACATTTTGGATACAGCGGTAGAAGGTATTCAATCTTTATGCTTGTTTTCACTGTCTCATTAAATTCTCTTACAGTGTTGTCTCAGTTGTTGCCAACTTTAGTTTTAGGTTGTTTTAGTTCATGTATTATTATGGTCTGTTTCCTTATGTTTTACTTTCAGTGAGTCTTTTGTGTTTGTTTTCTGTTCACGTCTGGGCTTTACTATTCCCATTTAGGTCTTCTCATATTCTGTTAATTTCTGGGTTAATTATTGCTACTTTGGTCTTGCCACATAAGTCGATTCTTTTGTGTTTGGTTTATTACTTGTTTTCTTGTTTTCTTTTCTTTGTGCATCTTAGATTGTTCTCTTATGTTATTCTGAGGCTCTTTCCCTTTGATTTGTAGATCCTTTTCTTTCTGGCTCTGCTCCCTCCCTATTATCTGTGCTTATTAGTGCATCTCCCTCAGTTCCCCTCACACGGCTGTTCACCTGGATCCAATGCCTTTTTCAGTTCTTGCCTGTGTATTTAAGCTCCATGTTTTCCATCATTCGTTGCCGGATTCTTCTGTTAAGCTCATTCTGGTTCCAGGTCCTGTTGTGCTAGCGGTTTAAGTCTTTAATTTACTCCATAAAAACACAAATCTAAACATATTTCATTGCCATTCTTTCAAAACTGACTCACTTTTTCCATATAATTTCTGCCTAAAACTATTGAGAACCACTGTGGAAGGCCCAAAGACTCACATGTGGTTCTGGAGTCAAAGGTTACTGACCTTTAGACCAGATAGACATTGTTGCTTTGCCATGGCGAATGCAGGCAAAGATACAAAGAGGAGGAATTATTCAAAAAATTAATGCAATATTTAGAATTTTTATAAAAGGATGTCATTAACTTTTATAAGGGATTATTTTCTAAATATCTAATATTTTGAGAATAAATTGTTTATAGAAAAAAGTTGAGGTTTTTACTGAAAAATATTGCTATTTTTGCCAGAAGACATTCATATTTTCTGCAATAGATATTCTTAAATATTCCTGGGTTATTTTTCAAAAGGTTGTGTTGCTTTTGTGGGTCCGGAAATTTTTGTTTAACAAAATTGAGTGGAAAACTGGCTAACGAGGGCTCCCGACCCAAGTTTACTATCCAGTGTGGGTTTTCTGTATTTATACTGTGTTTAATGTTTCTTTGTTGTCATTTGATGTCTTGAAAGACCAGAGGCACTGGCATCATTGAAAATATTAAACATTTTGTTTTCTGTATTTTAAATAGCGTGATGGGAATGCTTTCTGAAATAATACTATTTTTATTCACTCTATGGTGACAATTAGTAATTTTGCATGGTCCCTGATAAATAAACTATTAAAACTTAAAATATTTTAAAAATTATATTGGTTTTCTTCACAGCACTTTTCTATGATTATGATAATCTACCACTCCCTAACCAATGTTTTATTCCTCTTTCTTTGCAGAACTGCATCCAACAAAAAATTATTACATCCAGTTTAGACAATCAAGAAACTTTGACTTTTTACTCAAGAAAGATGCCATCCAGGAGAGGAGAAAAAACTAAGTTTTTGCCAACTTGACCAAAACACAGAAGGAGGCACTTATCCAGCAGCAGAACAATTACAGCCACCAATCATGCTCCTAATCTTCATGAGGAGTATTGTATTAAAATAGACACTACAGAAATTACAGATGCATGATTCTTACAACTTTAGGATGTTGCAATGGAAAGGTTTGTGGATATATTCCATAAGTTGTCTTCTCATCAAAACATTCACTCCCTAATTACATCTACTTAAGCAATTTTGCACAGAGAAAAAAAATAAATATTGCGCCTAATTGCATTACTATCTGGAAGGCAAAAATATGCAGAGCAAAAAAAAAGAAAAAGAAAAAAGAAAAAAACAAACATATATCAACGTGAGGGAGTTGCTAATTAGTCACATATTTGGCATGCATTACCAACTAGCACAATCCAGCCTGCACAGATAGGAGGGCAAAGGTAGCACAGCTTCTGCTCCTGCGCTGCAATCAAATAAAGACAGATGTACAGATAAACATCCGAGAAAAAGTTTGGAGTGACTATTCTTCCCAAAAGGACAATTTTCCTTGAGATGGAAAATCTCACACCACAATACCTCCTGATAAGGTTAATAAAAACAGTCCAACTACTACAATAGCTTGAAATGTGTAACTACTGAAATATTCATGATGGAGCTTTGTACTGCATTTAAAAAGCCCCTATTTACAAATCATGCCCAATACAATGTGCTGCTGAAGCCTGCCATTTTCTCCCCCCGCATGGGTCAGCGCAGTAAAGCAGAGTTTTATCTCACAATTTAAAAGTTTATTCAGACTTTGAAAGCCAGCTCCTGGGGAAAAGAATACCCTTCGTTCCATAATAACACTTAAAATGCTCTTTTGGTTGCCATTTTCACATGAACAATAGGAAATTATATTGAGGTAAAGAAAGAAAAAATCTTTTATAATGAATACCACCTTTAGTGATTGCAAATAATTGCGTTAAGTGGCTTATTTGCCTAAGGTCGGGGAGGGTGACTCCAGTATAACTAATATAAGGATGTGAACCCGCACCCTCGCTGATGAGGTCTATTCACAGCTCGGCTGCCCTGTGCCCCCTCCCGGCTTCTTGTTCTCGGGCGTGATATGAAGTGTGATGTCAAAGTTTCAAATCAGTGAATTTATACTATTATGAGGCAGAAAGCAACAGCAGGAGTATTTTCTCAGCACGTAGGAAGAGAGGGAGCTAAAGACATACCTGGGAACGTGTAACAGCTTTCCGTGAAGAGAGTATAAGGTGTATATAAAAAGGAATATATAGTATGTATTTAAATCCCGCAGGGAATAAAAATTAAGATTTACCGCAAGTTATAAACTGTTAATTTTGTCTGTAAAATTAACAAAATAATGCCAACATTAACCAGCTGGCAAAACATCCCATTCCATGTGGAAACCAGTTAACAGATTACATTAACCTGTAATTTACTAATATGTTTTAACAATCAGATGCAATTAAATCAACATTAAGTGGACATTGCCTGGTGTAGATTGCAATTCAACGAAGCTTGCATGCTTGAAACATGCTGAGGTGAGGAGTGTGAGTTCACCTCCACACTCCTCACCAACGGGCAGTGGGCCATGCTTTCTACTGCTCCTTTGTTTTAAACCTGGCCAAGCACAAACAGTCTGGTAGGAGAGTGATTTACCTTCTGCAGATAAATTTCATGGTTTTTCTGCAAGGTCTTCGAATTGCTCTTAGTTTGAGCCAACTTCCTTCACATTACCATGCAGACTCTATGAAGCAGAAGCTCTCTGTTGCTGACCACATGATGAAAAAAATTGGCTCCCTTAGTCTGATCCTGGAGGTAAGGAAAGTTTATCACTGTGGCAGACCGAAACTAAAAGTGAATAAAATTTGTCTCAAGATGCTGAGGGCTCTGGATGTCTTGAGGCTATTGTGGTTGACCTGCTTCTTCAGAGTCACCATGGAGAACTGGGACAAGTTTGTGGTGTTGATTGACAATATTCAAGGTGTAGTAGTGGGCTTAAGTTGGAGGCAACTTGGCAGAAAAAAGAGAGATATCTTCTTGGTTTAGGGTCAGCCTCTGTCTCCATGGAGGAGTTTGAGTATCTTGCTGTCTGGGTCATCTTTGATCACAATCCCCTGAGTAAATGTAACCAGTTACTACCCACCTCTGAGATTACAGATATTATAATGTTCAACTATTGAGTCTGAGTTTTCTTTTTAAAAAACAAGTACAAAGCACCAGTAACTGCAATAATTCAGACTTCATAAAAATATTTTCT
This sequence comes from Gambusia affinis, assembly GCF_019740435.1. Lineage (NCBI taxonomy): Eukaryota > Metazoa > Chordata > Actinopteri > Cyprinodontiformes > Poeciliidae > Gambusia > Gambusia affinis. The sequence goes on from NC_057878.1 coordinate 15,496,327, forward strand.
AATTATCTATGTTTTTTCAGGACTTATTGGTTAAATTGCTTTAAATCAGATCCAAATAATGTAAAATTTCTTATTAAGATAGCAAATTTCTAGTTATAACCACCAAAAAAAACACACTCAGTCTGAAGGTTTTTAAATTCTTTGAGCAAGCTTCGAAGTGAAATAATAATTATGTAAGATCATTTTAATTGTGACATAATGTGCAAAATATGACAAAGTCTGCCTGCTTATCTTGAAACCACAGTAGGAAAAAAACAACTCAAATTCATAAAAATCACAGCTGAAATGATTTAAAGAACATAGATACAAAGTGGGCAATTAGCTTTGTTTCAGAACTAACCATTTCCATAACTGTGTTACAGTTCACCTTTTGAAAAAAGGTTTATTAGCACTATTCTGGCTGATGGTGAAGAACAAAAATATAGAAATGACTGCACACATTGTCTTCCTTTTGAAAAGAGACGCCGGGGGAAATCATCAACGGAACAAAAAAACAAAATGCTGCCATAATTACTTTAGGGTATCCAGTACTCTCTTATGAAATCTATCAGTGGCCACCATGTCTGCGGTTTGACCTGCAGTCTGGCTGCAGAAATATGAAGCAAACAAGGGAGCAGAAATGGACCTCCCCTTAAGGACAGCTGCAAGAGAAGAAAACCCTGCAGACACTGACCAACTGGACAAAAACGACACAGAAGGCTTTTACTCTGCAGGGGGTTTATGTTATAATGAGTTATTTTTGTATTTTATGGACAATGTAGGGTGTTTAATAATTTAAGATGAGTGGATTTCTTGTAGCTAAGTGTCGTTCTTGGAGAAGTTAAGTTGCAACTCTGAAGACAAAGGAAGTTAAATAGAATCAGGGAAATGGTTATTTATGTATTTCTGCTCATCACAGTTGAAAAAGACAATAGATAATACTGTGTAAAAATAAGAAAAATAGAAATGTAAATCAAAGAAATGTTCTCTTAACAGGTACAAGTTTGCTCCTTTTCCCTCTCTGTCTTCTAAAAACATTCAGCGGTTACTTCAGCTCCACAGAGACCAAACTCTCAGGGAATAAAATCAGGTCACACTCTCCAGAAGCTCAACTCCACATATTGAAGTATCTTTGTTCAACACACCAGACCCCATATTTTCTCCAATATGCTCAGTGTTGAGTGTGATGGCAAAATGCACTGAAATAAAAAAGCTCTGCATAAGTAAGTGTGTGAACACGACATGTCCAGCAAAGTGCTTTGAGCGCTTGACAGCGAGCTAGGTAAATGCTGTCCATTTTCTATTCTTGCCTGATATAAGATTTCAACACTTCAGAGTCTCTTGTGATACATTTTTCATCTCGTGATGAACAAAATGGTTTCTGGGGGTGACGCTTCTGGACTTTGGTTTACTAAGGAGACAAGCTTTTGTGAAATGTGCAGAATGTGTGTGCTCATTTTATTCTCCTTTAGTGTGGCCTCTACACAAGCCTATGGAGGAGTGCTGAACGTGCAACAACATAGAGGAACTACTTTGGAAAAAACGAACAAATTTCAGTGTTTAGCCTGTTTATAGAGTTTACAGCTAGAAAATAGTCAGAAATATAAACTGCACAGCGCTGCCTCTGGTTTGAGGATAATCAACCTGTCAGAAATGCAAATAACAGTTTATTCTTCCAACTTTCATTGTGTTTAATATGTAAAACTTTTTCAGAGACTTTCAAATTTCCAGGCAAGGATTTATACTTCAACAGGTTTTCCAAATGATTTTTTCAACTTTTAGTATCTGGTGCCTATTTTTGAAGAAGTGTTCATGTTGGGTTCATAAATTACATCAATGCCTAGTTTTTGTATACTTCTGTTTGCATAGAGATGCTATAGCTTTGATTATTGCTGTTTTTGTTCGCACACAATAGTTTTCTGAAGTGTTTAAGACTTCGCACAACAGTATTCTTGAAGTGATTAAATATTCACACACTTATTCTTTCCCATAGTGGCCCAACCCTGTCCCTGCTTTTCATCACCAGAGTTTCTGTCTCTTTTTTTCCCTCTTTCTTTGTGTCCAGTCACGACACAGATCTGCTTTCAATTAAATTAATTAGTTTATAGAATAGACATGTTTTTCAAGATTTTAGTTCAAAATATTGTTTTATATATCTAGTGCAAATAATTTGGCAGTTTGTTTTCAAGTTGTATCTTTTAAGAATATTTTATTCATCCATACATAATGTGACCCACCTATCTTTGGTCACCAAAGTTTGTGAGATTAATAAAAACGAAATAAAATGAGTTAAACTGAAAAGAAAAGAGAATACACTTGCTAAAATGACACGTAGATATTAGATGCCAACAATTCAACATGATATGTTTTGTAGTACGTTTATTACAGAATGATAAACATACAAATGTCTCCATGTTCTGCAGACCTAATGGCAATTTAGAGAGGTCAGTTAACTCAAAATGAATATTTTTGGGAGGAAGCTGGGATTCTAAGAGAGAAACGCCTGAGACTGCAGCTCCATAAACATTGTAAATGAGTTAGACATTACCCCCAGTGTATTATAAGCCTGGCGGGCCACCAGGCTTTATTTGTGCCCCCACCATGCCTAGCATTTCTTATTTATTTAAGTTTGCATTTTTAAGACTTTATAGATGGTGTTCAGATATTAATCTTTCAATCTTCCAGTAACACATAATTATCAAGTTATACTTTCCAATTTCCTGTCAACTTTCCACATTTTTTAACTCAGAAACACGGCGGGCGGCTGGATGAACAACAGCCAAGCGCCCCAACCACTGGTCTTAGCAGATTTTCTCGTGGAAACTTAGCATTGACAGTACTGATGTAAAACATGTAACATTGAATAACTCTGATCAGCGGCAGAGACATAAAAATCCTCACGAGCCAAATTACTAGCGAAAATTAATGACAAATGCACTGCAGTCCAACTGTATTAATGACATTATCTAATGAGACAAGCACTCCTGTTCTGTGTTACACTAATAAACTGAGTGAAGGAACATCTATATCCATTTTCATAGAAATGTGAGGGAAGTGTATTTAAATATACTGAACCTTTTCTCTTCAGCACTTAATTTTCATATTTGATCATTAGGGAAAAAAAATCAATTTTCATCACCACAGTAAAATGTTAGACTGTTCAGATTTCATTAGTTAACTATTACCTGTCATTTTGTCAAGACTGGACCACTTATTTCTTAGTCTTGCTCTATTAGCTCTTTAAAATGCCAGTTTTCTTCTGTGTCTAGAGGTAAATCAGGAAACACAAACAAACATTATTTGTATTTGTTATTTTTTTCTCTTTCAGTGATACTTATTTATTCCAGTACCTGAATATTCAAACCAGATAAACCTTTTCTTTTTTTTTTTTTTATAACATTACAAAACTCACTGTTTTTCAGGTTCCTCTGAGTCACTATTCAATAGCACAACCTTGCAGGGACTGAAGTTGTTGCCCATTCTTCAGGTTGGATGGAAAGTAGTTGTGAATTTACATTTTCACAATCAGATTTTCTGGATTTGAAAACATAAATAAAGTCATAACTGAACTACTGCATCACAGCGCTAACTGCATGTCCACAATTTGGGAATTGAACCTCCCTGCCAAGTATTTTGCATTTTTGAATAGGTTTTCTTCCAGTGTTGACTTGTATTTGGCTTCACCCATCTCACCATGAACTCTAGCCAACGTCCTTTTTAATCCAAAAGAACAATGTCCCCACATCATGACGCTGTCACCACCATGTTTCAGTGAGGGGATGGCTTGTTCACGACTAAATGTGTTCTACCTGTAGGCTGCAGAGGTAAATTTTAACCTCTTCTGTCCAGAAAACCTTCTTCTACATGTTTGCAGACCTCCTGTCTTACAGATTGAGACTATCTGTAAAACCTTTTATGACTTTCTCTCAAAAAGGGCTTTCTTCCTCAGAGGCTAGATTTATGGAATGCATAGCTAATAGATTTTAAGCTACCAGACTCATATTCGAGCTATGATTCTCTACAGCTCCTCCAGAGGTTACCATGAGCTTCTTAAGTACTTTGTGAATAAGGATCTACTGCATTCTTGATGACTTTCCAGTAGTATTTTAGTCTTTCATCTCAGATGATGGATTGATGCTCTGTAAGTTCTTCAAAGCTTGAGATATTTTTTTAGTAATTAAACTTTTTCACAACTGTTTCCTTGACCTTTCTGTGGTGTCCCTTAGTTTTTGTCATGCTGTTTGTTTACTAATGCTCTCCAACAAACCTCTGAGTCGCTCAGACCAGCTGGAGTTATACACAGATTAAATTACACACATTTACTATTAAATGTAAATGTTTACTAATTTACTAATTACCAATTTACTAATTACTAATTAGATGACCTTTGAATTAAGTTGGTTACACTGGAATTTAATTAGGGTATCAGAATAAAGGGGTTTTTTTCTACTTAAGAAAATTTAGAAAGCTTAAATAGTTTTCCTCCAGCTTCATAACTCTATGCTCCTTTCTGTTGGTCTATAACGTAACATGCCAACAATACAAAAAGTGAAAAAAATTCATGCAGTATAAATACTTTTGCAATTGAAGCAGTGTACAAATTTATAAATATATGCAATGAAGTTAAGAAATGTTTATTTTACTTACATTTATTTCTGTCCTGTGTCTTTCTTAGTTCCTAGAAGGCCCGCTGTTTAGTTTGTTCAATTGTTTAAGCTCTTTATTTTTTAGAAACGTAAGTCTCTGGAGTTAATTCCCAGCACAAATGATTTTTATACAAGACTGAACCTCCTGACAAAATAATTAGTTCATTTTATCTGATACACATGAATGCATTTAAGCAATCACTTCAGAGTGATTGTAGTGTGCAGAAAAGTTTCACCGTTTTTAAATTCAACTGCAATAATAAGAAATTTTTCACAAATAATTGAGCCGTCCATCGATGGAAATATTTATCAAGGAGGAATTACTTTATGGGCAATTTCTAAATAGATTTAAAACAAATGTATGGTGATTAGAAAGCAGAGTGAGATTTCCAGCATGATTAAAATAATGAGTGTTGATGTGCTGCAGCACGGAGCAAAGTTTTGCTGTGCACATACAGCTTGCGTGGTCTCCGTAGGAGCCGGCACTTAGCCTATTAGAGCTAGAGCCTTGGCGGGCTCGCAATTAAACATCTCCATGAAAAATGAGCTCTCAGAGCACGTTTAATGGCCAGAGAGCTAACACAGGTGGCTCTGAATGGCAGGAGAGGTGACTCACCTTACAGTACAGACTCCATCACGCCCCTAACCACCATCCTGCAAAGAGCCCCATCTCATCAGCGTCTACAACCCTGCCACAGCACACAAATTAAAAAACATCACATGCAATCACACTCCTCTGATGTGATTCTGACTGAGAGATTTGCCTTGGCTCTAATTTTTTTTTAACTTTAATAAAGAGAGAGCATGTCACACGCGGTCAACGTCGGAGTCGATACTTTGCTTTTAATAGAGAAAAAGATGAAAACATCAATACGAGCTCATTTACAAATACATTCTGCAGCCCGCTTGCTCATACCTAATTGATTTTAACAGCTTCACAGATGAGGTAACAAGAAATCAATGCTGGGGCCAAGTTAAGTGACTGCATGACAGCTCGTATTGAGCACAATCCAAGAATAATCTAAAAGGACAATAATCCAAAGACAACATTGCTGGAGGAGATGCAAACGTCACAGCAGAGTCCGACCACCCGTCACCGCGGCAAGCTGCCGTCTGGTAAGACGACGAGATGGAGTGGAATAAATTTTTCTGGTAAATGTTATTCCAAACAATATGAAACGAGAACGAGGAGAGAAGCGGTCTACGCAGACTGACCATCCCGCAAACCGTTTATCAGCTTGAAATGCTATTTCATGCATTAATACTCCACAGACCGCGCACCCCCCCCCCAAAGGTCTTTGAGTAGAAAAGCCTCCGATTTATGATTACCAGTCAACTAGGCAACAGCCTGTGGCCCCCGTTGACACGGCGCTACCTTTTACTTTCCTCGCCGTGAGCTCGTCTTTGGGCCCCTGCAGTCTAAGAGACAAGGCTGTCAGGATAATGTGATCAAGGTGGATGCAGGCTGAGAGAAGCTAAATCGTGGCTGAAGGGGGGAGGATAGAGGGAGAAGGGGTGACATTCTTTGATTTTTAACCATTACAGAGTTTTCACAGAGCTGCAGTCAATTTATTTTATTTATTCTAATGAAGAGCATTAGGAGTGCCATAGTGTGCCGCGCTGCACATTGATCGCCTCGTTAATCACACTTTGCAGACACTCGCAAATCAAGTTCTAACAGCAAGCACTGAATCAAGAGCAATGAAGCATGAGCTCCTTCACAATTTATGATCTTTCAAATTGCATCTTTTCAACCATTAAATTGCAAGATACCATAAATTTTTATCCTCTCCTCTTCAGTCCCGCTATCGATTCTGTCGTGTGAAAAATAGAAGAGTAGTAAATTCAGGCAGTTAGACAAAATTTAAGCCTCGTCTTCGAAAAGGAAACTGAATGGCACACGGAAGGCTGTTAATTTGCCATTGAGAACAAATATCAGGGGTGATAAAAATTTTAAAGTCCAACAGGGGCTTTAAAAGATGTGATTCAGGTGGGCTTCAGTTCCCCCGCAACCTTGAGCTCTTTCACTTAACTGCCTCCCACAATGCCCGAAACGTTCAGGATCTTTTACCAACCCGTTTTTCAAGATTGGGTTCCTGATGAGATACAGAATTAAAATTAAATGCTCGCCAAATAGTGCATAAAATGACCTGACTCTCTTTTCTGCAGCTGTCACCAATCCGCCGGCTTTTAAACAAGATGTAAGAATCTGGTACGAAAAATGGCGGGTGTGTTGGAATTTCATCTTTCACTTTCCTTTTCTTTCCTGCAGAAAAAGCAGTCAACTTTTCTTCTTTCTCCCAAACTCTGCAATTCAGTACTTAAGAGTGGTCATTACATTTAACCTGCGAAAATCTAAAACGGTTCTTACCTGCCCCATACTGTTCTCAGAAAATGGCATAATTGTTCTTAGATTGCATTTCGCTCACACCAAGCTGTAAGGAACACTTGTCAAACAATAGAGTCAAATTAGTTCTGTGTGATTGAGCATGTTGAGCATCAATCCACCGCATTATATATCTCGGAAAAGAAACAGGAGTGCCACGAAATAGACCCAATTACTGTGATAAAGTAAAGGAGAGGCAAGAAAACCAGGCAGTGGCTTCCAAAAGTGAAGGGTTAACCTCTTCACGTCAGTACAGAGACCAACTCTTAAGTTGTGATTGGAAAGAGTGCCTGCTGTTACTTACTTACCTGTCTGGAAATAACAATGCCTTCATTTGTCTTGGAAAAGTTTTAAATCCGTTGTATGTTTGCTTCCCATGTGCTCGTTTCAACTTAATGAACTTAGGGTTTGCCTTGATATAAAGTGGCTCCCGAAGGAGTACACACCCTTGTTAATGTCAGGTTATTGTGATGTAGGAAAGTCATCTCCTGTAAAATTATTTACTAAACTTTTCTGCCATTAATGTGAGATATCCCGTGTAATTCAACTGCAAAACAATCATCTGATAGAGCCAGAAAAACCTGCAACGACTTGCATATGCGCTGCCATATACTAGTAATTTTTAATTCATGGCAATAATAATTAGCAATCGTTCTGTAAATCTGTCAAATTTTGAGGACATTTCTTGTCCACAGCAACCCTTTTTAAGTTATTTTCTATAGTTCAGAATTTCTTCTAGATGACAAACTGGAAATGGTCTGTCCTTGAACAACACTTTATTTAGTCCAATCTGTCAAATTTTGAGGACATTTCTTGTCCACAGCAACCCTTTTTAAGTTATTTTCTATAGTTCAGAATTTCTTCTAGATGACAAACTGGAAATGGTCTGTCCTTGAACAACACTTTATTTAGTCCAGAGGACTCGAAAGTGCTTTACACTGCATTTGGTCATTCAAACACACATTCACACACACATGCTGATGGTGGTGAGCTACACTGTAGCCACAGCTAGCCTGGCATAGTCTAACAGAAGCAAGGCTGATATACAAGCTGAATCAATGAGCCCTCTGACCACTAAAATGTCAGCTTCATTAAATCCTCCTTTTGTTGATTTTGATTTATGCTTTGAATTTGAGATTTTAATCAGACCTGTATGTCTTTGGTCAGTAGAAAAGTTTTGTTTCTTGCAACAACACATCTTGAGTTCAAACATATAGAAAACATAAAATTATTGTCACAAGTAAAGCACAACCAGTCTTTGTTGGAAATGTTTGCCGTTTACATTTACTGTCAGGCAGCCTGGATGAAAGGCTTCCCTGTTGAAAGTTTGTAACTCCTCAAAGCGGTGAAGTCCTCAGCAACCTCTACAGAAGGACACTGTAAATCCTAGAACTTTAACAGGGTACCGTTCTGAAAAGCTGAACGGTGAAACCACAGCGGCATGGCCGACCGGGAGCAGAGATAAAAACCTGTCTCTTCCTGCCAAACTGAGACAGCACGCCCAATATGACTCCACAAACCAAGCAAAGCAACGCTGGTCAGGCAGCAAGCGTTTCAGACACAGGCACTCCCCAAGGGGACGGCAAATCAGCAGAGGATATAGCATGTAAGGAAAACAAACCATAAGAAAAGGCATAAAAGCTCACAAACATGGAATTGATCAGACAATTACATCCCATCTGGCTTGTTAAACTCAATCTGTTATCATGCAAAGGTCTGATGAGGGTTTTTTTTTTTTGCCTTAGACTGTTACAAGACCGGCAAACAGCTGAACCAGGTAAGATGGTAATATTTAATGTTGTCACTAATTAGAGTTAAAACATATTATGCAATACCCTGCATATTTGAAATCCCTCAAACATAAATTTCTGATCCAGCCTATCCTGTTGTAGTTCAGGTTGTTTTAAACTTTTAAATCATTGTTATTTATGGGTAAGTTTTAGTTTCTTGTAGCCATCTTTTGGACATGATCAACATGTCAACCTCACCTGAATGACATTTTATCTTCCTATTTGGAGGATAGGAATCAGAAATTCACCCAACCTAATGTGGAAAGGGTAAGATAAAGGAGTCTGCGCCACAACAAAATATTAATATTCCAGAGAAACAGAAGGTTGTGAAAAAATAATAATTGAATGTTTTGTAATATTGTAATCAATTTAAACAAAATATGCATTCAGAAGTTTTTATTTTATAAGAACGTTTTGATTTGCTGGTGATTGAGACACTAATTTTGTTCTTCCCATAAAAGGCTGTTAAATTATTGTAATAGACTTATTTTATGTTTTGTTACACATCTTTACAAGGGGTGCAGAGAAGTGTGAACGTAGCTATATATAAACACACAAAAATATATTACTTTATTAAAAACCTAATCTTAAAGTTCTGGGATATTAAATTTGTTGGTTTTTGTAGAAATAAAGTGTTTTACATTTAATTGAACTGAATTACGAGTAAACGCACAAGCAAGACTAGATTTCCAGTTTTCAGTTTTGGATTCAGCTGTGAGGTTTTCACTGGGTTGAAGGTTCTGGGTATTTATATATTTATAAGGGTAAGAAAATGGATCATCTGGGTTGCTGTGACAAATTTAGAGATGGGAAAGACTTGAATTTTTTTCTTATCATAGCTTCACTGCTTTCCGTATCCTGCAATGTGTTGATGAATTCAGAGACTCAAAATAGTGAAAGTTCTGAGATACATTGAAATAAAAAAAGTGAAAGAAACTCATATTTTAATTATCTGATCAGAGACGATGAAGGGAAAATTGGCTGATTGCGATATTTTTTCAACTGACTGGTGCATATCTAAGTCTAGCCATGATTTGCCTCAACCAATGCAAGACCAGATGTACTAACTTTTTGCAGCTGGATTTACAATGGAGAACATTAAAAACAGTAGGCTTTATTTGGCCACATTTGGCACAAATTGATGGACATTACATGGCTTGTCAGGCTTTCGAACCACACCAAACATCTCACTTCTAGTGACAGAACATAGGCCTTCAACACACTCAGTCATTTCCTCAGGTGTGTTCATCAGCTTGCACCATCCATTATACACATAACATGCACTTTAATAAATACACGTATATTCTACCGTTTACTTTTTACAAATATTTTATACTTTGAGTTTACAGCTCATCACCACCAAACAGTTTTACTAAACAGTAGAGCGTATTTGCTCCAAGCAACAATTCTTTTCTTCTCTGCTTTTCACTGACAAGCTTTTTAACGAGGAGCAGCTGTGTGGGGCCTGGAACAAAAGGCTACATGCTAATTATTAAAATACAGAACGAATATTGAATAAATGGTTAAAACTTATTGTGTGCAAATGTTATTGATGTGCAAATCTATGCTTAAAGTGAGGTGTTCATTAGAGAGCTTGTTAAAGTGCTTTTAATAAAGTGCAAAGGTGCTCTTAAAGTGCTGTACAAGTTACCACAGTAAAAGAGGTAACAGTAGTAAAAACCTCCTCATTACACCAGAACTGTAATTAAAACAAAGGCAAGCAGTGAAATTTAACACAAGGCTTGAAATAGAAAGTTTTAAAAAGTTCTTGGTAGGACTAAAAGGATAATTTGGGTTTTTAGACATTTTTGAAACTATATATTTTTTTTCCTTTTATCCATAATCTGAGAATAAAAATCTATTTAAACACCAATTTGCTCCTCCTAACTTGGATTAGGCTACAATATCTTTCACAATACATATACTGATGATGCATAACTTTCTATCTCAGAACCACAATCCCTTGCTGGCACTGAGTCAGTGTGTTCATAATATCAATGAGTGGGATGGGTCAGAAATTCACCCAACCTAATGTGGAAAGGGTATTACTGTTTCTGGTCCCAAAAAATGGAGGGCAACACGTCAGCACAGCATGCAGCAAAGATTCAAAAATGAAGAGAAACCATGAACCTTCTTTCTCATAAAGGCCAGTTTTTGTCATATGTTTTTTTTGTTTTGGTGACACTTAAATTTTACTATATATTTTTTTCTTTTGGATATAACTCTTTTGAAATTATGCTACTTAATTTTGATGTAAAGACCTTTATTCTTTGTTTGAATGGCTCTATACAAATAAACTTGCATTACCTTTATGGATGACAAGTTTCACAATCAAAGAAGGCGGGCTGCATCTGTGGAGGAGTTACACATATCAGTGATTCAAAAACAACATATAACAATACAAATCTATTTTTCAGCCTTATTTCTTCAGCAACAAGGATATACAGAGGTAATGAGAACATAAAATCTGCCGTTTTTTCTGTATTTGATGATCCGTGACTAAAAGATCCTTTAACATGCTGAGCTGATCTTCACTCATAAGCTGTATTGAACAATATACCCCATTACTAATTTCCTTCTGTGATACCACGCCACATTAGTAATGCGGTATCACGAGATGAACTGCAATGTGGCATTACAGTTCATCCTGCAATGACTGAAACAGATAATAGGACCCAAACACGTCTATGTACAAGCATCTCTCAACTAGGACACAATAGGGCACTCAAAAAGACAGACCAACAAAGAGAGATACTGCAGGGCACGACAACTTCTTATGAACAACAAAAATGCTGCCTGACAAGCTCTCTGAGGACGTTTGAGCTCCTGGCAGATTACACAGATCTGTATCTTTTCATAAAATGGACTGCAGCATTTAAGTGGCAATGACTGAAAATACGATCTGAATTGTTAAGTGTGCCACAGTCATTACACTGAGACGTCTGGGCCAGTAATGGTGAGAGTAATCGTGTGATGACAGTTTCACTGCACAGCGACATTCTCAGAGGTATTGTCATCATCTGTGACAGGTAATACAGGTCCGTTGGGAGCTGCATACGTACAGTTAGAGTTTCTTCTTCCTATAAACACCCACCAGCCCATCTTTACTTACAGCTCCGTCAAACCCCCAGAACTCGATGCGGTTTTTCAATGTAGCTGCAGGTCTGAGAGCGGTAATTAGATGTTAATGTGAAATAATGGAATCATGGAGGGTTGTTACATAGGGAGAAACGCAGACCTGGGCATGATCTCGGAGCGAAAAGCACAATTGCTTAAAAATCAAAACATGCTGTCAGCGGCTCACCTAAGCAGCGGCAAATGCCCCAGCTTTGGAATACATTACAATGGTAATTGCTCCCGGCAAAATTACCTTGTCTTAGATGAGCTCGACCAGACATCCGAGACATGCATGTCGATTGGCTCAATTTCACGATCATTGGGAGGCTGAAATCAAGGCCTTTATGTGGGAGAAAATCAGAGCGGAAATTGACATAAACATCTCATTGGAGATATTACAGGGAATTGTACAGAGAGCTCCATTTTGACAAGCCATTTCCATGAATCTATTCAAAGTGGAGCTATACTTTGAGGGGGTTTTTTCATTCAGGTACACGTCTATACATTTAATGGAAAAAGGAAGGAGGGCAAGTGAAGGTTCAAACTCACCTTTTGGCACATTCAGGGATATCTATAAAGTATGATGGATACTAACTGCAGGAAGATTTCAAATCTTAAAGAGATGCTTCTGTTTCACCCCTGCAACAGCTGCCAGAACTGTTTTTGCATCCAAAAGAGAAAACAAAGGAGCTCAAAGAAACACAAGAAAAGACTCGATAAACAAAAACATGCCGTCATTTATGTATCCACCTATGATTGTTAGCTTTGTCTCCTCCCGTCTTGGCTTTTTTCCCTCACATATATCAGGACGGGGAGCGTTAAAATGCCTCTTCTGTCTGTGATCTGATGAGGATCACCTTCATCCCATTTGAAAGGTGATTTCCGAGCAAAATTGTTTTCCCCGAACACATGCTGCTTGAGCCGAGAGCACATTTTTCCAGCATGTTAACAAACATATAATTTCCATAAACACGTCCAGTAATTGACAGCTTGATTTTGGCTCTGCCAGGAAGCTGACAGACATTTCTTGGCTGCTTTAATGCAGACAATGCGGGCTTAAGGCCTCACCAGGCTGTAATGAGCTTCTCACGGCTTTGTCTGGATTAGACCACCGAACACAAACAAAAATCTCTCGCAAATCCCATCCAAGACTCTTTATCCTGTTGTTGAATGCACTAAATTACAATGAACTGAAATCAACTCACTTAAATATAAAATACATTTTGGTAAATTAAAGTTTAATGTGAGGCTTCTGATTATTTCAGAAAGATATATACTTTCTCTACATATTTTTGCAAATTTACTACATTTATTGATTTGTTGTTAGATTGATTTGAATGAAAACTGAAAGCACATTGACTGCCACTGTGAGTTTTTTTTTTGTATAAATTTACAGTAAAAAAAAACCCCTAAGTAATTTCAAGACAAAATGTATGTATATTAGGATTGTGTACTTTTATCCATTCTGCAATATTTATCGCTATTTTTTTCCTCCTAAAGTATCAATTTTCCATTCATGAGTGTCGATACATTAAATCCTACATATTGTATAACGAAACAACCAGATCACTCTGTCCCTCTAAAATCTTTCAGAAAATATTAGAAATGTATTGAATTGTACCGTTTGCTGAATATCACATATGTCATATTGTGAGCAGAATATTGGGTATCGTATCGTAAAATTAGTGTATTGCTACGGCCCTAATGTATATATACCTAAAGTGGAATGCCTTACGGGATCTCACAACTAATCTGTTATATGTAAAAGTTTACTTTATTTAACTCTATAATAAAGTAAATGATTGTGTTTGTGAAAGTAAATATTAGGGTTAAAGATTTTATAATCAATGAAAGATTTACATGTAAGAAAAAAAAATAAAGGATGCGCTATTGCTGTCAATACCAAAGATCAAAAAGTTAGGGGGAAAAATGTATTTTATGCTGCACCTAATCTTTGAAATTTGCATAATGACCTAAAAATGAAGGATGTTCTCCTTGAACACTTTTAAATGACTTCTCAGGGAAATGGAGCAAAAATCATCTGGCTCAGGATTTTTTTGTGTATTTACATTTGATGGAAACATTGATTTAGTATGTTGATGTGTGTGTACAGGAGTCAAGAGTAAAATCTTGACTTCTGATTAAATTATTGTTACATTTAATAAAATTATTTTTTCCCCCTAACAGTCATAAATGATGATGTAAGCTGAATGCAGGCCGTATATTTATTTTAAAAAGTATTTAAGAATATGTATGAGAGAAGTAAAGCACAGAGGTTTTGTTTCTTTTTGTCTGCAGGCTGCTTGAGGACTCCCTGCTGTATCTCTGGGCTGGTTGAACATCAGCAGGTCTTTTCTGCTCATGAAAAGCTCTGGTCCAAGAGCAGCACTGAGATGATGGTGAACACAAGAGGCAAGAAAAAAAAAAAGAGTCCGATAAATCTGTATTGAACAGCTTGTGAAGGATGTTAATACATATTAATGGTGACAGGAATATTTGCAAGTGAATACACTGGTAAAGGGGATTAAACATAACTCTCCATAGAAGGGGAGGTATCATCACTCCCATTCTGGCGTGGGACTCGGCCGTATCAGATTCATCCCCATGCACATTGCCAGCAAACACTAAGCCCTTATCTCTCCGCTGGGCCTCTCCGGAGAGTTTACAATTTCTCGCTTCGTTGGAGCCTGAGCTGAGCTTGTTACTGGCACAAAGGCTGAGAGATGGCCTGGTTGAGAGCACAAAGCTGCTCCCTCCTCTGGACGGACATATTTCCCTCAGATAACGGACGACTTGTTGGACAGCGGCACTACACTGTCCCTATACATTACTATGACAGCCACACATCCTCCACACACTGGGGCACGCAAGAAAAGTTAAAGTTCAGGAAAATACATGACACGCTGTCATGGCGTTGGTAACGTCCCCTTATTAATGAGCTGTTGGACGTGGCAGAGGGACATGAACTCAGCAGATGTGCTCTGGTCCCTGTGAGACACTTCTAGGCATTGGCAATATTCTCCAAGGGGCAAAGGTTTCACAGACAACGAGCCATTTGCTCCATCGCTGATCACGTCAACTCCCAAGGGGATTAATGATGGGAACACAGTCATGAAATTTAGAGTAAATGTACCCTTTAACCAGACCAAAATCTGTGTTCAGTCATTTAGGTGATCACACTCATTATTTAATCTTCATAGATATCCTTCAACCCTTTGGCCAAACTTGGTCTTGATTCAGCAGTAATATTAAAAATATCTGAAATCCTATAATTAAAGGAACAATTATATCTGCTGAAAATTTCCTTAAAAATTCAGAAGTATTGTTTCCTAAATCAAAAACGTGGAAGAGACAAAAAGAGACCAATAAATACACTAAATATGTTTGGAAATTAACTTTCTGCAGTCCATTATTGTGCTTGTGAAACATTCTCCTTCATCCAGAGAGGGACTGACAAACATAACCCAAGAAAAATAATTTTTTTCTCAAGTCTGATTAATACACTTTGAACCCTTAAACAGCACCCCAGCCAGTTACGCCTTCACAATGTACAATTTGTTTGCAGTCTGCATGTGAAAGGATGACTATCTCCAGGTCCAAGTGCAGCTTGGAGGGACGGCTGAGTGAGGACGAGGTTGCCTTAGAGTGTGTTGTGTATGGCCCTCAGCAGTCCCCCTACTTATTGGCAAAGGTGAGAACAATAAGAGCTTTCAATCCAGAGTCTCCAAAGGTCTCCAATGACAAGATAATTGGTCATCAGGTCTTTCTCTTGTTGCTATGGGTCTGTGTAATCATTAGACATTGCTGCAAATCTCTATTTCCTCAAAATGCCCTGTTTCACTTGATCATTCTTTTTTTTTTTCAGGGACCATAGTGGAAACCACAAGGAAATCTGATTTTTCCAATTAGTGAACTAATAGGTTCATGATAACTTTGCTAAACAGCTCTGACTCTATCCACCTTATTCCTCGTGGTATTGCTGCAGGATAAATCGGGTTTGTAGCTCCCAGTAAAACAGAATAGAAAAAAGCCTTTAATGTCTCACAGACGGGAAACTTCATCAGTAAAGAAGTTTGCTTTAATATTTAATTGTATGTAGGAAAATGTAATTCAAAATGTTTTAGAAATAATGTAGACAGCACAGTTCAGATTATTTTTTAATTAACATCTGTTAACCTCACCACTGACACAAAATGTGAGGTTTGAGTTGAGCCACCAGTTTTACACCTCAGCAGATAGTCATAAAGTCCTAAGGACCTTGAGCTGGAACAGGGAGGGTGGTATTGTGATATAATACAAATCAAATACAACAGCTGCAACACACAGGTCTGTGAGCACAGAGACCTGTGTATTGAAGATTCTCACCTGATGATTCTCCAGAATCTGTATAGATAGAATTATACACAGAGGGTCACACTTTGGACAACCTGCATGAGTGATACAACGTAGAGCTTAGCCTGATATGCTTAATGTACAGGTGAATTGTGAGCTGTAGACCACAATCCTTAATGCCACCTGCTGGCTCAAAAAGTATGATGTGAATTCAAAAACTTATCTGTAAAGTGGGTTTAATGGCTGTGTGTTTATTTCTGAAAAATGATCTGGTATCCTTCAACCCTTTGGCCAAATGTTGTGCTTTGTACATGGGCAGAAAGCACAACAAAGCACAACAAAGCTACAAAGCAAATCCATCGAGAGCTAGCTGCAGTGTGAACGGATTAGTTAAGTTGTACAAAAAAGTGCATGTCAAATTAAACAAGAGGATATGTAAAAAGATTATTATGAGGCCAAATATTTGATGAGTACTTATTGCTTGACCCTTTGACCCACAACCTTCAGAAAAGCTTTTGAAAAACTAAAAAAAAAATACAAATAAATTGTTATTAAATCATTGATTCCTATATTTGGACTTTAAAACAATAAAAAAATTCAATATGTTTTAAAGGTATAATAAATGCATTCTCTTAAAATAATAAATCCATATTTGTGGGAAAAACAAACAAAAAACGAAATCCTGTGTAATATAATACGGAGCAGAAAAAGGGACTCCAGCAATGTCTATACAAATACTGAATGTAAAAACCAAAAACTGGTAAATTTGATTTTTTTCTTGCTTAGATATTTAAAAGCAGTTATACAACAATTTGGGTTAAAGACATTAAAGCCACTTTGGAAGGTGTAAAGGGCAATGTGTGGCTCTGGAGCTGCAAATTTCACACCCCTCTTTCAGAAAATACAGGACAGAGGGCCTGGGATAAAGGATCTGCTGAGGTAGAAGACCCAAAGTGCTGTCGTCCACTGAGCATAGGTAGTGTCTAATTTGTAGCTGACTGATAAGGGTGAGATTTAAAAGCCAAGAAAGTATAGCGCCAGACCAGCCTCCCATTGATTCCAAATAAAAGTCAAGCAAAAGCCGTACTTACTGATAACGTGGCAAATTTCAACTCTGATACAGTAATTTCAGACTTTGCAATATTTAATGTCTAAAGACATTGATTGCAATGTTTCAAGCCTGAGAAGCAGACGACTTCTAGGGCTGAACGATAGTAAATGCAGGCGTTTACCTATGACAAGATCAATGCTATCCACGTCCTAACACTGCAGTAACATGTCCTGTTCAATAGGAGAGAGCAGGACACTTAGATTCTTTTTAAAGTAAATACACAATACAAAACTCCAGTGATTTTATTGCACCTCATAGCAGAAGAAAGTGTCACTATGGTTTCAGTAGATTGTAAGTTGACACGTTATATTGGATTGCTGCTTGTCTTACAGTAGGACTCCTAGTCACAGCAATTTAAGCAGACATGTTGCTGAGACAGCTCTGGCATTGTTTTCTGGGACACAGAGAAATTCTATTTTCAGTCTTACTTGGTGCAGTAATTATCTGCATTGTTGGTGAGAATAAAGAAAATAAAGTGCATGAATATGTGCCGGTCAATTGGATTCTGTCAGTTCGAGCAGAATTGGGTACACAAGCGAGCAGCTTGCCAGCTTGTAATAACGATGGTGTTTGCGTGGAACAATTTCCCCTCTAAAACAGCTCATCAACGGCAGAGAGAGTCTGTCACCCGGGGTACGGAGTGACAAGTCTTCTGCATCTTCGTCTGTTATTAACATGTCTCTTACGACAAGCTCAATTATCTGACACTGCCCGCAATTTCCATTCCTTTTTCTGGCACAATGTAAAGTTCCTCTCCTTCATTTTCGAAGCTGGTCGTTTTGGATCCGGCAAATACTGATATAAGACATGTGTGGGAGGAGGAAGTGAAAACTGAGAGAAAAACATCTGCGAGTCAGAGCAAAGTTGGTACTGGCTCACAACACTGAGACTTGATCAATTCTGGTTGAAAAAGCAACAATGGTTAAAAATATAACATAGTAGAAGGAAAAAAACATAAACCTTTACGATATTAGAATAGTTTTTTAATGTTACAGTTAACTAAATATTTATTGAGTTTAGTCTTTCTATAAAGCAAAGAGAACTTGGATTTTATATATAGTCTAGACAAAAAACTGACTGTATTTTGTTTTTTAATGTTTTTTGCCATAACAAAAAAAGCAAAAAAAATAAATAAACAATTCAAAACATTTTTTGAGTCAGAAATAGAGAATAAGTAAAACAAAATGCAGTCTTAAAATTATATTTTTTTTCTAATAGGGGCAAAAAGCCATCCAACCTAACCTTGCACTATGTGTCTGGTTGTGCCCATCAACAATGCAGCCACAACCAGTCAATTACATCTTTGTGGACCAAAATGAGGCAAAAATTGTTCTAATCTGGCAAAATTGGAAAGTTTTTGAGCATGAACAGTGGTCATGCATGGTTTCTTAATTGATTCAAACCCAAACTCTGACTACGCCTCAACTAAATTGTTAAAAATTGACCCCTTAAGTATCACAGATCTGAGCAACATCAGGAGGTACTCGAACCACCTTCCAGGATGCATGTTTATTGCAGAACTATAATCTGAGAGAAGCTAATAGCTTTGTTTCTCAGCTGTTTTTGAAATCTGTCAGATCAGGGTTATTTTTTTTTTGGCATCTTTTAGCCTACTTCATGCAGCCGGACAGATTGTATTTAAACAATTTGCTGATTCCACTTGTCAGGCACCTACCTGTTCAAAAAAGGTGGTTCATCACAGTTATTTTGTGATTCAGCAAGCAGGTAATTACATTTTCATATAGTGCCAGGTTGGTTTGGATAGCTTTTTTCTCTTAATAAATGAAATGGTGACCAATGCTTTTTGAATTTACTCAAGTTATTTTTGTCTCATTAAAATTTGCTTGATGACTTGAAACTCTAGACAATGATCTGGTGACCTGACTGGTGAACTTTTCAAAATAAACAATACCAGAAAACAGAAGGTACATTTTGATGGCTTTATTCCTTAAAGAGACACTTTAGCTACTTAAAATTCATCATAAAAAATTAAAAGTTGTGAAACATGGTTACATTAAAATAGTTGCAGTGTAATATTAGCTAATTCTCTGAAATACAAATGAACACAGAAAAATATTTGTTTTCCTATAGGTTAATATTTATCAATTTCCTAAAGTTTCAGTCTTGTTTCAATCTCCAAATTACTCCGGCTTGTTGATTTCACTTTAATATTCTTTGCTTTGTTACTGGTCATCATAAAGTTGACCTTGCAGTGAAAAACAACCATTTGTTAATTAAAAAATAGATAGATAAATACATTATCCACTGACTATAGTGCATATGGGTCAAACAGTAAATGGAGTTCAAAGACTTTGTTGTAGATGTTGATTAGTCCGGATTTCAGACGGTGCTGTAATCAGTAAGCTATATGTGCGTGATGTCGGTGACCTCCACAGTTTTGATTCCTCCTCTGTCTGCCTGTCGTGTAGCTGCACTCATTTGAATGTTCAACAGTTTCTAAAGGCTTGTACTAATGAAAAATTAAGTTAAAGGTGCTTTCTAATAGCAAGTCCTGATTAACCAACTAATGCAGGAGCTTGTTCCCCTTCTGATTCATTTTAATGAACCATTCAAATGGCTTTTCCACAGAACGGCTTAATAATTATTTTCAGACTATACAATCTTGCAATCATTTTTGAGTAACTCAACTAAAATAGAGGGTAAATGCCACTGAAATGACTAACCTCATCTTCTTCATATTTTGACACAGATAAAGTATGGGTAGACATTTCTTACAACCTTTTATCCTCAAGAATTTCTCTTTTCAAAAGGCTCAGTTGTTCGCCTGAAAAGTTCAAGGCAGATCACTGATGGTGGCTATTCTAAAAAAAAAAAAACTATTTAATACCTCAAATTCCTCTTAGATATAACCTTACTGCTTTGAATCTTAAAGCTATCTCCATTTGTGTGTGGAGAGATGCATGCAAAGTGAAAATGTTCCACCAAAGTGAAATATCGCCCTAAGTGGGAGTGTCTGGGTTGCTGCGGGGGAACGTTAGAGGAAGTGGTAATGATGACAGCTCTAACTCAGTGCAGGTGCAGTAAAGCATGGCGGGTTGGTCAATTGCCCAGAACCCATTACTTCTCCCTGGAGACCAACCTTGTAATGTGCAAGGTACCTTCTGTAAAGGACTGATCTATTGTCAACAGGGAAATCTCTCAGCTTTCACAGAAAGACCTCACAAGGTTACTCTGGCCAGTGAAGACGGTGGCATTGCAAACAACAGCAACCCTATCCCACAAAGTGGTTGGCCATATAAAAAAGAGGAGTCATTGGATCTTGAGAAAAAAAAATGTGAAAAGGTCACAAATTTTCTGCATAGTCAATAGCTACATACCTCCAGACCTCATGTGGCTTTCAGGTTAGCTCAGAGCATGGAGTTGGTTTTCCATAGATAAGCAGCTGCATTGAAGCCTTATTTACATCCTAGGGGAGGCCCAAACAAAAAGTGTAGAATTCAGAGGTGTGAAACCCAGCATCTCTGGATTCAGCAGAGAATTTCAACAATTCTCTAGAATGTTTTTTTGTCTGTTAATTACCTGCACTCTTAAGACTACAGCATGTCAATACTTCTTGGTGGTAAAAGTTTGAAACATAAAAAAACCTGACTCACCAGCACAGAGTCCTTATCTCAACCTGTTGGAACACCTTCTGGGTGGACTAGAGAGGAGATTTTGAACAAGGTCATCCATCCAACATCAGTGTCTGATCTCATGAAGGCACTCCTAGAGGAATATTTAAAGAAAAAACTTAGTGGAAACGCTTCTCAGAAGATCTGAAGCTGCCATAGGTGCAAAAGGTCTACCAATGTTATGTTAAACTCTATGCAATAAAAATGCAATCCCACTCGAGGTCATGTGTGTTTGAAGCCAAGGGACCAAAAACTTTTGGTAATATAATGCATTTCAACCAGCACCAAGTGTATATTGAATTTTGCTGTGTTCTGGTCTTCATAACTGTGCAAGAAAAGTTTTGTGAATAAGTTTTGTCTTAACTCCAAGAAGGAAGCAAAAACACAAGAAGTCGTCTGACTCAAGGTGTCTAATGGCTTATGCAGAGTAAAGTACCTTTTAGCCAGATGTACTTTACGTGATCTTCAGATAGTCTAATTTGCTTAGCTTGTTATTGACTTCTCAGATTTCTAGGACTTCCATCATGGAAGACGGTACGTATTTAAAATATGTTGGGGACATCAGTCACAATACATGTTGCTTTTTCTAGCCAAGATTTCCTGTCTAAATGTCTTTCTCTGCACCATATACCCCTGTGGTGCATTCAAGTTGACTCATACAATAGAATATCTACATTAAAATAACTCCAAAATTATTATTTTGTTAGCATCAAATGTCACCAGTGTTTTATCCAGCGTCTCCAAATCAAACAGGTTTCCAGATAAAGAAACATGTTTCCAGATCTATTTTTGTAGATTAATTTAGTTAAATTGTCAAATTTAACCAAAACTAAAGTTACATCCACTGCTTATTTTTTCAGTGCTGCAGTGGAATACACAGTAAAAAAAACAAAACATTACTTCCATTAACATCAACGTATTCTCAGTAGTCCATTGTGAATCCTCACTGACCAAACCTAGGAAGTGAGAAATAACTAAACAAGACTGAATATTTAATGTAATTAGCTGATATCTTTCTTACATTAAACATGGCACATCTCCTTTAAAGATGGGATTTCATAATTCTGCATACAACTAAACCTTATACATCATTAGTTATCAATCAAGACAGTGGTGGTTTTCTCATAACAAATTTCATGATGGAGACAGGAATGGGATGACCTTGGGTGGCAGACACATCTCTGTTTCTGTGTCATTTTCAGACAGCCAATGTTTGACCACTATCTACTAGATGCATTCTATCCGACACTTGTAACAATGGTGTAAATGGGACAAAAATTGAGCTCACCGTAAAGGCGGACTTCAGTCCTCTTGAAGGCTGAAAGCCCTGAATGAGCACAGTGCCCAGTGGCAGCTCAGAGTCCTTGTTTTGCTCCCTGAGACGTGTGTAATCAGAGAGAAAGTCCAGCACAGATTACAGTCTTCAATCAGTCACCAAGGAAAATGATATGTACATCATTGTCTCTGCAGCACATCCCAGCCACTGTCAGGCTGCATGCATATTACCTGTGTCAAAGCTGCCAGGGACATGACGAGAGAAACTGAGAGCCATCACGGAGCCGCCACTCAGGGAAGGGCTGTCGGGTCTTTGCGCGCAGCAGCCAGACTCACTCTCCATGGGGACTCTATACTCTGACCTCTCGGATGCTGTTGACACCATTTAATGTACATTTTCAGGTACAAAACGTCTCCTTTCATATCTGAAATCACTCTCAATGGGTTGGAGGCCACCTCTTGTCAGCAAAAGAAAATACTGAACACAATCTCCCATTTTTTCTCTCTCACTCAAAGCCGGGAAAGTTGCAGTTGCCTGACCTTGAGGTGCACAATAGAGAGAGTCACTTCACACAGAGTGAAAACTATATGACTGCTGTGAGGACTGGCTAAAAATTATCCATCTAATCTTCTCATAGATCTATAACATAATCATATTCAATTTTCTCCTCTCTAAAAAGCAGATTCACACTGTGTTTCAACATAACAGCATAATGTGGAAAATGTTGATGCGGGTGTCTCATTGTTGATTCAATTTTCACAGTTGGATCTGGATAAAAAAACATATAGTATAAATGCAAAACGGCAGGAGAAAGAAATTTTTCTATAAAGACAGCAAAGACAGATCCAGTGTGAATTCCACCCTTCTGAAATAGGACATGGTCAGACCATAATTTCCCTGAAACTAGAGTGTTTAATTTAAAACTGTGAAGGGCACCTCTGCAAATAAAAAAAAAGATGGAAGGCAATCTGCAGACACGGATATGCACAGGATGTACTTCTCTAACAAGTGTAATTCTTTACATTTTACCGTCCATCCAAACATTCCTAAAAAGCAACTTAGGAAAATCAGGTTAAGTGTGATGAAAAAAGAAAACACTGCTGTTTGTGCTTAAAAAGTGACAAAACGGGCAGCAATTGAGTGAGGATGAAATTTTGTCTGTAAATTCATTCTTGTACATTCAGCTGGTTTGTGAAGGCATCATAGGTTTGTTAGAAAACATTAGAGAACAAACAGAATCATGAAGACCAATGAACAGTCGATATGTCTTTCACATATCTGTTAAACTGTCACCATGTCGTAATAGTAGGTTATCAGAAGGTTAATCTTTGGCTGAAGAAATGCACTGCTCCCGATTATTCTCGACCAAAGACAACCAGAGCCAGGAGAAAGGTCTTCTTAAGCAACCTCATGCACCAGTTGATAAATGTGCTAAAGGCAGAGAAACGATTTACTGTTGCAGAAAAACCGTTTATCTGCCGTCATCTATGACCATACTGACCATAATGATGCCACAAACATTTGAAATATACGCTTATAACTGCCTATTAATATAGTTCAAAAACCAAATATACCCCCTTGAAACCCGTCTTAGCACTCCGGATGTAGCTAACATCGTCTTCTCTTGCGAGTTTATCGCCACTCTTTGGAGTTCAGCCAATCACCGTCGAGGAAAATTAATGGCGGTCCTGGATTGGCTGATTTGCAAGCGCAGATATCAAGTTGCTCTAAGCTGCATTTTCTTTGACATATTTCAGATATACTCGACGAGAAAATGCGGAAATAGGTGAATTTTCTGAGAATAATTTCAATATTCTGAGAATAGTTTCGGACTTCAGTCCTGCTGGTTCACCTCCCAGCAGGACAGCAACCCTAAACATCCAACCAGATCTACAGTGGAAGGATTTATACCAAAATGTTGCCATGTATACAAGTCAAAGCTGAGGCCTTAAGCAGTCTGAGCATATGTAATAAAACTAATGTTCACAGTTTCCCTAAGCTTGTGTTTATGTGGAAAAAGACTGACAGCCATAATTACAGTTAAATGTGGATATAAATCATTTTTGATTGCATTGGGATGAATAAAAAGGCACATTTCAGATTTTATTTGTAAAAATGTCTAAAAAAATGTAGATCGCTTTCTTTCCAGGTAAAGAGATATGGACCTCTTTGTTTTGGTATGTTATATAAAATCCAGCAAAGTTTGTGGTTTTAACATTAAAAAATGAGAAAATATTCAAGGAGCATACCGTAAATACTTTTACAAGACACTGTACATAATAGCTCCCCTGTCCCACACCAGGTATCTGTTCACCTTGAGAAGTCAAGACACTGTACATAATAGCTCCCCTGTCCCACACCAGGTATCTGTTCACCTTGAGAAGTCCAGTGTGCGGACCCGCACCTTCTGGCTCGACAATTCAATCTGCCTCCTCTGGTCCTGCTGGGGATCCAGAGGGAGGTCACCAAATGGTCTCTGGTGTAAAAAAAAAAAAAGATGCTGACCTTCTGCTAAATTGTCCACATTCTTGGAATATCAGGTTATTGAGTTGATCCATGCTGGGTTTCTGAGGCTGAAAAAAAAAACAAAAAACAGATCTATGCTATTGTCTGACTTTTGCAGTAGATCAAGGGCAAAAATGTGTGTGTGTGGAGACATAACACTTTTAAAAATGTTGCCCCAAATGTCCTAATGGTTTAAGGAAAAAAAAAGAGGAAGAAGCAAGCATCACTAGTCTGTGGTAAACAAATACATTAGGCAGGATGGTAAGTGCTTTCCACTTATGAAGAGACTTGCAGCTCATATCCAAAAGAAAATAAATAACAGCTTTCCGCTCTAAATTCTTTGAGCTGTTGCAGAAAAAAAGAAACATTGTAAATGAATGCAGCTGCAGAATCCCAACAATTCATTGCACTGTACTTTCAAGTTGTTGATTCCTTGAGAAAGGCAAATAATAGTCATTTTGCAAAATTGCAGGCCTATCCTTCAACAACTGGGGAAAACAGTTAAAATTGGGCACGGCTAGGGAAGAAGCAGCCCTCTTGCTGAAGTATTTCATATATTTGGGACAGCATAATGAAATAAGTCATTTCTGCCAGCAGTTCACATTACCTCCCAATGGTTAAGAACCATAATCCCAATAGCATTTTGAATTCTACCACACGTACAGTGGAAAATGTTATTGCATGATTACAGTGTTCCTCTCCCTCCACATAGTTATTTTATTTATGCATTTTGCAACATGAATTGGGGAAGCTGAGCACCGTGTTCAATTACACAGCAATTCGGAAAAGGGAGCAAGAACAACCACAGCTATCTGCTACAACAAAATGGCACAGAGAACTTGTAATGTAAGCACAGTTTGAAATGATACCCGTCTGTCACAAAAGACACCGTGGTCGTGTAATTGAAAACTCTTCAAAATATAAGATTCTGTTTGACTCATTTTTTGCAAAATGTGCTTCACATTATGTCTGCGCAGCAACAATTACAAGATTCTCTGAGTGTTTGCTGCAGCGAGATGGGAGCTTTGGCAAATCAAAGCCGCTGTTTTCGTTGTGATTAAACCAAAGGTTCCTGCTAAGACTCATTAACTGGAACGATGAGAGCTCCTCTTATTACAGTGATGTTGACATACTCATCAGAACAGAGACAAAGGAAGTTTGTTGCCAAAAGTTTCTCATAAATCAAGTCAGAAGGGACAGCAACCACTTAATCTTTAATTTCATCACTTTAATCTACTAATCTGCCATGGAGAATGGAGTTCTATCAAGATCAGTTAAAAAAAGAGAAAAAAGAAAAGCTTGTTATAATTTTGATCTGATTCTGATTTGTTCCGTATTAAGGGTGTTTAAGGATCAAGTTTGTTACTCACTGAAGCAGTTTTTGTTTGTGGCTTGTGGTCTTCAGGAAGGTCTGGGTAGCCATTCCCATGAGAGACTGCTCCTGGTCTTGGTGGAAGCTGGGAGTGGGTATGATGGTTAGACCCTATGCGACCTCAACTCAAGATCCCTACAAATTTTTAAGTGAGAAACCTGCCAAAGTTCCCAGCGTTACGTTCACGTGCTGCTACCTAAAATTCAATTCAAAGTGAATTTAGGGAAAGTGTGAATTTAGGGATGAGACTTTAAATAAGCAATCTGCAAAACCACACACTGAAAGGATTGAAAGAAAAAGAAAAGGAAGAGCAAAAGGAAAAAGTTAGATAAGACAAAGGGATATAGAAGGAGGGAATTACATAAAACAGAGAAGGACAGAAAGAAGAAAGATCAAAGAGAGAAAACAGTAGAAATAAAGAAATTACAGAATGAATGACTGAATGTAAATTTCCTTACTTTCTACTTATCCCAATCTGGGTAAAAACTGGAATCAAATTCCTGACAGTCCAGACTGAGCTCTGTTTAACTGCAGTGTGGAAGAATGCACAATAACAAATCTACACGCAGCTGCTAGAAAAATGTATATTTGCTACTGATACCGTAGATGTCAGGATAGGAGACACACCTCCGGCTGTTGCATCAAACAATTCTGGCGTGTCATTCCCAAACTCCATCCTTCAGGCAAATCATCATAAAGTTTGAAGTAAAAATTTGCATAATTATAACTACATTTTCAATAAAAAATAAAAAAAAGATTACATTGTGGTCCCCAAAACTTCAAGGAGGGAGAAAAAAAAAGCGTTGATTCCCAGCACTGATCGTCCCTGAGGTCTGTGTATCATAGGTTTCATTCCTGCAGGGAAGCAAAGATTATTACAATATTCAGATTACCGAGCAGGGGAAATTAATTGGACTAATTAACATACAAGTAAATGATGATACCGTTAACACATTTCATTAACTCAAACTGTCATTCTATGTTGCTGGGGCACTTGGTATTGCATTACAATGAATTTGATTCATTAAATTATGCAAATGAAAGAAATGAGAAAACAGACGAGTCCTTCTTTTTGGTGCATGATAGACCTCTTTTTCTGAAGCATTTTGTTCCAAATTAAGTGTGGCTTTAAAACGCGTGCTTCTCTCACTGACCCGACAAAGCTTTTCAGAGGCGATCTTTTCGATTACGTTCCTAAACACCACGTATACTAATTTTTCTTAACCCGTTTTTGATTATCATGGGTAGCACTTAATATCTAATATCAAAGAATAAAAGCCTCATTTTTAAAAACTTGCGCTACAGATAATAGCAAACGGCAGGTAAATTTGGGAACGTTTGTTCATTCACCTCTCTTGGCTCTTTAAGGTTTGCTGAAAGTCATGAGGCAGTGCTTTGTTCTCCCCCTGACATTTCTGTGTGACATTAGCTCGCAGCTAATTGAGGGTCTGCACCTGCTGGTGGCCTCGGTGACTCCCATCTTCATCCTGGCAGCGCTACAAGAGGACGGTCAAGAGGTCAAACATACCTCTCATCCTGCTCCCTTAGCTGCAGTGACATCTACTGGACTGCTACCCCAGGGTGTAGGACGCGCAGGGAAAACAAACGTCTCTCTTTACAAGGAAAAAGTGAAAGTGTTGAGGAAAAAAAAGGGGTAAAACTTTTGTCACTTTAAGTTAAATTAGCATGAAATAAATCACTCACAGCAGATGGTTGCACTGAGTTATATTAAAAAAGTCTGAATGTTAAAATAAAGCAGAAAGGGCATTGACAGGTTAACAGAAAATATCTGTATTGATGTTATATGCTGACAATTTTTTTTTTTTTTTTTACAGAAGACTGGAATAAAGATAAACCTTCAGTATCTAGTAAAGAACATTAATATGCTGCAGGTTTTATTTAGCATGTTGGAGAAAACTCCCAAAGAAGCCAGAATGGCCAAAGAAGGAGAATAGATCACAAAGAAAAAAAGACCAAACTTTCCCACATCACCATTAAAATCACCACTCAGTGAGCATGTGCATTTCATTTTACAGTTTGGGATCAAACAAGAGAAAAAAAGCATTGTGTAAGATGAAAAAAAATGGGGAATGTAAAACATCTGAAATAAAATGACACTGCCGGGCTTTATAGAGTTTCCAACAAAACATTTAAAACCAAGAGGATGTAACAAGATTAAAGTGATGAAAACAGTGCTGCTGACAAGTACCACTTTCAATAATCAATTCTTGATATCATGATAGGACCAATGAAAAAAAAAAAAGTTAAAACGTTTGCAAAACATTGTTATATATATATTTATATATATATAAAAAAGTAATTTAATACATATATTAACATGGCATGACGACAGCGTAGGATGCTGTTTGAAAAATGAGAGACAAAAATTAACAGAAATATGGACTGAGAAACTATACGGGTGATTTCCTCTACTTACAGCACGCAGTCAAGTCACCCTGAGTTTGGAGTCAAATTTGGCAAATACCTCCAACGTAAATGGCTATTTTTTCTTTTAATATTACAACACATCTTTTCTTCCTAAGATTTTTGTTTTTTCCAAAAAGGGTACAAAAACATGGCAATTATGCAGAATGGAACAATTTTAATTTTAGATATCACAAATACACTTTCAATGTTCAAAAGGAAGTATATAAAAAAATTGATTGCTTTTCCATTCTCACCTGCTTAATGTTGTAGGTGTGAATAAATTTATATATAGATATAGAATCTGGATGAACAATAACTTTGGACGCAGGCTGACAGCTAAAAAAACAATGCATAATAATAATTAAAATATTAAAAACAAAAGAAATCTTTGCATGGACTTAATAGATTCACTTCGGCTGCATAAAATTTGCTCTGCCGTTGGGTCTGAGTCTCTCTTTAAAAACGACTGAAACATTATCCAGCTATAATAGCAACAAAACGTGAGAATATATTTGCTTGACATAGCGATAACGTTTCCCAGAAGTACATAATTGACAGATAAGTGAATTTAAACAAAGTGGCATTTAAACTACACAATATTGTACAAAATAAGGCATTTCTTTGTGTATTTACTGCAATGTCTTTTCCACCTTTTAGTCTCCACTTACTTGTTTTCCTCTATGGAAACTAAAGATGGGGATGGACTATTTCTGTGGTAAAATATATATTTATATTTATATATAATCTAGAATTTTCCTTCAAAACTTGAATAAAAATGCAAGTTGGAGTACACAGTATGAGAGACGCAGAAGTCCGTGAGAGGAAATCACTTCATAACTTCACTGGCGGCGACCGTGGTGACGAGCTGGAGGGGGATCTCTGCGTTGGCCAGTATGTCCTGGGCATTGTTCGAGCCCTGCTGGATGTTGGTGAGGATGAGGGTGGTTCCGCCCGCCGTGATGATGCTGTCAGAGGAGCCCGCCGACTCCATGGAGGCCACCACGGTGCCGCCAGAGTTCACGCCCTTTTTGTTCTGATGGGTCTTAATGTGCTTCGCCAGGTGGTCGCTCCGCATGAAGCGCTTGGAACATTCGGGGCAGACGAACTTCTTCTCTCCTATCAGAAAGAGACTAGAGTTAGATGCTCAATATGTCATGGTTGTTCCACCAAATATTGGTTTCTGAACTCTTCCGAGTTAAAACGTCAGTATTGTTGTTTCTAAAAGAATATGAACTTGTTTTCTTTGAGGTCCAAAAGCACTACATCGTTATCGTTATTTTGTCCATTTCTCATTTTCTGCAAATAAATACTAAATACATTTTTGTTTGGAATTTCGGAGACATGCCGTCAGTAGTTCATAGGATAAAAGAAATATTATTTTATAAAATAAATACCTATAAGAAGATAAATCAGAGACACTGATCATTTTAAGTGGTCTCAATTTTTTCCAGAGCTTTACATCCTGTATAATAAAACTAGAAATGCACTAATGCGCAGAATGTTTGTTGCAATTATTTTTTTACATAAATAGGTTGACCAAGCTAGTAAATATATTGTTTTTGTCAGTTTCTTTATCATTTATTTTACGTTGGCTGATGCACTGTTAATTGCACTGACTGAACAAATTAAAGTTGTGTTGTGTTTCCATGGTTACCAAGGTTGTGAAGCTATTGTTGTATTTAAGTGTGCTGTACCGGTGCAGAGTTATCAAACTAATTTGTAATTCGGTATATTTTGTGTTCTTATGCGGAGTTTGATCTGATTGGATTCACATCACTCAGTTTACCTTCATTTGTCACTTGGATTGAACAGGATATACGATACATGGAATTTGAAAAAGTTTATTTTCGATTTTTAAATATATGCTAAATTTTTCATCTCAGTTGTCAGATCCATGTACCGTCAAGAAGAATGTTTGATATGCAGACAGCCAATCTGCCAGAGGTAAAACAGACAGTCTGAGATGACAACTAAAAAAAAATCTTGATGAATAAATATCCTGTTGTAGTTCAGTGGAGAATGCAAACAGGTGAAGGAGATGATGGGATTAAATTCCACCAGGAAGCAGTGGAGAAGATGGTATTATTTTTAAAGGACTTTGTGGTTTCTTATCAGATGTGTATGGTGTGCATGTAATTTAAATCTGAAAAAAAGAAAGGCTCATGGGAAAAAAAAAACACTATTTTCCCTACTAGTGTCCAGCTCCAGCATTTTAGTCAACAGCAGGACAAAAGCTGAAATTTCTTACGTGACTCAGTTTACGAGCACAAATTAACTAATTTTACAAATTTTATGGATGTTTTCCTGCCGTGCAGAACCAAAAAAGCGGGTCACCACCTGTGTGTGTTCTCCTGTGCCTCTGCAGCTCGTCGCTGCGTGTGAACCTCTTCCCACAGAACATCCAGCTGCAGACGAAAGGTCGCTCTCCCGAATGCCAGCGCAGGTGTGCTCGCAGGTGCGACGTTTTCCCATACACCTTCCCACAGCCGACAATATGGCAGATGTGCTGCTTCTTCTTCCCCGTGCTGGACCCTCTGACAAACACAGAAAGAGGTATGTTTCTGTGTTTGTCTGAGAAGTGCTGAGAGCGCAGGCTCAGTTTTCTTACCTCCCGCCCGACTCTTTGCAGTTGGGACAAGTACACGCTACTCTGCGCAGCCTCTTGCCCTCCTGACCGAGCTGATCCTCTTCCTCTCCCAGCCTGCCGGGGAGGTGAGACAGGTCATTGGCGTTCAGGGTTGAATCTGCGCTCAGCCAGTCTCCAGAGTCCGGCTCTTCCTTTATCCGAATATCTGAAAAGGATGCGTGAAGGATGTTAGTGAACAACCGCTGCAGCAGCTAATGTTCCACCTCATTGACTGAAAGTATTTCTAATGATAATCAATAGGCAGTTTGAATAACCAATAGCCGTTTACGTGATCCATCTATAGTGGGAGAATTGCAGCTTGCTTTGTCTGTACATGGGCAATTATTATACTGCTTATAGCTTTTAAGAAAAAAATGCTTGGACAGATTTGCATTGATGATTTTT
The DNA here is from genome assembly GCF_019740435.1 of Gambusia affinis. Classification (NCBI taxonomy): domain Eukaryota; kingdom Metazoa; phylum Chordata; class Actinopteri; order Cyprinodontiformes; family Poeciliidae; genus Gambusia; species Gambusia affinis. The sequence goes on from NC_057878.1 coordinate 15,527,931, forward strand.
CCAAATGCAGAAAACTGTGTAATTAGGATGATTTTTACTACCCCCCCAAATTAAATATTGTTTAATTTATTAGAATGATGGGTCATTTTGTTGATATTCCTGAGTACAGTTATTTCTGATCCAAACTAGATGCCCAGCTTCACGGCATGATAAAAACACAACCTTGTGCCTGTTGATGTACATTGCAGCAAAATTGCCAGTGGCATAATTAGATTATTCTGCCATTAAGACAGGATATATCAGCACTTCAAACATTTCACTAGATAAAAGCACACATGAAGAGTGCCATTTGTCCCTGGGTCTCCTCTTTAGGTAATCCCACAATTTTTCTCTGAGATTTAGGTCTGGGAAATGTGTTGATTTGTTCAAATATTCTGTGATGTTAATCTGTTGAAAGACTGAATCGTGACCGGTTTCCATCTAAAATTTCCTGATGTCGTCATAAACTCTAACATACCTCCCAGCACCTTTGGAGGAGAAACAGACCCAAAGCATCATACATCCTCCAACATAAGGCATATTTCTACTAGGGGTGGTAATCTTTTACTATCTCAGGTTTTGATTCAGATTTTTGGGGCAACAATTTGATCCAAAATCAGGTTGGTTTTTTTTTCATGCAAAACAATTATTTATAATGATTTCTACTGCAATCTATTGGTGTGCAAAAGGCAAATTGAGACATTAAAGTATCTTATTCATGTTTTAAACATTAATCCATGATTAGATGGATTTACTTTTACACTGCATCTACCCTGGTGCTTAAACAAAAAAAGCAACATTTGAGAATTTCTTAACTGAAATGAATGGACAGAACTGCACAAATTCAATCTTATGTTATTTTACAGCCGTTCCTATAGAAAAATAAACAAAGTGAGATGAAAATTATGCTTTTGTCTGGATGCATTCTATATTTACCATTTGCTTTCTAAAGACACTAAAAACCGAAGGTAAGTTTGTCTAAAACAACCTCTTTTATATTTTGCCGATTTAAAATGGGAGACTGTTTATTTAAATGAGTCATTGTTTCAAAGATTTATCTGCAGACATTTTGTCACACATGAAAAGCACAGGTGTAATTAAAAACATCAGGGATTGTTGTTCTACTCTATTTAAGTGCCCTCACACCCAATGACAGCATGACAGTTAACTGAATAGTAAAAATAATAATAATTTATTGTAATTTAACAACAGATTCAAGTGAGACTTTAACATTCCCACCTTTATCAATATAGCAGTTTCACTGCATCGCACTTAAATTAACAGTTTGTGATAAACAGACTAAATTAATTTCCCTCTTGGATTATTTAAGTATTTTTCAATTTGAATTTGAAAAGATGAAAAGCTTTCAAAATCTAGTAGTATTTTTTTAACTAAATATGATTCTTGTGCAAAAAAATGACACTTTATGCATTTTGTTCCTTACAGAGTACCGTACCTCAAGCAGCTGTCAGTTTCTGCTAAGAAGTTATAACTCATCAACACCCCTTAGCAGGTGTGGCTGCACACTCAAATAATTTTCTCTCTCAAGATAACTTGGAAATATTTTAGTTAACAAATCCCAATGAACAGTAACCAAACACATTTCTGCGTGGATAAAGATACTATTTTTTGATACACTACACCTAGGCTAGTGAAAATAAATAAAAACATTTTAATGGAGTATTAATTGTAGGTAGATCCATGACAAAGTTTTTTTTTTACTGAAGAGAATTTTAATTTCAATGTTTAGTAATATAAAACAAAGAGCTGCTGTACCTCCTGGGGTTTCTGCGTCTCCTCCTCCTTCCTGTTGGCCCACTGAGTTGACCGTCACCGTCTGCAGGTTAGGGATCTGACCGGCACCGATGCTGCCCAGAGATAGGGTATGGACTGGTGCCAGGGTTATTTGCTGGGGGGGTGACGTCGGCAGCTGGAGGTTCTGGAGATTCTGCACTCCCTGTACCTGAAAGGTCTGCCATTGTATCTGACCCGATGGGGTGACTGTCTGAGCTTGAATGATGAAGGTTCCCGGGTTGATGAGCTGGACATTTTGCAGATTCTGTCCTCCTGCAGTGACAGACTGAACCATCTGGCCATTGGTGGTCTGAATGGGCACCTGTTGCAGCTGGATGAGGGGCTGAGCTGAGGAAACCTGGACATTCTGCTCCTGATTCTGTTGAAGGAAGCTTTCTTGGAGAGCAGCACTGGAGTCTGCTTGCTCTGCAGCCACCGATTGTAACGAAGGATCTTGCGTCTGGAGACCGGCTTCGTTTGCTGGAACGTGTAGCTGAGAGGAAGACGTTGGCACAAATATCTCAGTATTTGCATTCGAGTTGTGTCCCGGTAGTGTCTGTGAGAGGTGATCATTTGTCTTGTTCAAACTCTCAGAGTTATCTCCTGGTTGGTTCGCCATAATCAGCTGGCCATCAGCAGTGACCCCCGTTGCTATAGTCTGAGCGCCCGACAGGCCAAGGGAGTCCAAGTCAACACTGTTAATAGGAAGAAAAGTAATGTTCCCGGGCAGACCCACAGGCACGTTGGTAACAACCTGGCCCTGGTTGTTAAAAGTGGAACCGCCAAATGACACCCCTTGGATCTGCTGGATGCTGCCAGTCTGTGAAATGAGGTTTTGGTTGTTAAGGATGCTTGCAGACGATACCACATTGAGACTCTGGCTTCCATCGGTCAAGATCTGAATCTGCCCTGTGACGTCCTGAGTCAGAGTTGGTCCCTCCACACCGGACGTGGAGAAGCTCAGCTGTCCGTCTGCTGTCTGGATCTGAGGAATCACTTGGTACTGAATGTTAGGCACTGAATTGGCAGAGGAGGCATCTGTGCCAGACGCCACAAAGATTGGCTGACTCTGTAAGTTTTGGAGGGGAAGAACGTACTGTCCATTTGATGTTAATATTCCTTGACTCTGAATCTGTATTATTCCAGAATCATCCTTTGCTGCTGTTGTGGGAGTTAGCACTTCCCATTTCTCAGTCCCAGTAAGCTGAGAAGAAGCCTCTGATGCCTGAGGAAAGAAAAGAAATTAAAAGGTCAGTACAGTTTTTAAAAATGTTCTCTCATGCCATTAAGCAACAAAGCGAAATCAGCGGCAGAAATTTGAAGACCACACCCCAAAATAGCCAGAAATCTTTGCTGACCATCATCAGTTTGACTTTGATCTTCATTTGTTGCATAAAATGCTAATTTGTCAATTTTTATGTCAATAGATGTTTCCTTTCTCTTCAGAACTGCCTTAATCCTTAATGGCATAAATCCACCAAGGTGGCAAAAACATTCCTCAGAAATTTTGTCTATATTGATATAATAGCTTCAAGCAGTTGGTGCTAACTAACAAACCAATCATGTTCAATTTGAGATGGTTTGAGTTTTGTAAGGTGATGAATTACATAAATTCATCACCTTCTAAGTAGCCATTGGAAGATGAGGATATCATGGACATGGTCAGCAATAATTAGCAGGCGATTTGTTGTGCTTTAGCAATGCTGAAGAGAGACTCCAAGAGACTGGAAGTGTGCCCAAATAATCTACCCCACACCATTATATCACCAGCAGCACCTTGAAGCATTGATTTAAGGCAGAATGAATCATGCTTGTACTCTCCCATCTCGGGTATTTTATTTTTTTACAAATTGCCACTGCAGTGTGTTAAGAGATGTATTCTGATACTTGTGTTGTAACAACTGACCTACTGCTGTCTTTCATGTTAAGCCATTCAAGTCAACTTCCCTCTGAAATCAACAGGACTGTTTCTATTTAACAAAACAGCCCTTACTGTATATTTTCTCCTTTTGGACCCGTCACTGTCAACTGGAGATTTAGCTATTCATAAAAACCCTTCCATATTCAAGTCACTCTCTTCCTTATTCTGATCACTGTTTTTAACTTCAGTAAGACCTCTTCACCATATCTAGATGCCATGTAGTTGGCCGATTCACGATATGTGTTAATAAGCAATGTGCACCTCATAAAGTGGGTTGTGAGTGCATATTATTGGCACACAAAGCATAAAACAGAACATCTAAAATATTACAGCCTATTAAAAATAGCATCCAAGCTGTGCTTGTGTTGTTTTACGTTAATGTTTTACATTAATATTACAACGAGGAACACATTGGCACATATTGTGCCGTTTTAGCCCAATATGTGTGCAGTTTTGTGTTATTCAATAAAACCAATTTCTGTCAAACAACATACAAAGCCGACTCTTCTCACTTGTCTGGATAGTTGCACTTCTTCCAGCTCTGTATACCTGCAGCCGCTCCCCTGACCAGAACAATGAGCCGCTGCTGGAAGTTTGAAACTCTGCTAACACGGTGAATATATTCAGACAAAACCATAAGCGACTTGTAGCCAAGACAAAAGCAAATATTTTGTTGGGAGGAACTTTCCTTGTAAGGCAGACAGGGACATGCCAAACGATGCCACATGGTAATCTTTAGAGCATTAAGCGAAGGCAACTGGATTTCTTTTAAAACATGACTATCCTGAAGATGTTTCACCTCCAATCCAAAAGGATTCTTTGGTCTGAAACTTAAGCTGGATGTATTGGACTTACAGATCAGGCTTAAATAAAAACGATCATACTGATAGAGCAAAACACTAACAAGTCACGTGAAACTCAATGACATCTCAGTCAATGACATCTATTCAACATTCACATTAAAAATTGCGAATAAAAATTGGAAAAGTAATTTCTAATAAGATCTAAAACTATGACCATACTACACTACACTCCCTGTTTAAGACTTATTTATAGGAAATATTTGTTTATATTTAAATGATAGGTAAATAGGTAGTAAAGTCAGGTAGCACAAACACATTCAAAATTGATTACAAATCAAAACTGTGTAGGTTTATAGTTTGCAAGCACAGGAGGAAATCTTTAAGGAGGAAGTCCCAAGAAACATCATTACGTCCTGTGACACAGGTAACTGCTACCCACGTTCTTTATAGTGGCCTGTATTGACTACACTATAAAGGTTGATGATAATGTCAACATGAGTCTATAAAATGCTAATTAGTAGAGTAAATTTAATCTAAAGTGAACTGAGGTCTACATCTGAATAAATACTGTTACAGAAAATAATCTACACTGACTGGCAGTTTATGACTTCTAATGCTGTAAAAATGTTTTATAATAAATATTCGGTCAATAAAACTTAAGAAAAGCAGTAGAGTAATGAAGTAAATGTGAAGCAGGTTGTTTATCTCTTTTTCTGACTTTTTCTGATATGATTTTATAACAGTTTAAAATATTTGGTATATTTATTGTGACGATTAAGACCTAATTTTCCTATCTTTTCAAAGGGTGTGTTTCAGATGTGCTACCAATGTCATATTTTAAAAGACGTGCTTTTGAGGAACTAAAATTGCCCTGTGCAAATGTTAAAAACATCACTACGTTTTCATCCTAAATATCAATGATATGAAGTCCAGACAGGCTCAATAAATCTCTTACAGCTGCTTTGAAGGGTGTCATTTCCTTCCTATTAGATGTGAGAAATTGGTTCTCAAACTTGAATAGTAGCATGAGCGAACCAGAAAAGAGAAACAGCCTTGATGGCTTTCTCTAAACTGATAATCAAACCTAAATATGTATAAATGTTTAAAAACTTTTAAAATAAACTATATTTTAAGTATTCTAAAGTAAAGAAAACACGATAAGCTGTTTAATTCTTATTTGTCTTTGTAGGACTAAAGAAAACTAGTAAATAATAAACAACCACAAAAGCAAAAAAGTTAACAGAAAATGTAAAAACATAATCTGCATAATACTTTTAGCTGCTTATAGAGCTGCTGCACCTCTAGTCCACATCTGAAAGTGATGTTATAATAAAGTGGAAAAAAGATTTAGTATGAAGTGGGGTTGCACCAACTAGTCAATTTTGTTCTCTGCAATGACTTTTTGCTGGGCCAGTCGACTAGTCGCAATCGTGTGACAAAACTGATTTTTTTCAAGGAAATGAAAGAAGGTGAACTGGATGAGTTCGTCAGAAAGCTCAAATTGTGTAAAAATGTTAATTTACCAAAGATAAACTGAAAATTTTGGCATAGGCTACCGCAACAGGGGCGAGTTTTAAAGTTAGACCTATAAAAATATAGAAAAGATAACAATAAAACTGCTTGCTCTGGTTGTTGGCAGATATACAGGTGCTTCATAATGGAATGATGTAATGAAGATATGAGTTATGATCAAACCAAATTTTCTATTTCTTTCTCTTTATTCTTCATCATCCAAAAAATGAAAGAAAGAGGGAAATCCCAAAGTTTTACCTTCCTTGATCAATAAATCAATATCAGCTGTAGGCATCAAGAGCACCTGGATGCATCATCCAGGTGGCCAAATATACTATTGGCATGCAGAGCTCCAAAATAAAAGTAAATTAAGCTAAGCAATTAATCCAAAACTGCAAACCCAGCAGTACTTGGTGCACATCAATATTGCAGTGATAGCTGTAACTTGACACATCTTGCGTACCAACTTTAAACAGATGTTTTTAGTATAAAATTTGCAATCATAACCTTTTAAACCAATGGTATACAGAACCAATGGCACTTGTAATCGATTGCTAAGAAGTAGTCACAGCTAAAATGTCTCACAACTGATACTAAAATCCAGTTGCTTTCTAATGTGGCTTTTTAATAACAGAAAAAATACTTCTGAAATGTTATTATTGAATTTTGTCAATATCAGTGACAGGACATTGTACATCTTTTTCATTCTTTTTATCATCATGCCACGATGAGGGACCTTAAAACCTTATTTTCTCTTGTCTACATCTACATAGTAAGCTATTAACTTAGCATAGCAAACAAACGATTTTTTTTTTTTTTGCGATTTTGCACTTAGTGATATTGCAATGATTGGATATATAAATACAGCTCTACTTTGAAAAAGCTTATCTAGCTAAATGCCCACCACCAGTTTTGAAGAGCAGCGACTGAGCGACTCACTCCAGCTATCACTGAACCAGATGTAGCAGAGGTGCTGACTTACCACATCAGCTGCAGCACCTCTGTTCACCTCTGACGATGGCGACTCAACCTGAGTGCAGGTCGTTGCTAGCAGGTCGAGGGGAGATGGCTGAGCGTCCTACCCCACAACGGGGCAGTTTAAGGGGAAGAAAGTGGGTGGCCATTAGTCAGGGCCACACAGACAGTGACTCATTGCTTAAGAACGAAATGAACTTCATTGTCCCAATGTTGAGCCCCTCAGGCAGCACCTGGGTCCAATCCAGAACAGGTTTAAGCCTTAGGGGAGTTTACAATCTTTCCCAGTATTAATAAAGGAGGCGGGATTCATGAGGAGTGTTGCCGGAGAGGTTCAAACGAGGGTATGAGACCCCCCTCACTTCCAAGTTTGAAATGTCCGAACTTCAGTACTCATCACTCGGGTGAAAAGACCGCACTAAGCGGTCAAAAAACAAGAGTGAAACCTTACCTGATTGCCCCTGCCTTCATCCTGCTGGATAAAACTGCCCTGACCGCCGTCCATTTCATCCGGTTTCAGCGGCTGTTCTGGGGCTACGAGGTGAAAATAAACTGGAGGTTAGCTCTGTAAAACAGCAGCTGTTGCTAATGTTAGCTGTACATACCTGGCAATTACACAGACGGCTTAAAGTGTCGGTGAACAAGTAAGCAAAAACACCAACATATTAATCAGCATTAGACAGCACTATCATTGAAAAAACTACTTTATTGCTCAGGTATACAGCGATGATTAGCTGTATCACAAATGAGCATCACTGCTAGCCCGAGTTAGCTAGTTAGCTTCCGTAGGGTGAAGAATAATAACAAAACCAAACATACCAGTCATTGCGTGACTTGTCTTTAAACGGAAAGTCTTGATAGTCACAAGGTACTGCGCATGTTGAGCTGATTAAACTGATTGCATACGCACAGAAATAGATAATAACTGACTGATTTATTTCTGTTTTGATTGACGGGCGGTAGGTTACACAAAGGGTGGGGCCTCCACTGTTGACTGCGCCACATACAGGAAGTCCCACCCCTCTACCGAAAGCTGATTGGGTCTTTATTCTCTTCAAACAACTACCATTGGCCACGCTTAATGCCAGTTATTCTTTGTTAGAGCCATATGTTCAGTATTGAAGTGTAGGTGGCAGTGAAGATGGAAGTAACATTGTTTACCTATTAGATACCTTCTTCTACCACACATTGTTCATTATAGAAACAAAAAAGAATGCTGAAAAAATTATAATGCAATTGTACTGAATAATCCTTTCTTAGTAAGAAAACTGATCAACATCTGACAGGCAAACAAACAAAACACATAGACACAACATTTAAACAATAAAAACCCCCAAATGAAAGTAGAAGTGATTAGGTTGTGACAAAAAAGGAAGTCTACATCCTGAAATTTACAGGTGTATTGAGATAAAGCGTAAGTGCAAACATTTTTATATTTTATTTGTGCAGGAATTGCTAGAACCAGTGGAGAGAACAATTACAGAAATACAAACAATTTAATCTGGTTGGTTGGGAGCAGTGCTGGTTATAGAGCCATAATAACATTCAGAGGCTCTAAATACTCCTCAAAACCCTCCTAGAATTATGCCAATTAAGTATTAAACCAATGAAAATATTTAGAAGCCTTTTCCAGATACATGTGAAATTTACCCAGTGCAATTTAACTGAAAAAAAAACAACAACACAAAAAAACTGCTTATCTGCTTGTGAGAAAGGTAGAAATATAAAAAAAAGTTTAATGACCTGGTTATATTAGTGTGCACACTCTGAAGCAAACTATTAAAACACTGTATAATTAATTTTCAACAGTCAATCTTTTTTAATTCTCATATGGTATTACTTGTACTATATCTACTTTAACCTGAAAGAAGTTGAGCTTCATGTTTCTCCCAACAAAAGTTTGTAGAAAGATTTCAGAAAGGTCACAGATTATGAAGGCTTCTACTTAGGACTTTGTTTACACTTTTATTATTTAATAAATACTGCTTTTTTTGCCTCTTTTGGACTTATCACCTTGTGCGTACTGTGCGTATGTGGGCCACATATTGATTTGGCTCATGTTTGATAGAAGGACCTCATCCATAACAAAAGGCTGTTTGATTTCCCATTGGTAGGATAAATACTACTTTATTTGGGCTTTGAACAGACATAAAGAAATCTTGTGATGTGTGTCACAATTTTTCATTTTTAGCTATTCTGTATCAAATCATTGTGCTGTGTTATGGCAAAAGTATTGATAACCCTTGAACTTTTTCATTTTGCTCTAAGACTTTTGCTGACTTGTTTTAGCCAAAAACATGCCAGATGTTGCTCTGTTATAGCTGCGACCTCTGAGTGAACCTGCAGGAAAATCTGTTTCCGGAAAGACTGGCCACTGTCTTGAATGTTTTCCCACTTGTGAATAATCTGTCTCACTGCAAAAAGATTGTCTGGGAATTGCAAATTGCCTTATAACCCTTTCAGATTGATGTGCAGCAGAAATTGCTTCTCTATGATCGGTGTTGATGTTTTTTCTCCTCAATATTGTGTGAACACAAACCTGCATGCTCTAGTTCAGAAAAGTTTCCACATTTCTTCTAATCCTTGACCATTTTTGATTAGCAGTTCCTAGGTGGGTGTTCTCGCTTCTTTTTTAGGTTCTCTATTTGAAAATATGGTTTCAAATGTCATGTTTTTCTGCATCTGAAATGATTTACTCAGCTACTCATTGGTCAAAGTCTAAAATCTGTATACTTTAATGTGAAAATGCAATGTTTCTATGCCCATTTATTTTAATGAAGTGTTTGTTTCATTTAGCTGAAAAAAGAGAATATTGTTCACAGATCAAGTTACCTAATAAGGTTTGCTCAAGAAACAGTTAATGTAACCCCAGTGATTGAAATTGACAAGTATTTTTAGAAAAAAAGATTTACTTACGATGTTGTGTATTCTTCTGTAATAATTTGAAAAGTCATGTTAACTTATTAGATTAGTTTTTTTTTTTTACATATAGAAGTTATTTTTCTCAATATCTTTAGAAAAATACGCAGATAAGACAGAACCGGTGTTTGTATTTGACTTGATTTCTTCCCCTCCATCTGACTGTGCAGATTACGACATTGTGAAAGTGCATTGAAATGAGGGTCTGCATGCTATTGTATCTGCTCCATGGCTGTGATGCTATCAGGACCCCACTTCTGAGTATTATTTGTGGTGTGTCAGTTCCTCACAGTGTGCGACCACAGTGAGGCTATTTCTTTCCAACCTTCAATTCAAACTTGGCCCATTACAGCCAGACTACAAAAGCACTTTCCGTGCACTCAGGAGCTCACGGTGGTGAATGGTGGATATTTCCAATCACTCTGCTGTCAATCCAAGTGTCAGGTAAACACAGGCCAATGGAAAGAAGTTTAGAAAACCTTGCAGCTACGTCTGCTTTGCTCCAGAAGTCCTTGGAAATATATCAACAATTTCAGCAAAGACCTCCAAGTTAAAGGAAAAAGTCAAATATCCTAAAAGCAATACGAATGCTATTCGGTGATGGACGCAGTGGTCTTCACAGACGTGTAACTTTGACCATGTTTGTCTTCAGAGCTGGATAAGTGCTGTCTCCAGCTGGAGCTGCAAACAAAAGAAATGAGAATGCATTGAAAGATCTTGTATTCACCTCATGAGAGGAATCTGAAGTCAGCAGAGTTATTTCTGTGCTGGAGAGTCTGTGCCAAGACAAGGCAATCCACCTAAATTGACAGATTGGACAAAGTGAGCATTAATTAGGGAGGTATGTCAGGAGGCCTGCTGATGCCACTGGATAGATCCACAGGTCAGGTATTAGAACCTGTCAACAGAGTAACTGTATGTTTGAGCTTTGCAAAGATGATGTTTATGGAAACATAAGGGTGGCAGCATGATGTTGTGAAAAAAGTTACAATCCGCTTTCTTCAAGGAAAAAAACAAAACTTGTGTCTGGTGAGATTCACCTTTTAGCAGGGCAACAACCTTAAAAATTCAGCCAGAAAGAAAAGAAAACAGTTTAATTGACCCAGTCAAAGTTTGACCTAAATCCTTTTGAGGTTCTTTTTATTCCTTTTTGCAAAATTGAATCTGGTACAACATCAAGAGAGACAGAATATAAAATGTTTCCTACAGACATGACTGAATGTACTGAAACAAACACAACATTCAGAGAATGCTGGTTAAAGAGCACAGCATTAAGAATTTTGTATTACACAAAACTATTACACAAAAAATTTTGAAACATATAAGGAAGTCAAGTTTTAACTGGTTATCATGTTGAGAAAAATGTTATCACAAAATGTAAACATAATTACTCAGAAGAATAAGCTAAATGTATAATAATGTTTCATGCAAAAGGGCAACACACAAAGCATGCAACACTTTTTGTTTGTGGTCTGAAAACCCAACTACAGTTGATAAAAGCTGTTAATAGCTGCATCCACAAATAGAAGGGTTAAAATTTCAAGAACAACACGGCGACTTTTAGAGATGTCAGAGATTGCATAGTTTGTTTTCAGCAACATGCTCTGTATAATTGGGTTGAAAGTCATGAGTAAATTACACTTCCATTAAAGCACTATTTATTGAAATATCTTCGTTGCATCATTTATGCCACATTTTTTGCATGAATTACAAAACAATAACAGCCATAAAAATGGCCCTGTCAGCTGCTTAAGCTTGTGATCCGAAGAAAGCAAGATCCTATAAAACCCAGCAAAGAATAAAAAATGGGCCATAATTGTTCGTCGGTCAGGACTATGTGATCCAAAATAGTTATAAAATTTTATTCAAAGATGTGATGAAGCACAGAAAATATGTTTGAATACAACTAATAAATTACATTATGTTTTTCTCGAAGTTTATAAAATTTTTCATCTTTAATATATTTTGTTTTTGAATAAAAATTAATAATGTATTATGTTGTGTTGCTATTTTCAACTAATTGATCTAACTTTCCCAAAGATATAAAGAATTTCTTTGAGGACAAGTGATGCATGGTGGAAAAACAGGCTGAAAAATCATCTTTCTGTAAGATAAATATTCATCATATATCATCCAGTTACATTACTAAGTACTTTGGCCTTGTCATGTTAGACAGTAAATATTTGTTACTGTTGTTATCTGTAAAGCATTTCTAATTGTGCTGACAATCCTAAAGAGTTTAGCATGCGTGCTCAAGGCCTCATGCGGCAGGAAGGGCTGGAATTAGACAGATATCATCCCCGTTTGGCAGGTGATGATTCTTGCTGCTGAACCACAGCTTTAGAATGAGATAAGAAAAGATAAACATTGTCATTAAATGAACAATTGGCAATTATCAGACAATTAAAATATGCTATGCAGAGGTTTCAAGTATAAAAAATTAATGGTTCTGATAGTTTTAACAAGTTAAGGAGCAAATATATAAAAACATGTATTATATATCATATTTATGTAATATAAATATAATTATATATTTTTTCAAAATTTTGTATATTATTTTGTCCAGTCGTCTTTAACAGTCCCTTAGGGCCTTCAGCATACTGCAGCTGTTCCCTGATCTCCGCTTCATCTACCCTGATCTCAACTTTTGAATATATAATTTTTTTAAGTATCATTTAAATAATTATCTTTACCGCTGAACCAGATTTTGTCCTTTCAGATCACAACGGCTGGATTAGTATGCACTTGGTTGTACAGTTACAGATAGGTTGCTGCTGTATTTTGTGTTTAATAGCAGAGATGGCTTATCTGAACTAATAATGGGAAGTTAGAACTCTAGAAAGGTTCTAGAGACTATTACAGTCTTTGAGATCTCAGTCCTCAAAGACTGTAATTGCATATTTTATGCAATAGGATAAGTTTATAAGGGTATGTCAAAATAAAATAAAAAATCTCTCACTCATTTTTTGGCATTTAGCAAACAAACACGATTTCTATGAATGTGTTGATATTGTATAGCTGTGGTGTAAAATGACTTGAGTCACAATCAAGAGTTAAAAATTCCCCACCCATGTAAGTTAGAAAAGTTAGATGTCACCTGCTTAAGTTGAAAACTTAAGCAGGTTGTCACCTGCTTAAGTTTTCAAGCAGGTGACAACCTGCTTGAATTAATTAATACTTAATTAATTAAGTAATTAATTAGGTTATTTTTCATAATTAATGTATTAGAATCTACCCTAATTATAACTTAAAAACATTTCAGATTAATTGAATAAAACGTGGAGAAATACTCAGTTAATAATATTAATAATAAATAGTTTTTAGTTAAATACTGATAACAAAACAGAAAATAAGTAGCAAAAAGTAGAAACCAAATTTCAGTGTAAAATCTAATGACGCTTTGCAAAGCTCAGCTGTTTATGTCATTCCTTTCACTCAGCACTGCATCAACAAAGTGTCATCCTCTTGACAGCGTGAACAATAAATCAAAGCAGTTCGCTGTATCATGGTGGTACAACATAAGGGAGGGGAAATTGCTGCATAAGTCGTCCTATATGAACATTTTACTGTTATTTTTGTCACATCATGGTGCCGTTTTGACTATGCGCAGCACATAGTGTCAGGCAGGAAATCACACAATAACAACAATTACAGCATGGCTTTTATTGTCATCCAAAATAGAGATAATTTCTTCTTTGTAATGATACACTGCAGTGTGTTTGCTACAACCATCAGATTTCCCAACACATTCCCCTGTGCATAGTTACAGCTCTGAAAAATGCCGCATGTTTCTTCGTTAAAACTCATACATCCTTTTTTTTTTATTCTTCAAAGGCTGTTGGTGAGAGTGCAGTGTGATTTACGACAGCAGGCCGCGGTCTATTTTGTTGGGTGTGTGTTTTAAAAGCAAGCTTTCCACTCTTTGCTCTTTTTGGTTTGATGCCACTGTGGTTTGCTTCGGGCCAGAGTGGCACCACTTGATTGATGGCACTGACAGAAGATTTCTTGCAGAGATTCTGTCACGTTTCCTGGTTTATGAGTCCTGCAGCGCAGCTTTTTAAAATCCACCTGATAATGACCACGAACGGCAACGTGCACGCCCTTTTTTCTTAATGGTGTCGCGTTCAAATGTTCATTTGAAATAAGAACAATGATGTCACAACAACAGACGGGATACAAAATCCTTTTCTGAATCCTTAAATCTTCCCTTTCATGTGACAGGAAAATTGCTGCTATCAAAGCTGGAAACATCATGTTGGGGATTGAACAAGGGATTTTTTTGCATGATGTTTTGATTCTAAATAGCTTTATTACTCGCACTGAAGAGATTTATAGGCACTTTATGAAAAACAAAATTCTCCTCGAACCAGACCACTGGGAAGAACTCATCAATCCCTGAGCCTCAAAATTGCAGCAGATGAATAATCTTCTGTGTGGGGTTTAGGTTGGCCAACACCCCTGCCATCCCAAGAAAAATGCAAGAGCAGTTTTTGTCTCAAGCCCCCATTGTGATCTCCAGAGGATTTGAATGGTTTCACTTAAAAAACTGTCCGCTGAAGCTCGTTGAGGGAGTATATATGAGGGCTCTAAGTGTTGGGTCCCTCCTTTGTGTGCTGCGTGGAGTTTGAGTGATTAAAATCGGTGGTTAACACAAAGCAAAATAAGGCCAGTGGTTTATGATACACATATGTTCCTCCGCGTTGCTTTTTAAATAAGCCCAATGAACACTCTCCTATATTTTGCCACTGATCTGAGACCTCAAAGACTGTAATCCACCTTATTTCCATGACAAACACCATGCTTTCTGCTGCCTCCACAAAACATCCCATCCAAAAGTTGGATATGCAACACATTTCTTGCAAAATGACCATTTTTATTCAATCTTTTCGTCCCCATCAAATGGCCATTTTCTTTCGCTGCACTCTTAATGCTTACGAGATATTCAGCAAAGCACTGCTGATCTACAGCTCTTTTGTCCGGACTCCTGCCGAGAACACAATCTTACTCCGAAGTAGCTCGGGCTGCAGCGGCGCAATTCCATCAGCATAAATGCTTCACAAACACTTACACACAAAGTATAGGGGCGAGAAAAACAGTACTTCAGACAACAGGAATCGTTTTCTGGCTGCACTGGCGGATTGTGCAGACATCTATTTTCATGCTATATTGAGTGTTCTGAAATGTGAAGTTTTTTTGTTTTGTTTTTTTTGCTAGAAAGTGGTCTGTGAATTAGTGCTTTTTTTTTTTTTGTTAATATGCATTTGTTTTGTTGAAAAGAACTGTAAACCCATGAAAAACCTAAACCTGGAATGAAGAGGGACTCAGAGGTTGTGTTCAATAGTTCAGATCTGCTTCCTAGGTTAGGTCAAAGGTCAAGAAGAATCACTGATGAATTCTTTTTATGAAGCCACAGCTAAAAGAAATGACAATTTATGCCTGCAGGGGTTTGTTTGTGACTCTTAGCGGTTCTAATTTTGACAGTAAAGTGCTTTAGTTTTGTAAAAAATTTTCAGAAGCTTGATTTTACTTAATTGCTCTTTATGCATCAATAAATAGAGAATAGATAAAATAAATAAACTGAACTTCAAGTCCAAAAGAAACAGCAACATTAAAGCTTCTACTGTGTTGTGCATACTTTATGAATTTCCACAAGCATCTAATATCCAGTTTAAATCATTTTATAAAGCATGTTGATTCCTGAATATTCATTTAAATTCCTGGGAGATATTGATATAGATTTATTGCAATTCAACAAAGGCATTTCCCAAAAGATTAAAAAAAACCACTATTTTTTCATATTTCAAAAAAAAAAAGAAAATTGACATTAAATTACATTGAACTCTTAAAATATTCTTAAGTTACATTTCACAATGTGTTTCTTTGGCTTTACTTTATTGGGAATAGCATTACAACTGGGTTCTACCTCACTTACAAACAATTATGTGCAGGATGCATTGTTTTTTTTTTTTTTTTTGTATTGTAAGATATGCGATCCCCTTGAAGTTTCAAAACAGCCTTAAATGGTTTTTTGGAAAGCAGCCACAAAATTCCACCCAAAAAATTACGCCCTGCTGGCCTTGCAGCTCTAACTGCGAGTGACTTAGTTTTCTTATGCTTTGGGCCAGCTCTGGTTTCAGGGGATAGATAGAGCACACACATTCAGTGAAAGGTTAGTTCAATCTGTTTGGAAATACTAATTCAAAATGACCACTGCCTTCTGGCAAAAAGCACCTGCATCCTCCATGTGCCCTTCCAAAATCAGCATCACTTAACAGACTTAATTATAATTGTCCCCTCTACACTACAGTCAATGTCAGCTGTGTCTTTTAATTCTCTAATCAGTGGTCGGCAGGACCGCTATCACCGTCCCCATGCAGCTCTCCGCTCAATACAGACATCCCTAAACACACACAGGCTGGTTTTTGTCAAATGTTTTATTGAGTGTAGACATCTGGCCTACTGTAAAACACGCATTATCTGCAGGAGGGGGAGCAGAGCAGGTGGTATTGTCTCCACTGTCAGCTGTGTCAGCGCTGGCACCCGTGATGGAGATTAATGAAGTATCTGGAGAGTAATATGCTCCTTAAAATGCTGCTACAATTTGGAAGGGGCTGGGGGGGATCCCTGATGCTGATCTTAAATAGAGAATCTGTCACAGTTTACAGAACCTCTGTTTTGGCTCTCAACGTGGGGAACCAAAACTTAAGAAGAGGGACTTCAGTGCCAACAGACAGTTTTGACACCCCTTCGATTCTCCCACTCTATATGCTTCTAAAATAGATCTGAGTGTTTATTTGTCCTGCATATCTACACACATTACTCAATGAATATTGGAAAAGTCAGCCATTAAGATAGATGTAAAAATTAATCAAGTGTTTCTTGCCCGTTGCTGAGCATTTTGTCAAAGCACCTTTAGTGAGACTGAAGTCTTTGCTGGACTGTCTTATAAGCTTTGTACACTTGCTTTGAGTATCTATCATTAATATTTGCAGATACTTTTAAGCTCAGACACGTTTGGATCAATTTTTAAAACCATTTTTGATCATTTATCTAAGATGTTCACTTAGATTTAAGTCCAGCTCTGACTGGGCCACTCAAGGACATTCACAGTATGGTCTGAAACCATCCCTTTGTTATCTTCTCAGTGTCCGGTGGTGGATTCTTGTGTTGGCAAATGAATCGTTGACAAAATCTGAGCTTCAGGACTCTCTGGAGAAGCCTTTCTTGAAGAACCTCTGTATATTCATCACCCAGTTACTGCTGCCGAAAAAAGTTCCCTCATTTATTAGTTTGTTCAGGCAGCCAGATCTTCAAACAGCATTTTTTATGTACAGTGGTGCTGAAATGTCTTAATTTCCTTCTCCATATTTATGCCTTGCTTGGTTTCTGCTTCAGTATCCACTGTCAACTGTGAGAGCTCTTACAGACAAATGGGTTACTTTTCAAATTCTGTTCAATCGACTGAATTTTACCACAGGCTTGTCAAGTTGAAGAAACAACTCAAGCAAAATCAGTGGAAATTAGATGCAGATCTCCATTTTGACTGTGACTTCAAAGCGTGTGAATGCTTACTTTAAGCTTAAATATTAAAATTTTTAGAAAATGTACAAAAATGTCTGACAATGTATTTTTATTTGTCTTTACAGGGCATTCTGAGCAGATTTATTTAAAAAGAAAACTTTACACACATCGGTTTCAGAATAAGTTTAAGGAAATGTGGAAAAAATGAAGGGGTGTGAATACCTTCTGGTTGCACTGCTTGTACGGGGCCCAAAAGGAAATGAAGCACAAAATCAGCTGTGTAAACAATAATAATATTCTTCCTAAGTCACTTTTTCTTTGGGGCATTCGGTGCGTTGAATTTGAAAAAGATGATGTCTCCATCCTCAACTGTGTAGTTTCTTCCCTGCTGTCTGTATTTCCCAGCTGCCTGAAAGAAATTCAAAGAAAGATTAAAGAAGATAACAACAAGTAGAACTACTGTACGTCTATTAACTATTTAGCCTAATACATGATGCATTGTGGTATTAAACTGTGTTTCCAGAAAGCTTTTAAAGCGGTGATGAAGCACACCAAAAAATATTTAAAAAAATCACAATCAACACACTGTGGAAAATAAAAAAGAACATGGGCATAAAAAAAAAAGGATTAAACAAATAATAAATAAATGACTGTCTGGACAGGGAGAGGACAGTTGGGTGGGCAGAAAAAATTTGTAGGGGTGGCCATTGCCCCCAAGCCCACCCCTGGGTAGGGCCACTGTCATTCATGTATATCAAACATACAAACACACGCACACACACATCATCACACACACAGAAATGCATGCATGTTTTGCGCGTGGGGTTTGCCTGAATTCCCACTGAGCGAGTAATCCTCTCGTCTGCCCATTTGAGCTGCATGTGCATAGGCACAAAATGTTAATAAGTCTTTGATTACAGCGATGTGAAACTTCTCAAGGAAACTAAATAAGTTCTAACATTTCTTTTGTGTACTGTAAGTGTTTGTTCTCCTTCCCGGCAAACTCAAAAATAATTGACTTGAAGTGCTAACACAGACAGGTTTATCCATTCTGGTTCTGCACGGCGCACAATTAATTAGAGGAATCAATGTCCCTTTAAAAGGCTCAGGAGACCATTTAATCCAAGCTCAATACCACCAGAAACACAGGATGGAGAGGCAGACAGGAAAAAAAAAATCAATGGCTATTTGTGATTCCTGAGTATGTATTAAACCCGACACATCTAACTGGTTCATTTGCACTTGAAAGCAGCCATCTGGAGCGGCAAGCTTGGCTTAAGCAGATATGATTACTAATAATGTGATATCCCCGTACTCTGGCCCTATTCATGCAGCCTATTCCCACAACTGGCATTAAATAGCATGGACCTTAATGCCGCAGTCAGAGACGCTCCATGTTCTTCTGAGGCTCAAAAAGGGATTAAAGTGAGAGCAAGCAGCGAGGACCTGACACTCAGATCTCAACCCCGGATAACAATGGTGAAACCCCCCCAGAGACCAACACGATTCACTCTCAGTTAGCAGCTTATTGGGGGTGTGGACAATACACTGCCACTGCATTAAATACAAAAAAAAATATTTAAGAAAAGGAGGGCTTGAATACTAAAGAGGTTTAAAGGTTTTTTAGTGCTTCCTTCCTCACTGGTCTCCATGGGCCTTTTGTGCCACCATAATTACATTAGCTGAGTCTGTAAGTGGGCACAAGGAGTCGATGCTGCTGATAAAGAGATCACGCCAGCATGGCTTACGGCTGCGGATGACGAGGTTTATGCTGAGCAAAGTTAGTCACTTCTGCTTTCATTTAATGAAGCCACAATTTAACGAAGGTTTGTTTAATCAGAAAGCTGCATTAATTTGTTAATTTCATATTTTATATTTTCAGCTTGCAGAATACAAATTCTTACTCAATCTAAACATTAGAAACATTTGTAATTTTTTTTTTTGGAAGAAATTGATGTTTCTAATTAAAAAATTCCCATGTCCTGTACAATGACTACCTTTTGAGACTTAATTACATCACAACCAGGACCTTCATTGTATTTAACCAGGATTTTATGTATCAGTGGAAGAAAAGGGGATTTTTAATGTTTATACCCAATAAAGGAGTGAAACATGTATTTAGTTCCCTATTTTTTGTATTTAATTTCCTAAAGAAAATATTTAGGAGATTGTCTTTACTCCTAAAGAAAATCCTGGACAACCAACTGCAATCACTTGATTAATAAAGACATTTAAGCTACATTTAAATCCGGCTTATGTATGATGGCCTCACAAGTTTCTTAGAGAAGAATACAGATCAAACATAATTCTATTCTTAGTTAAGTATGCACATGTTTTCTTTGTCCTCTGATTGCTTGTATACTATGTTTTAAAAACCTGTTTGAAATAAATAAATAAATCAAAAAGGTCACAGCAGACAGGTCAGGAATAAAGTTGTGGACAAGTTTAAAGCAGGGTTAGTTTATAATTCCCAGCTTGGCACCACTGCTAACCTGTCTAAACATCTGTAGCTTGGGCCGAACCAAAGGAAACATTATAGAGATCTGGCCAGATTAAACTGAAACTGAACCGCTGAATGCTTTTACATTTGAAAACTAACCCTACACCTCGACTCTGTACATATTATTCTCATGGTGAAACATGGTGGAATGATTCAGCTCAAAGCAAATTCAAGCATTAGAATGGTCTAATTAAAGCACAGACCTAAATCCAATTGAGAGTTTGAGACTTAAATGCTGATTTTCAGGTGGTCGCATTGGATTTTGCTCAGTGCTATCAGAGACTCTAGATTTTAATTTTAAAAAATGACCAGATGCAACTTCCTTCCACACCACAAGTATGCACTGGTCTATCAAATGAAATCCCAGTTCATTTTGTTGGTTATTGTGGTTGAAATGTGGCAAAAACAATTCAGTAGGTGTGGAAATTTAGCAATGCGCTGTATCTCATTGCATTTAACATGAGGCTGCACACAAACAGCTAAAAGGTCAAAACAAAGGCGGATAGACTTAACTAAGACATGCAAGTCATATTCCTGCGCTACCCATCCATGAAGCAGTCCTTATTTGAGGAATTTTACACTTTATTTAACTTGCCACTTTATATCACTGTCACATGCCTACAGTGGGGACTTGGCGCAGGAGAGCTCTGAGATAACAGCACACCGTACAGATCTGATAAACGCCTGGCGAGCTGAAGAAGTGCTTCCTCTGAGCATCTGTGCCAAGTCAAAAGCAAGAGCTGCCATCAGCCAGTTAGAACACATTGTGATAAAGATATGCACAGCTGGAGCACAATGGCAGTGTTTAGACCCAGAATCAGCTGGCTTGTCACTGGTGGTGCCTGAGTGTGTGCAGTAATTCCTTCCCCCGAGTAAAGGTGAAGAGGAGTTTTCAGTCGGAGCTGCGTGGCGACTGTCAGCTCCACTGATCACAGGAGACTTTCCCCTCATCTCCTTTGGCACACTAACTGCTCACCTTGACAGCGCTCTCACTGCCTTCTTCTTTAAAATCCTGGAATTTCATTACTTCTGCCATAATGAAGCCCCTCTCGAAGTCCGTGTGGATCTTCCCCGCAGCCTGTGGAGCCTTAGTTCCTTTCTGTCACAGAAGAAGAAGAGGAGAGGACAAATGAATTGTTTTGGAGAAGATGGATTACAGCATGCGAGCGACATGGTGTTTGATAGGGTGATAGCAGTGTAATGACTCCAGGGGTGTTTTTCAGTCACTGGGTATTCTTGCCTCTGTCCAGATTTCTGGATAGCTTTCCACTCGACTGTGGCCTGCTAGGGCAGCCTGGACACCGATAAGGACCTGGCGCTGCTATCAATGCCTTCTGACTCTCATTCCTTAGCTGTATTGATTTCTGTCCAAGCAATTTTGCCTCATTGTGGGTCGCTGCTCAGCTCTCTGGTCATGACAGCAATGGGGCCCAGTGTTGCAGTGAGAGGCTAAGGTGGTATAGACCTTACTCTATCAGGTCAGACTATTGTGACAGACCAGAGTTTGGAAATTCAAATTCACGTTTAGGCTTGAAAGGTATCACAGCATGTTAGATAGGTTTCTACGAACTGCTGTTTGACTTCAGAAATCTTCAAATATCCTGTACTTCAGGGTGTCTGGTAGACTCGGTTTGATTGGGGACCAAAATGACGACGTGTTACATTTTCAGCTGGTGAAGTTTGCTCTCACACTGGACTGCATCGAGTGAAGCAGACCCTTTGAGAAACCTATTCACCGCCTCGCCTGAGGTGGCACTGCACCAAGAACCACTAAAGGAAATGACAGAAAAATCCCTGAAGAATACATGAGCACAGCTTCCTTTTTCACAAAATACAAACAAAAATGGAGTGGCGTCTAATTTTAGTGATTGTAGGATTTCTCTTTTGAATTTGTTAAAAGACAAAAGCCATTTCTCCAACAAGTCCTAGACTCTTGTGTTTGTTTTTGGTCGCATTTACCCAGAATGCTCTACACTATAGTCTGCTTCCTGCATTTAGAGAGCTCTCTGGTCTGCTTGGCATTCACATGTACCTTCAAAGCACTCCAGAATTCACTTCGATAAAATCAAGGCCTACCTTTTAAGTTTTCCAGACCTTGATTTCTTTGCTCTGAATCAGAGTTTGATTGTACATTTACACCTCCCCAAACAAACTAAACTTTCTAGGCAAAGAAATCAGAGTTTCAGGGCTGAAAATAACAATATTCACAGGAAGGCTTTTGGGACCATATGGATGGATTAAAGTGTCAGTGTCTCTTTGAGTGCATACCTGTATTAGTATAGTCAGTGGGCTTTCTTGAATTATTATTATTATTATTAGCATGTTGTTTTTAACTTTCTTTTACAAGTACTTTGAATTGTCTTTGGCTGAAAGGTGCTATTTAAATAAAGTTGCCTGTGTGGCTCTGCAGATTAGTTTACCACAAATCTGCTGCAAACTAAGTTAAGCTAAAACTGTTGCTTTGGTTACAGTTTAAAAAGTCAAGAGTTACAGCTGGGGTATTCTCTTTTGTAGTGGGTATGGGTATGATGGGCAAGATTCATCATCATTAACATAAACGTAACCTAAAACCTACTGTAGGTTCAGAAGAGGCTGTTTATGTGTGTTCCTGCTCTAATGTCCAACGACTCCTCATTTTAGACTCACAGGAAAATCACAGAGTGAAGTTCTGGACAAAAAGTAGCTGTTATGACGCATAACTGTGGCAACAAGCACCTCAAAAGCTCAAATAATACCTGAACCACAACCCCATATCCCAGAGGAGTTGAAAAGGAAGCTTCATGGAAATTTAAAGAGGAATGGCAAAAGCAAATGAGGTGGATTAGAAAGTGCTTTTCAACAACTGATGTCAGCCAGGACATGTTACTGGGGAATATTGTCTTTGCTTGCCCAAATATAGAGCTGTCAGCATGTTATGACAGCCATGAGATGGTCATAACATGACAACAGTTTCTTCTGTCAGAGGTGTCTTCAGATTCGTTGCAAGACTGACTGCTGCAGGAGATCCTTCCAGCCCACATATTCACCATCTACAATGATTTTAAATACTTGGAGGATAACAGTTACGATAAAATATAGTTTTCCTTTGGGATAAATAAAGTATTTTTGAATGATGTAAATTGAATAAACATTTTGAAATGACCAGGTAGGAATCTGTCTCAAATTTGATAGAGGATATGTGGATGGAGATCGAGATTAGGGTCAAGACTTGGAGCCCATTATCCAAGATAAATGGACAGAGAAAATAAGGGACTTTAAAAAAAAAAAAAAAATTGATACCCATGTTTTATTGTCTAGCTACAACTACAATCTTAACTATCAGGACATAATCTTCAGAAAATGTGGGTTTTATCACATCATACAACCTCAGAGTAAAAGGGAGCCCTAAAGTTACTCAATTAAAATCCCTCTGTGGCACCAGACAATATCATAGATGTGCAACTTTATGCAAATACTTTTTTGTTTGTAGCAAAAGCAAACCGTTTACTTAGCACTGTTCTTCACCTTCAAGGTGATTTTCATGTTCATTTATTTAGTTCTCAGGATAACAACACAGTCAAATATTTCTCACTTTTGAACATTTCGTATTTCATTTTATGATAATTAATTATAGATTATTTTAATAATAAATAAATAAAATTGCTAACTTCAGAAACAGTAGCATAACAATTTGATGGTCATAAAGGCAAATTATTATTGAGAAACCAGAATATTATTTTGACAGGGTATTTCTGACTAAATAACTTCCGCTAGTTGGCTGAGAGAGTAAAAGAGCAGAAACTCTCTTAAGCTAAAAACTAAGACTCAAAAGGTTGCTTCATCCTTGAGAGCCCATTTCGAGCCATTTTTTGCATAGGTTGAATTGTTTTGTAAAAATTCTCTGAACCACTTTAAGACAAAAGTCCTGAATGATGAAATGCGCAATTTATATGCACAGAAATGATGTGCGGAAATGACAAATGAGGCAAATAAGTGACATGGCTGCCGTGCATCATCGTGACTCCTGTCTGTCGAGCCGCACCGCAGTGCCGTGCTCAGGGGCTGTTGAGCCGTTTTAATTATGTATATAATCAGGTTGGGGTCAACATATTTCATGCCACAAGACTGATGCGTATTTAATGACTCTAATACATTACCATCTATTTGCAATCTCACTGACAGAGTACTTGTGTGTTTAACTACCATTAATCAGCATCAAGGTTTGTCTATGTGGAGAAAAAAAAATAGATTAAGGGTTTGAATTTTTTTTTTTTCATCTGGTGCTTTACAGGAGAGCCACATTGTCCTAGTTAAGAGCTATGCAGAGCAGGCTGATAGATAATGGTCACCTCGAGGCTGCCTAATAAAGCATGTTAAAGAACTTAGGAACATGACATTACTGAGCGTAGTTTTTACAATGCAAGATGTATTGGCTTAATATAGTTACTCACTGATGCTTACCTGACTAAATGCCCCTCATACACAAATCGAGGCTGGCTGTAATCACTTACACAGAGGAGACACAAGCCTGTTTTTTAAGGATACCTTTGAAGCAGTCAGGTGCTTTTATTGTAAATAGCAAGGACATCAGTCACCATGATATAAATCCGGTGATGTCATCCGACTGAGACATAACAAGTTCTTATTGAGAAAACAGGAAGTGAGCTCACTTTCACCCCAGGCCTGTGCACAGTTTTAGATTCTTCAATAAATAACATGCATAAGAGAGAAAGCATCCTGAGACGAGACGGAAAGACTGACCTGTTCAACCAGAGGAATTTAATGAAACACGGAAAACAGTTTGCTGTGTTTTTTATAAGCAGACTGTGTTCAAATTCAAAATCTAATGAAACAAAAACTATTAAAAGCATCCCGTAGTAAATTATTTTAAAGGAGTTTGTGTTCCAAGCTGGTCAGGGGGATTTAATTTGATTCACTCTTAACTTTATTTTCAAAATCAAAGCCTTAAAATAAACTGAACAATATTTATGGATTCATAGGGTTTGTTGCATCTTAGTAAACTGGTTGCTTGTAAATTTTAAATGATGAGAATGAGCCACACTTCTGGATCTGCTTTGTTGAAATCCAAAGAATCGCTATTCATTTTTAAGACTAGAAAGTCCCACATTTTTCCTTATTTTGGAGAAAATTACTGGCATATGCACTGCAAAAATATTCAAAGACCTTCATCTTTCACATATTGTCATGTTGCAACCAGAAACTTCCAAGTATTCTATTGGGATTTTGACGTAGAAAGAAAAATAAAATTGTAAAAATCTGATTTAGCCAAGTATTTTGCCTTACCTTAATACCACTAAGTAAAAGACTGTGTAATTTAATGCCTTCATAAATAACAAGAGCTTATCTTTAAAGCCAGTTTTAGGGGATGTAGAGAGCATGAAAGAAGGTTCTCTGGCACGCAGTAGTGGAAAATTAACAGTGTATCAACGTGAACACACAATCTCTCCAGTGAAACACGGTGGTGGCAGCTTTATTCTGAGGAGATGCTTATCTTCAGCAGGGACAGGAAAGCTGGACAGGGCTGATTGGAAGATGGATGAAGAAAAATATTGGGGAACCCCAAAGAAAAACTGTTAGAGGCAGCAAAAGACTAGAGATCGGTCCCAAGGTTTGTCTCATGCATCAATTATGCACTACGTTTCTTCTGTCTATCTGTGAAATCTCAATAAAATTCAATTAATTGATTCACTGAGGTTTGTGGTTGTAGCTCAACATTTTCATTGTAAAATTTCAAGAGATGTTTTTTTATATTTCATAAAACAGTTTTTTTCTTGTTCTTTAGTCTGTTTTCACAGGGATTTTAAGTAGCACTTTGCTTCATGGTTATTATAGTGATGAGAGGTTATTATAGAGACAGGGAAAAAGTGCAAATGTATGAAACAAACAGTTTCTTTAAACTTTTAGTTAAAAATGGGAATAAACAACACAAACTTTGATCAAGTTTTAAAATTAAAATTCAATAAGGACTTTGTAATGTATAAATGCTAAAACAAGGAATTTGCTGTTACCCATTTGGAGATAGTAAAAATGGCATCATAAGAAAAACTGAAATTCAGAAAACAAACCTGTTCTGATCTTCTTGTGACAATTTCTTTGTGGAATAATGCACAGAATATTTCAGTGTGCATTCTTCTTAAATGGATTAAATTCATTCTGCACTGCAAAATTGTGATTCAAAACAGCTTGAATAATACATGACAAATAACCCATTTTGTTTTCCATTTAAATTTTAAAATGCGACCTTTTTAAATCTGTACTTCTGTCCACTTAAAGAAAAAGAAAAGAGAGAAAACGCACAATACCAACATGCAGAGCCGACATCTGTATTGATGTACATCCTATGATCCCATTGCACGGAGCTCTTGGCGGGCAGGGCTCTGTAAACTGAGACACACATGGAGGAGGAGCCCCCGGCAAGGCCCACAAACAGTCGGATGAAAAGCGACATCAATTTTGGCACAGACACCCTCCGTCACACAGATTAGGCAGGCACAATGGACGGCCTCCTTATCTCCAGCGGCAGGAGGAGGGCAGGCAGATCTGCACAGGATGGAAACATTCTCACGGACGTAATGGGCAAAATCAATTGTTGTCCTCCTCAATCAATGTGGGCCCCCACTTTCACCGTTCAGCAGCTCACCAGTAATTGAAGTTATCCTCAGCCTGTAATGACTAGCTAAAGCACGACCATGACAAAGTTGGAAGTGTGTGATATCAGCGAAGGTGCCAGCAGGGTGGAACGTAGGATGCGGTGTGTGTTCAGGCGTGTTCACTGCGGCCGGCTCTCACCCGGACGGTCCAGGCACGGACCTCGTCTGGGCCAGTGGTGAAGAAGTACTCCAGCTGCAGGGCCGCATAGCCCGCCTTGATGATCTTGCTCAGGGCACTGGTGGGGAGAAATTTCATCATGAATCAAAGGTTCTGAATCGTTTTGTTATACTTCGCTGACGCCTGGAAAAAGTTCCCCTCAGCGGCAAGGCGTCGTTTATTCCAATGCAAACTCATTAAGTGAGCAAGATGGGTCACTTCATTTCACATGAGACATTCAACTCTCCAATGGTTTGCATGATTAATTAGAATGCTTGTAGTCCCATTTAACATTTTTAAGAATTCAACTCAATGCCTCGGTCTTTGCTGAAAGAAAAAAAAAAAGAAAAAAAAAAAGTCTGCTGTCACAATTTTTCTCTCCATAGAGGTTTTCAGACGAGAACAATAAACCCAAAATGCACCAAGTTATAATTATACCTACAGATGACAGATGACAGTTAAAAACTTAATTTGGAGGAAAACCCTTTGACTGAGTTGTTCAGTAAGAAGAGGGATCCTTTGCTTTATAATGGTAATTACTCTGCCATTTATTATTCTATCAGCACATGCAATTAAAGGAGTGCATGGAGGACACAGCTGATAATAAAGTGTGGGGAGACTGAATGCTAATTAACCTCTGCGTCTTGTGCTCTTTGCAGCACTTCTGTCTCTCCTCTTCGCTCATGTCCTGCAGTCGACTCTCCAGGTTGCCGCTGAAGGGGATGACCAAAGCTCCAGGGTCGTGACTGTCCACCCACTCCTTGATTTTCACCAACCTGGTGGAGAAACAGCAAACCAAAGAGGATTTGATTGAGAAGGGGGTATTTGTTGTGGCCTTGGAAGTCCATATTCATGAGAGCAGCAGAGAATATGAACATCTAGAGTTAAAAATGGATTCGTTTGAATGGAGACAGTGACGTAAATAAAGCAGTAAGACTTTTTCAAAGGCCTATGGTTATACCAGAAGTCAATAAACTTATTATTAGTGTTCATATTAACTAATACATTTTATACAAAAAAAAATGCTTTAAAATTTATTTGATACATTTTCTGTACCTGTAGATATAAAATAGCATATAATATTGGCTTTGTTACATGCCCCTATTTCTTAGATCTACACCTGGATTTTTTGTCAGCATTATTGAATCATTGCTACAAGGTTGTAATTTATACTTAAGCTCAAAGTTTATCTTAGGGGGAAGTGAAAAATAGCCACTATTCACTTCTAAATATTATTCATACAGAGAACTAAAAACTGTCTAATAACATTGGAATCAACTCACGATGAAAAAAAAAACTTTAATTTTAAGAAATTTGATGTTAGATTTTTTTCCATTATCCTTTTTCTGCCTTTCTTTGTAAGTGCCCAACAGGCACTTACAAATGTAAATAAAGTGTTTTTTGTTGTTGTTTTTTTCCACTAAAAAATTAACTAGTTAGTTAGTTTTCTATAACTAGCTGGCCTGTACCATAATGGTGCATATATGCAAATATAGGCTAGGCTTTAGTCAATCTTGACTGGAAATACAAGTGCATCACAATAAATTAGAAAACCATAAAAAAGTGAATTTATTTTAGTCATTCGATATAAACAAAGGTGAAACTCATACATATCCATGTAATATTTGTGTTCATGTTATACTTACAGTTGATGATGACTCAAACATTGGTCTCATACAAAATTAAAACTGTCCATAAGATCAATAGAAAAACACTGAAAGATGCTGTTTTACTAATTTCATGATCTACAAAATCACAGTGAACCAAATGTTTTTCTTAGATTGCATTTTCTAATGCAATACTTGGACACAACTCTGTATTCCTGATGATTATGTAGGCCATACCAAGGACTCATTTCATTATTTGGTATATTGGTATAAATTATTTTGGTATATTATAATTTTCTAAATAACTGAATTTTGGGTTTTCCTCAGAAATAATTGTAATCAGAAAATAAGCAAGAGAAAACAAAATGTAGAATTATTTAGCCATTTAACAAATCTACATGAATTTCACTCTGAATTGAAGTAATAAAATAAATTACCTAAGTGGTAATTCTTGCTCCCACTTAGTGCATAGGGACAGGTAATGTAGCAAAATCTAAACTATTTATTTGCTCTTTGGAAGTTTTAAATCTCTTTAAACTACTGGCACAGCTTGTAAACATGTTTCTTAAAATAGGGATAATTACAGTTTTATCATCTTGTACACTAATGGTAATGTTGTCCAAGTTGCCAAGAGAAGACGCTCAAGCGTCACGTCGTTCCCAGGTCCCATCTCCAAATTCGGAGTCAAAACTGAACACACCATAAATGTGACCTAATAAAGAGACAATCTACATTCACACTGCGGACACAAAGGATCTCAGTCTGTGCATTCATGTTGTCTTACATCAGACTATTTCATTGCTGAAATGAGACACACATCACAATTTTATTCTGGTAGAAGTGGGGAGCATTCCCATCGAGTACAAATAATGAACCAAACAAGCATGGCAGACGCTGTGTAGATGGAGGTTGTCAGAATTGTGTCTGCTACACTCTGGATCTTGTTGCATCATCATTTCTTTGCCATGTATGATGTCAAAACTTTTTCATTACTTCAGGACCGTCAGAGGTTCCCGCTGGAGTTTGATTCACATTTAATTTATGCATCAACTGTGCAAAATCTCAGCTTTGACTGGACATGCAGTATGGATGTGGTGTTAGCCACACGTTGTTCTAGTAGACAAATGTATGTTGATCTTAATATGTCTGGAAAGCGTTACAAGAAAACAGTTACTGACCTACACCTGCTCTTAAAACACAGTCAGTGCAATAACTAAACAGCTTGAAACAGCTGGAACTGTGGCAAGCAAGACTTGGCAAGAAAAAAAGATGAATTTCCTGATATGCACAGAGAAGATGATGGGACAGGAGAAAAAAAAAATTGGCAAGCGTACATAAGGGTGCAATCTAATGGTTGAGGGTGCTGTATGCCTATCAGAAAAACCAATGTAACCAAACAAATGGCAGGTAAAAAACTTGAAATTCAGCCAAAAAGGAGTTTAAAAGAAGAACATTTCCACAGATAAAACCCAAACTCTCAGTTGTTTTGCCAATGTTTTATTATGGGGGACTTTAAATTTACCTGCTGGGTGTTAAATAAACATTTTGCCTGGAGCCTGGAGAAGAAAAGAGAAAAGGACAAATAACCACTAAGTGTTTCCTTACTTTTAAATGTCTTTGTCACTTCTTTTTTTTTTGTCTCCCTCTTCCAGTGGGACACCTGACATGGCAGGACAAAGATATCCTCACACTTAATGGCAACCCTCAGTCAGAACAATACAAGGGGGTTAGGGCAATTATGAGATTAGCTCCACAAGCTCCGAGGCTGGGATTGGACGGATGGCAAAGAGCAGCGTCGCACAAATCCATTTTCACACGTCGGCCCCGGATTGATTCTGAGGGGGGCCCTGTCATTATGTGTAATCCTGGTTTCCTGTTTAAAGGCCCCATAAGGAATCAAAGACTGGGAGGTACCCAGTGCACCTCAATATCAGATCTGTACCATTAACAATGTCCCCGCCGTTATCGGCCGCAGCACCAGATCACCGCTTCTACCTAATGATTATCAATATACAACATATGACAGGGTAACACACACAGGAACGGCACAGTTTGCTTTGACTGAATGCTGTTTAAGTGTCAGTTTGTTTCTCAGTTTACATGCACAGCTATTAAGAGCCATAACCTAATATTTCCCTTTTCTTTCTGCATTTTGAATAAAGGTGGCAACCAGAGTCTCACAGGAAAATAAGAAAAGCCCAAAAAGCCTCAAAACATGGGAGACGGAGGTGCGCTCCATGAGGGGGGAAAAATCCAATCTGAGATAATAACAGCTGTAGTTTGTCACTTTTAGCAGCACAGCTGTCTATTTGGTGGCACGTTATTTGCATTCCTCAGGTATTGCGTTCTCTACAGGCGGCTTGAATAATGATTCACAAATCACTCTCTCCACACCAGTCAAGGGCTGTGATCCTTTGAATAGACCATTGTACCTGGGACTGTAATTGGTGAAGACTTTGACAGAGCCGAGCCGAGCCGGCCGGGTAACAAAGAGGCTATTGGTGGAGGGCTGAGGGATGATTTTAATAATGTGAAGCCGAGACGGAGAATGTGAGCCGCAAATGAGCACCGGGGGTCTCTGGGTCCTTGCACTGACTGACATAGGAGCAGACAAACACCTCGCCATGAGGGAACATGAAACACCCCCTTGCCTCAACTCCAGAAACAAAGCGCTGTCAATTAAGAGCTTTGATGCGCCGTCAACACGGAGCCCGAAACCAATTCTGTCAGCATCTCCACTATGCCCTGGTCTTACTTTCCTCCATGTATTTATGTGGCTTCCAATTACTTATGTGGATGTTCTAATGTGATGAAATATTTATGTAAACTTTGCTTCCGTTCATCTTTCATGTGTTTTTAGAGCAGATTCACAATCTAATTTCATCCCTTTTAGTTAGATTTGATCAAATCCAAGAAAAAAAAAAAGATTTGAATAACCCGTTCCCTTAGTTAGGTTCACTTTTGAAAGCTTTTACAACTCTGAAGAAAGACTGTTTGAGTGTAAGTGTCTCTTGTCAGTCTCCCTTTATGTCCCCATGCAGAGTGCCATCTCTCACTGCTCTGCTAATAGACAGATTCAGCACTTTCTGGTCCTGATATCCCCCTCTGAACAAATGATGCCTGAAATTTTTATTCTCTTTATAATGGAACTTCAATGGCCTTGGCTGCAAATCAAGTGGAAATTTTTGCATATCAAGTGGGAAAAATTAAATGTTAACCACGTTTTAATGTGATTAAGGGTGACAGGGACATTATTTCTGCTAATCATTCA
Organism: Gambusia affinis; assembly: GCF_019740435.1. NCBI lineage: Eukaryota > Metazoa > Chordata > Actinopteri > Cyprinodontiformes > Poeciliidae > Gambusia > Gambusia affinis. The sequence goes on from NC_057878.1 coordinate 15,559,540, forward strand.
GCAGCATGAACGCTTCAAACAAGGCTAAGGCGCGGGCCATGTTTGCTGCTCTTTGCTCACAGATCACAGAGAAATTGCTATCACTTACAGTTTGATCAAACTTTTCCAGAATGTTTAGTTTTTCTTTAAATTAATAAAACAGGTCATCATGAAAACATTGTGTTTATCTTCCAGTGCCTTCCACAAACACTCATATACCTAAACGTTTTCACACGTACTTTTGGTAAAAGACCAACAAATCACAGCAAATAATTACAAAGGAGAAGAAAAAATCTATTTGTTTTCATCTCCCAGTAGTCTGATACCCCTAAATATAATCCAGCAATCTTAATACTAAATGGAGCTGTTGTGTGAAGATCTTAAGGGTTTATTGGGAACAAAGAGCATCATGAAGATAGATTCACACACCAAACGTCATGGAGGACTGATGTAACTCTGGAGGAGCTGCAGACATTCACAGCTCAGGTGTAAGAGCAAATATTAGTTGTGCAATTTAATGTTTAAGAAATAGAGTGGAAGAACGTTGTTGTTGAAAAAAATACACAAGAAGTCCCATATGCATGCACAAGTCATGTAGCGGGAACGGCAAATGGATGGAAGAAATGGTTCTTGTCAAACAGAGATGAAAACCACTATGTGAAAAGCTAACTCTGCACATTTCCACTGCGAAGCGTGGTGGTGGAAGCATCATGCTGAGGGGAGGTTTTCCTTCAGGAGGGACAGAAACGATTCTGAGAGTTAATGGTAAAATGAAGAGAGCTAATAACAGGATAATACCGGAAGAAAACCTGTTGCAACCTGCAAAGAACTTGAGACTTTTCATGCAGGACAAAAACAAACAGTCAGAGATACAGTGGTAAAATTGAATGCTCCAGTCAAAGTCTGGACTACTTTGTTCAGATAGACTGTGCATGTAATATGACTGGCATAACCCACAAAAGTCCTGGGGTAGCTGAATACAAACGCCAACCACACTTTTGAGATTTTCATCTGTAAGAAAAACGATTTGTAATTTTCTTTAAACTTTGGGCAGTTTGTCACATAAAATCCCAAAAAAACAAACATAAATTTGAGGTTGTAATGTGGGAAAAGGTTACAACCACAACATGTGAAAGTTCAAGGGAAGCTAATATTTTTACGAGGTTCTGCCCATCAACACAAACGGCTTTTGATTCAGTGCCTGTTTCATTTACAGTGCTTTTTAAAACATCACATTGCAAATAATGAGGAAAAAAAAACAAAAAAACAAATGAACCATCCACAACAGATTGCCTCTGAATAGTGACGTCCCACAGGGGGCCACCCTCTGGAGCTTATTTGTCCTTTTTTGTGTGAGAATCCTGAGGGGGGATAATTCCTGTCTTTCTGTATGCCCGGGGCTTTCCTAGGCTTTGTCCCAGCTTTGATCTTCTTAAACGGCGTGGGAGGGGGAAAACAATGGCCTCCTCCTTTTAAAGCGCAGGGACAGTTCTACCTGAGACAATGACCTGCGTCTGGACGCAGGTAGACTTTATTAACGAGACGCACCACTTAACCCAGTGAGAGGTGGGTCAACTCCTCTAGTTTAGGTTCTCCTTTCAGATGCAACTGAATGGTGAAAAGCTGAAAGATTAATCTGCTCCACGCCTACAGGTAGAGGCTCCAGCACCTGAAACCAAGCTGTTTCACACATAAACCAAAAGTCCTCTACGTTCTGCTGGTCACAGTTTGGCAAAGATGAGTCATTTATGATGTTAGGATGCTGCAGCACACGACCCCCTCCTTTTCTTCTTCTGTTTAGGAAGACAGAAATGAGAGGTATGAGCTCATGGTGGCTTCTGAGGCTAGGAAGTCAGAATCTCTGTGGGATGCTTTTCATCCTCCCAGTGGTGAGCTCCTGAGCGACAAGAGTGCAGACGCTCTCTACTCCCTGTGGCCATAGCTGCACAGAAAAAACATTACACATCAGCCGCTGAGCAACACACACACACACACATGCACGCACATGCTTTATTCCCAATATTATCAACTTCTTATGGCCTTCAAAGCAATCGCAGACAGGAGGAAACGGAACGCAGTGGACGCACAATGGGAGCAGCTTTAATTAAGAGCATCGTATCGCTAACAAACCTTGAGGGTGTGCTGGTGACAAGTTTTTTAAAGTAACTTTATTTTCTTTGATATTTGTACCCATGAAATTTCCCAACTTTAGAAATCTACACCGACTGTGAACGCTTAACAAACCAACCGGTTTCAGTTTTCGGTCCTCAAAATGGTTGTCGAGGCGACGTTTTCAGAGCTGGATCAGTGTTTAGGGGTATTTACGAGTAAGCGAGGATAAGGAGAAGGCAAACATTATGAATTCAAACCCGAAAGAGTACAATCTGCATCGCCAAAATTTTTCTCTATGTGGGGTATCCATGCTGTCATTTATGGCGGTTGACTGGGCGAGAGAAAATAAGGGGGCTGGGGGTAGAGAGGGGGGAGTCATCAAGATGTGACAATTGTGACAAGAGCAGGCAAAGTGTAGCGCCGGCGAACACCACACAGATTTCTCCATCTCGTCTCCTTTTTTGTCTTCTTCAGGATGACAGCTTAATGTCTACCACATGCAATATTTATTCTCATCGTGTGTCAGACTGTCTAGCTGTCCTAGGGAGTACAAAGAATGCCACTTATTAGAATAAAAGCCGAAGGAAGGTAATCAAGGACATATGTAGCATCAGCCCATCATGCCCCCCTCCTTACAGTCCAACATCTTATTTTTTCCCTCCACCATTCATAACAGTTCAATAATAATCCTGGTAATAAGCTTTCAGGAGCACTATGTGGCAACACTAAATTCATTTATTTGTCTCATTAAGGCGACCGAGGCTGCAGGAGACTCTCTGTGGCAGGCCTGTTTGCTCTTAACTTTATCAGAAAAAAATAAAATGTGAAGCACCGTGCAACAAAGCAGGAGCAATGGGAATCTATCATTAGGCAAAGTTGACTCTTGCAGACATTTCTTTTGTCTGTAAAATGTCAAAGCTTAGGCTTTACAGGTGAGCGATTCCCAGGGTGCCTTCAAAAGAGTTTCAGGATGCCATCCTGCTGCACAGGTGTCTAAATGCATTATGAACTGCAGGGGACCCGCTTCGTCTCCCTTCACGTTTGGGTCTGATTAAATGGGAAGGAGTCACTTTGTCTGTTGACTTTTTAAAAAATTTTTAACAAACTGATTTCTTTCACAGTCAGAAAAAACAAATACAGAAATCTGAATGTCACAGTTAAGCTCTTACTAACACACACACACACACACACACACGCACACAAAAAATCATAAATGTTTCATCATGTGACATCTCAGAAGCTGTAAGAACTAAAAAACTTATGGATATATTCAATGTTCAGGTGATTAATTAATAATTTACAGATAAAACTGTCTGTTGAAAAATCCAAGCTTTATCAGTTTCATATTTCTGACACAGTTGTACCTCTGATGCACACACTCCAGTGCAGTAGTTGGAGCTGATCCATCTACAGCTGATTTGCCAGCTGTTTAAAAGATGAAGTACTGAGATTGTTTACACCCTGGAGAATTTGCCCTTTTATCACAGAGAGATCCCAACCATGGAAAAACACACTCATACCTCATGGCAACAGATTAACCTCATCATCATGTTCTCTACACTCTTTATGAGCCATATAGTGGTGACCCTTAGGATCTGCCACCCAGGGTGGCAAGCCACAAAACTGTCCATTGAAAAAGATAGATCATTTACAATGTGCATGAAAATGTTCACTCTCCCCTCATGTGCGTCTTTTTTACTTCCAAAGGCCAAGCTTTTCCTTAAAAACCATTCAAACAAAGATTTGCTTTCTGGTCCTTTCAAGTTTATCTATGGCATTTTTGCTGCTGCTCCTAAAACTCATGCATCAGTTTATATTAATCATGTTCTAAAATCTCTGCTTAGTTTTTTAATTATTTTGATTGGGCCAGGGGTTGTAATGTGTCATATTTTATAGGAGGTTAAATAAAATGTAGAATTTGCAAAATAAGAACGTCTAAAGAGACATACCTCAAAAGACTGGCAGTTGCAAATGCAGGAAATGTAGTTTAAAATGTGATTTCAGTTTTTATTCTATGTAAGGGCCTTAACCAAATTATCAACCCTGATGTAAGAAGTTAAGAATAAAATGAATGGGGAATAATTGGTGAAGGGCTGAAAAATCCTATTCCAAAATTGAACATCTTATTTTATTTCTTCAGCGCTTCGAAGAACAAATCATAAAATAAATGTGAAAATTATTTATCTTATGAAAATATTTCTTTAAATAAATGTGAAAGCAACAAAATACAGATGTTAATCTGTTGTTTTAAACAGATCATCTCTTCTGGCAGGCTGCTGCTGCAGTCAGTGCTTCCTTCACTTTAATTGTTCAAGCTCCTCCTACAGGCCGACCTGAGTATCAGATCCAAGCAAAGCAGAGTTATTACTACATATTTTCACAGTACTGGTCCTTAAAGTTAATTATATTATGCTATCTGCTAACAAATGCAATCCAGACATAAAAAAAAAATCCTATCCTTTGTCTCTACTGTGAATTTAAATCAAAGTCAAATGGTTTCTAATGTCATTTTTTGAAATCATTTTATATTTAAAGATTAAAAAGAGGCTTTGTAAGAAATTAGTTATATTGTATTTACAAGCTATTCAGTGGTGTATAAAAGGGCATTTTTGTGACTCATTTTCAACTTTGAAATAGTGTCCAAAGTGTATTTTCACCAGCAGCATGGCAAAGAGCGCTGTTAGGTAAATTGCATTTTTATGTGTGGAAAGATTTTACCTTTCAAATGACTGATAAGTACTTATTAATGAAGCTGTAAACACATTACAATAATTAATAGAAAGTTATAATGCATTATTTAGAGAGTGAGAGAGGTTCAAAATAGCAACTGCCTCACCAAATAGAGAGTCTGCATCAGTGTATGAACAGTATCCTGTAACTGCTTGACACCTGCTTTTTAGAAAAACGGTTTGACCTCTTGTATTTCTTCCGTTATTTTTTTCTTTGTTTTGTTTTTTTGTCACACTTCAATGTTTCAGATTATTAAACTAACTTTAATACCAGACAAAGATAACCCAGAGCAATACAGTCTCCTAATCATGATTGAATTTAATGAAAATAAAAAACCATCTACCCAAGCCAACCTGGCTTTATGTGGAAAATATTATGTTTGCCCCTCCTTGTTAAATCATAAAATGACTGTGATGAATCACGTTTCTTTGCGCTCAGTTTCACTTTCCACAGACCAGCCTATTTACTGACATACTTAACCAGCCAAAAAATAACTTTTCTAGCTGCATATAATAAATAAAAAAACCCAAAACATCAAGTTTCCATCCCAAAAAATCAAGATGAGAAATTAAAACACTGATATTTCTAAAAGTTTTTAAGGCTTTGTGACTCCAGTGAACCACATTCATAAACAGTAAAATGTGGAACAGGGGAGAGCCTTAGAGTGTCCAATCTATCAAAAATACTCCAAAAGTGAATCAAACACTAATCCAAGTGATACAAAATGTTCCCACAACAACATCTAAAGCATTGCAGACCTCACCTGCTTCAGCTTAGGTCATCATTCAGGATGGAACAACATGAAAGTACTGGAAGAAAATGGCCTTCATGAAGAAGTTCCCATGAAAAAAACCCTGTCGACCAAAAATAACATGAACACCTGACTCAGTTATAGAAAAACACATTGATGATCCTCAAGACTTTTAGTGAAAATGTTCTTTGAACTGCAAGACAAAAAGTTCTGTGAGATTTCATTTCATCTGGAGTAAAACTAACAGCGGTTCAGAAAAATAACATGGCTCCATGAAGTGGCTCCAAAAATGGAGCCACTTAATTTTTTCAGAACCTAAAGAAGTTGTCTGCAGTGATGGAACCATAATTTCTGCTGTTGTAAAAAGGAAGACATCCAGCCATCAGTTCTTGACCTTAAGTTCAAGTGAACTTGGGAGCTGCAGCAAGGTAAGTTCTCGAGTGGCCTAGTCAAAGGCTGGACAAATTGGTAGAGACAGTGTAGCATGATCTCAAAAAAGATGTTCATGCTCAAAGCTCTCAGTTGTTGCTGAATTATAACAATTCTACCAAAATCCCTCCACACTGAGTTCAACCAGTTATTAGGCTTAGAGGTTAATTATACTTACACATAAAGAAATGTTGCTATATGTTGGATTTCCCCTCTTATGAATAATTTTAAACTCATGTATTTACTGAGGTCAGAGATGTCAGGTTTTTTAATCAATAACATTTAATGTGACTAAAAAGCGAAAAAGGACGAAATCATTTGGAAGGTTAATACTTTTCTACAACAATGTGTCTAAACAATAATCACTTCTTCTCAGTTTATAGAGTTTGACCCACTTATTTCAAATGCTGCAGTTTGTTTGTTGTTGAACATTTGCACATTTCTGTAAAGAAATAAAACACCTGCCTATTATTTTTTCTTGATTGACGATTAGTGTCACTATTCCTCTTCATCCTTCTCTTCTGTAACTTGACAGCATGCTGTGTTTAACTTTGGCTATATTAATATGGTTAAGTCAGGAAATGCATGAACCACACATTTTTAAAATAAACTTTCTGTTTGGTGTACATCATCAAGCATTTCCAGGTCAAAAAGTTTGAGTACAAGAGAAGTCATGAGTGATTGGTGTGAAAGTGTGTGTCTGAATCTTTCACCAAGTTAAATCTAAAGTTATTAAAATAATGAGTCAAGTCCAAGTCATAACACTGGAGTCCACACCTCTGTCTACTCATTTTCCATCTTTTTAAACGTCTTGATTTAAAGATGAATATAATTCAGTCACAAGATGAGTTACACCATGACTGAATAATCATGGGGAAATAAACATAAAAATATTTGTGTTTGATTAAAGAATAACAGAGTGGATGAGAAGCTGTGGTATGTGACTCTTGTGGCTTTGTGGCATAATAAGATTCATATTTAATTCAACACAGACTGAGTGGCAAATGCTATTCACAAAATACATTAACACACAAGTTTGGAGCAAAGTAAGAAGTGGTAAAGTAAAGAAAGAATTACATATGCTTTTTTTCTGCTACACACACATAAGGAGCGACATATAGACATCGAGGGAGAAAAACAGAGCTGGACTAACAGAGTTAATAAAAGCTCCTTGTGATGGTACCCTGCAGTTCTTCCACTCACCGGGAGAAACCACTCGGCAGAGGCACTCACAGACAGGTCACGCTTGCTGGTTTCCTTAAAGGTCAACTCATCTACTTAAGAGGCTCCAATTTACTTTAATGCACATTGTCCAAAAGAAGAAAAAAATAAAAGCCAAAAGAAAAGGAAATGACAAGAAAGAAAAACATCACAGCATATAGCTGGAATATTCTCAAGCGTGTCCTTTTCTCTCCCAACTACGGCTGCTCTTTGTTCTCGGAGGATGATTGGATAAATATCTGATTTCAAAAGAAATGAGGACTGATAAAAATGTTCATATGGTTGTAAAATAAACAATGTCTTAGATGATGGGCCAGAGTGCAGCCACCACATCATCAGCTGTGCTCTAATGACCTTCTCTACAAAACAAACTTCACTAAGCGTAGCAGAGAAATAGTCTTCCAGACAGCTTACCGACAGTGGGGGAAAGAGGAGAAGGCCTCTTGACAGAGTCTCTTGTAGATGCCATTCCCTATCACGCAATGCCTCTCAGTCATAAACACATGACAAATACAGCCTTAATCATTTTTTACGAGCGGGGATGTGCAGGGGGCATCCATGGCTGGAGGGGAGAGGGGAGCGGTGATCAGCAGGCGGCCCCCTCTGCACAGAGGAGAGGGCTGTGTGGTAAAGTCTCCTCTGGAACATCACTCGGCCAGCGCGCCTTTGATCTCCGCACCGCAATTACGCCAGCATCCAAATGAGCGTGGAGTCGCCTCTGAAACAGACTTCAAACATGCGCATGTACGCATTCTCATACACATGAACGGTATAGGATTGGAGCCATGTGCTCCTCTCAACAGTAAATGATGTTCTGTCTCCAGCAGAGAACCTGAGGATGAAAGGAGGCCTTGCTCCTCGTCTGATCCCTCCATTAATGATGGCTTGCTAAAGCTAATACTGTGTATTCTTGTCTAAACAAGGGCAGCTTGGTCTGTGGTTCCCATACTCCAAACGAGATGATCTAACTCGGTTCTCGCGGCGCAAGTTGTTAAATAGGCAAATGTGTGCACTAAAATGTGGTTAAATGGTCAGTGGTCGCGACAACATGGGCAAAACCGATGTTTTCTAGGGTACGTTGCTAAAATTGACCCAAATCTCTCTGGGAAGCATGCACTCAAAGAGACACTTCAAATGAAAACAGCTCTTGGAGAAAGACGGGAACCTGTGGAATGGCCTGTATGGGCGTCCCAAAAAGTCACCGATAAAATTTGCCTAATTCTACGATCTACCGTCTTTTCCTCGGCACATTGAAGCCGAGATTGCAATTTGTCTTGCTGTTTGCTTTGAATAGTCCTTAACCGTATCATCATCTCAACTGCGGCGGTGGAAAAACACGGGAGCATGGCGACAGCCAAATGGCAGTCTGGCGTCTCTGCAGCAGACTGGCTGCCATTAGGGCTGAGAGCAGCATTTATTGTACAATTAGGGCCAGTGAGATCTACCTGTAATCATCTCCATACAGGTGTGAGCTCCTCTCTGGACAAGGGAAGTGACTCATCACTTGTCAGACATCAACACTTTGATGTCAGCATTGTTCATCGCATAGCCCTCAGGGAAGTGCTACTGTTCGCCTGTTTAAAGCCCTGAAAGATTTATGGCGTTTCACACCTTGAAAAAAAAAAACAACACACACATGCAAAATAAAAAAAAAAAAACTATTTTCGCCTGACGATGGATGTTCGTCTTGTCATGAATCATTTGATTTATGAGCTCTTTCTCCTCCCCCTTTCTGACAGTTTTACATTTGTGACAGGAAAATTTTAACAAACAGTCATAGATAAACAACTTCTCTCGTGTTACAGTGCTGTCAAGCAAAACTCGCAAAATACATTTTTCATTCGTTTGTAAACCTGACACAACAAGCCTGGAGGCCTGTTGAAAAAGTGTAATAACAATCCGCATGGTTAATTCTGTGGACAAAACAGCTGTTGTGTGGGAAGGTAGCCATCCAAACTCATACTAAACATTTAGGATCATTACTTTTGCAATGTCCTGTATAAGTCTGGCAAGATGACAGATCACTTTTGGTGAAATAATGTACAAGTTCTTGAGTTTGTTTTTGTGACATTGCAGAAGTTTTATGGGATTGCTCTTTGCGATATCCAAAATGCTTCAAAACCCTTTGGAGAAATCGATGAAAGTTTTTTTCAAGATTCCATTCTACTTCTGTCAATATCAAGAAAGGCTTCCTACTGATCTGTATCTATGTTTTCATAACCCCTTAATGCTTTTGAGAGTTCCTGCATGAGGAGAATGCTCAAATCTTTAAACAGCACAAGCTTGTTTTGTTCCAGTTGGAAAACCTTGATAACAATCCACATTTCAATACTGTAGAGACGCTTGAAAGGTAACTCTCTCTGAACTATGAGAAGACACAAACTGAAAATTATGGCTTTTGTAGCATACCACAAACGTTTTACAAGAGTCCAAATTACTTTTTGAGAGAGCTCAGAAACATTAAATATGTGATAATAAAGAAAATCTGTGCAAGATTCTCAAAGATACTCAAGAAACTCTACCAAAAAACAAAGAATGAGCAATTGTCATCATTTCTTTTTAGTTTCAACAGCTATTGTTATTTAGGCGGGGTGTAAATAACTAGAACATGAACAAATGATTAAATACAAAATACTGTGCATTTTTCCCAACGTATGCAATCTAAATGCTCATTATTTCTTCTGCATAAAAAGCACAGTGATAAAAATAGTTTTACATCTAAGAATGAGTTGCACACTACAGATTAATTTAAGTGAAACAAAAACCACATAACTGTACACTGTTCAGTTTATTGTACTGTACTGTTGTGAATTATTTAAAGATTTTTATTTCTACTTCAGTTTGTTAGCAAACCTGGATACAACCAAAGCCCCATTTTGTAAACTTGGTTCTATTTTGAATTAAAATGAAACAAATCAGCAATACATGGGCCGATTTTAGATAGCCAAGTAATGATGTCACAAATATGTCACTGATATGGAATAAACACCAGATAAACTTGGTTCTAGTTTTAAGTGCTGGTTGCAAAAAATGTTTAGGATTTTTGTTATTTTTCTATCTAAAGTACTATTAGAGGTAAAATAAATTGATAGTAGCTGATTAATCAAGCTGGGTGTTTGTTGGGCTTCTCTCTCAATGCTTGCTCTCTCAATGCCGAAAGAGTTTTAAAAGTTTTAAAACAATTACCCTATAAAAGGTAATGGCTGATGCTCCTTTAGTAACTCAAACATGACTGTGCATGTTTAATTGACTAAATATATTTCCAAATAAACACATTATGCCAATTTTCTCAGGCTCTTCTTAAAGAGGCTCCCTTGCTCATTCTGCTTTGCAAGCATTTCCATTACTGTTCCATTCTGTACTTGTACTGGCTTTTTTCGTACAGTCAGAGCTAAGTAGGTACTCCATGTTACATGAACAGACCGTAGTTCATTAATGGCCCATGGGCATGGTCAGACGTGTGAGTAGAGTAAGCAGGAACACAGCCGCCATTTTTTTTTTTCAAACTTGCAACAGCAGAGAAGAGAGAAACAATAAAATCGTCAGGAGCTACCAGCAAATGTAGCCATTGGTGCAAGAAAATGAAATAAGAAAAGTTTGTATTATTTGCATCAACTTTTCTGTACAAATGACAAGATGTTCATCAAAGTAGCAGAAAGAATGGCAATCCAGGGAAATAACAGCAAATTATGTTAAAACAAAATAGCAACAGCACAGACTCCATGACCTTCATAGCTCACTCTTCTTCAGTTGTCTCAAAAAAATGATGACATGCATTGCTATTATCTGCTAAGGTATTATCTGTAGGTGTGGCCTAAAGTCTCCACCTCCAGGAGGAGTTCCCGTCCTACAGGTATTCCTGGGTCTGTGGAAACAACTTTGGAGTAGAGTAGAGATCGGCCGAGTGAACTGGGGTCGGGCAGAGCTGCAAATATCTGCAGCTCTGCCTAATTATTCTTTTTCGAAAGAAAGAGAAAAATCTAGGAGTCTTTATTCAGTCATCTCACTGGGAACGAGCAGCAACCTGTGGGGTAGAAACACCATTATGCTCCACAAAGCTGGGGAAATGAATCTCATCTTTCTCTACTCCTCAATGAAAAGACTTGAGGCCAAAGAAACTGGGTGATAAAAAATTCTGGTGGTCTTAAAACTAACCAATCCACACTTATGTGCAACAATACACAACAAGACGTTTCCCCAATTGAGAACCTCTTCTCACCTGTTCTCCAGCAACAAGTGACAAAATGTGCTGTAGACCGATAAGTAGCTCACATTACAGTGTTAAACCTTATCTTCAATGCATCAACATTACTAAGCGTCTGGAAAGCTATTTGAACAAAGTTCTGTTTCTCAAAAGTTTCATAACAGTTTATTAGGTATAAAACACTCGTGCATCTGTTCATCACAGCCGCCTGAGTCGTTGTGTTGAGGCGTGGGAGTTTCCTAGCAGTAACAAAAAAATGCTTGTAAAGCAAGAGCGACAACATGTGAAGACAAACCCAACTATTTGGAGCACAAAAAAAGCCTTCAGTTAGCTTGTGTCACTATGATTCATCGCCTCCAGATGATATTAATCACTTGTTTTGGCTTTAAATGTACACATGCTTATTTTGTCACTGGAAGCACCTCCTCTTGCTTTGATATTGCATGGAAATGAGAAATTTTGATGCAAAATGAGGACCATGTGCTTGTGTGCGCTTAATGAATTGCACAGTCTGGGGGCTGTGGTTACGGTTTGCAGATCTGGATGTTGTGTTGGGAGTTTTACTCGTTGCCACCTCCAGGCAGAATCTATCTCAAAGATGTGACCGTTTGCACCAGCAGGAGACTACAGTTGGCCTCATGTGCAAGCAAACGGATGCACGCAGAGGGAGGCACATGCATGTTCTGTAGCTGATTGCAGCATCAGTGGAAAGTTAGTTGAAATGAATGCAACTCCTCATATAAGAAGAGCGCAAAAGCTCTTTGGTGGTGATTAGTGAATGCGGCGAGTCTGCCCACGCCCTTCTTCTGAGCACTTACCATTTGTTCTTCCTCCTTATGTAGTCTTTCTCAGAAAGATTAACGAGGTAGATCATTGGTTTAGATGTCAGAAACAAGTATTTGTTCAGCACATCGATCTGTGGAGGAAAGAGAGACGAGTTCTGAGAATCTGAAACTTTCCAAAAGTGGTCTTTGAGGAGAGCACAGACAGCGACAAATGAAGCCAAACGAAATTATAAGCTCTGCAGGGGGTCAGCGAGGAAGAGCCTAAATCAAGATCAGACTGGCCAGATGTCATTAACTTGCACAAAAGTTGGATTTAACAGAAAAACGAAAAAGAACATAAATGTGGAAGATTTACTTTCAGGTCACATAAAAAGATCGTCAAGATAAATCACTTTAATAAATTTCATTCACATCAAAGTCTTACCTCCTTGTCATTCCAGTCAAGATAGTAGCGGACGTGCTTCTTTTCATCCATGACCCAGCTCTTTATTTTGCACATAACGTCCTGTTTGGGGTTGAAACAGAATGAACAAGAAGCCATTAAAGGAGATGAAACAGAATAAACCCAGCAGGGTATGGGGTAATTATTTCCTAAATGCATGGCATCCTGATGCCAAAGGGAACAATGGCTTGAGCTCGCATTCAGGCAGGAGTGGCCCTGCTTCGACAGGGGAAGGCAAGAACAAGACCCCTTCCTTTAAGCCCCGACAAAATGCCTTCTGGGGTGTCTCTCAGCTCCACTGGGACTGTTTAATGAAAAGGATAGACAAAATTGGAAAGAGCAGGGGAACTAATTGGAAGTTGGTTAGTAAAGGTGTAAATTATTGGTCCTTCCTCGGGCACTTTGCGGAGCGCAGTCATACTGAATAAGCACTTGTGAGGTGCGGCGCTAATTATTCACTGTTTCTGAAAATATTGAGCATTTACCGCGACGTACGCCACATTCATTACTGACGCACTTGTGGGCTGAGACCACAGGCGCGACTGGGTCTTGACAGGATCTGGAAGCGGAAAAGGGTGGGAAAATGGGAGGGGGGTAGTTATAAAATTTGTAATAAAGAAATTGAGCCTATTATTGTTGATCCAGCCCCGCAGAAATTAGCGGAACACACTCTTTTTGTTCCTGTCAACTTGACCTCCCCCTTCATATAAAAACTCCCCCACCTCCTGCACCACTCTCACTGCCTCCTCCTTCCCTCCCCGAACCCTTGCAGCACTTCACAATCATACTCTCTTTTGAAAGAACTGAGGAAAAAAATCCTGCCAGAGCCTCAATTACACAATGGCAGAAAAAGCTCCACACACTGACCCCCAGCCAGCTGCATTCACTCTCTGCACATCTCTCTCTGCAGGAATTCTAAAGGCCTTTTAGTCAGGCAGCCAGAGTGCAGCCAGCGGGAGAGAGCGCAGGAAGAGCTGCATACACTCCGCCCGCGCCGGCCCAAGTCTTCACAGAGAGATTAATCATCTGTGAAATGGAAACAGCAAACGGCCGGTGACACGGGCTGAACCCGCTCCAGGTTTCCCTCATCAGCTCGCAGCCGCCTTGCAGCGCTCCTCTAACAGGCAGGTGTTAATAAAAGGCATATAGGTCCCACAGGGGTCAAACACATACGCTTGCCACCATGGAGCGCCGCTGGTGGGCCGGTTTCTTATTATTGTTTTGCAGAGGAGAGGGATTTTTGAGGATCCGTGCGGACTGAAAATGATGGAACGTTGTTTTTGTAAACACAGCGCCGGCAAGAATGGATTTGCAATGATGCATACATATGAGGTCTGTGCTTCTGCGTGCGCGCACATTTATCATGGATTCTCAGCAGAATATTTATAAAAATATAACTTTTTTTTATCATGATAGCAAATATTTTTCCTTTTCCCAGAAATAAATGTCTGAAGACGATTAAAGAATATCTACAGGTTTTTTTCAATCATGCTTTTCTGACTTTTATACTTGAAATCCTCAAGTTTCTGTCTTGCATTCACAATCTGTTTTGTTCATTAAAATGCTTTTAATTTAAGTTAGCATTTTCTTGTGTATTGTATGTGCTGGTGTCCAAGTTCACATAGATTCTCATGGTTTTAAACCGTAAATTGTCTTTTCTCCACTATACTACTTTGCCCGTTTTTAAACAATAAACAGGAAGAGATGAGATGTGTTCTCACAAAGCATCTTCTAGTTCTGTAAATATCTACAGTGTCAAATAATGAAATATTGAATTGTTTTATGCCACTGTCTTGAACCATACACACACAAGTAGTGAAATACAGTGCTTTACGAAAGTCTTCAAACCCACTGGGCTTTTTCACATTTCATCAGATTACAACGGCAAACTTTAGATCTTTCTTTTTTTTTTTTGCATTTCATGGGATTGATCAATGCAAAGTAAGACATAAATGTGAAGTGGAAGAAAATATATGTGGTATAAATGTGTACTCAATTCACATGCAAACTCCTAAAAAATCACGTGCCTCTTGAAATCAGTGATTTGTTTCTGTCTGTTAATCTTTGTGCACAAACGCTGCTATGAAGGCCTCAGAGGTTTGTTAGAGAACATCAATGAACCAACAGCATCATCAAGACCAAGAAAGGCAGCAGGCAGGTCAGGGAGGCTGTTGAGGGGAGGTTAAAAGCAGAGTTGGGTTATAGAATATTATCCCAAGTGCTGGAAATCTCAAAGAGTTTTTTTTAGCCTCTTATCCTAAAATAATAATAAAAAAAACCCTAATTTGGCGTTACTACAAACCTACCAAGACATAGGAGTCTGCCAAAACTGAGAGGCTGGGCAAGGAGAGAATTAATAAGAGCGTGAGCTAAGCAGTTCATTGTAACTCTGGAGGAGACACAGAGATTCACAGCTAGTGGGAAAATCTATCGATACACTTAATAGTTGTGATCATCACTGGAAGAAGAATCATGTGGAAGAAGGTGCTCTACTCAGGCCCAAGTTGTATTTCTTGACCTACATTCAAAGTAGCCTGTGTTTAAAAAAACTAGCACTACAATTTACCCTGAACAGACCATCCAAAAACTTGATGACTGGAGTTAAATGCAGGACAATCCTGCAAGAAAACCTGATGAAGGCTGCAAAAGACTTGGTACTGTGACAGAGGATCAAGTAGTGCAATGGGAAAAAACAAAAACAAACAAACAAACAAACAAAAAAAAAAAACTACATCCAGAGCTTTATTAGAATCATTTAGATTTATATGGTGTAACATATTGTTTAGGTTTTTAATGTTAAAAATTGTGAAAAACCTTTTTCTTTCACTTCACCGTTATCTTCTACTTTTTGTTGGTCTGCAGACCACAATCCCAATAAATAAAAGTTCAAGGAACACAAGTAGCGTTGCTTGGCACCATAAAAGTCCTTCTCATTAACATATTACATTTTACCAAATGTACTTTGATAAAATAGGTGGGGGGGGTTTTCTTATAAAATCTCATGGCACAATGATTAAATTCTATTTCAAATGTTTTGAAAATTACAGTGCAAGGAGCAGGATTGAAGTAGCTGTACAGTCCTCGTTTTCCTCTTTCCTCTTGTGTTTTGACGCTCTGCTTGGACGGTGATATAAAGACACGCATGTACGCCTGCAAGCAGCTGAGCACGTCGAACCCTGGGCTCAGCCTGCGAGGCAATCACACAATCCCCCTCCCGCCTGAGAGCTCGCTGCAGCCCTTTGATGGTCGCCATTCTTCAGAACGTCTAGAGAGGTTCTTCTATAGATTCTCACTTGCCGACGTGTGTGCAACCTTTGACAAGTAATGTAGATTATTTTTATTCATTGCCTAAAATTGTTAGCAATTATGGCAGTAAGCGGCCACCTGCCTAGACTGAATGGCTCCTGTCTGTGGGGCGTTGGGGAGGGCTGCAGGCTGAAAGGGAAAGGATGGTGGCTGTGGGCAAGAGGAGTGGGGGGATGAGGGTAGGATGTCTGAGGCAAACCAACCAGTGACGGGGGTGTCTGCAGCAGGTGAAATAGCCCCCCTCGTTAGTGTAATGAGTGGTCAGATCTGGAATTGGACTCCACTGTGAGTGAAAGGCCAAATATATTCCTTGCGTACCAGTCTGTTCCTTCCTGGTCCAATGATAGGTCAGCATCAAATCATCACTGAGTTTGCCCTCCCGCCCTCATTACTGCAACAATATAACAACCCTCATTCAGCTTGATCCGACATCCAGTATGCGGATTTTATTTTCTCGCCCTAACCTGTGTTTTTTTGTTTGTTTTTTTTTTTCTTCTTTTTTTTTTTAACCTCACGCCTTCGACAAACTGTCATGGATTATTCTAAACATTTACAGTATCTGTAACCAGGTATAGGCATATGTGTCAGCCACTGTATGGCCTTAAACAATTTCCCAAGCTGCTGTAGGAGGATAAGCACGAGCAAGAGCTGTGCCATGATTTGAGTATTACTTTAGATGAAAAGAGCTGTGTGGAAACACTTTCATTAGCCCAGTGCTGTGACCCGGGGTCAGCAGCTGAATAAGTAACACTCTATTAATGATTTCTACAGCAGAAAACCCCTGACCCCTGATCACTTTCAATCTCAGAGAGGGAAAAAATGGGCCAGGGGGAGGGGTAAGGCCTATTGGAAGGAGATTAAAAAAAAAAAAAAACATACTTTTTTCTCCACGGCCATGTGTGTGGGAGGGTTATTATTTGTGCCTTGCTGTGAGGGGGAGCAAAGGGCCTGCTGGGACATTGACTCACATATTCTGGTTTGAGTTTCTTGTCACTGCCTCTAACGGCCGTCTTCTCCAGCTTGTCGATAATGGGGACGATCATCTCCACATCCTTCAGCCTCAGCTCCTCGTGGATGATCTCGATGTCTCGAACAGGGTCCACCGTCCCCTCGACATGTATGATATCCTCATCCTCAAAAGCACCTGCAGGGACAGGACACAAACACACACACGCACACGCACACATACCCCCACACACACACACAAATGGGGAAAAAAAAATTCCTTTATCTCAACAACAATTGTTCTGATTTATGTGAATAACGTGTAATACAGAGCAGCAAATCGGAACAGCAAAATCAATAACATTGACTTTCTGGGATCAAATGTGAAACAGTGATGTGATTCAGCTCAGAAAGAAAGAAAAAAATCATTAGTTGATGCAGAGAATGTGGGAAAAATAGACATCCACATATAAAGCCCTGTGGGAGCTTTAGGAAAGTCATAACAAACACAATCAGGAGTTTAGAAATACACCCGATACTTTTTTATATCAGTCAGAAATGTTAGAAACCAACTTCAGGTGCAACAGGATAGTAAGCTCATCTAAAACTGGCTTTAAGTGGAGCAAAACAAGAAAGTTATTATAAGAAACAGAAACTGCAGTGTGAATTTACAAAGTTTAGCTTACTTTAAGAAAAAGCAGG
This sequence comes from Gambusia affinis, assembly GCF_019740435.1. NCBI lineage: Eukaryota > Metazoa > Chordata > Actinopteri > Cyprinodontiformes > Poeciliidae > Gambusia > Gambusia affinis. Next base: position 15,577,146 of record NC_057878.1, read on the forward strand.
TCATCATTCATAAATAAAGGAAAAGAGTCCTAATCTCCTAATCATGGGCATCTTAATGGTGGCGTTGCTGGTGATTCAGTAATGAGGCTCTGAAGCAGACCATTTAGCCTGCAGCGGGCTCTCAGGACTCCTTCTGATTCTGTGGCAGGGAGGGAGCAGGTGATCAGAGGGGTTAGCGAGTGCATCTGCCACATGAGAGCGCCAGCCTGTAACATTAACAGTGCGTCAGGCAGTAAAAAAGTCGAATTCATTTGTTAAACCTGAGGATTGTAATACATTTAACTCAAAAACATTATTTTATTTACTTCATAAAATAGTTAATGACTCAGGTCAGAACCTATCATCATCTCAGCTGCACCCAGTTTTAAAAAAAGAGAACTTTTTTCTCTATGAAGATATGAAGCTGAATGTGTCATATTTTCCACTGTCGTATCTTTGTTTTAAATTATGAAAGGCAGTAGTTCCTGAGGTGTTCCTCTGTTTCTAATAAAACCCATTCATCAGGCTGCCTGACAACACTCATTTACCAGGAAAAAGTTGTCATATTTTAATCCTTCAGCAATGTTTTGGGAACTTAGTAGAGAAAAACGGTGACAGAGTTGTACACAAAGCAGAAAATGTTTGTAAACTAGAGCGACTAGATCAGATGCTAACGAAGATGAAGCTAACATCTGCTGCTGTGGCTCTGAATCGACTGGCTTTTTAAATTTAGTTTATTTTAATTTTTAATGCTTCTGAGCAACATGTGATCATCTCCAGTTAATGACTCATTAAAACAGTTTTAAACTAAAGCAGAAGACATTAACATTTTAAAACATTACATTTTCTAAAAGTACATAACTATTTTTCTTCTGCAAGAACATACCGTGGTTTTGTTTTGCAACTTTGAATAAATATTAGTCTTAATTAATACCTATTATTCTACACAAAAACCATATTGGGAATAAAATGGCTTAAATGTTAATTTTCAGAAATGGATTTTTTGAATGGCTCTTTAAATGGATTCTGAAGGATTGGCTGCCTTCAAAGACGACTGAGTTCCACCCCCGGGTTAGGGATCAGTTTTGGGGACAATTCTTCTGAATGTTTGAGGACTGGTTTCTTTTTTTGCTGATCTGGTTTCTAGATTGGCAACATTCAAATGGCCATATTTTATTCATTTTATTTCTAAATTGCATGTATTTCGCATCATTAGAAATCCTGGGATCAGCACTTTCAGAATCTATAAATAGCTCACACTTCCCTACTGAAACTTGTTTCCAGTGTTGTCGTGGACAGTCACGTTGTTTTGTTACGCGGCATTAGCAGACATCCACTCCCCAATGAAAGAATATATAAACCATTTATGCAAAGCTTGTTTGACACTGATCAGTCACTTTTTTCTTTCCACTCCCAATTGCAAGCTGCCCTCCATAATGCCTATCTCAAAAACAAAACATTGTTTGAGAAGTATTGTTTGAGAAATGACCGTACAAGTACATAATTGATGGAAGCTGCTTGATATAATCAAATAATATGACAAAAACAACCTATTTTCTTCTCTAATAGTTCATGCTGGCTGGTAAGGTCTACAGTGGAGCTGGATTTGAAGTGCACATACTTTAGTAAAAGAGAAAACAACAGCAGCTTGTTAAGTTTTACAGTGCAGCGTAATGTGTCTGCTGTCTCAGACAAAGAAGTGGATGTCAGGTTGAATGATGGCTTGCCTTTAGCGGCTGCAGCATTAAGAGACATAATGCTTGGAATGCGTATGGGGGAGTCACTGAATCCATATTCATGTGTTGACACCTGAGTTTGTGCAAAGGTGTTGACAGGTGAGGCCCTGTGAGATTGCATCTAAGCAAGGTCTAGCAGTGACACATGCAGAAAATTGTAAAGAAGTGACGGGAAACAACGTTTCCTAGCTTTAAAGAAACAGTTTCAGTTCTTCAGTTTAAATAAAATAATCAGTATTATTTAAAATACAAGAGAGCCCAAATGAAAGCATTAACTAGACTGAGTTATTCTGTAAGTTTTTATATTTATTTCCATTTTTATTAACAGTGTCACTTTTCTAAAAAAATAAATAAATAAAATAATTAAATTTTGTGGAAATTTATAGGAACCATTAAAGATTTATTGTGCTATTTTATTTTTCGCTTCAAAGTCTTTTGCCAACCTTATGCATTTTTAATTCTAAGTTCAAATCACTTTTTTGACCAGGTGGTTATTGATTAGTCTAAACCTAAACAAAATTCATTGGCCTAAAACATAGCAACACCTAGAATCAACACTGACTCAGGTCTAACTCATTGATTAGGTGTGGCCTCAGCATTGAAGTTTTTATGCTTATTGACGCATGAGTGGCACGTAAGCGTGTAGTAAAGAATACAACATACTTACGTGGAAGCTGGAAAAAATTAGCTAAAAGCTAATTGTAAAGAACAGCAGATCGTGTCATAGAGTTATTGGTGACGATCATGGCCAGGCATGTAGCTGCACGCTACAGGTCATCAACATAATTTTATATGTGGCTTCTAGCAAAAGCTTATATGTGTCTGCCATTAAATATGACGCAAACGGTTGAGCCATGTACATATTGAAGACTATAAATTATGAGGTATTAACTTTTCTCTTTGCCAACTTTGGCATACATTGTGACATGACGTAAATGTCAATCTAAGATACGTACTCAGTTTTTTAATGCACAAATAAAAAATTATTACAAATATGATGTGCTTGTATGACAAATCCGTCTGGAAAATTGCCACTTTGAATGTTAATGAATTAGAATAGGGAAACATAAAACTTGATAAATATTGTTATAACAATTTTAGTTCTTTACTTGAATACAAAGCACAAATTAAGCATAGAAGAAATAAAAATACTTTAGCTAAAACTTTTGTTGGCAAAATCATTTACAGCTATTCAGTTTTAGTATTATTATTCATGATCAAAACAGCATCTGTCAACACTACATGGACAACATAAATCAGAGTTTAATGTTTCTCTTTTACTGTCGTTTCTTTTTATGTTGACTAATAATATTCAGATGTTAAGAATGAATTTTAATCATTTCTGAATAAGTTATATTTTCACCATTTCCTTTATTTTATGTTGAGCCATAGCTGGCTCTTAATGATTCTGTTTAAAAATATAATAACGAGGTTTTCGTCTATTTTATGTTCAACATTTGCAGTTAGCAAAAAGTAAAGCAAAAGGGCGCTTCAGAGGGAGTAGTGAAAGTATTTAACAAAAAAGGAAAGCAGCAATGCTGACTCCAATGTTTGCATATCCAAAAAATAGTTTCAAAAGTCACAAGTTGGATTTGTCTTTCAAGGACACATACAGTTAAAATGATTAGCGAATTGCTGCACTTTGGTTTAATTTGCCTTATTTGATAACAAGGGCTCGGCAACATTGAATCTTTATATCTTTTTCAAATATGCAGATACCAAAATGATCCCTTTTACTGGCTGAAGCAGTGATAAACACCTGATTTTTTCATAAAAGCCCTCCAGGCAGCTTTTACAATCAACGTCAAAACGCAACACATCCCAACATCCAACACCTTATTACTCATGCGAGTCAACAGAAGCTGCAGACTTTGGTGCAAGCTGTCATCCTGTGCCTTGTCCTCATGGTGAAATGAACTTATTCAATTACTCTTTGCCTAATCAGGCTGTTTTGGTTCCTCTCCTCTTGCAGAGGTACTCCACAGTATAAACAGTTCACTTACGCCACACAGAAAGGGGCTAATCAGTGGAATTATTGTTTTGCCGCTCCAATTTAGCAGCTCGCTGTTTAGCACTGATTGGAATAAAAATTTGCCATTGTGTCTCCATGAACTCTGGGAATATAATGCAAAGTAATCATTTTGTTAGCTGCAAGAACATGCATACATTATGAAGAATTAGGATGTACAGTTTTGAGGCACTGTCTTTCAGACAGTAAAGGTATATGTTCACTGATTCTTAATCAGTGTTAAAAAGCTTCATGAAAATATGAAGAATTTAAAAATACAGCTTTTTAAGAGTGATAATAAAATGATTGTTTGCAACAACTCCCAAGATAATCAGCAATTCATGAACATTTTGATAAAGAAAAATTTCCAAATCAAAAATTCAAACGAGCTTTGAAAGAGCAAGCGCAGCTGACCACTCAATATTTAGTCCTCTCATTCCAGAGTAATTTTCCTCAATTCATTTCGCCTAATTTAACATTCACATCCACTTTAACCACCTTCCCATTCAGGGCTTAGAGCTGGACAACAAATGCATGAAGGAGAAGAAAAATCTGATGGGCCAATCTCCACAATTAGTCCTTTTAACAACTGGGTCAGGGCAGTGAAGACAGGCTTTATGAAACGGTGCCGCCGCACAAAGCCGCGTGTAAGACAATAAAAACACGAGAGAACAAGGGAAGACATTGAAAGGGGGCCTTTTTCAGGAGTCAGCGCCATCCCATGATTCAATTCTTACTGCCTCGGTTCAAGCAGTGTATGTAGACATGCATAAAGACACTATTAACAGGTGCTCCTCTGCTGACAGAACAATGGGATTATTCTCTGGAGAGCGAGTTGCGTTCAATGGCCTGATTAGGGATCAGGCTAAGCTGCTCAAAATTACAGCAGCACCCCAGGCAGATGTAGCCCGAGAAGAAATAACTTATTCTGACATTTACAAATGAGAGTGATTTTTAAAAGGAAAACCAAAACAACAAAGAAGGCTCATGATTTTACATTAACTCCATTATGTTTTCTGCAACCCGGCTTCTGGAAAAAGTCTCCTCATTTAGAGTGTGCGTGAATTTAACACCAAAAAACATCATGTAATCTTAAGTTATCCTAAATCATTGCTCTTCTGCAAGGCACACAGACCAGGCAGTTATCCGTGCAAAGGGAAGATCAATACTGATTGAGGTGCCTCCTCTGAAGCTCCTACTTGGATTGGGAGGATATGTGGTCAACATAATTCAGGTAAATTACAGTATTCATTGACTTCTTACTTCCTGTGCGTGTTTTCACATGCAGGATGGGTGAGAGCACATCTAAAGAACTTGCATTCCTGACGCTCCTTTTAAAAATGTTCATGCAAACTCAGCGCCGCAATCCTCCTGGCATTCAGGGCAGTAAAAGCTATTTTATGAGTCTGTCGGGGGAAAGCACATTATGGACGACTTCCAAGCATAAAAAACACAAGCAATATACATGAGGGTATTTACGTTCATTCAGGAAACCTCCTGTACTCAGTCAGTTTTATTTAGATCCATGAATTTGATAGAAATTTGGCTTCCAGAACTAAATTCATGTAACTTGTCTTACAGCACATGTTAATTACGGCAACTATGTACTAAAAAACTGTTTGACACCAAAAGATGGTGTCAATCCATCAAACATTACTGATGTTTTAAGCGTCCTATTTCTCAAAAATGATCGCTGTGAAACCGCAACATCAGCAGAATATAGATTCTTCCTTTTGTGTGGATAATATACTTGGAAATATAATCTTATTTTATATTTCAGGCAAAAAAGTTGGATATTAGACCCAATGCCTATTTCCTCTTACAAAAATGTCTTCACTTTTTTGGAAATTATGCTGTTAATATTGTAAACTATTGTCTTCAGATGTTGTTTTTCTAAAAAAAAAAAAATAAAATAATGAATGTCTACTTCTAATTTTCCTTTTTAATGTAAAATTGTAGAGCACCTAAAAATTTCAGAAACCATCAAAATATTACAGAAAAATACCAGTCAGGTTTAAGATCTAATTTTGGTACAGAAACTGCACATACAAAGACTATGAATGACCATGTCATTCACTACACATCTCAGAAAAATCTGTGGATCTGTCTTAAGTGCTTCAGCTAATGTCTCACTCATAGCAAATTCTTTCTAATTTAAGAAAATTAATTAAAGGGATGTAAGAGGTTACACTTTGGAATATCCCAAGGCTCAATTTTACATACCACAGTTTTTAAACTCATTCATGGTTTCACAATAACTTTCACAGTTAGTTGAGGCAAACTTAAATCACTCTTTAAAAGCCCCGTAAGATTCTCAGAATATATCTCACTATTTTACCATGACCATAGAAAACCTCAAGGTTCAATATCGGGCCCCACACCTTTTATGCATTAGCATATGAAGATTACATCAAAACACACTTAATTGATTTAAGTAGCCATGCTGATGACACGCAACTCTACACTGACATTTGCACCGATGTACCAATTAATGATAAAAGCATTGATGACAGTGAATTTTCTAAAGATTAGACACGACAAATTATAGCTTTTTCTACAAATATTTATGTATCGGCATATTTCTGTTTAGCTTCAATGGTTTTTAAAAAATAATTTCTGGTGTGTATTCACTACTTAATTATTGTTTCTCAGTTCCTCATCCTCTATAAATGTGTAATTTCTTAATAATCTGGAAGGTTTACCATAAAAGTTGAATTTTAAACGTGTGTATGGCCATCATGATATTAACCCTAGAAAGGCAAAGAGACAAAGTGTTGCTTATGGTAACTTGTACAGACATGTCTGACCTGAGTGCAGCTGAAAGTCCAAGGAAGTCTGTGATTTGGAACTAAAAACAGGGAAAGCAGCTGTATTAATTCTCTTTTCATTAGCTTAACCTCTGTCATCCCATTTATTTTGTTAAACCTCTAAACATGAGGGCGTCTTGATTGAAAGGATCAGTCCTATGCAGGGAACTGTTGTCCCACATCATCCAGAGAACAAACCTTTTCAGATCCCTAACTACTACAGGGCTGCTGATTGCACAGACACCGGCAATTTCCTAACCAACTGCCACCTGAACAATGATGTCTTCGGCTTTCAGGCCCTCCAGTCTTTCAAAGGTGAATCATTTCACAGTTTGGAACGAGATCTCCATAGCAACTCCCTTTTGAAGGGTGTAGAATCACCGTCCAATAATTCTATGATCATCGGGCCTCGCCATTCCCAGTGGTTCCTTTCACGGCGGACAGGCGGAGGGAGGTGTGAAGAGGAAGCAGGAAGATTCTACAGTCTATTTCAGGCAATTCATCTTGCGGGCCCATTAGAATTCAAAATATTGCGACCTTCAATCACTGGGCATGTTATCTGGAGCTGTGGCGATCTCCAGTCAAGATGGGTAGACATTTTTCTCTAATCATCCTCGATGAGTGGAGGCTGACAAAAACTCTTCATTCTCGGTGAAGCAAAATGCTCATTTAAATGCTGTGACAGCACCTCAACACAGCCTGGAAACACACACACAAAGGGAGGACGATCCCACCACAGAGACATGATTGAGACTTTACAGTCAGAATATTGCTTAAAGCAGGAACCAACATAAACAAAGAACCACATGACGCTCAGGGAGGAGGATATTTTTTCTGACCTGTTTATAATACAGTGTTGCTGTTTTTGCTCAAGAGTTTTCACAAGATAAAGAATAAGAAGGCAACTGAGATTATCACCATTGTAAGGTATTTATAGCCTGAGAAGTCCTTGTTATCCTGTTAACCTGGTCACATATGAAAGACATATAACACTTTAGTACATGGGGAGAAAAAAATGGAAATCTTTGGAAGGTGTACCTTAATTACATAGGATGGAGTGACGAGCTTAGGTTGTTTTGAGGCTGTATTTGTACCAAATTATGAAAACAACAGCAACAGCAAAGGCCAATATTGACTGTTTAAGCTGTATAAGCAGATGACATATTTACTCATTGCTAAGCGCACTGGGCTGACGGAGGCATCCTGGACGTTTGTCAAGTTTGAGAATCCGTGAGTTGATGAGTGATAGGGCTGAATGCCCGGAGAGCAGCCATTACTGGCGTCAGAACGGAGGAAGGCCACCTATAAATCACCTCAGCCTGAATAGTCAGTCTAGTTTGCTTCTAACGCCTGTGGCTGAGATAATAAGGTACTTTTTTTTTCCAGTGAGTCACTCATACAACCTAAAGTCACAGGAAATTAACACACCTCTAATATACCTCTAAGGTAACTAATCTCAGGGAAGAAGAAAATGTATTTTATTATTATTTTAAAAAAAAACAAGTACAGAAAATATCTGGTTAACACGATCCCTGCTCTGCTCATACCTTCCTTGTTTGAATGGTATTTTCTCTTGTCTTTCTTATTTTGAAGAGAGTGTAAGGGAGAAGGGCCTCTGTGTCACATGATACTCAGCCAGCACATAGACAAAAGATAATGGGATTACTAAACAAAAGTTTCTCAATGATCTGGTCAACATAGAAATTTTAATAGAAATTGAAATTATGGTAACACTTTATTTGACGGGTTGTGAATAAGACTGTCATGACACCGTCATAAACATCACGTAAAACCTGTCATGAACATGAGTAAGTCTCCATGAATATCTATGACGGTTATCATAAAGCGTCATTCAGTAAATCATGACACTTTTAATACAAAGTTGATTAAAAATTATATAGTTTTATGTTATTAAAGCTAAAGTTTAATCAGTAATACTTTTATAACTAATGTATGTCAGATCATGATTTCTTGGTTAATGTCAAGTTGTCATAACAAAGACATTTTGAATAATGTCAACTTTGTATTAAAAGTGTATGATTTACCGAATGACACTTTATGAATACAGTCAAAAATATTCATGGAGACTTATTCATGTTCATGAAAGGTGTTATGTTATGTCATGTTTATGACGGTGTCATGACAGTCTTATTCATCTTTATTAGTGGGGCCAAAAATTGTAGCATTAGTGGTCATATTAAAAATTATTTCTTTGAGAGGGATATCTCCCTCACTAAGTACATGAGCTGAAAGTAAAGGTTGAATTTCTGTACATGTCTCAGGGTGAGGTTAACAGACTTCTCTAGAAATGCAGCAGTGAATCTGTGTGCAGGAAGACACAGAGCAAGTGAAAAGCCATCTGAGTTTTCAGCAAGATCTGTTGGTGTAGCAGCATCAGAAACAGAGAGCTAGAAAAGCTAAACAAGCTCATAAAGAAGCCTGGTTCTGTTCTGGAGGCTGCTGTGGAAACACTGGAGATAACAGTGCAAAGAAGGATTCTTCATAAAGTCAATAAAATTATGGACAACTCATAATATCTTCTTCATTCGATTGTTACACAATAGCAGAGTGTCTTCAGTCAGAGGCATGTTCAGATTTCCTGTAATATTCATAGTAATCAGCATCTACAACAACTCTGAAGGAAATTGTACAACATTTGGTAAGCTTTAACTTAGCCGGGTATTTTGGGCCCTGACAGCATGAAGATTACAGTAACAGAAACGTCTTTGCCAAATGTAACAGCTATTTTCCACTTGGCCGCCCCAAAACCACAGAAGGTCCCTTAAGATTAAGAGAAGGTCGCTGCTTTACCATTGGTATCTTAAGGCTAGATACTTACTGAGTATCATGCAGCCATAAATAAGTCCTCGTTAGCGCTGAACTCAATGCTTCCAGCAGTGATGATGGGGAGGAGTGGTGGGCTCTGAGTGAGCGTTCAAACATCTAATTGCTGGAAAGCAAACATCTGGGAATAAGGCCAGGTAAACTGGCAGAGTCGTGAGTTTGAAACAGAAGAGGAGATGAAGTAGAACATGTCTGTGTCTTGTCTCAGACTGTTGGGTTCCAATTGCTTTCCAGTCACTGCAGAGAGACTTGTAACATCTATCCCGATAACTATTTTACGATGGGAACAGAAGCCTTGTGAGTTTAATAGAATAAGCCTTAGAGCTGTTATCACAAAGGAGAGTTCATACAGCCATTTCAAAGCTAATGAGAATTTCAAAAAATATGTATGTTGAAGAGGGGAAACTTCAAGAGAAAATTCATTTTAACTTACTTCCCATTAAGGTTTAAGTGTTTCATAACTCCCACAAAGAAAGCAGTCGACACGAGCTGCTTAAGGAAAAACACTGTGATTTCAGTGAACTATAGTAATAGTAAAATGATAAAACGGTAAAATAAATATATAATATAATTTCCTTAAAGGCATTTACTTACTAAAATAACATTCCATATTGTTATACGACTGATTATTACCACAGTTTTCTTAACAGGTATGCTATTATCATAGCTGAGTTGTAGACAGTCACTCTGATTATTATTTAATCATAAAATATAATATAATAGTGATTTCATGGGATTTATAATATTTCATAGATAGTTTAGGGATCAGGTTCAAATTCTCAATTAAATCCCAATTCCTGACACAGATTAAACTTAAAAAAATAAAAATAAAAATCAGCTAAAACACTGCAAAGTGAATAACCTGACATAAAAGACTGAACTTCAAATTTGTTGTGGTTTTGAATCATTATATGTTGATTTTTATGTCTTTACTGCTCTACTCTTTCTAAGGTTACATTGAGACCATTGTAACAGGTATCCCATAGTAGGGATACCTGTTCTATCAGGGTCTTCATTTTACGCATATGTATGTTAGTTCTTAAAGCTTGACAGCATTACCTCAAAGCATGCTACGTATTAGCTTAGCCACAACTTTCTGCAACTTTCACCAATCAAACTTTTTCTAAAAATTTTTCCCATCTATCTGAGAGTAAGGAAAAACTTTTGGATATATCCTCTCAATTAAACCTTCTTAAGCAGCTGACTGACAGCTTCTGTCTAAAGGTGGAGGAAAGTGAGCGCTATTCTGGAGAAGATAAGAAATCCATCTTCATTTCAACAGTATCAAGGTTACTTATTTATTTTTTACCCAAGGATCAGAACAACTATAAGAAAAGTTGTTACATAAAACTAAAAATATGATCCATAAAGTCAATGTGCATTTTTGATTAACAATAAAAACAAGTAAGGATACATAATTGTGCAAATAATAACTTTGTGGTTTAGGCTAATAGACTGTCAAAACTCTTGAAAGACATAATGGTCTAGTAATTTGCACTTTGAGTGAACCTTTGCTGGCCTTTCCTTTAAAGTGAAGTTTGCACATTGATTTTTTTTGGTCTCTATTCTTCTGTGAATTGTTACATTTTGGTTCTAAAACATAAAGGTACATTTTTTGTCATTTTTTAATTTGAAGACAAAGATAACATGTATGTGCAACTCAAAAAAATCAAAGCATTTCTACCTTTTGGGGGTCATCTATATACTGTGATTTGTAGACTTTTCGCTTATATTTCAGTAAAAAAATTAAAAATAAAATAACGTGTAAAATGAAATAATTTGATTTGATTCATGTTTTAATCACATCAGATTCAGGCGAATAAAGTTGAATTTCAGTAGCAACAATAAAATAACTGTGAGCTTTGAATGAAAGTTTGAGCCACGAATGCTTCTGCAAAAATCAAACAAACAAACAAAAAAGACTAACAAAAAAATCCCACTCTGAACAGAAGAAGTGAGATTTTCTCAAGCATATAATCAAGCTATATAAAAGAAGAGGCTTCTGTGCTGCACTCTGCTCAGATAGATATAATTACAAAACCAAAGCTGCTATGTTGAATGTTTAACTTGTGAAACAAACCGCATTGTTTCTAAAGACTTGACAAGTGTGGAAACAATAGCATGCCAGAGCAGATAGCTGCACAGAAGAAGCTTTCGATTTCTATTTCCGATCGCTATGTTTGCCATCTCTGACTGAGAGGAAACAAAAGAGTTGGTTTTGGGGTGAGGATCTGGCATATATACATTTGGTCCTCAGTCAAAAACAAAAGGAACAGTGGGTCCTTTTGACCACATTTACAATAGAGTATATGAAATATCCATAACTCAACATGAGTAATGCTACTGCATATATTGCACTAAACACCATTATACCCATCACAATGTAAGAATGACAAACTCGAATGCAAACAAGAAAATATCTGGCAACCATTACAAAGATGAACATTTCCTACTAAAAAAACATACTTGGAGAAATGTGACAAATGTGTAACAACAATAGGTAGCTCCTAATAAAGGAAACTATAATTTTAGATTTGGTAAAAATCTAAAATTTCCTCTTGATCCCAAAAGGAAATTGCTTATTAGCTGACAAGCTACTCCATCCAAGATGTTAAAATTTGAACAGTTTTTATTTATTTTTATATTTCCTTCTTTATTAGCAAGTCGTTAGTGCATTTCTATTCTTTTTCTCTGTTACTGATTTTCGCCAGTGAAATTCTATGTCTTCTTGTTAGCAATGCCTGACACTAATGTAGCTTTTTGCCATCCAATGGCTTTTTTTTTTTTAACAATGCGACTCAGAACTTCAGATTTTTTATGTCCTTTATTTTTGTACTCCACAAACCCACATTCCTCCCAGTCTTGGCCCCAAAAGGTTCTGATAAAACTCTTTCTTTCAGTACCTCAAGACTGTCAGACTCTCCTGGTTTTCGCTGGACTGCCTGAAACAGATCATTAATAGACTCTACCATTGCAAACAATTTGTTTTGCAATTAAAACTTGAATCAGTAAATTGCCCTTTTTTTCTTGTTGGGAGTCAGACCATAAAATGTGAGACACTGAGCTTACCATAAGACTTTTACATTGATAAATAGTTTTAGCCCAAACATTTTGCAATCATGAGTACACCAACCTGCACAGTGGACATGATTAATCAGTTTACCAACCTCAAAAAACAAACCTATGTGATTTCAGAATAATAGCCACTTAATTTACAGTTGTGTTGAAATAAAATGTTATTCTGTCTGTTCAATTTCCCCAGGACATTGTTTTTAAAACTACAGCGTTTGGCCTTATATTTCTTAGAGAAAGCAGCTGCAGGTCTTTCCCTGTCAGTCAAGGTTTTTGGACTTCCTCAGTAATCTGCTGGCAGTCGTTGATAACTTCCTGTTTCTGACACTAAGGTGTCTGGCTGCTGTTCCTTTAACTTTAACCTGGCAAATTATGCCATCAAGTGTATCTCTAGGGAGACTGAAAGCCTTTGGTATCTTTTAAAAAAAACCATTTTCCTTGTTTGTGCAAAGCCATCCCTAACATGACGCAACAGGTGTGCCTCAGACTACTGGATGGTTCAGAGGATTGATTAACTTTGAGGTAGTCATTAACATAAGTCAATAATCTATGTGTTTAGTGTTGAATTTGAATAAACTTGTTGCAGTTTTAATCTGTTCTTGTGTAATTCAATTTTGTCAATTAAAAGCATTCTGTATTATGTCAATAATCCTGATTTGCAGTGGGTGGAGGGCAGCAGTGTGTGTGTGTGTGTGTGTGTGTGTGTGTGTGGAGGGGGTGATGAATGATTTTGGGATGCAACTGTATATAAAACCATAAAACTGAAGGCGGTGTGTACTCTCTGTCTTGTGGTTGTGCATAACCTAAGCGTCTTTGGCATCTCTAATTTTTATCCTCTTTTTAAATTAGACAATAACTCTTCCGTTTTGTGGCAGAACAGTACAATAAATCTTGTTTCAGAAACATTGGCTGTACTGTTTAAAAGTGCCCATTCATTGTTGGTTACTGCCTTTTATGGGGGAACAAAGGGACCAAAAATTGACTGAAAAGCCACAGACATAATAACTAAGTTATAAAGTTTCTAAGTTAATCATATTTTTGGTATCTGCTTATGATTAAAAATAATGGAGTAACATAAATCTTGTTATGTGACTTTTATTACAAGAAAACTCATTGCCAACTCAAGTGGAAACAGTTAATCTCACCTGACAGGTCCTTTAAATCATTATTACATTTTGCAGTGAGGGGTTTTTCTAACTTAAACGTCTTAAAATGTGAAGATGAACCAAACAAAGAGGAAAATTTCCCTTCCAGAGACATAATGTGTCTGTGATAACTTAAGAACAAGATAAAAGAATGACTGCATTTTAAACATTTTTTTTCATCTGTTCGCTCTCTCATTTGCTCCAATCAGAGCTCTTTTCACACAGGAGGAAAGTCAATACAATCAGCAAACAAAGTCTGCAATTTCTTTCTAAAAGGACCTTCTTCTTCTTCTTCTTCATTTTACTCACTGTGATGTGAATTATTCTAGCGCGTAACACTTTAATTGGCCAAGACAAAGACCATGAGAATGAAAAAGAACCAGAGGTGAAGAACAAACAGTGAAAATGATTTAAAGTCTGTCACAGCAGAAAGCAATATTTGCAAACAAGGTGAATAAAGAACAATGTTAGAAAGGCTATAAAGATAAATGGAAATAATTTTTTTAAAAACAACAATCTGATAAGAAACAAGACACTTACCTCCCTTGCTCCCATTTAAATCAGGCAGTTTAAAAAAAAAATTGTAAAGGACCAATTTTTGTCCAAGAGGCTTTTCTGGATGAACCTAATGCTTGATTTACCTTCATTTATTCTAACTATAAAGTTGATCTTAGTTCCAGATGTTCTTAGAGTAAAACTAAGAGAAACTACAACTCTGTTTTCAAAAAATACTGTTTTCTGTCTTATTGAGACAATATTAATATATGTCATTCCTGAATATATGTAGTTCCATATAAGGAAGTAAGTTACGACTCACGTGTCAGGTGGAAGATGCCGTCGCAGGCGCTGATGTGGGAGAGGAAGGCGTTTCCCAGGCCTTGGCCGACATGAGCACCTTTGACCAGGCCAGCAATGTCCACAACATTAAGGAATGCTGGGATTTTACTACAAGGTAAAAAAAATGGACGAAACAGAAACCTCTTCAACTCTGTCTTATTTTCTTTGCATAGTTTCAAGATCATTCGAAAGCAGATATCTTATAGGTTGAGATTTTTTAGCATATGTTAGCGCTGTTCTAAATTTCTCAAAAAATATTGGTAACAAATCAAGTAAACCCCAAATATATAAAATCCATGCAAATCAGGGATGCAACAGGTAAAAAAATTTGAATGACACCTGGTGGCCTAAAAAGAGGAAAATATTGTTCAGGATGATCCAATGGGTGCAAATAAAGACATCTTGACAAAAAATCTTACCCTTGCAAAACATACTGACACTAACGTTAACAGCTGCTTGTCTAGATTTCAAATATTACAGCTAACATTGTTGGAACAATAATCCGGAAGTGGAAAGAACATCATTTCACCATGAAACGGTCATAGCCAGGTGTCTAGTCAAAAACGTAATCAAGAGATTTGTCCAAGAGCCATGAAACATTTCAGAATGACCTGAGGATAGGAAGTATTGCTTTTCCAATAATAATAATAATAATAATAATAATAATAATAATAATAATAATAATAATAATAATAAACAATAAACTCAGCTGCAAATGTGTCTGTGCACACTCACTGCATAAGACTCCACTGCCGAAGAGAAAGCATGTTGAAAAGTTTAAAGTTAGATTCATAAGATTTTGACACACCAGTGAAAAACTGGGTGAATATATTTGTGTTAGATGAGTCCAAAGTTAAACTGTTTGGATATCATTGCCCACAGTAGCTTGGAGAAATACCATACTAAAAGTGAAGTCTTAGTATCTGCAGGTCAGATATGTTTAAACTAAGTAAAAATACTTTGTGTAGTATTTTATGTCTTTCCGTAATGTTTGCAAGGTGTCGAAGCGGTTGATTTGAATTTTGTGCTTAATTTAATTTTGTTAATGTTTTAAGTAATGCCACTATGTCTTTTTTGTAATGTTTGTAAAGGATACAGTAGAGACTAGTGGGTTATCTTTAAACAAACAAATAAAGTCATGTAAGATGCAATTTATGTGTTGTATATAAAACATGTCAAATATTCTCTTGAAAGAAGCTCGTGGGATTATTTGTATTGCTGCAGATGAAAAAAAGAAGTGGGTCTCATTTTTCATGCATTTGATGAATACTTTTAGATCATATTGCAGCCTGAACAACTGAATTCTGTCTGCTTAAACAGCCTCAATAGATGTGCATTATCACCGCGTGTTTGATTTTTCCCTTTCTTTGAAAGAAGGAGAATAGAGCACCAATTGAACATCACAGCACACATTTTATAGCCACATATCAACAACATTGTTGTGTGATTTCTCACACCTATAGCACGGGGGCCATCAGAGGCTACAGATGCGAGGTGTGAATAATGCGTGAAGGATGAGACCCCATACCTGGCAGGTTTGTGGAATTGGCAGAGGAAATCATAGCGTTCATCTGGAATGGGCACTCTGCTTTCATTTGGGTCAATGGTGCAGAAGGGGAAATTTTCTGCTGGAGCCTGACTCTTTGTCAGCACGTTGAAAAAGGTTGACTTCCTGAAAACAACAACAGCACTGAGGTCAGGACAGCTGAAAATGCTGCTGGGTAGACCCTTGATGGTTTGATAGGATGAACCTGAAACACTGAGGTAAATGCTGAGGTAAACTGACTTCTTCTTCGGGACACAAAACAGAAAGTAACTCAGAACAATCCAGTGATTTTACTTCTAGAGCTAATTACACATTCCAGATAATTCTCAGGTAGATCGAGTGAACATGAAATGTCATGCTATGATCACATGGGTAGGGTAATTCTTTACTTTGTACAAGTTGTTTTAATTTAAACAAAAATCTGACTTTATCTGTTCATGACAGATAAAGTCAGAAAGTTTCTCAAGTGTAAATCATTTTAAATTATACCCAAATAGCAGATGGTTTGGATCCAGTTCATTCACAAAGAGAAAGTTGGAGGGTGGACAGTTTCTACTTTGACATAAATATATAGTGGCAGGCCACAACTTCACAACTTCTACTTCTTACATAAGGAAGAAACTGTGGTTTAGCCAGAATGAGAAATGAAAACACTGGACAGTGAAAAGGGATCTAGTTGCAGAAGCCTTCAGAAACTTGCATGCTACCAACTTGTTCCTGCATATGGACAGACATCTGCAGGAAACTGGAGCTGTATGTAACACTTTTCGCCGCTGGAAACCACTTTCCAAACTGGAGTTAAATAACTCCTTAAACAAACCCTTGACCTGTCAAAACTTTAATTAAAACAATCCTGATGACTTTATTGGTAAAAAAAAAAAAAAAAAAAAAAAAAAAAAAACATAATAAATTAATTAGACAACAGCTTTACATAAAACCCTTTGTTTTTGTTAAGATTCTTTATGAGTATATTAAAAAGTTCTAACCCATCAGCTGATTAAATGACATAATCCCAAAGTTGTACCTGAAAAATAAACAGGGAATGTGTCTTGGTTTATTACGTCCTGACCTGCAAACACGATTTCACAGAGGGTAAACCCTGACACCGTAGCATGGGCTAATATCCCAAATATTGGAGGAAGTTTTTTTAAAACCCACTTCATTTTAAAGACCTTTAAAGACGAGATCATTTCATTCTGATTTGTTTTAATTTGTTAATGTTTTGTGTAGATGACCCCTACACAACCATTTAAAAAATGTTATAGCTCCACCTCTGACCTTCTGCCCCATCACACTATTGCATATCTGATTTTCCAAGTTATAGAGAGGTAGTATGCATGCACAATAAAGTCGTATGCACTACAGCATACACAATCTAGTCAGACAAGGTGTTTAATATTTTGCAAATAACATAATTCTATCATATGAGCTTCACAAACTAATGTCATGCTACACTATGCAGATGCTCTTTCTGCACTGATCCAGATTCGCTCACTCCAGACTGAAATTAAAGGCCTGGTAAAAACCAGCCCCTTGTTCTAATCTTTGCTTCATACAGAGGGTCTGGACCATCGACTATTGAGAAATGATTGCTGGCTAGAGGCGTGGGCTCTGTTGATGCTTTAAACGATTGGATCTGATTTTACCCAACCTCATGGGGTGTAGGGTCATAAAATCTTTGCTGGCAGTAAAATAACTTATACATTCCTCTTGATCCGATTTCAGTTGCTCAATATTTGGAAGCACGGCCAACACGGACTGAATGGCTTCATTCTCTTTCTCTGCTGCCATTGTCAATCTGCAACCTTATTTAGGTAGACTACAATTCTAAAACAATACAGAAAATCAACATCAATCATTAGAAACTACTCCCCTTGTTTATTGGTTTCCCTGGTTGAAATTCAACGGGAAAAATTTAACTCCATGGGAGAAATCCCAGAAGGAGCACTGAAGGGAGATGAGAATCAAGCAAAATTGTGAAATGAGGGGGTGATCAGGCTAGAATTACCCAACTTTCTGATTAGTAATAATCAAAATTAGACACTGACAGCATTATAAAAGTAATGTACCCCTCCAGATGCAACAGAACTCAATGAATTCCACATCCTTGATCCCAATACACATGCACTCTTCAAAGAAAAGTACCTTAAAAAGAGATGACTGGATTGCGCATGGGACATTGTTCCCTCCCTTTCCTCTCATTTAGACCCAGGACATGTGATAGAGTTAGCAGTTTTGAATCTAATAGAAAATTAAGAAATTCCAAGATAAATCCCATTCATGCAGCAAAACATATACTGCTCTTTATTATTGTATTTGAAACTTAGGATGGGCATTTAATGTTGATGTGTTCATTGAATAGAAATGGTGAGAGAAATTCTGATACATGCACAGATTAGGAAAATCACTCTATAAAGTTTTCTTTTCAGATCCAAGGAAAGTTTATGTTTCTGGTCGGTTGACTGGCGCACTTTTGAATCAAAGAGAAAGTGTGAAACGTTTTGCTTGCTGTCGTTTAATCATAGATTTTTTATAGAAAAAGATTAGCATTTTGTAGAACAACTGTAGGACCTCCGGAAAATGTCTCATGGCATTCGCGTAATCTTTTGTGTTCAAGCCAAATGGCGGCAATAATCCTAACTCATAAATAATGAATTCTTGTAAACGTCAACTCTCTGCTATCTTTCTTACCTAAAAAAAAAAAAACATATAAAAGAAGACAGGACAAGTAGCTTGGAGCTGTTCAAGGAATCTGATAGGCATAAAAGAAAAGACAAGCGAAAGGAGAGCACATGGCTTCAGACATTTACCAGCCCTTACAGTGTAAGGCGACTGGTACATCTTCCCCACTGAAATGAAGATCATTTTTTCAAAGTTTTGTTTGCAGTGAGGCATGCATTTGTTTTGGAGAAAAGACTCTACAAAACCTCTTCATACTTTTAAAGTTCTGCTATTACAGTGACACATGACTTGCAACAATGTTCGAATCTGCACATATTACTGTTTATATTACTGTTTCTATGATTAAAGATAAGAAAGAATGCAACAGCGATGTACAGATTAGAGCCATACTTACCCAACATTGGGCAATCCGACAATCCCTATCTTCAGAGAAGTCCCAAACCTTCCAATCAGTGGCGGTGGCTTTGGTGCATCATCTCCTTTGGCCTAACGAAGACAGAGTGGACATGTCTGCAGTCAAAGTCAGCACATAAACGTTCTTTGAATGAAACCTTTCTTCTTTCACAAAACACACCTTTTTCGGAGCCATGTCTCTCACTCTTAAACTCTGAATTGACTTCCACACCAGATGACACACTCAGAAAAGCATATTCATTCTCAGGGGGAAGGGGGGAGCTCAGTCCTTAAACATAACCAGCCTGACTGCAAGCGCTTCAGCTCCAACGCTGTCTGCGTGCACTCAAAATAGAAACATGCAGCATGTGGAAAAGTAAGTTGACACTGTAAGCTGGCGAGCTGACCTGCACCTCCATATTTAGCTGTCGATAGTATCACTGTGGGTTAATGAGCAGCTATAAAACCCACCCTGTGCAATGTATTTGGAAAAGGCCATTTAGGCCTGGTTAGAGGATTGGCAGCATTAAGGCAGCACCTTTATGTAACACAGTTATGGATCAACTTTCTGCCTTGTCGTCTTTTTGTCTTTTTGTATTGAGTTTTGCCTCAGTCAGATGAAATATATCCTGCTTTCATTCAATGGAGACAAATTTGCAGATCTGCCCCTGCAGGCAAGCAGGCCCATACTGTTTGTGGTGCCCAGGAAGAGATACTGGCATTTTTGTCAGGATGAACAATGTTGCTGATGTAGACAAAACATTGTAGACAAAACAAAATTAAACTGTAGAAACCGTTTATAGACAAC
The DNA here is from genome assembly GCF_019740435.1 of Gambusia affinis. Classification (NCBI taxonomy): domain Eukaryota; kingdom Metazoa; phylum Chordata; class Actinopteri; order Cyprinodontiformes; family Poeciliidae; genus Gambusia; species Gambusia affinis. The sequence goes on from NC_057878.1 coordinate 15,597,003, forward strand.
AAAAAAAGAACAAATTTCAGGGGAAAATCAACAACATACACTTTTCATTGGAGTAGATGGAGCTGTACGACAGGAAGCAGCACAGATTCACAGCGCAACATCCCTTCACACACAGTTTACCTTAGAGAGGAACAGGTGTAGCCACATGGGCGCACGAAATTACAACAATTAGTTAAACATCCTCATATAAACTTCCTTCCACAGACGTATAAATTGAGGCGTGCGCAACCAGCGAGCCCTGGCCCAATCCAGTAAAGATTGCAGAAAATGAGCTCCTAATAATCTGGATTTGAGGCAAAGTGCATTTTGCGGGGAAAAACTCAGAAATGAATAGATCTGAATTAATCATTTATCTTTTGTTGATGGATGCACCCCCACTTAGACTCGTCACAATAGATGCAGAGCGTTTTGTTCGACCAAATAAATCATTCCCATTGTTTAAGGTACATTGATCAATCTAATGGCTTGTAATGGGCTCCTAATTGCCACAGAGAAGTGCTCACGAATGCAGCGCGGTATTACAGATTCAACTCTGAGTTTTCACTCGAGTGACGAGAAAAGAGTGTGTTCAGTCTTCTAGTTCCATTAAGGAAAAAAAAGGCTTTTATTCTCCAAACAAATGGATTTATTTTTGCATCAATAATTAATTAATTTTATTATTTATTAATTTATTAATTTATTTAATTATTGCATATAAACCAAATTAATCTGATCACAGATCTCCTTAAAATAGCAATTATTGCTGTAAATTATTTTTTTAAAGTTTTTTTTATTACTATTGTTGTATTTGCTGTGATGGAATGATGTATTTCCAGAATCCAAACGAATCCAACTTTATTTCTAAAATACACAAAAATCGACAATCAACTCTGCGTGTTACAAAAGTTGCCAGCATCCAAACAATAATTTGTCACGGTTGCAAAATAAAACGATTTAATTTCTTTCTTGGCAGCGTTCACTTTCTGATGAGGACGATTTTTATTCACCCCCTCCAAAGGTGCATGGAGGCTCTGGAGCAGGAGAAAAGGAAGAACATTTGAACAAATTGCGCCTGTGTTTACTGGCAGCATTTACACCACATAATAGAGCATTATCTGCCCGTTTTTGAATACGGTGATTCACATCCTTTGGTCAAGCTGGGTTTTTTTTTTTTCTTCACTGGAAAATTGCTTTAACTTAAAAAAAAAAAAAAAAAAAAAAAAGAAAAGAAAAGAAAAGACGAATCGCATCAGAGCAGGTCACTTTTACATTGCGTCATTATCTCCGAGCCTTTTGACAAGCTTCTATACGCGTGCTTGTTGACGAGTCAATTGCAAGCATCTACAGTTTAAAAAGAAATAAATAAAAATAATACGGCGTCCTCTTTGTTGTGCTCGTTTAATTGGATGTGCAATTAGGCTGGAAATGCATGTTAAATGCATGCAGTGAATGGCCCTTTGCAGGATGCAGAATTTAAATTCCGGCTTTTGAAGAATTTTGCAACAACCGCTGATAAGACAAGCTGTCGTTGGTAAGTAACCTGTCACCTGCACTTCTCGACAAGTGCGCAGGAGGAAACGCGTGCGCCAAAGCAAAAAAAAAAAAAAAAAAAAAAAAAAAAAAAGATCAACACGTATGCAACCTGGAAGGTAATAAAAAAAATGTAAAGTTAATCCATTGAGATGTGAGTCTCTAAATCTGATGTGGATTGACATCCGGTTTTACACCTTCCGGTCTCATGGGAGCGCTCAGCTACAGGCCCACTCCAAACTTCATCCATCCCCCCCACTTATAAATTCTTCAAATACGACTTATCAAATTAATAGAATAAATAATATCCTCTGAGAGCAGCTGATTTTTTTTCCCCAACCAGCAGCATGGCATGCATGACACATATCACTGGCAGCAACCAGCCTGTTTGCATTAAGTAATCTCCAAGTTAAACCAAAACAAATGTTAAAAGCTGTATTGCCCATGATCTGAATATCGAAAATAAGGATGGAAGCTCAGAGCAGTGCCGCCAAATGCTTTTAATAAAATGAGCGAAACGCTTACCTCCTGGAGATCTGAGGAGCGAACTCTATTCTGCCATCAAAAAGAGAGGGGACATTGCGCCCTTCGCGTGAGAATGCGTAAAAATAAACTGCGTGCATTTAAAAAAAAATTTGATCAAATCGCGCCTTTGGGTGACAGTCTGAGGCAAGAGGCTGCACGGCACATGATTGACGGCGGGGTTTTTGGTGTTTCTCTCTGCGGTCGTGCTTCTCATTGGCTGACAACGAACCCCCGACCAAGAATGCGGCCACGAGATTGGCTGCGCGTCCTCTCCAGCTGTACTTCAAAGAACACGCTCGCTACAACTAGGTAGTGTCGGGGTAGCAGCGAGCCAAGAGAGAAACAAACCCGTGTGACCCGAGTCACAACGCGGTGAAATCTCAATCACGTTGGAGTCATACAGCCTCGACACCGCGGACACTCTCGGCGCTGCACAGAGCCCGGATATGGCTACGTCTATACTCGGGGTGAGTCTGACTTCAGTCGCCTAAAAAAGTTATTATCTTTCGCGAAACCTAAGAAGCTTTGTTGTTGTTGTTGTTGTTTTTTTCTTTTCCTTTTTTCTTTTTGCATGTTTGCGTTTGTTGTCACTTGTAAATATTTTTTTGCTTGGTTTCAGGTTTTTTTTGTAGAGAATCACAAATTAAAAGTTTGTAAAAGAAGAAAAGTGTCCACATTGTAGCACTTTAAAGCAAACTTGGACAGACTGCAGATCTATATCAACCTTCTATTTGACCATTTTCTGCAGATTCTTATAATTAAAGTTTCGCAACCATCAGTATGAAAAGTGTGTGGCGGTTTTGATATTTCAATACGTTTTAATACAGTTTTAATGCGTTTTAGAAAACGTATTAAAACGTGCTCAGAACATATATTTCTGTGTCAATAAATTATCAGTGGCATGTCTTATAAATATAATTACTTCATAAATTCTCCACATAGGCTATAGCTTCTCACAGTATTTGCTACTGCTTGTTTTTAAAGAGAAACTTTGTTCTGTATGCCCTCAGGAAGAGCCACGGTTTGGAACTACACCCCTCGCAATGCTGGCCGCAACCTGCAACAAAATCGGCAACACCAGTCCTCTGACAACTTTGCCAGACTCCAGTGCTTTTTCCAAAGGCGGATTTCACCCGTGGAAAAGGTCCTCCTCCAGCTGCAACCTGGGCTCCAGTCTGCCCGGTTTCACGGTGGCGACGAGCCGAGCCTCAACTGGACTGACGCCGACCAGCGGCGGGGGCAACAGCGCCTTCTGCTTAGCCTCCACCTCGCCGACCTCCTCCGCTTTTTCCACCGAATACAGCGGTCTGTTCTCCAACTCTGCCGGCGTCACGACGCAGGACTCGGGCCAGTCCGCCTTCATCTCCAAAGTGCACACGTCGGCGGAGACTCTGTACCCGCGGGTGGGGATGGCGCACCCATACGAGTCGTGGTACAAGTCCGGCTTCCACTCCACCATCTCCGGCGACGTCGCCAACGGCGCATCCTCGTGGTGGGACGTCCACAGTAACCCCGGCTCGTGGCTGGACGTGCAGAACCCCGCCGGCACACTCCAGACCTCGCTGCACTCCGGGACGCCCCAGGCCATCCACTCACAGCTCAGCGGCTACAACCCCGACTTCTCATCGCTGACGCACTCGGCGTTCAGCTCCACCGGGATCAGCCCGTCCGCGTCTCACCTGCTGTCCACCAGTCAGCACCTGTTAACGCAGGACGGCTTCAAGACAGTCATTCCCACTTACACGGACGCTTCCGCCGCCAACGCCATGATTTCAGGCGGCACTTCAGGAATAAGTAGCTCATCCCGGTCCTCCAGGCGGTACTCCGGCAGAGCGACGTGTGACTGTCCGAACTGCCAGGAGGCCGAGAGGCTGGGGCCCGCCGGGGCCAGCCTACGGAGGAAGGGACTGCACAGCTGCCACATTCCGGGCTGCGGTAAAGTCTATGGGAAAACATCCCACCTGAAGGCGCACTTGAGGTGGCACACCGGCGAGCGGCCTTTTGTGTGCAACTGGCTTTTCTGCGGCAAAAGGTTCACTCGGTCCGACGAGCTTCAGAGACACCTGCGCACCCACACCGGCGAAAAAAGGTTCGCCTGTCCGGTGTGCAACAAGCGCTTCATGCGCAGTGACCATTTGAGCAAGCACATCAAAACGCACACAGCGGGCGGAGGGGGCAAAAAGGGCAGCGACAGTGACACCGACACCAGTAACCTGGAGACCCCGAGGTCCGAATCCCCAGAACTTATTTTAGAGGGGGTGAACCCCAGAATTACAGTTAAGGATCCGTCTCCTCATGACGAACCGTGAGGTTTAATTTTCCAAAACAAACAACAGACAGCAGCTTATTAAATAAACTGCACAATGAAAACGGGTCCAATTTCACAGACTTTAAAAAAAAAGGGGGAACATATTTCCAAAAGCAACTGCAAAATTTTAAAAATATATATATTCTCCTCTGGCGTGATGAGTATGTCATTCGTAAATTCATCCTGAAGAAAACTTTTATTTACTGTAGGAATATTTGGGAAGGGGGAAAAAAATAAAAAGGATGTTGAGAAAATGCTGCGCCAAACCCTGTTGAACTTTGCTTGGACAGTGTTGTATATTGAAGACTTAAAAAAAACAAAAACCCGAACAAACAAAAAAAATCAAGTGTGTTATTTTTTATGTAAATGTTATAGGCTCTGATTGTTTTTCTTCGTGTTGGTATCCTGGAAATCAGGGAGTTTTGCTTTTCGACGCACTTTTGTGGATATGTATGTAACACAGCTTTTCAAAACTTCTGTTTATCATTTTTTTTTATTTCTTTGCTAAAAAAATAATTATCTATATATAAATGTTTACCTGTATAAAGTCACACGTATAAAACCTTCATTTATCGTAATTAAAACATGTTTAAAACATGCCGTGTGATGTAGAGTTTATATTTATTTGTCAGGATTAAATATATAAAATATGTTATATAATTTTTTTTATTATTATTATTTAACCCCTAAAATACTTTTTGCTTCCATGGTTTCCCCTATGGAATAAATTAATGTTTAATTCCCCGGAACAGACATTTCATGCCCAAATGAAAATCTTGTTAAATGGTATTAATTGTGACTTGGAGCAGGTCGCAGCCCCATGTGTCTTGTATTTGCGGTTAGGGGATTCGTGTCTTATCAAATATCTAATTAATCTCCGAGACATCTATTGTTCACATTCACTTTATCGGGGGCTCCACTGACAAAAGTCCCCGGATTTTTATTCTAATTATCCGAATTAACTGCTTTAATTTGCATAGCAAATATTACTACAAAAATTATGGACATCACTTTTTTTTTTTTTTCGCAGGAAAACATGGATGTAACGGGAAGAGCGTTATTTCTTTTCCTGGCGAGGGAAAGAAGGGGGCGAAAAGTCAAATGCAAATGTTGAATTTTAAATGCTTTCTGCGCGCCGCAGTCAAATGGTCCCTGTGTGTTATTTGAATATCAGTGGCCCCGCACTGAAAAGGTTCAAGGATGCTCTCTGACTTCTTTGTGCTTACCCAGTGCAGCGTCCGACTCCCAAAGAAAAAGAGAGAGAGGGAGAGAGACGGGGAATAATTACAGCATGAATCCAGGACTGGGAATACATCATGGAAGAGCATCTCACCCAGACAAGCCTCCATTTTTACCCCCCATAAGTAGGATGTTAAATTGAGCAGAAGGCAATAGGGAGGGAAATTATTTTCATTTCCTTTTGTGCAACTGCGTTTTTTAAAAGGAAGCGGCCAGATTGTAAAACTGACATTAGGTATTCAATTTGTTTTTAGCAAAAATACATTTAAAAAAACAAAAGAAAAAACACAAAAGTAAACTGTATGATTTTGTTGGTTCAATCGGCCGACTTAGCAAAATATCAAAATTATTTTACAATTGACACAAAAACATTTTTTTGTTAATATCTCGATTATTTCATATATTTAAAAAATGGAGCAAAAAAATTGCACACAGTGTGTGCATAAAATTACTTTATGACCTGCAGAAAATATATAAAACCAGAGGTTTTTCTTAATGTATTTTTTTTATGCCAAATTTTACTTTTGGTTTAAGAGGAAAAATAATTGGACCATTTAATTTTAGACACACAAAGAAGCGTCTCATGGATTAATTTCACTTCTATTCAGTAGCTAAAGAAATACTTTTTAATATATATATATATATATATATATATATATATATATATATATATATATATAATTGTTTTACATTAAATAATATTACATTGTTTTGACATTTTTATCAATTTGTTTTATTAATCTTTTCCATGTACACACACACACATCATTGCACGCAAATAAGAGAACAATAAGAATTATTCCACATTAAATGTATAGTATTTATTTGAAAGGAATTAATAGGCTTCTGCATTGTGGAGTAAAAGAAAACGATCACAGATGGAGAATAAATCACAGAAACTTGTTTTTCATGAAGACTGTTGATAAGTATTCAATTCAATTCTACGAACAAAATTGCTTCCAATGATAAATAGTTTATACATCTCTAATAAAATCACGGCTGAGAGCGCACCGAGGCGCTTGTTGACATTTTCTGTTCACTGCTTCCCCCTAGTGGAGATAAACTAGACTACCGCGCAGTTTGTGCACAAAAAATTCCAAATTTTATCAATCATGTACAACACAAAAACAAAAACATGCCTTCCCTTTCTTGCATTAAAAGTATGAAGAGAAAATTTTAGGTAAAATTTTTTTAATATTTTCTTTTTATCCTCTCCCTGCTTCTCTCTCTCCTATCCCTACTCCTGCTCCTAGTTCTTCCTCGAACTTCTCTTTCTTCTCTCCTCTCTCTGCTTCTGCTCCTCCTATCAGCTGTTCTGCCTTTGTTTCCGTCTGTGCTTCTTTTGCTCCTCTCACCGTCTCCACTGTGACGTCTGTCTTTATCCCGGTCCTCCCTGCCTCTCTCGCGGCTTCCACTTCTGTCCAATCCAGCCGTAGAGCTGCTGACTTCCTGCCTGTCCCTGCTGTTGTGCCTCCTTCTCTCTTGACCTCCCTCCAGCTTGATCTTGTTCTCGGGGCTGCGATTGCGACTCCTGCTCCTTCCCCTTTCCGTCCTTCTTTGTCTATAATCTCCAGAGTCCTCTTTAGCCCTCCTCTGTCCAGCGTGGGGGCTCTGTGACCTGCTTCTGTGAGAGTAGGCCTTTTTCTGACTCTTGACTCTTCGCTCGCTCTCTGAGCTGTTAGCCCGACGGGAACCTTCTTTCTTGTTCTTCTTCTTTTGGCCCTTGGACTTGCCGTGGCCGTCTGAATCAGAGTCACTGTCACTGCTGTTGCTGCTGTTGGAGGAGCTGCTCAAGCTGTCGCTGCTATCCTGCTTTTTCTTGTGCTTTCTTTTGCTTTTCTTCTTTTGTTTTTTGCTCTTCTTATTCTTGGTCTTCTTTTTTTCCAACCGGTCAAGTTTTCTGTAAAATGCGGGGGGGGGGGGAACCCAAAGAACACTCATTTCAAATTTTCTACTTTTAATAAATAACTGCAAAGTTTGCTACATATTTACAGTAGATGAAAAACACTAGTCAAAATTTATTTACAAAATAAAAACAACAAGATTTAATACACCTTTATTACACAAACTTATTAATGATTGGTGTTTTTTTTGTGATGCAAAAACATGATTGTGTATTTTATCAAAATGACAGCTTCTGATATACTTTCTCAGGTATCTTAAAAATGAAGAGGTTAGCAAGAAAAAAAGAAAAAGAAAATGTTGAATTTGTTGTTACCTGAGTAGTTTCTGTTTCTGCTTGGTCGTTAAAGATTTCAGAAACTCCACCTCTGGATCATCGTCTTCGTCACTGGCAACATATTCCTTATAAAGCATAAACATTTAAATTATTGCCGCAGTGAGAATATTAGTTTGCACATTCAGATGAATATAAAATTGTCTGTAGGGACTAAATAAATTTTTTAAAAATAGATATTTTAGCAGTTTTATTTCAGGCTAATAACCACCAACAAGTGAAGGCATCATCAGATCTTGCACTTTATGATAAAACCACAAACATTCATGCATTTTTAGGTATTTTAGATGTTAGAGCAAAGCTACGTGAACCATTGTTAAGTTGAGAAAATATATCCACTTGGCTATTGAGATATCATCCTACTAGGTGTAGGTATAGAGAGACTGCTCTCCACACGGCTTGTGGCAATGCAGAGACAGTATCACTTATGGTTTTATTTTAATAACGAATGTTTTCTGATCACTAAGAGGCACCAAGTTCCCCACCTGAGCTGTGGATCCACGCAGCTCCTCCAGTGTTAGCATCAACTTCTAGGCTGCCTCTTTGATTAACACTCTTTTCACCCGGCTGATCAGTTCAGGATGACAACCAGTCGTTACGGTTTCAGGTGACAACTGAGATGTACTCTGCAATTGTTTTAAACCAAAACTACGCTTTGAACTTCTTCACATCTTCCTCCCTGACCCGTCTGCTGTGATCCTTGGGTTTTCATAATGCTGATTGTTCACTAATGTGCTCTAACACACCTCAGGGCTTCACAGAACAACTGAGCAGGTCGTCTGTCTTTAGGGTGAGCTACTATACAGCTCTGGAAAAAGTTAAGAGACCACTGCACTGAACCCCATTGAGAATCTCACGGTTATTCCTCCAAATATTGATTTCCAAACTCTCCCCCGAGTTAAAACATTAGTATTGTTGATTCTAAATGAATGCAAAATTGTTTTTTCTGCATTATTTGACGTCTGAAGGCACTGCACCTTTTTTATTATTTTGACCATTTCTCATTTTATGCAAATAAATACAGAATTTTTGCTTAGAATTTCAGAGACATGTTGTCAGAAGTTCATAGAAAAAAAAGAACAATGTTCATTTTGCTGGACCATATACCTATAAAAAGTAAAATCAGAGAAACTAATAATTTTGCAGTGGTCTGTTAGTTATTTTTTTCCAGACATGTATATATGCGTGTGTTTGTATATTCTCTTGTGCACACCAAGATGACAGTGAGACAATTACCTGTGCTGGATCACAAACAGTAGAACTCCTATCAAGGACACATTTCTTCAGGGCAAAGCCACTGTTCCGCATCTCAGCCATTAACTCGGAGGGGTGCATCGACGGGCCTGTTGGCACAAATCACAGCCTCAGAGTCCCATTGATGTGGGAACGCATACAGTCCGCTATCTCCACAGTGGGAATTTCAGAGGCGGCTTTGTTAACAAAATGGGACATCAAATCAACTCACTCCACTTCCGGCTGAGCAAATCATACAATATCATTCTCTGCCAAAGCAGCAGTTAAGGGAATCAGAATACACAATAATTACATTTTTTTTCTCCTGGCACAGGAGGGGGACCATTACGGCACTCCACCATCAGCCCCACTGACTGGACTCTCCCAGGGTAAACATTATTACTTTACAACTCAATTCGCTGATTGCAGAACTCAGAATCAGCTCAAGGCAGGGAAGCTGGAGCTGAAGCTGAGGAGGAAAGTGCAGCAAGAAGCCAGACAGATAAAAGCTCCTGCAGAATGAAAGAGCTAAGCCATGTGCAGGCTTCTCAATCTCACCAACAGACGGCATGTTGCAGAAATATGTCAGCAGAAATCATGTTTCATCATTCGTAACTCACCTGTACGGCAACATAAACTTGCACCTAACAACCTATACTTGTTTGATGTCCAAATAAATCTTGCACTGGGCTGGATTGTGACAAAAATGACAACAATATTGTAGGAAGATATTTAAAACCGTATTACCTGCTGTTTCGTCTGTGGCCACTGAGCTAGCGTTGATCCCTGACAGTCCGAACAGCGGACACTCTCTGTCCGTGTTCACATGGCCCCACTTGTGACACTTGATGCATCTCACGTTGCGCACCTTGAGAAACAGAGCCATTTAGAGCCTATTTAGTTTATTTACATAGCAACAAACATCATTTCAAGACACTTTACAAGACGAACATTTGCAATTTATATGAAAAATATCTAAATTTTAATCAAAATACAGACAAATCTTACAGCCAGAATTATGTACATACAATTATTTTCTAATTATAGCACAAAAAGAAATTGTTGAAGTTTAATATAACTATCTGAAAACTGAAGATTTAGGTAATGTACTCTAAAAACAAGAACAAGCTCAATAGTTGTTTGAAATTGTGCTCTTAAAACCAGAGGGTTTGTCAAAATTACTTAACTACAAGCAGAGATGCACAACCAGGCTTTCTCAGTCCAATACTGATTCCCAGATTTCAGCTTTAACTGATTCCATTTTTTTCCGTTGGACTATAAAATATTAAACAAGAAAAACATGCTGCAGGTTCCCTAATGAAGTGTAGTACCTTTTAATCCAAACCACAATGAAAGAATTCAAGGACTTATACATTGAAGCATAAGTCCAAGATATTTACTTAAGTCGGAAAATGCATGAAACTAAGCGTTGTTTTTCGACTGGGGAGAGTTCTGAGGCATTTCATGTTTTGATTTTGTGTATTAGACATGTTCACCATGGATCAGAAGCAATCAATGGAAAACTGGCTAAATCCAATCTCTGCCCTGTTAACCGGTGCATCACCAAAAAAACAAATTTGCTCTCAGTGTTTTTTCAACACTCTGTGTCACCAGGGTAACTTTATGAAAGGAAATGTTGCATTTAAATGCTCAATCGGATTCAAATGTAAATGGGCAAAAGGAAAAGAAAGACCAAACTCAATGTTTACAGTGGTTTCCTTAAAATACGCTCTAAGGATGTTTCCATGACTTTAAGGCAAACACTGATTATGTGTATGAGTCGTAACCTGTCCAGAGTTGGTACTAAACTTAATGATTTTTTTTCCCTGGAAAAATTAAAGTTAAGCAAACATGGTAATGAAGCAAAGTGCTGTGGTGAAAAGCTTGGTTTTACATGTATAAATAAAACTGGATTAGCATATATATAGTTATACTAAAAGGCTGTAAAAATAAATTGCCGTTTCAGCATTCTTTGAACTTCATTCCTTTTTAGCTTGAATGTTTATTCTGCTCTCTCTAATTCTACTGAACTTCTAGACTTCATTACCCTCAGGTCTTTCTTGGCTTTAGTTCCGACAGGAATTTTCTCCTCCTCTATAGATATTTTTATATATAGTTTCTCAACTTTAGAACCGTTGCGTCTTTGTGCCGCTACCTGTATTTCAGTGAGGATCAACTCAATCTGGCAACATTTTAAAGCTCCAGAGTTCTCCATGGTTGCCTTGGACTATCGGTGTAAAAGAAAACACTCAAAAATAAAATACCCAAACTGAAAACTTCTACTTTTTTATCTGTACATGGATGAACAAACAAAAATATTCAGTTATGTTTAGTGGGAATTAGATATAGGTTTTTGTTGTCTGTTAATGGTGTAATCCTTTCATTTTCTGTTTTTACTTGTATAAATAAAACTTTTCTCTCTATCAAGGAACCCGAGGCACATTTTTTTTCTTTTAAAGTCAAGATTTGTTGGATCTAACTGCTGAATGCTATAAAGTGGTTTTGCATGTTGCTTGTTCAAGTGGGAATCATGTGTCAGTGTCCATGCTATTTAAAGAAGGAACTTATTATCTAGCTTTTCATGTGTGATTTTAATGGCCTTTCTTATTTGATGGAAAAAACGCAATTGCGAAATTGTGCGTTTTCAACATTATTAATATACCAAATACGCTTTGCGCCCATTGCTAATGGAAATACAACTGGTATGACTTCAGCTTAAGCTCTCCGTAAGTCTAATGTGTAGACATCTCCAACATCGTTGTCGGGAGACCGCGATGTAAACACAGTGAGACAGTGATGCAAGGCCTTGGACTTTTAGTGTGCACATGTCTGGGTGGGCTGTGTTTGGCAAACCTCTGTTGTGACATCATCGGTTCGCTGATGACAGAAGTTTTTAGTCAATTCTGACATGAGAAAATCCGCGAAAAAATAAAAATCATCTCTTACCTGGATACCAAATGGCTGATCTCTAATATTCATGTCATCTTTCGCATACCTACGAGATAAAAATAAGACGAGATGAAAACAACAGATTGAAATTCTGACTACAAATGTTACAAACCACCACTTACTTCTCTCGAGGAGCCACCTTCTGCCATTCAAATTTGCACTCTTCTTCTCCTTCCTAGGAAGCAAACTCTTTCAGTATTAATTTCTCTTTAGTGGTTGCTACTACTCAGATGATTTTACAACCTAATCTATAAAATAACATTTTAATCTGCAAGACATTTGAATTTTCTAAGACTGTAAAGAAGACAATTATAATTCCAGAGGACATGGGATAAAGCAATTTTAGCAGTTGGCTTGTATTAAGCTACATCCTGTTCAAAAATGTGACACCATGTTTATAATACTTGTTTGTAAGTGATAAGAACATTGAGAGAAGAGATGTATTAAAACATGGGTATTTACTAATAGACAAAAACAATGATTTACTTTCTTTTTGAGAAACATATAAAGTTGAACCTTAATTTTAATTAAATTGTATTTAATTTACCTCTTTCTTCTCCTCTTCAGGTCAGAAGCAAGTTTTGGAGAATTAAAAAAAGAAAAACAAATATTAAACCCTCAAAGTTTTCACCTTAACAAGAAGTTGAAATGCAGTAATAATATTTTCAAGAGCTGCTCTGAGCCAGAGATAATTTACCTTTGGATGCTCCAGGAGGAGCTTCGTACATAAAATTGAGTCCATTTTTAACACGATCATCTCCCATCAACAGCCTGCAGGTTAAAACAAAAAATATATATATATTTCACTCCTTTTTAAAACTCATAATTAAGATGCACAACATATGAAGATTTGTTTCAAAAGGCCAACACTAACCTGTTATTGTATGTGTCCTGTTCTTTCAAATATGCCTGCATAAGGTCTTCCTGCTTCCTCTTCTCGAATGTCAGTTTCTGTTCGGCTATCCATACCTGTAAGAGAAAAAGACAAGAGTATACATAGCAGATTTTTCTCTCTATTTCTCCATAAATATAACATTCAAAAACTCAAAAACATAAATTACTCTTAAGACCAAAATAGTGCTAAAGATATTGAAGACGTCCTCATCAATAATCTGTTATTACAGTTATTACGTATCAAGAAGAAAATAAACAAGTTCATGGCATTAAGTAAGAAAAGCACTCAAAGCATGGAATGTGTTTTGTTGGTACTGATATTAGTTAAAAATAGATTTTTTTCATATTCCAGAAAGTGTACATTTGGACATTTTTTTTTTAAATACCTAAATGTTCAACTGAAGGCATTAAACTTAAATAGATAACATCTTTATATTATTTTAGGGTTGAATAATTTTCACTTTAATAGAACAAACTGCTATTATGATGCAAATCACTCAAAAATCGACTCGTCAGTTAAAACATTTAATTTAATCTGCTAAACTATTCCTAAAACCAATACCACAATAAACACACATCAACTGCTGCTGTGTATTTCCTGATATTTTGTGATTAGTGAAGTGTTGGCTTTTGTTTCTGATCGTGAGTAGCACGTCTACAGCTAAATGGCTAAGCTAAAGCTCTCTAGCCTCAAGTATGCTAACGTTTACGGTGAAAAAACTCTTACCTTTTTAATATTAGATTTCGAAGCAGGATGGAAATCCTTCTTACACATAAAATTAGCAAATGACTTCCCCATGGCGGCTGTTAAGCACTGTCAAAAGACAGTAAGTTGTTCGGTTACGTTGAGCTAAAGGAGCCACTAGTAGCTTAACTTCCCTTCGCTTGTAAATAAAACCTAATGAGGGAGATGAAGTTGGTTTCCTGATGGTATAAATAAGGTCACGTGTAAAACTCGTCATCAAACGCGCACTAGCAGTATTATATTATATTATATTGTGTTGTGTTGTGTTGTGTTGTGTTGTGTTGTGTTGTGTTGTGTTGTGTTGTGTTGTGTTGTGTTGTGTTGTGTTGTGTTGTGTTGTGTTGTGTTGTGTTGTGTTGTGTTATATTATATTATATTATATTATATTATATTATATTATATTATATTATATTATATTATATTATATGAAGTTTGTCTTTCCATTATATACACCACATAATTACTATTTAATGGAACATTTCCTTCTGGTTTGTTTTAATCAAATGTTATTGAGTCCATTTTTGAGTGAATAATTATTAGGGATGATTATCAAATCATGATTAGTGATTGTATTCTAATATTTTATCGTTCTGTCTTCTTTTTCTAATATTTAATTTTTCTCCGAATAAAATAGGAGATGTTTCTTTTTACTACGAATCTAAGCCTGACTTCATCTTTTTGTCACGTGTCTTCCTGCTTCCGTATCAGTACTTAGAGCTGGATTGACTGCTGAAATCCTGCAAGCAAGCAAGAATAGAAACCGATACTGACAGCTGCTAGACGACTCCTCAGGTAGTATGGCCTTCTTGTATACCCTTTTAAAAGTACATCGTTTCTTTGTTGTGTATAAGTGACTGCATTTGTTGGGATTGTCATAAAGTAAACGGGTTGACAAACTTTACTACTTTCTCCCACCTACTAGTCTGTGTTTGAAATGTTTCCATCCTCCTGTGACACCTTTGTGGCTCTGCCTCCTTCCTCTGAGGGACAGCGCATCATCTTTGGGAAAAACTCGGACAGACCCTGCGATGAAGTCCAAGAGGTTGTGTATTTTCCTGCCAGAGACTATAGTCCAGAGGAGAAGGTTGAGGTAGGTGTCACATTCATTTAGTTTTTCATGACTGCTCCTTGCTAAGTATGAAACTTCATAACTTTTTAAAATCTCCCTTTCTTTTTGTGAAAAAGTGCACATACATACAGATCGAGCAGATTGCCCACACCTATGCAATTGTGCTGAGCAAGCCAGCATGGCTGTGGGGGGCTGAGATGGGTGCAAATGAGCATCAAGTGTGCATTGGGAATGAGGCAGTATGGGGCAGAGAGAGCGCTGATGGAGAGGAGGCTCTGCTTGGAATGGACCTTGTCAGGTAATATGCCACGCAGACATGTTGGTAACCCTTGAATCTTTTCACTTTTGTCATGGATTTTATGGAAATAATTGTTCATAATAGTGCAGTTGAAGGAAAAATTAATTATAAGTTTAGTTTTTCCTTTTTTACCTAAGAAAATCTGTGGTGTCCATTTGTATTCAGCCATGCACTGCAGTATAAATAAAGTATTTTATGAATTGATCTGTAGTGGCATTTACAGCTATCTGACAAATCTGGAAAATAGATTTGACAACTATTACAATGACATTTTCATCTGAGTGCAGGCTTTGTAATGATTTCTGATCAAGTTTGTGAAATAACAGGAAAATGTGATTCTTCAATTTTAGACTTGGTCTTGAGCGAGCTGACACGGCTGAGAAAGCTGTTGATGTTATCGCTGCTTTGTTGGAGATGTACGGTCAAGGAGGCTCATGCATGGAAGATCAGAGTGAGTTCACCTACCACAACAGCTTCCTCATCTCAGACCGAAAGGAAGCGTGGGTACTGGAAACATCTGGGAAGTACTGGGCAGCAGAGAGAGTGGAAGGTAATCAGAAAACTGCAATTGGAAATAAAGAAAATGTTTAATTTGCATCCCAACGGATCTGCCACACTTCTAGTCATAATCATTTACAACATCTGGCAAAGGTCATCAGACCCCTTAAAAATATTCTAATTTTTTATGTTACAATCACAGATTCCGATGTAGTTTTGTTAAGATTATTTTTGTTATTGGGCTGGTTTATTCAATAAAATCTTGTTAGTATAAAGTTTGTGACTGAGACATGAAAAATGTTTGAAAAGGTACACCCTTAATGGAAAGCACAAAAACTGCTAGTCATTATGTTAAGGTTATATGAAAGCTAAATAAAAAGTGTTGCAAAAAAAAAAAAAACACCTGAATTTATCTGAAAAAAATCAAATTGTTTTCTAGGAGTACAGTGTTGTTACTTGACCAATGCCAGTAATATGTTAAATGTATTTTCAGCCTTTAAAATGTCCAAATCCTTATCTATGTCCAGCTTTAACATGTTGCTTCAGTTACTGATGAATCTCATAATTTCACGCCTTGTTCCAGAGGGATATCGGAACATCTCCAACCAGTATGGAATAACAACAAAGATAGACAAGGAGCATCCAGGAATGAGGGAATACGCTCTGAGCAAAGGATGGTGGGACGGAAAGTCAGAGTTCAACTTTGCCACGGTCTACTCCTTTCTGACGACAGCCAGAATAGAGTCTGCTGGGACTCGGTACTGCGAGGGGAAGAGCTTGTTGGAAAAGAGAAACGGTTGGTTTTCTCCAACGAGTCTCTGCAGAAAGATAGAATCTCTACAGAAAGAATTTCGGAAACGTTGACAGAGGCTTCATGGTCATATTTTATTTTTTTCTCAAGGCCACATTACTGCAGAGGCAATGATGGATATTCTGCGAGATAAAGACAGTGGCATCAACATGGAGGGCATGTTCATGACAACAGGAAGCATGGTGTCTGTGGTGCCCACGAATCCGACTCTGCCAGGAGTTCACTACTTCACAGCAACTCCAGATCCAGAGAGGTTCTTCGATTGCAAGCCTTTCAGTTCATGCGCAACAAATGCAGCTACCGAAGATTTATAACAGTCTTTCTTTGTTCAACAGGTCTGTTTTCAAACCATTTGTGTTTGTGAAAAACGCACGTGACTTGAAGGAGACATCCTCCCCCAGCTTTGGTCCAGATGATCCCGTGAAGAAGAAACCTCGCTTCCAGAGCAAACCGGACCGCAGACATCCATTGTTTGTGAAGCACGAGGTTATCGCCGCCAAGATTGAATCTTACAAGGTTTGTCATTCTAAAGTCACAAAATGCTCTTGCCTCATCATTTACTGTAGAGAGGTTTGGTGTTAATATATTCTTTTATTTTCAGGAAAAAGGACAGAAAATCACAGAAAATCTGAGGCAGCTTGAGAAAGAGACAATAAAAAAGATGGAGAATATTCTCGCAGTGGGTGTGCAACAGCCTGATGACTATGTGAACCTGTTCTCTGAGTGTGTCCAGATGGAGCTGAGTGTTCACAGCAAAGGTTAAGAGCTGTGTGAGATTAAAAAAGTGCAGCAGTGTGTTTCCTAATGTGCTGCTTGGAGCCAGATTTCATTACCAACATGCATATTGAAGGAACCAGTAAACAAACATAACTGAACTTAATGAAATCATTGCACAGAACTGCACATGAATCCATCATAAAATTGTTACTTTTATTAAGTGAACCATTGACTGTAAAAGTACAGAAAAAAACCTTTATGTATATTTAATTTATATTATAGTTAAACAGACGTGGAGTATTTGGCAGAACACACTACAAATTTCAATGGAAGTTTATTAAAGAAGGATTTATTAAAAACTTGCAACAAAATTAATAAAACAATTTTTAAAAAAAACAGACAATTCATCTCTTTATTGAAAATAATTAAAATAGCAGCATTAAACTTTATTTAACAAGATTTATGCATTAGAGGTTAGTCAAGATGAGCATTTTCAAGTCAACAACGGAACATTTTTCTACCATTCAATCATCAGATTGACTACTTGGACATATTGATCGTCTTGGTCTTCAGCTGCAAATCAATCCAGGTTTTCATTTGTTTTTTAAATGTGTCTTCCACAAACATGGACAAGAAGCTCCCCATTTCCCTTCAAGAACAAATATTTTAACATAACAAATATGAAGATTTCAGTATTATATGCTGAAAGAAATACAGTAGTACCGGTGCATTAGGGAGATGGTAGATTAATTATTTCTATCTAGATGCACTTCTTGGAGGAGTATGTTTCTGCCCAAAAAAAACAACAATTTTTAGATTAATTTTGCATATGTACAAGAAAATAGATATTCTGATGTCAAAAAGGTGCAGATTAAAAAAAATAAATCCATAATTAAAGGCAGAAATTTCTGCCTTTAATTACTGAAAACTACATTTTTCTTATGAATTTAAAACTATTCAACATCATAAAATATCAACTTTTTTTTTCTTGTAAATATGTGAAATTAATCTTGAAATTTCTGAGATTTTTTTGTCAGAAATGTACTCCCCTTTGGCCAATAATTTTCTTCTTTTATCTACAACGGCCCTAATAGTACACATGAATGTGTAAACGAAAACAATGTTTCAATATCGCTATTAATTAAATGCTTTTAGTTAACAGAATATGGGACAGCAGTTCTATAAATATTGAAAATGAGTAAAACATGACAGACTTTCAGTGCATTCAGTAAGGCAGGCAAAACCCAGTTTACTGATCTCTAAATCAAATTGTGTAACATGACAGACTTTCAGTGCATTCAGTAAAGCAGGCAAAACCCAGTTTATGACCATTTTTTACTGGTAGCCTTATCTGTAAAATTTAACCCTTCCACTCAATGCTCAGAAAACTGTAAACTTCTAAATAACAATACCCGTGCTTACTTTAATAAATGCTGAACATATAATCCTGTCTTCCCTTTATCACTTTAGGTCAGGGTTTATTAGCCTTTACGATCCAGACATTTTCAACGTTCTTCCTTCTAAATATTTTTTTCTACAGCTTTAAAACCTACCTCACCTTTAAAAAATATGTGTTAAGTGAAATAAACATTTAATTAATTGATTTTGTTAAAAAAATATTTTTTAAACTAAAGAACCACTATATATTTCAATTCTAATTTCAGGTCTTAGAACAAAAACATTAGATTTTTGCAGGAAAGTTATATATATTTTTTTACTATATTTAGAAATGATAGGTCACTTAAAACTAAAATAAAGCACAATTTGCAGCTGAATGACATAACAGGACTAAGAAGAAGAAGAAAATTAAGCTTTCGTATTGTGTCATTCTTCTTTATAAATTCAAAGGAAATATTTTAAATGCCTCCAAAAATGTGCATTTTCTATTGGTTTTTATTCAAGTACAACATTTTTGCTTGTTTCTGTGTCACTTCATGCATTTTAAGCCATAAAGAGCCACGCTAAAGGGTCTGATGACCTACAAGTGTAGAGCTGCAGGTTGCAGACCCCGGATTTAGGGGGCTGGCTTTAGGTCGATGAATTATAATGTGTGTACAGATTTAAAAAATAAATACATTCAGTAGATGGGTAGCACTTTTTCCCTGCAATATCAGCTTGGCCTCTTTGTGCTTCAATCATACAGTGATACGACTTGTGCAATTACTGCATAAAAATTTACTTATATGAGAGTTTTTGTTTTATCGCACAGGATCAACAATCCCATTCAGTAATGTAAAAACTCTTATGCCATTTTTTCCCCACACAACCAAGGATAAATAATTGCAGTATATGCACATTCAGTTTTATCTTCAAGTATTTGGCTCTGGTTGTGTGGCTTAATAAGGATTCACTGAACATGCATGACCATCTGAAAGAATATGCTTCTGAACCAAGTCACAGTTAAGCAAAGCAATTATTTTATGAATGTTAGATAAAATGCCGGAGGTGGTTCTAAAAGTACCCTAATATGTATATTGTTTTCCCTTTTTTAATAGGAATAAACTGCAGAGTAAGAGTTTGTTGTTACTCTACTAGACTTTAATGTCACGTAGCATCCTTCACAGAGAGCTGCTCTGTACAGTGTGCCAACTGTGTCGTTCATGTCTAAACTGAAATGTGTCCCTTTGAGAAGAAAATGATGGTGAACTTTGATGCCTTAGTTTGGTGCAGTAAAGTAGTAATGAAGCTGACTGTCTTCGAAGCTGTACTCCTGCTTGATGTGCTGAAGCACGTCGCCCTGCTGCAGCCGTGTCGCGTAGAGGACCGCCTCGCCGCGGTCCTGCGCCAAGCCCACCTGCTGAAGCCAATCCACCAGCTCACAGCCGCGGAAACAGTCCAGCATGGTCCTCATACCACACCTGTAAGACATAAACGCATTCGAGGTACAGTGTGAGTCAAAATTTAGAGAATATTTTCACAGGTATTTTCAGATAACCTGCAAGAATGTCTTACAAACATAAACCTAGGAGCACATTTATTCAAGATGGATTCCAATCAACTTCAGACCAGGGCAGCTCTCACCTTCTCTTTTTCACAATGTCATGGAAACACTGCTGTTTGTGGTATTTGGTGAACTGAAGGCAGGTCATCCTGATGTCATCTGGTAAATCCAGATCTGGTTCTTCTTTTTTCTTCTTTCCAAACCAGCGACTATATAACCTGAAAAACACATGAAAGGATAAAAAAAGAAATAAATGTAGGTTCTTAATACGATATACATGGTACAATACAGTTCTGATCAGAAGTTTACATTGGCAAGAAAGTCATATTACTTACAATTTTGTGTGGTTAAATGAGACAAACATTAAGCTATGCTGAGGTTTCAAACATCCATCATAGCTGCTTTTAGAATAGATAAAACAGGCCAAGATGTGAATCTCATTAAAAATGTCTGAAAATTTTAAACCAACCTATTTAAATAAGTTCTAGCAATTCTGATACAAAACAACAACGGGACTGATTCCAGTACACTGTGGACAGCTAAAAGAAGCTTTTGGGTTCTCTCCAACTAAAGAGACAAGTTATCAATAATTTGTGGGGCTGTCTTTACATTTTATATTCACAATAACATTACAGTTCTTGTTTTTAAAAATCACTGAAGTGGTATGTAGCAAAATCAATCCAACTTGATTCAATAATACGTCAAATAAATTTGTAAAAATCTGAAGTTAGTATGACATTCCTGCTAATGGTAAATGTCTTGTGTTTGTATAGCCCTTTATCAAGTCTATAGGACCTCAAAGCTGTAGTTTTACACATTCACTCATTCACACACTGATGGTGGCAAGCTACTGGATAGTAGCCACAGCTGCTCCAGGGCAGATTGACCACCACCATCACCCCAGGGGAGTGTAAGTAAATTTCTTTAAAAATGTGCATTTATTTGTGTATTTATTACATTACCTCTTCAATGGCAGTAAAATAAAATGCTTGTCCAACCCGAAAAGAGCAAAGGAGATAAATCCCTGCCAACAGGAAGAAGGGGTATTATTGCTGTGCTTCTGTGTGGGAGTAAATTTACATGATTTGGGGACTTCTTTATTTATTAGACTGACCTGTCCGTAGTTAGCTATAGCACAGAAGAACTGCAGCTCCAAGTAGAGTCTCCCATGAAGGTGGTTGTAAAGCAACCACAGACCACTGGAAAAGTTCTGTGGTTAGAAGAACATGAGATAGGTTATACTCTGCAGATTCACTGGTGGCTCTGGTAAAGATGTGCATCAAATCTAAAAGTAATTTCAGTTGCATAGCATCACTGAAGACTAGAAACAAAAGTCTTACATTTGAGAACATTTTTTTAAATTTTACTTAATTTAGATTGAACTTTTTTTAAACTGAAAAAAAAACTTCCAACTAATAATCCACTATTTCATTCAAAAATATATGTCAAGATACAGAGGTCTGTGTCTTTGGACCAGTGGCTACAAGGCTAGACAAGGAACTAATGATAAGGATAACAACTAAGGTAAACCCCCCCCAGATATTTCCATGTCCAGATATAGTCATTTGCATGGCATGTCTGGGAAAAACATTTTCTGTTAGTGCCACAAACGCAAAGGTGGTAATTGCTCAACTCTTTCTGAACTTGAACTGTAACCATGTGCTTTGCTCAGATTAGACAAATATTGTGCTTTTCAGCAACAAACAGGCATGAAAAATCACTTTATGGCCACCGTTGTCATGGTAGAGAATCTATGATATTGTGGGCTCGTTTAGCTTCTAAATTCACTTAAATCCTTGTTAACGTGTGCAGAATCAGGAGGTTTTCAAAAATATCAGAAGATTTTAAATAAATGAACTGAAAAAAAGGTCATGAGTAGGCGTTTCAACGAAGTAATGATGCAAATTCTATGACAAAGAAATGGTTCAAAAGACATAAAATCCACCATTTTCAATGGGAATTTTACTCTCCAGGCCTAAAACCCAAGGAAAACCTGCAAGCTGAAGGGAAGACATTGTAAGAGAGAACCCGGGATGATCTCATTCCTGTAAACAGGTCAAAAGTCTTTCTTTCTAGTCCAACCATGTGAAATGTTACAGGAAGAGAACAAGTGCTGGCCTAATAGCAAGGCAGGGTTTTAAAAAGTATTAACAGGAGGAGAAACTATAATTGTGCCACTATAGATTGTGCAAAAAAATCAGTTGTTAAGGTTGAAACATTTTCTTTTTTTTAAATATAAACACATGAATTAAAGGCTGGATTTTGTCTAAAATTTACAGTTTCAGATTATGCCACCGAAATAAAAGAATAATTTTTTTTCCCCTCAGTTTACACATATTTTTCAGGAGAGGAAACAATTTTGTCCACATCTGTATATTTGAAAAATAGGTCAGTCCTGCTTTAGCTCAAGCTTGTATAAATAATTATATAATTTAATTTCTTAAAACAAGTTTTTTTGTTTTTTTGTTATTCTATTATTAGATATACAGGAACTAATAAAACCTTTAACTGAAAAAAATATAGAAAAATGAGGTGTTCTATTGTGGTTTTAAAACAGGAGTATTTCACTGAAATGAGCTGGAAATGAACCATTAATTTGTATGGTTTGTGATGACTGCAGTCTTTTACTCACAGCCAGAAGGAAGACAGTCAGGAGGAGACACAGGAGCACATGACGGACCACTTGTCTGTCCTTCACCTGCTGGAGCTCATCCATCTGAGCAAGGAGACAGTCTGTCGACTCGCAACCATTCTCACAATGAACTGCAGAGGGCGGCAGCGCACAGAAAATGAACAAACGGCTCACAAGAGAAAGGGCTGACAGACCAAATGTGGCTTTGCAGTCCTCAAAGCAAAATGTTAAAAACTAAGGAAGATGATTCAGGTCTGGGACGTCCACTGTGGGTTTTAGTGAGTTTAACATATTTATGCAAGATAGAATGTGTGAAAGTCGGCAGTCAGTCGAAATACCTGGGAGGGAGTTTAGGCTGTTGTTCGTGTTTGTGCTGATGATCATGTCAGGCATGGGCGTGGCTGGAGCACAGGCACATCTGAAACACTCTGATATGAAGAATAATTATCTTAATATACAATTACATTTTGTGTCTGTATTATTTACAGTGTTTGTTTTTGGTTTTTTTGTAATTACATTAATCCAACATCTGATGTTTCCTATTTGACAGCTTGATGTAAAATTACAAAAAACATTTATCCAATGACAATAACAACAATATTCTGTTGCTTTTGATCTGATTTAAGTTTATACTATTGCCATGATCAAACAGAATCAATTTATCGATTACATGTCTTATATTCAATGCATTTTATAGGGATTGCATATGATGAACCAACATATCAGAAGGTGATTGTGAAGCGGAAGTAGCTTCCTATTTTTCTGCAAATTCCATTTGAACATAAGTTTTAAAGACTCGCCAAACATTCTTAGTGTAATGCTTGTTGTCCTTCTGGAAGGTGACCCTCTGAACTGATCTCATGCTTTATGCAAGTTTTCTATCAGGATCTTTAATTTAACTTCATCTATTTTTCAACCAACAGAATATTGTTGTAAAGTATATTAGGAAAATTCTGAAGAACATTCCTAACATTTTATTTAGGAAGTTCAGAGTAATGAGGGCTGAACACAATATCTCTCCATTCCTTCCAGATTAGTATTCTAATCTATAATGAAAAAACTAATATAATACATAGAAGGTTGTGGTTGTTTTATGCTAAAATGTGACAGATTTAAGACAGAAATATTTTTGCAAGTCAGTGTAAGTACAGTTGAACATGATGATGCACTCTGTGGTGAAATAATCTTATGATTCTGCTACAATGACTCACATTTTACTTTCTGTTTAAGGGTTTCAAACACACGCAACATAATGCGTATATTAAAGAAAAAATGCAAAACAGTCCATAATTGTTTGCCAATGGCAGCTCATGATAAATCTTAATTGGTATTACTGATTCTTGCCCTTATTGCTAGTACTCAAGTGTTTTAATAATCAACTGTGGATATTTTGGCAAGATAGGTTTTGATACATAAAAGTGAGGCTGCATATATTAGAAAAACATGACAATTTGACATCATTGTTAAATGTTATTGATTGTGATTAACATATTTTCCTATCTGCTCTTTTTTTCCTATCATAATAATGCACTCAACTGTTTCCTTTAGCTTTCTGATCTTGGGTTTCCTACATGACTCCTGAAATGTTACAAGCAAATATTGCATCAAAGCCGTCGGCAGTGGCTGTAATTTGATAGCTTGTGCAGCTCAACCCGAAAGTAACATTAATACACATGCTGCAAATATCCATGGAAGTAGAGTAGAAAAGAATTAGACTGCAGAACTATAAAATGGAAACGAAGTGAAATGACCAGCCTGGTTGTTAGATAATTTGCTTTCCATTTATGGCGTGAGAACTGTTTACACCTTTCCAGCCATAGCAATTAATTTCACTGCTGGTGCAATGGCAATAAAAGTATTCATTCAACCATTCAAATAATGCTATTTGACAAAAGAAATCAAATCTAAAACATTTTCAGAGTAGAGAGTACCTCCTCCTGTTCCATTTCCTGGCTCTATGAGAGTCTGAGTTTCTGGTTCAACCTCAGTCACCTGATCCTGGTAAGGTTCAAATGAACTTCGTGTGTCTTCGTTTTCTTCATCTTGCTCCCAACTTCCTCTACTAAGACACACCAAAGAGCCTCCTCCGAGAAGTATACTGAAGCTGACCACTACTGTGGTGCAAATTATCTAAAAAACAATAATAAAAAAAAAAAACAATAAAAATTTGTCAAAATTTGGAGCTTTGAAGGTTTACTATAAATAGCAAAAATTATTAGCATTATTCTTGCTTTGTGTGTTTTATACCTGTAGATTGCCATAGAAGAACAAAAAATCAATAGCGTCAGACCTTTTTTCGCCAAAGATGAGCAGAATAGAAGTTACCAAAGAGGGGATTCTGTAAAACATGAGTTTGTTCATGTAATTAAAATGTCAAACAGGAACAACTTAGCAACACTGCCATAAAACATGGGGCTGTGGCACTGTTCTGGATTAAAAACCTGCAGGAAGATTGGAGGACTAGAACAACAGAACACACAGTTAAACACAAAAATGCAACACTATTAAACTGACACATAAAACCATAAAATGGATTACTTTATCTTGCTTCTTTGCATTTTCTTTACATTTCTTTTTTTTTTTTTTTAATTGGATGACTTAGATAATTTTCTCTAACTTATTTTTATTTTTGCCACATGTTTTTCTTGTCTTTTCTGTGTCTTTAAATGTATTTAGGCTTTTTTTCTTTATATACTCATGCATAAATAACAAGTTACCTATAAAAATAAGAAACCATGATTCAGAGAAATAAAAAAAGACAAAACAATACACAGACAATGTTGTTAATAGTCACTGAAGCAGCCAAAAAAATGATAAATGCATTTTAGCTTTTAGTTCTAAGTCCATTAAAACAAATATACAAGCATAGATTAGAGGCTGAGAAAACACAAACTAATACAATACACTTAAAGAAACCAGATGTTTGTTATATCAATCCAGGTTATATTTTCAGATATAACCTGTGAATTTTCTGTGAATTAGAGGTGACTTACCCCCAGCCTGCAATGACCAGCGCACCTGGTGCTCCTCTAAGATCCTCATACTTTTTCATAAGCACAATTGAGAGTGCTATTAATCCTAAAAAAAAAAGACATTTTATTCACAAAAATAACAATAAAATTCAGATTCTGGAGTAGCACTAACTCCACATATGGATAAATGCGTTGTCGGCTTACCTGGCCACAAAAAACTACTGTAGAGTGAAGTAGACAGCAACGTGAAGATGAGGACTTGCGCAACAAAGTTGTCTTCCTTCACCACAAAGTTCCACAGAATCATCCCAATGCAGCTGAACAGCTAGAAAACCACATCACCAAACACACAATTAAAGGTTTTGCTGAAGATAAAAGTTAGTTGGAGCTACAGTTCTTTTTTTTCAGACGAAAATACAATTGAAACTAGGACTGCCCGCTTACCTGCGCCAAGAACAGGTTGACTGTAAACATGTGAGGAAGTCTCTTAAACTTTTTACTTAAAAACATGACAGCAACTGTCCACAGCTGGCAGAAAATAAAAACATTTTTAAATTAGTTACACAAACATTTTACTTATGAAACTCTTCTGTTTGCTAAAACTAAACATCAATGCACTTTATTTAAAAAACGTGGAAAAATTTGACAGCATTTTAAAATTTACAGCAAAAATCATGAAAATATGACACATGGCTGAATCACAGTTGACATTGGTTTTCTAAGGCAGATTCGATAATATCCTTTCGAGACATGCCTTGCTAAAATGGAAAAACACAGCCATAAATAGATGATGTCATGTTGGCTGTAAACATCAGAGAATGAAGAACAAACTGTTTGCCCTCGGCCACCTTCCTGGTTAAAGGAAGGTGGCTGAGATTTGTGAGTTACTATGTGAAGACGGTAGATTTCTGCTCACCCAACATAAACAGCATTTCTGTCTGAAACACCTCTATTTTGTCCTTAAGGATACAAATAACCGTTCATGTTAAAGGGGAGTTTTTCTTCTCCACTATCTTTACATATACATGTGCTACAGTATGATAGTTTGCTGTTAAGGCAATCTGCAGTATTTCCTTACATAGAAACTTTAAAACACTTTTTAAACATGAATTGAACTTGACTGTTTGGATCAGCTGGAATGTATGCATGATTGGGATGTTTTGTAAATTATTTTGAGATGATGACGCAAGTACCTATGGCAATGAGTGAAAGTGAATTGGTTTGGTACATTGCACTTCAATGCTTAACTACAAAAATTAGATTAAGCCTTTTCCCCTCAATGCTTGAGCTAAATCAACAAAGGACATGGCAGTGCTTTGACTTAATTTCATCAGCACAAATGCACATTTACACTTTACATGCATAAAAATGGTTGGAAATTATTTTATGGGGTCAAATACCATATTGTTGTACCAAAGATAACTTGATGGTGTCATTATTTTGACAGCTATTGCTTTAGTCCAATTAAATCCGCAAAAGTAAAACTTTCCTAACTGAATGACGTCAGATTTTTCGATTATTTTATTTTTATTTCAAGCAGGCATTCTCGACTGTGGTAAATTACGGGTAAATTGGATCCATCAAAGAGTACTTTATTCCTGGTAGGGTTCTGGTCTATTAGATCTCTAATCTACTGCTTTCTGGTGTTTCTCCTGACTTTCCCCTCTTCACTGGACAAATCATTATAATGGTTGTCACATTCCAACTCGCAGCTTTATTATTATAATGTTCCTCTAGGGTGGCCATTTTGTTATGCATATTTGCTCAAGTTTAGTGTTACATACATCACTCCTTTGGCTTTAGCATCTGTTTCTTGTGCTGCCTTTCTTACTTGTATAGATTTTTTTTTTTTATGTTGGGCCTCTAAATAAAATATCCATCTTGAACCTCAAGCCACAATCCTTCTTTCACAGGATTGAAAGAAGGAAGCATTGTCTTTCAGAAAACAGTGAAGCGGTTTTCGGAAACCGCTTCACTGTTTCAGAGTGAAGCGGTTTCACTCTGCTGTCCATTTACGGTGCGAGAATGCCAAAATGCAGAACCAGAAGCAGTTAGTTACTGATAGGGCTACATGTTTCTTAAAGTGGCACAGAAAGTGAGAATGAGGAAGCGGGCCTGAGTGAGTGACGAATCAGTGAGGCAACTCATCCTCTGAACAGCTGAGCCTCTCAAAGACAGATGGTTTAGTATTTTAAAACATGAAAATATAAGACTTTATAAGTATACATCACTTCCTTTAAAAAAAAGCAACTGTGGGCGAGTGAGAGAAATGTAATCCAAACACTAAACTGCCATGATTAAGCCATGATTGACTGGTAGTTCCAGAAGTTGCCAATCCACTTCTTGGGAGAATAAAAACTAAACAAAGAAAGTAAGGAACAATCTGGTGTACAGCCAGTTATGAATGAGTCTGTGCATGTTACACAGTTACTTACCAGAGCCACTAAGCTCACTATGCTTATATTAAAGCTGACACTCTCAAGTGAATTCATCAGACACTGGGGATCCATTAAGTGGATGGTAAGTAGCCAGGCTGAGACATATATTATTGGAGCCGAGAGAAAAGTGCTGATCACCATCCCAGAGGTCACCTGTCACAATGAAAAACATGTTCAGGAAAGTTTAAAAAAAAAAAAAAACATTCCAAGCAAATAAGAAAGTTGAGCTGTAGTTCATGTAGTAACTCACAACTTCTAGTTCTGCGTTATAGTAAACAGCATAGATGGCCACGCTTGGTGCAGTGGGGAAGACTCCGTAAAGAAAGGCATAATCTGAGAGGCTGGAGTGGTTTGTGGTATTGCTGCTGTTATCCAAAATATCCACCATATCCTTACAGAGAAGTGGCATTACCAGCCTTGAAGTCCAAAAAACAAGATATGAAATAGTTAAAAGTCCAAACCGGAGGAACTGAAACACTTAGATAACTGTGGTTAAAATGCAGACATGTAATTCTGAAATGACCTATGGTCTGAGAAGGTCTGAGTCATCTAAACCATTAGCACAAAACACATTGGGAGCCCTTAACTTTACTCAGTCTCTAACACCATGCATCAGTAATTGTAATACCAAGGCATTTATTAGTAGTACCCATAAGGTGCAATGAAATTCCACTCACAGTTTGGCTGTAATGAGCAAAATCAGTGTCACAACAGTGGATCTGGTCAGTTTCCTCAACTGGCCCACCATGGTCAGACCCAAATAGAACAAAGCTGCTCCACCAAAAGAGTTGGCCAAGCCGTCTATAAACTCAGCCATGAAAGCAGGGATTCTCTGGTGCAGGGCAAAGTGGGCAATGATGCCTACGATAACCATGAATACAATGGGGTTCTTCAGGACTTGCAGGACTACATGTCCCACAATCAGCAGTTTTCTCTGCTGGTGGTTTCCCTGATTCTTCCACTTTTGGATCTCGCACAGTGCAAACCCGATGGGATTCAGGAGCATCAGGGACACGGGTGCAACCAGGTAGATGTACTGGAGGTACTCTGGGTATGTGCTTTGATAGAGGGCTTCAACTGTGGACAGAGATGAAGGCAAGAGAGTCAAAGAAAAATAACAAAAACAGGTAAATCTAAGATCTAATTAGTCTATAGTTTTAGTCTAAAATGTTGAAGTGAAATCATTCTAGACACATGCAAGCAGCATTTACAATAAATACTTTTAGAAAAATCAGGTTGACAAATGTAAATCCACTAATTCTGGTACAAGAAAAGCAAGTTACAGAAACTGTGAATCCTAAAAAAAAAAAATTATATTGTGCAAATAATATAAATATATGAAGCAGTATTTCTTAAAGTGGAGGATATGGATACCTAATCCAGTCAAATGAACTAAATGCATAAAATTATCTCCCCAGTAAATATTTGATGACTTCCCTAAATTGTTTATGAAATATTTTTGTCAGACCAAAAGCTCCAGAGTTATTTCAAAAATGTTTACTTGAGCAAATGAAACTGAAGTGGTACTCACTGGCAGCAACACAAAGATATACTGTAGGCAAAAATCTTGCTACTCTGACAATGAATTTGAAACAGGTTCACCCTGTTCCAACTGCTAAACACAGCCTACAGAAAAGGGGCCAGGCATTTTCTGTTTTTCTATCACACGTGCATTCACTTGTTTAATCTATTAGGTTAGACTACCCTTTGTGGTAACACTTTATTTGACGGGTTGTGAGTAAGACTGCCATGACTCAGTCATAAACATGACATAACACCTGTCATGAACATGAAGGAGTCTTTCTGAATATATGCTTAAATTATTTCAATCAAGGGCTGATTGAAATAATCAATCCTTGATTCTTGTTGTTACATCTGTAGTGATGGTGAGAGGTTCATATAAATGGGCTTTCAAGATGTATAACTATTCATTTGTCTAGGTGGAATGATTACATGACAATAAAAAAAACTACAGATGTTGGTTAAGACTAGAATTTGTCTACTTTATTTGATTCTCTTTACTGAATATCTAGTTGAAAAGTTGCAAAAGTGTAGCTGTTGGTTTGAGGGGAAGACTTTAAAAGTAGCCTTTCATCTTCATTAGTTCCGCCATTTTGCGAAATGCACTTGTAATGGCAGATAAGCAATCCCAGTACGATGCTGCTAGAGTTACACAATAAAGATTGTGATGAAGGAACAAAAACAGAGAACATTGCTATTGCAATATTCCGTAAAAGTATGAGAATTAAAAGTTTTTCTGATATAATGAAGTCCTAAACTCTATTTTAAATAGAGTAGAAAAAATATTGGTAATGCACAAATAGTAAAATTTGTGTGTTTTAGAGCTGTGTTTCCCAACCCTGGTCCTCGAGGCACACTGCCCTGCATGTTTTAGCTGCCCAGCTGATTTCAATTGATCACTGATTAACAGGCATTTGTTCAACTGCAATCAGTTGAGTCAGGCACATTAAGGCAGGGAAACCTGTAAAACATGTAGGACAGTGTGCCTTGAGGACCAGGGTTGAGAAACACTGTTTCAGAGAAAACCACAACAATTTGAATTTCCTCCTCCAAAATTAACACTTTAAAGCACGACTGGAATTTGCAACTTAGCAGTTGTGTAGAGAAATTTAAGCTCATATCAGATAAAGACTGAGCTATTTGGCCACAACACTGAAGTATGTTAGAAGAAATCATGGTGAAGCTTTCAAATATAACACAACTGTTTTCACAGTAATGGTGGTAAAATCATGCTGAGGGTATTTTTTCCAAATTTTTCAACTTCCCCTCAAATCACCAGATAGTTGCAATCATCAACTAGTTGTTCCAATTGGAAATTTATACCATTTTGAAAATGCCTGATGAATCAAAATGTGTACTTTTTAGAATGCATCTAAAGTCCCAAAATAATATATGATGCAGATGTTTACACGCGATTACACTTACCTATTGGATAGCCCAAAGCAAAGTCATTGCTTTGGGTTGCAAATATTGAGAAGATGCCAGCCTTACTGTAGCGGCTGTCAGGACTGGACACTATTAGAGTGAGGAAGCAAACGATGCAAAATACACACACTTTAGCGATGAGGATCCCCCACAGGAAGGGCCAGATGACGTTTCCAAAGTCCAGTAACACCATGTTCTTAAAAAGGAGAGCAGGGAGAGCAAACTTTGATACAAAGTTGCCCAAACCTTTGGCCTGAGTGGAGGTGATGATGTTGGTCCTTCCTGCTATGTATCCACACAGGATGATCCCAAAGCACTCCAGGAGAGCAGGTAGCAGCCTGTCTATGGACATGGTGGAGGGCAAAGCAGGGGGGCTGGGGCTTCCCTCCTCGTTGTAGCCGCCTGCTGTCTCCATGCTCTCTCCGTGTGTTTTCTATCGAAAGTGATCTGTTATCATGCTAAGTGGAGAGGCTCACCGACCTGACACTGATGGCGGAAGACAGAGAGAGGAGGGTACTTTAAACTTCTGATTTAATTTTATGATTACTATTTTGCAACCAAAAAACATATTTTAAATAATTCCTCAAATATACACCGTAATATCAACAAATAAAGCGATGTATAAACTATGTAACCTAATTTAAACTGCTATGTCTTTAAAAATATCTACTCTTACCGTTGTAACAGCCGATTTCCCCTCCTATTTGCCCCATGTGTCGGCTTTTGTTCACTAGAAGCAGTCGTTGAGAGTTAAAACAGCCAGCTAATCTTTAACTGGAGTAACAAAAAGTACAAAATAGAGCTAAATTACGAAAAAAGAGTCGTTAAAGTGGTTAAGAAACAATTAATCTAGCTTGTTTATGTTCCTTGTTACATACGGAGTCACTGGTTAACGTCACTGCCTGTGCTTTTCTTAATCTTGATTTGTCACACAACCCGACCAATCACGTTCATCAGAGAGAGCGAAGAGGCGGGGCTTAACAGCGCAACCTCTCAAGTGTTATCACACTTGGTTATAAAACTAGCGATAACCTGAACTGAAAAACAAACATGGAGAGTTACAGACAAATACTTTATTAGTTAGAAAATACTCTAAAGAGTAGAATATGTAACACTGCAGTCAACGAGGTTCTCAATTAACCACTGCATTGGTAGAGAATTATTTGCAGAACCATATCTGCAAGACAAACATTTTTTTTACAACCTTTCTGTGTTTGCCTTATTAAAGCACAGACTTTGATTCAACTGTTTAAATGTATTCTCCAGGAAGATAGGGAGAGCTGGAAACAGATTGCAGTCAGATGCCATATTTTGGTCAACAATCTTTCTCATTTAACAGGCCTCCAATTTGGAACAATTTTCTACCAATAATCAAACAATTGGCTAGACTTAAGACTTGTACATTTAACATTGAAACACTTCTGCAAAATTGATGCTGTGTTTTGTTAAAACAATAATGTATTTTATCTTTTCAATCACACGTTGTTCAGCATATCAAACACTTTTCTTGACAGTCTGATGTGGAGTACCTGAAACACTTTGAGCGCTTTGAATTTCTTCACGATTACTATCAGTGATTTATTCAGAAGAAACACAAAATTCCACAGTTTTCCATAATGTTGAAAATGATGGAAAACATTTTTCCATTTTGTGTGGGTGCTCAGGCCTGAAATAGCTAACTATAAGATGACAGACTGTCTAAAAGTTAGTGTTTCCCAACCCTGTTCCCTGACGGCCTTTGAAGACAAGGGTTGGAAAACATTGGTCTAAGTCAAACTCCAGCAGTTGGTGCAGTGCCTAAAAAGGGAAGTGGTGAAGTGGAAGACAAAAGAAGAAGTGTCAAAGCTGTAAAAAAAAAAAAACATTTTGAAAGAGCGTTAGAAAGTCGTTTCTTAACAAAAGAGGGAAGAAATGTAGCAACGACTTGACAAAGCAACTGCTACATCATCCTTCATTTAATCCTCTGTGACAAATGTTATGAGCTGAATAGGAACCATCTTGCTGATGCTAAAATATTATTTGAAGTCTGTTAAAGAATCTTATCACATATTTATGATCATTGATCAAGCCAAATACAAATAAATAGAAAATTGGCTTAATTAATGTTTTTATGACAGATTTTGGTTAACAAAGTGGCAAGAGATTTAAAAAGCTGGTTATTTACTTGCTAAACTGTCTATTATATGCTGCACTGTCTTGCACCATTGAGTTTACAAAAATTTTTCTGCTATGTGACTCTAGGTCAAATATAAGGGTTTAACCCAGAAGCAAACAAACCAACAAAAAAAAATAAACTCATGCAAAAACGGAACAAAAAATGTACAATCAATATTGAGATCTGTTTTGAAGATTGTAAGCAATATGTAGAAACATGTAAGCAATGAAGAACTTCTTTGGACTTCTACAAAGCTGTGTAGCTGAGTGAATCAATATGCATACTGTAGATAGGGGCCTGCAACTTGCGACTCCAAAGCCGCATATGGCTATATGTAGACCTCCCCTATAATCTTTGAATACATAGACCTGTGCACTTACTTTAAGAAAAATTACAACTTATTAAATATCAACAATATCTAAGAAGAACCAAAATGTCAAAAAAATAAGGCAGGGTCAATTGACAGGAGCCGCAGATATTTTATTTTATTCAATTATTTTTCAAGTGACGAGAGTAGCATAACAAAAACTATTGAACAGATGGAAGAGAAAAACAGAACATAGCAACTCATCTGTTCTGTAGGCTGCCACTAGATGGCAGAATAATACAGAAAATAGGACTGCAAAGCTTCAAGAAATCAAAATTGCATTAAAGTGTACCTCTACCTCTTCTTTTTTTCTATCTCCCTGTTACGTTTGTCCGATATTAATCTTTTCTATCACAAACTGAACATGTGGTCCAGAACATAGAAAAGTTAACCGAGTTTTTTTTTTTTTTTTTTTTGGTATTGACATGGAAAGTATACATGTCAGCAGTATTTCTTGATTGTGTAAGGCTATTACATGATTATAAAATAACTTTTTAAAAGTATATATTGAAATGCGTAATAAATGGATAATATAAACAGATTCCCTTTTCTGAATTGAGTTATTGAAATAAATAAAAATTATTTCTAAGATGTCCAGAGTATTAAGCTGCACTTGTGTGCAGTTACACAACAGGAGATTAATGGTTGTTCCCAAGCAAAAGGTTCATGTTAAAGAGGAAGCAGAAAGGAATTGCTAAGCTGATTTCAAAGTCCTCCTTTTAGCTGACAGCAGTCTTTCTCAGTAATTTATTGTCATTTTGTGAAATGTTTAAATAAAGATACCATTATCTAATCTTTAGAAGGTTCCGATGTTTATATATTAAATACACATGGGGAGATAATAGCAGATTTATATTAAAAAGTAAAAAAAAATTGTAAATATTTTAAATCATATTTCTTTTTCTAAGAAAAATGTGGAGATCTGAGGATATTGCAGGCGATGTCTCTGAATCGCCAAAAAGGGGGAGCTTTTCCCGCATCCAATCATAAATAAATAAATAAATAAACCCTCTACAATTAACACACCAAAATCAGTGCTTTGCTTATCGCATAGCAAATTATAATTACAAAGTAAGAAGTCCATTTTAATTTATAAGCTCTAAAATTATAAATGAATGGCTTATTTTGGCATATTACACAGAAATGTTTTGTTCATGTTGTTTCTTATTTTGCTGTTATCCTATTGAGATAATCTTCTTGAGCTGGTTTCTCCTCCACACGTTCCTGTCAGCAGCCATATCAGAGACTGGGATCGAGTGATGTATTATACATTAAAGCTAAGGCCTGCTTTCAGACATGACAGCACAGAGGGACACTGGGTAATGAGGCAGGCCTTATACACTGGGAACACTGCCAGATGTGCACATAAGCTGGGAAGTTACTGCAGCAGCAGATGCAGGGGCAGTTAGTCTGATAAACAGGATTAAATATAAGGATGAGTCAAATGTATAGAGTTTGTAATAAAAACAAAACCTAGAAAATAAGGGTAAGTTCTCATTGTATCTAGCAGTACTCAACATTGGAGAACGTTTTTATGATTACTGACAAAAGTCGAGAGAAATCACTAAAAGACAAATTTGCATTATAAATGTAAACAGTTAAAGTGGCCCATGTTTTCTATATTTTCAATCAGTTAAAACAGCTCTCATTTCAGTAATTATATGATGAATCATGCAGAGGAAAGCTGCTCAGGTCTGAAAAGACATTTTTCATCCTCTTCACTCACTGTTTAAGTCATTGCCATCTGGCAGAAAACTTACAGCACTATCAGCAGGAATGTGCACAGATATACAAAAATCCTTTTAAGCTTTATTTTTCATAAGCATACCCCACTTTTAACTTGTTCAGTTTTTAGATTGTATGTCTTATGATTCTAAATTTCAGCCAAACTAAAGTTTGGGTTTTCATCAACTGCAAACTATAATCCTCAAAATTCACAAAAATAAATCCTTAAAATACATCACCGTGCATGTTATAAATATATATAACATATGAGTGAGACGTGCATATTACACAGATTTATTAGATATACAAATCAAGCCAGTAGTTCTACTTCCAGCAGGAACTGTGAACCTGTTCAGTGTACCTCTTCATATGAAGCAACAAAGACAATAAAAGACCACAAAACTTCATGTTGATGAAATGAGATGTAATTATTAAACCAAAAAGCTTCACCAGCACTGGATTTTCACTCTTCTGTTTTAACCTATTTATGAAAAGCTGGATTGAGCATCATGTTTACAAACATGCATGACTCAGACTAATAGCAAGAAAGTGATTATATATGGATTTAGTTGTTTTGTAGGACTGGTGGGATTATATAGCCCAGACAAAAAAAAAATAAAATAAAATAAAATAACATACATACATACATACATACATACACATACATACATACATACATACATACATACATACATACATACATACATACATACATACATACATACATACATACATACATACATACATACATACATACATACATACATACATACATACATACATACATACATACATACATACATACATACATACATACATACATACATACATACATACATACATACATACATACATACATACATACATACATACATACATACATACATACACACATACTTATTGTTTATAAAGGTTACGATTTGCAGGCCAGATGAAGCTGATGAAAATGAAAACAATAAGCTTTGAGAGAAGTGTTGACATTATCTGGATTAAATGTAGCCTGACAGCATGCTTCTTGTGGAGAACCAGATCTGGTCATCAAATGTCAAATGATAGAACTGAGATCCTTTTAATGCCATAATAATCCTCTTCCCTCCACTGCAAGGTTGTTATTATTGTTCCAATAAAGGACTTGAGGTGAATTCTGCTGGACACAGTTTTGTAAGCAGTTGGTTCAACACTTCAATATAGGAAGCTGCTTTCTGGCGAAAACTTGTTGAGAAAGGATTACTATTTAGCATGTGGAGATACAGCACTGTGCAAAGATTTTAGGCTGGTGTGAAAAAATATGTATAGGGAACAGTCATATTAAATAAATTAGAATATTATTGAAAATCTAATATATTTCTGCTACTCAATTCACTGAGCGAAACACAATATGTAAATTAATTACACACAGACTGATGATTTTAAGCGGACATTTCTGTATAAAGCGTTACATTTTCACTTACAGTCAATGAAAACATCTAATATTTAAATATGACATCAAACCTTCCTACCTACCCCTCCATCCCCCCCCACCTCAAAAAATTAAATAAATAAATAAAAATAATACAGAAACGTTTTGGGTTGTTGACCTGCTGCAGAATATATTTAGACCAATCACACTCCTTGTAGTTTTCATGAATGAGGAAAAAACACTATTTTCTTTTAAATTTTGAGCTTAGTTTGCAGAAAAGCACTCTGAAATTCACAAGGAACCTCCTCCGTGGTTTGATGTTGCCTGCAGATACCCAGTAATGAACCTCTGCCCAGCCTCATGATGACCAGCATCACTGTTCATGTCTCGGATTGCAAGAAAAGACAGAAGTTTGTGAGGAAACCTGCATTTGCAGAAAATCAGACTTTGATATATTTTTTCCAAATATATGTAGAAACAACCTAAATCTAATTGTTAAAAAAATATATATCTGAGTGTTAGCAGAAGAACTGATGAAGCTTTAATGGAAAAGTAGTCAAACAAAATACAGATTTAAAATTTTCTTTCTTTTTTCTTTTTCTTTCTTTTTTTTTGTTTTTGCATGGTAATGTATGATGATTAATAGGCATTCAGAACATGAGTAGTTTAAACAAACATGGCAGTGTTCATGTTTTGATTAACTATATGAGAAGCTCGACCGTCGCATCTAGATGAGGATTTATTTTTACATTAGAAGAGGTTCATCTATGTGTCTAGAATAATATATAGGCAGGGTTTCACTTTTAAATAAATCAAAGACTGGGGAAAATCTCTACAGGTGGTCTGCAAGTTGCAACTATTAATTACAGATGAAGGCTTACTTTCTTTTATTTCTAAAAGTATTCCTACAGCACCTAACAATATTTATACATGAGTATAATAAACAATATAATTCATTTAGTTATCAATCTCCGTGTCTCCAAGAGGCCAGGAGGTTTGCTTGTGTGTCTCTTCTCTGCTTTGCCCCGCCCGCTCCGTCAGGCCTGTGATGGGTCAAGCAACTCAATTTCCACACATCCTCGATCTGTTCAATCAGCCAGTCACTCATCCACAGGCCTCATTCATCTCACTTAGTGACAAATGACCATTTTGGCAACATTTGAATTAAAAAGACTTGGCTTAACCCTTCCCCCTCCTCCTCTCCATCCAACCTCTCTGGTCACCTGAATTCACAGCATTTAAGCTCCAGTTATCCAAGCCCGCCTCATGTCTCACGTTTTATTGTGTTCAGATGTTTGACATGCTTGGTGCTCTGATTATAGCTCCCTCTCTGTTTCCGCCCTCTGGAGGACTGTACCTCATGTGTTTACATCTGCTCTGTAAGTGATTAAACGTTCACTGAATCTGAATAGACGCATCAATCTGCAGGGGGTTGATGAAAACTACACACATTAGAGTTTTAGGCCTGGATGGAGATTAAGAGGATTAAAGAGCTTTTGTTGGAGAGATAATAATGTTCGTCAAACAATGCAAAGGACACAGTGTTCTTATATAAATAAAGAAACAACATCTTTGTTACTTATGTGATAGATATTTTAGCGAGGGGTGTCCAACTCCAGCCCTCAATGGTCAACGCATTGCATGTTTAGATGCATTCAGCTCATTCCAACAATTACCTCACCAACATTTACCTTAATTCTAAAGAGTCCAACGAATGAGCCATTCATTTAATTGAGATGTGTGAAAAAAGGGTAAAATCTGAAACATGCAGAACCCCGGCCTCTGAGGACTGACTGTGTGCTTTAGAGCCAGAAAATCTAAAAATCTCCAATGTAGAAAAGAGACATAATATACACTTGGGCTTTCCACTGTTTTTCAAAGCAGATAGATCATTTGAAATGTTCTGCTTTGACAAAAACAGCACGTTTGGAGCCACACCTCCTTAAAACAGAAAAGCACTGCCATGGATCAGGATGAGGACGTGTCTAAAGGCTCCTTTAGACCTGTAGTTCGTTTCTGTTGGTGTAAACAGAAATAAACTTTGTAGCTATAGAGAATATGCCAAATGGTTGTTTTATTGTATTAACACAAAAAAATTGTGAGCACTTATATGTTGCCATCTGGTCCTTTAAAGAAAGCAAATGACTTCTTTAAAAGTAATTTTGTAAAGAAACTGGATTTTTACTAACCCACTGCAAAAAATAAATAAATAAATAAATAAATAAATAAATAAATAAATAAATAAATAAATAAATAAATAAATAAATAAATAAATAAAATTAATGTTGGCTTTAAGAGATGGATTGACTTGAGACTGATGAGATGGGGACATAAGACAACTTATGACAAAAATATGACGGCTCTAGTGGAATCAGCTGCCAGACCATAAAGGCGACACTGCATGCATTTCCAATGTGCTTTGTTTATAAGTATGAATAATTGTAATATGATGGCAACATAATTTAACAGAATAAGAATACAATCTGTAAAATTAAAAACATTTGCATATTTTCAAGTCAGGATTTTACAGGGAGGAGAAATTAACATCAAGTTCGAAGAGAAAGGTTAGTTTTCTCATGGATCACAGCCTTTTAAATTTACTTTCATTGCCATGTTGCCTTGAATGATGCACATCCAATGAACAGCGCATTGAAGAGACACCACTCTTGCATGGCATTATCTGCCTGGGAGATAAAGACCCTGATAGCTTTATTGCTGCGATTTGCTTCTTTTTGCAGTCAGTGCAGATCATGGATGAAGGTAGGATATATTCAAACTAGAAAGGGCAGGGTAAACAGACACGCCTGGGCTTGGCTTATGTTAACTCAATGTGATGTGGTCCCAACAGCCAAGTGATTAAATGTCAAGTCTTGATTGCTGCTGAAATGCTGCAAAAAGAAGTAATAAAATAAAATAAAATTAAGGAAGAAAAAAAAAGAAAATTAAAAAAAACAGCTGCCAAAAAGAAAATTTGACATGACAGATCATATATTCATCATCTCTCTCTCTCTGTCTCTCTATCTCTCTATCTATCTATCTATCTATCTATCTATCTATCTATCTATCTATCTATCTATCTATCTATCTATCTATCTATCTATCTATCTATCTATCTATCTATCTATCTATCTATCTATCTATCTATCTATTCATTCATCTATCTATCTATCTATCTATCTATCTATCTATCTATCTATCTATCTATCTATCTATCTATCTATCTATCTATCTATCTATCTATCTATCTATCTATCTATCTATCTATCTATCTATCTATCTATCTATCTATCTATCTATCTATAGAGATACATACATACATTTATTCACATGCATGTTTTCAGAAATCAGTCATGATCAACACATTATTTTTTATCAAAACCAACAACAACGAAACCTCTTTCATGTCAAAGTGACTTTGACTAGGCCACTCTATAAAATCAACCTTGTTGTCTTCAGACCATTTCTGCGTAGCTTTAGCTGGATGCATTCATTTTATCTTCTACCTTCACAGGTCTTCCAGGGTCAGCTATCAAGAAGCGCCCCACAGCATGATGCTGACACCACCATGCTTCACAGTGGGGTGGCGTATTTTGTTGATGAGCAGAGTTTGATGTCTGCCAAACAAAGAATCTTATTTGTTGACCAAAAACCTCCATTTTGGTCTCATCAAAATGGAGGAAGAAAGATAGTTGAAGAAAGTTCTTGTTATCAAAGAACTTTTTTCCATGTGATCAGTTTCCCACAAACTCTGGTCAAGTCTTAATTTAAGTTTTGTTCAATGGTGGCTTTCAAATGAAGAATCGTGAAGAATCGATGAAACAGTTATTGCCTGCAGAGTCTCCCCTATTTCAGCTTATGTAGCTTGTAACTTCTTCAGTGGGATCAGTGGGGATCTGATGGTCTCTCTCATGGGTCTCCTTGGGAAACGGTCACTCAGTTTGTGAGGACGATCCGATCCAGACAGATTTACACATGTGGCATATTCCTTCCATTCCTTGATGATGGATTTAACTGAACTCCAGATTCAGTGATTTTGAGATTTTCTTGTATTCATCTCCTGAGTTTTCCTTTTCAGTAAATTCCTCTCTAATTTGTGTTCCTTTGTCTTCATGCTCCAGTGGTTACCAGGAATACTGATTAACCAGTGAATGGACACAGGCATCTTTATATTAAAAGATTTTTGCTTTGACTCTCCCCCTGGACTTTTCATTTGTTTTTAATCCCATGCTCTAGACTGCTAGAGCATGGGGGTATTTATTTTGAATGTCCTTCACTTATAGATCATTTCCCATACAGTCAAAGTTAATTTTTTCAAACTCTTGTAAGACCAATGCAAACCAATTTCCAGGTTCATTAGCTGCTATAATCTTCTTCCTAAAGGCTTCAGACAGCTCCTTAGGAGAGAGAAGTTGCTGCAGCGTTTGTGACTTTATGCAGTCATCTGGCTGCCTTAAAGAAGAGATTTTACCCATTTATTTAAATAAACTCCATTTGAGTGCATTGTTTTATAATTAGTATCAAATTGATATTTGTGTTGCTTACTTCCAAGCTGTTTATAATATTTGATTCAAATGACTGTATGCATACACATTTTTGTCATATTACACATTTCTTTACATTTTACAGTGTTATTAAAATGTACATCAAATATCCACATGTCCAAATAAACTAGAAATAGTACTCTCTACCAGTTTTCGCATGTGTTCTGAATCTCAATAGCATGAATAGAAATTGTACAATGAAGCCCAGATCATGAACACGACAAGTTTTTGTAAATTGTTTGGATAGACATTATTAATTCTGTGTGACAGTGTTTACATATTTATCCAGTAATTAAAGCCCTCTGCTGAGCACAGGAGTGTAGCTTCAGGTAACAAGGATCAGGTTTTAATCACACAGGGAATCTATACGAGTGATGTTTTGAGGGTGTCTTTTGGGAAAGTCATCTGATGTGTGAGGGGTTTTAGATGCACTTTTTTCACAAATTTAAACATTTTTCTATCATTTATTGTCTTAGTCTTACACAGGAACGTTTTCATGCATCTTATCTCATTTTCCAGGTGACTGCAGCCTTATTTACTTTCAGCTTCTCTGCTTTGAAACATGGCAACACTGGAGGCACATCTTTACAGAAAGTTCTTCCCAAATGGGGGATACAGAACAAAAGACTTGGAATATTATTTTCTTATTATATTGGACTAACAAACCACTGGTAGCTTTCCAACTGAATGATTTATTCATGCGTAAGGCTCTAAGCAGAATTTGATTCAGTGTAGAGTCAGGGAAAAAGAGGCCAAATCTTTATTGATTTGTGGGTTAGTTTATAGTTGCACTGTGTGTATGCATGTTTGAAATACCACCATTAAAGCTGCAGTAGAAAGCTTTTATAAAAATATGTTTTTCACACGATTGTTAAAACTGTCCCTATGATCTCAAGGTATAATATGGAATGTATAATCTTGAGCATACGAACTCAAGATTGTTGCTGTGCAAATGGCGAAGGATCAACATAAAGTTGCGGATTCAAAGCAGACTCTGCTGTGGGGGAGGAGCAGTAGCACAGCAGCAGAAAGCAAGGGGGGAGGGTGCATATTTCAGTCATGTGTACCATCACATGATTGGATTAGTTATTTATTTTATGATGCTCCTTCCTTGCATCTTTACACACGTATCCTGTTGGTTAGACAGGCGTAAAGTTCAGTCTGCAACTTCATCATGTCAGGACAAGTAATATTTTCCTGATGTATGAACAATAATCAAGTATTATTTACTGGAAGCAGTTTGTCTTTGTCGTCGCATGAACATAAGCCAAAACCACAAGACTGAGCTTGCAGTTTTTTCTGTCGTTTCCCAGTCAAAAGACAGAAGCGCAAGACTAACAAGACAGAAATGCATAAACAAGAAATGTTTTTTTTTTAATCAACAATATGATGTTGATTCTTTATTAAGGCAATAATTCATAAAGAGTTTGTCAAAGTAGGGTTTAATAAATTAAAGTGATCATGCACAGGTTGTATAGAAAAAAACCAATACAGTACAAAATTAATTTCACAAATAATGCCGTTTTATAGCACATTAAAAATGTTACCATCAGGCAAATGCACCAGCGTTTACCTACACAAAGTTGATTCAACCAAAAACTGTGGGTCACTTACAAACGATCAAGGAGGTAAAAAAATACAGCGTCATAAAAATCACCTAAGAAAATTTAGTAGC
The DNA here is from genome assembly GCF_019740435.1 of Gambusia affinis. Lineage (NCBI taxonomy): Eukaryota > Metazoa > Chordata > Actinopteri > Cyprinodontiformes > Poeciliidae > Gambusia > Gambusia affinis. The sequence goes on from NC_057878.1 coordinate 15,639,825, forward strand.
TTATTTCCATCTTGGTGTACAAAGTTTCACAGAAGTAACTGTAGAGCCAGCAGAAAGGAATGTGGATGACAACTACTACCTACAGGACAGACTAACGCAAAATCACAATCTTAACACGAGCTAAGGTACAACAACAAATCAAAAGAGACCTTGCACCATGCATGCGGGCCTATCAGCTTCTAAAAACCCCCCGACAAAAATGGGGAGTCAGTAAATAGGTGTAAGGTGCATCATGTGCACCTAGAACAGATGTTAGTCCAGATGGAAGGCGTTAAAAAAAGTATCCATCGTTATAATACAAAAAAGTATTCACATAAGGGAACAGCTGGAAAACAGAAAAACAGCCTTGATCAGAGCTTAAAAGAGCACGTCTTCGTTTTTGATGAGCACCTCCACCACCTGCCTCTGGTAGCGGATGTCGTTCAGTGCTGTCATGGCGTCCTGGTTGGGCGCACGCATGAGGGTGGGCCCAAATACAATGCCGAGGTTCTCCGCACTCATCAGATTGAATTTCTCGTTCTGTGTTACCCTGAAATATTTATTACAATTAGACATACAAACAACTCCTTGCCAGTGTGAGAGGAGTGAAAATAACATTGGTGTTGTGTTCATTCCTCTTCCATTCTCTTAAGTTGTTTTAAATGTCATTCCATCCATTAGCTCTTACAGGGCTTGTTTGCATTACTCACCTTTTTAAATGGGCCATGAGGTACTTGAGAGTTTCCTTGTGTGATGGCGGCAGCAGAGCGAGAGCCTCCCGGAAAGCTTCCAGCTTCTTCTCAGGATCTGTTAGCTCTGCCAAACAGAGAGGATGACGTGATCAGCATGAAAAGATCACTGAAAGGGACAGAGGGGCACAGGCTCAGGGGCCCAAGGGGTAAAGTGGCTCAAAACATCGACATGAAAGAGTTTCTATTTAAGAGATATCTTGTTGGAAAGTCTAGGAAATACCCAGAGAAAGTCAACCACAGGGAAAAGCAAAACCTATCCAAAAAAGTAAAGAAGGAAAATACTCATACTACAGCACATTTTACATTTAATGGTAGTCTATAGAACAAATCTAGAAAATATGTAATTTCAAAAAAGAAAATATATGCATTTAATGGTCATATTCGTCTTGTGCAGAGAAACATCATGTCACTGGCTTATTTTGCTAATAATAGTAGTTATTGTCAAAACAAACAGCAAACCTTACCGTTTTCCAAATGTTTACATCTTTTGGAATGAATAAATAGCTAAAGCTAGATAAAACTGCCTACTGAGGTATCTGGCATTTTAAATTATTCATCCCTTTAGAAGTGGTCAGGCATCACTCTAGCCTCAGAGGAAGCAGTCAGGGATAAAAGTACTTCCTGTTGTTGGCTAAAAGCCATTTTTATCAGAGCAATGGACAATATTGTTGGAGATTAGTGGTTTAAAACAAGGCAAGACTGTATTTTTTGGGGGAAAACATAATTAAGTAAAAGGCACAATCTGCACCAACAACATATATAGTTACAATAGGTAAATTATTGGAAATAAAAAGGACAAGGTAGAACTTGATAATGTGCTTCAGATGGGTTTCCTTGTGTCTGGATAATTCTGTACAGCACAGCTGATGTGCAGTACAGAATTTGTGTGCATTATTTTGTGCATTATTAATGTCTATTCTATTGTATTGTATTTTAAATAACTTCAACAAGTATTTCAGCAAAGTGATCCGATGTCATAAATTTATATAAATCTGAGGTCCACATTATCACTGTCTGCAGGTGGATTTCCTTTGTTTACAGTTTACAGGACTGTAAACTGTAAACTGATGGCATATCACATCTTTACTTATCAAAGATGTGATATGCCACATTTGCTCCATCTAGAGATCTTGTGCAAAAGAAATGTGAAGTGAAAAGCAACGTTTTTCTTCATCAATAACATTTGCATGCTTTAAATGACTTCTTAAACCTACTTGTGGCCTCGATGAACCTGGGGTAAGCATCATAGGAGATTACAGGAACTGGCAAATCCCTGAGGTACAGCTTCAGTGCGCTTGTGATGATATTGATGTCTTCGTAGGCGTTCACTGAGATGTCTGTCTTCTCTCCATCTGCAGAGATATGTGGTAGGATAAGGGAGACAAGAGTGGGAAAATGAGAGTGCTTGTACTGAAAATGGCTCACATCAGCACTTTCACATCACGGTGTGAACTGAGGAGTAAAGACACTGTGTTATGGTGTTGGAAAAAAATAATTCAATTTTGCGCTCTCTCTTATTTTTTTCCCAGAGTATCAGATATCATGCCTTTGGCCTGTTTAATTCTGACTTTGGTTCATTTATGCATGCTTTCCAGAGGAGAGCGTGGCCTACTTGTGCTGGCAGACTGAACATCACAGCGCTGTGAGCTGGAATGACACTCTGTCATGGATGATCTCCTGCATGCGGATCTGGCTCAGGATTCAGTCCGCTGCTGTGGGGTTTTTCTTACAGTTAAAATTCATACAGCACTCGGCCACGACAGGTTTATTCTCACTAAGTTGACTACTGAATCCCAACACAGTCACGTTTAAGACGGTGTGACCCCTCGGAGGGCCCTCCCTGTCTGTCCACACAGTGAAATTCGACAGAAGTTGGAGATGTCAGAATCTGCACTCCCAGGTGGACTCTAATCCTCTCAATTTTCCATTAATCTGAAGAGATCTGAATGTCTTGTGGACGCATGCAAGCAGGCTTCAAGTGTCATCCTTGACTTGATAATCTATAAAACAAAGAAGACAAACCTTTATCAAATCCCGACTTGACTTCTTCTACCGAATCGCTGAATCCGGATATTCTGTAGAGGCCCTCTGACTTCAGTCCTTTAAGAAAAAACAAGCAAATTTTCAAATATCAAACGAGTTCCTAGGAGAGATTTAGACCATTTTCACCTGCATTTAGCAACATCTAATTTAGGAATAAATCAGAAATATTCAGAGGAAATTAAAGTCAAACCATTCTCAGTATCATGCAATAAAGGAAACATGGGTCTGTGGAAACAGTTTTCTGCATCACTGGGCAAAATAATAAAGCCATTAATCAAACTTAGGTACAGACAGACATTAGAGGGGAGACAATGAGAGTTCTCTGAATGATTTAACTGAAATGCAATCAGCTAAGACAGCAGGAAACAGAGTAATGTTTTCCTCATTACACATTTACAATTACCAGCAATGTCATCACTCCACTCAGCCTCTGCTTGCAAACAAAAACATTAAATTAGTCTGTAATTGAATCCGACTTTAAGCACGACAACCAAAAGGGTACACATTGAAGATGAGTTGAAAGAAAACTGTTTTAAAAATATAGGAAACAAAAGTCTTAAAGCCACTCAAAGACTTTTATCTGTTAAGAAATTAGCAAAAAAAAGGAGAGTTGGTATTCAAGTACAATGATCAAAGAACCTTTAACGTTTCTGTTATTTAAGCTTTTACTACCGTATATGTTTTACCCATTATACTCCCTTCCAAAGATATTCATACCACTTGAACTTTTTTTTCCACATTTTGCCATGTTGCAACCACAGGCTCAATGGATTTTGTTGTGATTTTATGAAACAAACAATTGTGCTCGCTCTTGCAGCAGAAGGAAATGAAGCATTATTTTAATTTTTTTGATAGAAATCTGACAAGTTTGATGTGCATTTGTAGCCGCCGTTACTCTGACAAATAAAATCCAGTCCAGCCTTTAGAGTCTATAATTATTCAATCTAAGTGCAAAAACACCAAGTATTAGCAGTTATCAGATATTCACTTTAACCTGGTGTTAAAAGAAAGCCATATCATGTTTAAAATTAGCCACAGCCCATGTAGGGGACACTCCAAACACAAGGACGAAGCTCTTCTGGTTAAATAAGACCAGAAGACCTAAGGGGTTTGGTGGCCCCTTTAAGAAGCCCCTTTTTAATTGTTTTGTTCCACCAGCATTATTTGTAAAGATACTCCAAGACAAACATGTTGAGTCACAATTATTGGATTTTAATTGAAACTGTCGCATCATTTTAGCCATTTAATTGATCAGTTTTATGATTAAATCAACACTTTGTGTTGGTCCATTACATAAAATCCCAATAATGACTTATGGATGTAATGTGACTAACTGTGAGAAATGTCAAGGGGAAATGTCCTTCTAGTTTTTGCTTGTGTATAAAATGCATGAAAACTAACCTCTGGACTCGATTTCTCGTATGCACATGTCCACCACCATGGGTCGGGCTGTGTTGTAGGCCTTCACCAGGGTCGTGAGGTCGCAGCTGTAAACCTTACGGACGTGTCTCAGGTCAGGCTTGCAGTCGTTGGGCACCTGAGCCGAGCACTCTTTGTGAACATTCATACCACAGTCTGTAAAAAAAGAAGAGTCAAATCATTAATAAGCAGATGCTTTGACATAACTTTCTTGCTTGCTTGAATTCACTTGGCAACAAATATAATCCAAATCTCACTGGATGATTTGTGACTGTTTATTTTTTCATATTAGCTTCTAAAATGTCACAGCACCTCTGGAGAATTTGTTTCATCTCCTCACAGCATTGGAGTAACCTTGAGTACAGAATAGATCCATTCCCTTCCAGATGGCTTTAGATGAATTCAGATGAACCAATTAAAGAAAGATAAGCTAAAAAAAACCAAAAAAACAAGACGGGAATGTGCAGTGCAATGTTCTGGTTGCCCAAAAATATCTACAAGACACAATACACTCTTTGACTAGTGTTTGAGGAGAATATCAGGAAAAGCAGAACATATTGTGTTTTTCTCTCAGTCACAGCATATGAGGCCTTGAGGCGCAGCTTCTTTCATTGTGTTGAGAACAGAGCATCAGCAGGGAGAGAGAGAGGCTGCAGCTCTGCTCTTTAACAGGGACACATGTAGGGAGTTAGAGGCTCTGTGAAAATGCTGGTGCCCAGAGGAAGGCCAGTCAGCGCAGGGCTCTATTCTTTTCCAAATCTAAGCTTGCGCTCATTGTAAGTGGAAGCAGCGATCGAGGCGCTGCGGGCTACAGAAGACCTACTTTCCCAGCTTAAAATGGGCCACCTCTCCAGCACTTTAGATCTTAGATGAGCTTGTGTCTTCAAGTTGTAATGGGGGGTATGTTTCATAAATGCAGTCAGCCGTTTTAAACAAAAAGCTATTAAGAAATATACATTCGAGAACCAGGAGAGAAATGTTGCATTTTCTGTGTTGTAAAGAAAAAAAGCTGTGACAGCGTTGGAAGCTTTTAGCATTTGAGGATATTTTGATTAATACGGGTCCCCGGAGAAATTCGCACCGCCTGCTTTTATATGCATTGATGCAGAAATGTAATTACCCTAAGAGATGATTCTCTTAAAGACACGAGACAGGCCGTATAACAGGGATGTGCGTGTCATCGGCTGCAAGCCTGCGGAGCTACCCTTGTCCATGTGAGGACGGTGGTGGTCCGGGGTCTCAGGTGGGGGAGGCTGATCCCAAGGGAGTCCAGAAGCTGACTCTTGCTATTCTCCCATTTGAGAATGGGTTGTGAATTTTCTTATCAGCACATTATCATCCCAGTCTAGAAAATGTATGGGATGCCTTTCTGTCTGGAAAGATTTTTGAGGCAGGTCTCATTTTTATATATATTATTTCAAGTGTTTGGGTTAAATAGGGCTTGACCCAGCTCTATGATTGAAAGGGGCTGAATTTTAATGTGTGTGTGTGTGTGTGTGTGTGTGTGTGAAAGAGAGAGAGTGGGAAAGAAAAAGCTCCTTTCCACACAGTCCCAACTCTGCACCTCATTAAAGAGATATGCCAGCTTTGTTTTCCTTCACAGGCATGATGGGATAAGGCTGGGTGGGTCGGCGGGTTGGGGGACTTTTACTCTGATGAGAAAATGTGCCACAACAACCACAAGCAGAGCCTCGCTTTCTGGCTCTGGGCCAAAAACAGTTCACACATACAAAAAAGGAAAAAGAGGGGCTGGAAGAACAGTGAGGGGTTTTTTTTTTGGTATGCAAATGTGAGAATCATGGGAGACATTGCTGCCCCAGATTCAGCAAGCTGGGGTTGAGTCTGAAGGAATGATGTGTCTGTATGTGAGTGGCTGATAAAGATTAGCTTCCACCATATGAGGCTTTATATAGATTGTTGTCAGCGCTCAGCATCAAGTTGTTAATAATTAATATCAGATCTCTTGCAGACTTATGTGACACACTTTGTTGCATCAATAAAACATCAAAGACACACACCAGACTGGGTTGTAGTGCTGAGATAGAAATCTCACCTGGAGTATTTGACATGTTGGAGATGAAACACACTCAAGGAATTTTACTCGCAACTAAAGGACTGAGCAAATTCAGAAAGACAGAAAATTACTGCACAAAGTGGGTGAGTATGTAAAACGAGTTGATCAGAATTTTGTGGCCGTTTTCTTATTCACGTTTTTTTTTTCTTTTAAAGCTTTGACTTCCTCATATGGATTGCATGGCAGGCTGTTTAAAGATCTTTTTGTAGCTTGAAAGATCATAATTTTACATTTGGAGCAACCACCTTTGAAGCTATTTTTTAAAGTAAGATCAAATTATTACATAGTTAATCATATTTATTCCTCAGCAACAACTTCTACACCAAAGGTGGTTGTCAGCATGACCTGGTAGTGTTCAGTCTGGTGCCTCCACTGATTGGAAAAATATGGGATTTTTGAGTTTCCAACTGGCTGGTCACGGATCCGTGCCTCTCCAGTGAATGTTCTTCAAATGTGCTCAGCCTGGGCAGCATAACCCATCAACAGAGATGATGAGGAGAGCTGTAAAATGCATCAAGTCCATTTGACTTATTTTGTATCTTCAGCCCCAGAAAACTGTGAATTTGTATCCCAGAAAGTACATTTTCCACATGACTGATAACCATACTACTTAGTGCAAACAAAAGTAGGTCAAAAATAAGGTTTTAGATCCCATTGCATATATGTTGCATCACAGCTTTGTTGAACCATCAATAATCCCCAAACAAGAGTTCAGAGTTTGGGATTAAAATTCAATAATCCAGCTCTAGATGTACTATAAACCATGTAACCTATATAGCATAATGCTCATTTTGAGCAACACCAGTAACAAAGAAATGTGGTACTTTATTGTGATGAATTGAACATACCTGCACATTTGACCCCCTGAGCCATCAGCCCCCACATAAATCTGGCACAGTGTTCGCACCAGTGAGGCCCCCGGAAGGTGTGGACCTGCAGCAGGAAGGAGGACAGTCAGACGAGTCCAGCCATTTGATCTATCTTATTTACAAAAAAAACATTTGACCTCTTTCCTCTCCTTCCCCTTCTTCTCATCCCTGAACCAGGTTTTTTTTTTGTTTGTTTTTGTACATGGCCCACTACTCAGAGTGACAATCTATGAAGGAGTGAATTTGGGAGGAAAATCTATATCTATCATTTGAGTCCAAATGGGTTTTCAGTTGCTTTTGTGATTTCATGTCACTGGGGACAGGAAATTGTAAGAGAATGAGGCAATTAAATATTGTTTTATTGTTTTTTTAAGGAATTTGGATTAAATTTGATCATTTGTAGTAAATACAGCAAACCTAATCTGGATTATTCAAAAATAAAATAAACTATTTTAAACATACTTTATTTAACCATTTTTCTTTTATTTGTCTAAAATAGAGCTTTAAAAAAAAATGTTTATCATTGAAATCAGGATCATCTTTTATTGTCACCAGCACAAAAATTACAAGTTGGATACTTAATAAGGATAATGCTAAAAAAATGTTTTGCATACCTGGCATTTCCCCAGGGCAGCATTTAGTAAAAGTATTTCAGTTTCATTGCAACAACAAGTATGAAGGGCATATTGTAAATGTCTTAAAGAAGAAGGTGAAGGCGTTTGTGGATAAGTGATGGGCAATCTTGCATCTTTGTGAGATGTTCACACAGTGGATGTATAATAAGTTGCTGAGAGACTTTTCAGTGGAGACAGAGCAAAGATTGCTCCCACACTCCAGCGGGTAACAACAGTCCAACCAATCAGAGAGGTCCCTGAGCCAAACAAGAAAAAAAACAGTGCTCTGCCAGTTTTCCCGCAGCAAGTTAATAAAAGACACAGCCGGAAATGTGTTTTTGTATTTGTCAGAGGCTTTGAGAAAAAAAAAACTTTCATAAACACATAATAATTTATTGCTTCTAGAGATTTGTTGTTTTCTCTTCTCTCTATGCTTCTTGCAATCTTGTGCTTCTTATGTTTGCTCATTATTACAATTGCATCAACAACAATGTGTTTCTTCCATTGTTAATATTATGTTTCTTCTTATTCTTTACCCTTATTTATTTGTTTATTTGTTTTTTTTGCCATTGTCTGTTTCTTTACTATTGCTTCCTTTTTCTAACTGATGCAAAGGACTTTGTGTTTCCCTCGATGTGCATGAAAACCACTCCACAAACAGAGATTTAATTGATGGATTAGAGGTGAGTTGAACCAGATTTAACTGCAGTCTAATGTGTAAACACCCTTTAAAATGCAAGCAGAAATCATAATCACAAAGAATGAATTAAGACAAGAACTTCAAGCAATAATTTTTGTTTTAAATGTATCTGTTGGTGTTAGAAATCATGAAATCAAAAGGATTTAACTTTATGTTTCAACCAGCAACACATTGTTTTTTTTCTGCAAATCCAAAATATTTTTAGTTTAATTAAATGTCAAGATGCCTAATTAGGTTTAAATGATAACAGTAAAAAAAAAAAAAAAACTCAGCTTTGTTGCACAATTTTATGTTTTTTCCATTATGGCAGCGAAACACCATCAATACTGTGCATAATTACAAACTTCACACATGCAAAAGGATAAAATGCAGCAATCAGCAAACTGAAAGGGCAAAGCAGCAGGAAGAGACCAGCACAAAAAAACATAGTCACATTCTGCTGCTACTCTGTGTCCCATTAAAAACCAAACTGAAGGCAAACAGGGATGCTGTCCTCCACTGTTTCACCCTCGTCCAGCATCATAATCTCCCCATCTGGTGCTCCAACTGACAGCAGCGCTCTACAGCTCGACCAACAGATTTTCTTTTGATAAAATCTCTCTGGACAGACCAAAACAGCTCTGTTTTTCACCCCCCATCGCCAAAACCCCTCATCCCCCACAAGCAGCAGTCCTCCGGCCACACATGGTGACATGAAGACACAGTTTTGCAGAGGCATCTTACCTTAAAGTTATGGACTTTTTCAGACCTGGGCGACTGGACAACCTCCTTCAGTGAGGCTCTGCGGACCAGTGAGGTGAGCTGAGAGTAGGCTAACAGTTTAAGTGGTTGCCAAAAAGTGGCTGAAGGTTTCTGTGGCCCCATCCTCATTCCCAGCGCGGCGGCCAGAATGTCCTCCTGATTGGCTTCTCTCTTGGCCTTTTGCACCAGAGGCTTGTCTTTCTTTTGTACATCGTAGGCCTCTCGAGATGGCATTCTGAAGCTTCAGTCCACAAAAAGGTAAAAAGATAAAAGAAGTGGGAAAAAAAGTCCCAAAAATGAGGATAGTCTCCTTGATTTTTTTTAAAAGAAGTGACTGTCAAACAATATGACTTGCATTTTTCCAGCTAAATAAGCGCATCTCCAACATAAATGTCCTTTTAGAGTATGACGAAAAAGTATACAAGACACCTACAAATAAGAAAAAAAAAAATACTGTAGTCTTTGAATCTTCACACAGTCAAGACAGCAGATCAAGTGCAGCCTCTATGATTGGAGTGCCAGGTTTTATACAAAAGGGGTGCAGCCTTGGATGTTCATGTGCTTCCCTAGAAACGTAAATGCAGATGAGATGAGTGGCTGAGCTAATCCTCTCCTCCCTGCGCAGAGCTGATATTCTCCTCTGGAACAGAGACAGCACACTGTTGTGTGTGGATGTTGACAGGGGCGGGCTGAAAGGGAGAGAGGGGGAGGAGGATGGAGGTGGACCCTCTAGTAGTGGCAGAAGATTAAATGGATCCCACCAGCCAATCGCAGCGTGGCTACCCCAGCTTTGTAGTAGCCGCTACTCCGCCCCCCCCTCCCCCCCCCCCGCACGCCATTCGAGCAGGATGACATGAAATGAGAGTGGGACGATAATGAGCAATGAATGAGTCATGCATCCAGAGTGGGCTCCAGCCTGGAGAACTTGCGACAGCATGTGGGCCGTTAGAGGCGAAGCTATTTTCAAAACCGGGTTGCCACAGAAACCAGTGACGACTGGAGCCTTCAAGGGCAAAGATGCACAAGCACAAAGCATCAGACAGAAACAGGAAATACATGGTTGCGTGCCATCATGCCGAGTGATGCAACAAAAGTTTGAAATTCAAACAAGACAGGCTAAAATTTACCATCGCATATATATGTCCACATAAAGTAACTTCTGTAAATTACACAGTCATTACTTTTCAAATCATTTGTAGCAAGGCCTCCCAAATTTTAATGCCCACCTACAGGAACTCCTCCATTTAGGTGATGCCTCAAGGTCTTTAAAATATAATCTTGCTTTGTTGTTACAATCCAAATGTTTTGTCTAATTTTGTATGGATACCTCTCCAAGTCATCTACAAATGACTGGTGTTTATTTGCTACTTTAACATTTTTAAAAAAGCTTTGAGACAATCCTCAGTTAATTGTACAAATCATTTTTCTTTTTTCTACATCTGCAAAAATACATCTGATTTTTGCAGATGTATAAAATCTTGAATGTGAACAAGTCACTCAGTGAAAGGAGTGACAAGTTTTAGAAAGACAGTGATGTAAAAAAGCTTCTGTAATGGGGTACCTATATATATTTTTTACCATGATAATACTTCAGAACTTGCTTGAAAAACAAAAAGGTAAAATTAATACTTTATAGTTACATTGGACAGGTATGTAGTTCAATCTTTTACATTAGTCCAAGTGCATTCTGATTGGTTGATCAGTCCCTTGTGCTGCCTCCTCACCCAGAAGCACAGCACTGAGTTGTGTTTGAAAAAATTGAGGTAAAACATGAGAATGGGTTCTTCCCGGGTCAGAAAGGACCCATCAACCTTTTGAGTCACAGCTGTGATAATTGTTTTATTTGCATCATACTGGATGTTGCATCCATCTATTTTGTGGAAAGTTCTTGCTTTATTTTTTGTTTTGCTTTTCCTCCACAAATTCAGTGTATGCTCAGAGTCCCTTCAGTCACGGTCTTTGAGTGTCCAGTCCAGTTTAGTAGGTGAACCAAAGTGAGGATCCTCCAGACATCCAAAGGCTGTGGCAGAATGGACAGCGAGCCAATTTCAGAATGACCTTTGGCAGACAGAGCAGCTGTTGGCACAGAAGATACTCTAGAGACGACTGCAGGTGAACCGCCTTTGCAAAAATTCGTCCTGTGAAAGTCATACAGCCCACATTTGACTCAGTAAGGTTCTTATTTCCTGTTCCATTTAGAAGTTCTGGTGATAAAAACTCCTAAAATCTGGTTCAGGTTAAAGTGGAAATTGGAAACAAAATAATGATGTAAAACTGCTTTCTTCAGGGGAACTTCATCAGATCCTGATAACTCTTATTATCCAGTTCAATTATTATTTAAAGTGTTCATTCTCTAGTCGTAACATTTTTTAATCCAGTGGTCTCTTACTCCAGTCTTTGAGCACCAATATCCTGCAGCTTTTAGACATGACACTTGTTCTGCACACCTGAATAAAATGGCTGGAATAGCTCTTCAGAATACAATCAGCTTCTGTAGAGACCTGCTAATGAGCTAATTATTTGATTCAAGTGCGCTGAAGCGGAGATAAATGCAAAAGTTGAAGGACCTCGGCTCTTGAGATCAGGAATTTAAAAACCCAGATTTAACCTGCAGTTGGAGAGTAGAAATAGTAATTTTTGTCTTTTTTTTTTTTTTTTTTTTTTTTTTTGCTTAAATAGAACATGGAATAGGTTAATTGTAAATTAAATTACTGATTCAGTTTAATTCTGTAGCTCTTGTTGATTCTTATGGGCTTCAGTTGCTTCACTTTTTATTTATTCTGAATACATTTTTAAATCTGAGATATAGAAATATCCTAAATAATTCTAACTAACAAGATTTTTGGTCAATTTTGATGCCATTTGATTTATAAACATTAATTTAATTTAGGCACCTAAATTAAATCTCTTTTCTATTCAATGACTATCTGCCTGAATGCCAGTTATGTAAACCATAACAATGGAAACCCAGAAGGAGTCAATGTATTTTCAAATCACTGCAAGAGCACACCAAAATGTTTTTATTGCACATAAATATTCAGTTTAAGAATCTCCTTCTAGCGCTTAAATTATGGTAAAATATACAATAAAGAATTAAACGGCATTTGTCTGTGCCAGCCGTGCAATCTGCCTGCTCTGAGCCGTCCTCTTTCTTTGCAGGCTTTGTCTGAATGTTCATTTCCTTGAGGTATATGCTGACGCAAGCCTTTGTGTTCTCCGCATGCAGATGAAGCCTCAAATATAACACTGTGATTGCAATGTGGAAGAAAAGAAACTTCAGCCTGCCTGTGTTGTTCACACTTCAAGTCAAATGTGATTACACTCCCACGTTTGAGGGTTAATTCAGCCTCGGCTGCTGAAGTTCTCACCTTTTTTTTTTTTTTTTTTTTACAGCAGTTGAGGAAGGGACTGCATGCAGACTGGAGAACAAGAGGTCGATGGTTTGAGTTCACGCTGCTCCTGTTTCATTGGAGAGATTTCAGCGTGAGGGTATGAGCAGCAGAGAGGAGGAGAAAAGAGGCTTTGAAGATCAGAGTGATTATGTAGAATGGCATCCCAAACTGGGCTTTCTGACAGGGGCAGGTTTCAAACATGAAAGTTGCGATACAGATTCCTTCCAGAGCAGCTCTCTCAGCTGAAGTCTCCGCTCATGCGGGTGACCTGAGAGCGATGGATAAAACACAGAGAGGGCCTTTTATATGCATCGCTCTGTCCTCCTCACACCTGGAGCAGTTTCTGCAGGTTTTGGGGAGTAATTGTGTTTCCTGCTGTTGACTGCTTCTGTCCCAGTATGTGGCTCACTTTGAGTGCAGCTCTAATTGACACTGATTGATTTTCTTGTTTTCCCAAACATGCCCAGAGATGGGACCCTTGAGGAAAGATGCACAGGATGTGGGATTTTTCCATCTGTGTCCGGCCTGGGCAGTCTCCTCTGCATCCAGGGTTTACACAATAATCCTGTCCTGACAATCTAGTTTAATTCTGACTTAACCCAAAAATTACAACCTGAAAAACTTTATTTCCTTTTTTATGTCTTCCAATCTTTTCTAATCCATTAAGCTGTGGCTGAACATTTCTGCTGGGTTCAGGAACTGTTACATAAGGAAGTGTTGGTGTGATTGCAATGCTGACCCAAAATGCCACAAAGACCCATTTCTTCTCATGGAATCAATGAGTACTATTACCAGTGGAGACATTCATATAACAGTGTTTGTGATTAAAGAGGGACAGCCAAACTAATCCATTCTAATTCACTTCCAGAGCAAATGATGAAGTAAAGCCAACGAAAAGCTTTAAATCAATGTAAATTGGCTGCAGAAAGTGGCTTGAAATTCAGTTACATAATTCTGCAAACTGTAGTTTAATTGTTGTAATGAGAGACAAACCATCCAGCAAAACCTGAATGTTAACAAAGACTGATGCTAATTTTGTCCTTTGCAACTTTTAAATGCATTATATTCAATATTCAATAACGCACATTGTAGTTTGAGCACTCGTTAGCTCATTTGCAAATACGTGTTTTTCAGTCTCAAGAGTGAAAACACTATCGTGGCAGAAACCTGAAGCAGAAAAGCAAACGATTCAGAGAAGGTAACCTTCTACCCACAGAAGCAGCGACTGTCTCTTCTTTGTGTGCTATGGATGTTGTAGTTTATTGGGTTAGATGTCTAGGTGGCTCCACAGTTTTTGATTCCTTTTTTTCTTCCCCAATCTTTCTCTCATGAACTTTGCAACATATTGGAGCTGTAGGCCATGAAGCTACATGACATCCTCTAATCTCCTGTGAAGTCATGTAATCTCGGAAAAAAGTCAAACCTTCAATCATCTTAGATAATGTTGTCAACATTGCACACCTGTTCTCTTTAAAAGTAGACTGCAGAATTAGTGTTAGTTGGTTTGTTGTACCTTGTTTGTTTTGTGTTGCCTTTACTCAATTAAGTCACAGTAAATTAGACCTTCATCTGAGAAATTAGGAGACTAATTATTCCCACACTTGACTGTAGAAACATTAAGTATATCCAGGCTCCCTGGGTAATGTTGCTATGTCTTGTAAAAACCACAACAGTGGCTAGGTGTTTCTTGGGAAAGAGAGCAACATTTTGAAAGAACTAGCTTTGAGATAACCAAGCATGGAAATGCAATCTCTAAGAAGATTTTGAGGACTTTAAAGTGGTGATGCAATGTTTTATTGGAATCCAGCATGAGGATTGATATGCCATAAATATAGTCAAATATGTGTACATTTGGGAAGCAAATATCGTGCAATGTGTATCATAGCTAAGGACTAAAAGTTTATAATATTATTTTACAACAGGATAATGATCCTTCATAGCCCTTGGACTTAACAATAGGAAACTTGCATGCCAAGGGTTTTGCTAATGCTTTCTTAGCCTACATTTATAAATCTGTGAATAGAGTCCAGGAAAAGCAGACACAGACACATATTGTCTTCCCTTTTAGCACAAAGAATGAAAATTAGACATTATGTTGTTGATTTTCTTCCTCAAAATGACAGAAACCTTTACAGTGTGAAACAGAGTCTGCTTTGTTAAAGCGTAACTGCCAGGAAATACCACATATGCATAAGATTCTGCACAAATTCTCCCTTTTTCTGCTGCGCCTGCAAGAAACGCAGAACAAATTACACCATGAAAATTAGACATTATGTTGTTGATTTTCTTCCTCAAAATGACAGAAACCTTTACAGTGTGAAACAGAGTCTGCTTTGTTAAAGCGTAACTGCCAGGAAATACCACATATGCATAAGATTCTGCACAAATTCTCCCTTTTTCTGCTGCGCCTGCAAGAAACGCAGAACAAATTACACCACATTTTACCCGAACAAATAGATTACCTGGGATGGGATCCGTCTGTGCATTGACAGTGATTTATGGTAGGCTGCTATCACACTTCACTATTCACACTCCAAGGTCAATCTAGGCATAGGGCACAGTCAACACAATGCATGTGAATAATATAGAGTGACGCAAGCTTTGGCTGTATTTTAATTGAAACATCCCAAGAGAGAGATCATAAGAGTTTGTTGTATTGCCAAAACAATTGTGATGGGTGCACTCATTTTATAATTTAATCAGAAACAATCCAGTTTGTCTCAAAATTATAGGGTTGAATTAATTTGGCTTTTGTTTTTTCTGGGGTCTAATACCTAGAAGCAACCTCACATTTACAGTCAATAAAGTGCAAATGCTTTAATTAATCCTGTGCTGAGAAACAGTTCATTAAGCACAAGATATTATTAAAGATAATCGCCTACATTTATGAAGAATGACTGTGGATTAGATGGAATGACAAATGACTGTGAAGAATAATTGAAATGCTAAATAATTTATTTATTTTTTTTACTCAGTGTGTGGCTCTGCACAGGACTTGTTCCCTGAATAACAATGCAAATTTCTTTTCAGAGCAAGATAAATGGCTCAATGTCTTGTGTGGCAGAGAGGTGATATGAGGGCCAAAAGAGTTAGTTGGCGCCTTTAAATATTTACTGAGCCTTGAGCAGGAAAAAAGTCAAATCTGTGGAAAATAAAGAGATACTGTTACACTATAAAAGCTGCACAGGACTGGAAAAGCACATTTTGTTTTATTGAATATTACATTGTATTTAAAGATTGTATACCTGTGCAGAATAGACACATATTTTTCAAATTAAAACTGGCAGACTTGTAGCCATAAACTCTGCTTGATCATTTTATAAATTTACAGTTAGTTGCTTGCACTCTTCAGAGAATAATAATTTTAAAAACAATGGGAGTTTGGAGCAGTTTTCCTTCAGTTGCCTCTGAATGGGTTGAATGTCAGCATGAAAATGTATTTTTATGAATGCCCACTGATGAACATCTGAGCGCACAGAGTGTTCTCATAACCACTGATGAAGAGAATGGCTAAATACTTCACTCTTATGTAACCATACTTTACTCCTCCACATATTTGAAGACACAAAGCCTGACAGGCCCAGCAGCTTCCTGCAAGAAGAGGTTTTTTAATCAGCTCAGTCAGTTTTGATCCTATTAGCAACACATTTCATTACAGTAGGATTACACAAACAATTTTAAGAATCAAAATTCCTTCTAAATGTACAAGTGTAAACCTTTATTGCACTAGTTTAAAGACAGTCCTCCAAAGAATGAGATGTAAGTTAACAAGAGATCTAAAATAAGAGTTACCACAATCACCAACCTCAATTCTGTCAAACATACAGACAATACTTTAAGCTGCCAACATATTGTGTGAACATAAAGATAACTGTGAACGAAAAACAGGGCAACACAAGCTCACAGAAAATATGCTAGGTTTGTTTTCTTTAACCAAACGTGTTTCTGCTGTTGGACAGAAATCCCTAGTTTTTAATCAAACGTTGGACAAGAAATTGTGAGCTAGTTTGTTGGGTTAGATAGGAGATCAGAAGGAGTGTCATTGCCGCCGTATTGATCTACAAACCAGATTTTACATTTATCAATGTTATATACGGATCAGTTGGTTAATTTAGTTCATACTAAAGAATGAGTTTTTTATTTATTTATTTATTTACTATTTTACCATTTTTGATAATGTTAGCTTATACCTGCTAAGTAGATAGCTAAGACTAGAGCTAACTATGTTCAATATTCACACTTTACCAAAAGAACAGGTCGTGAAATGTAGTCATTGTACATATTGAAAACCTGCAAAACATCTGAAACGTTGAGTTTCTTTAAATCAAACCAACATGTTTGGAGTTTACTTTGATTAAGAAGAACTGAAACATTGATTAATATGCTTCTTGTACATTTGATAATGGATCAAATGTAAGGTATGTTGCTTGTTTTTAACATATAAAGTATTTTGAACTGCTTTGTTGCTGAAATCTCCTCCAGGAAGAAATCATTTCTCGACAGTCTGTACGAAGCAAATAGTGTAGGACAAGAGCTGGTTTTAACCAGGCTAGTGTAAGAATAACCACAACATTGAAATATAATGGAAAATAAATATCCTTTACTGTCCATTGTAAGAAAAGAAGTAGGATTTCTTTTCTTGCAGTCACACAAAGGTAAATGATAAAAATAGAAAAATGAGAATAAGAAACGGTTTAAGTGAAGACAGAATCATGACAGGAAACAGAAGCTTTTTGTTGTTCTAATTACCCTCATCTTACACTGTTTTTTGCAGAAAGGAGAGTCATGGAGAAAGGGACAGTTGCTGCCTCTCTGAAAACATGAATCGTTACCTGCTTCTCACCGGCTGTTTGTGCTCACATGCCTGACCACTCTGAGGGCAGTTCAAGTTCTTCTTACACTGAATAATAAAGAAAAAAAAAACTCTTGTTTTCTAGTGTTTGGAGCCAGGTGGCCCCGGCTAACATTTTGGCAGCAGGCCTTGACTCGCTGATCAGTGGCCTGCTCCCTGTCTGCTCTGACTGGAGGACACAAACCTGTGGTGAGGGGACCATATTGTGTCTTACCGGATTTCACTTTCTGTGTAGGAACAACATCTGTTTTGAGTGTCATGTTCCCAAGAGAACAATACCTTTCACCCACCACTGGTTTTCTCACCATCTGAATTTCAAAGACCAGCCCCTTGAGCAGACAATGGTAATTGATATTTCATAGGTGCTTGTGTATGAATAACTTGATTAATGCTCTGAACAGGGAAAATGGTTTTCAGTGGGCAACCCATAAAGCAATTGTTTGGATGTTTGCGCACTCCCACTGCTGAATAGCATTTAAAGGTCGTTGGAACAATTTGATGTTAGCTTGATTATGGTACTTCATTTAGGTAAAAGGAAATATATAATAATTTGTAGGAGGTATGGCAAAGAAAAGATAGTAAGGGGAAGATTTCTATGGGGATTTTTATGATGATGAATAGGGCCATGGAAAAAATAGGGCATGTATAATATTTTTGCCAGGGAGTTTTCCTGTAGGTATATGTATTAACATTTACTATTTTTGTTTTATTTTACCTAATTATATGTAAAACTCTTCCTACATTTTTTTAATTGTTTACTTTTATATTGTTTATTATCTTACCAGTGTAAGTTTCTAGTATTAATACCAGTGCATGCATACATATTTATGACGATCATCTGCAGGTATCATGTCTGCCTAATTATGTTGGGTCAACTCTTGGTAAACAACAGTATTCTAATTCCCTAAATGTATCTTTTGTTTCAAAAGTAAGAAATAAGCTCATAATAGAAACAATAGTGCCAAAGCTAAACCAGCAATTTTGGTTCTTGGGCTACATTGTTATGATATTATTGCAGCTAGAAAAGGCAAAGTGATTGACAGTGATTGCTACACAAACAAGCCAGATGATAAAAATGAAAGCATATGAATTTATTTCTGTTGCAAACAACCCATTTGGCTGGAGGCAGTTTCCAAATCAGCAGGCCATGAATAAAAAAAAATCCCTCCAAATTACACAGAACAGAGTGACTGGTGGACATCTGCTCGACTGCTGTCTTTGCTGCGCTGCCTGCTTGTTAGCATATCAAAGACAGGAATGTGTTTTTTTACAGGCAGAAAGAAAAAATAACCCTTTACAAAAGGAAAAAAATTATAATTTTGGGGATGGATTTTGTTTTTTATTTTTTGAATACTTAAAATGTAGTATACAAAACATCCACTTCCTCTTTACATAACATAGTAGAGGACATTACACAAGCAGTGAGGTAATGAGTGTAATCTGCCAAGATTTTCAGACAGAGTTCCTCTTTGTTTTTCTCCATTGAAGTGGCCCCTGCCCCCGAGCTACCAGCACCATGTTATTCAACACTTAGTGAATTCCCTCTACGTTGGCAATACAAAACACAAGTAAGATATTTGCTAGGGAGGTTGCTTATTTGTAAAGCTTGCCCCAAACTATAAAAACTCGGTGTGCGTAATCTCATTCAGTGGTGCCAAGGAGGGACAGTAGTGTTTATTGTTGACACAGTGACTTTGGTATGATGTCTGCTTACGCAGCGCTGCAGTTTCTTTCATGGGAACAACTTTGACCCAGTTCTAAAACCAGTAACTTATCACTGGCTCTTTCAGTTGAAACAGAAGATTCTCTCTTACCATTTTTATACAATAGAGTTATGTCTCAAAAAGGCCATCATTATCGAAAAAAATGATTGCAAATTTAGAGAGTACGTCCCATGGTTTTAGAATCATCAATTTTCTGAATGGCCTAAAGGTCGTAGAAGTAAATGTCTACGATGAAGCTGTGATAATCCTCTGCAGAGATCTGGCATAGAACCATTCCTTTGATTCAGGAGTTTTGGAGAAGAGATGGATCCAAAATTTGTAGGACAGTTGGCCTGGAGGACTGAACTTAGGTATTCCTATTCTAGACATCCACATTTTTCAAATGCAACACAAACTACCCAATTTTCCCTTCTGAGCATTAATTTCAGACCCTTTTTTTTAACCTGTATGTAATATGTTGCATAAATAAATAAATCTTCTGTATTTATTTTCGTTTTGTATCCTGCCATATAAGCGCTCTGGGTTAGTGTGAAAACTCTTCAATGTGTTCACAAAAAGCAGTAATGACAGACTGACAGGGAAGGAGCCTTTTTTTTTTTTTACGCTTTGCCTAATAAAATCAAGTTGACATCACCATAACAGATACTTGGAAAATTGAATTTCCAATTTAAATGTTGCTCAGCAAGACTTGAGTATATTTAAGGCTGTAGCTCTACAGTTTGAATTAGAAATCTTCAGAAACAAATGTCAGGCTATGTGTTAGGTAAAATGTTTCCTGATCATAATACTGATGCCATAATTGACATCACCATATGTGACATTTGTGCAAGATCTCATTTCCAAACTTAACAGTAACTGAAATTAAGCATTTTCATAAATGAGTTTTTATATTTTTTCAATGAGAAAAATGTTTGTGAAACTAATCTATTTCAACGCATAAAAATCTCTAGGGTGTTATTTATATCAGATAAGATACTGGCAGTTCATAACTTCTTAAAAAATCTGATCTAACCCTTGAAGCAAAAAGATACACAATTTAGAAACGTGGTATTAGACAGCTCGTCTTCCACTTCCTGGGCACGATTACAAACGTCTAAAACTGGTCAGACCTGTCTATGAATCAAATTATTTGTATTACAACATGAAATAAAATCTTACATTTGTTTACAAGCTGAAATAAGCAGACAAAATTCAAGGAAAATGATCTTTAAATGACATAAAAGCACGCTATAGCAGGTTTCAGTTTAGTTGCTAAGACAAAACATGTTTCTGCAATCCATTTGAAGTAATAAAATGTTTTAAATATGAATGTTTCTTTTTTCTACATAATAACTTTGTTCTATTTTAAGTTGAAAATTGGTGCACTGAGGGTTTCAGATGCAGCAAGTCCACCTCTTATGGATTCAGAGCATCACAAACCAAATATAAAAGCTTTTTTTGTATTATATGAACTGAAATATAAATGACTATGCTCACTCTGGTGAAGAACACAGAGGCGTTGATGTGGAAAGCATTTTTCATTTTGATGATCAGGCCTATCTCTTTCTGCTCATTCCCAGCCTCTCATCTCGCTCAGTAAAGGCAAACTGATGCCAATCCCACTCAGATTATTTACCAACCTGCTCTGCCAGGATGCTCTGAACTGATTATAGCCGCATCAAATGAAAAATGCAGACATGTCGGAGACGCCAAACAATTGTGTTAGGAAGGCAAAAAAATCTATGCTTTCGTATGAACCCTACGTGACTGTGTAGTCATCTGTGGTAGACGCTTCTGACAGTCTGCTGAAGGGCTGTCTTATTAGGGGGATAAACTGATTTTACCTTAAATCGTCATAATGCCCATTTATTACTTTTCAGACTCGGGGATCGTGAAGGAGAGTAATTTCAGATTTAACCCAGCAGAAGGAGGCACCAGGTTTGTTTGCGGTGGGATATAAATGTAATAAAAGCATGAAAATATCACCGTGTCTGGACTGATCAATGAATGTCAGGCTTCTGTTTACCAGAGCTGCATGTTTGCACTGCTTTGTCAGGATTACAGAGACAGGAGCCTGAAACGCTATTAAAGATTATGGATTCGTGTCAAACATGAACATCTAGAGAAATAATCATAAAAATCACGACACAGTTGCCATGCAGTATAAATATAAAAAAGCTAAAAAATAATTCTGTCCGTTATTATCAAATAGAAAGACTTAAATTTTATCTGATGCATGAAAATCAGTTTTTTTAAAAAGTTAAATGTTACAGTTTGTAGTTTTGTTATTCTAAACAGGATTTATTTGTAAAAATTGGTGAATCCCACTCAGAAAATTTGTACCAAAATCCAAATTTTCAGAACTATATTGAGTTGCTATTTTGCTTTAATCAATATTCTTCAGTAGCTGTAGTAAATCAGTAGCGTTTAATGAGACCAATGTCAAAGTACCAGCTCTTAACCGCATAGACCTCACCAGTCTGATCACAGGCATCATGTTGTATAAGCATTTATACAGTGTCAGGTCTGTATCGGCCGCTTCTTTCTTCCTTCTGTGTGATTTCATGCGCCCTGCAGTGCTCTGTGCTCAGATACCCACAAATATGTGTCTTAGTTTGGAAAAACAAAGCACTAGACAGCATTTTATGACACTTTTTCTCTAACAACGGTCAGTTAAGAAAAACTGCATTTAATTTAGTTATAACCTTAATTATCAAAAAGTCACATTCAAATGTAGTAAACATGCAAATTTTTGTGTAGCATCTCAGCCAACTGAAGACAGCAGCAGCAGCAGCATTAGTAGAAGGAGGATGTGGGTTTATATATTGTAAACCTATGCAACTGTTGGTAATGGGTTTTAAAACATTATATCAACTTTCTTTACTGAGTTAACCAATGTTGGAAAAAGAAAATGGGAATTTCTTGCAAAAACAATGATTTCAACAAAATATTTTGGCTGTCAATCTAAATAAACCATAGATTTTATACTGATTTGATTAACTTTATTTAAGTATAGGATTAGTATTCAGTGTCTTTCAATGCCAAATCTCAAATGAGTCCTGTTGCTAGCAATGATAAAACATTCTCTAATCTACAATGCCAACTGAGGAAATTGTTACATTTCAGTTATAATTATACAGTGGAAGTGGTTTTACTCTAACAGTAAACCAAGCAATGCAGTTTTTATTTCTTAGTGAAATAAATAAGTGATTAAATAGTGCTGATATCCTAGAAAGATGCAGTTCTCCCTCATTAATTAAAAATTTTAAAAAGAGGTAGATTAAAAAACAAAGACAAGAAACTTTACTGTCATAATAATTAAACAGCTTGATTTACTGACATTAAGGTAAGTCCTTAAGATAAACATAAACATGCATGCTTTCCAATTCGTGAATCCAGTAAAGTCAGATGATTTTTGTATGTCATTCTACATAAACAGAAAAATGGATTAATATCAGTGTCTAGTCAGGATGAGAGATACTTTAAAAAAAAATCCAACATGACTTGAAATGAGATTTAAGCCTCCTGAAAGCAAAAGTAATAATTAGACATCACTTTACTTTAATAGGCAAATGTTAAAACACTGATTAGCTTTTCTTTGTTGCCTTGATTAATTCATTTGCTTGCATGAAAGCAAGCAGCTGCACATGTTTTGTAATCAGCAGCAGCAATCAGGAAAAACATTCCAATCTTTGCCACCATCTGGAGTGAGTGAGTGATATTGAGCACACAGAGATCGATCATGATTTTAAGGATGTGAATAAATTCAAAACCCCTTACAGTCCTGGAGATTTTTCTGAGAGTAAAATATTATGCCTTTGTTTTTTGTGTTTGTAATTGTCACTCTTCCCTGTCCGTATCCACTTCAGGCTCCACATAAATAGATTATAACAGTATAGTGCTACAAATAGATATCTCATTACAAACTATGAATGACCGAAAAAACATCTAATCAAAAGATATTGATTGAAAATAATAAAGATGATCAAATATCTCAAACTGTCATGAAACCATTGCATATTGAGAAACCTCACAAAATTAATTCTTTCTCATTTTCCTAATAATTTAATAAAATTGTCATAGAGAATAAAAATATTATTTAAAAGATGGGTTTCTGTTCATGATTATTGTTTACTTTGTTTTCTGTTATACTACAATCAATAGATTAAAGCATATTGTAAAATATTTTGCATGCAATATTAAGATAGTAAGCTGAACATATTCTAAATAGAAACAGAACTCTGCATGAGTCCCTCATTCTCTGGCAGTTACAGGAGCATCCATCAGTCCCTTTACAGAGTGTAAGATAAGCATATAAGACCCCAGCCCTGGGCTGTGAGTCTGTCATATACTTATTTATTTCAGTGTCAGATTACTGTGATATCTGTATAACCCAGACATGCTGGCTGTTATTCCCACAACCTCTTAGTTGATGTCCCACCCTTTAACCAGATCAGAGTCAAAAATTTGAAACTATATCACTTGAACGTGTAAAAGAGCAGATCAGAAATTGACAAAGTCTGAAACTGAAAGCACAAAAAAAAAATACGACATGATAAAATCTAAAACGGAAAAACCAAAAACTGAAATTCAGATAATAAATGTAAAATTAATATGAAAAAGTGTAATAACTGAAGTAAATCTTCATTCAAACTGAAAATTTAATTCAGCTATTTTTAACATCTAAATTGTGTTGAATTTCAGATTACATGAACAAGATTTGACCTTTAGTTTTTCCCACTTTTTCAATAAGATTGTAGTTCTCATTGTGCTTCACATCATATGTTTGTATACTTTTTTCCTCACTGGATTTTATTCTTTTGAAAACCTGATTTCACACAAGTTTTCTTCATCTAACATTAAAATTATTTTTGATCATTTGAAACAATGTAAAAGTGACAAAAAATAAAATTAAACAAAAATCAGAAAGAAGACTAATAGTTTTTCACAGCCATATATATAAATGTGTTATTAATTCATCTGTGGATTGATCTTGATGTTCAGCCTATCTGCTCTCCTACATGTGGTAAGCTTCTGTAAAATGTATTTCTTAAGCTTTTATGCTAGCAGATATCTCTGTAGAATATGGAGACATGTAAATAAAAGCAAACACTCATGCAACATGACCTAGATATGGGTATAAAACATCTTTGATGTGGAAATTGTTTGTAAAGTGAAACCGAGCTTTCTTGAATAAATAAACCTGAACATGTTTCACATTCCTCATCATTATATGTAAATTTTAGGTGACAGGATATCAATGAAACATTTCTTGAACAATCAAATAAACCACTAAATACAAATCGGTGTTAGAAAAATGGCAAATTACTAACACCCAGATCACACAATATTCTTTTGGTAAATCCAATAAAGCACATTATAGCATTAAATATTTCAACGGCTTTTTTAGTTGTAAATCTGTTCAACATAGATTAGAAATAAATTAGAAACACCACAACTTCAGTGTCACCCAACAGTTTTGTATAACTTGAAGAAGTACTGCTTTATGATGTTAATTTGGGGTAAATTGCATGTTTTATGTTTTGCTTTTTAAGATTGCAGAAGTACAGATTTTATTGAACAATCACATGTACCCTTTAAAATTACTTTTTAATAAATGTAGATTGCTCAGTGTAGGTATTAAGTTGCTTTAGGATTCACTTTTTTGCCACCACCTGGAACAGCATCGTATTGTTGCCTTTGTTTTTCTGTGAGACCGACTAAACTGGTGTTTTGCCTCGAGTTGTGTTGATGAGAATGAAAAATTGCAGAGTTTTTAAATACAGACAATGAAAGCAGCAATCCCGCAGTCCCTGAGGTGAAATGCTGAACAAAAATAATCACGCTCCCTCTAGTGTATAATGAGAAGGATCCTCATTAGCTCAGTGCTGCTTTTAAACATTTGACAGTCAGATCCTAGGTTAGCAGCCTCGACTGTAATCCCATTAACTTCATCAAGCTCAGCCCAGACTTAGTCGCTGGAAAAAATGGGGCTGAGACGGTGGAGGAGCTTACTGAAAGAAAGCTAATTCTATCAAATCGTGTGCATCTGGAAAATATCTCCAAAGTCCACATGAGGTTCTTGGGAATTCATGTGAAGGCAAATCTGTTTTTAACACCATTCAGAAGATTTATGGAAATCCCATTAAGGGGTGACTGACTGAGTTGGTGCAGCTGATGCAAGAAGACACAACCGACAAAGATGAACGATTTTTTATGGATTTTGACGACTATAAAGATGATGGAAGAGAGGGAAAAAAACATAGATCGCTGTGGTATACAGATGAGACACCATACATTTATTTGGTTTATTAGTTCTTAAAAATCATTTTGGTGGATCTTACAGTTTAAGCATTTGCATTAGAGCTGCACTCTTCATTAAATGGCAAAATGTCAAGAGTCATCATGACCAAATGCTATAATGCTTTTCAAAGTTTTCTATATTTAAACGTCCTGTCTTTTTGAATAATGCATTCTAAAGTCAACAGAAATTGTTAACATCTCACTGTGTATAAAATCTACTGGTATTATTTTCAGAAGCTGATTGCACAGAGTTATAGTTATTCTTTAGCAATACTTGTTTAGTGAATACACCTTAAAAGTTAATTTAGTTACTTTAAAACCTTCTTTAAAATTATATCAATATGATGATACCCCTTCATGTAAAACAGAAGATAATTAAAAGGTATTGCAAATCTATTATTGTAGCATGTGTACTATTTTTGCCACGAAGAATTTCACATCCTTATTACTGTTATAAAAAGTGCATAGAAAATAATCTAGATTTAAAGTCTATAATATAAAAACTAAAGATTTACATCCATCCATCCATCCATCCATCCATTTTCTTTACACCCTTCTTCCCTAAATGGGGTCGGGAGGGTTGCTGGTGCCTATCTCCAGCTGCGTCCCGGGCGAGAGGCGGGGTCACCCTGGACAGGTCGCCAGTCTGTCGCAGGGCAACACAAAGACATACAAGACAAACAACCATGCACACACACACTCACACCTAGGGAGAATTTAGAGAAACCAATTAACCTGACAGTCATGTTTTTGGACTGTGGGAGGAAGCCGGAGAACCCGGAGAGAACCCACGCATGCACAGGGAGAACATGCAAACTCCATGCAGAAAGATCCCTGGCCGGGAATCGAACCCAGGACCTTCTTGCTGCAAGGCAACAGCTCTACCAACTGCGCCACTGTGCAGCCCCTAAAGATTTACAACATAATGTTAATAATGATGATTATTTCTATAACACTGATTACAAAGCACAATGTACGAGATATAAGCAACTCCAGCACAAACTCAAAATAACAATAAGTTAAACTTGAGTTCACTCCAAAAGATCTTATTAATACTAGGAAAGTGACTCTTAAAGGGCTTCACTGTACCACATCAGCTGATCATCAGGGTGAGAATGTTACTATTAAATCAGTATTGTACCAAGAGTCTGCTGTACATCCTATTCTAACGGTCTTTACGGCTTTTGGAGATTTGCTTTAGCATGTTGCAGTATGTTCTTAAGGCAAACTTGCTTGCACGGCCAGATTAGCACACATTGCTGTTTCAAAATTCCTCCACCTGAAGACTATTGTCCATACAGTGGAATAGCTCAATCACTTGTTATATGAAACCTTATGAGTCAAAATGCTGAGTACCAATGTTCTCATAATGTGCACCTGTTTTCAAATGCCTGGGTTTTGCCATTTTAAGTAATAATAACTGTGGGCACAGCACTAATTTCAGAAATTGTGCATTTTCTTTAAAAATTTTATTTTAAGGAAAATTTAAGTATTTTCTTTAGACATTATTGTTTGATATTATTTAGATTTATCAGTTTTGCCTAAATGACAATAATTATCTCCAAATATGTTAGAAAAACAGACAGGCTGTTGTAGGGCATCTCAATATTTCACATGACTGCATGAGGTGCTTAAAGAAACAGCTAAATGAAAAACAAAAGATTATATTCCTGAAATACAAACTATTTATGAACTTTTACCAGTTGTGATGATGCAATACCAATATAACTAACACATTTACTTTCTTTAGAAACTTTTCTTTTGTTTGTATTTGAGTTGCTCCGATAAAACACATTAAGCTCAATTTGAGCTTCTTTAATGCTTATTATTTTTGATTCAGGATGAGCAAGAACAAATGGTGTGCATACCTGGGTCACAACACAGTCAGTAGCTGAACATTATGTTTGCCTTACAGTCTGGTAGTTCTTTACAGCCTGGAATATGGCATTTGAGGCATTTGGGCTACAGGTTTAACAAAAAGGAAGATTCTACAAAGTATAGCACAATAACCACAGGCAATGAAGCTGAATAAAAGTGGGAGTACAATATGGGCCGCCACAAAATGATCGACGGTGTAATGAAGGAGCTAATGAGGGGGATCAAGATTGCTGCAGGGCCAATAAATCAACACAACGGTGCCTAAAGTGATACAGGAGCAATCAGTAATGCTGGTCAGTGTTCAGGAAGCACAGGAGGGGGAAGGTAACCGGGGACAGAGGAGACGAGGGAGAGGGGTTGATTCTGTAATGAAAGTCAATGTCAGACCAATCCTCCTTTTCTGGTTTTAAAACAGCAATGTCATTGGGAAATCTGAGCTTTTGTGGAAAAAGTTGAATATAATTTAATGACGACAGTATCTGTTAATAGGGACTTCTATTGAAACCACCCTGCAGGTACAATCAATCCTTTCTGAGGGTCGATGAGACTTTGCACTGATCAGCATGTCCCGGGGAGGATTCTCCTGCGTAAGCTTTGTGGAGCCAAAGGTCAAACAACACTCTGGTTCGAACGCATCTTCCAGGTACCAGCCCACATCGGTCGTCATCAGAAAACAGGCTGACCTCTGCTAAAGCTCACAGATTAATTACATGGGCATCCCAAACAGACGACACTTATCAGTGCATGAAAACTCTCTGCTAGATTCACTGATATTCTGACTGGATTCAAAAACAGGCAAACAGACAGCCGATTGAAAATAATCACTGCAGAGATCAATAAGATAATTGTTTTTTATTGGGCGCTTTCTTATGTAGAGTCAATTAAAGCTGTGAAAAACATAAAATTTTCTGCAACCCAAAATATTTCTACATAAATCTACTTTTCATATATCTCCTCTGACAAATTTTTAATACTTTCTTGGCCTATTTGCTATGCAACAAAAAAAAAATTCAAGCCATGACAAGATAATCATTCCATATCCATTTATGTACAGTACAGACCAAAGGTTTGGACACATCTTGTAATTGAATTCAGTTACAAGGTGTGTCCAAACTTTTGGTCTGTACTGTATTTCAATAAATGCCACAAAAACACAACATTTTCTCCAAACACCAACCTCAGAGGGATTACAGGGCAGCTGCAGACATGGATCTGATATGGAGGAGACATTAACAGCTCTGAAATGTCTGCAAGGGTCTGGAGATGTAATGCTCAGGAAGTCATCCATCATTCCTAAATCGAGTTATCCTGCCAAAGGCTGTGGTTAGGATGGTAGAAAGAGGTTAACATGATTTCTGTTGGTAAGTTTGTGATAAACTACGAATCCAAAAGAAGTTCTTGAGGCTCTGATGAATCTGTATTGTGGGAAGACCTTAGAAGTCTCAGTCAGAGTGATAGGAAGAACAGAATCCAAAGAGAAACCGGACAATCAGCATATATGACAAATGCACTGGTGAGGTATTTAATCAAAGTTATTTTTAAAGGGAAATATACTTCTGATAAAGAGTAGCAAATGAAAATGACTACAAGACAGAGATCCCTAAACTGGGTCCACAATGACTGGCACCTCCCTGTCTGAAACACAGAACTAATTTGAGGGAACACCTAAAGCAATGCTTACTTTGTTGCTCTGAATATTTCTTGTGGCAAACAATGAAGTGCTGACTAAACAACTACAACCTCTTAGTTCCAGCAGGCTGTGCAGCCTTGTATCATCATCATTCAGAGTGCACTGGACCGACATTAAATATTGATAACAAAATAAGCTAAATCACATGGGAAACAAGGCTAAGAGGGGGAGTAGGACCTGCCGGTAGTGTAACAGCCCCTTCAGTGGGAAAAGACCTTCAGAGCATACTAATGTCAGCAGAGGCGCCTTACTGTCTCCAAACACACTGTGGAGAGCTGATGCCCAGGGGAAGGATTGGCACAGTCTAAATCACTGCATGCACGTGCGCATAACCACTGAGGATTTGCATCCACTCGGGTACTGAGCGATAGCTGAGCTGATACACCATTGATGCTATTAAATAAATGCACATCCCCGGTGGCAGAGGCAGATGCCCGGCTGCCCTTCATCCAAGAACAAGAGCAAACACACTCAGTTTGCCTGGTAGAGTGTGTGGAGGCTGCAGACCGAGAATAATGACAAGTTATCAGTATTTGTACACGGAACATACTGTATCTCACAAAGAGCTCAATTAAATGTCCTACCCATGTATAAAAGATATATATTTGATGCCCCTAATTTCAATGACAATGGAGGCCATCTCTGCCGGCTTCCTCAGGCAGCTTGCATTGTGTCCCCTGTTTGATTTGGGACACAACCAGAGTATTTACATAATCTGAATTAAATGTAAATCAAGCTGTTTCATCTCGGCTCTCCCCAGATTTGAGGGTGTCAAAGCGAGCGCTCAAGAACAGCACCCCCCCCCCAGCAGGGGGAAAGGGGCTCTTCATTGTCGAGAAATCTGGACTCGTAGGCCTGGAGCGGCTTCATTTCAGCAACCTCTGCGTTTTTCAGATTTACCCCAGATGCTCCCTGAAGGAGACGGAGGAGTCAGTTTGTCTTTAGGATACGATTCACGTAAATGAGGCCGTTTGGCCCCTAATCCTTGCCTAATTAAGTGCCGGTCTGCCTCCATGGAATGCTAAGGGCTGGACTCCACTACCTGTCGATTTATGGGAACAGCTGGAGCAGCCCTGCTGTCAGCAGATCAGCTCCACATAATTATCCAGCTTATTTATCGAGGACCATAACTGCAAAACCACCAAATACAGTTGAAAACGTCTACTCAAAATCCCTTCTGGTGACAGCTCAGACTTCTCTGTCTT
Source organism: Gambusia affinis (assembly GCF_019740435.1). Lineage (NCBI taxonomy): Eukaryota > Metazoa > Chordata > Actinopteri > Cyprinodontiformes > Poeciliidae > Gambusia > Gambusia affinis. The sequence continues at coordinate 15,670,039 of NC_057878.1, forward strand.
TGTAAAAATATACCAACTTTTTTTATTTCCAAAACCAAGTTTCTCTTCAACAAAGACAACAGATCTGTCTCAAAGATGGGTTTCATGGTGCCGCTGCAACAAGAAAATGGGGTTAAGTTTAAACACTTTGCATCCATTAATGAAAACCATCATGAAATTTACATTAAAATCATTATGGAATGAATAATTAACACCAAGGAGCTGTTTGCCAGGGGGATTTCATTAATCAAACAATCAGAATTAATAGTTTGCATGTCACAGGAATGAAGTCAGTAAATCTTTGTCTAGTGTTTTGATTCAGCATCAAAGGTACAGATGTTTTTTAAAACCATGACATCACGTGATGCCAGGCTTTCTAAATATCCATAAAGTAAAACGTGCTGTTATTGGCCAATGCTGTGACCTACATAGCACCATTAATGATTCTCTGCTCTGTGATCAGCAGCTAATCAAGTCTGCCCTAGTTAGGCAACATCACAGAGAGTCAGAGTGCCACCAACTGGAGCTTTGGCAGGGAAAACACACCATGGTGGTTACACAGGAAACACACACAGTTAGCTCAACTTGTACTTAGATACAGCAGCAAGCTTTGTTATTTACTGAAACATATTCAGACTGCAGTTGTAGAAATTAGATTTACATGATTTACATGATAATGATGTGTGTCAATAGAGCATTTGGAACACGGACATAATCCACAAATTCTGTGGATTATAATGGAGGACATTACAGTGAGGAGAGAAAAGTGTTGGTCCATTTGTCAGCTCAGATTCAGTCATGTTCAGTCAGTCACCCTGCCAAATAAAGAACATGGTTTCCTTACTGAAGACTAAACTTCAGACAGAAAGAGCCACAATCAAACAGGAATGCTAAGAAAAGCAGAATGAAACCCTGCATTTCGTTCAAGACTTTAGGTAATGCTTGCAAAGAATTTTTAACATTTATACAACATTGTTAATTCATTTTCAGTCATTTTTATTTGTTCAAATACATCTGTTTATGCATAAGGCTGACAGTAGTTCCTAAAATGCCATATTTATGCTATATTTTGATCAACCTGCTTCAACTGCATTTGAGTTGTTTTATTTTGGTTCCACTGTGGAAGTAGAACAAGAGTTATAAAACAGTGTCACTGTCCAAATACACATGGACTGAACTCCTGCAGTGCTTGGATGAAAACATGTTCTAAAAGGTGGCTGAAGTTCGAGTAAAATTTAAACATTTGTTTCCGTGAGAGAAAAGTGAGAAAGTGCTGCGTTTTACTAGTAACTAGTCACAGCATGCTGTTGCCATGGCAGTCATTCACTTCCGTTGAGTTAGAAAAGGTTGCCACCTGGTGGGCACTCTAGCCTAGTGCATGTGAAATAACAAGAGAAGCTTTAAATTGTGAGTAAAATTATTCTTGTTCCTTGGGGAGATTAACTGAAATTGAGTTTACTAGATTTTGGCAAGAAACACAAGATAAATGTGTAGAAAATTCTCATGATCACTGTGAGGATCGATAATGCTGTGGACTAAGAGACACTATCAACCATCTCGTTGAATATATTTAGATACCAAGCCTACTGTATTGCTTATTGCACTCCTTATAAGCATTTTAAAAACAGCACAACTGACCAAAGAGCTGAAAAATACCGTGTAAAAGCATAAAAAATGACGAGACAGCAAGAAACATAAAAGGTGCTACAACGCAACTTGAGCAAATACAATTAGCCCTCAGCTCATTTTATCTGTAGCAAGAGGTGATAAGCAGAAAATATCGTTTCCTCTTAGATTACGCCTTCATAGTGATGCATTCAAGGACATTCTGTCAACTATAGTTGCAACAAGTACACAAGCGCTAAATCTCAGAGTATTAAACAGACTTCAAATCTTTGAAAGTACTATAAATATTTTAAATTTTAATGCATTAAATATTGCATTAACATTTTAACTGGGTCAACTGTATTTTTAACAAAATCCAGTTGGCCCTGAAGCAAACAAAACCAGGTATAAAATGGACTGAAAGCCACAGGTTCATTACTGAATGCTAAATTTATGCACATCACATATAATAGGTTAGTTTTGCAAACACGGTTGTACACGCATGAATTATATAAACTATTCACACATTTGAGAACAGTCCCTATAGTGCTGCAAACTTTTTTGGCAAAATATGATGTTTATAGTTGCTTCATAGTTGCTTCATAATTGGTTATTATATCATGTCTTTACGATGTACAGCACTTTGAACTGCCCTGTAAATATAGTTAAAAAATTTAATTAAAAATAGATCAAATTGTATTTAACATGGACAGATGTTTTATTTATTTAATGTCTTTAAAAATATATATAAAATCACAGCTTAAGCTTTTTCGAGTTTGTGGTCAAATACTACAGATGCAGCTTTAGTATTTTGATCCAATTAATAATTTCAGCAAATATTTGGTTGTTTCTGCTACACTTTTAAACCCATATCTACAAGTTATACAGCAAAACTCAGAAAATAGGTTCCTATTCCACTCAAGGTTCAAATACTGTTGTGATTAATTAGAACCACATGGCTCCACTTTTTCATTGATCCAATGCCCGGTATTTAACTTGCTGCCGTGTCCACATTCTTTGCCATTAGAACAATAAAACCTGCATTTCTGTATTCCTCAAATCCTTCAAAAGCAAGCCGTGTCAAAATCTAATAAATATAGGTTTGACAGTGCAAACAATAAACCAGAGCTATGATTGTCCACCAGGTGGCAGTCTACACCAAAGTAAATATTCATTAGGATTTTGGTCTGAGCAACAATCAACCTACTGTGGAGGTTATTGTTTCAATACCAACCCCATAATGACTGTTTACGTTCTTTATGACATCAAATAAAGAAATCTGATATTTTCCATGCACAGCATCCAAATGTAAGACAGATAACTATTTAAAGAGTTATTAAAAGGTTTATTACAACAACTTATCAGTTCAAATTTTTTTTTACAGAACTTTCACATTACAATTACACTGTCAACACAGTATCACAACCCGTTTGTAGCCATACAGCTCGGGTGGAAAAAAACAAAACAAAAATCACAGAAGCTTCTACAAGTCAAGTTTTAATAACTTGTTTGATATTGTTTTCTTAATTCAGACATAAATAAACAGTAAAATTCTCGCAGAGAATTGTCATCTCATGCAGATAGCACATAACAATAAAACCTTAAAAATCACATTTTAAGAAAACAATGTGTTAGCTGTTTATAAAACTACACAGTAGTAAGCCAGTACAGACTAAGAAGGAAAAGGCAAACTGACTTTTAAAGTTGAAATTTGTTTCTTACGGTTACTTCAATAGTCATAATTATTCAGGCGCTTTAGCTGTAGTGTAACTAATGTAATTGATGTAATTCCAGTTCACATCTGATTGATGGCATTTTACATGATTACCCTATTGAGTCAATAAGAGGTGCATCCTAAAGAGTCAGTTTAACAGCAAATGGAGCTGAGATCCTAAAGCCCTATCAAATCAAATATTAAGAAGGACCACATATGATACATTGATGTTTGTTTTTTTAGAATGTTTCCTAAAAATGTTCTTGTTCACGGAAAGCTTAATGTTCTGAAGAGTTTTGCATTATATGCTAGAGCCATAAAGAGTCACTTGCAAAGCAAACAGTTTACGAAGCAGGAAAATCTCTGCAGAACGAACATGTTCATGGGACCCTTTAAATCTGTGAAAACAACAATCAACCCAAGCTTAATTGGCATTTAAAAAAATTTACAGAAGGTATTAATGCAAAATACATTAATGGCACTGAATAAGGTCAACATCACCACAGACTGAGAAATAGAAAGAAAAAGGTACTGCAATCCTACAATCACTGCTTCAGGGACAATCAGGCTACAGCTGGAATGTTAATGAGAAAACACACAGATCTAAGCAGCTCACCTCCCTCAGACTATTTTACATGCAGAGGTGAGCTCAAACATTCAGACTTGCACTACAACACTACGGCTGAGCTCAGCCAAATTCAGCTATGTAATGTTTGTGTCAGCATTTAAAAATCTACTTCTAAAAAGCTGCCAGTGCCCAACAAACTCTTGAAAAGTAAAACCCGTCATCTCATAAATATGTGCAAAATGGTCAAAAAATACAAGATAAAAAAAAATCTTTCATCAAAGAGAGTGCTTGTAAATCAATTAAGACAAATGAGCCTCTAAGCACTTTGGTAAACTTAATGATGGAGTAAATGACTGCCTTCAATTGAAATGGAATAAGCTACAGCAGGTAATATAAGTGTTAAACACCTTAACGTTTTTCTCAGTAAGTAGTTTTCAAATGGGAATATTTGCATGAAATTCACACCATAGGTTAGTGAGAACCAAAATAATGCAAATATAGAAAGAAATCAAAACAAATAGATACATAAATTCAGACATGTGTAATAAGGTGCAGTTGGAGCGAATAATCATTAAGCAAAAAAAGTTTTAAAGTCACAGAAAGCCAAGAAAACAGAACAAATCTGCCAGTATTTAGAAAGTTATCCTCCATATCAGTACAAATCAGTATCATTAGGCTTAGTCCAATTAAATGGCATATGAATAAGTATCTCATGAGTGATAAAAGTAAAGAGATTTCTCAAGACCTTTCCAACATTATTGCTGCAAAACATACTGATTTCACTGCAGTTGCATTTTTCCGATTTGAGTTTTAGCACTTCGGCACATCACTGAGTTGATGACAGGGGAGTCAATAGAATAATCAGAAGAGTTGCTCGAGAACAAGGGACCAATCAAAGGAGAAATTCAGATAGATTTAACAAGTTCGCTTTTTCCCTGAACACGAAAATAAGTCACTCAACCTGGGGTGCAAGTGCAAGACTTCTCTGCTGAAGAAAAAAAAACATTCTGATGCTCATTTAAAGTTTACTGTAAAACGCTTCGGCAAGTCAATGAAATAGAGTGAGAATCAGACTAAAATTAAACTCTTAGGATGCCACTGGACACAACATGTTCTGATGAAAAATAGCCTTGGATGTCAACCCAAAAATGCCACACCAGCAGCTAAGTTTGGAGGTAGGTACCTGACAGTGTGGGTTGTTTTTCTTGTATTGAACTTATTACCGAAAAGGTTCCTCTACGTTCCGTCCAATTTTACACAGTTAATAAGCTAAATCCTAGTTTATGAAAAATAATTTTTATGTGCACACAGTTTGGGTTGCAACCAACATCTGGTGTGGATTTCATCTCAATAACCCCGATAGAAGAAGAATAGTTGAGAAAATGTTAATTTGCTAAATACCTTTTTGTTTTTTGCTGCTGTACAAAATAAATAAGTCAAACATATATGAAAACAATTTAAAGCAACATCTTTTTTTTTTTTTTTACAATTTACACCTAAAGTGCTTTTCTTTTGTGAAGAGAAAACATTGCATTTTTAAAAGCATAGACTATCAAGTACAAAAGTTAACAAACATTTACCCAAACAATCAAGAATAAATTAAAGTGTACGGTCCACAACTGAAGCTGAGAGAGAACCCCTTTCCTCTGTTTGTCACAAAGAGGTTTGAGAGCCATTAGCGCTCAACTGTGGGATGCTCTGGAACAGTTTGGGATGATCAGCTCCCTGAAGGCTGGGACCGGGTGCTGGCCCTCCGCGGTTGGCTCTCCTCTGTGCTCTGCTTTGATGTGGCCGAAGCGGCGCTGGGTGGGGCCGAGACCGCCGGGGTCGTTGAGGAGGAGGAGGAGCTGCTGACCCCGTTGGACGTGCTGACGGAGCTGTGCTGGATGGCCTCATTCTGCGGGCTGCTGGGGACGGACATCTCCTCGCAGCTTTCATCTTTGTCGGAGACTGTGAAGGCATCAGGAAGTATTCGGTTACGTTGCCTACCGTGCTCAGACTGCCGCTTGACTGGATCACATTCTAGCACATGAAATCCAAAAGGCCCGGGATAGCTTTGCTGGAGCAGCCTAATTACATGCAAAACAGCTATCTGCATGTGGAGTTTGCAAACCATTTCATTAATCCCCATAATGCTACTTTTGCACCTCTTTCCTTTAATTAACGCTCCAGTGTCAATTTAAACCCACATCATAAGGGTGCATTACATTCTGGGGCATGTGGCACTGTTTCCCATCCCTAACTGCATTCTCATTTGTTTCTTGTTACCTTGCCAACTACTGCAGCGACAGATGATTACAGCACCTGATTTTAATGATGCTCACACTGGAGAGTAGAGAAGACTTGGAGTCGAAATGCCACCAGCTGTTAGGCAGTTGCCTTGAATTAATTGGATCCTGATGGAAAAAAAAGAGACTCCACTCTCATGCTCTGTTTCATACAGGAATAAGGAGCACAATGATAATTAATATGGCTAATGATATGAAGTCACTTGTTATGGCTCTCTGTAATTAATGGCTGGGTCTCTGAGAATGTAAAAGATTCCAAAAAAAGAGATGAGATTTCAGCCGCCTTCCTGCCCTAAAGTGCTTTTTTTTTTTTTTTTTATTCTGTTTCAGGAGGTTAATTTCAGAATAAATTAACTTGGTGAGTTTTGTTTCATGTTCAAGTGAACATCATTACTTTTAACAACACTAAGTGGTGGGCAGTGGATTTATCATAATACTCTAAATTTCTGCTTCCCAGGGCAAAGAGGGCTTATTTCCGCCCTCCTGTTTTTTTGTTGGGCTTTTTATTAAGCGGGCCTTCGCTGTAAACAGATGGACAGCTCGGCTTGCCAAGCGAAACCATGTCCTGGCTTGTTTGCGGGGCAGTCTGGGCTATTCCGTTCCACCTGCCACGGCTACGCCTGGGCAAAACGATGAAGGGTATTACAGGGTCTGGAGGGCGGAGAAGCCTTATGGGATTTGTAACAGGGAAAACATAAAGCTTGATGAGATCTTTAGTGGATTGGTCAGAGTTTAATAAAAAGACTTTACTCATTAGCAAAGTAGATTATTTCAGTGACTCCCAACAAGGGGGTCCTCAGTGCCTTGCAACAGTAATCCTGCCTTTGGAGCTTTTTCACATTTTGTCATTGTTCAGTTGAATTTAATATGGACATTGACTAGGTCATTTTCACACAAGAATATGCTTTGTTCTAAATCATTCCACTGTAGCTCTGGTCTAATATATTTTAAATCCAGGATTGCCCTGTATTTTACTCCCATCAGATCCAATCAGCTACCAGATCCTTGTGGAAGAAAAACCTACCCACAGGATGATGCTGGCACTACCAATGCAACATTTTACATTGGGAATGTTTTGATCATGGTGTTCACATAATATTTTAAATAATTGTCAAGAGTTGTGGAATCCAAACGCTTTTTTGCTGTCCTTTCAACAGATTTTCAGATCTCAGCATCTCCTTCAAAGTTACAATAAACTTCTTGGCTATTTCTTTGTTTAATGCTTTCAATTGTCAGCTGGTGAATTAAGCTGTTTGAACCTTGACCTTTTGCTTCGTGACCTAAATGTCGCCACAGGTTTTCCTCTCTGACCTCTCTCGTGTTCCATGATCTTCATGATGCCGTTTGTCCACTGATGTTCTCCAATAAACCTCTCTGATCGAAAAATCTGACTCAAAACTGAAATTAAATTACACAGACACATATGTTCTATTTATTAATTATGTGACTACTGAATGTAATGGTGGCAGAAGATTTTATTTGGTGGTATCAGAATAAAGGGAGGCTAATCAAAAATTGATACCACACTTCTCAGGATTTCATTTGTAAGAAATATTTATATTTACTTTACAATATTGCACTTTGCTGTTCATTTGTATATTTAAAATACAAAAGATGTGTGTACAAATTTACTTATAGATTATATTATTCATAAAAGCGCATTAGACATTTTTAAAAGCTGGAGTAAAGACAGTTCTGTTGATGCAACGTATATTAAAAAACAGTGAGAAGTTTAAGAAAGGAGATCTATCAATGTTTTAATAGTTTTCAAACACTCTAAAATTTTTTATTTTGATTAATATCAGAGTAAATGTTTGATATTTCATTTACATTTTTTTCCAGCCTCTATATGAACTAGATTTTTTGTTTATGCTCATATTAAATCTCTGTTGCCAACCACATCAACTGATGTATATGGGTGATTCCTCCAAAACAGGATAAAAAGTGCTTCAAGCGTCAACCTTTACAAATATCCAGAGGGAGAGAGGAGAGATCTTAGAGAGGAAAGATGACCATATTCTTTCGTGGATGCCACAAAGAACAATATCTGCACCACACCAAATGAGCCTTCAACTCCAGCCTGGACGCCCCGAGTCCCATCATGCACAGGAAGTGTGTCTGTGGGATGGTAGGCAATAAGAGACGCATAATGAACAGGGCTGCTTGGCGGACGATCCACAATGAAAATTTTCTGCAGTCTTGACAAGCCTGCTGCTTTAATGGACTCATTTTAGTGGCAATCACTGTCAATACAAGTCAGGCGATGTGTTTAGGGCTACAGTGTGGAGGATGGGGTGTGTTGCAATCTTTTTTTGCAGAGTGGCTCATCTGTGAGGGGAGGTAAGTTATGACCACAAAACCAAAATGACAAGAGGCCCCATCTGAGGAAAACGAAGAAAAATCGGTGAAATGATTTTAAATGAGAACATGTTATGATGCTCTGCAGCGTAAGCTGACAACAAGAAATTAAAATTAAGAACCTCAGAATCAGCACAGTCTTTACGTGTTGATAAAGATGATCACTGTAAGCCGAAAACATTAGCGGGGGGGAGAAAAAAAAAAAAAAGTTTAATCACCACATACAGGTGAAGCAATATAACAAGACACCCTGCTTGAAGAGCACAGACATTTAACGTCATCTCACAAATGTTTATCTGGGAGCCAGATGACGAAAAACATTTCACACGCCAGCTGTGGCCTCTGAAAGGATGGGAACAGCAGCACCACCAATAAAGATCTAAAGTCCTGAAAAGTTTTACAGAGAATAAACAAGAAGAATAGAGCCTAGCATGTCAATGGTTCTTTCTGCTAAGACATGTCCTTAGCTGGAGCTCGTTTTAGACACGTTTCACATGCAGCCTCAGGCTGAGAATAATGGAACATTACTCACTGTGATAGCCAGACTTCTTCTGCATGACGGTTACAGGGCAATCTTTATGAGCCAGAAGAAGCTGCTTCAGCTGAGCCACTTCATTTCTCAGCAGGGTGACTTCATTCTTGGGGAAACAAGAGACACACAGCGACAGTCAAAGAAATGGTCTCTCTTCAGAAAGGAGGTTCCCCACAACACCAAGATCAGATGTAGATCGCCGCTTTCCAAGTATATTTTTATAAAGTAGATACATTTTTTAAGCTAGAAATATCTGAAAACAGAAATATAAAAACAGATTTAAAAAATAAAAATACATCAAATGCATTTTTTGCTCTAGAGGAGCTCCAGTACATCAGCTGGTGAGCACAATCTGAATATTTTTAATTTGATCAACCTGACCGGTTGGAAACAATTAGATTTTTTTTTTTTTTTTTCAATCATTTAAATCATACTAATCATTACCAAGTCATACTAAGAGCAACACTCTTTGGTTTGGTAAGCTCAGTATCAATGAGACATTTACAAATTAGGACAGAGGAAGTTTACAGGAAACGGAAGAAGATAGCGAGACTTCAAAATGATGGCAGGAAGGCTGAAAAGACTACAAAGTTGCTCAGCTTTAAGTGTTTGGCTTTTCAAATCATGCCTGACATAAAACACGTTGAATTCAGAAATGAAATCTCATATGTAGGTAAGGACTTACATTCTTTGAAGAATTCACACAGAGACTAAAGATTTATTACCTCTAATCGGCCAAAAAAAAGCTTAAAATGTCAAAATAATCAGCAATTTGTCTTCATTTCAAAGTATTTGTTGAACCATATTTATATCAAATCCTCTGTCACACACGATGACATTCCCTTTACTTCTAATATGATAAGTCACACCAGGAATGGTAAAACATGTATTTAAATTACTGTTATTTAATGTTTTTCTACTGTCTTAAAGGGAAATCACAATAGGCTAAAATCAGTATTAGCAGATCAAAGCTTCCTTTCCAGATTTTGGGAATCAAAATTCAGCATTTCACAGATTTTGTGTATTAAAATATTTAAAGGCGGAAGAAGGAAAATTCTATATCTGTGTGTTAGATGTTGTACTACTATTTTACACTTATAAAATTGCCTGTTAGACAATGTTTACGTATTTATTTTCTGTTGTTCTCTTGTAAGCGGACATCTTGGTCAAATCTACATACAAGCTAATAAATGAGTGTGTTTGAACATCCTCGTACTCTAGCTGGACTGAACCTAAAAAGGCAGATATTTGGATTTGATGTAGTGGCAATCTGCACCTTAAAACACTAGATGTCACCCATGACCATAGTCATTAGAATAGGCAAAAGCTTTTTCTCTCATCCATGCAGTAAACATGAATAATAACACGCACACACAAGTACAGCTTCTATCTGCCTTTGTTTCGTCCCGTAGGAATAGCTGCATTTTTTTAGAGCTAATGACGAAATCATTAAATTACAATATTCAGGACCCCATTTGTACTTTAGTGCTGTGCATTATTCTGGAGAACTTGCATTTCTTCCCCTGAGAAAACAACAAACACAAGAAAGGAGAAACAATATAATAAATTAATAGAGGATAAAGTATAAAACACTGCTTGCTGCACAATAATTATGGGCCTTCACTGGCTACCAACCAGCACATTTGTCAGAGGTGAGCTGTTAGGGTTGTCAGTACAACTTCGTAGAGGCTGCAGAGATTTACACTCCTGTGTCGTTACAGCTCCCAAGAGAGCTGAGGATTTCTGCATGTCGTAAAAGAGAGCCACATTACGCTGAAGGTGACTTTAACTGGATTTAGAGCGGCCAGGGGCCCGCGCAACAACCAGTGGCAGATTTAAGCTCCTTCTCTTCTCCTTTAAAGGACTGCGAGTGGCTTAATCTATTAGTTTAAAAGCAGCCAATTTATCTGATTCCATCTGTTTGGTTTTGCTGGTGTTGGCAGGGCTGAGCTATTGTAAGCCAGATTTAAACACAGCTGGAAGGAGCATATGTATCACAAGTAGCCAGCACCATATTCAGAATGCTTCCAGCATGTCTGCTGCCATTTAAAGCTAATATAAACACAGGTGGGCTCTTTTTTTTTTTTTAAATCTCCTTCCAATTTATTACAGAGATAAAGTTTTGGCTAAAAAAGTGACACAGGGAGCATGACAGCAGATCTGCCGCTTACTTTAAAGGATCATTTACATCAAATTACACCACAGCTACAAGTTAAAGTAACCTAAACAGGACAATGGAGAGTTAAAACTCGTTTCTAACTTAATCGAAAGTGAGCAATTGGGCCTTGGGTAATGCTGGGAGCCCTATGAGCTGTCTGGTCTGACACCTCATTAAAAAGCCAGTTAAGGATGATGTTAAAATAATTGTGCATCATTAGAGGCAGTTTCGCTGATCAGCTGGGCCATGTCAGCATGGGTTTCTTTTCCTTTTTTTTTTTTCCACACAAAAGCTGCTTTGCTGATTAATGCTTTGATATAAAGTGGCCTTATATTCTCTACCACATGTTGTTCCCCTCTTATCTAGCAGGGACACTTTTCTCTGTTTACATACCTGCTCTTACTCACCTATGTCTTGGTTTTGATCCTCTCTTATTCAAATATAATTGTAGACATAACAACCATGAAACGTGGTAATAACTTGATTTTGAATGCTGTTTTATTCTGAAGCATTTTTTATGCTGCTGAGTATTCCCCTCCTCTTTCCTCTGTATCTCACTCTGTTTTTATAAAAAAAAAAAAAACAAGACGGTAAGCAAGTAAACATCACATCTCATTTAATTGTCTGGAACACCGATGTGCCGCACCCCCGACTCACACTTATCAACAGAGACAGCAGACACATGAACTGTTTCGAACTTGTCAGCATCAGATCCTAATTGCTTCCTGCGAAATGAAGGTTCAAAAAGACACCTTTTCCCTGGGAGATTTTTGAGGCCATTCGGTAAACTGCAGAGACAGAAGCGGCGACACGCTTGTGTGCGGCTGACATCTGGAGGATACATCTTTATTGACAGGGACGTATCGACGTAAAGGGCTCACACTCTACTGCTGTCACACGGCAGCTCGGCTTAATCGGCTTTAATGACTTCATCACAGCAGAGGAGGAAAAGAGTGTGTAACATCTCTTCATGAGATGAATACACACACAGATTTATGCATCTGAATGCTAGCACACGCAAAAAAATTAAAATAAATAAATAAACAGGTTGTTGCATGCAAAAGGTGTCTGGGATCACCTGTAGTTGTGTATTCATGGAGCCCAGGTCCTCGGCCTTCTTTTCCAGAGACTGGACCCACACTTTCCTCTTCTGCCGACAGCGAGAAGCTGCGGCCCGGTTGCGCTCCAGGAACTTGCGCCTCTTCTCATCAGGGTCTTCGCTTGTGGTTCTGCGCCGCCGGCCCCCTGTGGTTGGGGGGTTTGGCACAGGAGGAGCAGGGGAAGCCTGGAAGGTGACAATAGGAAGGACGTACATGCATGTAGTTCTAAAAACATGTTCAATGATTGCTCATGGGAAAACATCAGCACTACAGTTAGGGTAGTGTGAATATACTGAATGTCAAAAATAAAGAGATTCAGCACAAAAAAAATCTTATCAAAGCCGTTGTCAAATTTGTTCTTTGATACTCTGTTTTATGCAAACAGAGATTCATTAAAAATACCTCCTGAATTTTAGAGGCACGCATCAATAACATCTTCTGCCACTAAGTGGGGTGTTTTGAGAATACAAGTTGGACTGTTGGCATGAAAACCTACAGGTGTTTCTGTGGTGGAGGTGGCTGGCTGCTGAAGGGAATGTGTGGAGGCTTCCTCAGTTGTAGGCAGTTGGGGAGCCGGAGTAAGGATCGCAGCCGGCACCGGGACTGGAGTCGGGACTGGAGTCGGGGTCGGAGCAGGGGAAGCGGGATTAACAGTGTGGGTTACTGCACTGCTCTGGACCTCGCCTCCATCTCCATTGGTTACCTGAGGAAGCTGCTGGCTTAATGTGGCTTTCAGTTTCTGCGAACAGAAGAGGACAGATGGTCATTGAATAGCTTGAAAAACAATTATTCTAAACAAGAAGCGGTTTAAAAGTATGTATACACAGCTAAACCCTAACTTATTAATACATCTCAGATATTTGGATTTAAAATATTATTTTAATAAACCAGAGAGTTTGTATCTGATAGGAAATCAGAATTAAAAATTCTTAATTATGGAAATTATTTTCATTGTTCTCAATTATTTTTTTTTAGAAACAATGGGATGTTAAAAAGCATTATTACCATTCTCAACATTAAGAAAATGCGTGTTGGCAATATAGTCATCAAACCCTATCAGGCAGCTGAGGTAATGTACTTGGAAGAAAAAGTTGTGAAAATAATTAGCAGGCTCCACTAATAACTTTGAATTATCATAACATCATGACCATGTATTTTTCAACATATTTCCAGTGTAATATTATGATTCTGCAATAAAAACACATTAGTTTTAAAGCTTTTTGTTCATATGCAGTTGCTGTGTTAGAAATTCCAGCATTTGCCATAAATAAGCAAGATTATGAATACTTTTATAGCTACGAGCTTCTAAAGTCATACAATGCTATAGGCTAGTTAAAAATTTAAAAGGGGAACTGCATATTGATAACTATATCAATATAAAAATGCCAGAATATCAGAGAGAGAGTTGTGTTGAAAAAGTTGCAATAAAAATGGTAAAAAAAAAAAAAATGTAGTGAGTAGCTCTTAAAAACCTGCTTCAGAAAAAGCTTAGCACTCGCTGCAGAGTCAGAACAGGAAAAACTCCTCATGCTATTACTGAGAACATTTACTAGATACTATAAAATACCCAATTTTAGAGCATGCCTGACTAAATTTAGTGTAGTAAAAATTAATAGTCAAGTTTTCCTCATAGATTGTTAAGAAAAAATAGGGCTGATTCATGATACTGCTACCAAACCACATATAAGCTAAAAAGAAATTCTGTGTATATGATACTGGATTACTTCACACATACAACTGTATTAAATGTTGGTTAGCTGAAGTGATAGTCACCAAAAGACCTGTTAAAAACCTCATCTTTTCCATTTTTACCATGACTTGTCAGGCTGCGCACAATTACATCGCATGTTTCCTAGTGACTCAAAAAAAGAGTGTTTGGTGAAATCTACTGATGACTTGAGGTAAAAACTGTCTATTTGCAGGATCTCTTCCTCTACAAACTGGTGTGTGAAATTCACAGGTCAATTTTTTTCAACCCCAAACCTTCAGCAAACAAGGTGAAAGTGAATGAGGCTCTCCAAGCAATAACAAAGTGAGAAAAAATACATTTACATGGCAAAACAGAGCACCGCATTATTCTAACAGCTACCTTTGCCAGACCAATCTATCTACCAAATTAGTTTATCGTGTAATACCCTTCCAGAAGCTCTCTGGCAGAAACAAGATATTATTCTCCTGGAATGGCCTGCAGAATGAGGGAAAAGCCAGTCAGATCCATATTTCATCTCTGCCATGGAAACCTCATCAGTGTAATAACCCTCCATCTCATGGGTGTTATTCAACCATCTGCTACTATATTACTTATCTTTATTTTGCAACTAATTAACAGCATAATCTTCTAAATTCAGCAAGTTAATTATCATTATTGTGGTCTTTGCAGCATCATCAGTCCTTGTAAAGTGCCGTCTACGACGGCTCCCCTCGCCGGGTGGGGGTGGCAGGTTGAGCTGGGGGTCTGTTTTCTTGATGCAGGCTCATTAGGTGTTTGCTGATGAGCTGAGTGTGGTGGGAGGCGCCGCTAGTGAGGAGAGCAGAGGGGGGGAGGAGGGGAAGCAGGTCAGGCAGGATTCTGCTGAACAAAAGGTTCCATGCAGGGTGAGGCTGACTTAATGTGCCTTGCTGAGCGTTTGCCAGGATGCCCCCAGCTGGCTTTCGCTCGTTGCCCCCCCTCTTGCCCCTCCTCCTTCCCGTCAGGTTGGCCCTGGTGACGGCGTGCTGTGCAAAACAATGTCTCTGCGTTTGTCATCTCTGCTCCGCATGATCTTGAATAACTCCCTGCCCCGCCCTCTATTATTCCCCACCAGCCAGGATCAGTCCTTCCCACTCAACACGCACACTTCTTTACGGCTTGGCTGATAATTTCCACAGGCAGAGCACGCTGTGAACACTTACACGATGTTCACGGGTTCTGTGATCTATGCTTCATCATATTCCCTCTGATCTCCCGCCCACACACTTCAGAACAGTGGGCTTTAACTATCACTTCTGTTATATAGGACCGCTGTGACCGTCCTCACACCATAGAGGGTTAATATGATGCGTTTCTTTAGCACAAATACGTCTAATTATCTTTCCATGAGACACCATACGAAATCCATTTTTAAAATGTCATTGTTGGAAGTAAAAAAAAAAACTATAAGAAAAAACAAAAAGGTACAAATTACAAAACTTTTTTTTTTCCCTCTATTACCTGCATAACAACAAATGCCTTATTCAATTGAATGTTATTTCGGAGATTATTATTATTATTATTATTATTATTATTATTATTTCGGTGGTTCAAGCTGGGAAGGAAACAAAATGATGCCAAAAAATAATAATTTCTGTACAGTTATCAGAGTTCCTGGAAGAAGTCATACGTTGCACATAACAGCTTTCTTTTTAGAAATTGTTGTAGCAAATCATCAATATTCCCATCGTAAATTTTTTCCTACTGTGTCTTTTCTCAAACGGGAGAGAAATTGTCTCGTGTTGCTTTTATCTGATACTATTTTTTGCTGAATTTTAGACAATATGTCATGTTTTTTGTAAGAAAGGATATTACCTTCTATAGCCGGAGGCTATAGAAGAAAGAAAAATAAAGGGAAATGACCAGTAAAAGGTCAGTCTAAATTAAGATTGAAAGATAATTGGCTATTTATTTTGTTAATCAAATGGTTATTATTAATTACTATATATATACTTTTAACTTAATTTAAATAAATTATACTGAAGGCTTTCCAAATTGGTGTTATTTGTCTCAGGTCTGTTTAGCAGTTCTTGTAAAGGCTTTACCTTCCCATGGAGCTGATTTTGATTCATCTTTAATAAATATATTTGTCAGCATTCAAACTGCTTTTTTTTCTACACATCCTGCAACAAGCAGTCTTTTTAGTTATATTAGAACCCAAAGCAGTGTAACTGTGTGAGTGATAGCACTTGCTGTAAAAATAGGTTTTATGAGCAAAGACAAAATAATTATAGTCTTGACATTTCAGGCGCCTTAAATTTGCTGCTCACATCTACAGTGCTTCTAATTGTGAAGCTCTGTAGCATCTTTCAGATCATACTTCATTTATCTACATATGTTGAATGGGCCTGACATAAAATGATGAGTTAAAGTTAACCCCACAAACTGTAAGGGACAATACTGGATTTGGATTACACAACACAATAATTTTCTGATCCCATATAAAAGATTAGTAGTTGTCTCAAGACTTTTAAGGCACTTTTAATGACCTTCCACAACTCTTGACATCTTAATTTTAATAATCCATTATTTTTATTGAAGCAATGTTTTATGTTTATTTCAGGGTGTTCCTAATAGGTCAGTTAAAATGATATATAAAAAAAGTTTATTGCATCTTAGGAACTTCATTTTGCATAAAATTAAAGTTTGTGGTGTTGCCCGAGTAGTAGTGGTTATCGATCTTTACTGTATGTGTCGCTGCATGATCTGTTGAGGAAACACAGAACCTTCAGCTCATCCTGTTGGTCGACATATTTCTCAGATCAGCGACACAGGAAAAGCTCGCTGTGCCGCTTAGTGAAAAACTTGTGCTGATGCTGTTTTTACTTTGTTTCAAATCACTACTCCACACTCTTTAAACAAATGTTTTCGCTGCTTTAACTTCATAATAATTACAAGTTTGGGAATACCCTCTGAGGTAGATCAGGGAAGTGATTTTGGTTGTCCGACTTCAAATCCCGATTCGGTGTAAAAGACGTGATGATCACAGAATAAGTAATGATCTGAAAGTGGGTTTTAAGTCTTCTTCACAACTTTCACTCTGAAGAGTGTTGGGGGGGGGAAAAAAACCCCAAAAAACAGATTTTTGAGTTTTCAACCAGCGTGTTAGCGTCAAATGCTAGTTCAGCTCAAAATATTCTAATACCAATAACCAGCAAATTTTAAAGCCCACTATTTCTGATAAAGCTCTAAATGATCACTTGTATTATTTGTAGATAACATTTTGCCAAAGATTGTGTGACATGTTGTTTTATAAATGACTAAAACATGTCATGTTTTTTATGACTTATGTGTCATGTTTATGAGTGCATCAACTCCAGAAGGATTATTGATTGAAAAAAGGTGCAATTAAAATTGCCATTGTATTACTCCTTTAATGCTAGATCCTCTTATTACCTTGGCTGTTATCATCTCCCTCAGATGGGAAATAACAGACACAGCATGGAAATGATATCTGATGTAAATGAGTTAATAAATACCAGCTTTGCTTCTGACTGGACGGGCTGAGGCTGTGGCGAGGGAGGTCCAGGGATTCCAGGGACGGCAGGCACTACGGTGACAGGTCTGACAAGCTGACAACAGAGACACAGACACAGATCAGACCAGAGAAAATTAGCCTTCGGCGGGAAAAAGCCTGGTGTTGGCCCCCTCCACCTCACCCTGCAACACAAACACTCACGGCTATGGCAGATTCTCAGAGTTTCCCCCCATATCTCAGCCTCATTAGGTTGGATGGCCTGTTATTTTGCGGAAGCAGCGCCACATGGAGATGCAGCGTGCACGCTAATGAACCTCTGCCTGCCTGAGTGAGAGCATATGGACAGGGAAGCTGAGGAGAGGATGGAGAGACACGAGTCAGAAGGCCAGATTCAGGCCTCTTCTCACAGCCGCTGACAGCGAGACAGTGAGGGAGGTGGGGAACACATGAGAGGGTAGGGAGGAGGAGATGATCGAGGAAGAGGGAGCCCCACTGGTGGCTCGTGTTCTCCATCTATTTTAGCCGTTCTTTACTGGTCAGAGGCTCTCCTTATCCCAGCAGACAGGGGAGATGGAGGCTTCTCCCTGCTCTACCTCTATCACAGTGTTTCTCAACCTTTTTTGGGCCAGCGCCCCCCCCTGTCCATTATCCAGGTCCCTCACCACCCCCCATCAAAATATCTGTAGGCTTCTTTGCACTGAATATTATTTTATTATTAATATTATTATCACAATTGTTGATGTTTTGATTTTTATGATTGTTTCT
Organism: Gambusia affinis; assembly: GCF_019740435.1. Taxonomy (NCBI): domain Eukaryota; kingdom Metazoa; phylum Chordata; class Actinopteri; order Cyprinodontiformes; family Poeciliidae; genus Gambusia; species Gambusia affinis. Next base: position 15,688,313 of record NC_057878.1, read on the forward strand.
GTATTTATCATCAAAAATAATTTCTCAGAGAACAAAAACAGCATGTGAATAGAAATTATTTTTACAGACATCTACAACTTGAATGGACATTCAAGTTAAAATCGGTAGACCTATTAACAGCCAATCAGAGTGGAAAAAAGTATTCTTGTTCTGTGCCATTTTCAGATGTTAGTAGTTAAATCTTTCACAAAATGACCAGATAAAAGATGTACAACAATGCCAGTTAAACTTTAAACTATTTGCAAAAAACTGTGCTCTGCAACATTAAAACTTGGGTAGAACTGCAACCATATCAATCATAACTCTTCTTCTCTTCAGTGTTTCCGTCAGTTTCTGATGGTGAGGCTCTGTGCTGCCTTCAGGAGAATGGGACATCAGAGTGTCATCCATAAAATTTGCTGTGACAAGAAGCTAACAGAAACACTGAAGAGAAGAAGAGCCACCATCGATACAGTTGCAGCCATGCATGTGTTAATGTTACACAACACGGTTTTTGCAAGTTGCTCAAAGTCTAAACTGGTATTGTTGTGTATATAAGGTGTAAAGTTTATCTTTGAGGAAACGCCCCCAAAGGAATCCCAGCGCCCTCCTTTTATAAAAATTTCCGCCAGCGCCCCCTGCCGTCCTCTGAACGCCCCCGCCCCAGTTGTGAAACGCTACTCTTTCAGGAGATAATCATCTGATGCTCAGCGTTCCACGCAGACAAACGCGGCAGCAACGCAAAATAAGACAGGCATCCACGTGAGCGAGTTGCAGTATACGGACCACACTTGAGGTTTGTATTACTGAGACAATCAAAAGAACATTTTTGCACAACCTTTCAATTCTGCCAGAGATGAAAACCTGGTTGTTTAATTCTACAAGGACAGAGCTCTGTAAGGCATCCTGGCCTCAAGCAGCTTAGCTAAATCCTGTTTCTTTCCAGCACTGAGACTCTTTGACTTGTAAGTTCATTATTTCCCTCAACCGCTCATTCTCAGAGGTGAATGCCAGATCACAATAGAGAATTTCTCAGAGTTCCTTTGTACAATATGTGTTTTATGTGTTTTTGAGTAATATTTCAGGTGAGATAATTTCACACTTAAGTGCAAAATGTGTATCCAGGTCAATTTTGAAACAAGAATATGCTTCAAGTAATTTAATTTGCATTGAAAAAGAGAAGCTAGCATGTCAGCAAAACTCGCTGTTTGCCAAACATCAGACTCTTCAGTTTGGTGCTGACCAGTAACTAGCCAATTCCTCAAGCTAAAAGCTGGTTGATTCCAGTTACAAGCCGATTGAATCTCTATATAGTACCTTTATTTGTTAAAGCAATTGATTTCTGCGTTTGTACAGGACAAAATACAGAAAGTCCAAAAGATCTGATACAACACAGAATATAATTTCTGGAATACTCAATTTGTGCAAATTATTTTTGGCAGAGCACTCACTGGGATTGTAGTTGGGATATGTACACTTGAGCTTGTAATGGATGCAGGTATTGCAACTGGCATGGTCTGGCCATTAGGCAACTGTAAGAGCACAGGGAAGGTACCAGTCACTGGGCTAAAAGAGAAAAGAAACCACAATTAAGTAAAACACAAAACAACTGTGCAATCAATGCATAAACAGAATGTCTTGCTGGAATAAACTGATTCATTTTATTTCAGGTTTTGCAGAGTTATTGTCAACAGCCAGTGCTTTACCTGCGGTGAACAATGGCCCAAGTCTTACTGAAAGAAAAAGCAAGTAATTTTGTTTTGTGCTAATAACTGGTAATAGCAGGATAACACAGTTATTTGAGTTTCATAAATCAGCTGTTTAAACTCAGGATCCATGCTTGTTGTCAATTAAATTCCTGCTTAGCTAAACAAAGCAGGTTAAGTGACATGACAGAGAAACTGAGTCACCTGATGATTTGGAATGCAAGTTTCAAATTTAACACTTTTTCTTAAAGACCGGAAACTTTAAAGTAGATAACCATCCACAGCACAGGAAACAGCAGTGTAAAGGTTCATAAAAACAGCATTAACATTAGCTTTTTGGGGCTGGAAATGTTTAAAGATATTCATTTTAGAACATGTCCGCTTCAGGCCCAAATCATTTTATCCACTCTTTGGTCAAAATTATTTCTTTAAACTACGGTAATTCTGGTCACAAGCTACTGAATGTAAAATACTGACTGCTGACAACTCCACACAACCTGACTTGGAAAAAAATGTTAAAACTATCAATACAAGACAGAATGATTATCTGTATACAAATATGACATATTTATATGACGGAGATAAGATAAAGGAAACAAAAAAACAAGAAATAAGTTCCTAAACCTCTACTCTAAAATGCAAATATCACAGACCATACAGGAACAACTCAACAAAAAAAAGACTTTACATGAGACCTGATAATAATGATCGGTGTTGCCCAGATGCAGTGTTATTTCCTCAGGACAGATACAGAAAAATCAACTGAGTTTGTCAAAATTTTCTAATATTCATTGCAATCCTAAATACTTGCTCCAGAAAATACATTTCTTCTTCACAACTCACCTGAATTCAAAAGGTTTTCTGCTTCCTATACTCAAGTAGCACTATATTCTTAGAACAAGCTAAAGGAATGCACAGATTAGCAAAAAATGATATACTTAGCTTTGCTTCACACACACAGAAAAACAGTCATAAATTCTAACCAAAATACAGCCCAACTTGTGTTCAGATCCAGTATCAAAAACATACAAATATGCTTCAAATGCATCTTTTTATTTTAAGCTGAACGTCCCCTTGCTAGTTGCCCTTTGAAAACACATTTCTTACCGCCATCAACAAACTTCTGGAATAATTCTGATTGGATATCTCTCCAGTCGTCCTTGCAGAATCAGTGTTTGCTTAAAATTATTTCCTTTCTGTGCAATGTTTAGTAGTCAAGGTAGCACTTTGAAGTGCTACCTTGACTACTAACACGGTAGTCAAGGTAGCAGTGTTGTAGCAGCTGTCAAGCATAGTGGTGGCAGTATCAAGCCGAGTTGCTGTTTGCTTCCTGTGCTAACGGTGATTTGCACAAAGCGGATTCATATACACAGTTTATGATCTTCATGAAAGTATTAAAATTTCTGAATAAAACACTGGGTTTCAGTCCAAACTCAGTTAATTTATTCAACTGTGCCTGAGAACAAATTTTTAATAAAAAAATCTAACGTTTAACTATCATGACTCCTAGTCAGTCAAACAACCAAAGTTTATGGGCACTCGGTTGAAAAATGCTTCCTAATAGTGAGGATTAAATACAAAACTCAATCTCTCACTTCACTTCTCACTCGAAAAAATATACACAGTATCTGAACAACACCAATATATATATATATATATATATATATATATATATATATAAATATATATATATATATATATATATATATATATATATTTTTTTTTTACTTGATGCAACATAATTTCTTTGCAGCTAAACAAAACATTTTCAGAATGCAAATGAAAAAAAAAAGAAAAAAAAAAAAGAACAAGCGCATGCCGCATAAAATGCAAACTCACCACAATATACTGCACAAGTGATTTGGTATAAACTAAGATGTTTTTAAAATGGACGCATTTTTTACTTACACTATAGGCCTATTAGTGGAGGGAACTTGGGTAATAACAGAGCTAGATGTTGGCGATGGGAGAGCTGGCTGTATTACAACACTAGCCTCTGTGGTTGCTAGAAGTACATTGGGAACTTGGAGGGATGCAGGGTGGACTATAGTGGATGTTGGCAGTGAGGCTGGCTGCAAAGATAAGTCCTGAAAACACCATACAAGACCATAGCTGCAGGAATGCGTCATCAACACCAGATCAGTTAATTGTACACCTCTAACACAATGGAGTCACTCATTTACCAGGAGAAGAAGTAAATCTTCATTGGCCCGTTAACTATCTGGCTAATGCACAATGTTGGCCCGACAGTTATCATTACACAAGTACTGTATTTCAAGCAGCTCATAGCAGTAAACCCACAAACTATACAGCAGTTAAATTGATAAGACAATCAGGAGAAAATCACAAGCCACAAGTCAACTAGATGTAGTTCTTTAAGATTTACCTTATCATCACTTGTAGTGGATTCAGGATGAGGCAGCGGGCTGTCTCTATGTGTGTCTACAACTGTGGGTTCCTCAATTTTGTTGCGTATAATTGGTGTAGCAAGAGGTGACAAATCCAGGGGTAGCTGCAAAACAAGGACCAAAAACAGAACAAGGATTATCAGGAAAAAAGTTCAAAATGGACCCAAAAGTAAGATGATCTGGAAGCAAGTTTAACACCTTTTTGATGTCATCTTCAGTCGATTTTTTGAAGTCATGATCGAAAGGACTCGCAAGTTCGTTAAAGAGACCAACTTCCTCGCAATTCTTTAAAAAGCGGGTGGGTGTAGGAGTTTGGTCTGAAATGGACATTATTGTAAGTAAACTGGCTCGGTAATAAAATACTTGTCATTTAAATAGCTCACCTGAAATTAGTAGTGCACTCACCTGCAATGATAAGATTGTCATTTCTTGCTGGGCCAAACTTCAGTGTCATCTCATGTTTGTGTTTGTGGACAGCCAAATGGTCTTCATTAGTGAATCTCTATGTAAGATACAATTAAAAATGAAAAAAAAAATCTTAATAAAGATGTTGTATCTTGTGGCAAAACACCCCAAACATCTTTATATTTGATTACTTTTTATTGTAACACTTTATATATATGAGGATAGATGATAAGGATTATATGCATATGTATATAAACTCTATGTTATTTATTTTTAATGCTATTTCTAATGACTGAAAACTGCAATTATTTACCTGTCCACACCCAGGAGCAGTGCACTGGAAGGGTTTATCATCACTCATATTAAGGAGTTCCTTTTACTTCCACCTATAATTAAACAAAACAAAACAAAAAAAAAAAAACATTTTAAATATGGAAACGACTTTCAATGGTTTATACATGTAGCCGTAAAACAACCTTACTGCTATGTCAAATTTTTGCCAAAGATCAGAGTTAATACTAATATGTAAATAAATGCAGCATTGATTGTAATTGTGAACGCTCTGAGCAAATCTGAACAAAGCCTTATCGATAAGGGGCGGTTGCGGTGGTTGCTTACAAGTCCATGTTCTCATAGAAAACGTAAAGATAATTTTATTCAAACACAACAGTTAGTTTGTCTTATCGAGTGTAAATAGTCACCCTGCGCTCACAGAACAGCTGTAAGGATGCTACAGAGGTTCATCTGGTTCCAGTCGCTTCCATGAAGCAGCCTTAGTTCTGCATTGACACACAGCCGTCGCCATATTAGAAGCTAACTGTCACTGTAAACATATGAGACGTGAGCGTCTAGTTTAGCTCTGGTTTTATTGCACCAAATACGAGTAGCCCACAGTCACTCAGATGCTGTATTTTAACACAGTTGAGAAGACATCCGTTATCAGTTAATGTGGTCACTTACCCCCTCTGCCACAACCCTCGATTTCTAAAATCCCACGGCTTGTCCAAAGTATCGCGAGAGCAAGTCGACGTTTTCCGTAAACCTTACACTCATGCAAGACCAGCTCTCATTGAAGAGACTAGAAGGTACCAGAAAATATTATGAAGGAATGATTAATAAAAAATCTTAAAATGTAAGATAAGCCTGTTCAACTTGTATTAAATTGATTAATTACACACAAAGTGCTACAATTTATAAGTTTTTCTCAGTTTAATTTGAGGATTAATAGATTACATGAAATTAAAACCCCAAAATGGTTGCATAAGAGTATCAATAAATTTTTAATACAGAAGAGCTGCTCTATTATTTTATTATAGAGCAGAGCGGGAGAAGGGCCCGGGGAAAACCCAGGACACGCTGGAGGGTCTATGTCTTGGATGGCCTGGGAACGCCTTGGGATTCCCCCGGAGGAGCTGAAACAAGCAACTAAGGAGAGAGGAGTCTGGGCCTCCCTTCTGAAGCTGCTACCCCCGCGACCCGACCCCGGACAAAGCGGAAGAAAATGGATGGATGGATATAGAGCAGTTCTGCTGGACATTATTTCTTACTTCATTGTCCAGCAGACTGCCACTGGCAGAAGTAACAAAAGGCCTTTGCCAAATAAACTAACAGACTGCTGCAAGCATATCAACGGAAAATCGAGTGAAAGGAAAAAGTGTGGAAGAAGATGCACAAACAAGAGGTACTGTTACAGCTTTGGAGCATTGTAATGAAAATGCCATTGGGAGGAGATTCACAAGGTGGGAGTCATTTCTTAGAGAACCACCACACAGACATACCCAGAACAGCTCACATTTGTTGCATTAAATCCATTCTAAAGTTAAAACAATAGAAGAATCTTACCTGGTCCAAGGAAAAGAGATGAGTTAAAAATCCAAGCAGTATGGACCCCATTTTGATTTTTTAACAATCAGTGACAGTTAAGAGAAGCACATTTTGGTGTTGGTCCACCAGGTTTGGTCAAATCCAATCATTCTCCAGGTTTTTTTTTTTTTTTTTTTGTACTTAGGTACTTAATGCTTCACATTCCTCACAAGTTATAGAGACTTCATTTTAAAGCAGGCCTTGCACTGCAGTCAGTACCAGTACATGATTCAACAACCATATAACAATCCAATTAGCCAGCAAACTGGCTTGGTATAAACCCCAAATTTTAAAAAAAGAATAATGACACCTGACCCAACAATGCAGATGGGTTGAAGGCTGCAAATAGAGGAGCCTGGGTTTGGCATAGTAAGCCCAGGCTACTGGGTTTACTGACTATGCCCAGTAAAGGCATGCATGTGCCTTTCATATGCATATACAAGTGCATATGAAAGGAACCTTGAATACCAACTGACAATGCTAATTAAGCTAAAAAAAAAATAAAATAAAAAAAAAAGAAGAAAGTATTAGTATACCCATACGCTGTAATACACAGTACAGTTCAGGTAAACTCTGTAATATTTTATAATTTTCAGAGAAGCTGGATTTTTTTCCCCACCCATTCAGCTGTATGGCAGAATAATCAAAAACAGAAATGTTTGTGTAGGAATCTGTAGGGGGCTCTAAACTACTTTAACACATTTTGACATTTGGAATGAAGTGCAAACAAACACTGAAACCAAAGCAGTCGTGTGCAATAGAGCTCTTGGAGCCGCCCATGAAGTGTTCCCTAAGCAGTGGATGAAAGCTTCACTGTTTAAAGTATTTTTTTCTAATTAGCCAGTGAAGAGGTAATCAGTCGAGCTCAATGCCTATTTTGTAACTTTTGAAACATTGTGGTGGCGAAGGAAAAGGAAACATTTAACTCAATTAAATCATCTAAGTTTATTCAGTGCCATATACAAAAGCAAGTTGCCACTTGCTGTCTAATTACAGCATTAACTGCAGCTGAATGTCAAAGTCAATAAGGTGGACCCCAAAAGGCTAGGTGAAAACGAGGCTGATTTATGGAAGATCTACGCAAATCCTTCACTGAAAAAGATGACATTCACAAAAGCTAAACGCTTCCCATTTGAACAGTGTGATGTTCCAGACAAAAGTAACTGCCATTACTAAATAGTCAAATCCATGTATTTTAATTGTGTAAGATCTTACATTTGTACAATACATGTTTTGCTTATTTGGACAGTGTCTGAAAGACTTGAAAAATGTACATTTCCATGACACCAACACGGAACAATTTTGGTAGCCACAATAAAATATGTAGTCACATCTGTGGAAAGAAACTGTTGCAGGGGGATGATTTTACATAGCAAACAGGATAAGGAAAGCGACCATCAAACAGAAGAGTCCCATAGCTTCAGACAGGGCAAAACCCAGGATGGCATAGGAGAACAGCTGCTGCTTCAGAGATGGGTTCCTATAAACAACAAGTCACCAATAAATCAAGACAATAAAATCACTAGTGTGCAAACTGTTGTTACATATTTTTGCTAAAATTAAAAACAAACCTGGCATAGCCAATAATGAGACTACCAAACACAGTCCCAATTCCAGCACCAGATCCAGCAACTCCAACTGTGGCAGCTCCTGCTCCAATAAACTTGGCAGCAGTGTCAATGTCCCGGCTGATGGCGCTGGTCTGGAACCCTCTCAGAGAGACCTGGGTGAGGGGATTCTGTGGCATCAGAGCAACCGTGCTCTGTAGTGGGAAAGGACAAAATGTCAGAATCTTTAAGGTACAAGTGCAATAAAAGATTAACAATGACAAAGTCAAATATAAAAAACTACGAAAGAACAAGTTGTGGCCTAAAGTTAGGACACGTGCATCAAAATTTCAATATGAAATTCTACCAGAGTAAAAAAAAAAAAGCATTTTCCAGCAACTTCATTAGGTCACACAATTACTCAACTCAATTTAATTACAATGCAGAGAAAATATTGTCAAGCATTAAAATCCTATTTAAAAACAGTAAACAGCTGATGAAAAGCTTAGAATCCTGACCTCTGTTTTGGCCTCAGGCCTGGACAGTACAGAGGCAGACAGGGGTCTGTAAAGAGCCCGGGAACCAGCACGCACCTGCAAAAACAGAACATGAAAACATTTTTTTTTAAGTTACATTTAATTTATTTTAATGGCAGAAAACCTGTCCTCGTTATCACATACAAGTGCACATGAAAGGTACCTTGAATGCCAACTGTGGCAATCAAGCAGTCTCCCAATGTTGTTTACACTAACAAGTTTATTTAAATAGTACATCAGCAATTAAAATGTCCTCAGTTTCCATTACTGTAGAATTTGTTAGATATTATTGCAGAGTACATAGATTAGCTTATTAAAAGATCTGTATCCGGTAACATGACCTTGTAGATAGGAAAGTGTCTGGGCTACAAACACCTGACAGTATGGTCAATGAGCGATGAACATGTAAACTAATTACTTTGAATGTAAATGCTTTTAATTCTTGCAGCACGGTTAGCTACGTTGGGCTAACAATGAGTTTACATGACCTTACCCAAAAACATTCATTAAAGATTTCCGCTAAGAGTAAGAGCTATTGTAGTAGAACATTTTGACTTAAGAGCCCTAAAACACAGCTCATGCAAACGTTAATGTACTGCTTTCTGTGAGAGAGCCTGGGCTGGTTTTAGCATTAGCTGCTGGCTAACCCTGCAGGCCTAGTCGGTGGATACCCTTGGCATCAAGCTAGTCAAGTTCAATCGGAGGCCTACATCTTAAATCGTAACTATAACTAAGCAGTTCGGATAGGAGATTTTTAACTCACCAGAGACGGCGTGGACACAAACTTTGCACAGGCATACATCTTGTACTTTAGGTAGTTTTAACCGGTTCGGTCAAATCTGGTAGAAGCCCGGGTCTCTCTGAAGAAGGAAGAGCGGAGAGAAGTAAGGTCAAATGGCTGTAAAAATGCCCAACTTACAAAATAAAGACATTTGAATGTCTATTCATATCCATCCTGCATGCTGTTCACACTTGTATAGAGCAAAGAGAAGCTAAGCGAGAGGATGAATATAGATTTATGAAAATTCGCTTCTCATTCAAACTGCCATTACAGACTTACCGACTGCAGAGGTCGAACCACAGTGGAGGAGAGAGAGCGCCTGCGCGTCGTGATGTACAAGAGTCCCGGATGTGAGTGGAAGGTCACGTCACGAAAACTTTATTGAAAATTAACACAAGACAAAGCAGCATAGTCAAAGCAAATGGAAGATGTTTAAAAAACAAAAATGGCCAAAGATGAATGTTCATATATTCACGAACATTCATGGCTATTTTTGTTCATATGAACATTCACCTTTGGCCATTTTTGTTCTTTAAACATCTTCCACTTAGGTTTGGAAGGTTGTAAGGTCGGGTGGAGGGAGGGTTGGAATTAGGGTTTGAAGAAGGTTCGAAATTAGGGTTGGAAGGTCGATTGAAAAAATTGTTGAAGGAGGGTTGGAATTAAGCCGAGAGGTTTGGAAGGACGTTTGGAAGGTGTGTGAACCCTTAGAACTAGTTGGCCAGTGTAGCTTGATGCTACAGTGACCAGAATCACCCATGTTTTTTTTTCTTTTCCAGAAAACTGAGGAGAAAGCGAAAAAAAACTTGAAGAGGGATTTTATGAAACCCGTAATAAACTATCTGAAACAAACAGAATTGAAGGATATGACTACATTTTAAAGTTTCAATGGCATTTCTAGCTGAAAGTATGTGGAAGTAGTTAGCTTTGAAAGAGCGCAAAGGTTTTAGCTGAATTTTTCAGAAATTATAGGACGTTCCATTCATTTCAATGCTTAATATTAGGAGATATCAATAACAATATACACAGCCGTAATTTTCTGAAACAGCAAAAGTTGAATGGCTGAAATAGCACAAAGTATGCAGAAATAGTTTACTGGGAAAATGTGTACGGAAGAAGTGGAGGAATGCCTACAGCATCCACACTAATTACTGTTACAACCTAAAAATAAATTTTGTTTCAACATACATTTATAACAAGATACATTTTGTAAATTGCATCTTCGGTCTTGTTATTCCTGTCAAGTTGCTTTAATTTTAACAGTAAAACAGGAAACTGTCCCTTCAAAATATAAACATCAAACTTCAAACAGGAAGTTAATCATAGTTAAAATAAAAAAAGGCAAAATTTAAAAAAAGAAACGCAAGCAAATAAAGAAATTAACTCAGTGTTATTCACAACTACTTTTCACCTTTGCTTGATTAAAAACAGTTTGACAGTGCTATTCTTAATTTAGCTCGGTTTTTGTGTACTCTACCCAGTGGAAATGCTTTTCTTTATCAGGAACATGAATGCTACAGACCCTGAAAGACATATGACAGGGCAATACTGAAAAAAAAAAAAACACTGTCAGAGGGAGCAATAAATTTCTAAAGAAATTAAATCTTTCATTTTCTGTCTATTTCACAACTGTAAACTAAATGCTGGTTTCTCATCTTAGCAGAATCTGTGGCAGCTCTCGTCAACATCTGAAGTATTAGATATAGACATCTTGCACTAATATGATTGCATCTTTCAGTCATGTGTCAGGTGCTTCTTGTTTCCTAAGACAAGACCTTTTGAGATTCAAGTGCTTTAGATATATTTCTTTTATCTACCATGGCTTACACTGGTCCAATTTAATTATTTTCTAAAGACATTCTGCAAACCATGCAGGTTTCTGCGAGTCTCAAAATAAAAAATTTTTCTTTCAAAAGAAAAAAATAAATAAACCAACAACCTGTTTTCAACTGTCACCTGCTCAATTTAGCATTGTGTCCGGAGCGGCTGATGGCTCAGGGTGATATCTTTGTGACTTGCAGGTTGATGGTGGAGCTGCAGGCTACCAGCAGTAGGCAGATTTATAATCGTGATGAATGACTCCGCAGCAGCTGGTCTGTGATGGAAAGGTAATGAGCAAAGGGAGCCTGCCTCTGCTGCACACTAGGCTTAAAGGGAGGAGAGTCCCAGTGGCTCCTCAGGTATGATCTTTTCAGTTTCACAATGAACATAAAGCCACAGATTCCTTACCTCTTAGGCAGTGAGGAGAATCAGCTGGTGCATCACATGCAGTATGAACCAATCACTGAAGAAGACAGTGACAAATCTTATTCATTAGGATAGCAAACAACAGCTGAATTCTATTCTACTTTGTTTTTGTTTTTCTCTGTTCTGGCTCTCACCATTTTATTCTACTTTGTCATTGGTCTAACATGATTCCAAGCATGTTTATTTTGTAAAGTTTACACACCAGAATGAATCGTAATAATAAGGTACATGGCCTTCAGTGATGAGTTTTTGTAGTCTTCTGTGAGAAAGTAGTTTATTTTACAGGATATGCTGATTTGCAACAGTAAACAAAGCATGAATAACCAAAGATGCTGGTTTAGACGCATTGGGTTAGCAGGTTGCTCCCAAAGAACCTTTAAACACAGGAGCATCTTTAAAAAGTTGGGATATCAGCAAAAAGGTCAAAAGTGTCACTTCAAATAGTGAAGCTATTAGATATAGGCATTAGCTTTATTGCTGTTATTTTAATAACTATAGCTAATAAAAAAAATCTGTTAGATTTTAAAATTCTACACTTTCCACTCTTCCTCTGATCTCTAGGGCCTTGACACAAGATGCAGAACTGGTTTTCATTTGAAGAGAGGACTTTGGACCACTGAGGAACAGTCAATTGCTTTTCTCTTTAGTCCAGCTAAAACACTTCTGAGACAGTCTGTGGTTCAGTCATAGTGACTGCCTTATGCATCTCCCCAAAAATATTGAAATGAGATTTGCTTCACAACCCACTCAATACTGCAGTTATACCTGCTTCATGTGCACTTTTTTCTATGAGATTTGTTTCCACTTAATTTTCCAGTGAATCTACTTAGGTATTTAACTTTTTAACTTAACTTGTTTTTTTTTTCCAGATTACTAAAATAAATTCACCTTTCAAAGCTTTTCTAATTTATTGAGAAACTTTACATTTTCATTGCACTGCTCTTAGATTTGCTCCAAAAATTCCTGAAGTTCAAACGTAAAAGATATATCAATTATTTTACATTTAAAATTGAAACTTTGTACCTGATTTAGAGAACTGAATTTTATACTGTTGTTTTAAATGTGTATGTATATGTATCTTTTTATTAAGATGTGTAAAAAAACAACAACAACAACAACAAAAAAAACAAATAAAGAAACGTTGAAATTAAATAATGAAAAGTTTTATTATTCAACTGCATACCCAAGCCATGCAAGTTGCATACTTATGTGGAGATAAAGAGTGAAAAAAAAAAACAGGTGCAAGTCTTTGTGATTTATAATCTCATCTAGTGAAGGTTAATGCACGTTATGTTTTTTTTTTCATCAGTACAATCTCACATTTTTTTCCGCATTTGTCAATTAATAAACTTTAGCAACAGTTTTAGGGCTAAAAAAAAGTTTTGTTGTTCTACTAAAGATCCAGAAGAGGGCGCAATGGTGTCTGATGTGTTCATTGCCTTTGTTACTGGGGTTATAATAACCCCAGTAACTACAAGGTGAAACATGATTTTATTCCTTTAAAATGTTTCCAGCAGGCGAGAAAACAGAATATTTGTATTATTGATCTCAGTATTAACATAAGGATGTAAAAAAAAATATTCTCTCCTTTGGTTCTATACTAAAATCTATATTGTTTGATAAAAATCTTTTTGTGTGGTGCGAGAGGATTTTCAAAGCAAAATTACCATAAAATATATTCAATGTTCTTAATTTCTAGTAATGCAAGATGTAAAACCAAAGAGTGAACACTGGGCCAGAGTGTAATGCAGCATCTTATAGGTCACATCTAACCAAATGGTAAAACATGAACATCTACACTGCATTAATTGCAAGACAGCACATATCAAAGTGGCCATTAACTACCTGAGGTCAATGTCATACTATCTAATTAACCGGCCAGCGGCTGTGTGGTCCCTACATGGCTGTGGAAGGTGGAGAGTGTAGCCCATCCCACTTCACCACGCCACCCTTTACCCACCTTTTACTTCCCCCACTTTAGCCGGCATGCACGCACTCGCTGTCTGAGTTCTTGCATAGACTGCTGTGAGACATTCCATTTGCATGCCCGCCCCATCAAGCTGGATGCACTCAGACTGGTAATAAAAGGCATTGACCTCCTTAACCTTTATGAATTACAATTTGTGCCTGCAGCACGTCCTGTCAGAGGCCTCAGAAAAGCAGGCACCTCAGTCGGAGAGTGTGCGTGTTGTTTTGCAGTTGTTAAGGAGAGGGGAAAAGGTTTTTACAGCTCCTCGTCGGAGCTTCTGACAAGCAGCTAGGAGGCGGCCTGACAGCACAAGCAGGGTAGGGAGGGACTGCGATGCTGCTGATGGCTCCGTGTTAATCTCCATGGCTGGATGCTGCTCAGAGCTGAGCAGGTTTCTGTCTTTGTCAAGAGCAGGGGCTGCAGTTTAGCTCTGTGTCTTCGCCATCCATAGCCATTCAAGCTTTTCTGTGGGAGCACTTGTTGATTTAGGCTGGAAAATTACTTCTTTGACTTTGATTTATTATCTCTGCTTATTTGACAATTACCGTAATGCTTTTTTTGTGTGAAAAAGCAAACTACCATGAAGCAGACCTGTTCTGCTTGTTAAAGGCATCAAAACTAAGAACTCGCACTACTTTTGACAATTTGCTTCTGCACTGAAGTAGGTGTAAACTCCAAGATAAATACATGTGGTTTGGTGATTTAAGTGGAATGTCCTCTATTCTTTCCCATTTTGAAGAGAACCTTAAAGCAGTGGGCCAGTGAAATCATTAATCACAAATGAAAGCTTACTTGGAGCAACAGTAATTCTGGCACCAGTGATTTAGATAAAAATAATTTCTGAACATTATTCCCAATGAATACATTGATGCAATGATGGCTTTTCTCAATATTCAAAACATATATCCACATTTGAAATCATTCTAAAACTAATAATAGTGAATGACTTGTACTGGGCTGCACAGTGACACAGTTGGTAGCACTGTTGCCTTGCAGAAAGAAGGTCCTGGGTTTGACTCTGGGTTCTTTTTCCTACAGTCCAAAAAACATGGCTGTCAGGTAAATTGGTCTCTCTAAATTCACTCTAGGTGTGAGTGTGTGTGCATGGTTGCGTGTCCTGTCCTGTCGCCCTGAGACAGACTGGTGACCAGTCCAGGGTGTACCCTGCCTCTTGCCCAGAACGTTAGCTGGAGATGGGCAGCAGCACCTCCTGACCCCACTAGGGACAAGGGTGTTAGAAAATGGATGGGTGAATGATTTGTAATTGTATAGCACTTTATTTAGCCTAAGATAACACATTTTTGATTTAGAGACTTATCATCCAGTGATGCATAATAAAGAAGGGTTGGTAAATTATATGAAGTTACAACTAAGTTTTGAAAAGTTCCAGATTTGGAAGGTCAACATCACCAGTCATACAGCTGCTACATTTGAAGTCTATTTAAGGCAGATTTTATTCAGAAATCTGCAGCACGAACCTTATAGTTGCAGGTTTCCGAAGATTGATATTTCAAAGTAACCTTGGCTTCCTACACCTCAGCAGAACCACAAGCTTTCGCCTCCATGCCATGCTGCACTGATGCAGTAATTCAAGCAAAAGGAGAACCAGTCATGTATTGAATACATCCAAATGAGCATACTTCTCCAAAACCTTACTTTTTTGTTGAAAATAGCAACAGAAAATATCTTTTCTAAGAAGTTGAATTATGTGATTTCATCATCTGTAAGCCATAATAATCAAAATTACAGGAATAAAAGGCTTGAAATGTTTCACTTTGTATAATGTATGGATATAATAGTTTCACTTTAATTAGGAGAATGTTGGTAAAAATGTGTGTGCGTGTGTGTGTAGGAGATGGTGGAGTTATATGTCACAGTTTAAAAGGTTATGTTTTATTCCACAAAGTACAACAAAAATACACCAAAAGAGCAACACATACCAACAATGAGGCATGGAAATGGCATGATTATGGTCTATAGTTACTTTTCTTCAGTTGAAAATTATATATTTTTTTCCAATCAGAATTAATTTTAATACAGTTCAAAACATTTTGAACCAAACCTTTCAGTTGATTGCTTGTAAGCTGAAGATTAAATCTTTCAGCATAACAGCAAATTTCACTCAAGCAGTCAACAAACGACTGACTTCAGATAAAGAAAAGTGATGGTTTTGGATAGTTAAAACCCAAATCTGATGGAAATAAGGGCTGTAGCCAAAAATCTTCATTACACTTTTATTTCTATTTATGTTCATATGAGAAGTCACATCATGATACTTTTACACACTTTCCATTATTCTGTGAGAATCCCCCACAGGCTCATGCCTCATGACAACTGTAATAACCTAACCAAGACTCCAACAAGCAAATCATTCTTGGAGAAGCTCGATTGTGTTTTAGATTGTTTTTTAAGCCATCCATAGTTGATCTATTGTCTTGCAAACTGAAACTTAGGAGTGACTGCAGACTGAGATACACCATAATTCTTATCTGCAACATTGTACACACCATACAGTGTCTGTCTATCAAATCCATTCTCCATATGCGGTCCTTAACAACCTTCTGTCTGCTAAAACAAACATGCGTACCGTACGTATGCAGGGCATCTGAAAAAAAAAAACAGACAACAGCACAGTGTAGCCGCGGACCGCAGAGTGAGGTCAAGCAGACTCCTCTGACTGTTTTTCATCTTGCTGTCATGAGTTTTGGGAGGCTTTCGCTAAAGTTTCATAAGCCATTTGATTGTAAATTTTAGTGACCTTAAAGTCACTGGAGAAAGCAGAGATCCGTAAACCAATCATCGCTCGGCTGCCCCTGTCAGCCACGCTCCTGTTCACACGAGGACTGACTGAATTTCCTGATGTTGAACAAAGAGAGGAGACAGGATTAAAGCTCAGTTCATGCTTGTATTTGTGAGAACATCGTACCAGTTTGAAACTTTATTTAAGATCCAGCTCATATTGGAGGAATAATGCCTCTGCTAAGGAATTATTCTATAAAAATCTGTCTTTTCCCTTGAATACTCACAGGGCATCCAGTAAAAAAAAAAAAAAAAGAAAGACAGGATAAAGACAAATCATTCTGCAGGATTCAACATTCTATAACCACTTCCAGCTACTCTGCTCAGCAGCAGCACAAACATAAGTGTTATTATGGATCTGCTTCTAAATTAATTTGAGGAATGTTAATGTTTTTTAAATCTTTCTGACATTAAGAATGTCTGGTGATTTTTTTTAAATTGACTTGTAACTGTATCTATATAGTAGTTGAGTGGCTTCTATGAGCAGCTGGTTGAAGGATGTCTCCTGTGATAAATTTCACAAGTTTGGTTGAACCTCCACCTGATTATACGCCTGTTCTCCAGTTTGCTCAGGAACAGAGGCTGCATGCGTTAACAAGGTTTGTGCTCATCACTGCAGTGATTATTAACTGTGTTACCTGGAAGAAAGGTTTTAGCATAGATGAACATGAAATGAAGTGAAAATGGTCATTTGGTGAAAAATTACTGCTGTTTGCTATACTTAAATGGTTCAGTGATTTTTCTGGTTATTACGTCTCGTTTCAAGCTTATAAGGGTAACATGAGTGAACAAATTTCCACACAGTGACTTGAGATATCTTTAGCCACCAGAAATATTATCAAACAGGCAAATTAATCTTGGGTGGCAGCCATCTTACTGTGCGGGAAGGGGATATGCAAAAACAGTGCCAAAAACACTCGATGCATCCGTTCACTTTGATACACGGTAAAAAATTGTTTGCCTTTGTCCCATCTCATCACACCTGAGCACCAATGCACCTGGATTAAACCGGAGGGGAGACAGTGGCAGGTAGCATTTTTACTTCCTTGTGTGCTGACAAGTTACAATAATACAAATAACATAAAGTGGCTCCAACAGTGACTTATAATTAGCCACATAGCTTCTTTAAAAAAGCTCTTAAACTCAAAATATGTGTACTGGTCATTATCAAAATTACCCAAACAATAGTAGATTTGAGGATTATTACTCATAAGCTGATCTTTACCAGCATGCTCACTCAGCAGTCATATGGAGTACTGTTGATTTTTATGGGGTGCATGTGGCTGTATTTTACTGTGCTTAATTAAAGCTCTTTAAACTAGGATTAACGTTTCGGAGCAATAATCCATTATATAAAGCCTTCCCTGAATTATGCATCCACCATCCAGTTGCTGTATACCGGAGTTGCAATACTAGGGTGTCAGAATCGCTGCTGTCACAACAGCATTTAGTGAAAGAGAGCCCTTCCTGCTTTTAATGACCTGACCTACATCCCAGTTCAGAGAGCTAATAAAGGCAGTCTGGTGTAGGTCCTGGAGCTGCACAGTGTCACTCACAGATGCTCAACTCAGCAAGATCCGGAATGCTCAATTAGTTTCTTTTATAGGTCCCATTAATATGCATTAACTCTCTTTCCAGTGTGCAGGCAGAGTCAAATACAAGGTGCTGGCAACATGTCAGGTAGGCAGGAGAAGTTTTTCCACACCATTAACAAAAAAATATTAAGTTTTGAACCCCTTTCACATTTTGTCACTTTAGAGCTACAAACGTCAGTAGAATTAATTAGAATTTTATGTTTCCAACAGAATTAACATTAAAATGATGACACATAAATCTTGAAATAGAGCTCCCTGAAACAATATTTTGTGCAACCACTTCTGCAGATGGAAACTCTAACTAGCTTCTGTTTGCCTGCTACGGTGCATACCCACAGCATGACGCTGCCATCACTATTTGTCAGTATGGGAGTGGTGACTTTCAAATAAGCTTTTTTGCTGTAGTGTTTTACCTGTAGGTGTTTGCTGTTTCTCCTAAATGACTGTGGAAATCTATACTTTATATAGCTTTTGTTAAACAGTGGCCTTCTTTTTTTTTGTCACTCATCCATAAAGGCCAGGTTTGTAGAGCTGGTAGTTGGTTGTCCTCTCAACAGATTCAACAGATCCATGCCATCTGAGCCAGGGATCTTTGCAGATCCTCCAGATTTGCAATGGACAAAGGTGAACCCCCAGTATTCAGGGAGGTCTGGACTCTGGAAACTAGAATTGCTTACAAATAGCTAAGACCTGTGAATACCTGGGATCCCCTCAAAAACACATAACTGTCTACATGAACAGTTCAGACACCAAATATACCAAATATGCTTTAATACACACAGTGGGAAACCATCTCAGCATTACTGCAAAAGCTAATGTCCTGGGTCTTTCTTATCTCTTCAGAGTATAGAAGTTACAGCCAATCATTGCCAGGGATACAGTAATGCCAATAGCATGAAAAGTACCATTGTGCCAATGTATTTCAGCTGCCTAAGTTACATTTTCTTTCAAGTATGTAACAGCCTGTCAAACATTTACAAGTTAGGCTCCAGGGAAATATCCACAAATTTAAGTGAATTATTGGAATTATGTTCCACAGAAAAATCTGCAAATACTAAACCAAGAAGAGGGAGTCCAATATGCCTTGTTGCATCCCTGATTAATGTTCTCCTTGACCAGAGCAGCCAGGTGACAGCTATGTCTTGACTGGTCTGCTGTAAAGATTTGCAATATAAGAACACCAGGGATATATGATGACAATGATTGTGATCAAGGAACGAACGACATAAAAAAAAAGCTCCCTTTTTGAAGTCTCTCTGTGTTGCAGTTCTTGGTCTTTGAGCAGCTCTTGTACAATCCGGACCATTCCTCCCACACAATAAACTAATCTGGCCCACAGCACACTTGAATCAATCATGGCACTTTATTATCCTGTCACTACTCTGTTTCCTGCATGTGTATTTACCCCGTCCATGGCCCTGCAATTGTGGCTGTTCAGTGTACATTAAGGCGGACATAATTGAGATTGTGGGAGGCCCATAGTAGAGGGCTCAACCTCTTGTCGTTAATCTGTCATATCGTCACGAGTCACGGCGGTGGTGACCTATGAGAGGCTCCATTTTGGAAGTTTAGCTGAAGGCGCTTTCATGACAGAGGGGTATCACCTATTTTAAGTTTTATTAGTTTGCCACCTACAGAGACCCCCAACAAAGTGTGATCTATTGGCCCACCTCTGGCTTTAATTTTCTGATCTTATCTTAGTTTATGCTCAGATGGGACTCTATTAATCCTCATCTCCTCTACATTTAGTAAAGGTTTTGATGATTCAGGTTAATAAAGATCTGACTTATTTCAAAGTGTTGGAATGAATTATAAGTACAAAAAACTCTTAGGAGCAGCAGTCATGCTCCATATAATGAAAACTTAATTCTGCTTTTTGTAACATACCAGATTATACAGGCAATCAATTTGAATTAATTGGAGAATCTTCAGATTTCAGCACTCTCTTTAAATTAGATCACAGACGGCTGTGCAGAAAATTTACCTTCGTTTTGTGCAAATTAAAGCTGTGGGAAAGCATTCGCAGAATAACAAGATATAAATGAATGCAATCGTAATGTTGGAAAAGGTACTTTTTGCAATCACAGCCCATGTTAGAAATAATAGCTAAATCTCGCCTCAGCTGCCTGTTATTAATTACCTGGCAAATAGAACCTGTCTGTTTTCAAACTGAGTTATAGTGGAGGCGAGAGATCACCAAAGAAAATTAAACAGCAATCAAAGTACATTTCTATCATCATAATTCTGATTGTCAGCATCACCTTTCCCGAGATTGCGCACAGCAGCATAACAAACCCAGTTTTTTTTTATTAAGTGCTTCAATTTTCTGCTGTTCATATTTCATATTTATGCCGTATTACAAACTCGTCACGTGTGCATTCCGCCCTGTTTTCTTTGCTTGTATAAAGCAAGATTTATTAGACATGCAGAATGCGGCCATGAAACTGGATCTAATGGATAGTTAGAGAAACCGTAGCTTGTGGCATCTTATCATATGTGGCAGAATATGTTGACATCACTCTGAAGCAGCAGCAGGAGCAATAACATGAGACTATGTGGAGGGTTTTTTATCACATAATGCATTTCAGACTTGATTTTTCACTGCTGAGATTCAAAAACCAATTGGTTAAAGCCTTAAAGAGGATGTTAAGTTTCTGGTTATGGCTCTTTAGACTGTAGCGTCCTTTATACTCTGGGGTTATATCAGCTTGGAGACCCATAAGTTATGAAATGTCAGGATCCTATGCATTCTAATTGACTGTGGAACAGTTAATGGCTCTGGAAATTCAGCCGCTTGACGTCTTATTCCCCCGTGTGCCGTTTCGCAGCCAAGCCCATGAGCCTCAATTAAATGACAAAATAGGCCCATTCTTGAAGATAACAACAATAAAAATACGAGCCTATAAGGCGATGATATCAGGTCTTAGCTTGAATCAACAATGCCGGCAGCTTGAAAATAGCTAAGACACTGAAGGGAGCTTGTTTTTCTGGTGAGAGGTTTTTTATCTATCAGGTATAATTTTTCAATTAGTCCTTAAATGTATGTTCGATAAAATATCAAATACGTGCCCTGCAATTTTCTGAATTGCTGAATAGCTTAAAATGTGTTTTTTTTTCTTTGAGAAGAACAGAATATTGTTAAGTTAGAAAGTGAGTTGTATGCACTCTGTAGATACACAACCCCAGTCAGAAATTAGCATGAATTTATATACAGTTCTCATTTATTTTGGGAACTTAGTGATGCATTTATATTGTTATTCTTCTAAAGTGTGGATGAATACATTTTAATTTATTGTGGTGGAAATTATACTTGCATTTTTAGGGTGAAGTACATTCAACCCCCCCCCCAAAAAAAAAAAAAAAAAAAAAAAAAAAGAATCCATAATACAATAAAACTCCATAAGGAGATTTATGTAGTAATCAGCAAATTTCAAGTTGGTCAGTTTGGAAGGTTTTAGGGATCCAGTGCTTAGAACATGGACAGAGTTGTGTTTTTCAACAGGACAACAATCTCAAACAGATATAACGCTGGTTTTGTAATGGAGTTTCAATGAAGCCTCTGACTTCATTCCTGCTGAAAATGTATGGATTGTGCTTAAAAATATGACCACAAAAACTCGATGAAATGCATAAATTTAAATAAAGGGCTACCACGTCTAATAAGTAGAGTGCTAAAATATCCAGCCAGAATTATACCAGAAACTTGTTTGTCATGGGCTTCAAACAGCACATGTTTTATCTACAACACGTTAAGCGACATTCAAACAAATATTTGGATGCATGTATATTTGCTTCTGAATGTAAAGCAGAAAATCTACCACAGATTCAAAGTTTTTTCTAAATGTATTGTAGTACTTTGAATTTCATTCACCCTGCAGGAAAAAATTAAAAATAAAAAAAATCAATAATTAAAATACCCAAAGTAATATTAATTTCAGTGATGAGTGTATATGAACTCCTATGATTTTTGTAAACAACAGACAAACTCATCAGTTAATGTCCAAACTGGCACAGGGCTGGAAGAAATTGGTCTGTCAAAGGTATCCTGACGTTTAGATTTTTTTCTGTTTTTTTACACGTAAGCCCCTAGTCTCAAAGCTTTCCGCTCCAAAACCTACTTACCTATGTGCAAGCGAACAAAATTTTTAAGATATCGAATCACTGCTGCTTAAACAGTTTCCCATTTTCAGCAGAAGTCTGCAATCTACAAATGCACATGGAGCATATCCTATTAAACCCTGTGACACAGTGAGAGGCTAAATATTGACCCATCTCTGATTGGGGAGAATTTTTTTTTCATACCCTTGCTTATTGTTTTTATCACGCTACGACTTTAACCTCTTTACTGCTTCGCTGATTTCATGCGGCAAACAATAGCTTTTCAATAATTCAATTTATAGCTCACCATAAATGGAATTCAAAGGACAATGCTGTTGCAAATAAACAGCAACGATGCCTTCTGGTTGCAGAAACGGCCCTGCTTGCTGAAGGAAACTGAGAATATTTATTTTATGGTGCCTTGCATCCCCATTAAAAGGAGGAAGCTACATTTCCAAGCCTATGGAGTAAATGTAATATACAGAGTTGAAAGAGACAGATGGTGGAGGAAAATCTCATGTGGCAGCAGTGTGCAATGGTACCACCGCAGCCAGTGCCAATGAAGAAATCCTCCACAAACCATCTGAAGCCCGAAGAGATCCATTAATACGTGTTCATGTGCATGCGTCGTGTTTCTGTTGCACATGGACCGTCCGTGTGGGCAGTCTGATCCACTTTGGTCAAATCTCGTTCATCATTTGTTGCTGATACCAAAGCCGAGAGGAGTTATCTGTGGAAATGGATCTAAGACACAAAGCAGAGAAATGAATTACAAACCTATTTATTTATCCAGGCCCTTTCTGTCAGTCACAGCCATAATCAGAGCTAACTCATTCAGATTTTGAGAAAATGAAGGATGCATTCCCTCCAATTTTCAATTTGGAAGTGGCCACTATGGCCATGATGAATGTCTGAATAGTCCATCTTCCTCCCCTCATTTCTCCTAACCTTTCCTGACAGCTTAGATATTGCCTACCTGGTAATTTGCTCGACAATAATTGTTAGTGTGAGATTTCCCCCCAGCTTTTTAACAAGGATTCTCAACACCCTCTGTAGGTGACGAAATACAATTACAAACACAAGTTGGCCCCCGTGGAGACCGGTCATCAGCAGCTGCCACCCCAACTGGTCCCGATTAACGTAGAGAAAAACAACAAGGCTCTGTGAACATTTGCTGTGAATAAAAGTCTAATTAAAAGATATGACTTTGCTTCATTGATGAACAAAATCAGTGATTGAAGCATACAGCCTCGCCTATTTTTTTGTAATCATTTTTCTATTTTGCTCCCGCTGAGATCATTTATTGTTGCTGGTTATTGATAAGTGTGTTTGATGAATGCAGATGTGGCTGTTAGGAGAGTGGGCTTGCTGATGGAGCGATCATATTGTGCGAAACACCAGGCTCAGACGAAGAACAGCTGTTCTGGCTCCATCCGGTGGGACGCCATGTTTCACCACCACCCCGGGTGCACATGCAGGCGTGGTGCTGTAAAGCTGCTGCGGATGTGTTTGCACCGCTCTAACAACTCTATGAATTTTATGACACATCACCGGAGCTCTCTCATCTCTGTCCAGCACTAAAGCCTTAATTATTGGACTAATTGTTATGGCTATATACATCTCTCTGTAATCCTTCAGTGATTACATTTTGTGTTCAATACAGGGCTTACCCTTTAATTAAAAGGATTATTAACCTTTAAAATGGAGCCATTTGGGATCATACCCTCAAATTCTACTGTCTATTCTTTTTCTACCAAACAAGTTGAAAAATTGCTCCAGTTGCTCTAGGATGCACTGGAAATGGACTTACATAAGCAATAAGCCTTGGTCCATGTCTACTTCCAATTAACGTCTACAAAATGCTGACACATTGTGCCTGGTGGACTAACAATCAGTGCAAATAGATAGATAATGATACGGCTCTGACCATGGAGAACATAAACGTAGTGAGAGCAAGGTGAAAGGGTGAAAAGGTCAATGCTAAAAAGGAGGCGAAAAAAGTCTCATTATAGAAAAGACTAGGAGATCTTCAATCTGAGAAGCTTTCAAGGCCTTTCACCTCCAGAGCAACATGGCTCAAAGTTCAAAGTCAGACTAAGCAGAGCGAGAGGGGAGATCATTGGAAATCTTGGATTAATCAGAACTGAATCCCAACAATGCTGCACGGTGGAACAGTTGGTTACACTGTTGCAGTGTGGCAATAAAATCCTGGCTTCATACCCCGGCCTGGGGCTTATCTGCATGGAGTTTCCATGTTCTCTCCACCAAACTACGATATATAAGTCCTTCAAGTGAAAAAAGGCCTCAGGGAATAAATCCATTTGAACTAACTTATTACTGAAATTTGCTACGCAAATAAATTTGACTTATCATTCAAATTGGCTAAAAATATTTTCTGTCTGAGGAAACACAAAAGACTTCATTGAAACAATTTCGAAAGACTTATTAGTTGAAAACTTGAAGAGTAGCTACATGTTGATGAATTGTGCAGGTTCTGCTTAGGTCTTTGTTGGATTTTTCAGCTTTGACTTCCATCTGCTGTGGGAACTTTGTAAGACCTGATACTGAGCAGCTTCTTTCATCTTCAAATTTTCCCACATTTTTCAAACCCCACATTGTGTTGTCACATTTACATACAGGAACTGGGTTAAGTACAACAACAGAGAAAGTTTTAAATATATCATCAAGTGTCCTGAGGAACTTTGGATCAAGACCATTTTAAAAGATTATGAGAAAACTTATTTCTTGTAAGACATGAATAAATAAATTAGCTGCTGACAGGCATAAAAGATGTTCTGTTGATAAGTTCACAGTCATGGCTGTTGCTTTGGTAGTCCAATATAACAGTAACATAATGTAATTTTGTCTGTTCAATACCTGGTGTCATCAATAACTTAGATCAGCTATTTGGCACCAATGAGCCGAGCAAAGTCACGGGACCATGATGCTGAACCCGCCTTGCCTGTGTCATGCAGTTGGAATCAAGAACTGTTTGCCCATGCAGCATTATCCAGAGCAAGTCTTCATTTGAATGCCCTAATTAGTTAATTAGTTGGTGGTTAAGGATGATATGAGCATCTCATCAATCTCGGTATCTCTAAGAGTAAACACCCTGGGACGACCGCGGAGCGTCATTAGAATACTGATGACTGTGGGAAGTGTGTGTGAGGATGAGAGGTCCGCTTGTGACACTCTGTTTCCATAAACCACCCGAAAGACACAAAGAAGACTGAGGAGCAGTGCGCTGTGTGCACTGTATGGATGGCAAGCCAAGCATGGTGTAATGAGTTTACGGGAACTCTGAGGAGCTCAATTAATGTTTTTTCAAGCGTTTCTTTTTGGAGGATCCATTTGCTTGTTTATCACTGAAGGAAGGAAGTGAGAATAAAGCAAGAGAAAGAAACCTGCTTGTTTTATTCCTTTTTTTTCAGGGGGAGAGATGTGATTAAATTAAATTTAAAAAAGAATCAGTCATGCTTCAGATGTCAAAGGGGCAGGCTTGTGACTTTTGATGTAGATTTCAAATAATCATTCTGTGCAAAGCAGCAGCACAGAGATTTGGTTTGTTCTGTATTTCTGCAGAAAGAAGGATGGTAGAAGAGAAGAAAAGAACAGGTTAAAAATAGTTAGCACATGTCAGTGTATGATTGAGCTTTCAGGGCTCAGAAATCTCCCTCTAATTATTCAACGGTATGGCTCTGTCATCCTTCCCTACATGAATTTCTTTGTGCAGAATTACAAGTGACTCCAAGTAATATACATAATTCTGCCACTTAATTGGCACAGATCGGGTGAAAGTGGGCTAAGAAATCTCCTTAGAGACTAATAGGGGCACATATCATTGGTTCCATCAGAACAGCAGTCCCACAGGTGATAGGAGTCAGCATATATTTCATGAGCAGCGCTATCACAACGTCTCACCTCTGGAGTCTTCTGCACTTTGCTGCGAAGAACACTCCGGAAACGGTTGCACTGTCAAGTGTATTTATAGCAGGCCGGGCCCATGACTGATGCTAATGCCACTGAAATTATGCAGTGCACCGCTGCTGTCATAACAATGAGTTAAACTTAAACAGGAAGGTTAACTAAACTAGTCATTTAAGTTATAAGTGGGCCACTGGTGTATGTCTGAATACACAGATATGAATTAAACTGAGAGCTGCTTTAACCTCAGTCTGCTTTATAAGACATTGTGGTTTAAAATTAGCCTGGTTTTGATTAAACTAAGTTCCTTTATGGAGGAAAGTATGCCCTACAGCCTTGGGATTAAATCCATGATGACAATCAAAATTTAGAAAACACCCATCCATCCATTGCCTACCCTAACAGAAGTCATGAAAAGATAATGAAGATTCAATAAGGGCAAAAACAGCAGAAAAAGAGAAACTCTTCACAAAAATTCCCACATGCCTTGAATAATTTTAGATTCTGTCATATTGTAACCACAATCTGGAATTTATTTTACTGGGATTTTACCCTCACAAAAAGTGGCAAATAAAAAAAGAATATTACTTGTCTACAAAAAGGAACAAAATGTATATATTAGTTTTAAAAGTTTTAAAAGTGTTGTGTATATATATTTGGCCTATTACAATTTGATACATCTAACTAAATCATCAAACTGTGCTCAAAAGTCACCTTTTCAGTAATAGAGTCCACCTGTGTGTTCTTTAATCTCATTTTAAATCCATCTGTTCTGTGAAGGCCCCAGAGACCTTTTGGAGAACATTAGTAAATAATCAGCATCATAAAACCAAGAAATAAAGGTCAGAGGTACAAAACACCAGCATATGTCAAAGCATATTTATGTGCTAGAATGACCCAGTCAAAGTACAGATTTAAACATAATAGAGAACCTACAGAAATATTTGAATATAGATGCTTAGAGATACCCTCTGTCCCGTCTGACTGACTTTGAGTCATTTTGCAAACAATAAGAAGCAAACATTTCAGTGAAGCTGCAAGAGACATACTCCAAAATACTAATTACACCAAAAGCTGTGACCATAAAGTATAGTTTTCATATTTATATTTAGAAGATAAAAAAAAACAAACAATAATTGCCCATTGGTTTCACATTTATCTTTTACTTAGTGTTGGTCTATAACATAAAATCCCAATGAAAAACAACAAAATATCTGGTTGCTGACAAAATGGGAAACATTTCAAGAGATATAATTACATTTGGAATAAAATTATGTGGGATAAATATTCACTTTACTATAATGGAAATGTTAGATAATGGTCTAAAAACCACAACTCACAAGCATAAGTGTTTTTAAATGCATATCATCAGGTTAGGAAGCAAGAGTGAGATACGGAAACCCGTAAATGGCTTGTTGAGTCTGGTGAGGGCAGTCATTCGACTGAGTCGTTAGCACGGATAATCAGCTCAGTAAGATCTCATAATAGGTAGGGAATATGAGGCTATTTTGCAAGACTGGGTGCACCCTAGGGTGTCAGTGCTGTTCACTCAAGATGCTTCTGCATGTAATTACAAAACGAAAATGCCACAACTACATATATTTCAAGAAGGCTTTCAAAACAGCCTGGATGAAGAGCCCAGCAGTTCACTGCACAGTTCAGGTCGTACATGACAACAAACAAGGGCAACTGAGCTTGATATTCACATCCTGTTCCAGCTCAGGCACTTCCATATTCCTCTGTCTTGTTGTTATGCAGTGTTTAGGGCTGTGATGGTTAAGCTGGTGGGAGCATAATAATTCAGTTTTACTGCAGTGAATGAAAGCTTAGCATATTTAGAAATGAATGTTCGGAAGAGGCAGCCTAACGGTTTGCTTTAGGTGGTTTTTTTCTATTTATATTTCACAACTGGTTAATTTTAGCTTTCAAGGCTTGAGTTTTTTCAGACTCTAGCTTTTGTCAGAAAAACTCACATGGAGAATCCCCTTTAAAGATTTTTTTTTTGTTTTCCTGTTTTCTCAGATTTATCCGGTCAGATCACCAAACTAATTCTAATATTAGACAAAGATATTAGAAAGTATCTTTTTCTATTTTCTACTGTTTCAGCAAATGGAAAAAGCAGTTTACAGACGATAACTTAATTTATTAAGGGGAAAAGAAACTGGCTCAATCTGAAAAAGAAATGTTCCCCTGAACGCGCTCACAGGCTGTGCCACCCGTGGCTGCAAGAACTATCAAGTGCAACAGCTGGCAATCAGTCTTTCACATTGCTCTGGACTACTTTTCTCCCTAATTTTCTTTGCAGAATTTTAATTCAACCACATTGGAGAGGGTTAGGGCTAGGGCAAAGCAGCCCCAACATGCTACCACGTTTGTCTGTGAGTATCATTCTTTTATTTCTGAAACCAGACGTAATGGTCAAAGAATATTTTCCCAGCTTTTTTGGCGGATATTTAACATAGAAAATATTTTATTTTTGGTCAGTTTTGGGGTTTTAACTTGAAACTCTTCAAAGGATGTCATATTGTTCTGTCTCTTGTAGTTGAGTCAGGGACAGTGTGCTTATCCAAGGCAAGTGAGGCCTGTAGTGCTCTAGATGTTGTTCTATGTGGGAAACCTCCTGGATGAATTGTTAGTGTACTCTTGGAGGAATTTTGGTCAGTCGGCCACTTTAGGGAGAATTACCCACTGTTCCTTCCTTTCTCCACTTGTAGATATTAGTTTTCACTGGAGTCTAAAGGTTCAGAAACAGCTTTGTAACCCTTTCCAGACTAATGGAGGACAATGGACTTGTTTCTGATCAAATCAAATGTTGCTTTTTGAGCTCTTTTAGTCTTCTTCATGATTTCTTTCTACAAATCTGGCAGTATTTCACTTGTGTGTGAAACTGAAGCACACAAATGAAATATTACATTCATTTTATTAATGATTTAACATGGAGTTGATTTTCCAAAACTATATTTTCACATAAGACCCAGATTGTTTAGAAAGGTTTTTGCATGAGTAGGATTAACTTCAGTGGTAATTCTTTATGCATTTGAGAATCTCACAAATTATATATATATATATATATATATATATATATATATATATATATATATATATATATATATATATATATATATTTAATCAATTGTAATTGATTCACTTGTCATTTCCAATTTTTATTTCATAACTCAAACCTCTATATAACCTCTTGGTTGGACGGGCAGGTGAGTACTGCAGTAGCGTGTAGGAGGCAGTAGGGTGATGTAAAGTCTGACAACTCTGTTGCTGTATGTTTAGAAGCCCTTTTTGCTTTATTGTGAGCTTCACAACAAGTGTTTGTTTGAATAAAACAAATTGATTATTTGGCTGCCATTTTTAACTTCCTTATGAGAGACCCTTATGAGGGTTAAAAGTGATATTTTTCATCACTCCCATGTATCATAGTTTTCACATGAAAAGTATAGACCTCTGCACAAAGTACATAATTCTGCCTGTTAGCTACTGGTTCATAAGGTTCACTGGTCTATTATATTACAGGCTTATTGAGAAGTATTACAGTGTTATGCAATAAACAGCATTTATCTAAAACAAAAGTGGGGGGAAGATATCTGATCTAAAAAGCAAAGCAAACTCACAATAAAAAGGTTTACACTATATCTGAAAAACTGTGGCCACTAGAAGAATTAATTGTCGACATTTCGCCTCTCTCCATAAAGAGTTCACCGGCCTTGGCTCTTAAATTTACAGCTCTGTGCAGCCTCTATCAGAGTGGATGTCAACAGCGCAGTCAGTTGAAAGTTTTAGTGTAACACATTGCTGATCATGACACATACGGATTTAATGGGCCCTTGAGCCACCCTTATGTGTCTCATGTCTCTCACAAAGGATAAATATCGAAACTCTGAGTGTAATAACACCGGAGGAGATTCGAGGAACAGACCACTATTTGTGATCTTAGGTCTATGCTGTTCATGTCACTGAGGGCCAGTTAGATGGATCAATAGCAATTTCGTAAGGAATGATTTCAAATTCAAGATGTTTATTAACAAATTGTGTAGAATCAAAAATAATAAAACATATACAGT
This sequence comes from Gambusia affinis, assembly GCF_019740435.1. NCBI lineage: Eukaryota > Metazoa > Chordata > Actinopteri > Cyprinodontiformes > Poeciliidae > Gambusia > Gambusia affinis. The sequence continues at coordinate 15,718,243 of NC_057878.1, forward strand.
TGTTGGAAAAACATTTATCCTGTTGACTTTCATCTTGCTTTTTTATGTTAAAGTCACAAACATCAATGTATCTTATCTGTACTTTATGTGAGAAGCCAACACAGTGTAGTTGAATCTGTATTTTATGTAGAGTATATATATATCATAATTTCCCTCCTCCCCCTGCTGACTGTTGATTGCTCCCACCTGTGCTGCTGCCTATATAAACTCATGCTCTGCCTTCACTCAGTGCAAGATCGCCTGTCGTCATCCATTTCACAGCCTTCGAACATTTCATATCCTTGTTCCTGATCATATATGTGATGTGTTTTCTGCCTCCTGACTGTTGCCTTTGCTTGCTCCTTGTCAACACTGTGAGGTACTAACCCTGACCCTAAGATCTGAGCTGAGGTCCAAGTCTTTGAAGAAAATGTCCCAGGAAACCAGTAGCGTTGAGTAATGCTTTACATGTTGTTTCCACTTAACGTTTTGTTTCCCTTTCCAGTAACTCAAACTCTATTTAGGTTTCCAGAATCTGGCCTGACAGCTGCCAGCAACCATCTTGTACATTCAAATTGTTGTCTTTGAAACTTGCTCCACATTTACTGGGTTGTTGTCTAATTTCTCAGTCTGAACCATACTTAATGCATTACAGTAAATATGGAATAGTGTACAAACTCTATAATTAGATGACTTAAGACAGTTGCATTGGTGACTGTATAGTAGAGGAAACTGAATACACACTTTTCAGTTTTTATAAAATTATTTAAAAATATACATATATTTTAAATAATTCAAGAATATATTAAAAACTTTTTACAAATTTAAAAAAACCCACAAAAACCTTATATATATATATATATATATATATATATATATATATATATATATATATATATATATATATATATATATATATATATATATATATATATATATATATATATATATATATATATATATATATATATATATATATATATATATATATATATATATATATATATATATATATATATATATATATTTAACCTTAGTATGTATATATATCTTGAAATTGAAGTAGTGTATTTTTTTAAATCTTATTTATATAAATAAGTTTAAAAAATATTTTTCACAAACTTATGTGAAAAATTAGTTTAAAATTTTTTTATTTTTTTTATTTTAAAATAAAAAAAATAAATAAATTATTTTTCACAAACATACACTACTTCAATTTCAAATTTCAATTAAGTACAATAAGAAATCTCATGTAGGTACATGAACAAATACCAATAGTTTTCTTCTGAGAATCTGAGAAAAAAGAAATACTCAGGCTTAGGATTCCCCCTAAAAGCAGAAGAGATGAGTTTTTCCATTCCTTCAAGAGGCTGTTCAGCTTGCTCAGGGAGAGGGATCATGAGTACAATATTGACTTTAAATTACAGCAATAGCTGCTGCTCATGCTGTCTCAGTACCATGCTGTGGATCAAACACAAAGATCAGACCAGGATTAGGAAAAAGCCACTGACTAGCACAGAGACACCTCTCTGTTGCGGCACACTCAGCACCGCCCAAATCTCACCCTAAGCTCTCCACCACCCCGCAGCATGTAACGCAAAGACCTTACGCGCCTCTCGTTTAGATTTCAAAGCCAAAATTGATCAGGAAACAAAATAATTTAAACCCAAAGCAAAAGCTTGGCTGCAGAGCTATTCCCTGACAGTTCCTTCACACACCTTCTAAGTATGCTTTTACTTCTCCCTCCTCCTCCCTGCAGTTATACACAGAAAAGGAGAAATAAAAAATAAAAAACACAGTAGGGATGATGTGCCGGGTTTCATTTTCTTTGCTCCGGGAGGAGTGTGGGATGTGACGGGTGTGATAAATGATTATACCCTGCGCTTGGCGTGACAAAGAAACACCAGCACAATCTGCATGTGCTCCATCCTTTCGCCATCATTAGGTGTAATTGGGACTCATGGTGAGGCATGTTCCCTTTCCTCTGTGGAGGCATAGAGAATGAAGCCCTTGCTCCCTAATTGTAAAGGATACAGACAAGGAGACGAGTCCATGCCACTTCTACAGCAATAATACTACCTGTATGTACTAATGTCACACTCCTGGCTAATTCTTGACTTAACATATATGAGCTTGCAGTAAATTCAACCTCAAACCAGGTTTTAATGTCAAGCTCCACTGTTTCGATGTCAAGGGCAGTGCACTGGTTGTTACTGACATCTGTCTGAGAAAGCCGGAGCACGTTCCCCAACTATAAACACAAAGCTGATTACAGTGCTGCTCATTAGCTTTAATGGGGACGCATAAGGAATTTACACTGCTCTGCAACAAGGTTAAAACAGACTCATGAATCGCAGTATTTATGCAGAATGGCCCGCTGCACTATTATTCATCATTAAGAATATCCAAACAGCACAGTACACACAGTAAAGCTGGGAGCAAACTGGAATAGCAATATTTAATGTGGAGTGGTAAAATGTGCGTCCTCGTTGCCCCCGTTTCTCTCTGAAGCGTTCCAAATCCCAATTTGCACTGTTTTAATGCAGCAGCAGAGTAAGTTTTGGTGGCAGCAGAAACACAAAGTCGTCGTTTCTTGACCTCAGCCTGTATCTCCTCTCCTCTTCCTTTGAATCAAAGCTCCACCACCTCCTCCTCCACACACACCATCTTTAGCATTTAGAATTAATTGCACAGTTATCCTCAAATTAATTCCTAACTGTTTTACAACACACACAGAGAAAAGGGCAAACCAATTATTATTCTGTTTTCACCTTACAGAGGGGGATATTATGCAAATGATCCTCTCTACATGAGAGGGAAGAGTGGGCTTTATTTTCCTCAGCAGATGCTGCTGAGACAGCCGTGCGTTCTGTTGAGGGGGGACACAAAAGTAGGGATGCTGTGAAGATCTGATCGCCCCACCTGGCTTCCTACTGACTCCATATCTGAGCAATAATAGAAAACACACTGATTAATTATTTATTTGAAAGATGCTTATAGATTTTCTTTTTTTCTCTCTCTCTCCATATTTCAAGCCGGACAACTAAGGTTAAATGGAATGTTCTAGGCGATGTCTGGAAGTATTTTACAACTTCTGTGATTATACGAGCCGAAGGTGTTTCTTGATGGAAGACAAAAGTCTTTGGCAGGGCTGCCCTGCAAAATGTTTTATTTGCCTTTTTCCCAGGAAATGAATACATACTAAGAATGGCCTATAAGCCAAACCTTGCAAACTATTCATACCCCTTGAAATTTTTCACATTTCAACCAGAGTGTTCTTTTCTGTGGTAGACCAAGTCAAAATATAATATAATGATGTGATTTTGAAAATTTTAGGAAGGGAAATCTCAAAAGTGAGGACTACTGAGCCCTCTTCACTTTGTTACCCCTAAATAAGCAGCAGGCGGGCTTTTAAAGCAGGGTAAAGCAGAAAAAAATCCTCGTCTCCTTTGGCTCTTTCCCTGCTATAGTTTCTCAACAATTTAAACGTAAGCTGAATCAACAGGCCCAAGTCTACAGGTGAAAGTCATGTTGTTTGGTAAAAAGCCCTTGTACCATTAAATTCCCCAGTTATCTGCACTTTTGATTGAACACTTCTAGAACAGGTCACTGAACATCAGTATCTGGGAGTCCAGCTACACAATAGACAGTTTTTTAAAGAACACAGCAACAATTTAAAGTCTAAGATAGAATAAAAACCAGCTTCCTCTACTTTCATTTAATCTGCAAGGAAAACATTGATGCAAATAATGATTGTTCCCATGTTTGACTATACTGATCTCTTTTACAGATCAGTATTTAAAAAGTTTGTTGTAAAAGCTTAATATCTTTTACTAAACTGTTGTCTGGTTACAAACCTGTAGTTGGGTTTGTAACTACCACTGCAGCCTGTATTTTTTTTTTTACCTGGCCATCAATGTATACCTGCTGCAAAATCTAAAATCAATCAATCAATCAAATTTTATTTGTATAGCACACTTCAGCAGCAAGGCATTTCAAAGTGCTTTACATCAAATCAAACACAAAAACACAATGCAACACAATCCACTGTTTTATGTCAATACAGAAAAACTGTCTTGCTTACCCTTTACTTGCAACAACTATTGAACTTTTCTGGATATAACACTGGATCTGCAAACCTGATTTATTTCTAGTTTCTAGTTTTAGAAACTGTTGTTAGGCTTGTTGTCATTTCAGACATCGATAAGGTTGTCACTTAAACTGACTAGCCATTATCTATGATTCATTGTGTATAAACTCACTCTTCTTCTGTGCGTCAACGTTTTGTTAATGTTGTAATTTATTTATTCGATTTTGTGGTACATTATCCAATTTGTGTTGTTTTAAGTGTTATGTTATAGCCCCCTCTCATACTTTTCAAAAGGCCTTTCTATTTGTCAAGTCACAATTGTAAATAATCTGTGGTTTGACCTGGTTGAATAACTATATAATAATAATAAAAATAAATAAATAAATGGCCTTCTTTCCAGCAGGAGAATGACTACAAACGTACAAGTTTAGCTATAATTATATAGTTCAGAAACATATCACTGATTCTAAACCAATGATCTCTGTTCGTGTCTTACAATGATCTTACTTTCCTGAATGTTTCTGGCAAGATTTATCAAAAGATTTTCACATATGATTCTCTTACAATATAAATAACTGAGATTTTTGCAGGGAACACTGGATCAGCAAAATCAATATGTTGATGTGCAATGCTTATAGAGTACTGCATAAGAAGACAGGCGACGGGGAAAGAAATGCAAGCCATCCTATTACAATAATAATAAAAAAAAACCTCAAATAATTTTCTTCCTGCTTCCCAATTACACACTACTTTGTGTTTGTCTGTCACATAAAATGTCAGTTAAATATGGTGATAAGAAAATAAAAAATAAAAAGAGTCTAAAAGTCCAGTGAGTATTGATGCCACTTGGCAGTGGCAAGGCTGCACAAAGGTTGGTTTCAAACAGGGCAGGAGGCATCTCACCTCCCCACGATGCCTTGCATTTCTGACCATGGTGAGTGTTTATTAATCTGAGACTTTGAGACCTCAGAGAAGTTTCTGAAATGGTGACATGGAGCATTCTCAACTTTTTAGCTGAATGGTTTTTAGTGCAAATTACAACAAAAGCTGCCTTTTCTCATAAGGTGCAGCGAACAAAAGCGCTAAATAAGCTGCAATGATGAGCTAAGGTCAAAGCACTTATCATCTTTACAAATCAGGAGAAGATGCATTCATGGAAATAAGCTCCCCTGAGTATCCATCATCACCTCAAAAAACTGCTTGCCGTGGCGTAGCTCCAGGTGCTCGAGCAAATTGGGCTTTTCGATGTGGAATGGATCAAACGTCGGCTCAATATCCATTATTCTCCCTCGCTGTGATCTGCTGGAGTTCTGTAAGTGGGTGTGGGTAATTGTGTACCTCATTGTGTGCGTGTTTTGGACCAAACTTAATCATGATGTCAGGCTGTTAATAAAAGGTTATTAGAGGGAACAAAGATCCAGGTTTTACATATGTTAGGCATAGAGAGGTCCCAGGAACCTCTGTCTCTGAGGTAAACACAGGCCCTCATGACAAATGATGTTCACGCTGAGCTCAGATAGTTAACAAGAGACCCCCTTATTATTAGGTCTGCATAGATAATTGCCATTTGAGCCTCATGTTTCGAATCTGGCTTGAACAGTGTCATTTATCAAGAACTCAAGCATGCTGTCATGGCTGCGTAATAAGCTGCAGTAACTGATGACTCCAGATTAAGGAGCTGGACTTAGAATGAAGGAGGAGAAAATGGGACACGGCCAATGTTGCAAGCACTTGGATGGATGTCCGCAGCAGTAAAGGAGCCACTGTTTGTTATATGAACAGACTTTTCTTGCATCAATCCGTGATGTTGTGACATAAGTCCGTCTTGACTGGATTTTTATGATGAATGGCTTTCATAACTTTGCTTTCACTAAAGTTATAAATCCTCACTGAAAACAATATAAGATATTTTGAGTAATTATGTCAATAGAGATGACTACTTTGTCATTAATTTCAGAAAGTGAATCGTGCATTGTATAGATTGAATAAACAGAGTGAAATATTGAAAATTCCAAGACTCAGTGTGTATTGTGAAAACTACAACATTGGAGACTCATGTTATCACACCCTAATCAGCTAATTAAAACACACTAAGGTTTTCCGAGGCTCTAAAGGGTAAAATAATCACCAGGTAGACTGCTTACTTGAGAGATACCCAGAAGACAGTAATTGAGATCTTCCACAAAGGAAACTAGTAAAGAAGCTGATTGTTCACAGAATGCTGAATCCAAGTAGATATTAATCAAACTATTCTTTCTTAATAAAGAATAAGGAATGTTGGATGTTTAATGTAACAAGTTCATACATGGATGATGGGAACAGGATCTCTGTTGAGATGTGGTGAGGCTGAAGGTCCTCACATTAATTTTTGATTGACAAGTTTGGAGACTTATTAAATACAATTTAAAAAAAACAAACTTTTTCATCTTTATAATAATAGACATCTACTATGCTACATAATCTTTGGTACCCTCCATATTATGTATACCTATTTACAGGCTATGCAGGGTCATGTAACAGCAGCTTATCTCCATGCAGAAAGAGTCCAGGCTGGGATTCTCCTTCAAAATTTCTGAATATAGAATAGGTTGCCCCTCCTCCACCTGTTGCTGTGAATTGTTGGTTAACTGGCTAAAGGAAGGATTTTGCTATGCTTTTCCCATACTTTCAAGAAAGAAAAATTTAGCAGTTTGGAAAAATTTCCAGTCTCCAAAATCCGGCAGTTTCATGTTGTGGAGCACCATTTGTCACCGATATTAACATAACTCGAGTTTATGACCAAGGTTCAAGTGTCATGTCTACTAAAGTAATAGTTTGGATTGAGGTTGTGGCATTTTCATCAGGACTAGATCGTCGCCCAATGATAGACTAATGTAGCACAAGAAGTTTGCAGAAACATCTTGTTTTTCAGATGTATTTTCTCCCTAAAACATCTCAGATTGAACATTTCTAAACAGCCATTCCTTTGCCAGTGACTGTTCTTAAGTCTGAGGTTGTTACCTTAACTTATTTTAGTGGCGGCTGCCGGCTGCATCAGTCCACCTGATCATTGTACTATACAGAACCTCACTTCAAAATCAAAATACCAATTATAGCTTTAAGAATCAGTTTCATCTTATTTTAGTACCAGTTGTAATAACTGAGCTGTTTCAATTGAAAGCAATTAGATCACATCTTTTTCCCTCTTGTTATTGTTATTGTGTGAATTTTTTTATTTTTTTTTACTTCATGTTGTGAAAGTGGAAGGATTCCCTTCAGGTCCAGGCCCCGTACCGTCACTTTAAGCCACTGTTCTTATTTATCTTTGCAATATAAAATGCAGATGCCATGTTACAGTCATTGAAGGAAAATAATACCTTGAAGTCAGGATGTGTATGCATGTGTGTGTGTGTGTAAGTGTGTGTGTAGGTTCACTGGGCCTCCGATTATCTCTCTGGTATATAAGTGCAGTTAATTACAGATGATGGGGCTGGTGATCAGCTGCGCGTATGGGACACACCTCAAGCCTCGCCCAGCTACATGCACCTCCAACCCTCCCCTCGCTCTGTCAGGTGCTTTTGGCAGAGTCTCCTTTTCCTAAAGTCTCCAGATGTCCAGTGGGGTGCGCCAAGTCACAGCAGGAGTGCCTGCAGTCCACTCTGTCTACGGCCCATATCTTTCTAGGAGTGTGTGTGTTTAAAAGGAAGTGGTGGCAGTGAACAGAGGAGAAAGGGGGAGATGAAAGTATGTGTGTGTGTGTGTGTGGTGTTGGTGGTGGTGGTGGTGGGGGGGGTTCCTCTCTGTACTCGCATTACTCACGAGCAGAAGGAGCTTGCTGCCAGGATCCAGCATGTCTGCCCACACGCCCCTGCCCTGCCGCTTAGACCTCTCGGTTGGAGGAGATGATGGAGAGAATCTGGGATCGAGGAGGGGGGCGGATACCAGAGGAATACGAGAGACAGAAAGATAGCAGGGACTCGGGTGCTCACCTCGGACAACTCCACCTCATATGGTAGTCCTCATCTCCTTGTTGAGTTTGTTTTTCAGCTTTGGTGAAACTGACTGTGAAATGACAGCTGGGTTATTTGTAGGTGGTTTGTTATCCTTTTATGCACCTAGCATCTTTTTATATTCTAATGTTGACAGCTGCCAGTTTAAAAGAAGCAGCTAAATACCCCATATTGACTTTTCCGTACAAGTACTTGCGAGAATTATATATGGGGACTGAATAAGAAATATTAGAGTTTGACGGCAAACATTTATGGGAAACAACTTGATGCAACACAAGCCTGTATGCAGCAACAGAAAAAAATTAATAAGTAAGTACATCTTGTATAAAACAATAGAGTATTAAACTGTTTATAACAAATACTTAAATATATATCAATTTGCTAATAAAAATCACATTGTTTAGGAAAAATTTCTGCTCCTAAATCCTCCTTTAAAAAGACTTATTACTGCCAGCTGGCAATACTCCCATGTACCCACAGGGGGCTCTAGTGTACCACACATTTTTACTGCCAAGACTCAGTTAACTGCAGCTCAGAGACCAAAGCCACTGATTGTGTTCAGAATGGACCTTTTGAACTGCTATGTTATACGATTGATACAAACATTAAGCAAGTACAATATGAGCAAGCGGTAATATTCAAATTAAATGCAAAATAAGTGAAAGAAAATGGTTAAAAAAGCAGACAGACATGCAGTGTTTGGTTTCATCAAAGAGGGGACGGAAAGTGGAGAAAAACTGGAGCGAATACATACCTTATCTCTGTACTTATATATATTTATATGTGTGTGTCTTGGTGTGTGTGTGTATGTGTGTGTGTGGGTGTGTGTGCGTGTGCACGGCTGTATGAAATTCTGAGGTGGTGAGCAGTACTTGATGAGCTAGCTCTGGAGACCTCTGAATTTTAATGATGTTGGAGATGATATTGTGTGTCCTTCAGCTTGTTATACTGACACAAGCACTCCATAAATCATCATACCTAGCTATCGTAAAATCAATACCAAACTGCTACCTCAGCGCTAACCTGTAATAAGTTTTTCAGCCGTCTAACAGCTTAAACTTTGCTGTAATGCCGTTCGACCTATAGGTTAAGATCAGAGCATGCTTAATTTGTTTTGTAATAGAGACTTTCTAATCCTTAATGAAGCGCCTATTAGGGAGGCTTTTGTTGGCACACTGGTGATCAGTTGGTGGAACAGCCACTGCAATTAAGTTTGAATCTTTGTCCTGGAGCTAAAAAAAAAAAAAAAAAAGCCCAGAAGGAAAATAAGGGGGAGAAAAAAAAGAAACAGAGGCGGGAAAAAAGCAGCTTGAGCGGTCAATAAATGTTAATCCAGTCAGAAGTCGTCTGCGCCTTTGAACAGGGCTCATGCTGGGTTTTTTTTCACATGCACTTGTTTCATCCTTCCCCCTTAAGAGAGGCCATCCCTGAAGGATACTGCCACTGATCCTGAGACCAGACTAGCTCTCACTAATAAGAGCCCATGTGTAAGCAATATTGTCCACATTAAACACATTATTAGTGAGCTTTGTGTTAAACAAAAGACATAAATACAGCCGGGGAAAATAGGAAACGGGAGACCACACTTCTTCCATGGAGGAGCAGAAATAACAAGAGCCCATTTAGGTTCAGAGAATTATCTCTGCACACTTTGTACAGCAACAAGGATGCAAACACGATGACACGGTTACACTAACACTTTGAAGTCGTTTTCGTTTTCCTTTAAGGGAATGATAGTTATAACCAGGGAAGCATTTTCCAGACACACAACATATGTAAAAGCCCTTTGCACAAGAGAGAAGCCATCGCTACAATTTGTGAAGCGTAAACAGCTTATGAAAGTCAAATTGATATGTGGCATAATCTGACACGGCCAGCCGCTGCTTCAAAAACAACCTTAACAAACCACCAGTCCAGACGGCAGTGACAGTGGAGGTGTGTTTTTTGAACGCTCCACAGGTGATCGAGGTATAATGGGAGGGGAAACGCAAAGTCCAACAAATACATTAGACGGGTTGCTTTACACACTCCACTGCAAATATAATATTGAATAGCATTGCCTTAGATTTAGTATTAACAGGCCAACCAGAGGTCAGCACCCAAAAACGGAAGGTGGGAAAGGTAAAGCAATAAAACGGCCTGGCTCCACAATTCATCCATTATTTGAGGGGGAACCAAGGTACCAGTGAGTTTTTTGGGAAGACTCTGACTTTGGTTGTGGTTCACACACAGTGAGTGGTGAAACTCAAATGTCAGAGGTCTTTCTGGCTGACAATGAAACATCTGTATTTAGGATGTCTTGATGATTAGAGACCAAGATAGAGGTACGAGAAAAAGAAACTGGAGTTTTGGAACAAAAGTAACCAACATGGATGCCTGTGAATGTATTTTAAAATGACTGGTGCCTCATTATTTCATTTTTAAATGGCAATTTAAATTTTGTTCTTTTATGTTGTAAAAATACTTTATAAAATGCAGTGTTCATAAATACATAATGAAGTAAATTAATAAATAATTCTGTCGACCTTATATTAATGGAGATCTAAATCACTGCAAGTTTACTTTTTACACTTCAAACTGAAAACTACATTTAATTAAGTTATATCTTGCAATATCATTTTTAAAATAAATATAACAAAATGTAGTTTCATAAAAGCAGAATGTTAAAATAATAACAATTTTAAAATAAAATGGTTCAAATAATAAATTAAAATTCAAATAAAAAAGACTAGTGTCAAGGGATCTATAAATTGTTAATTACAATTTTGAAAGAATGTGATTTAGAATATCGTCAGTTTTAAAACATCTAACAATACTTGAAAAACAAAGCTTTAAACTAATAAAAACTTAATTGAACATATATGGAGTGATTTTTTTGTTGTTGAAGTTTTAGTGTTTTGACTTTCAAATAGACGCCGCCTCTTATGTTAAGGGACATTCAGAACGTGACTATTTCTCTTGCATAAATTGAATTTTAGCTTATTATTTCACATACAAAAGTTTTTTTTTTCTAAACTTTGTGAAGAAAACACCACATTTAGTGGTTTGTGAAGAATGTGACATTCCTTTTTATGTTAAAAAGAGCAATAAATTAATCAATTAGTTAATTGATTAAAATTTATATGCCTTTTAAATTATTTTGTGAGGTATTGTTAATGTGAACTATAATAATAATAATAATAATAATAATAATATAAATAATAATAGTTTTTATTATAATTATTATTTTTAGAAGTAGGAGTCGTTAAGCTTACATTTGTTCATATTCCTCCCTTTTATTAGGACTCTATGCAACACAATAGGAAAACCAGATGCACAGAAATCTTTTGAACTCTTAAATTAAATCTAACTTAACTTTAATGCTAAAAACTTTGTGAAAGTATTTTTTTTGCATGTGAAAAAGCACCAACAAGCGTTGGTGATGAAAGATGTCTGCAGAGCCGTATTGAAAGGAAGCGTTTCATTTGAATACTAGGCTCAATTGGAGCTCCCTGGTACAGACATGTGTCTGTTAGAGGTCTCCCACGTGGCTCTGATCGGGCTGTTAGGCACTGGTAAGGCCAGAACAGAGCAGAGCACAAGAGGAGAGGGGATGGAGGGAGTTTATATTTGAGGCCAGTGCTGGGGGCTGTTGAGGTGGGGATGTGGGGGATTTGGGTCATCTTTAGTGTGACCTACCAACCTTTGACGGAGACCTGAAAAGTGCAATCTGACCTCCGATCCCGAGCAGTCGTCTCTCACTGTCACCATCCAAAAGGCAAGCTCTTCGCATATTATTAGTTTAGAATACTTGGCTCTATTCAAGTGCAATTAGCAACAAAACCAACTGAAAACCCAGGCATGGAAAACACACCAGTGGCTTTTAATTTGAGCAGCACAGCAGCATCTACTGCCTCAGAAAACACTGATATAGTTTTTCACAACAGCATGGTCTGCCAAAAAGTCCAGAGTCGCCCTTTGTTGAGCATCTACAGCAAGAGGGGAGCACATAATAAAGGTCTTTTTATGATAAGGGTCTTTCGCACAGAGGGACATAGAAAAAATATCTATCAGGAGGTGGGAATTACACTGCTCTATGAAGCAGGCGTCTCCGAGCTCGGAGGCAACATAACCTTCAGAAAGATCCTATTTTTCATTAGACTAGTGTCAGCTAGCTCTGCCTTTAATAACATTCATCCCCACACCAAGGAGAGGATAACTCAAGCTTTAGGCGCATAATGAATGGGCGAATCGGCCCCAGCGCTGTTAGGAACAGGAGGTGTGTGCCGGACAGGCGGAGCTGCGTTTGGTGAGTCTTTCCCACAGGCTGCATTAACATCAATGCAAATGAACATTCAGAGGCTTTCCTGAGGTGTCTCTCTCTCCAACGTTGCCCTGTTAATTACTGTCATTAAAGCCAAGGACCAGGGGAGAGTACTAACAAGCCAGCGTTCACATGATCCCCACATTTGAAAGTCATCTTAGGCATTAAGAACATGTCACAGCCATGCAGAAAGAAAATTGCAAATTGCCAAATTTGCTGACAGAGTGGAAAAAAATTCTGCTGACTCCAAACAGCCCGTCGGTGATGGATGCATTCTTGACACAGTCTTGGTGTTTAGACTAAGGAAATAATGAGTATCAATGTCCCAGCCGAAGAATATGCAAAGACAAAAAGAGCAGTGTGTGGGTTTAATTAAGGGAAGCGGAGGCAAGATCGGTTTTCAAACTGACTGACCCGACATGATCAGGTTCTTATCGCTGTCATTTCGATGCCCAAACATGGCTGCCAAGGTAGTGATGGCGGTTTAACAACTCCAGTGTAATGTCATTGTAACTTGCACACTATTAATGCAGATAAAAACCCGAAGACATCTTTAAGCCAGCACGTTAAAATGCAATGTTTGCATGAAAGGGGCAGGAGGATCTCTGGATTAGGCGAATTGTCTTTAGATGAAAAAACAGAGAAAAGAATTGGTCTTCACTGCATCATTACAACCACGGGGGGTGAGGGCACTCATTGTTCCCACAGTCAAGTAAAGTATTTTGTTTTACAAATGCCCTCTGGCAATTTGTGCTTCCTACATCTGAGCAGGAGGGGGAAAAAATGTTTCTCATACTTCAGAGAGCAAACCAAAATATACCCCATTATGTCTGTGATGCATCAGATCCCTTGTGTGGCAATGAATTTAGTTTTTCCTCTAAAACCGGAGGGTGACACAGTCAATATATTCAACAAGGCCACCACAAGAGCAATATGGAGGACTTTTACTCTGTCTCAGGTTTGACTTCCCTCCCGTCTTGTTTTTCAAACGTCTAAGCTGCTGAGGACAAATCAAAAGCTGAATTTTACTAATGTAACATTGAGCAGACTGCGAGGTGGCTGTGGGGATAATGAGGGACTGCAGGGATGTGAAACAGACAGGCTGAAATGGATAATTAGGACAGAAAGTTTCTGCGATTGCAATGACACTCTTCGGGAAATAGGATCATTAAGTTCCATATGAAATCTCTGTGCAGTGTATCTGTATGATCCTCCTCGTCCAAATTCATTCGTTTCATTACAACTTTTCTTTTCATTACACCCAAGTCTTGCTTAACTTAATGTGCAGCCCTTACCTTTGTTTGAGAAAGATGTCAGAATGTAGATACTTTATCTTTACAACAACCTCTGGACCTATTTTACATAATTACTACCTTTACCTGCCAGAGAAACACTCAGACTTGTGAAAGTTGTCATAACCATTGAACTTTTTCATACTGGGACCACAAACTTGGATGCATTTTGTTGGGATTTTTGTGAGACACCAACATAAAATAGTGCAACACAGTAAAGTGGAAGCAAAATATCACCACAACATGATGCTGCCTCTGCTATGTTTCATGTAAAGGATTTGTGGGTTTTTTTCAGAACTCTTGTTAGCATAAATGGGAAATGTGTAACTAATACTAATCCTGTCAATGGATATTCCTTCCTGAGCTGTAAATCTCTGCAGCTCCTCCAGAGTTGCCAGGTGCCTTGTAGCTGAGACTCTACCCTGCCAGGACTGTCATTTCAGTTGAATGGCCATGTTGGGTTAGCGATGCCGTTGTGCTCTTACTTCTTTTCCCCCTCTTTTTGAATGTATTTGGTTGTTCCTTATTCTTTATGATACAATTTGTTAATTAATGTTTTCTAATTAATATCCAAGTCCTCCACAGAACAACTGCATTTATACAGAGATTATGTTACTCACTGGAGTATCTCTATTAGGTAAGATCCTCATTTTGCAGAACTGGACTTTATTTATGGGTATCAGAGTGAAGGGAATGATGTATAAACACATGTACATGTAATTTAACTTTTTTAGTCTTTCCCATAAAATGCCTAACAAAAATACATTAAAATTTGTGCTTGCAATGTGACAAAAAGCAAAAACCTTTAAGAATACTTTTTACAATGCATTGTAGGTACTTTAACTCTCTTTAGTGGATATATTTTGCATAATTACTACCTTGATCCACCAGAGAAGTACATGACTACGGTCCATATTTAGCTATCCTGTAAACCAAGCTTATTGTTCAGATCAGGGAAGAAAGCCTTGGTGACATGTGAGGGTAAAGGACAGGAATACTTCATGCTGCAGAGGTTTTTATGCAGCCAAACTGGATAATAAGCTGCAATAGCTGTTAAAAAGCGTTTGAGGGAGATATCACGCTATGTTGCTCTATTATGATTAGATTTCTCCTTGACAATATGAAAAGATCAAATCAATATCCACTGAGATTTTTATGATCCACAAGCCGGCCCTATCTTGTTCCTCCCTCCCAAGGCTCTATTAAAAGAATATGATCTGACATCACTGCCCGTTAGATCTGCTTCTGTGGAAACATGTAACTTAAATTAGAGAAACGCTTCACCAAAATAACCCTTGTTTTGGATTTGCTCCAAAATGTTTTGTTTTGGGCTGTTGATGACAGGATCCATTGTGTTCTACTTAAAAGCAATTCAATTAGGAGTCATTAGTCCTCTGAGTGATTACCAGTGGCCTATCGATGGAGAGAAAGGACACTCTAATTAAAGAGCATTTAGATCTTTCTCAATGGAAAAATAATGGGGAGGAACACAGCATTTAAAAAACAGTTTGAAGGAAAACATTCTGGCGCAGCAAATGATCGACATAACATCTTCACTTTGCTCTCTGTAAATTCCCTTTATAGACACATATGCACTAACGGATCCCTTAGGAATAGTAAAACGCTACCATACAAGAAGCCACTAGTACTACTAAGAAGCAGGTAAGCATTCAGATGTCATTTTTATCTGCATAAGGGAAAAAAGAGAAAAGAACAGACAGATTAAATGGCAGAACTGATGCAAAATCATGGCAGGCATTTATTGTACACATGTGGAAGTGAAAATTCCTGGAAGGACGGTGCGGACTATCTTTCATTTTTAATTGACTGTCAGTGCTGTGCATCTTTGAATTCACTATATAAAGATAGATAGGTACATTCACTGACTATCATGAAGTTAATTCCACTCTTGGATGAATCATAGTGATTATATTAAAGTCAGGAGGCTTTCATTTTCTAAAACACTTTCTGTACATTTAATATAATCAGCTGAAAAGAAATTAGATATATTAAGTGTATGCTGACACTGTGAAATACATATTCAACCAAGATCTATTATAAGAGATCATTTTTGATATGGGCAACATAGACAGTTGCCAAGGGTGGCATGAGAAGGAGAGAGCACCAATATGGAGCCTTGGGATTGGGGGTATGTCGACAGCATATTGAAGGAAGACTTAATGGACTTAGCTAGAAGGAGCTGCTTGTCCAGGGTTGCATTCAGGTCGCCACTTTCTATTATTATGATGTCTCATTTATATGTTTATTACAGACACTCATTTACCTAACCTTTCCACACAGTTTTGAAAGAATGGCATTGAGTTAAGACCAGTATGAATGATGCAGTATGAAGTACATCCAATCCCATAAGATTAATGGCGCACTTCAGTCTAGGTATGCCAAGGTTTTTAAAAGTTGTGGTTTAAAATTGCTAACCTTTTTATGATACATTGTTCTTGTTGTATAAAGTCTTTGCGATGAGATGCCAAAGTAAGTAACTTAAGCACTTCTGTTTTCTGTCTCTGGAAGCTTTCAATTGTGCTAAAAGCAGACTAGTTACTCGCTTAGAGGCAATACAAATACATTTTCACGTT
The DNA here is from genome assembly GCF_019740435.1 of Gambusia affinis. Classification (NCBI taxonomy): domain Eukaryota; kingdom Metazoa; phylum Chordata; class Actinopteri; order Cyprinodontiformes; family Poeciliidae; genus Gambusia; species Gambusia affinis. The sequence continues at coordinate 15,734,490 of NC_057878.1, forward strand.
CAAAATGTTTTGAGTCCCAAAAAACATAAATAGCATAAACGGACACTAAATGAGCACCCATTACATTTACTAGTGTGACGATGTTTTAGAGCTAACCAAGATACGGTGCAAGTTAACCAGCGGAATGCAGGCTAATAATAATTATAATTACAATCATTAATTATCTTTTAGAAAATGTTTCAATATTTGTTGCTTTTCTGTTTTGATTTAAAGCATTTTTGGCATATTTGTCGATCAGAAACCCGTCATGATTATTTAGACACAGTAAAATCAGCTCTCTCCTTCACTTAAAATTACATTAACAAAAACTAAGAGGATAGGTTAGGTGAGACACTAAAGGAAGCAAAGCCATTTTTATTTCCTTACCTTGAACATGGCTTTATAGTTCTTTCAAAAATCTTACTACACTGTTTCTTATCTAAACAGTCCTTGAAATTATGAGGGTCTAAATGTGGAGAAATAAATTTTATGAAGTCCTATCTCTTCTATATGTTGTGTATTCTGTATAGTCTGTGTACTGGGATAAATAGTATAACACTGGAACCAGTGTGTGGTGTATTGAAAGAATAAGTTACTTTTTGCAGTGGGGTCAACATCTGTGCTTATTTTTAATCTTTCATACATGATAGTGGTCTATCTATCTAATTGTGAAGGTTCAGTGGTTATGCATATCTTTGTGTCCCTCTTTGGTAAAAAAAAAAGTTAAAAAAAATATTTAGCTGTATTAATCAAAAGGTTAGAGTACTGTGCCAGTGGAGTCACTCCAAGCATTTCCAGGCCGTGCAATCTTCATCAGTGTAAACAAAGTGTCAGAGTAGTGTACAGTGTAACACCACAGATGTTACATCCTTCCTGTAACATTTGACTAGCACCCAGAGACGTTTCTCAGGAGTGTGATAAACACGGCGTCTTTAAGTTTTGACAACCACTTACAGGTCCTGAAAATGTGTGACAGTAACTGGAGACCAAATTGTGTGGTTTGGTATTGGAGGCATAGAAAGGCGACTGCTAAAAGGTTACGTGCTTAAAGCCACACATCATCACATTACTAAAACTCAAAACAGATATGTAATAATGTGGCGGGAGTATGAGATACAAAGCAACAGATGGCCAGATGAAAAACCACAATATTTAATTATTTAACCACAATGTGAGGTTGAAGAAAACAGCTGAGCTAAAAATATGATTATTGTTTCTTTTCATAATACTATTGCACTAAATTCTAAATACAATTAAATGACATTTTTAACTATTGCTGTGTAAAATAGCAATGCACTAATCACTTAGTCAATGATCAAAATTAGATTTTTTTGCCTTGATTACCTTTGATAGATAATCAGTAGGTCAAACTCTAAAAAATCAGATGTCCCCTGCTAACTGTATACATTAAAACAGAAAATGTGAGCTTTTATTTACTTCCCTTAATTCTTTGACTAATTGCTGCAATTGACAACACTTAAAAAAAGACATTCATCCTTCAAAGGAGAGACCATTTACATCTTTGAATAATGGGTTAAGGAGGATTCTGATATTTATTTTGTATTATGTATAATAAGTGAATAAACTTCTTTATTACAAACTTACTATGGTATGAAAATAATAATAATAATAATAATAATAATAATAATAATAATAATAATAATAATAATAATAATAATAATAATAATAATAATAATAATAATAATAAAATTAGAAAGCAAACATAATCTCATTGATATGAGTCTTATTTCGGTAGGAACAAGGAGAAAAAAAATTTTTTTTAGCAAAATTTATTATTTTTGGCATCTAATTAGAAAATGTAACTGCATTCTCCAACATACAAAATATTAAAATTATTGTTTTCTTGTATGTGGAGCTAAAAATAATGTTTGATTGAATTTGATCACCAGAACTGAGCACAAATTTACAATGCATTAAATATTCAGTACTTGCTGAATGCTGCTGTGTCCAAACAAATGCTGCGGCAGACAAACTCAAATCTATTGCAGTAATCAGTGTCTACTGTTCTCGTACTATGCCGTTTTCTGACGTCACAATAAAATGTCTACATATTGATAAGATGTAAGGTTTACTTAATATCTAGAGGGTGAAATGTGAAAAAGTAAATGATGGGATTTTGCATGCCAGCTGCATTCCTCTGTTTTCACCATACAGCTGAAATAACTGTGAAAAATGTCCCCTCGGTCCGACTTTTATCCCTCACCTTATTCCCAATGTCATTCATTTGCCACTGAAGGTAACAAGCCTTTTCCACTCGGTGCTCTGTAACGGCAGACCTTTAATAGCCATTTCCCGGTGTGGCGAGAGGAGAGAGCGGGAACATGTTTATTTGTGTGTCTGCACATGCTTCTCCAATGATTCTCTCTGCTCCACTCACCCAGCTGCTGGCTGGAGGAGTGATTCATGGGCCTGACAGATGCCTGGTGCAGCTGGATCTGTCCTTGATCATCCCAAAAGCCTGGACAGCACTGTCATTCACCATTGCCCAAATTATCTCTGTATTGACTGCAGAACCCTCTGTGACAGCGCTGTAATGGCTAATTACCCAGGATGCTTTGGGTACTTTTAAGCCCCAGAGTGTTCCCTAGCTGTCTTTGCCATGCGGCGGCTGCTGCTGGCTGCCGGATTGTGTTGCTGTGAGGGCGACCGCTTCCTCTGCCCCACCTGAGGTCTCTAGCCTGGAGCAAAATGTCAAGAGAAGGAAATCTTCGTTTCACTCTCCATCTCAATGCAAGTCCAGCTTATTTGCATAGTTCAGTTAATAGGCAAGGTAATTCAAAGATACTGGAAAATTAAGAAACAAGAAAAAGGAAAAATAAAGATAAGACATATATTTTAAAAAATCCCAGCAACATCTAAGTATCACATTAAGAGACGTATATGACTATGCCATGATAAAGGTGAACAGATTAAGATATCTTTATACTTCATAGAATCAGATTCAGTATCAAATCTATTGGTCAAGTATTTTTACATACAAGAAATTTGACATGGTGATGTTGTAATGCAGAAATTCAGCATCGGAAAGATGCTGAAACTAGGATCTAGATTCACAATGTTGTCAATCTAGATCCAACTGTTTCTGCACATTCTAGATTTTTGGTAGTTGGCTCCAGAGAAACTGAATGCTACCTCCACTGAGTGACCCGAGAATAAAGCCTTGAGGAACCCCACATGTACTCTTTCTGTAATATGGCAAATATAAATCTGAGAACAACAAAGTAGTTCCATGCTGCAAAGGAGGATCTGAACCAATCTAACATACCAAACTATTTCAAACAGTCTCACCAACACTTCTCTGAAAGACAGAAAAATGTGTCGTTTACAGTTTGTTTGTTTCTCTTTTCAGCTTTCTGTATCAGGGGAATTACCTTCAGAAACATACAGTTAATTATCAAAATCTGTCTAATCTGTATAATTTGCATGAATAATTTGCTAGCTGAAATCATTCTCATTTTCCAAACATGACAGTGTGGGTTATGTTGAAGGCATGCGGTAAAAAAAACAATAAAAAAAAAAAACTATTTGCACAAATATCTGCTAAGGTTTTTTACTAAGTCACCTGTTTCTTATGCTGCAACATTACTTACAAAGTCTGAGGTACATTTTAGGGTGACAGAGGAAGGAAAGAGGAGCAGAGAGAAGAGACAGAAAGAGGTAAGGAGAAGGTGAGGGAATACAGGGTACAAAATCCCATCCTGACTGTTAGAGAAGATGATGAGGTCCCCTGAGAACGGACGGAGTAGAAAGGGAGCAGCTTTTCTCCGCAAAGATTCCAGTAATTTGCCACATCCTGTCCGCACACCCAGTGTGGAAACTACTCTGTCCTTAATTACCAGGATAACAGGCCCAACCCCTCCCTGCTCCTCATTGTCCTGTTCTCCTCACGTTACTTTCTCCCCCCTCTTCCTCCAGTCAGGGACTCCACCTCCTGCTTCTGCTACTCTTCCTCACCATTGGCATAGGGCTAAAAATGAATGGCCTTTGTGGCTGTCTGCAGGCAGTGGAAGAATGGACACCAAATAAAGTGATAAAAGCTGCGAGAGTGACCCTGAATCTGTTCGCAGCTGTGATCCTGATGGACAGGGGCATTATTGCGACACCAAGGCCTTTACCTGGATAAACTAGCAGCTCTGACAGCACTCTTAGTCAGACAGAAAGGAGAACATCTCTAAAACAATGGGTTTCTGTTTAATCCAGCGTAGTAATTTAGATCTATTCTTTCATAAACATTCAACCTAAAAAATAGTGTCAGCAACCTCTATAATCCTGTATAGAAGAGACTGCAACATACTGTGCTTGCAACAACAATCAATGTCAGGAAGCAACCAGGGTGTCAGGGTTGTGGCCTCTTCGTCTGGCTGGCGTCTGTCATCTCCAAGATGGCGTTGCGTCTGCTGCAGCTTTATTTGCATCAGCTTTTGCAAACGTTGCTGCCTTACATATCCTGACTCCACAGAAACCTTTCTTCTTTTTTTTTTGCTTAAAAAAAGGAGGAGATCCACCAGTGACACCACAGTCTTGCCCTGCTGCTATATAGATGCGATGAATGACGAGGCTGAATTAGAGCTGTGTTTGTGTGCCCTTTCACTGAACAGGCAGTGGGAGGGTCTGATATTCCTCAGGGTGAAGGGGTTAGAGAGGGTGTGTGTGTCTGTGTTACCAGTCACCTGCTGCTAAATCCTATTAGCAAGGCCCGGGGGTTAAACCAACCATCACCATTAAAGGCCTGTCAGGGGGAAAGCCCACAAATAATAGGGCTGATCGCTACAACTCACAAATAATTAGGTGCTTTGATAGAGAATAATCAATTAGCGATGATAGGAGGAGGCTTAACTTTTCTGAGAGATCTCAGAGAGAAGGAAAATACAAACAAAAATCAATTTTATTAATAGTCATAACCTTTTATTGTTGATCAAAATCTACATAATTAAGAGAAAATCTCTAATATATGAACCTGATATTTTTATTTACTTTAATTCAGGAAGAAATAAATAATAGATAAATGTACAATTCTTCTGGCAATTTTTGATCAGGGTCTGATTGGTCTTTGGTCTTGCTTTCTCTCGCTCTCTCGCAGCCTAAGTAACCCAGACATGTTTCAAAACAGAAAAAATAGATTCCGTTTAGAAGATTTTCTCTCATCTGTGAACCTCCACTGACTTTATTTTAAACACTTCACTGAAAGATAACAATTGCTTTTCAATTCCTTCAGTAACAACTTCCACATCTCAGATTGCTGGTAGAAGCTTAAGCTGAGCAATGTGTGTTGCACATTGATTGTGCAACACCAAAGTTGTACATCCTGAATATCTACTATGGTAAAAACGAAATCAATCCTAAAATTACTTGATTTGGAAATTTGAGATGAAAGTCGGAGAAAAACCTTGGCCTTTTCTTTAAAAGTTTCTAAAAATAATCTTTTGGTAATATTTTGACATACTGTGCTGTTTTTCTGCCCTGTTTTATTGAACTTAAGCTTTTTGCTGGTGTTTTCACACAATGTCACAAAAGTGAGCAGTCATTAATTTTTATTTGTTTATGGCTTTATTTAGTTCTTCTGAGGCAACGTTGAACACTTTAAGGTGTTGAAGGCCAGATGGAAAAATCCAAACATTAAAGTTGCTCTTTTAAATGTTGCCCTTTTCTCCCACTTTGTACCCATCAAGGCTATACGGGAGATTCTGGCTTATGCAGCGGGACTCTTAAAGAAGACACTACTGTTCTACAGCTGAGAGTGCCCACGTAAACATATCCATATGTTTAGTGGCTCGACGAAAATGAGGTGAGAGGATATTGGCAAAGCAAGTGTTAAATAAGATGAGAAGTGACAGCTTACATCTCCAGCCACAATTAACACGTTGATAGCGTTTTTCGCTGGCCCCCTCACAGTGATAATGCCTGTTGTCAAATCTGTTTAGCACACCAAATCTCCCGGAGCCTTCAACTAGGCAGCAAGCTTTTGACAGATTGAAGGTTCAGAGATAGGCTATCATGACAGATGGAAGCTGGCATCGATGTTCAGCTCTCGCCAATCACAGGGGACCTGCCCCCCTTATTCTGCGGGGCGCAGCTCCGTAACCTTCCCCCCTCTGATGGGAGCAGGGGATGGCATTGTTAAGCAGTGCATCTGTGAGACTCAGTCTCCTCTGATGGAAGCATAAGGCAAAGAGCTCTCAAGCAAAAGACGGCCACTGCTGTAAGCGCATTTCAGATATGATGGGAGGCTAGCTCTGGGGAATTGTGGAAGAGGAAAAGTTTGGAACATTTTGAGGAGCTGAGAAGGACCCAGGAGAGACAAGAGAGACTGCATCAAGCCTCAGCTACTCAGTAATGCCATCATTAAATTTGATTATTACCTAAATGCTGGCAAATGCTCTGTACAGTCACAGCACAGTGGAGTTTGACAGAAAGATTTACTTGATCACTCCTCATGTCTGCTGACTAAAATGACAATTTTTCCTGTGACCAACTGCATCACACCTGTTAAATACCAGATTTGAAGAAGGAAAATCAATTTAGATACCCTTGGTCTGTGCTGAAAGTCCTCCTAGAACTCATACTACAGTATGATTACCCTTAATGAGATCCATCTGAAAACGGTGGCACAGGAGAAACTCATTAAGCCGAGCTTGTTCTAATCAGACAGCCTGTATGGATTTTGCAGACATCAGAAATTGTTCTGAAAAAGTAGAATACACCAGGGCCCCTGAAACAGAAGAAGGGATCCGATAATTAAGTATCTGCCATGCGCTGATGATATCACGAGTGTTAATGATCACTATAATGACAGTTCATGCAGCATTCGGTTGATTTACAATACACCTTCTGTGAGGCACCACTGCAGTAAACACATCCAAATGGAAAGCGTTTAGTATAGATTTAAAAGGCATCATTTAGACCCTGTCGCAACGTTTAGGGAAAAGGAATTAAATGCTTACTTGCACGTAAACATTTTTGCAAGAGGAAACGTTTGACAGGCAGCGATGTTGATTTACTTTTCTGGCAGGCAGCCCTCTAAGTTGTTTGGTCTCTCCCTCCCCTGTTTAGGCGAACACATTGTTGATTCAGACCCATCATGTTGAGGCTTGAGGTCACCCTGTCTCAGGCTTGGCTAGTTAGCAGCAGCCCACCTGATGGCCCAGAGGAAATCACAGCAGCCGCGCTCACAGGAGAGGGCCTGACAGCTAAGGCCCCACACCAGAGAGACGGGTCCAGGCATGGCTGTGGAGAGAGGAGGGTCAGCATGGTGGGTGGGGGCGGGGGTACAGAGGAGGGAGTTTGTGGTTGGAGGGGGGGTCCTTCAAAGAAGGAAGCAGGGAGGAAAAAATATAAACTGTAACTTAAGAGGGTGCTGTGGAGGAGTGTTGTACGTAAAAACATGTACACACACGCCCACGCATATATATTTCTATACATGTATATGCATTTCTTTGTATTACTATACAAAGAAATGTCACATATATGGAGACTTAGGTGATAGGTGAGTCGGTGATGTACCTAAAGCAAATGTTTCTGTTAATACCTGAAGTTCTGTTTCAAAAACTGTTTGGATATTACATTAAATAACAAAAATATAACATTTTAAATACAGATGGCCAGCCTACTGTAAGCAGAAACATGAAATGCCCTAAAATTAGGTTGTGTTGACTGTGGTCTCTCAATCAAGACTCACTTAGAAAACGTTATAACAGAACTTTAGTAATGTGGAATTTTTGCTTGGTTCAGTCTTCAGACACATTTGAAATGAAACCTTGAAATGAAAAATGCATCAAAACACTTGAATTGAATTTGCTTTATAGTCTTCGTAGAGCTAAAATTATCCCTGTTATCAGGCTCCTTTTGAAGCACTTTTTCTTTCCACTTAACTTATCATTTTATGTTTGCATCTTGTGTTTGGAGGTAATCAGCATCCTTTATTATAACCTTTTAGGAAGTTATCAATGACTGTCTCCTGGACAACTGTCAAATCAACAAGCTTCTCCATTGTATGTCATAATAAAACTTAACAGTCCTATATACATTTTTTTATTGGCCCTATATAATATTCACAGTTTCTGAGAAACCAAACTTTTGGGTCTTCAGTAGCTGTAAACCATTATCAGCTAATACATTTCTAAATTATATAGTTCTGTGTATATTGAATTTATATAATAAATTAGTTTTATTTATTTTTTTTAAAGAATTTATAAAATAAATGACCTTTTCAGCATTGTTTTCATTCCAATGCACTTCTGTGGGAAGCAGAGAGTAAATGGTGGAGGAATCCAAACAACAGTATTCAGCTGGAGGAAGAACAGAGATGAGTATCCTCATTATTAAAGAGGAATTGGTCAGATTTTGAGGAAGGCAGAAATGCTTCCTTTCTTGGAAGATGTTCGGGGGGGGAGGTGCTCTACTCTAATCGTGTTGTCTAGTTTTTTTTTCAACACCCAACAGCAGTTTCTGGTCAGGCAGAAGCAAAACTGCTCTGTGTAAATGAAGTGAGGCATCAGTGCAGACTATCCTGGGGCAGTGATGCTGCTCTTGCACAGAAAACGTTGGCTGTAAAATGCTGTGATGAACAGCAGACATTTCCAGTTCACAGGACTCCCAGTCTCTCCTGAGAGTCTGCTTCATCCTTATTATGGCCAATAATAGCCCATTGTAGTCAAATGCTCTTTCTCTTCACTGTGACTGAATGAGGACGCATTATTTACAGAGGAGACAACGCTAATACACGCCTGCAGAAAACTGCTGACAGGAAGAGGGCAGAAATCACAGGGCTTTTCCCTCCTGGAGGACGTTACACTTCTTTGTATTTATAGCTATGTTTAATAAGATCCCACAGTCTGCCAATACACCTCCAGACAACCTCCACAGCCACTCTCCCTGCAGGTTTAGATACAAGCTGTTAGACTGAGATCAATGTTTAATTTCTGTATTCAACAGTAAGCCTGTGCTGACACTAGCAAGGTCATTCAATGATAGACAAAAAGAACATTATCATCATTCATATTAGGGTTAGGCAGCTCAGCAGTATTACCTTGAATACTGATTTTAAAACATTATGTTGATCGTGCAAATTTAAGTTTAAATGTGTTTAATGTTTCTGGTAATTCTTCTTCTTCTGGTTCTCTTTAAGGGCATTATGTTCTCAACAGTGACACCTTGTGTTTTGTCATGTGAGTGAGTCACATTTGCAAACAATTAGGCAACCATGATGATTGTAGCGCACAGAACACAGCGAGGTCAGAATCAAGACTGATGAACCTGTAGAGATTCGGTTGTGTTTTAGCTTACATCGTTTTAAAAATTATTTTATCAATTTTTGTAAAGCTTCACAAGGTTTTTGGTGTTCCACCCAGATGAATGTTCAACATTAGTTTGTAACTTCAAACTATTTAGTAACATTTTGAACGCCCAGAACAAAAGAAAGTAAAAAGACTTATCTCTGCACTTTTAGGTGCCAATTTTATCATCAAAGATTAAATTGGCACCTATTTAATCTTTGGAAAGATTAAATAGGTGCACAGAGGAAGTGCCTAGGCATTTCACTAAATGGGCCAGAACCGATAGTTTACAATCCATTACTCATAGCATTGTGTATTTTCATAGTACTAGCAGTTTCCAGAGTTGAGCTAGAGTTAATATCTTTGTTTTTATGTTTTGTTTATGTATTTTGTTTACTCTAATCAACTCTTCAGTTAAAAGATCTTAGTTTGATCAATTGTAAATAGACTAAGAGTCATTAGCAGTATTCTTATAATCTTTCCATTTAAGAAGAAGATCATAAAGATTAAATTAAAAAATGGTGCCATAGGATAAAGGCATGTTTTTCAACAAAATCCTTACGGACTCTTTATGAATTTCTCTGCATTCCTTTGCTGCAGAAAACAACTTTAAGTTTCCATTATGTGCTTATGTCCAAAGGCATCCTGAGACAAATGCCCAACCCCAAAGTCATACACCATTAATGCAGTCAGCAATGTTGCAGCCTCAGAATCTTATTATCTTAGTTGGTTCAGCCTCATTAGCCGTTCTATGCATATTAATGGGTGGGAAATGGGAAACTATACCCTATTTAAGAACAAAACATGCTCCTGGTGCTCGCTGCATCCTTGGATACAGAACATAACTCACTCGGCAAATTGCCATCATCGAGCTTGTGGCAGAACCCCGCTGTTTTCTTTACCCAAAAGCCCCTAGTTCCCTCACAGACACAGTTTCATTAACCTGCACTATATTCAGTTGCCATTATGGCTCTAATTATGGCACACGCTTTCATGAGGAAGAGCACGGATTCTCAGGGACTTTTATGTCCAGCTGTCCTGTCGCCAAGGCCAGGGTCATCTCCACTGCAGCTGAACGTCCAGACAGAGAAGATGTTGTAATCTTAGATGCATTGAAGCTAGCTTTGAGGACTTATGCAGGCTTATCTCTTATGGTCACGATTGCATTAGACACAAGACCTTGAGTTCGAAGCCACTGAAGCAGAAAGGGAAGCAAATTAAAGTCTTCTCATCTACCTTCTCAGCTGTGTCTAGATTGCATCAGTACAAAAAGAAAAGAAACACTTTGATGATTAAATTGGCACCTAAAAGTGCAGAGGTAAGTCTTTTTACTTTCTTTTGTTCTGGGTGTTCAAAATGTTACTAAATAGTTGTGAAAATTTCCAAACAGTTAGTAGGAAAACAACGATCACAGTTTGCCATTTTGGACTCAGACCATCTGCCAAGAGAGAGATGGAGATCTTAGCTTGGGAAACAAATAAAAACCTCTGTCCAGTGTCTCATTATCCATGAAAGTATCTCCAGACTTTCCTCTGTCCAATCAAAGACAAAAGAAACACAGGAACAAGTCGAAAAATCCCAACATGAGGGAGACTGAAACAGCTCCCTCAGTGGAGAGCATTGCTCACTCACGGCAGATAGTGGAGGTATGAAGATCCTTTTGGCAGGTGCTGTGTGCTGTCAGAGCTTTAGATGAGCTCTGCTGCTGGATAACATCTTGCCAAATGCTCGAAGCTTGTCAGTTAACAGTCTGCCAGGAAAAGGTGGACAGCTACTAACCTCTCAGAGAAGACACAAAGACCAACAGCAAGTTCCATGAAAAGAAAGTTTTGAGTTTTCTGAGTGAAGCTAACAGCATCATTGCAATGATACACCTCAATATTAGTTGTTTATAATTTAGACTTTTTCAGCACAATATCCTTAACAGTTTCTGTAAGACACTTTCCACCAGTACTAATTATGATCTTGTTTTATCCACTTACATGTAATAATTAGGTTATTGTTAAAAAATGGAACTTTGAAAATATTTAAGAATTATTTATCGATGTGCAAACAAAGCTGCTATGTGGTGCAGTCCAAGAATCTAATGAGTTCAGATTGTGTGCTTGAGGCTTCTGCATGTATCTTGCGTGATTTCCTTGTGATGCCTGGATTATCTTCAGGTATTCCAGCTTCTTCCCAAAGTGATAAAACATGACGATTATGTATATCAAAACCCTATTCGCCAAATAATATCTCTAGTGAAAGTTTATTTCTCCCCGAATCGCCACAAAAACGTTTATGTGAGCAGCCCAGAGAAGACAATAAAAGCACTCATCTGATCACTAAAGTCACAAATTTTTCATTCTGTTGAGTTTATGTTTAGTTTTACATTCCAATCCCAATCCAAGGAGGTTACATTCTGCAGCCTAACGGGGTCTGCTGCCAATGTCCCTGTGCCAAACACCACAGGACGCCATGTTCAGGCCCTGATGGGTCAGAGCTGCTTTGACACAGAAAGTAGACTCACAAACTCTTCATTTCACATGATCATTTAAATATGTCATTTAATCCACACTTATAGCACCCTAGATAAAGTCTTAACATAAATTCAGCTTTTGTTTTCTTTAGCATGATATCTTTTAAAAAAATTCCAGTGTGTTTATTCAGTTTGGGGGAAAATGGAAGATTATTGTAACCACATCAAAATTATGTTTGCCCCAAACAATTTCTAAAGATTGATTATAACATTTGATGATTAATAGTTACTATCCAGTAACCTTTAGTTATCAAGACTCCCTGCACTCCTCCTAGCCACTCTTGAAAAACAGAACATGCTTTTTATATAAAGATGTATGATATTAGTTCTAAGTCAACAAAGAGCTACAAAGAAAGCTGACATTCTGAGTCTTATCCACTAGTCCAGACAGCAATAAATCAACATTTTAAATGACTGGGAACATGGCAGGGCGACTTGGCAACGCAGTGGTGTTGCCTTGCAACAGGAAGGTCCCAATTGGGGTCTTTCTGGATGGAGTTTGCATGTTCTCCCCGTAGATGTGAGTTCTCCACTCCAGTGTCCTCCCACAGTCCAAAAATATGACTGCTAGATTAATTGGTCTCTTTAAATTGCTCTTGGTAAAAATGATCCCCACCCACCATATTGGCTGCCAATAGATGTGGAGGATGGTACATTTTCAGTGAGTTTTTCTCTGTGGATCACTTGACTAAAGCGATGAATCTGGTGGTTTAACGTGACACACCTTTAGGTAAAGGTCAGTTGTCTTGAATACGTGGAGTACGAGTGATACTTTAACAGGTATGCAGCAGAAAGATATTTAAATTGCATATTAAAACAATTTGCTCAAAGTGGTGTCTCTCTGTGATCCTTTGTTTTGCTAATAAAATGCGTTTTTGCATGTAAGTTAGGGTGAGCTGATGATTAAAAAACGCATCCAAAGTGTGCACACTTGCACTGTGCACCACTGATTCCAATAAGCTCAATAATTTTGCTTTAATTATACCCACTATAACAATAAGCCAGTCTAAGATAAATAAATAAGTTGGCTGTCCTCCCTGGAATAGTGCTGATGCGGAGGCCTGCCTAGGCATTATAAACCTAATTAGCAGAAGATTACTATGCAGTGTGCAAGGCTGTGGTCCAGAAAGACATCATTAGGTCTTCTGATGGGGATATGCCTTCAGCACATTGATTGTTTTTCGCTCCAAGAACAATGCAGATTGCAGACTTTATAATTGGGCTTCCAGGTCACTTGTGACTTCACTTCAACTCTGTGTGGCTGCTGATCTCCATTCAAACACCAGAAGCTCGTAACAAAAAAAGACATTCCTGCACAGCTGCTACAATGAAAAGGATCTCATGAATGTTGTAAAAACCATGATGTACTACACAACTGATTTAGATGATAAAGTTGTTTTTATAAGATTTAGAAATACAGAGTTGATTTGTTACATATAAATTATTTATGACATTTTCCAAATCCTTTAATCCAATTAATTTGATACAGTCAATGATCAGAGGAATCTCTCTTCTTCGTCCTTAATATTTTGACTTTTTAGTGTACTATGTATGACACTACGTAGTGATTTGATAATGTCTGAGGTTTCCTTCCTCAGCTTGTGTTCAGTATCTTTAAGATTTCATTATTTCTGAGTCTCAAAACCTTTCAGTCTATAAGCACTAAATACATCGGAGCAGTATCAGCTTGTGTGCAATATTTGTGTGAATGCACTCATGGTCTCTTCTGATAAAATTTTTTCTGTAATGTTTCTGTTTCTCTTTCCTTTACATGTAACACATGTGCCTGTATTCTGATACATTGCCATTTTTTTCTAAATATTGTCTACTTTTGATAAAACATTCATAATTCCTTTCGTATGTGTAATTGTAGCATATATGTTGTCAAGCGATTGCAATACTAGATATATTTACATATGTTATCATATCTTATTTTGTCATAGTTTTAATGTGTATTTATTCACCTTGCAGTAGACACGCATTTTTTCTGGTGGATAAATAAAAAAATATTTTAGTTGAAATATTATATATTTTTTTTATTTTATATTTTTTTTTATTTCTTAGCAACTTCACAAGAATAAAACAATTAAAAAGATTACATTTTTGGACATTTAGTTTGGTCACTGACTTCCTGTTTCACTAATAGATTCACAATAACAAAATACAGATGTAGTTTTTTGTGAATTTATAGTTGTATTGTAATACAGAAAATCGTAATGGCAAGCAAGCATGGCATCTCCATCTTGATTCTTCATTATTATGGAATGAGCAGAGCCACCTTATCTCTCTAAGTGACATTTCATATATTTAAAATATTTACGAGAGGATACAAAAGGTTTGGCAAGTTCTCAAACTGGAGATGTCGCCATAATCGCAAAAGTCCTATATAGTTGCAGTCAGGCTCTCCTGCGTCTGGTAACGTGTAAACTATTACTATGATATAGGTAAGTAGTTTATTCTTGACAATCCACTACAGCAATAGACTCTTATTTTGCAGTAGGAATGGAAGCAGTTCATGAATCGTTTCCCCAATTGATGACACAAGCCTTGAATAAGTCACCACCACAATAAAATTGTTTATGAGGTGGCATGAAAACCTATAAACAAGAAATAAAAGATTTGTTGGCACAAGCTACTAATTTCCAACACTTCTGTGTAGTTAAAAAAGCTTGCAAATTAATATGCAGATTAGTCAAACTTGGACTGAATTGCTAGAAAAATTCAGACTTTTTTCCAATAAGTGGAAAACATTAAGGGAAACAAATGTGGTGCACATTACATGATAGAAGTTTTAAACAGAAATAACCATATTATCCTCATTCTGGTGTGCAAGGTTATTTAAAAGTCATTCAGTGAAAATTCATCAAAAGAAGAGGAAACAAAATAGCTGTCTGGGTCTGTTGTTATGCTATAGCACATTACAGATTCCACAGAGATTTAACTCCTTTGCACACTCAACTAATCACAACACTTCTGATCTTTACACAAATGTCAAACCTGAGACCAAACAGCAGGTCACAAAAAAGACACCAGACAATAGAGAGACAGATTGGTATAAAAAAGTAATTTAATTTTTTTTTAAAAGAACAATATTTTTCAATGTATCAGTGTGTCCAAAACAGACTGGAAGGCTTTACTTACTAAAAAAAATTTAATTAAACTTTTAAAACAATGTTTGTTGGTTGATGAGTTCATAGACCAAAAATGATGGGAGTTCTTAGTTTAGATGCAATTAATATATTGGAATAATAAATGGCATGTAGATATTTCAGGATTGTCTGCGTGGGCAGATTTGCTCTACTAAATGGATATTTCAAGACAGAGTCCTACTAGACTTTATTAAATCAAGATTGGACCCAGGATCAAAGTAGGCAGGCCACATCGATGTCATAGCAACCTGTGTTTGTATGACCTTCAACTTTAGGGATTTTATGCGTGTTGTTGTTTCACATTTTTGACTGGCTTATCACCAATCAGAGCTAATCAATGAAGAAATTGCCTATTCCAATAGCCATGCGTTTCTAGCCACTAGATTCCTAATTCTGACCTACTTTATGCTGCTTAGATTAAAAGGCCGTTGTTTTAGTCCAATGGAGAGCCAATATTACTCAAAATGTACCTCTTACCACCAACTACAGAGGTTTTTAAGCCATTAACCAATATTAATAATGAAATACAACAGTGGAAATCCCGCTTAAAAACTGTGATAATAAATATTCTAATGCTATCTTCTGTCTCCTGCTTGGGTTGCGTTTTGTTTGCTTACTTTGTATTCCTCTATGCGTATGTATGTTCATAAGAGTGAGCATGTTTAATCAGCTTCACTCGCTGCCTCCCGATCTGGACTCAGCCATCGCTTGCCTGTCTGCTGCACCATCGTTCTTTCTGGCTGGCGTTTTGTAACCGAGCACTACAGCCCCATTTGAGGTATGATAATCAGCTGATTAGCCAGCGAAGTCCTTTTCCCAGAGGCTCCTTTGTGTGCAAAATCCTCACCGCCAATTGACATGTGGACATCATCAAGCTGATGAAATGCAATTGTAATGAACAAGTGAGGCAGAGCATCTGCAGAGGGACCCTGAACGAAGAGGACCCTTCCCTCCTGACATGCTAATGTTGAAAGCTGCTCTCTGCCTGTACTTCCCGTGGGTCCCTCATGGAAATGTGAGAAGATGCATATTCAAACCAGCGCTTTCTGAAGGGGCTGTATGTATGAGGAAAACGATGAGCTAAAAAAAAAAAAAAGATGGCGTGGACTTTGCCAAATGCTAATTCTGAGACAGATTATATTGCATCACGCGCAGTAATGATCTGACAGTTCATTTGTGAGGAGAGTTCAGGATCTGAGGTTTAATGCTTGGGTGGACGCAGGTGCCGAGCCCCAGCTCTTCAAAGCTGTCAGAGGAAAGCAGGGGGCTGCTGTCAAATTATCCCAGTTAAAAAGGAAGAGGCGCCTCCAAATATGAAAGACATTTAAGAAATTAATGCATTCGTATTCAACACATATTGCAACAGCATTTCATTAGAGGCGCTCTAGTCATATTAAAACTGACATCTGACCTTTCACATTTCTCTGAGGCACTCAAGAACATTCTTATTACATACATGCTTAAGTCAAAGAGAAGGTAATTGTGATAACTAGCAATAATTAAACATACTGACATTTCAGATTCCATGGGTTTTCTCCTTAATTCAGCTTTTATAGTGTTGAAGAAATAGGGGAAAAAACATATGTTTGTTTATTTGGGTTTTGATTAGAGTGAAACTGTCAGTACGGTAGGCTCTGTGACTAGAATAAGAAGATTTATTACAGTACTGTTGCTGCTCTTGCTACTGCATAATATTGCAGACTTGCAGACAGCTGTTTTGGAAATATATTATCTGCTTTCAAATTTGAATCATGTAGCATAAAAAGATACAAGAATTGTTTAATTTTAGCAAAAATCTGATTGGAATGGAATTGGAATTGGTGATGAAGACATCTCCTAAAAGCTAAATGTCATTGAGGTTGAAAAGCCTCCTTACCATCACCCTAATCGTTAGCTCCCTCTACAGAAAATACATCAGACTCAAGTCAGGATTGCTAGTAAAATCAAAATAATATTTTAAATATCAACCTGCTCAGAATAATTTTGGTCTTCACTGTATATTATAGAAAAACTCTATTCTGGTTCAGCAGTTGGTGTCAATGCCATAATAATCATAGTGATCATAAATGTGTCTGAAAATGTGTCATTCTTTCTAATAATAGAGCCTAATCTGCAGATGCTGAACGTCAAAAACAAAAATATTTATCCTCAAACAGACTTCCTCAGTGTACCACTTATAAAATTCTTACTAATGGAATTTGAACTGTCGGTTATTTTAAAAATGCTGTATGTATCCAACATAACTTAAAAGAAATTTGACTTTGTAATTTAACACCTCTGTTTGAAAACTGCTCTTTTCGCCTTCAGGAAGTCATCACAACAACATTCCTCTAGCAATCATTTAACAATGTTTTTTATCAGCGTTGCACTGAGAAGTGGCTCGAATAACGAGCTCAGCAGATGTGCAGTTCCACTAGGTGTAGGCTAATTGCTGCTGGCTAGTCTGAAGGAGCAGAGTGGAAGAGTCATGAGGGAGAGCTGCTCTTTAATGCGGAGACTTGGAAACTGCAACTCTGAGCAGGAGCTTCCCCCTCAAAGGTGGTGCTTGAGAGTTTGAGGCAGGAATGACATTATAATATGATGTAAAGCTAAACAACATATGAAAACCAAGTGGAACCTAACTTTACGTGACTAACCCTGATCATCTCTTCATCATAATACAAGTATATTGAAAGCTAATTAACATTTTTCAAATTCTAAATGCTGGAAAAGTAGACATGTATAAGAATCTGAAGGATCTGCAGATCCTGTGAGATGTTCCCAACCTGCAGTGGTCAATATCTATGAGAAGTGGCTCAAGGAGGGAAGAGAGAGAGGGTCAAGAATAGCACAAGCCCAATGATGCACATAGGGAGGAAAAGCTGGCCTCAGTGGTTTCATCCAACAGATGAGCTATTGCAGCTAAGATGCTGAAGAAGTCGATGTCAGTTCAGATAGGAAGGTGTCAGAATGGGACTGCTGTGGTGGCGTAGGGAATAGCGTGACCCACGTTTGGAGGCATTGAGTCCTCGACAGGTTCGATTCCCGGACCCGGCGATATTTGCCGCATGTCTTCGCCCCTTTCTTTCCCCTTTCCTGTCAGCCTACTTTCATATAAGGGACGCTAGACCCCACAAAGACCCCCTGGAGGGGAGGGGGGGAAAAAAAAACGAAGGTGTCAAAATACATAGTCCATCACAGTTTGTTGTGCACCTCTAAGGATCCCCGCTGAATCTTTTTCAAACTAAACTAGTTGCAGGAATGATTGAGGAGCTCAACACCACGTCATTGTTTAGATGAGTTTCTTCACTAAGAAGATGAGTCAGAAATACTTTTCCAATCCAGTGAGATTCCATCTTAGAGGATTCTCTGCGGATATCTTAGTGCCAGACACAACGACTCACCTACAGGAATCTAGTGCAGCCAATGTGTCAACAAGTTATCGCAGCAAAATGGAATCAAAGCATCATAATGTTACACCTCATAAATGTAAATGTTTTTAGAACTCCCAAACTGTTATATTGAATTATTCTGAGAGATTCTAAGCTATTTGAGGGAAATCCACCCCCTCACCCATCCCCCAGTAATTCAACCATGAGTAAAGAGTTGTGACATTAAAGCTTTGAGCAGTTGGTGGAGGTCAGCTCAAGTAAACAGACCAATGATGAACTCCATATTGTTTTTTAAGGATAGATGTAGGTCATTGCACCTATGGCCTCCAGCTGAGTCATTTTGTGATGACAGGACCTCTTTGCTTGGACCTCAGCCTGAGCAAATGGGCAGTCAGCAGGCCCCCTGCTTTTCTGGGCCTTTTGGGTATCTGAGGTGTCAAAGCAAGAGTGGGTCACAGACCCTGAAATCCAGCCTCCCACTGTTCAGCCCCTTCCATAACCCGGTGCAAGCACAACTAGACCCTAGGCTATGAGGTGTGCTCCCTCCCACCAGGTGTTCATGATGGCACGCATGTCTTTAGGGGTAAGGAGTGCTGTGGGCTGCCTGGGACTACACATGGAGCTGGGGGTCAAACATGGAGCCATGCTGGACCAGCTGTCGCTTTGCTGTGTGCCCCATCTCTAAGCCAGTCCTGCTGGAACAGGCCAGATGCGCCCACGCAGTCACTCCTTTACACCGCAATACAAAGTGGTCCTCACTAATCTGACCTTGTGGCACCTTGGCATTACTTTGCCAGGATTATTGCAGCAAACCGGCAGACAACTTTGGTCATCTGTGTGGATGTAGCTCCTCCCACTCTCCAAGTAATTGACACGGTCATTTTTCTGTATTCTAACTCCGTACTTAAAGGAGGGGCTTCCTTTAATTTGTAAAAGCTAAGCCACCATGTGCACACATGCACGCAGCTTGATCACAGATTCAGTGCTGCTTTGGAAGCCACAGAACTCCATCTTTCCTTCTAACTGTGGCTAAAAGCATGAAAGCAGCAGTGAGATTTCATTTGGTTAACTGACTGAAGGCACTGAGGGAGTAAAGCTCGCTGGAGAGATTTATACACCAAGTCTGATGCCTCCTGCTCTCTATAATAGAACAAAAGCTTGTTGTCTCTTCCAATTACAGATGTCAAAACGCTTATTTTGAGGGTTGTGATCTTTTCCCTTTTAATCTGCAAAGATAAAAGGTCTCAGCTTCATTAGCATGTGCTCGCTCCCCCCAGACCCAGATCTCCAGCAAGCAGCCAGCTCAGCCTTACAGCACTATTACCCACTCTAGGGGCCATTAAGGTCTAACATTAATGATGTGTAATTAGCATATGATGACAAATAATAACAATGCACACCAATTCACTGTAATGGGGGGTAGGATAATAACATGGAATCCCACTGTTTCATCCGTACATAAGGCTCACAAAATCTATGTTTCATGTTCCACGCTATTGTTCTTAGATATAATCAAGTGAGCTGCAGAATGTAGAAATAAATTATCCTAAAAAATATCTTTGTTGAGAAATATTGGGATGAAAATAAATCGAGGAAGTCAAATTTGTTTTCCTGCATAAAATCCAGTTATATCGTCCTGTGGCTGCCAATCTTTTGTAAATCTGTTACTTTAGGGGTCAGGTGTACAAATAAAACCAGGCTCTCTACATATCTCCCTAATCCATATATAAATTATTTAAGATAATGATGCGAGAACTCAAGTTAAAATTGAGGGGTATTAACAGACAAGTGATCAATTATGCTGTAGAGCTGAGGCAAAGCGATCAGAAGTGACAGACCGTCTTCAAACGGCTCTTCTCATCCATTAAACAGGCTGCCTGTTTGTGTCAGCCGCGGGTCTGGAAGAAAACCATACAATTAAAGAGACCCCGCATGTTTTTCGGTTTTTTTTTTGTTTTTTTTCCCCACTCCTTCACGCACACACATTCATATGCAGCTCCAACATGCAACATCTTGTATTGTCTTTGCAGGTTTTTTTTTTTTCTTTTTTTTTTTTAGTTTCCACATCTGTCACAAAACCAACCCATCACCAATTATACCAAAGCAGCAAAACACGTCCATTTTCAAATTTGTTTGGTTACCTCCCGTAAAGAAGATGGCGGGGCATCTTTGAATCGAACTAATCAAAACACCTCAAAAGTAGAAACTGAATGAATTTATTGACTAAACGTGTAAATGTCTGCTGTTGTCGAGATAAACAACTGCGGGACGTGATGAGACATCCTATTGTGCTTGTGTTTTAAATATCTGTGGGTGGACTGGGACATCTCAGAAAAAAACAACACTCATCTTACTCGCCACTAGAAAAATGACAAGCATTTGTAACAGGAATATTTAGCAGCAGAACTTCTCATTGCCAAGGACAAAGTGCAAAATTATAGACGAGCGTTCATGTAAAAACACACATCTCTGCT
This sequence comes from Gambusia affinis, assembly GCF_019740435.1. NCBI lineage: Eukaryota > Metazoa > Chordata > Actinopteri > Cyprinodontiformes > Poeciliidae > Gambusia > Gambusia affinis. Next base: position 15,755,274 of record NC_057878.1, read on the forward strand.
GTTTTAAGTGGAATTCAGCGACTGGAAACACAATACAGTCCTCTCTTTCAGGCAAGCAAAGCAGGGCTACTCGAAACCCTGTTTACAGCACCCAGATCTCAAATTGACTTGCTAATGTTAACTTTTATCCCGTTGCCATGGGTTACCGTGTCGTGTGATTTGACACCGAGCTACAGGCGCCGCTGATTAGTAGCATCCAGTTCTGTCCATCTCTGTGCATCACTGAACCATCTGGTCATTTATTCACTAATAAGCCCCTAATGGCCCAAATATTCAGCGGCCTGTCATTGTGACATGGCAGAAAATGCCTACATCTTTCAACTTGCCTTGACACGTTGCTTGTTTCGCATCAAAATCTCGTCATTTACAGGAGAGAAACTCAGAGGGGTAAGAAACTTGACCTAATCTGCAGTGTTAACACAGAGGCATGGAGCTTTGTTATCTGCTAGACTGACGGAAAGGATGTTAATGCATTCATCCTCTCTCCGCGCTTCAAGATCTTCTTTTCTGCCACAGGGAGAAGGATATGAGCGCTGTCAATAGGAATTTGATTATGCACACATTGATTCCACGCTCGAGGAGCGGAGATTACACCCAGCCCAAAATTGTGAGGTGCTGTGAGAAGAGACAACGGTGCAGCTCGTGGTTCTGCATGCTGTCATTTGTCATCTAAACATTGACTTTTAGATATAAATATTTCCTGATGAACAAGGCCAGCGGGGATTGTAATTAGTGACAAGCTATCATAAATTTAACCTTCCCCGGGACACTGGTGGCAACCAATTAACTAACCACTGAATAAAAAATACCCTCAATTATCTGTCTCATTATGGCTGAACTGGACTGCAAAAATCTGAAACAAGAAACAAGTTTGTAATGATTATTTTTTCACCCACTAAGTTTTTATCTTTACATGTTTGGGGAAGAAATGATTACTGGTGTTAATGGTTACCCTGGTGAAAATTAGTCTTGCTGTTATGAATTAAAATTTCTCCAAAGACAGTTAACTTTGCCATGTTTGTTTGCATCCAAATGTGACAAAATGAAGAGAATTTTGTAGAAAAGCAAGTACTATAATTTCTAAGGAGAATGTGTGTCACAATGCCTCCATTTCAGAATAGCTAGTGTTACATTATATTAGCAGGGCTTAATTCATGATGTTCTGTGACTGTAACTTCACAGACTTGTTTATTTTATTTTTCATATTAATGGATCAGATAATCATTTGAGAATGGCATTTCAATACTCTGTGAATTTTTTCTAATGATTAGATATTTTTTTTTTTACCAATTAATCAGAAAGTAGGTCAGGTACTATCATTTCAAGCATCCCTTAAGCTGAAGTGAGAGAAGCATTTTGATGCATTTGCATTTAACTGAGTGATGTTATTATAAGCTTGTTGCTAGACACAACACAACTGTTGATTTAAAAGGGCTAATATGTATTGCTATTTACAGCTCAATCAAGTAACTATGTTATCTTCAGTTGTTATAAAGTGCTGCATATATAAAACACAAAATAAAAGAAAGGTGCCCTTGCATCAAAACCACATCTGATGCCTTGAAATTGGTCTCTTTAAGACCATTCTACCCTTTCTCACACTCTCCCTTCATCACAGCAATGCTTGTCTACGTTGCCCTTTGGTGCATTTTACTGTTCTTAGGAGCATTCTAGTATATATGATCAGATCAGCAGATGCACATTTGCCCAAAGTGTTTGCTAATTGCTGCCACCACTAGTCTGAAGAAGTTGAGTGGAGAAAGTGCATGTAAGGTGCACGTCAGGGCATTATTCATGATAGAATCCACAAAACCATGTGTGTGCAGCTATTGCTAGTAATATTACTACTAAAAATAATTTTGTCGCAAGAAAACTGTGAAAGAACCACTGTAAAGACAGCAAGTAAGAATGTTTTCCTCAACACATTTGAAAAAACCCACAAAAATATAGATAACTGCAAGAAATATTTAAATAATAATCATAATACATTTTCAGATCATTACTTCCCTCTTACATACACAAAGTGGGGATTATCAATAAAATATTGACTCAATATATAATTATTACTTCAAAACAATCAAAATTCAGCTAACAACATGGATTTTTATCATTCTCAATACAATCCTAAAATAGCCCTTTCTTTTATCATTGGTCTGATTGAAGTGCAAATGAGCTTCACGTTGACTGCCAAGTAGCAAAACCTCTCTGTCAATTTAACTAGGAGTCGAAGGATGGTGTGAATGTATACTTAACTCCCTGTCACTTAGAAAGGCGTGCACCCTGAGCCTCCATCAAGAAGAGCTAAGTAAGATGGAAGACGAGCAGGCTTTGGTTGGAAAGGAGAAGGGAAATGCCACCTTTGGTGAACTCGCTTGGGACCAAAAAAATCCCTGAGACTTATTTGAATGCTGTGCTAAGGGTGAGACGATATGGGCCGTGTGTGCGTGTTCGTGTCTGTGTTTCACCCATTTAATATGATTTCTATTGCAGAAATCTTAGCAGTTTGGCTGTTTGAAAGATTTACTTCATATTCGGAGCAGTCATAGGAAAATCCCTTATTCTGGCTCATCTTTTCCTCCTCGTTTAAATCTCTCACCATGCATTGGCATTGCAAACTACATCGTAGAAACAGAGGAAATCAAATCATCTACGTCTTAAACCATCAGGCGTCATGCAAAAAATGTCTGTGTGAAAACACAGACATTACACACAGGAAAGTGGGAGGGAAATGTTTTATGTATGAAGCACTGTTTCAATATAAAGCAGAGTACATATATTTAAGCTCTTCTAATTATCTAGAGGATTCAAACACAAGCAGCGACAGTTTTGTGGTCTAATTTACGTAAACTTGTTCCATTATATAGGCTGCTGAGAGCATCATTACGAAACGGCTTGCTTTTGAGACTCTTTCGTCTCATTTGCTCCGTGTGTTGGATGTGTATCCTAATGAACGCCTTACAACAATGTGACCTGCCAGCGCAAATAATTAACCTTAAGTGAAACCAATTACATACTTCTCTGCCATCGCGACAGTCTCCAAAAAGCAATCATGGATGCTTTTCCCCTGCACCGTTTGGCTGGTGAAGAAAACCAAACGGTGGCTGCTCTGTAGCAACAAATGGACGCTGAGAAGTCTCTTTATGCTCAAAGAGACATCTAAAGAGGAAGAAGATAAACAACAATTATACCGCTCTCCCTGTCAGCGCAGCATGCCTCGGGTCAGTCCATTTGAGATCACCGCTCGGTGCGCTCTTATGCTGGAATAAGAAGTGAACCCGTTCGCGGCTGGGCTTTTGACTGGCAGTTGGGACCTGGAGACTGCATGTGTGTGTTGTGAGCTGCCTGCGAATGCAGAAAGGAGGAGGGAGGGTTATCCAGACATAAACTTCCGCTGTCAGCATGGGCAATCATGGCACTTCATTGTCCAGCAGCATCATTACAATATGGTTATCATCTGAGCTTGAGTCTGACACCTTCTCCAGGACCTCTCCAATCACCCCCCCCCACTCCCCACCTCGCACCCGCATAGTAGGCTTCAGTACCAGGCAGTCAGGGCAAATCTCTGCTTTGTGCTTGTCTGCCTTAATAGACTGGATGTCACTTCTGCCTGTGGAATGTGCCCGGTCTTCAGCTGTCAGTCAGAGGCGCGGGTGTCAGGCCGGAGCGTGGCTGGAGCCGTCTGGATTAGAGGGTAGTTACCATAGCTGTCAGATTACTGACAGCCTGACACCCCCTCTCCCAACTTCCTTTTATTGTTTCTTTGTTTCTCTCAAACATCCTCCAGATGGGGAGAATTACCAACCAGAAGACGGAGATAGAAGGGAGAGCAAGATGGGAGGAGGAAACAAAAGCCAAGACGGGTTTTTAAAAGTTCTATGCCACGTTAGTTTTGTGATGAAGGAAGGCGCGTTTGGTAGATTCTTATGAGACTACACCTATTCCCACCTCTCCTTGTTATCTTTGGGATTCATGTCAAGATAGGTGTTGGCGTTGGTCATTAGTGTTCTTATACCCAACAGACCGTCTTAGTTAGTACTTTGAGGAAAGCCTTATTGCTGCTGAATATTCACCTCCAGGACAGCACCTCTCCTGTTCATCTGTAGAGCTGTTCTTTAATTTTGTCTTCCCTTTTAGGACAAATGAACTGGTTTAATGTTGAGATGTAGACAGGCATGATAAAAATCACTTAGACAGTATGAGCTATAATGAATTAGAGGATCATCCATGGTTTCTGGAAGTATTTTAATGATTGAAGAAGCTCTGGGCAGGCTACGGGTCAGCACTCCTCTCTTACTCTTTTTATTTCCATCCTTTTCATTTCGGTGACCCTTTCTGGGCGACACTGTCATTCTGTCTTTGCCAAATGAGGAATGGAATAAAAGTGGTCTTCTGTATTTGAAAAAGGGATGATAAAGTACATTTAAAAGTCTGCTCTGCTTTGCATTTTGGAGGAGGTTTTTCTTAAAACTTATTTTGATCAGTAGATGGGAAACATGAGGAAACAAATAAAGAAAAAAATCTTAACTTGAGAATATTAAACAGTGATGATCACAAAAGCTTTAAACAGTGACGGTCCTTGTGAGACTGGCAACCTGGACGAGTCTGGTGCTTTGCTACCTCATACATAACCTTCCTGAAAAGGCTCTTTTTATTTTGTAAGGTATAATAAATACTGTGAATAAAGACAGACAGACAGAAAAACCACTCCACCACCTTTTTCTGAGGTTTGATGTTTGGAAAGTCATACTTACTTCAATGCGGTGAAGCTGTTTTGAAAGTACCTACTCTAGACTAGCTACCCTAGCACATAGCATGACTTAATTAACCATTTATGTCAGCTTGGTAGACTTTTATTGTCTCCCAAGCTGACAAGCTTGGCAACTAGACCATTAATCAGAGAATTTCTAAAAGGCAACTGTGGAGGAACTGCAGATATCTACAGTCCAAGTGGAGGAATCTGTTGACAATACACTGTTAATCATACAATCTGTTTTTATTTTCTAGAGCCATTATGGAGATAAAGCCATAAGAGGTTCTGGTAAACATTTAACATAATCCATGCTGAGGAAACAGCAAATGTATAAAATAAGGTGCTCTGGTCACTTTTAAAGGTTCTGCGTGGTCGGACCGTACCGCCAAAATTGGTTCTCATTGTTGCAGTTGCATGGCAAAAGTCATGTTATTTTGTTCTGAGACCCTATTTGTCACAACCCCCATGGCAAACTTCTCACCCCCCTCTGCATGTGAAACTGTAATATGATTGAATTTTGTGAATTTTGTTTATGTTAAAAACAGCTCCAGCTCAACTAGTAGGCACTGTTTATTTCAGCCAAACAGCATGATGGATGGTTTTGAGGAGCAATTGTCTGAGATCCTGAGGAAGTATGTTGGTCCAGATCAAACATTATTTCTGATGATGACAACCTTTTTAACTCTTAATAGTGGTTATTTTCTGTCATGGTCAGTAGTGTTGACTATTCTGCTGTAAACCACACATAACACAAAACAACATGACCTACATTTATTCATTTCCAAGCACTAAGTAGCTTAAGTGACTTGTGGACTTGGAAGGGGGTATCCAAAAACAAACATCCCAAAACAACATGACCATGAGTCAACAGTTTAACTTTGACCATGCTGAGCCCTTTAAGTGCACTATCCTCACAATGAAACCTGGTGGTGCAGGAATGCTTTTTTGACCTGGGCGATGGAAGTTTTGATACAAGGGATGCAGTAAATTATAGGGCAATGCTTGCTTAAAGCTGCAAAAAACCTTGGGACTGAGGTTCACCTTCTAGTGACAATAAGCATACTGGTAAAAATCATGTCAATTTGTTCTGAGACCAGGCAGACCTACAATGGCTTTGAAAACATTTTCATACGTCACCCAGTCAGTAAATCCATTTAGGAAATCGTGGCTAGAAAATCATGTTCATTTTGCAAAGAAGACTGCAAAATGAGTGTGTATATCTATATGTAAAGTGTATAGATATACATCAAAAGCCTTGCAGCTGTTTTTCAAAAGGAAAGCTGGTCTTCCAAAATACTGACTCGTGGGATGTGAATAAAAAACACATGAACGCTACACTTTCAGTTATATATTTGGAAAATATTTTTAAAATTACTCAACATTTTCCTACTACACTATTATGCAGCACTTTAAAGGTCTATCATAACCTCAAGTAACTAATCGGAAATACAGTAAAGTTTGAGGCACCAATGTGACAAAATGTGAAAAAGGTTCAAAGGGCAGGGATACTTTTACAAGGGAGAGTAGATACACTGATGTAAAAATGAAAGGAAATGAGGTCTTATGTGCGTAAAATACACAGATACATCACTTCGACCCCTGGCCGTCGGATTTTACCATAAAAATAACGGAAGGCAGATTACAGTTCGCCCTGACCTCCAATCTTCTCTAACAAGCCCTGCTTCTAAAATCAGCTGTGCCGTCATGTACGGGCAAAGATAATGAGGGCCGCTGCCTGAGGAGAAGCTGGATGCAAAACAATTATGGTTAGTTACATGAGCACAGGTTAATATTCTCTCATGTCCCTCCTTTCTCACATTCCCTTTTGTCTCACATCAATCTTAATGAAAGTTATGAGACCTGTCCACAATGATAAGCAGCCACTCAGGCGTACTCTGTGCCGAGGCTCACACATTATGCCTCCCCCTTCAAGCCTATGTTTTGCATTGCCTAAAGCATCTATTAAAATCCCCTTGTAAAATTCATAAAACAAAAATGTGGTGGGTCAAGTCTAGAGGGAGCCAAAGTAAGCTGCTTATTAGCAGGGAGTCGAAAACACAGATCCAATTACACATCCTGAACAAGGAGCACTAAGAATCAGCATTGGGGAATAAGTATTTTCCTTTTCTCTCCCCTTCAATTGGCCTAGGTGCAGAGGAGAGGGAGAGAGGTACCACAGAGCGAGATCCACGAATGGTAATTACACTGTGAGTGTTTAGTGCATGAAGCTGGAGTTGGAGCCATTCAAGTAAAAACTCATGTAAATCTTCACTTTCCTTCAGATAGTAAATTGGTGGGGTTTTAGAGGAATCCCAGTAGAAGAGGAGGAGAGGGGCCGTGCGGAGAGGAGCCATGAGCTCCAGAGATATGTAAAGAATCTCTGTCTGGAATTTAAAGGGCTACAAATTAGACCTGACATTAGCCCTTTTCTTTCACAGAGCAGGCAGAATGTGAATGAAACAGAATAAATAACTGTAAGACGGCTTTTCCCTCCCTTCTTATAAGATGACATTAATCCTTTCATGTGCAATGACAGCTTACAGGGGTTTGACCCTCTCCCCTGACAGCCATATAAAACCAGGAGATTTCTTAAAATCCCACCAAGAACAAGCTTTTCTTAATAAGAGGTCCTGATAGAGGTCTCCACCTCACATTTAATACACCAGTTTATACCACTGCTCAACAGATGGCTCTCATTAAACCCAGCGACAAAACTGTGAATTTTAATTCCTGTTTTTAACTTGAATCATTCTGCGTCTTTAACAAGCAGAGTGCATTTTAAGATTTATTTTTTTTTTCCTTCCTGTGTAGTGGAGGCTGAAGTGTCCTCCAAGCGTACAATAGTGAGAGCATTTGAGCCCTCTGAAAGAATAAAGATCAAAGGCGTAAAGTCCTCATGCCGCTGCCGGGTTTAAGCCGTAACCAGCGCCGGCGCTGCTCTTCACATCTCGGATGGCGCATAGTGGTGGGTGGCGAGCTGACTGATTACCAGGAGTGCACTGTGAGCGTTGCTCCCTTCTTACACAGGACCATAATGTGGGTGCAGGGTGCGGGCAGTCCGCGTGGATCCGTGATCCGGACTACCACCATGCAGCGACAGTGACATATGGCTTAATGAATTTAGTAAAAAGAGAAATACCTCAACATGGTACTTCATCTATGCAAATGGACAATTTGTCACATTTTCAGGCAACAAAATGTGAATTTTTAAGTTTGTACATTTTATAGTTTTTTTTTTTTGGGGGGGGGGTTGGCTGATCACAACTTTCATGACTTCCTGTTTCCATGAAGTAGAAATTTTACATGACAGAATGGACCAAATTGTCACCAAAATGGGAGACGAGAGCTGACTTTCAAAATGTCCAAAAATGAGAGCAAGAAAATTGTTATTCAACTAAATTTGTCCAAAGGTGTTTTTAGCACATCTTCACTAAGGGAGTTGATATGTGTGAAGAGCAGGGTATGTTTAACGTAGTCATAACGGAATTAAAGTAGTAATTGTCTGAATAAAAATATATTTTAATGTCACAACAGTGTATAGGCAGAGGTGTTTTTAAAAGGAAAATCAATCATTTTATCTGTAGTATCAAGAGTAAAGCAGCATAAAAGGCATGACAATAACAGCAGACTCTGTTGTCTCTTGAAGAGGAAAAGCACTACCTACTTCAATAAATAAGAAGTGAACATAATCATTATTTATGACATCATGAGATAATATTTGTATACGTCGTAGTCATATTTTTGAGATTTTAATTGTTCTAAGGTGGTAGAAATTCCCTTCAGGTTTGGTCCCTTTGGACCAAGATATTAGCTACAACCTCTATATAAGCTGAATTTATACTAAATGAAGATGCCAAGCGAGTTGTTGATCGCAAGTAAGGTATTGTCTGCTTTTAATTTCTTTTAGAAAGGCATCACTTGTTCATTCTTTCCTCTTAACCTGTCTATCTGTTCACCTCAGATTGTCGTATGCTGTAAAAATCACAAACTATGTTATCCCATTTTCTACTCTCCATTACATCCATACATGCATTCCTTTGCTTTACAGCCAGGCACACTGCAGTTATGTCAGGGGCTAAGCTAAGTGCAAGGGCCTCACATCTCTTAAATAAATGTTAACACAGCGGCTTGAGTTAACAGAAGTGGCTGCACAATTACCAGCCGGTGATACACCGTTGACATTATCAAACGGAAACCGACGTCGCAAATGGTCCTCCCCTTGAATGCCGCCGCTAAATGGCCACTTTATATTCCATCACCTTAGATTTTCCTTGTCCGCTTAACCCTCCCCCATACAATCAATTTCATCTCCTGCCGATGAACCGATACGAATGCAATTCCTATTTACGCGGCAGACGAAAGGCAAAAACAAAACTGTGAAAGATGTGCAGTCCAAAACAACATCTGCTAGTCAAAGAGCGCGGATTAATTGGAAGTCTTTGTGCTGCGATTTCAGCTGAGTGCAGTTTGACTAACATCTTAACCTACTTAGTGCAATTAGTGCTTCATTAGAGAGGCTAACTAACTATTGCTTCTCTCCATAATGATGTGCAAGAGTGTAGACATAAAAGTACATAATCAATGGTTTCCAATTACTCCACGAGTGCAACCACTATTTCAAATAAACTGGATAATAATATAGAGCCATTACAAAGTCTAAGGTAGCAGAACCATTTAATTGCAGCACAGTTCTTCTCAGCACCAAGATTTTTCCACACTAATGAAGTGTCATACAAAAAAAAGGGCTGTATTGATTTTTTTTTCCACCACACAGCCTCCACCACAAATATGTAATTATCCTTTTTATATCTGGCAGGGGATTAAAGTAATCTATAGTATCTAGCCTTTGCGCTTCCCTGACAGGGATTGTGTGGGGCTTTTACCCTTTTCAAAATATGCAGCTTCTTTTGATGAATGAACTTTAGACAAAATGATGTTCTGTTCTATATTGTTTTGTCTAAAAAGCTCTATTCTGAAGACATCATGCAGCATGTACAGCTGCCTGAGCTTTCAGTACACTATCATGGCATTTCAAGCCCTGTCATCCCCGAGGCAGGCAGTTAGAGCCAACACACACGCAGACAGATAGCTTTCACAATCGAACACGGAAATAGAAACAGCTCCCAGCTTCTTTTTTTTTTTTCAAAAGAAATGCAGCTTCTTCTTTTTCCCCCACATCTGGTTAATAAGGTTAATTTCATCCAATAATGCATCCATGAAAATCACTTTTTCCTCCAGAGAACCACAGAGAAGCACCCTGCTGTTCACTGTCAGGCACATCCACGCTCATCCACAGCCTTCACATAATAACAGCAAACGTCCATTTAAACTTTGGGATAGCTCTTCTCTCTCTCTCTCTCCCTCTGCCTGTCTTTGTATCTTCAGACCTGAGATGGACGAGCAACCTTAAGACTACCCCACGCTGAGCTGCCCTTCACGATAATAAAAAGCCATTACCTTGACCGCTGACACGAGGCCAAGTGTGAGGGTCAGAGTGATATTTATTGATGAAACTCTGAGCTCCCAATCTGCTGCACTCAGTGCGCATCATACAGCTGTCAGCACAGACAGGGATCAGCCAGCATGATGGCCCTCGACATGGCCCATCTATAATTTATGAACTACACAGAAAACAACCAGGAGACAACAGAGAAGCCCCCCGGCTGCCCAGGGATTACCCCGCAGCCCGGCTAAAGAGATCTGAACGAGAACCAGCTAAGGGCCACTGCGGGCCACACTGATATGGGGCGGCAGGTATGAGCACAATAACCGCTGTTCCATATTCAGAGGGGGGCCCTCGGCGGGATCCGTCTCTCTGGAGGACGCTGTTGTGAATAATATAATAGACAGTGTTTACAGTGGGAATGTAAAGTGAGTGCGCTGGTGCATCACACAGCCCAGCACACTTCAGCTGAGCCCTGTAAATGAGCTAACAGACGGGGCAGGAGATGTAAAGTTTTACACTTTATTCTACAAGAAGCTCCAGGAAAGCCCTGAGGCAAAGACAGTCGAGAAGGGCCATCACAACCTGGAGGCGTTAAATAAATGGTTTTTTAGGGGAGTTTCATTTTTATTTATTTAATTTTTTTTACACTGTTAAGAGTGGTATTTGGAACATAATTAGTTGTCTCATAACATCAAATCTCGTTACGTAAATAATTTCAGTAAAATTTTCCCAATTAAAGGTTTCAACCATGAAAAGCATGAACATGATCAAAAAAAATATTGTTAATAATAATACAAATAATGGGTAGTGAGCGACGGAATGAGACACTGAACCCTGTGTCTCATATGACATAGGGCTCAGTTATTCAAGCATTGGTCATCTAGGAGGTACTCAAAGTAGAGCCAGTACCCCTTCACACCGAGAGGAGCCAATTGAAGTGACTCGGACATTTGGTTAGGAATGATGCTTCCTGGACGCCTCCCCGTTTCACTGGGGGAAACCCAGAGGAAGACCCAAGACTATATTTCGCAGGTGGCCCGGGAAAACCTCGGGATTCCCCTGGAGCAGTTGGTCCAAGCGGTTGAGGAGAGGAAAGTCTGGACTTCTCTGCTTAGACTGCTGCCTCCGCGCCCTGACCCCGGATTAATGAGTGGATAGACGGATAAAAGTATCTTGAGACTTGCAGGTTTGTATGGGGCTTTGACTGTCTATAATGATCAATCAGCATGAGGCTGAATACAGCTGGTCATTACAGGGCAACATGGAGACACAAATACAAAGGCATGTTTTGGACTGTGGGAGGGACGCCTGAGTACCAAGACAGTTCCCCACACATACACACAGAGAGAAAACATGCAAACTGCACATAGAAAAATACAGGCTGTGATTGAAACTTAGGATATTCTCAATATGATGTAAAAGTGCTAAATGTAGCTTCAACTAGAAATATGTAAAGTGCTGGTAAACTGTATCTGCTGCCTCAAAAAGTTCTTTTGTTTCTGCTTTTGTCAAATTGTAATGTTTCAGATAATCAGAAATATCAAAATATCAAACAAAGATAATCAGACAAAATTTTAAAAAGCAGGTTCCAAATTATGATTTCATTTAGAGAAAAATTAAATCATAACCAACCTGACCTCATTTAAAAATTTAGTTTCTCATTATGGAGCAGCTGTGACGAACCACATTTTTTGGTTCAGTTTCAGAAGTCATGCCCAATCCTAAAAGTCAAAAGGAAATGAAGAAAAACCCCAAACAGGAGCTGTTTGACAAGATGAAAAAGCGACATCATGTTCTGGTCTGAATGAGTTTAAAACCAGACGATAGATTTGCTGCTAAAATTAGTCACACTCCAAAAATTTAATTTTTTTTACAAAAACTATATTTTAAGTTGATCAGAATGTTGAGAAACGTTCACTTAGCAATAGCGAAGTCAAACATATTTCTGAATTTTAAGTATTCTGTGACAAAAGAAAATTTTAAATCCAATGGGCATCCTTCAAAATGGGAAGGACGAGAGAATATATGCTTCAAATAAGGCTGAAGTGTTTTGAGTTTGATATGTCAAAGACAGTAAGAAAATAAATACCTAAATTTTCCCACACCTAAGTCAATAAAATTAAAAAACTGGAACTTTTCCAATTATTTTATTTCACAGTTTTTTTCCAGGGGTTCTAATATTTTGTAGAAGCTATATTATTATTATTATTATTATTATTATTATTATTATTATTATTATTATTATTATTATTATTATTATTATTATTATTATTATTATTGTTATTATTGTTATTATTATTATTATACCTTGCTTGACATTCTATAATGGTCAGTGTTATGAGACTACAACTAAGTAAATAAATAAATAAAACATTTTGTTAAAAATTTGACGTTACCAATCACAATCAAAACATTGATTTCCGTAGATTTCTCACTGGAATATCTTATTGTTGTTATACCCATTTTTTGTAGTGTATTTTAAATCCCAACTGACTTATTGTTCGGAGGAAACTTGGATGGAAAATACATGCATTGTCTTTCTTTAGACACTTGAATTTTATGCTTCCATTCTAAAATTCCCACCAAGATCAAATGCAATCCTTCATCACCCAATTGCACTGACACCATCCTATTATCCTCTGAATTCAGCTTCCTGCATGCTGCAGGAAGACATACATTGTTTCTGATCAATAAATAACCACATAATTGAATACCGTTGCATCTCAAATAAAGCCCTCATTTACCAAGCTTCAGTAAACAGGCTTGATTCTTTGGCAATCTACCACTGACATTTCAAGACTTCACACACATTCAGGGCAGTGTCAGTGCGAGGGCCTTCTGTATCCCACTTAGGCTCCCCCTTTTTCAATATGGAACCACCTCCACCCAATAAATTATTCTGGGCATCTCCAAAGTCATTACACATTTATTTTGATCTCGCATCATAATTCACAGCTTGGCGCACAATGCATTCTCTCAAAATGCATGGTAATTCCTCCGGTGCAGAGCAAAGTTATGATTCATTTATACCGGAGTGACAGCATAATGCAGAGACGTCAAAATCCATTAAACTGTTCAACGTCTTGGGGTTTATTTTTAGATGCAATTGAGATTTAACTGATGGTGAAAAATATACAGTCAGGTGTGTTTACCTCACCTTTGGAGAGAATGTGTTACGGTTCCAATTAATTTGTTATTCCTGTCACTAAAGGCATTGTCTGTGTCAAAACTGTCACAGCGCTTTGGGCTTTGTTTTCTGGAGAATGGCATTTAATTTCAGCACAGGCTTTTGTAACTGCATTCATTTAAAAGGTGTGCATTTGATTTAGAGATGCTCATAACTTAATACATGTTGATTTGATTGCTCATCACAGCGGCAGATTGCAAAATTGCTAGCTGTTGCCTTAACTATTGAGCTGGTTAAACGACCATGCACGTTCAGTTATTGTGCAGACACCTCCAGAGATGAGCTCTGTAGACTATGGTTCTGTTAAATTAAATGATTGGGGAAATTATGTTACTGTTTGATATTGGTATGTCGACGAATATTTTTCATTGCAGAAGCATTTACGTTATTCGCATAGCCTAGCAAAATATTCATACCCTAAACATTTTTCACATTTGGTCCACTATAAACTTCAATCCACTGCATTTAGTTTTTAAGTGATAGGCCAACACAGTAGTGCATAATTATGAAGTGGAAGGAAAAATTTAGTTTTCTAAATTGTTTTACACAAATAAAAATCTGAAAGCCGTGGCATTCATATTTAGTTTGCCCTTCTTGATCTGATACAAGTAAAGAAAATATAGCTCAGATAAATATTTAAAGTAACGTAATTACTTAGTTATAAAGTCCACATTCATGTAGTTTTCATCTTCCTATAAAGAAGATGAAGCAAGAGCTTCAGAGGTTTATTAGACAAAAAAAAATTGCATCACAAAGACAACGGAACACTCCACAGTAGTTGTGAAGGAGCTTAAATCAGGATTATGTCATGAAAACAACATGATATATCTGTGCACATCTCACCCAGCCCCGTTCAAGTCAATCATCTGGAAAATAAGAGCGTAACACAAGTCCATATTCCATGACAGCATGGCTGTCCACCTAAACTGGCAGGAGCAGAAGCCAAAACACCCATGGTAACTCTAGAGGAGTTGTAATGAACCAAACCACAGGTGGAAGAATCTGTGAGCAGTGTGGGGACAAGGTCCGGTTGGAAACATCTTGCGGGGAACCTAGTCAGGGTTAAAGGAAAGATGGATAGAGGTCAGTCTTGGAAGAAAACATTTTACAAAGATTGTCCAAACTTCCATGGATTTGAAGTTTCACCATCTAGCAAAAATATTGAGCACAAATTTACAGCGAGAGATAGATTGGAATTGTGTGCATTGAAGCATATCTATGTTGCTACGACCCAGTCAAAGCCCAGATCCAAAACTGAATGAAAATCTGAGGGAAAAATGAAATATTGATACTCTCGACCAAATGTCACTGAACTCGAGCTATTTTACAATGAAGAATTGGCACAAAACTCAGCTTATGTGCAAAAAATGATGAAGACATACCTCAAACGATTTGCAGCTGAAATTGTAGTAAAATGTGGACTGAATACAGAAAACTTGCCACACTTTTAAGGTTTTAATTGTGACTATCTGAAAATTATGGATCATTTTGTTTCCACTTCACAATTCTACACCCTTTGTGCGTTTGTGCACAAAGGGTGAAATTCCCAGTACAAAGCATTAAAGTATGTGGTTGTAAAGTGAGAAAATGTGGAAAAAATAATTAAGGCTTTAAAATAATCCAGCTTCAAATGTGCCTTTGCTGCCTTGCTGTGCATATTAGTTTGTGCAGATCACAGGAACCAGTGCTTGTAAACTCCATATTGCAGTTGTTCTTTTCTAGGAAAGCCCACAGGAAGACTGAGCATGGCTAGCTGTTCACTGTCTGCGAGAGGAAGGGCAGCCAGGAGGGATTTTTCCCTCCTTTCTTCTACACAGATTTTTTTGTGTGCAGTTATGGTCCATCATTATTAAATGTCTCTTGTTGGATGAGAGAGGCGCTTTATCAAAAACAGCCATTCATCAGACACTGCGCGAGACAGCTCACATCTGACCTCTGCAGCAATAATGCCGCATCAAGTAGGCCAACTACCTAGTTTAGCGGCAGAGCAGGGAGCAGGGGCCGGCTCCAAGATTAAGTGCGCTGTTTCAGGTTTTCATTCCCAGGGGCTCTGCTGGCTGATGTTGTATTGATTGCAAAAGTTTACCAGTAAGTATCACAAACAACAATAGCCAGGTCAACGATCGGTGATGCCTGAACTGCTATTCCCCGGCGGAGGGCTGCACGTTCAGGGCTAAAGCACTGCCATCATCATGCCTGTGTGCAGGGTTCAGAGGGGGTTCTCCTGAGTTGGGGGGAAGAGAAGTGTGCTGGCTGTTCCTACTGACATTTAGGAAAGCGATATGTCAGTGTGAAATGAGCAAGCGTGAGATAATTATAAGCCTTTGCATTATAAAAGGCTGCATCGACAAACTGTCGGATTGGCCTTCCTCGGAGGCTTCCAGCCCTGTTAGGTACTCTTATATAGGTTACCCCTCATCCCATTTAATGGTTTGGGTATTTATTTTACCATCAATTGTAAAGATGCCTTTCTGCAAACATATGTGGCACAGGAAAACCTATTTCAAAACAACTCACTTCCCATTTTTATGATAGCACGTCTGAGAAAGGAATTGTTAGCACTAAACAATATTTTCTAGAAGCTGCACTCTGACATTGGTGAAAGAGCTGAGCAGTAAAGAAGACAATTCACCCTGAGGCCATCTCCAGCAGGCTGAATGATGGTGCATCCTTGGCCCTGCATGGGGGACAGCACACAGCCCTCTATCACAACGCTACCGGACCATTACCCAGGGACTGAAACGGCCAGCAACACCAACCAGGCCTGCTCTGCTGCCCCATGAAGCTAATCATGTGATTTGATGCAATGACAGAGTAATGACACAGATTGCTGGTGTGTTCAGCTTCCCCCTGCTGGAGGCAACACAAGAAGATGGAGAGCACACAAGGCTGTCTGAGCCAGAACCTGAGACAACCCATTTAAGAGCAAACCGGAGAAGATGCCCAAGTCCTCTCACCAGTGAAATCAAGATTAATGGAGCTGCCGAGGGATTGTTTTATGTCCTTGAGTAACTATGTTTCACTTAATGAGGGACATTAGCCATAATAAAACTACTCAGAAGTACAAGCCGTTAATTAATGCCTCCACATTACCACTGAATGAAAATGAACCGAGTTGTGGGACCCATTGGACCAAATACTGGAGGTGCTCGTAATTTCCACAGCTTTGAGCCACGAAGATATAAATCCCCATGCAAAATCTGTGATCAGTGCAGTACAAATTACGAGGGGGAAGGGGAGTTTTGACCCCCTAAAAAAGGCTTTGAGGTAAAAAAAATAACAAGGGAATATGACACACTAACATATTTAATGTTACCTTCTTTATAGAAAATATAAATAACTGTGCAAGAGATATGTATTACCACCATAGATTTAAACATATTACATTTAATCCTCTTTGATAAAGTTGCTAATTTCTTCAAGTCTGCTTAATTTGTCAACTACAAGAACTAGCAAGAGGCGGAAATGATGTGGAGTCCAAGACAGCTACATCTTCTAAAAAGTAGTTTTCTTGAATACAATGTCTTGTACAAATATTAAAAACAAAATTAGTCTTTAATGGAGACATTCAACAAATAACTTTGCTTTACATTGATCAAAATGTTTTGATCCTAGTGTATACGAGCTAAATAAAGGCTTAAACTAATCCACTTTTAAGCTTTTCTTTCCTTAATTTAGTTACTTAAAGTGTTTAAGGCTGAGTGCTAACTTACCGCTACGAGTTTAAATAATTAGGAAGTCTGAGCTGCAGTTTTTTCTCATAACACTGATGTTTTCTGCAGCTTCAGATGCAGCCGGGAAAACAACTTAAATCAGTTGTAGTAATTGTAAGTTCGTTTTGTTACCAGGTAGTATTAAACCAATGATTAAAGTGTCCACAACCAAAAAAATACAATACACGGTCAAGATGACGTTTTCCTCAATTTAGAGTTCTACCTGATCAATTACCTCTATAAATGTGTCTCACACAATGAATTATCTGTCACTTTCCTAGGGCAATAAGTTGGAGAGAAAATTGAATAAAAGTTTGTAGAATGTTTTTTTTTTTCTTTTTATTGCTATTTAAATATTCTGAAGTAAACACCTGTAATTTTCAGATCCTGTGCAGGTTTCGTCATAAATTCATGTGAAACTAATTACATCAAGGATGCTTTTAAAATAGAGAATAATGTGCAAGACCTCTAAATAAATCTCTCTAGTTCTGCATTAGACATCTAAAAATTACCTCTAAGAACACTTTCATGTTGGCTATAATCCTGACTGTAATGTGGCCTCGTTAGGAAAGCACTTCTGGCCCACACCAGTTGTAACACGGGAAAGGCCTCAGGCACCACTGGAATTAATTACAGACAAAAGCAACTGTGTTTGCAATTGTCATGCCAAATTTATCACTAGCCACTTAATGTGCCTCATCTGAAGTGATCCACACTAGCTGAATTGCCCCTGGGCGTCTAATCTTCGTCTTGCTGGGGCGAGGTGGGAGCGCTTAGAGACCGTGTCTGTGTGGCTGTGTGTGTGCATGGGGCACAGTCTGCATCTGCTGGGGGCCTGCCTAAATCCTGAGCTGGAGGCGGTGAGTGCTAACAATGCCCCCAGCAAATACAACATGTAGAAGGTGTATAACAAATGTCAACACCCCATCCACACCCCCGTCAGCTCTCCACCCGCCCAGCTGGAGTCTCCAGGGTGAGGTTCAAAGCCAATCTTGACATCTTTAATTCTGTCATTTTTGTGATGATAATCCTTGATGTGGTTGGATGGAGTGTCAGTAGCCATTTACTCCACACCAAAGTACATCTCTACAGTATGTGAACAGAAAAATCCTTAAAGATCAAAGGAGTCTTTCAGCAGTTTGCCCGTACGTACTTCACTTTAGTCAAGAGAACTAGAAGAAAAACATTCTGTTTCTCAAAAATGCTAAACATCTCTCGCAATTAGAATTTGCTTGAGGTGATGCACTAAATATCTCAAAGGCTTTCAGGTTATGACAGTGACCACTGAATCCACAAGGGCTTTATCCCCCTATTTTGTTTTAAAAAAATAATGTAAAAGTCTCAATCTCTAGGGTGTAACTGATACACCCTAGTGATTGCAGAAATGTTTCATTTTGTGAAAGTAATTTTTAGCTTTTAGTAGTCTATACGCCAAAGGTAAAGTGTAAAGGTGAGTTATTAAACTTTAAATCCGACTTGGTGAATTTCAGACTCTTATTTTGAAGTACTAAAGAAAGAGGTTCTTGAGTTGGAGAGACAGAGTAAAAACATTTATCTGGGCCAACAGTTCTCAATTACAAAGCATCAAAGAAGCCCTAGCTGCTTTTAAGCCACTTATCTGACAGCATTTGGGTGATCATTAGCAAAAATACAATAACAGACAAGATACAAATAATTTGTAAGTTATTAGCATCTAATTGTTAGCCACTATTGATGCCAAAGTTAGCATGTGCTTCTTAGCTTCCTATAGGTGCTAAAGCTATTTCAGTGTTTTGTTTTGTTTTTTTACTGCATCTGTAGTTTGTCTCTTTACAACCCTACAAATCAGAACTTTTTAAAGATTTTTCCCTTTATTTGACAGTTTTGTAGGCATATAATGGGGGCATTGGGAAAAGGGAAAGATATGCGTCAAATGGGTAATCAAAATGGGAATAAAATTAGAGCAGAAGTGCAAAGATATCTAACCTCCATACATGGGGCTCCTACACTATCTACTGCATCACACAGCATTTCAAAGTACAAAACCAAAAATTTTGCCACCTATTCTCAGTTATGTGAAAGGGGTTGAGTCTTCCTCAATTGTTTTTGTAAGTCTTGTCAGCCAGTCCATCAAGGAGGACTCATGTTGCCCCATAACCAATTAGTACCCTCAAGTGGTTTCACATTAAGTGGTTTCACATTAATTGGTTTCACATTGCCCTTTCATTTCATCTTATTTGTATTTTGTGCCCAGAGCCAAAAATATTACATTTCTTATCGTTCATTAGACAATTTCACATATGTTTCTATGCAGATTTTGCAATGCAGACTGCATTGAGCTGGATATTTATATTATAATATGTCGTCACACTTTTAATAATCACCATGATTCATGACTTTGGTTAAATATTTCCGTGCAGCGACTACGTTTTTTGTATTTGAAGTCGAAAAGTAATTATTTTTGTTTTGTTTTTTTGCTACTACAATGCTTTTCTTTTAAATGTTGTGCAAATCTCAGTTTGCTTCATTTAGTTGCTCCCTTTAATCCCGTCACTTATGTGGTTGTTTATGTCAAAAGAACAAAGGCCGTCCCAAATGTGCACTTACACATAAGCCACCATTATCTTTCTGCTTGTGCAGCTGAAAACCTAATGCCTTAGTTCAATAATAATGCAGAGGGGACAGCTTGTTGGTAGCCCAGTGCACAGCAGAAAAAAAGAAAAGCTCCAAAGGAGACCTCCCTCTTTAAAACAAATAAACAGGTGCTTTAGTTCAGTGTAGGAAAAATGCAGCGAAATATCTTATCCACAAGTGCATAATGTCTCATCAACACCAATCGGTTATCAATTAAAGCAAAAACCATCTCATTATATTAATGAATGGCCTCAGCTAGTAATAGGGCTGTCTTATTGATGTTCGAACGAGGTAAGCACAAAGCCTCTTACACAGCACCAAGATTCACAGCATCAGCAGCTGAGTGCAGATTTGCAAGGATGAAGAAAACAGGACAGAAAAATGAGAAGCAAATAGAAATTGAAGGACACAACAGGCTATTCTCAGAAGAACTGCATTTATTCCAGCAATTGTCATGCAAGCCTTGTTGCGAGTAATAATGTGGCCTTTAATGACGGAATGATGGACCTGCCAAACACTGGCTCTGCCATACAGCGCCTGCATGTCCCCGTCGTCCGCTCCTCGCGTACCCATCTGGGACTCATTAGCATATCCCCGTCAATTCGCCGCCCGTTTTAACATAATCCATATTTGTTGGGTAAAGTCCAGCAGCAAGGCTCCCATACAGCGGTCACAGAAAGCCATGACACACTTCAGGAGCCCCGGCCTGCATGAGGCA
Organism: Gambusia affinis; assembly: GCF_019740435.1. Taxonomy (NCBI): domain Eukaryota; kingdom Metazoa; phylum Chordata; class Actinopteri; order Cyprinodontiformes; family Poeciliidae; genus Gambusia; species Gambusia affinis. Next base: position 15,775,701 of record NC_057878.1, read on the forward strand.
TGCTTGGGCAGCAAAGCAATTCAAAAATGCAAAACAGCAGGGCATACCAACCCCTACCTTCTACCTGGAGGGACAAATCCCTTTTGGCCAGACATCTCCAGACTGTTACCTTGGTATTCCTCCACAACAGTACTTTTTGATTTTTATTCTAAGTGCTCAGGGAAAAAGGAGGAAAAAGAACAAAAAGCAGCCTGCTGTCATAGCTGACAGTGAGTGTGTAGAATACATTGGCCTGCTGAGGCATGTCAAAGTGTATGCTTCACCTATCAGAGAATAATGCCATATTTTGATACACATTTGCTTGGTAAATATTCGTATTCAGATTCTCAAAGAAGAGCGACAGCTATAGATTGTGAGAAAAAATAAAGCTTTAAATTAAATTGTGACCCTAAAATAAATACTTACATTTATTTTGTCTAAAATAATTTAGATGGACATCAATTCAGTCAGAGGTAGTTCATCACATGCACAACAAATAGTTGTACAGTAAACATATTATTCCACCTGAGCTGTAAATCTCTGTAGCTCCATCAAACTTACCACAGCTGCTATTCTGTTTATTGTTGTTGTTATCGGGCTTGTAAGTTTAGGTGGATGCCCATGAGTTGGTAGTTTTATTTTCAGAAGTTTGTGAAATGTTCAAAACTTAAAATTTTTGAAAAAAACTTTTAACATTGCTTCTCCTCAAATTTATCCCTGATTTGTCTGCTACGTTCCTTGGTAATCATAAAGCTGGTTTACTGGATTCTTTTCTTTCTGTCCGATTAGAGTAACTGGAACTTAATGCAAATCCATGCCACACTTTATTATTTTCACTCTAGTTTATGATTATGCACTACTTTGTGTTGGTCCAGCACATAAAATCCTAATTATATGCATTGAAGTTTGTGGTTGTGTTAGCCTCTGTCACACATGGGTAACATCAGTCCACACTCTCATTTCTTTAGTTATGGTTATTCTGTGTTGTCATTAAAAGCTGTTTTATTCATGAATTTAATTATTTCAAGCACAACAGTGATTGCACACACAACAGCACTGTGTGGTTTTTAAAATAGATTCTGTAATACTAACTTTGTTTCCTTTTTTTTTTTTGTTTCCTGGTTGAGTGTTGAACTGAGGATTTTTAAATCACAATGGAAGCTCAGCAGGATTTCCAAGTGGTTGTGAGCTAGGGGGTGTTTAGTCAGGCCAATTTGTGTTTAGCTAACAGTGATGTCTAGCTGTGTTTCCCTTATTGTTTGTAAATGACTTGACCAAGCTATTACATAAGTGTGTTTTTGTGTTATGTCAATCTCATGGGCTTAGTTGTATGTAAGTAGATAGTTTGGATGTTGTTTTTTTCCTTAAGTCAAACCTTTTATAGGATCACAAATTAGTTTTTATATTTAATTTTTTAAATATTTTGGATAAAATAAAAACCCATTTGTAAGATTTGCTTTCTGTTCTTTATGCTACTCTGACTTTCACTGTGGTTATTACGTGACAAATATGCATAATGTATTATATACTTTGTTAAATCCAGACACAAACAAAACACCTCCAAGATCCTTATATTAATTAGGGATGCTAAATGAACATAGTTTTAATTAATATTACCTGAATCAAAAGTATGACAAACAAATTAAAGCAGCCAAACATGAGCTAAATAACAACAATTCTCCATATTTATTGTGGAGCTCTCTGCCGTAAAGAGATTTTAGCAGTGTTCCCTCAAACTCGTAAAAGCGACGGCTGTCGTGAGCCATCATCGCACAAGCCTTTTGAGATATAATCTCGGAGAACTTTTAACCCAGAAATTTCAGACCTTCCTGTCAAAGAGAAAGCAGAAATCTTGGGATCATGACACTCAGCCGGCAGCAGTCACACTCCTTTATGCCGAGTGTTTCTCAAGTGCTGGACTATCTGGCAGACTCAAGGGCCAGCGACTGCATTTTTTAATATTAGTTTAGCTGTCTTCTCTTTGTGCGTCTTGGCTAACATAAAACCACTGTACTAATTCAAGCATTCTCCCATCGTCCATCAAAATGAGCTTGTAAAATTGCAAACACTGAGAGTGTTAAACATTTTGTGTTGTGTCAGCTGTCAGGTGCACCCAGTGTTTGAACCAGAGCTCGGCTTATGATAATGATATTCACTCACAGCACAATCTATGGAGTATAGAAGATGCCAAATAAATTTTACACTAGGAAAATTTTATATTTGTCCTCCTTCAATTTTCCAGAGCCACATATCTCTCAAATCAAAGAGCATTTTGATTTTCTCGCCAGAGAGGTCAGCCAGTTACCCAGAGGTTCACAGACCCCACCATGCCGCCCCCCCCACCTCTCCATCTGATTCCCCCAAACGAGGCAGTGAGTGGGACGCTTCTCTGAGGGATGTCATGCTGCATGTCATCAGCTTGGTTAAATTGCACTGCCAGTGGGTAAGCAGCAGGGGTCACATGAGGCCCAGTGTGGACTGCAACATGTAACGCATGGCAGCCCACAGTCTGAAGGCTGGCCAGTAATGACTCCAAAACATTCTGATAAAGATTGAGGAGCAGCTGTTTTCATCTAACACAACTCGTCTCAGACACGCGGTGAAGAGACGGCTATGTAAATCTCTGCGGTAAAACCGTACAAACGCTTTGCTTGTTTGCACAATAGTGATCAATATATCAATACGAACTCATCGGAGCCCGTGTGTTACATGGTAATTGTTTAGGCGATGGTCTGCACGTGTTTTATTTTAGGAAGGATTAAAAATCTTACAGTGCTGTTTCGGGAGCAGGTCCAAACATTTGCCCTTGTAAACACAAAGCAGCCGTGTGACTGGAAGAGGCCTCAGTTGGGCAGACAGCAGAGGGAGTTAACAAAGCTAATTAGGAGAGGCTGACATGTTAAAGTGAGCTGCAGCTCGGGAGTCGGCTCTATCACATATGTTTCCTTTGTGGTGGGTGAAGTGGCTCCTTTGTTTGTGAATTGATGGCGTTTCGCTCTGCCGTCCCTTTGGGTAGAGGCACTGACCTGCGGAGGCCCCGACAGTGAGAGGAGGCTCCTTTCCCTTTTTTTTTTTTTCTGTCTCTTCCAACGCCTGCAGCTCCAGCTGTCCCACTCCCTCCCAAACCTACACCTTCCCAGAACCGTGGACGCACAACGAGATGGGCAACACCTGTAAAAGAGTGGACACCCCCTCAGCCCAGGCACCTCAACGCAGCCTGCCCACCTGCTACTGCGCTCTCTGGGCCCTGCAGCTTAAACGCTCATTTTGTGCCTCTCAGCACGGGACTTATTGATATAAATAGCTGTGCACAAAGTGCACACTCTGTTTTCTCTTGGTCTGATGCAGTAGGTGTGTGTGTGATTATATTCAATGGCAGCCTCTTTCAGGTGAGGATGAAATATGAGCAGTTTGGACACCGGGTAAATGACAATCTCTGCAAGATTCACTGAAAATTATTACAGCACGTTTGACATTTATCGAAATGGACAACATGATTGGGGTAGCCGTCTTAAACAAGGATTCAATATCTAATATGTAGACACAATACACAGTATATTAAACATTACAGATGCAGCAATAGATTTAATGATGACCTTACCATTTGTCTTTATATAGCTTGTCCTTCCTCACTTTTGAATTGCACGGTTTGTCCTTGAATAAGACACTTTATGGCTGCAATGAAAGAGACAATTTAAAGTCTAAATACAGTGCCGGTCAGAAGATTACATACACTCATCATGGGCATGAATGTAATATTTATTATGAGTTTCAAATGATGTATTATAACTTGTGTTTGTCTGGAATAAAATTATTATATGATAAAAAGACTTGAAGAATTTTAAGCACGATTTTTTCTAATCAACCCTGGTTTAAAATATGAATATGTTCACATGTCTGCACTGATACTTGATTAAATGTCCAGTGGCATATCTCAAAGATCATAAAATATCACAAAGTAATCCTATCAAAATCAGACATATGTCATTTCAATTTATGGCTTAACTTGTCTGTCAGGTTATGGTTTAACTTGTTTACCTTGATTTTGAAAATCAAATATAACAGCACTCACATGGATCAGACAAATACTTCCTGAAGAAAACTTTTAGAATCAAATGAAGAATAGATAATGGTATTTTGCAACAATGACAAAAAGAATGTTATCAGGACCCAAAACAAGGCTTTCAGACCTAAGAACACTGTAATAACTACCAAGTATAGAGATGGAGGTATGGTGCTCTGGGTCTGTTTTGCACCCAGAGATGCTAGGGGATTTCAAAAAATGAGTGAAATATTAAGGGTAGTTCAGTAAATTCAAGTTACTTCATTGTGTCGGATCTTAACTCTTTCGCAGGGATAATCTGGGGGTTAGCCTGAGTTTAAACACAAACTACACCTACATGTAGCTACATCTGTTTATGTATTTGTGATCTAGCATGTAAGTAAGTAGGTGTATGTATATCTTGTTTTGCAGATTTGTGCGTAGCTAGTAGTTGCTGCTAAATTATAGTGTTTTATATGGTGAGCACATGTTTAAATGTTTAATTCTGAAATGAAGGCAAACATATTAAGCAAGAAAAAAAAGCAGAAACCCAAAGAAAAAGAAATCTATATATAATTGTGTTACTTAATACTGGAGAAGCAATTGCTATATTAGACAAGGTAAAAATATGGCCTCTCTCAACTTTAAATACTTTAGGACAACATAGGTTTTCTTCTTATTTCTTTAATCTGTTCAAAGAAAACATGTAATTCAACCAGGTCCATGCCTGGACATCAACTAATTTTTTGTCATTCAAAGATTCTCTACCAGTTCTACTTCCAGTCAAAGGAAGCATGGTGGTAAAAAGAAAAAGAGAGCGAGAGAGAGAGAGAGATTCTCCTGAATCTGGATGGACTACACTAGCAAATAATTTTGGGTATAACTATAAACAGCCTTTTTTTTCTTGAGGTTCTTCCATCGAACAACACAAATGCTATTTAATCCCTATTGACTTGACATCACAGTCAGGAACAATAAAATAACTTAATTTTTAAGTATTTTTGTTGCTCCTCCACCATATTGCCTAATTTAGAAACCCGCTGCTGGTTGGCCATGAGAAAAAGAACTATTCACAAATGCACCGTTATAAGCCTCACGGGCCTCATCAGTAAAATGAGCATACATAAACTTCTAAGTGGCGATGCATTGCAGACCTAACATTTTGTGTCATTTACTCTATTGGATTTGATGGTTTCAGAACAAATAAAAATCAAACATTAAGCAGATCTCAGTGAATGAGATCTTAAATTCTGGACATCAATGAGTTAACTTTCCCTTTGAGGATTCGAACAAAGTTGGAAAAAAGGTGAGTATTTCTCTCTCTCTTTCTCTCTTTCTTTCCCATTCGGCTAAGCCTGCATGGACACAGATTAATCCTACCCCATTAAGATGACAAGACAATTTGTGGAGTAGTTGAGTGTAAATAAATACGTTGAGAAGCAGATAATACATTAGGCTGCGGACCGGGCTATTCCATTACAGCAGCACATTTGTTTCCATCCACGGAGGAAGCCATTCGGGCCGATGGCATCTTTCCTTCATGAGGTGAAAGTGGATTCTTGCCTCTGAGAGGAAAATAAGGACATCAGAACTCTGCCGGTATTAACTTTCATCACAAAAGTCATCTCAGCTACCAGGAATAGAGGCTGTCTCTTTCAAGCTTGCTCATAAAAAACAAACAGATATAATACAAAACCCTCAGTTTAAGAGGTAACAATAGTTTTGTCTCCATTAGCTCCAAACAAAGAAAAAAAAAACAACGATAGTAACAACAAGTGCATTTGATGCTTTACTATTTCAACTTCTTGGCTGTAAAAAAAACATCCCAATGATATTTCAGCACCACAAAACAATACTACTTTTTATATGCGTCTGTAAATTCACAAGCTTCTTTACAACTCCAGGTGGTAGTTCTGCTACAAGAGATGAAGCAGCAGAAGCCAAGTGGCTGCATTGATTTTGCAGTAATTGATCTGATGGCTCCTTGTGATAATTGACAATTATCCCTGATTACCAGACAGGAGCTTAAAATCAGTCTAAGAAAATGACCGGCATTATGGGATGTTGTACACTGGGTGAACAAAGGAAAATCAATAGACCTCAGAAACTACTTGGAAAACAAGAAATAAGGGTGTCACACAGGAGCATATGCTGCTCAACCTCCAACAATCCCTCACAGACATTTAAACTAAACATTTACTCAGAAGATGAGAGGCCAACACTGACACAATGGTAAATTAAAAACATAAAATAGGCTTCTGAGAAGGTCAGTTTAAGATATTTCTGAGTCCATATACATGTTGCAAGCTGCAAACGTCTGCATCTTTGTGTTTGTGTTGCCTATGTTAAGCATGTATCGGTGTGCATGTGCTGCATGTCCTGCATGTCTATTATTCTCCATTACTAACCGTCTGACCTCAACTGATTGGTCCTTTTGATTGGAGCGGACAGATGCAACTCATTGCAGCTTAATAAATATTGGGACCCTGGGGATTGACGCTAAACAGTTCTATTAAGTTGGAAACATGTCAGCCAATATAAAAGCAGCCTGACCCCGGAAAAAGGTCAACTGTGACACGCATGTATACTCTGGAAAACAACCAGAGGCTGGAAGGTCTTGTTTTATCGCATGTCTTCAAAAGAGGATGAACGGGAGAGCGAGAGAGAGAGAGCGGGGTCGTCTGGCTGCCCAATTGTTGGTTTTATGTGATTTTTGGGTATTTGAACTCCCAGAGGAAGGGTTGAGTTGTCACCGAGCATCCCATTACACAAGGAAAACACAAAAAAAGAGAGAGAGAGAGAGAGAGAGACAGATAGATAGATAGATAGATAGATAGATAGATAGATAGATAGATAGATAGATAGATAGATAGATAGATAGATAGATAGATAGATAGATAGATAGATAGATAGATAGATAGATAGATAGATAGATAGATAGATAGATAGATAGATAGATAGATAGATAGATAGATAGATAGATAGATAGATAGATAGATAGATAGATAGATAGATAGATAGATAGATAGATAGATAGATAGATAGATAGATAGATAGATAGATAGATAGATAGATAGATAGATAGATAGATAGATAGATAGAACAGCCCTGCTTTCTGTTGTCACTAATCTGCCTCTTGCATGTGTAATCGGCATATCAAAACATTGAGGGAGAGGAATTTCCGAGCTCTGTGAGCATATTAGGGATGCAGTCGCAGCGCTTAACTAGCATTGATGAACTGTTTGCTTATGCAGTAATAATTAACTTCCATTACATTACTTTGTGTGATTACTTTCTTAATTGCCTGAATTATGCATCAATTTAATATCTAATAACCAGTCCTAGGCATTAGACGCTGATCAGACACACAGTTTCCCTAGCTTTAATTAAACATACCAGAATAAATGAAACGATGTAGGATGGATGTCTTGCAGTGATTTCCTGGGTGCTTAAATATGCTATTTATTATAAAAGCATGTGAAATCCTCTTTCTCCTCAGGAAAGGAAACCACAAGATGCCAATTATAAAACCCAAGTTGCTTTGCCGCGGCTTTTCGAGGTTCCAGACTAATAAATTTGTTGAGTGAGACTTATTGTATATTATGCAAATACAAGACCATGGCATTTTTTAAGTTTCAAATCTGCAGAGCAAAACATGTCCCCAAAGAGGATTTTAATTACAGTATGTAGCAAAGTGGTCTCCTGTTTTACATTGTTATTGTCATCCAGTAAGAATCCAGTTAGTAAGGACAATATGAGTGAATGGAGATATTGAAATTATTTATATCACTTAACCACTACATATCTCATTTAAACCCACTTTGCGAATTATGTCCATTTGAATACTTGTTAAAGCAACAGATGACCTAATCAGAAATATGAAATCAGTGTGAAGGTATCATGGCCTCAAAGCAATTATATGAATGCTGTTTTGTAAATGTTAGGTTGAGTGTGAAGAAAAACCCAAGTGAAATGACTTTGCTCATCTCTCTCCCTGCATTGCAAGAATAAATATAGTGAGATTAGGTCCATCTTTCTCAATTGCAACCTTCATGAAGTCTGATGTAAATTTCATTTACAGGTTGTAAGGCAGCTTTGTGTCAAATGAACAAAAAATAATTAAAAAGCAAACCCTTGGAGGTCATTCAATGAATTGATATTACCTTTAAGTCCTCTTGCATCATCATTTTGCCCCCACTCAAAAAGTGACATATGCACTTAAAGAGAAAAATGAGTCCTGTGTTCCTCATCAGCAGTCGTTTTAACAAACATACCTGCATGGATAGGCAGGACTAAAACACATCCCTAATGTTATTAAACTAAAATATGCAGTGTGTATGACTTATACACGTTTTCAAATTATTGCAAATCAAGGTAAAGTTGTTACTTAAGGAAATTACTTATGGCTTAAGTACAAATCCTATCTAGGTGACCCAAAGTCATGCAAATCCCTGCGACTGGTTCGGGTCTGGCAGCATCGTTAGTCTGCCTCCTAAATAATTTCCAGAGCCAGTGAGCTGCTGGCAATGCAAGGTTAGACAGAAAATGATGGCAGCACGAGGATGCTTCACAGACCTCATGATAGTTTCCGTCTGTCATTATTTACGTCTGACTAGTCCCGTCATGTCAGCTACCTAGAGAGACACTTTTAATGTGAACGCCCCTCCTCCGATTGCTCCTCGCAAGCAGTGTAGTATACCATTATTTCTTTGCTTCAGTACCTTTAGGTGAAACTCGCTCTCCCATCAGCCAGAATCAAAGACAGATTCCTGACTTGATATTGCACATGTCCATGGTCTTACCAAAACTGGCACTGAAGCTACATACCACAGGGGAGGAAGGCGAAGAGATGGAGTACTTTTAACTCATTTGACTAACAAAATTGGGAAAGGATACTGGCGGATATGCAGTTAGCAGACTTAATATTTCAATCTCAGTAGATTTATTCAGCAACTCAATATTATATATTTAAAATGTTTTATTCTGTCATATTGTTGTAGTAACAAACACCTCTTAATTCTGGCCTTTCATCTACAGAGGGTTTTTTTGCTGTCCTGCGCACTTCAAATGGCCAGCTAGATATTATGATTTAAAAAAAAACAAAAAACGAACCCATACATTAATAGATTTCTAAAAATAAGCTAGTTTTTGAAAAAAAAAAAAACATTTTCCAGATCTTCTAATTTGTTGGTCTACTGTTTTTGTTCACAGTGTGTCAAATAGCATTGTCATGGCTGAGATTTGGTGATATTTCCTCCAGTGTTAACTTGCTGTTAAACAACAAAACAATCCAAGTTTGATTGTTTGGGTGAAGACATAGAACCAAGCTCTCAAAAGAACTAGTGCAACAAAGGAGTTGTGGTTCACCAGGTGAAACCAAGGACAAATTGCACTGCTTGGTATCCAGTTAATTTTAATATTTGCTAGATGGCATGGTATGATATGTTCAAGTTGTCTTTTTGAAAAGAGATCTGTCGTTGATGGGAACAATACTTCTGTAGAAACCAGTCCAATTTCAAAAAGTGAGGTGAAAAACAGCATGGCTCCAACCAAAAGTAGGGTTTCCTCCACTATCCTACCGTCAACAACCTGATTCTGACAGATGACAGATTGTTCTGGTGACTCAGAAACTTTGGGTTATCTTGTTTTTCCTTCTGTCATATAGACTTCCCTCTCAGGACAAAATAGTCAAAAGTTCAAATGACCATCTGACTATGAAACTGATACTTGATCACTTTAAAATCTTTGGTCGTCAATAATTCCACCTAAGTTCTTCCTCAATTCATAATACATTACAAAGAAGTTTGTCTAGCAGATTAGTCATACTATAAGGAATAACGAAGTTCATAACTATGAGTTAGACCTGAGTAATTTGTTGAGATTTATACCAAATACAGCAACCTATGAGTTAGACCTGAGTAATTTGTTGAGATTTATACCAAATACAGCAACCTTGTCCAAAAATTTTCTAGGCTTAGGCTTAAGCATGTCTAAAGCAAATCTTTAATGACTTTTCAATACACATGTAAATAAACATAAAACCAACCAAACATAACTCCTTTCAGTCTAATCATATCAGCATCTACTAATCTAGACAATTTAGTCTAGACTACTATAAAATTATTAAATTAGACTTTTTTTCCACATAAAATGCTCATTGGAATGTTTTGTTTTTTTGTTGTCCATTACATTCACTATTAGTTTGTTCAGTAGTTTAGCAAAGTGTCAGGTTTTTATTGATTCTTTCAGTAGCTATCGACTATGAAGCATAAGAAATGTTCTTTTCTTCCTGGAATTACTTTTAATTACTTTTAATTCTGCGATAGTGGTGGAGAAACAACTTCCAGCATGTCTGGCCATGCTTATTAATCTATGCATTCACTGCAGGTTGTGCTGTGGGGAATCACAAATGTAATTGACAGAGCTAAGACCCGCCTACTTGATCTGATTGGTTGTTTCTGACAGAACAGTGAATTTCTGCATATGGCAGTAGGACCACAGGGAAGAGAGAGAGGAGCATGATTTGTTCACAGATTATCTCATACTGACAAGACATGGGGACAGTTTCAACAAAATGTAATAAACATATATTTTTTATAACAGCTACTGTGGCTTTAATTGCTAACCTATGAGACTGACTTGAGTTTTCATAACCCATTAGAAAATGTTGATTAAAGTAGCTAATATTTGTACAATGTTGAATAAGAAAGCATGCTTTCTTCAATAGAAGATACAAAAGGCCACATGGAGCTTCTGATCAACTAATGAAACACTGAAGTCCCAGATAAAAATATAATCTTATCAGGACTTCCTCACAATATATTATTCCACAACAGTTACCCAGAGGGTAAGATGGCCATTTATCACAGCGCAACCCATGAATCAAGTCATGTAGTAAGATCGATCATTGATTCACCTTAGTCCCTTGTTTTACCAACTGAGCCAAATAATGATCATTAAACTGACCACTGCATGTCCAAAAATGGATTCCTAATACTCTGAACTCTGTCTGAAGCAAAGTAAAAATGGTGTCTAGAGGAAAAGTTGACACAGATGCACAGAGATAAAACATAAAAGAGAGCAGTAATTCCCTGCATCTATTCTTTTGTATTTGCTACCATGGTTCACTTATTGTAGGAAACCACAGGCCCAAGACCTCTTGGCTGGAGTCCATCTCTACGCTTTCTGCACGTGATCCCAGCCAAGATGAGCATACTTTAATGGGACTGCTTAGCCCCATCATGACCCAATGAGTGCCGGCTGTGGAGTGGATGTGCTCATTGTGGTGTGTGTGTGTGTGTGTGTTCCCAGCAGGGAGACTGGTGCCTTATGAAGGTCACAACTACAGCAGTGTGGGGGCTCTCTAAGTGAACCCTGGAGAGGATAACAAGCCACATCTAACACTTTCTTTGTGTTCCTCCAGCCACTAATTCACCTGAGGGAAGAGCAGACTAAAAACACAGTTAGCACAAAGCAAAGCAAACATCTTTATTTGGACGGTTTAAGAGAAACAGCCACATGTGGAAACATTTTCATTTATGATAGAATTATTATCTCAACCCCGTTTAAAAGGGTACCAGACCTCGCTCGAAATGAGAAATGTAGTGTTTTGCAAAGCCATTCTTGTACAGCCTGTATACAAAAATGGAAAGATGACGAATACCATTCGTCTCTAGGGAATTTCAGCTCAGCCCCAATGTGATAGCATTGCCCTGTCTTATGGCCACCTAATGGACAATGTAGCATTAATTCAGCTTCAGATGTTTCAGCTCAGCCCCAATGTGATAGCATTGCCCTGTCTTATGGCCACCTAATGGACAATGTAGCATTAATTCAGCTTCAGATGAACAGGCAGGACCCCAGAATCAAAAATGAGAAGGGGGAACTAGGTGTATGAATTATGCATATTACATTACCATATCACTACAATACGCTGTGTACCAAAACAATGCAGCGAAAATTGGCCTTCGACTGAGATATTGAACAATTTTCTACATGGTTCTTGCCTACCATTGAAGTGAAATTGCATTAAGCTGCCTTTATAGCCGTAGAACCCATGCGAGATTTGTATGTTCACATCAAGCCGGTGAACAAAACACTATGTAAACAAGTCAGGGATAATTGAAAAGAAAGTCTCCTGACCGCTTTACCCGCTACCCATCATTCACATTGATGGGAATTTGGTTAAATGGCAGGTGAGAAATTACTTTTTTCCATTGATTTTCCTTTAGAGATCAAGTGCAAATAAATGAAATGGAGCAGATTATTACTATACATTTTGTGGACTTGAAACAACAAAATAATATGTAATCTTTAGACTTTATTTATACAGAACTCACTGTCTCATTACACTGGCAAAAGATCAATGAACTAGTTATTATAGCTGTTAAATTTCATTATTAAAGCATTATTCTCAGCAACATCAGTACTAAAATCTACTAAAATACCCTCTACAATGACTATCTGTCAAAGAGATTGCCACATGAGGAGTAAAAGAATCACAGAAGGGATTAAAAATTTGTGGTAATGGTAGTTATGTTATTTTTTCCTCACATGTAACAGCCTGGAACTAAGAAAAATATTTTAGGAACTACTATCCAAACAAAACAAGGTTTTTTGGTGCTATTAAAGTTACTGCAAAGATTTTATCTCTTCTAGCAGTTGAACTAAGAGCCGTCCCTTTTCTCATTTTCTGTGGCAGCAAGCTGTGCTGCATTGCTGATCCTAGCTTATAGAAAGGCTGAATATTCGCAATGAAAGGATATCGGTTTCAGTTGTGAATCAACCCCTTACTAAAGCAATATTTTTCAATTTCCATTATGAAAATAATTAATATTCCTTACTCCCGTTTATTTAAGCTAATATTTACATAAACTATTGTGTACTTCAGCTGCAGTGATACACTTCTAGCTCTCTTTTGCTATGTGTTTTAGTAATGTCTATAATAAAGTGAGTAAAAAGGTATTTTTTCCCAAAAGCCCCTCAGTTTAGCTGAAGCTGAAGCTGCTACTTTTATAAACTTCCCTGGTAGTTAGCTGTAAAGTAGTGCTATTGCTAGGATGTAAAATAACACTAACGTCAAGTGAACATTCAGATTTAGCAATATTATCTTATTAAAGTGATAAAGACAATGTATGGCTGAGATTACATGTCTGAATTATGTCTCTGATATCTCAATTTGAAAGAGGCCTAAAGGGGTAAGATCTCAGCCATGATGCCAAAACTTCTACTTTTCTGTCTTCATGTTGCAGCTGTCTGTGTTGCAGTGCTAACTGTAGCTTCTATACAGCTTCACAACACAGCAAAAAAAGCAATAAATAGCAAGAACACAACTTACAAAATAAAAGTTCATGGGAGTTTTAAGAAGTACATTTCTCATTTACTCTAGCAGCTAGCTATGCTGCATGCAGTGCCTGCAGTACTACTAGCTTGTAATAAAAAGAGGGTATTCACTTCCTAAGCAGAACTAATATCACTGACAACATTTCTGTTTTCCGAGTAACTCCATGTAGCAGATGATTGCTAAAGTTACAGTTGAGCTAATTTGCTAGGTCCTTCAGCTGCAGCCCAGGCAGTCCCCCCATTTCCTGCTCTATTATTATTATTATTATGATAAGAACTACATGACTCATCTACATCTCTAGACTATACCTGCAATTCATAAAATAGCCCCATAAAGGCAGCAGCTTTTAGTTATAGCACACACATGGGGTGAGCTGTGTAAAACAGTATGTGGTATTGGTAACTGCTTCTGTTCAAACCTTGTAATCATTACCTGGCATCTTATTGTCTCTGTGGCTTTTAAAGCAGTTGTCTCACCCTCAGAAAACAGGGAGTTATAGCTGATCTTTTATTAAAACTTTAGGAGAGTGTCTCTCTCCGGAGGGGGGCAAAGGAGGAGAGGGACAAATTAGTGTTGACAGTAGACACTTAAAGCAGGAAAATCACAGGCCCACTGGGAGGCAGGAGCCACATGGGGCTCTCCGCCTGTGTAAAGAACACTCCAGATTTCACTTGAGATGCAGTCGCCTTTTAACGGGGCAGGGGGAATGTCAACAGACCCTCTTGAATGAGCCAATAAAGCCACTAAAAGGAGCGGATTAACCAGCTGATATCAGGGACAGCGGTTTGTTTTCAATGCGCCTCCTCCTCCTCTTTGGAGCGCAGCCTGAACACATTGGGCGGAACATTTCCTTTGCCTAACATGCTTTTACGCTTCCATAATTGTGTAGTTAATTGTCCTCATACTTGCTTGTGGTCACACAAGATTTAACCATGTAATTCTACTGATGTTACAAATACATGACACAAAAGATAATGAAAAAAAGTGTTAATTTTTAACAGATAGAGTCAAGCTCTGACGTTAAAGGGATCTACCTCAGCTCTTCTGAATTGTCCTTTGTCTATTGTTGCTTTTACTGCCCATTTATCAGGGAGCGATGCTGCTGGTGAGTGAGACTACACAACATGAAACAGTAATTACAAGACATCAGGGGCTTTCAATCTCACTTTAATTTCCCAGCAGCTGTGATCAAACATCCTTAGGCCAATTAACTATAATATGACCCAACAATATCACGACCTTCTCACAACCCCATAAACGCAGAATAAACACGGTGGTTTAAAACAGATGTCTCCGAGCACTGACAACAACTCTGCAAAGAACAAAACAAATAAGCCAAAAATGTAGTAGCTTTTGCTTAGCCACTTGTGTTTAAATGGGGCGCATTTGATGCAAGTATGAATACATTTTTGGAAAAGTGTATAATTTCAATTTAAGCTATGTGATATTTAAGCAATTATAATCAATAAAGGTTCAGATCCTTATCAAGGTGGCTTTCATTCATAAAGGCCTTTGTGACATGTTTACATGTAACTGCATTTTTCAAAAATTTAACTGTTCAGTTTTATTTAGATGAAAATATATATCAAATTTTGAACTCAACAGAGGTGACAATAAATATATCTTTAATTAAGGAATTGTAAGAAAATGTTAAGAGTTACAGTGTTTTGTGAATAAACAAGAAAATTGGAGATGAAACATGTGTAATAAAAACAGTTAAAGTGTTTTTCTTCTGAAAACTGTAAACAAATGTATTGCTTATATTAATTAGTCCTTTATCTCACGCGATGGTCTTGCAAGTGGCATTATTGTGGTGATGAATGGTCCTTTAAAAGCATTCCATAAAAAATATTTTATGGAATGTTCCATTTTATGGAAGGTTTTACTTTTATAAATTAAATAATATTGTCATAATGAGAAAAAATGATTGTTATTATTACTATTTATTTATTTATTTTTAAAAGACAAAGGTAATGGGCATCGAATCAAAATTTTGGGATAAGGAGCAATAAATTTAAATTCTTGCTGAATTTCAGTTCATATTCACTATGAGCTGAATATTGGTGCAAAGTTTGGTTAAAATTTTGCACCTAAAAACATTATAGTTTGGCTTTATTTCGTTGTGTCTTTTTGTTTGTCTAATTCAGTTAGTTTAAATTAGTTTTTAGTGACTATTATAAGTTAAACATTTTTAATTTTAGCTTAGTGTTCATCAGTTGTTGTAGTCATTTTGGTAAATTTCAGTTTCAGAAAAAAATTCCATATACCGTAATAATATGTAATATTAATAGGATTGTGGAAAAAGAGCTGGAAAACAATTAGTGCTTTTGAGCAGATATCTCAAACTTTCTTTTCTATTTCAGGCACGGCGGTGTAAAATGAGTTTCACTATTTGCAGTGCACAGCCTATTTATTATGGAGAAGGCGAGACTAAAACATAGAGGGATTTCCCTTTAATCAGATCTCTTAGGAGGCCGTGTAGTGGACCAATACCCCAATGAATTCCCCCTTCAAAAAAAACAAGCAATATTAGATTGGCTGCATGCTGCTTTAGTTGGACCTTCAATCAGAAGGAATTTGAGAAGATTTTGCTAAATCTAAAAGCCTTTTACGTTTCTGAAAAGCTCATTTCTTTTAATATATTAACACTGAGCAAGCGGCCATGATCATTTATGCGTTTGTCCATTTAGAAATATTTAAGCTTGTAAGCTCTGGATCTAAGCACAATTTTTTTGAGCTTACGGATGACCAATCACAGAGGTGTGTGAGCCCCAGAGCTCTATAGCAAATGAATCCTTCACAGCATTGTAAATCAGGACCTCGAAGAGTGTTATTTAGCCTCAAGCTAAGAGCGCTTGTTTATCAGATGGTGTCTGAGTCTGGGATAAAAACTTCCTCATAAATTTGGGTACATTTTTATGTGCTCGTGGAGGCGGGCTGGCTCATTTCGGGCGCAGCGTTCTCAAGAATGCAAAGATAAGCAGATGTGTTTATGTCAAAGAGCTTGTTGATGAGATTCCAAACATCTTCTAACTGATTGTAATGTGTTTTCAATGATTTCATTCTTTCGCAGCCAAAACATTGACAAAATTCAGTCACAAATTAAAATGCAATGCAGATTTTTTTTCACATTCTCAGGTGCTCCAACGTGTCCAACAGATGTATTGTTTTATTTATTTATTTTTTGCTTTTTACATTTTATTCAGTTGTCTGATGTATTATCACTCAGATACGACATCGCTAACCCCCAGATGATAAATCAGACGAGCGGTGGCTGCTTCTGATAACTCAATAAGCACCTGGACTCCTCCAAACATGTCACACCTGCACTCCTGCGTAATACCACTCTCATTCTCCAGGCCTCACTGGGGGGCTCAATACACCTGCCTCCTGCATCTCAGCAGCTGGGAGAGAAACATCATGCATGCTTAATTAGGAGGCTCAGAAACCACAGGACGATCTTGGTACTTTTTAATGCACAGGTTTGATGTAAATGCTTCCCTATAAGAAAAAAAAAAACCTCACTCACATGCTGTGGCATCAGCAAGTGGTTTATTTGTGTAGCTATTTAGTAAACAAAGAAGATGCAGTGGCTGAAAGACAAAAAAAATTCAATGATTTCTCTGTACTCAAATATGCATATATGTGGTGGAAGTTATTTACATTTTTAGCTATTACAATTGGCATTTTCTGCTTCATTTACAAGGTAGAGAATTATAAGACAACTTAATGAGCATGTCTGAACATATTTACCCACATAACACCGAAGGGAGCCTTTTCTGATCAATAATAATGCATTCTTTCTGTTTCGTCAATTTAGTGTCAGCTTAGGTGTCATTACCAAGTATAATGAATCAGCGTTTGTTTAAGAATTAATAACAAACTGGAGGCATTAATTCATTTAAACAGGGGCAGGTTCTGAGTCATGTATGGGCAACACACAAAAACACACTGAAGGAATAGATTGTGTTCCATTACACATTGACTAAAAATACTTACAATTTTAGCTTCTTGTTTAGCTTGCAGCCATAATTTTGCTGCCACTAGCTCAGCAACAGCGTTTTGGCTCTTGCAAAAAAGGTGCAAGAAAATGAAATTCAATTTTAGAAAAAAAATACATTGGAAATGTAAAGCTAAATATTTCCTTGAGCTGGAATTTGATATCATATACAAAGCAACTTTAGTTGTGTTACATACACTTCCACGGAGGTAGTGTAATGTATAGGAAGCCATGTCAGACAGGAAGGTAAATTTGCAATGCATTTTTGTTGTGCTTTACAAGGACAATCTTGCAGTGTGAGAGGATTGCTTATAGGAAGAGATTGTTTTCAACTCTGCAAAAGCTATGTGGTTATCACAGACTGAGGGTTGTGTATCCAGATCTGATGTTAGGTCCAGAGGCTATAACATCTATAAGGAAGCAGGAGGAGGAGAAGCAGCATGATAACTCAGAACGTCCTGCTGTAATTATGGTATTCATGAAAAGATGAAACTGAGTGCAGACTAAATCTGTAGCTTCGGGCAAAATCAGCAGCTCGGCATTACCGCGTGACCCTGCCTCTCTTGATGGTGCTGCAAACATGTCAAAACTTTGCTGCTATCTGCGCCAGGCAGGAGTGAGGGAATGAAGTGCATCGATTGCTTGTGATTATTAACTAGACTGAGATAAGCCCTCTCCTTATTATGCAGATTACTGAGGCTCCCTGCTCCAGCATATTGTACAGATGCAAGGGAGCAGCTGCTCTTACAGATGGTGGGTACACGGATCTATCATTATGCCTCCATTGTCTCCACTTCAATTGTTTGGGGGACAACAAAACTGCATCAAAGAGGAATCCGACTGCAATGAATTAAGAAAGAGAAACAAAACCCATCAGCTAAATTTATACACGGGAGGCCGCGGGATGGAGAGGAGCGTAAAGCTGGAGCTCTCTCATATATGAAACCGTGGAGTCACCCAGTCATGTATACTGTACCCAAATCTGTTGGATGCAGCACTGTGCACGAAGCATATGTTGTTGTTTTATTAACAAACTCATATTAATTCAGGATCCACGTATTAATTTGAAAAACAAAACTCTTTTCGCAAACAAGCTCAGGCCACACCCGCAGTTGTAATTCTAAAAAAATATTAAAACAAGAAGGAATCCTTCAAAACATGTTACATTGTCCCACAAGGGCAACTACAGCAGGGGGAAGAATCTGCGGACGACACCAGTTTTTGCCCTTAAGGGGAACCTCTGGTTGTCCATTTGACTCGCTACAGCTCCTGCTGTGCACTGCTCAGATCAGGACACTAGTAGCTCCTCTGATCAAACATGACATTACACTGGAGGGAACTGCTTGCTCACATTATAACAGAGAAGGTCACACTGTGTTGTAAGTCATGACAGGAGTCTCTTACTGTAATGTAGATCGCGAGGGGTAACATTACCTTAAACTCTTAATGCGGTGACATTGAACTGAGCACCGTACACGATCCAAACTGAATTTAAACTTTGATGGGAATGCCCCTGGAAATGCAAGATATATTTATTCCTTGATTTCTAGACTTTTCTTCATAGTAGTGGCGGTTTTATAAGGAAGAGAGTAAATGAAGTAAAAAGCTGCATAAAAAATATAGAAAAACACACAAAAAAATAGTAGTAGAGGCAATAAATATAAAAATAATGTCCAATATTACACTTATCTAAAAATGTATATTGCACAACTAAAAAAATTATGGACAACAAACAGAAAATTATTTTATTTTCCCACTAAGTTCCTATATTCTTGCTTTGTGGAATATTATGGAGACAGAATAAAGGAGCATAATAATAAAATAAGATAAATAGTAATAAAAAAAAAGTAGGAGATGAAGTTCATAGGTATGTCTCTTGTGCTTAAATTCAATAAGGAATAAATAAATGAGTAAATGGTTACTTGTGTCACTTAGATGAATGATGACCATATAGAATTGAAAATATTAGCAAAAAATATTTTTTTTTCCAGGGAAATGTTCTCTATGAATTGATTTTCTGATGTGTGTATCTAAGATGAGCTAAATACTTAAAAAACATTTGAAAGTGATTTTTATTTGTTTGTTTTCACAAACAGAATAAGGGTTCATGAACTTAAACCGTGTTTTAAAGAGTCTCTGCTAAGTGTAATACAGAAAACACATATTTTGATCCCAAGAGGAATTAAATAAGTTAGTAATGTTAATATAGATATTGTAATAGACATTTAAATAAAGATAATCAAATGCAATCCAGATCTAAAATATTGTAAAATATCCTTTTTAATAAAGCATCATAGATATCACTCAGATGGAGGGCATGCCAGTATTTTCTCTGTGCTTCACTGCAGCAGAGTGAACTGACTCCCAATCATCTGGAGATTAAAACAAGTATTATAAAAGTACTTTGGGGTCCTACGTACAGGTAGGTTTTCCCCTTTCTGACTGCTATGTCCTCCTGCTAGTAGGACGACACAGTACGTGGAGAGCTGAATTATCCATATCAATAAATACCAGTGCACATTAAGCTGTAAAATGATATCTATTTTTTATTATTATTATCATTAGGTTTAAACCTAATTTTTAGTAACAACATTGCTAGAGTTTTGTCTTCCACTCAATTGTCACTTTTTTGCCTGAAAAGTCTCAAATTAAAAATGACCAGTCACACTGTTTTTGTATTTTTCTGCTGGAATTTGAGTTTTAATTTAGAGGAAAAATAAACAGCACACAGGAAGAAAACAAAGAAATTGTGATAGTTGGTGATAGGACACCAAACTATATTATATTGTATAATAAATAAAATTATAAAAACAATAATCAAGAATCTTGATTTAAATATTAGTTTTATCCTAAAGAGAAAAAATAAAATGGTCACATTAATCATAATAAGCAGCATTGCAAAAAAAAAAAAAATAGGAAAATAACTGATCAGTTTTTGTATAAAAGCAACAGTCTTGGTCATTTAATGTAAGACTAAAACAAGAAGTGTGAAACAAACATGAAAATAAGTTTATACTGAGCTTCAAAAAATTAGCATCTTATGAAGACGATTTAAAAACAAGAGGCACTTCGAAAACTAAAGTCACTGCATAAAACCTGATTTTACTCGACAACTTGTCATGGTCATTTAATTTGAGAAGATTCGCTTGTTTAAAAATAAAAAAATAAAAAACTAAACAAACCATGCAGGGATACGTTTTTCATCACTCATCTTCATTAAATAGGACGAAGAAGAAATTTTGAGTTACACATTGCACGTTTTCAAATTCCTCACAACTTTAACAGTGCGGCTGAAACATCTTGTTAAGCAGGGAAGCTGAAAGGAAGACCCATAAAAATGTCCAGCCTTCGTTATCCAATCATTTTCCTTAATACCGGTGTCAGTGTAGAAAATTAAGCCCAACCCAGCAGATCGACGAGAGAACTCAATAACCTCTATAGCTGGATTCCATTTTATTTCCAGTCGCTGTATAACCGATATAAAGAATGAATGCTGGATCTTTTTTTGTCTTTTGGTGCATTTATTCTGCATAACAGCAGCCATTGATTACAAAGAAAGCATTTCAACCAGAATGCCCACTAGCATCTATACAGTGTTTGCTGTTATTCCCATAAGGTGGAGAGAACAAACATTATTTTCTCCAAATAGAAAATCAATTCCAAGCAGAATATATTCTGTTCTCAATATCCAAAAGAAGCTGTCTGCAGATGGTCTCGCTATGAATTAATAAACTTCTGCATGCCAACTTCTTCTTGCAAGCTATGTATTTATTCAGTGTTAAAGTAGAAGTCATTGCATAAGTTGTGCTTGCTAACATTTCAAATTCCAATTACGATTTGCATGTATAAAAAGAAAACACATAGGTCACAAAGAAAGTGTTGTAGCAGTTATATTGTAACTTGTATCGGCTTTATTCAAATAAACAACATGCCTTTCTTAACACATGTGTCATGGCTGGATAGATTGAGCTCCTGTCAGAACACAAAGCTCCCCTGGCAAGGCCACATCGCCGCGTCTGTTGTTAGGACCTGGTCCACATGGGGCCAAATTTGATTGGAAAGCCCAAAGGGAGGAGCTCCACCAGTCACAGGGGCATTGTTAGCGCCTCCAAAATGGTCAGAGAAGAATGACTGATTATACAACCACAGCTAGGGTTACTAATAGGAATTCTATTTGAATTTCTAACATAACAGATGTTTGCTGGGCACCTCTATGGAGTGCGCATACACAGTTATGCTAATTTACCAGTGTTTCCCTTCAAGTTAGCTTTGAGTCATTAGAGCACACGGCTAGCTTGGATCCCTCTGTCAAAGTAATAATTTGCCATTATTGATATTAATTAACATTTTTGCTCTCAATGTCCTTTTTGACCCACTATCTGTTAGTAAACCCAGTTACTGAGTCCTATTAGGCCAATAAAATCCACAGGAATCTATTGTAGCTGTGAGTCATTTATCAGGAGGAAAACATAAAGCCAATTAGGAACGGGTGCAGACAGTTGACTTCATTCTGCACTGACTACTTCTTGATCTCCATTATAAATTGCTAATAGAGCAGATTCTGGTGTAGGGAAGAGGTGGGGGAGTAGAGAGCTGGAGCTGTTCACTCTCATCCATAAAACCAGGTGGATAGTTCTCCTCCATGATGAAGGTGCACAACATAAAGCAACGGTTTCATCTGTCAGTCTTTTTGATGAGAGTTGTCATGGTAAATCTCCCTCTCTATTGCCATGCTAATTGGCATAAATTAGGAATATAACCAAAAGATCCTCACAAGTTGATTATTATTCCTCAAGCATCCTTGTTTTCTCTTATTTTGCTTTGTGATGATAAAAAGCATAAAACACATATAGCATTAATGGCTTAGATAAATATGTCCTAATCGGTTTATGTGGAATGGTTTATTTTCCAGAAATCTCCACAGGGACTGAGTGAGAAAATATATCAAAAAAGGCTGGTTGGATCTTCCATATAAAATCAATAGCAAACCTTAGCTGGATTTAGTTTTCACACTGCTCTCACATCATTTAGAAGGCTACATGGTGCCTGGAAGAACTCACCAACAGTATTTGTCTGAAAGGGACACAAATCAGCAACACCAAAATCTGTCATACTATCCATTTCCATTTCTCTGAGATTTTTTTATATAAGAACACAATGACAGAATTTAAATCTCTGATCAAAACTGTATCTGCTTGTGTTTGTTTGTGTTCCTGCTTTCTGTATCCAATTTTTCCACATCCTAGCTTTACGACAATGTACACTGGGTGCTACGTAAATGAGTGGTATTTAATAGCCTGGATTGAAGTGTAAAGGCTTTCTCCCTTGAGTATTACTCCAAGAACCTAATTACAAGTTTCATCATTAATCATCAACATTATTTATTCAGTGAGATGAATTTCTAATTAATAACTGATGAGCATTATGGCCTCAAACACTGTAAGGCAATTAATTACATCTGGCAACAGGGGATATCCCTGTAAAGTACTATCTGGTGCACAGTCACAGCAATAGGTGCCAACAGGCTAATGACCCCACCAAGAATGGACATTGGATAGTTGTCATTATTTACCGGGGGATGTCTTTAATACATATTATTATAGTGACAAATAAGTTCAGAGAAACTGTATACAACTCTTATAAACTATTAATTTTGATTTACGGTAGTTTAATATAAAAATTTACACAAGGTAACCTCACAAATAATCCAAAAATCAAAAGAATTACACAATAAGCACTGCTGACAGCAGCACTGATTTATTCAAAGAACACACATACATATGATTGACAGGCTGTTTATACTTGAAAATCTGGCTGATGTTTGATAAAGTTTTTCAAAAGAGGGAAAGCTGAATGAAACTAGCAAATGTCAACTGGCTGCTCATTTAGATAAAAAAGAAAAAATCTTAAAGATAATCTCACTTTCAGAAGCTAAATATTTGACAATAAACTCAGAGTTAGTTTTGTATGAACTGCCCAAAGATTTGTTTTTAACATAATAGTGTTGTCATCAACACTACAAATATGCTACGAATATTACCATTTTGATCAATTCATAGTGTCAATGTCTTTTATTAATTCCCTTTCTTACTACTGTGTCTCTGCTGTAGGTTTTATTAGTGTAAGAATCACATTACAAAGTATTTGACACTGTAGCATACACAATCAACAGGTTAGATAGGTTGCTACACATATTTTGACATGTTTAACCTCATGGGAGGTTCACAGCTTGAGACACCACCGCATACCACTACGGAAGTAATGTACATGTTTCTCAAACATTACTTCCATAACCTTAAGTCCTTACTTAATCTCATGTTACACTATGCAAACACTCCGTTTGCACTGATGAAGATCAATTCACCTCAGCATGCTGAATGGTCAAATCAGCTCACTCTAATGTACTCTGACCTACTTTATTGATTCATCTAATGATTACTGCATAAATAACTGATGTATAAATACCCTTTACGGGCAGTTATAGGCTACATGAATATCCAGATGTGTAAGTGTGCAAAAAAAAAAAATTAAAAATACAGATAACAACAGTCTAACTTTTGCTTATTTAAAAATATCATAAAAAAGGTCAAGTTTGTCATTTTATTCTATTTGGAAATAAAATAACTAATTGTGAGTAATAATTTTGTGTTCACTCACAATCTAAGCAGAGATTCAAAGTTTAAGTACTTTACATCTGTAATATTAATTGCATACTATAGATACAGAACACAGATGGATTTAACCATCTTCTGTACCCATTTAATCCACACTGGGTCTCACGGAGGTTGGTGCAGTTCTCCAGTGGACAATGAGAGAGAGGTGTGGGGTGCACCATTACAGGTCACCATCCATCACAGTAGAAAACACAGACAGATACAAAAACAGCACAGCACAGTTTAGAGTGGCCAATTAAACTAACATCTACTTATTCATCTAAGTTAAAGTACCCAGGATTTAGAATTAAATGTAGTATTTCTCTCTATAATTTTAAGTATGCTGAGACTATTTAAAACTTAAAAAATCCATAGCTGATCAATAAAGTTACTTTTATCAGAAGAGATTTTTTACATTTTTATTTTGGCTGGTTTGATTTGTTGAGTTATGGATGCGGTGATCATTTTAAGACGTACATTATATGAAAAAGCAGACAGATGCTTTCTTGACCATTTTAGTGTCAGCTCTCCTGCCTAAGGTCACAAAAAGGTAGAAGCTTACAGCAAGAAGACACACAATCATTGAGGTAAAATACATTTTCTTTTCATTTTAGATTATGTAGCTGATGGGATGAGAAGATTATAAAGGGTGGGGAAACTTAAATAAGTCAACGTGTGGCTACCTTTAATTAGAATTATTTAATATCCATTCAAAGTAAACAGTGTCTTGTCATGTTCATGTTATATATGACTCTCTTTCTTATGCTGTTAATGATTATTTGTAGATTTCTGGAATTATGCTATAAATCTTCATATACAAACCAACTGACATTTATGCCACCGCCGCATTTTGGTCTAATTTATACAAAGTGTTACATCTTCATACCACTATAATTGTGCTGTCTCTAGTTCTTTTCAAGCCTCATTTCAATCGTAGCATCTTTGCAGTAATCATTGGTCAAATCAAGATTGGTTAAAATTAAAGTAGATTATATTTTCATGTGCCTCCAGACACTAAAATGAAACAATCACAATATGAAAGAAACATGAATAAAGTCCAAAATGATGATAAAGAACCACGAGAAGCAGTAATTCTTTCATTTAGAAAATGAAAATCAGTGAACCAACAATTTAATTTATCTATTGTTTCCATTTCAGCACAATTTTTGCCCATTTGTGGCATATTTTTAAATACACATGTATTCATCTCACACCCAGCTCTATCTGCATGGAGCAGAGATGGATTGAGTCATGCATGGCTGTGTGAGCCTTTCTGAGTAAATGTAATAAATGTACATGACTTTAATGCTGAATCGCAGTAGTGTCTTAATATGTAGCACTGCTTCTTTATACAACAGAATTCTATTCTGCATATTCCATAAATGAGTTTTGTGGCGACTTCTTGTGGGTACATAACTTAAAGTTCAGGCCAAATATTTACATATACCAGTATTAAAAACACTGTCTTTAAATCAGACTCAACTTTACCTTTTGTATGGCAGTGATAACAATTATTTGTAATTGCTAAATTTCAAATGCAAGATAAGTTAGTAGAGAATTTTTTATACTTACTGACAAAAAGTAAGTATAACTTTACTTACTTTTTAGTGGAATTGCCTGCAAGACATGGGTCAAACGTTTTCTGCATTCTTTCACAGGTTTCTCAACAGCTTGCTGGACTTCTTGCTCATTCCTATGGACAGAACTGTACTTTAGTCTCAGAAAGTGAAAAAAACAACAGTCAAAAGCCTTTGCTATAGATATAAAATGGTGCAACAAAAGCTCTGAAACTTTCCTTTTACATTCCTCACAGAATAATATTTAAACATATAAAGGCCTTAAGAATCCATGTGTCTAAAAATGTGAATGCTGAACTATCTGATGAGTTCAAACTGAGGTTGTGTGACTGAAAACTATTTTTCCTTCAGGTTAAACAGTGTGCATAATTTCATTATTTGAAAACTCTTTGTGAAAACATGCAAGAAATAAATAGGGACCCCAAGCTTTCCCAAAATGTAGGTTAAACGTCTGTGCTTTTTTTTCTTTTTTTTATCATTCATATTTTATGTCCATTAGATTAGATTAAATACACTTGTAGAACATTTTCTGAACCGTTGTAACATAACTTTGCCTTCCCTACTTCAACCTGCCCTGCATATCTCCTTTTACCAAATATTTAAAGCAGGTGTTATGAGTATTCTTAATTTATATTGTCAAAATTAAAACCTGCCTCTGTCAATCAATGCTGTTTTCTTTTGAAGCCTCATTCTTCTACTTTGTCTACCTTTACAACATATAACTTTAAATACTGTGCAATATTATAGAGTATTTAAGTGGGACATTCTATAAGCGTAAAACCTGGCCACCAGCTAAAACATTTATTTAGAAAAATTAATGCATTTAGTTTTAATTCATATTTTTAACGGTAATGAATATAAATATTTATTTTGCTATATAAAATTTGACTTAGAGATGAATAAATCCCCTACCCTACATTAGCCATAATTACATTATACTTTTATTTTATACCTAAGGTATTTTAAATAACTAGCTGTAAAACTCGACAAAGAGCTCCAACTCACTCTTGTCTTGTACTTCTGGATGAGTGAGACATATAAGAGACAAGACTGGGCTCATCCTATAAGTGTCCCTCTCTGTAGGTCTACAAAACACACATGCTCACACTTCCAAACACACACACTCCAATCTCTTGTCTTTCCATCTGGTAAAGTGGGCTGTTGTGATTGATTTGTGGATTTGCTCCCTCTTTTTTTCTCTCCATTTAAGTGAAATAATGTATGGAAGCAATCTGGCGACAGACATTTTGGAAAATCTATTTGAAATCATTTCACTTGAAGCCACGGCAGTTTGTCTTCTTAGGGGAGAGGACCAAAGTATAATTGTCTGCAGTCTAGTAAAACACAGTATAACTGCCATCACACTTGACTGAGCTTATAGCCAGCTAGTCCCGTGGCCTCTAGAAGATAGAGCAGTTAATGTTCCCTTTTATTTTAGAGGATATGTCACTTGTATCACAGATTTATACCATGATACAGCAATTTTGTCCAAACAGATGGATAATGGTGTCACCAGCAAAAAAAAAGCCCTGCTTTATTGGGTTTAGAGCATATTGTTTAGATAGGGGGATGTGCAGAACAGATCCTACAGCATTTTCTCTCTTTATCTCTCTAATCTTGCCCGTATTAGATTTGATCATTTTACTTTGAAGGAGGAAAATGTGGCTGTAATGGCTTCCTAATAGCAAACACAAGGGATACAAATCCAGGGACCTTGTTCTCTAGTGCTTCCATAAGCACCACTGATTTATAGAGGTCTTTATGACAGAAAAGAAAATGATCTGCTGCAGGTATAAATCAGGTGAGGAGTAGGAAATTGAACTTAGATATCATCTTGTCAGATGCTTAATGCTCTTCCTCCTGTCACATTCGATAGGACCAATTTGGAAAATCCTGCAGAGGTAAAAAGAAGACAATTAACAATGACAGTGTGGTAATAGATGAAGCTATAAAATGAACCCTGCTGCCTGCAGGATGCTTTGTATGATTTCCACATGAGGTGGTGGAAGCAGTTTGCTGTTTTAGCCTTCCGCTTCTTCCCCTCTCGTTGCAGTTTTTAGTATCCTTTTGAGTGTCATTTCTCAAATACAGGCAACATGAAGCAAGTGGAGATAAATTTATAGTTTATCGTGCTTTATAATTGAGTTATTATTCATCATATAATAGAGCTTGGGAATTTAGATGTACTTTTGTGTTATTGAATGCTAGTGCATATTACCCCCTGAAGGTTTATTGATACGTTTGTCAGTGGGGTGAGTGTAAAGTAATTATTTCACCAACAACCAAAATAAAACCCACTTATTGTGTTGAATTTTGACGTAAATATACCAATTTAAGTAACATCTACTAGAGGATAAGCTTTGGAAGGTGTTAAATATTTGCAAATATTTAACAATATAAATGTAGATATTTCAGTCAACCCATTAGTTGCAAATCGTAACATTAAATAATGACTTCAATTTGGCATTAGGAACTGTGTTGGATTCAAACTTAAATAAACTAATTTAAATAAGATACACAACAAAAAGCTAATTTTCAAGTGTGTTAAATATTAAATTTTAAACTTAAGTTTCAAACGGTCATTATTTTTGTATGCATTTTCAATATAGACATTTTTAAATATTAAAGCTTTTTGGAGACAAATCCTAAACAATTGTACTTAAGACTGTAGGTTTCCTTTATTGCATTGAAACAAGAGTTTGTTTCCAGATTTAATAACAGTGAAAATACTGTCAACTGAGATTCTTAACCCTGAGTTACTTATTGCTAACAACGAGTAGAACTCAGATCTGATTGTCATGGAAAAGGTTTAAATTTCATATTGTTGAAAATGGAGTTGAAAGATTAAGTCTAGCAACAGTGCTAATGTTAAAGTCAAACCAGCTAGCATGTGCTGAGGCATGTGCTTGCTAATAATCAACACATCTCAGCTGTGATTGTCAAGTAAAAGCGTCACGTTACTTTGTCAACCTGGGTTCACACTGTGCAATCATTGGTCGTCTTAGTCAAAATCTTTCATTGTAAGATCTCATCATACAAGATATTGTGATATAAAAACATCTCGATATTTCTCAATGAAGTGACTTCTGTCTTGCAAGCAATAACCAGATGTAGTCAGAATGACTGTCTTATTAAGTCGTAATAGAAAATGCCACAGCTACTCGTAAAGCATCTGTTTGGCAACATTTTGGATTTCCAGTAGGAACGATAAATGGCAACAGAGTGAAAGACAAGACACACGCAATATGTCAGCACAGAAAGTTGTTCAGACACTGAAGGATAAAAGACGCATGCTGTTAAAAACAATGGTTGAATGTCTAGAGGTACATTGAGTTTGTAGCAAAATTATTAAAAAGGCTTTTTAGCATAGTAAATTTGATCTTTAAAATTTTCTTGAAAGTCATATTAAAATCCCATCCCATCTCATTCTGATGAAGCCAATAACTAGTCTTGTCTTGTGAGTTTTAGGTATTGTTACATCCCTACTGACCCGACCAAAGACTAAAATTAGGCAGTGTTACAAATGATCAGGAAAAATATTTGCAGTGAGACAGCTACTAAGCCAGATATTTGATTTATTTTTCTTCTTTTGCCTAGACAAGAGTGTTTCTGCCACTGTCTTTTTTTACTTCCTTCTCTCCCTTTCACCAATCTCTGACAATAAGATATTAACATCTGTAATTTTTGTAACAAATTACTTATGCACAGCATCTACTGAGTTTTAGAATATTTTTTAAAAGACAAGCAGCTTTAGCTAGCTTTGCGACCTCAGGGTTAAAGACATCCTTGCTAGTAAGCTGAGCTGCTTCTCCCTACAGAGCCGTTGTCAGTGAAAGTATCTGCTTTTACTCAGATGTTCATAAACAGTTTTTTGAGCAAATGTGTTTGTTTTTTTTACTTCAATTTAATGAACATTTTCTGACTAATATTATCTGCTTTATTTAATACTGGCGGTAAGCCTAGGTGATTTAGGTTATTTGATTACATTCAGCCTTTGGAGAAGCATAGTTTTAAAAAATCAATAAGAAATTAACCAATTATGTTGAGTTAATACACTTTAGAAAGTGTGGATTTTTACTTATTAGAATTAGTTTAGCTTTTAAACTTGCATAATTTGTCTTTGAATATTTTGAGTCAAATATGACATCTTACTGGTTGAATTACAGCTCTTTCAAGGTTGCAGTTTTAGTAGCAACTCTGTTTATTTGTTTCCTTCACGTTTTCTAAGTGTTTTAGCATTTTGTTTAGTTTACAGATGTATCTGCTGAGGCGTTACGGTTCTCAAACATGTCATAACTCAGTGGTATAATGAGTACAGGGCAGGACAGAGAATGACAATGCTCTCTGATCCCTGAATGTCACTTTGGTCTAAATGCAACACACAGTTTTATAGATAGGATCATGCATTTGGCCGCATGCAGTGACATTTGACAGATACAACTGAGGGGGGAAAAAAATGAAAACCCATCTATCTGGGAGTTTAGGTTTCCACTGACTTAAATTTTTTTTTAAATTTGATTTCTTGGTAAGTGATGACCTTTAGTGAAAAGCTCTGTCAAGTGGCAATTCATGCCCAGGCACCCAAAGAGCTTTAGAGTAATAACCAGAGAACCATAGCTTGGGAACCATCAGCCCTCGCAGCTCATCAAGCCAGGCGCTTGTATAATCTAATTTGATTTTAATGCTTCTCCGAAGGAGATTGTGCTCTTATTACTGTGTAATGATGCTGTTGTCAAGATCCAGTGGTGATGTCTAATATCACACCCGTGTTAACTACTTCTGTGACACTCATCTCAGCATTGTCTCACTCCAAGATGGCTTCTGCTGTACACTTATGACTTTGTTTTTCTTTCTGTTGCATTTGGCTTCATGACTGACAGAAACAAAAGCTTTTTTGCACAGCTCCCCTTCCTTATTACCTCTGCCTGATGTGGTACTTTTTTCGTATTCAGTACAGTAGATAGAGCATAACGATGAAGGTCTTATCTGAGATGAGGAGAATTTCAAGTTGCTCTCACTCGGGGGCAGCAAATGGAAAAGTGACAAGCCTGGTGCACTTGTCTATTTTACTTATTCTGGCGCCTCTGTTTCATATTCCGCCTCGCACCGCAGGGTTATTTTCCTCCGGGGTTCAGGAGGCCACGCTCCTTCATTTCTTCAGAAAATTGTTTCTCGGGATTTCAATCTTTGGTGGCTAGATATGACAAAACACAGTATCAAGAACACTTATGTATCTTATCTGCCATTTTTTCTAGGTATAAATAAAAGATCAGTATAAATATAAGTCAAGTGGCCTCCAATACACATGTGAGAGATGAGCATATGAAGAACTATGAACCTTGGGACAGCCTCACTGTACATTTTTATTGCCTGCTCAAAATTACCTTGGAACAGATTTTTTTCCCCCATCATTTGTCATCCTTGGAAAAAAATGAGTCTTTACATGAGAACACTAAATATCATCTTTAAACGTAAATAAAAAGCTACAATGTAAGTAACTATTGATTAACTAATGGAATTTCAATGTTAGAAAATCATTTGCCCAATCAGAGGTGCATCTCAAAAAATGAGTAAAGCAGAGAAGCAATTCAGGTATTTATTTGTGTTCATTTTGATAATTATGGCTTCCTGCTATACAGCTGGAGGCCATAATTTTATAGCTCAGACAAAATGAACATAGCACAGGACCAACATCTTTAAATCTTTAATGTTTAAAGATCCATCTTTAAATACATTTGGTTCTTTGTTTTTCTTCCACTCAATTTTTCAGAAATTTGCTTGGATACAGCACTCTTCTTCAGCAGTAACTTTTGGTGGCTTACCAACAATAACACCAATCACTCAGTGTGCAATTAATGTCTATACTCTGAATTTTACTAAAGAAATTGAATTACTGAAATAAAAAAATAAAAAAACATTTTATTGATATTCTAATTGATTGAGACAGACCTTAAGGGACTTTGCCCCAGATAGATCACTGCAGACAATTTACCGCCAAAGTACCAGAAATATTCTTGTATATTCTTGTTCTGTGATTATTTACCTCTCTTTATAAATTCTGAAAAAAACAGAAATCAGCAACAAATACTTGAACAAAAAGACATGCATGGTGATAAAACTTCAAGGAAAGACTAAAATAATTTTTTTTTTTACTTTAAACATAAGTATACAGTACAGCAATCTTTTGTAATATACCATACACCACATGATGATGCACATACAAGCATACTATATATACTGAACAGCATCCCAGCAGTGTGACAAAATCTAAACATTGTCCTATTGATGTCCCATTTTTTCCCCCTTTCTGTTCGGCTCTTGTCAGAGGTCAACCTCAAACAGCATGCGGTGGAATCAGGCGTTACTGTTGGGTGTCACATTGATGCATTACAAGGCCCAGTAGGTCACGTCTCAGTAAACATACATTATCAAAACCCATAGAAGATGTGGGATGTTGACCCCCACAAACACTTTACACGGCGTAGTCAGGAGGAGAGAAGAAGAGGTCACATGACAGCAGAGAGCAACTTTGTTTGGAGCAATGACTTTTCTCGTCACAAATCAAGAGGGTCAAGCAATCAAGACTGGTCAGGCTCTGTGTCAAGCAACATTATCTCACACTGTCTGAAATGATCAATGAGCAAAAATAAAATAATCACAAGTTAAAATTGCCCTGGTAATGAAAACAGGCTGTTTAAATATGGGGCTAAAAGAGCAGCTGGATAAATAGAAGACTGGATGGCACATTGAAAAAATACTTTAATCTAGTTTGTCATTTGGATTGTTAAGAGTGCACAATGAATTATTCTTTCAATCCAAATTCTAGCATTATGTTGCTGAAGCAGAAAGTTTAAAGTTTTAACACAAAAATTTGTGAAATGTTGTGATTCAGCTTGGTAAATAAGAGGCTAAAGGAGCCACGTGTTATTGACAAGCAGTCATTTTCAACTATATAATGACCTGTGCAGACTTTGTAGAACCTCTTCAACAGGGTGGAATCTGAAATGTTAAAATGGCACATTTATGTTGTACAATAATGAAAATGAGTTGTGTTGATGACTTTACTTCACACCAGTGAACAGGCTTGTTCACATTCAGTGACATTACCCCTGTGAGTAGCTAGCACATGCTAGTTCTAGCTACATTCAGCATTCCCTATTGAGTCAACAAAGTCAACAAATATTTCTACAGTGTTGCCATACAAGAATATGACTATGAACTTAGTCAGAAAAGGGGAACTTAGTTCATAGTCTTTTATGAACAAAGTTCATATAAGTTCTTATATGAACAAAGTTCTTTGTTCTTATATGAACTTTTACTCATTCAACCGCGAATACAAGTTTTTAGAAAAACCCGAACCCCCCGGGATTTCTGCCCATGAGGACAGCGAAATCGTGCTACAAAAATACATTTGGTCCTTTGACTTAAAAAAAAAGACCTTTGTGTTCACATTCAGTGTGCACAAACACCTGCAATCTGGTTGCAGGTCATTATTAAATCTGCTTTTTAAAAGACAACAACTATTTGTCAAAAACACCGGGCCACCTGTAAATTTTGTCCACTGACCAAATTAACGAAATGAGCCGGACGACATTTTAATTACAGCGGACACAACGACAACCAAGAAGCAACGCTAAATGCATGAAACCCAGTTTCAACATTAAGCAGATAAATAATAATACGTAAATGATAAACATATAGCCATAAAAACACACAGCAAGGCTAGTGCAACACTGCTTTAGCCATGGCTAACAGCTTGTGCCTTTATTTCTGCTTTTTGTGGTGTATCGGATTCTCCGCTCTAAGTGGAAACTCACTAAACCAGCAGCCGACAGAGGAAAAATTAGGCTAATTTCACTAAACCAAAAACATAAATCCAGTCTGACCTTCGTTGTTTGTGTTAGAGAATATCAATTTGGCTCCAGTAATCTGTTGTCCTTGTGTCATCGCCGTGGCCAACACTATTCCAATTAGCGCCTTGTTTCAGTAATTTTAGCATTTGCTATACTTACAGTATAGAACAGCGCAAAAAAATTGACGTCATTGTTCATAACTTCTCCTTCTGTTCGTTGATTGGCCCAGACAAAAATAAATAACCCTGAGATAATCTGAGTCAAGTGGAGAAAACCCAGGTTGTGTTTGAAGCCCGAATTTTCTTGAACAGAGTTGCACAGGACGGAAATGTCCAGGTTAGGATTCTATTGGCTATGAGGAAATTTGCGTGTTTACATGGACTAAAGACGTTTAAATGCTGAATAATTTAGTGATATGACCAAGATACGTGTTTTAAGACACATATCTTTGATATCAGAGTATCAGATGCTTTTTAACAGGATACTGATACTCTACTTGCCTTTAATCAGAAGATCGTATATTTTATTTAAAAGACAAATCTATTTATATTTTGTTTTCTAAATTTGGTATGCAACTAGTGTGTAGGATGCAGTTTTGTTCTTTGGCCATATCAAAACTGGTTTGTTTCACCAAACTGCGGTGGAAACGAGTCACTTGAACAACTGGATGTTGCCACTGAGCAAACCACGAAGATGATGACAGGACCTGG
Organism: Gambusia affinis; assembly: GCF_019740435.1. Taxonomy (NCBI): domain Eukaryota; kingdom Metazoa; phylum Chordata; class Actinopteri; order Cyprinodontiformes; family Poeciliidae; genus Gambusia; species Gambusia affinis. Next base: position 15,809,858 of record NC_057878.1, read on the forward strand.
TAAGAGGATGATGTCACCACGTGTTTTTTAATGACTTGTCTGTGAAGAAACTTAAGTGTCATTTTAATTCAGTTTCTTGTTTAATGGAAACACCAAGAGCAAGACCTTTGAGGTGGACACCAACAATACTTTCAGTGTTTTTCGATATGCATTAACCCAACAGTTGCAAGTTTGAAATTGTCAATTTATCAAAGCACCACCCGAACCAGGTGTTGGAATCAGGAACCAGTTCACACAGGTTTTTCTCAAAAGTTTATTGCGTGTAATTTTTTACAGCATGTGAATTTATACATTGATAGTCCAATAAAAACAGGTAGGTAACATTGTCTATTAAAATGTTTCATTTTATTGACAAAAAAACAAAGACATATAAAATAGGCACTTAGGAGAAGAATACAGTTGTAACAAGCCTACTTTCTTTGCTTTTAGTGATAAATACATAATGTTCTGTATGTGCATTGGGTCAACAGTACTATATCTGTGTAAAAACATATTTCCACCTACAGGCTGCCAAATACCCCAGTAAGCACTGTAAACAAGTGCAGCTATAAAAGAAATTTGGCTATAAATATGTCATAAATAACACTTTTCTCACAAAATACTTCATGCTTTGTACTATTTCCTGCTTACTGAAACAAAACACCAAAAGTTCAGTTTATCACAAATAAAATAAGACCAAATGACAATGACCAAAAAACAAGAAATTAAACTTTGAAAATAACAGATCTGGCATAATCCTTTGCTCTATTATTTTATATAGACAACTTGTTACTTCTGCTACAATTTTAAAAGCTTTTTTTAGCATTAAGGAGTTCAGCAGGTTTTAAGAGCTTGATTATTATTGTATCTTTATAACCCGAAAGATATTTACTTGTAAACTGACTTATTTAATTCCCTCAAACAAACCCTGTACCAGTGTACCATGCTGAAATCACCACCCTGCTATTTCATTCCACTTCCATAGCTGAAATATCTTGCTCATCATCAGATTTCTCAGAAGGCGAGTCATGTGGCTCTGAGCTGTTTTGGCTGTCTGCTGCAGAACCAGACTCGGTAGTTGTTATTGTGCCTGGCTCCTGGGCATCAGTTGCAAGGAGGACATCAGCAAGCTTGGGTTTTCCTGAGAATTAGATAAATGCTTCATTTTACTTGTGAATGTGTCCCAAACAAGTATATAAAACAGGAAAAAGAGCAAAACAGATACAACAGATTAATATTACTAATACTCCTATCACATTATCTGTCTTAAGGTCTCCAAATACTTGGGTGTACTTCCCTCAGCAGACATACAAGTACAGGTACATTTTTACAATGGTGTAATCCAAGTTGCACAGTAAACTGCCTAGTAAACTGTATTCATATCATATTGTTTTGTAAGCACCACCGAGCCGATGAGGTTGAGAATCGGCGTAACCAGTCAGCCAGATTGCTACTTTGTACTGCAACAGATGTGTGGAGACCGCCCTGGTGGAAAAGAATTGGGGTTAAAGGTCCAGCTAGCTCTGCGACTAGCTGGACCTAATCCCAATATCCAAATGAATATTGGGAAATGAAGGAATTTGTCACGAGAAATGTAGGCAATCAGTACGCTCAATTATGAAATTTTAACTGTCCGCAAAATGTGTGGAGTGTGTGGGACCTTTATGGCTTCAAAAGCGTGCAAAACCACAGCTCTATGAAAATAATGTTCCAGCATTGCCTGTCTATACACCTGAAAACAGCAGATTTCATTTACAATTTGTAGGTCAGCTTTGAGCTTTTTTTTAGAGAAGGGTCAGAGTTTTAGTTAGGACTAACCAAAAAATAAAAAATAAAAAATCTGATTTTTTTTTTCTAATCACCTGAAAGAGGCTGATCACCTTCACCAGTAGCAGATAATGGCGAGGCTGCATCGCCTGCTGCCATCTTTAGTTCAGCAGAGAGCTCAGGGAGTCTGGGAGCCTGAGGTCTGGTCTTTCTCGCAGGGTTCAAGAAGTAACAATATGCACATCGGAAGGCTGAAACGACACAAATAAAAGTGCCATACATCTAGTTAATACATACACTCTAACACACTGCCAAAGAGACAGATTAATCTAAATAAATTTTAACCTACGACAAAATTTGACTCGGATGCATAAACATTCAGACTGATGCGACTTTGTGCATTCAATCGTGTTCTGTTTTCGCTTACAGGAGCTTGTAGCAGAGGAGGCATTTAAGAGCCGTGTGATATACTGTGCTGCCAAACGCTAGAGGGCAAATGAAGGCCCGGCCTTTGATTGAGACTGATAAACAGTACTGTGATTCTCCAAGTCTTACCGATGTATTCAAATTCTTCTTTTAATGCCATGCCGTTATGGGAGAGACACTGCTGGCAGATGAGAGCATACCTACAAGAGAGCAAAGGCAATTCTGTGAAAATGGCAATGTTGTACAAGATTGGGAGAACGTGAAGGGAATTGCTAATGAATACAATGATTGCATTAAATGTTGCTCCTTTAAGGTCTGTCCTGTCAACATTTGAGAAAACAAAAAAAACCTTAATAATATATAAAAACTACAATCCCTGAGTTTTCAAAACTGCATAACCATGTCAGCTTCACCATCTTTCCATCAACTCGGATCAAGAAACGTGAGGAAGTTTTGTAAATTCTTTTACAAAACATGTTTTGTTCAAAAGAAAACAAGCAATTTTTAGTATGTTTAAGTACATATTGCGCACCTGTTCTGAGGCCCGTCTCCAACAAGATACTCAATAACTCTGTCCATCGCACCCCTTTCCTTTGGGAGTACAGGTCTGACCAGTGGTGGACCTGGGGGGTGCATCCCTGATTTAAAAAAATAAAAACAAAAAAGTTTGTTAAATATAGTCTTATCTTAACTACTAACTGCAGAATGACCTCTCAGAGAAACTGTGTTGCACAAGCCTTTGACTGATTTCCCGAAAATCAGCATCTTTTCCCTTAATGACGCCACACCTGATCTCACTAGGAAAACATGTTGTGAACCCCTGCTATGTTGGTTGGTAGTAATTAATATAATTCAGCATCAAGAGCAATCATAGGAAGATGACTGGTCATTTCTGTGAGACTTGGCAGAGTCTCAGTGTCCTGCTGCTTATTAATTTACCAACATATGGAAACTCTGCGGTGACTCTTTGTATCAAATTGCTTTTCACTTTCAATTTTCAACAGACGCAGGTGATAACATGAAGTCATGTAAGCCATTTGTGAGGTGTTCCCGATGCCAAAAGCAATTTCACCAGGAATTATAAGGCACTTAGTGAGAACCCCACCACCACTGCCCACAGAAGAAATGCAGAGCTGGTTAATTAATCATACTTAATGTTACCCAGTATTGTGCATACCTCAGTTGGAATTCCACTTGGCAATTACAAAATGCAACATCCTTTACTTCAAAAACATCTCTTTAACCATTTATACTTTTTTTAATGCAGAGTAGTGACTTCATAGATTTCTATTAAATATATAAATCTAAACTAAGAAGCTCTGCAGAATACTGGTAAGACATTTTTCTTTGTAAGTTGCCAACAGTAATTTTTATCTTGTGATAAACATTATATTATTGCCTTGCAGAAGTGTTAGTACCCCTCGATTTTTACAACCTCAAAATTTAAATCTCAATAATATACATTAAGCGGCAAAGAAACAAAACAGAGGATACCTGAAGTTGAACAAAAAAAGACATGATTTAAAGTTTTCGCAAATAATCTAAAAAGTGTGGCGTGCCTTTGTGTCGAGTCCAACGAGTAAACTTGTGACACCACCTAGCAATGCAGTTGTAGCAGCAAGTCCTACACCTTTACACATATAGAATTTAAATTTAGCTTTTGTTTGCAAAATAGGAAAACACTGATTTGGATAAAGAGCAACTTTGAATACCAAATCTTGTAACAGGTTTTTAAATTGGGTTCAGGTCTGGATTTGAATGATAAAATTCTAAAATATGAGTATACTTTGATCTCAACTAGAAGTGCACAGATGAATTGGTGCAGATTTTCTTTATTTTCAGTGATCTGTCTATACTTTCATGTGAAAGTTTTTAACCGCTCATCTTATCTACCTCTGCAAAAGTCTGAAAATCAGCCACTTTCCCCTTCTGCTTTGCTGTGACAGGACTGACTGACAGACCTGCAGGTTACATCTGAACATACATGGTTAACAATAATGTTCCAAACCTGGGCAAAAAAGGGATGCAATACGAAATAGTAATAATAAAAAAACAGCCTATAATTATTCAAAATGAGTCCTTAAAATTTATTATTCGACTTGTTAACATACACACCAGCATAAAACAGCCAACCCAGACACATATTTACTCATTTTCACTTTAAGTCTCATTTGGTTCACTGTGGATCTCGTTTATTATTATTCTTTTTTTTTAAATGGGTGGCACACCAGGGACATAAAGATGGAGAGAAGGATTGCATGTGTAGACAACCCATGAAAATTTCTAATAAAAATATATGGTTTCAATCTAGTTCTGAAATATTTACAAGAAAACAAAGAATTACAATCTTTGCACAATTTGATAGTAGCTCTGGCTGCAGGTCGAGGTCCCTCCCCAGTAATAAATATTTTCCCGCCTCTAACATGTTCTCTCCCAGGATTGCACTGGACCTGCTGGACAATAACATTGCCACAGCATGATGCTGCCACCACTACAAAACACAGTGCAGCACAAGTTTTCTGAAAAAAGGTAACCAATCAGCAGATGAAGGCATGGGGCTGAAAAACTTAGCAGTAATGTTTGGAGTGAAGCGCACATATAGGAGCATTACTGGTAATGTTATTAATAAATGCTGTGAAGATCAGATGTCTGGGTATCTCACCATCCATAGGGTTTTCTGCCACACAGAACTTTGCATAAGCCATAAAGTCAAATATTACCCCTTCTGATTAGAGCAAATGTTTGCTCTGTTCTCTACATATTTGCTGCATCTCCTGTAAGACTCGTGACAAACTGCACACAAGACTTCTTCTCAAGGCTCTCTTTCTGTGTTGGTCTAACACAAACCCTCCCTTCCACCCCCCGCCCACCCAAGAAAAAACATTGCAGTTTGTGTTTGCCACATCCCTAAATGTAAAATGTATTTGCAAGGCACTACATGCAATTTTAGGGACTGATCATATGCCTTTTCTTATTTCATAATAACACCCTATTTTAAGAAAGGTTGAATCGTTTTAAAAGACATTTGAATACAACATTTATGCAATTATCTTTTACAGCTACTGCATTACATACCACAACCTTGGCGAAAACACAAACCACAGAGCTTTGAGCAACTGGGGACACAAAGCCGGGGATGAGTAAATCATACCTTAATCGACCACATTATGATCTGGTCCCCTTGTGTGCAGGTAACTCACCGACTCCTGGAACAGGTGTTCCCGGGGTCATGGGCCTCCTCATCAAACTCTGCTGAGCAGCGACTGCTGACAGGCCCCTCTCTGGGGGTCCACCTGGAGCAGAAAGGGAAGATCGGCCAGGATAGCTGGGCCCAGAGGCGAGAGGAGGGCGGGCAGCAGAACCGTTTGCAGGATTCAGCGCCATCAGTGGCATCTTTGGAGTGACAATTCGCTGACGGAGCTCTAACAAAGAAAGATTGCAAACAATATAATTGTAGGTAATTCTGGATTTAAAATAGCATCTGAAGTGGCATCTTCCTGCCCATAAAGACTAACTCATACCTTGTCCTGGTTTGGGAGTCAGCTGGGGTCCAACTGGAGTGGATTCAAGTTCCTTTACGCAAACGGCAAGATAATAGAAGAACATTATTTAACAGACGGTAATTAGTTTAATGGCCAAGTTATTTGAGGAAAAAAAATCCTGACAACTCACATTTTTTTTCTTGGACTCAGGATCAAACCTTTCCAAAATCATTTTGGCATTTTTATACGTCTCATTTTCCATAACTTCCTCAAGCTTGGAAAGAAAAAAACAACATCAACAAATATTAAAAACACATGAAAACACAAGCAGACTGCACTAAATAATTCCTCGAGTATTAATCCGACAGTACACCAGTGTTTTAGTAATCGTTTGATCAATACAACGCAAGCAGATTGAATTCATTGTAACAGTTACTCCCTTCAAAACTGTATTCTAAATAAAATATTGAACTTTTGTGCATGTTTGCATTTAATATGAAGAATAATTGGATTCACTACTTCGATAATGGGGAGTGTGAAAATTCATCAGCCCTAATTATTGAAAGTTATTAGAACTTGACAGAGGATGACAAGCAATTTATCAGATTTATCTCCTTTCTCTACTAAATGCCATTAATTAAAGTGACATTAGTGGATTGGCTCGTTGGATTAACAAACTCTCAAACTGTCTGCATAAATTCTACATGAGCTAAATTTGCGAAATGCCCTGACCTACATTAAGAGCCAGGATAAAAACACCAATAATTCAGTCAAACGGTTAAGAGTGACTATTTGAGCTGAAACCTAAAGAAAATAAGATCACTTACTATTTTCCTTTTTTGTTCTTTAAGATCTTCCAGTTTTTCATCTGGAAAAACAAAAATATTGAAATTCCAATCTTTGTAACAAAATACTTCAAAGAATAGTTATGCGTAAAAATCAGGAAGGATCTTACTATTTCTTTCAGTTCTTCGTGAAAAAACAACGACAAGTGCCTTGCGAAGTAGCCACACTCTGAAATGCGGATTTCAAAAAGAGTTACTCAGCTTTGTCATGTTTAGGTTTTAGTGAACTTTCCATCAGTTCTGTTGCATACTTACAAAGCTGGAAATGCTAAAAAGAGTAGAATCAATACGAGTCGTCCCATTAACTGTTCAGGCATGTACCACAAATACACGACAACGAGTGTGACCAAATACAGCAAACATGAGTACAGTAGCATTCGTCCGACCCATTTCTTTAACTGCTTTTGATACTTTTCGCTGTAATCTTCAAGAATCTGGATTTCCTGCAATGAAACAAAAAAATTTTAAATTCTATTTAACATTATTCTATTATTCTTTTCATTAACAATTTCATTATTCTATTCATTAACAATTCTATTTAACATAAGATAGGTAAAGTCATATTGACTTTACCTATCTTAATCTTGATGCATCTTAATTCAAAAACATGCTTAACAATGTAAATGTGTCAATCTTAAACAGTATTTGAAATAAAATTCGAGGTACACAATCGTGGGGAACCCCGAAACTTGGCAAGAGCAGACATTCATCCACACCTTCCACAAGCTACACATTCGTTTTCTAAAGAAGATTGTTGTTCAAGTTGGTATATCAAATAATTCTAATGGAAAATTGAGTGAAAGAAGAAAAAAAACATTGTGGAAAATGGTGAACAACCAAAACGAACAACAATCTTGCCTTTTCAAGAGTTTGGGGAAGATTCACAGGCTGATTATGTAAAATATGTCATGTTCCAATTTTCTAAAAAATAAAAATAAAAAAATTGTTAAGGTTTTCATTAGCTGTAAGCAATAAATATCAAAATTAACAGAAAAAAAATGCTTGAAATAAAACACTGTTCATGACCTATACAATACAAACTGTACTGAAATAAAATCATCTTTCAAATGTATTCAAATTTAATGAGCTGCACCTCCGTCCCTACCTCACAGAAGGCATTCCTCTATATTAATTTTACCTTACTACACTGAAATAAATTTTAAAACAGCACAATCCAGAAATTACAGATTGATGCTGCTTTAAGACTAGAAACTGTTTAGCTATCACATTCAAACCACATCTCTTAATATTGTATTGCGTTTGTGCTTAAATGCAAATGAAGGCAAATTCATGTAAGGTTTGAAGGTCTACTTCTGAGAAAGAACCCAATTGTCTGGCATAGGAGTCAAGATTCAAAGGTCACTGTATTACACAGAAGCAGTAATGCAAATACCACATAACAAGGGAACGTCCAATCGGAAAATAATTAGGACAAATAAAAAATTACCAACCAATTACATTTTAAAGTTAAACTAGTAATTAATATTCTGATTCTCTAAATGGAAAATGTAAGCCCTGCCTCAAAGTGCTGACCAGGCTAACTAAAAATAGCCAGTGGATAGAATAGGTCCCCCTCCTCATCCCTGGCATGCCACTGGAACATGTGTGTCTGTCACTCTAAGCAACAAATGAGCAGATCTCATGTTCAGTTTTACCATACAGTAGATCCTCCAAGATTATCCGTCCTTGTGCTGTAAAGCAGCATATAGAAAACTACAATCTGACAGAATTACAAGGGAAGACACAAATAGGACTAATTCCCATCGCTTCACAACCTAAATACCACTCGACATGTTTCCGACGTGCAGACCTCTTGTGAATACTACTCCAAGGACACGAACTGAAAATAGCCCAACGGTGGCTTGGTTTCAATACAGCAATGAAGCTCAATTACTCAGCAAATCAATCAAAAATGTTGCCTGCGTTTTCAGTTCTTTGGTATTACAAACTGACTGAATGCAGCAGCTTTACTGAAAATGCTATACAAGAGTTTTATAACCTGGACAAAAAACCTACATGAATTAATTTCACTAAATAGTAAATAAATGTAAAGATTATGATAAAATTCCAAATATACTCAGATATTAATAAATTATTTTCCCCATTATATTCAGAAATAACTTCCCTTTCAGTTAACTTTACCTTTTCAAGTCTTTCCAAAGTTTCCACAGTGGAAGGTTTAGCCTGAAAGACAAAGAAATTCAACAAAGCAACTTATTTTCTGAAACAAAAGTCAATTTCCTTGCAAATTTGTCATTTTCTTTGACACCTTTGCTTGCTCAATGCTGTAAAAAGTCTCAGTACATTAGATAATTCAGGTTTAATGCAAAAGGGAAACAAGAAAACTTTGTCATATGCCCCAGTTACATGATAAATGAACATACCGGTAAAGACAATCAAATGCAACATTAGATGGTTGCAATCAGGTTGAGTGTTAATCAACCAATACTCAGCACTCTGGAGGACACATAGAGCAGTGATATGCAGACTTTGCTGTGCCTAAAAATGTATAATTTAAAAAACAAAGTTTCAAAGTTTAGGTAAAATGTGGGAATGATGAGTGGAAACGCTTTTACTTTAGTTCTGATCAGAAACTAGGAGAATAAACTGGAGAATTCTCAAAACAAGAATAGCACGGGAAGATTTGTAGACTTATTCCTAAATTTTGTGCTGCCAGATTTAATATAACTAATAAGCCCAAATTACTCTGCTGGTAATAACAGCCATGCTTCTTTGTGGGAAGGCCACTAACACACTTTTTACCTAAATGACCAAATAAACTGATGTTGTGCTTCACTGACAACACTTTGCCACACGGATGTGCGAATTGTTTGGTAACAAACCACTCATAAACTGGGCTACATTTGTTAGCTGGAATTGGGGGTCCATTGATTCATTACAACTTAAAGATTCATGTTTTGCTCTCCAAGAAGAACCAAAGCGTACAATCTGTGTTGATTTTGCAACCATCTAATCTAGAAACATAACTAGGAATACAAACCCTCCATCGTGAAATTGCAGACCCCATGTTGATGGAAGGGGTGTTGCTTCTCCTCTTAGAATCCTTCCCTGACCCTGGTTTTATATCTCCACCTGTAGACAGCAGTGGTTATCACTGAATCACAAAACTAATTTTAAGTCAGCTTATTCCCCCCCCCTTTTTGAGGAACTGAAACATTTGCCATTGCTTCATCTTCGTGTGTTTTATAGAAATGGGGAACAAACTACACGAAACACTCCGTGTGAGGCAGTTTACCAACTCTGACCAAATTAAACACGTTAATACTTTTTGGCATGGCTTCAGCAGGATACGTGCTGCCCCTTGCTAATCCCTACTAGCAAATCTTTACCAACGTAGCTCTGTTTTCGATGGCATTAGCAACAAAAGACAGATATTTAACACTTTATGTATGTTTGAACGTGGATGTTACAGCAATGTGTTACTAAAACAACGTCACAAGCGCCAACAGACACGCTCAATTATTACCCGCAAACGCTGTTGTTACTCTGGCTAACTTTGGATAGCCGCTAGCTAGCAGTAATGCCCCTGTCTACAGCGGTAATCAGAACAACTATCAAGCTTAAGTTTCTACAGAGTTTGACGTTAAATCGGTTACAAAAGCAGCTTTTTCTATACGGGTACACACGGCGAAGTTACCTTAGCAGTCGAGAAGCCCAGTTTCAATAGCCTACAACGAAACAACAGCCCGTCTTGTCTTTACTCCGAGTTAACATGGGGGAGTGTCCTCCAGACAGCAGAGCAGAAGAACAGGACAAACAAGGTTCACTTCACTACCCTGGGCGACTCTTTATGCTTTAGTCATTTAAGTAGAACCACAAGGCTCAAATTCACGATTGATAACTAAATTATGGATAGTTATTCTGGTTATGTACTTAATTAATTCCCTAACCTTCCTGTTTGTCAACAGGGCCGTGCAAACGTTTTAAGGATATGTGGGTGCCCAAAGTTTGAGAAGGAACCACACACACAGTAAAACAAAAAATGCCAAAAACAGAGGTGGGTTTACTGAGTTATATTTGCTAGAGTAAGTTGGGAAAGGGGGAGATACTTTTCGGAGTTGGTTTAGAGCACTGAATGTTTGTTTTTTTTTTTTTTTTACTTGGGTAATGCTATTATAAAGTATCGCCCCCCTTGGAAAAAATATAGTCTCATTATAATCAGACTTTTTTTAGAAAATGAATTTATAATACTGATTTTTTTTACTTATTTTGTGCAATGATGTATGCGATATTTTAACTCTTTAACTCCAAAACACAGAAAATGAATGACTTTATTAGTGAAGCCCAGTAGTTGGCAAGAAATTTGGGAATACCAAAATAACAATTCTCTTTTCTAACACACAACATCCTTAATTCTAACAGGTCCAATTGGTTATTTCAGAAACCAATTGGATCTGTTACACACACACACACACACACACACACACACACATACATACACACAAAAAAGCCTTTTTAATCTGAGTATGTAATGCTTTGCATAATCTCTTTTTGCCAACAGGACAGCCTCTTAGTCTTTAACTATAACATTGAGGTTTGAGAATGAAGAGGAAGATATTTGAGAAATCCTCTTTGCAAAATCCTTCTCAATATTTTAGTCCACTTTATTTAGTTTACCATTTAAGCCTGTGGGTCAAAATGCTCACACACAAAACTTATTTTGTATATGGTGAACCATTTCTTTGGTTTGGATCATTATGGCAAAACCTATGACACGGCCGAAAGACCCAAAGACATTTCTTTTTTCAATCTCCTCGTTTTTCAAAGAATTAATTGATGCTACTCTAATAACGCCCTTTGGGGAAAAAAATAGTCCACAAAATAATAGATCTTCTACCTTGCTTAACAGCCAACATGGGGTACTTTTCTATTTCATTCTTTGTTTAAAGTCAAACCCACCTGAGTGCTCCGGTGAAGCTCAATCTTAGTCTGATTTTACTAAGCCCTTATCCACGTATACTGATGAGTAACGATTGAGTGGAAAAAGCCCCTTCTTCAACACTTACTTTGCTGGGGTTCTAAGCATGCTAAGTGGGGCTGAAAATGTCAGAAGACTGCCATTCACTTATTAGCTTGATGTGGAGTTGGTTGTCTCACAAAAGCAACTTGGGTACAAGAATTGTTTCTTTCATTTGTAAAAACTCACAACAGTGACAATCTAAAGCTTTAAGGAATTGACAATACTGAAAACAAAACTGTGGTCCAACGACAAGGTGCACATGTTTTATGCTTGGTGCATTGTATTGCATATGTCATGTTACTTTTCAGACTCACTGGCTGCCCAGCTGTGACTAAAACATCACATAGAGTTCCAGGTGTTGAGATAAATAAATAATTAAATAAATGGGTTTTCCACCCCACTGGCAAATCGTGCCTAAACTAAAAGATTGATTTTTCCATAGGAGATCTTTTGTGAGATTATGCAACTGCAATAAAGGATGACTTTATTCAGATTTTTACACATATTTACTGGGATTCGCTAAGAGTGAGAAAACTAATATATATGAAATGATGGTGCAATATTTGATTGTATTTTAATGGTAACTTTAACTACTAATTTAGACAGTGTTACCTGGTTCAGTTTATTTTAGATAATTCTTCTTTCAGCTAGTTTACAGTCTGGAGCATCAAGATTATTTCAGCATCTGTGTCAGATTTAATGACATTCTGTTCAGAATTGGTGTGACACTTTACTCAGTTAGCCTTATGATGCAAGAATAACATTTGGGGAAACACCAAACTTATTAACATTTATTGTAGACTGACCCTTGGTAGCTATAAGAAAAAGGGATGCAGCTATTATCCAGCAGATGTGGAGATAAATCGGCCTTTTGGTGAAGTAATAGATCAACAACCTAACATTATCATTTTTAAAGCCATCTTATGCCTTTTTAGCTGTGCAGCTAAAAAGCACCAGATGGTGCATTGAAGTTTTTCATTGATTTAATTTTCACAAGTGTTAGAGGCACATTGTTTGTAGAGAAAACTGTAAATAAACACATCCCCATTAGTGAGGCAGTCCAAGAACGTGTTTAGTTAAAAAGATAGTAAGGCATCCTATTCATCCAGGCATCCTTGTAAGGACTGAGAAGGCTCATAGTAAAAAACACTCTGCAGTGGTCAGTGAGTGGGACCAATAACTAATAAGATGCATATGAACAACTACCAGGATTTTTGTGAACACAATTCAAGCCGGCCTTTTAGATGGTTTTTATGTAATGTTGTCATAGGACAGACAAGTGCTAAATTCTCTTCAGTGATGTGATTAAATGGTATTAACAAAATGTAACTATGCTGTTTTGTATGTTTGTCCAGTTAGTGTACCATAGTTACTCACCAAAATCTGATATTAATCAAGGTATTTCAAAGATCTGATCAAGGAAGGAATACAAGAACTGATTTAATTCATGCCCTCTTCACCTTTTCCCAGTTACAACTAATATAAAACCAACCAAGCTTCTTAGAAGAATGTTGTTGTTTTTTAGCCAAATGTACCGATGAAGCAGATATCCTGTGCCATAAGGGTTTCTCATTCTAACTTATCAGTGTGCTGTGTCAACAAGACACTGTGGATTTTTAAACCTTATCATGTATATGTATGAAAATGTCATGTTTTGTAATGTGAAAAGCCGGAAAAAAATTAACAAATCTGTTACAGAATAAATGGAAAAAAAAGGTTTAAATCATTTGTAAATTTGTATAATTTAAGTCTTTCTTGCAACATAATTGAGGACAGTGGTAAACAATCTAGCAGGAAAAGCCTAAAAGACAAAACCCATGTTTATGGTATAAGCAGGCATTACAAGATAAGGCTGCAAGGTTTGCTAATTAAATCTATGTGATTTAGTACCATTGGAAACTGTGGCCCCATCTAAGAAAAGACATTTTAGGAAGTGTCATGATTTCATTGTCTTGAAGAAATAATATCAGCAATGACCTTCGAGGATATTGTAAACGTGCCCATTGATTTGAGCAAGTGTTTTGAGTTCTTTTTTCCAAACAATTGACAATTGTTCTAGTGTGAAAAAGGATTAAGTTTATATCTTTCAAGACAACCAGTTGTTACAAGATTGACAGTTCACTGTGCAATGCTTGACAAATAGTAAAAAAGCAGCAAGTTAGAGACCAGGGGCTTCAGTTAGCATGCTGAAGGTTGGTTTGTTTGGAGAAATTTCCAGGATAATAGATGTAGAGGATTGATGGATTAAACTGTGACTTTTGTGATTTTCTTTTGCCCTTCAATTCTTAGCAGAACAGCAAAGTCTTGAAAACACACAGATCAGATCTAAAACCTAAAAAAAAAAAACAGTTTGAAAAGTCTTAATTAAATATGCAGAAAAGATTAGATCTGATGAGCCTATATGCAAATGTATAAAAAGAAGATGGTGTCGGGGTTTATTGTAGATTTGCAAAGTTGTATCCAAGAACATTCACACTATGGGAGCAATGCTCTTTGGACATTGCTCCAACCAATGTCCAAACCAAGGAGCACAAAACCATTGTGCTCAGTTGGTTTATTTGAATTGGCATTTAAATAAGAAATTTCTTAAATAGGAAAATAAATAAAATTTGCATTGAGCTCCTGAATTATTTAGATAACTATTTGGTTATTTGCCTTTTTAAAAAAATTGTTTATTGTTAAAAATGTGGAGTCGTAAAATATTTTTGATACACTGAAAGTATAGCTCCAATTTATATCACCACCTTAAATAAATCCTGGCTGAATGAGCCATTGAAGTAAAAACTCATAAACCAATAAACAGCAATTTCCAAAATAATTGAGAACATGTTTCAATACATATGCATGAAAAAGGCATTTTCCATACCACCGGCTCATATGCACAGCGTAATTGATTGAGGGAATGACCTGCTGTATTAAATGTTATTTCAAAACCATCAAAACGCTACAAAATTGCAAATTGCCCAGCTTGTATCTGAATTAATACCTCATTCATCATCATTATGGGCTGATAAGTTAATTTAACCATTTCATTCTATCTTAATGAGCTATAGTTGAATTAATGTCATGTAATATATGAAAGTAACATTTGAACAGAGGCAATGATTTGAGACAAACAGAGCAGAGACTGCTGTAGATGCATAATAGTGACATGGATCTCTGCAGGCTGTACATAGTCCATAGTGCACAACACAAAAGCAGAGCGTTTTACAACATAAATTATGTTTTTATGTATAAATTGTAGTGGAATAATCATGTAATTGCAAAGCTGCACAAATGAATTTGCACCAGTTAAGCCATCACAATTTTAATCATTTAATCACTGAAACTATTTTTTTCAATAGATCAAAACAAACTAGTGCATAATTATGAAATGGAAGGAAAATTCTAAGATTTTCAAAAGCGAATAATAAGTGTGACATGCATTTGTATTTACCGCCTTTTACTTTGACACCTCTAAATAAAATCCAGTTTGACAAGCCTTGAGACGTCACGACGTCGTCCAGTAAATAAAATCCAAATTTGTGTAGCTAAATCGCTACATAAATGCCTCTAGGCAGATAACTGCATGGTGAACTAACAGCATCTTAAAAATTTAGGAACACACTAAACAGTTCAGGGATATTAGTTGTGAAGATGTTTGAAGCAGAATGTCTTGATCACATCTGAAAATGAAAAGAGTGTGGTACAAGTGTAAACTTAAAAGGTCTGAGGTTAAGAGGCGTTTGGCTCTGGAGGAGCTGTAGATATCCAAAGCTTAGGTGGAAGTATCTGTCGACAGAACAACTCTGACATGAACTCCACAAATCTGGAGTAACAAAAAGGCCATTTCCTAGGAAATCCTTAAGAAGGGATTTTGCCAAGTTTATCTTAGGCCTTAGGTCAAACATGGGGAAGAGATTTTCTGGTCACATAAGAAGAAATGGAAACTTTTTGGCATTTGTACAAGATGCTGCGTGGCTGGAAGACTAACTCTGCCCAGCTGCTGAAAACACAATGACCACTCTGAAACATGGTGGTGGCTGCATCATGATGTGGGACTCATGTCTTTAACAGGAGCATGAAAACTCATAGGAAGATTGTTGAAGCTAAATACAGTCCAAGAAAAAAAAAATCCAGTGAAGTCTTCGGAAGACTTTAGGCTGTGGCAGAGGTTCTCCTTCAGGAACACTAAACATACAATTATAGCTACAATGAAATGGTTCAGATTGCTGCATATTCATGTGGCAGAATGGACCAGTCAGTGTCCCAACATAAATTCAATTTAGAGTTGGTGACAAGGCTTAAAATTAGATTTTCACAGTTTGACTGATCTTAAACTATTTTGAAAAAAATTATATATATATACATGGCAAAAGAAATTTGGTTTTCCTCTTACTTATCAATGATCTGCTACTGTGTGTTGGTCCACATAAAGTCTCCTTAAAATACTTTGACATATTTTGGTGTAACTGCACAAGAGGTAAAAAAAAAAACATTAACACTGTGACTGTTGAAATACTTTGCGAGAACACTATACATTTTGTTATAGGAAAGTATTTTTACTCCGAAATATCCAGGATACTGCATAATAAATAATAATGTACTTTTCCCATCCCCAGTAAGCAGCCAGTCCCTCCTCTGTTGAGCAATTTGACCGTGCATGTGTGCTCCGCGCTGTCTTCCAGTTCCACCTTAAACGCGTTTTGGCCCCGCTTGCTCCCTGTAGTTCAGCTTTTTTTTTTTCTTTTCTTTTTTTTTGTCCTCCCTGCAGCAGCTGTCACCCTGCATTACTCGCAGTCAGCTAAATGAAACATTATTCTAAACATATGCATCGTAATCAGTCCGGTCACACTTACAAGAACACGCGTTAATAAGGCAATCAATCACCCTGGAACAAGCGAGTTGTTCTGTAACAGCTCATAAACAGTGTGTAATGAAGAATTGGAGGTTGGCATGACACGGCGCTGATCAGATAATCAATGTCAAAGATGCGATGAATGTCAGTAAATGCAGTTTTCATGTCGTTTCTATAAAATCCACCAATTTACCACAAGCGGTTCAATTACCCTGAAAATACAGTCAATTAAACGTTGGGGGGGAGGAGGGAGTGGTGATTGGACAGTAAGGGGCAGGATCATCGATCTTTGCATTTCTATCTCGCTGCTGGACGTTTAATTTGGTTTTTCTATTAGCACCAAAATAAAGAAAATATAAAATATATTAAACAAGCCAAAGATTTATTTTCTTGTCAAAAACCATTCAGTAAGGGTGACAGACAGTCTTCTCCATTATCATGAGGTGTTTTTTTTTCTCTCCCTCTCTCTTACTGTCGCGCACATTGGATACAAAACTCATCATGTTATAGTGGGCAGTGTTTTTCTGGCCTCTGTCTTTTCCCCTTTGCACCCCCCCCTCCCTATCTATCTCGTTCCAACCCTCTGTTTAGTAAAGAGCAAGCAAACCTGGTGATATATCACAGCCCCTAATCCTATTCCTTTTAATGGGGACGTTCAAAAAAGCAACTTATCTTAAAGTCCCCCGGGGACAACTCATGGTGTTGGCTATATTTTTAAACCAAGTGCAATTAACGACAGTATCAGCTTGTATCATTTAGAGGTAATGTAAAAATAATGGTAAATTATAGGGCCGGAATGACCCGTGATGGCAGGCCTCATATTCCCAGCAGCTTTCTGCGTATTTTTAATTAATGTTCGAGGATTTCTTTGTGATTTACCACACTCTCCAAATAAGCCTAGATATCTTCAAATAAGTTAAATATATAGGTTAAATATGTTTTTTCTTAAATGTGGCAAGTAAATTGATAATTTGGATTTGAAATTAATCAATTAATCAAATTTATGTAAAGATTTTTTTTATTTATTTTTCAAGAACAAACACGATCAATAAATAACAGGATTTACATTTCATATTGCACATTTTTTTTAAGTTAAAATATTTTAATTCATACAGTCATTGATATTTTAAATACAGAGTTTAACATAGACCCAAAATGAAAAAGACTAATAAAATAAAATAAAATAAAATAATTAAAATAAATTAGAGGGCCGTGAAGAAATGTTCTCCATCTCAATATTAATTCTCAATTTCGCTCAGGAATTTGGACTATTGTTGAATTTACAAACCAATAGGCAGCTCCTTCCAGTGTTTAAACATTAAAAAAAACATTCATCAGGTCACACAAAATAAATTATATATATATATATATATATGAAAGGAAAAGTGTTTGGAAAATTGCCTACCATTTACATTGAATTTTTTTAGATCAATGATCCAGTTCTCAGCTATCAGTAGGAATATTTGCTTTTTTTGTTTGTTTTACTTCTTTTTTTTTTTTTTTTAAACGATTCACATGTTTTAGAATTAACATATTGTTGATGTCCCAACAGGAACAACTAAAATGCACATTTTAAAAAATTCTTACTGCTTTTTTTTCTTTTTTTCTTTACAGGTGCAGACACATTGTGAAGCATTGTGGGGCCATCTGATCGGAGTCCAATCCCATCACTGTGTGCGCAGAACAGGTCCTATAGGAATTATATATATACTGGACTGATGTAATGAGGTTCGGTAATGTAAATAAAGCAGGTCCTGCTGTGTAAATCCAGTTTCCCCCCTCTTGTTTGGAGCAGAAGATTATTCAAGGAGCTCTTGGAAAGCTGCTTCATCTGAAACATTTTAAAGCCTCCATGTATCAGCCGGTCTCCTCGTACAGGGTGCCAGGAGTGTCGCTTTGTTCCAGCTCTTTTGTATGTCTAATGACTTCCCTCCGCGGGTTGTTAGCACTTGACAGCGGGTCTCAAAACGACGAACTTTTCTTGCGGCCGTGTATTCAAAGGAGCTCCATCTAGGTACGATGATTGGCAATTTTTGTCATGATCCTCTCGTTATTAACATAAAAACTGACACAGAAGACGCGATGTGAAATTATATGCACCTTCTAGCTGATTAGGGACGTCCCCACAGAGCAGAGACTGGGTGTTGGAGAAGCTATATTGCTGCCACAATATCAGTCTGTTAGAGGCCTTAGTGAAGAAAGATGGACCAAGCTAAACATAATAATAAAAACACCTTCTGCTTTTTAAAGTTTGACAGAATGTACTTTAAAGCTGAGGTAAATAGTCAGGTAAAAGTTTGATTTTCAAACCTTAGAAATGTAGGACTCCCTTATAGAGTACATTAGTATGAAATGGCACCCTGGTTGAAAAAGCCGATGTAAACTAATTAAAGTGGAGGGGGGGGGTGGGGGGGGGTCAGACAATTCGTCACGTTGCAGTTTCTACGTCCAGTTCGTACCCGGAGAGGTCAATCGGGTTCCCTTCTATTTGCATATCAGTTCATTTCTGTGGATAGGGTTTTATTGAACTTTGTGTCAGTACATCAGTTTCGTACACACTTATTACCATTTCATTTATTTATTTACTTCCATTTTTTTTTTTAATAAAATTGTTAAACGAGTTGCTGCATTTTCGCTAATTATGGATGTTTTAATTCTTGTGTAATTCATAGAAATATGTAAGATTTTTACCTCCCCTCATTGACTGACTCCAATGCATATGTGTTCCAGTCCGAGTAATGGTAATGTCGACATTAAATACTTTTCTCATTTTCTTCGTTTTGTATGCAACTTTTTTTGGGTACGAAACAGTGTGGTCTCAAGGGACTATCCTTTAGCGAGCATATCAATTTGTAAGCCAGCAGATGGAAGTTTTCTGTCGCTTTACCAACTCATTTTTTAAAGCTATTTTCTTTTTTTCTATTTTAATGAAATGGGGTCAATATGTCTTCAAGTCAGTGCAGAACGTTGCATCGAATTGTTTGGATTTCATCAGATATTCTTTCTGATTTATTTATTTATTTTTTTAAATTAGCTTTAAAAGGGTATACGAACGAATCTAAATGGGTACTGGGTTCCAACAGGGTGTTAATAGGACGTCTTTAACTAATAATATAACACTGAATTAAAGTAAACGGAAAATTTGAGCATTGTTATGATTTTTATCTCCCCTAATAACAAAAATATTTAACTACGAACAAAACTAAATTCATATGCAGTCGTTTAAGTGAAATAAGCAAAATGGAGGTAATGGACGAAATATGGGAATAATTGACAATGAAAATGCTCCTTCAGAATTTTTCAATGCTATTATATTTTAAAAATTATTTCTTAGAACCCTTTAATATCACTGACTTTGATTTTGATCTGTATCTCAACCAATAATGCAGATTTTGACTCGGATCAAACCGAAATATCTCTGAACGACTTCGTGCCTGCAGATATATTTTAAACTTAATCATAACACATTCCCTTACAAATTACAGGAGCAGACTGAAGAAAACCCCATTTAATCATCTCTTCTCAAAGCAGGAAGGAATGGACTCGGAGCCACGAAACATCCGGTGGAAGATAAAAATGTTGGGCACGAAACAACCAAAACAGCAAAAGTTTAAAATAAATAAATAAATAAAATAAAAAATGGAAGGGCGAAATAACCAGCCAAGAAAAACATGGTCTACTCGCATAACGGGGGCACGTCTTTTGAAAACTATTGGCTATATGAATTGCTATATTTGCTGTCCACTCTTGCTGCTGCTGTTGTTGTTTTTAGAAATAATATTTAGAAATGAAACACTGTGTCTGTTTACAACGCTTGACGCACACGTGTCTTTAAAAACAGAGGCAGGGTGACCAGTTATCTGTTAAGTGAGCTCTCCTCCCGCTGATCAGGTGATGGGACTGAGGTCTTACTGAGAACAGCGGCGGAATACGGTAGAAAGCTGCTCTCTGATCTCTGTGTGGAAGCCGTGCAGGTAAAGTCAGCACCGGCGCTCCTGGAGCCCAGCGCGCTAGCTGCCTGGCTGCTGCTGTGGCAGCTCAAACACGAACAGGGCCCGGAGGCGGACGGAGCGCTAACCGCCGCCGCCGCAGCAGCAGCCGCCGCCGCCGCGGAGGCCGCAGCCGAGCTGTTTAGGCCCGCGGGCGACTGGTACAGTCCCGGGTGTCTGAAGCTGCACAGGAGCTCTGGCCGCGAATATGGATGGGAGAGGGCGCGGAAGGTATCAAGAGGCCGGATGGAGGTGGCGAAGGGTGAAGAGGCGGCTCCGGTGGCCGCGGCGGCCGCTGCTGCCGCCGTGACGCCGACGTGCGGATAGTAGTGCAGAGGCATGTGCGAGTGGAAGGGGTATGGTAGACTTCCTGTGGCGGCCGCATGCGTCATCATGTAAGTGTAGAAGCTGGGGTCTGCAGGATGGGGCCAGGACATGGCCAAGCGCTGCCTCTTATCCTTCATCCGCCTGTTCTGGAACCACACCTGCGCACAGAGTCAGAACAAGGCCCATATTGAAGCTGCCGTGTTGCTTTCAAGCACCACATTTAGAAAGGGGAAGTGTGTGCTTGAGCGTGTGCAGCAGGGAGGGACACACACATCCCTG
Source organism: Gambusia affinis (assembly GCF_019740435.1). NCBI lineage: Eukaryota > Metazoa > Chordata > Actinopteri > Cyprinodontiformes > Poeciliidae > Gambusia > Gambusia affinis. The sequence goes on from NC_057878.1 coordinate 15,830,770, forward strand.
CTTTGACGATAGATATTTATTAGAAACGCTCCCGTTTTTATGAAATAGCAATAAAAGTGGGATTTAGATAAGATGCAGCACTAAATATGAACAAATTCGTTTTTTTTGTGCAGTTCATTTCTAAAAAAAATATCCTAAATGCAAATAAAAACTAGATAAATAATAATAATAATAATAATAATAATAATAATAATAATAATAATAATAATAATAATAATAATAATAACAATTTTGTGTGCATGTTGGATAAAAAAAAAAAAAATCCCCCAAAGACTTACAATAATTCTTAAAAGATTTGCATAAAATTGTTAACTCTGTTTCAGCTATTTACACAGCGACCACAGTTATTTTCATGCCCGTCGAGCATCATGATTTGCAGCCTCACCTTAATTGTTGTTTCGGGCAGATTCAGCGCTGCGGCTAATTCGCACCTCCTCGGTCTGGAAACGTAGTTTTCCCGATAAAACTCCTTTTCCAGTCTCCCGATCTGTTCCCGGGTGAAAGCAGTCCGATACCTCCTGACCTGGTCGGTGTTGGAATTGTTGGATCCTCCCGCCGAGTTTCCGTTCATGTTCGGGAGGGAGTTCGAGCTTGTGTTGGAGGACGCTGAATTACTGTCAGAAAAAACTGAAAAATAAGAAGAATTATAGTCCTTATTAATAATATTATTAATTATTATTATTATTAAGAGCTCACTAAGCTACAATAAAAAAATTGACTCTTGTGCGCCTGTGTGGTCCCACAACTGCATATTTATTGATCATTTTATTTGTCTTATTGTACCAGTTTATGGTGCACACGCAAAAAGCATGCTCAAACAACGAGAAAAAGAAAGAAAAAAAAATCAGAAAATTTATTGTACTATTTTTGCTGGAATTGGGAGAAATTTAAGTGTAAAATTATGGAAACAAAACATATTTTCAATTGTGTGATTTTAATTTTTGTAAATAACTCCGAAAAAAAGAGGAAACGATTAAAGAGCGGTATGCAGGCAACACAAAATCTCACCCTTGTTGTTTTCCTTGTGCTGGCTAGGCGACCGATGCGCTGGGCATCCCACCTCCACATCACTATTTATGTCTGATTCTTGCGAAACTTCGGAGTAAAGACTCATTTTCTTTCTGCTCTCCGACGATGAAATCTCCGCAGAAGAGGCGTTCTCGCTGCCGTGGTGCGTCCCGAAAAGACTTTCTATTTCAAATTTGCCTTTCGTCGGGATGTCCCCGAGATTCCCATGAAGGGAAGCTGAGGTTATTCTCGGACTGAGTCGTCCACCGTGTTGGGAGTTTTCCAGGGCCTCCAGAACTGAATTTCCCGGCGCGTCCCCGAGCCTCTTCCCCGCAACAGGACTGTGCAGACCCCTCTCCATCAGTATCATCTCTTTTCTTATCCTCTCCATCATTAAGCCGTGCCAAAGAAAAAAAAAGAAAAAAAAGGAAAGAAAAAGAAAGGGGAGGAAAAGGCACTAAGACACAACACTTCTCCAGGGATGGGCTGGCGCACAAATGAGTTGTGTCAGAGCTAAATCCGCATGCAACTCTGCTTTACCGTGTCTGAATCAACCGTTTTATAAGCAAGACGCAAAAAAATGTAAGAATCTGAATGCAACCGAGCTGCAGGCGCGCATCCTTCCTCACATGCAGCAGCGGGAGGGGAGGAAAAAAAAAAAGTCATTCATCAAAAAAGTGCTCGATGTCCGTTGTTAAAATGCTGCGCTGACGCTGCTCCAATGATCATTTATTGTAACAGGTTTATAAGCAAATAAATAGGAGAGGGCTGTCACTTGATGATGGAGGCGGCCTTCGGTCAGACGAATAATATCCAAGTGGAGAGGGAAGAGAGGAGTGAGGAGCGAGGTGCGCGTCCCTGGCTTGATCTCTGAGTCTGTTTCAGATCGCTCTTGGGTTTGGCCTCTTGGGGGGGAATTGACAGTCTGATTAATAAAATGAGCGGAGCAGCATTTCCCTCTTCATTTAGGAATATTATTATGCTTTGATTCTCTATTGTTTGCCTCCTCTCTTTTCGCCCTCCCCCTCTCTAATCCTTGTTCTTTTATTTATCCCGCTTATTGCTTTTTTGTATTATTATTTTTGAAACTCCCTTTGACATAATGTGCCTTTTAGTTCCAAGATTAAAGGAAAAACAACGATGTTTTTTCACCTATGGCTAAAACTATTTCTTCTGTTTTGTCTTTAGTTGAAATGTCAATTTTTCCACCTATAAAGCTCACCACTATAAGTTATTATGCTTTACAGACGCAGCTTCAAGAAGACAAAATGCACGTTTTTATGGATCCCCTGACAATAGCACAAAATACATTTTGACCTTAGATAAAAACGTAAATGATATTTAAAAAGTCTGAACGTGTCAGTCAATCATTTAATGACACACTGTTAAATAAAAATTAAAAGTTCGTTTCGTTGACGGATTGCTGTTTTATTTGGTCTTTTATTTCTGCATTTAAATCGAATTCAACAACTTAATTGTTATCGGGGTTTTTTTTGGCCTTCATTTTTGAATGAATTAATTATGATTTCTTCTAATCCTGAACAAGTTTCTAAGCTTTCAGTAGTTGGTTATTATAATTTTAGTTTCGTCTGTTTAACATGCTTTCTTCATGTAATAAAAAATATCAATACTCATGCATCGACGCATTGTTTCACGATTTGAAAGGAATATGAAGACTCCTTCAGTTTCCTCTGCGCGTCCTCTGGCGCCTCCTACAGGTTTTTAGTATCAACTACTGGCTTTGATGTCAGAAGCAGTTCATTATATGTCCTGACTTGTCTCTTTCTTGACCTTTATTCGGAATATTCGCAGGAATTGTTTTGCATGCGAATGTCTGTAGTTATTTTGATGAAGCAGTTGCAAAAGGAAAACAGTCTTTAACTCAGACTGAATTTTGAATGCTAAACGTGCCTCGTCATCAACATATCTAAATTATGTAAGTTAAGTTAAAATTGTTCAAATAATAATCATGCTTTGACGGAAATATTTATTCAGTTTTTAAAATCTTTTTTTTTTATTATTATCTCAAAACATAGATGAAATAACACACAAATGTGTTTCTGCAGGGCCGGTTGAGGCATACGTAAATATTGCAACTGCTGAGGACCCCCTGCATATCTGGGACGCCCAGCAGGAATTGTTCACAAAGAACAAATTGACAAAGGCATCAGCTGTATGCCAATTAAAATCACCACAGTTTGAAAGTTATGACGACAAAGACAAAATAATTCATTCATTTCTGCTCTTTGTGTCTGACCTTAGAAAATATTTTGTTTGCACTTGTGAATTGATTAGCGAGTAATAGATTATTTTTTCTGCGATTGTGAGCAGAACATCAAACTTACCCTCTTCTCTGGTATGTTATACAAGTAAAATAAATCATGAACAGCATAAATGGAAAGTTGGTGATTTGTGTATTTTTCTGGAGGTACAGCATGAGCACAATCTTATACTGGAAATGATAGGAAAAAAAAATCATATCCACCAATATGTCATTTATATTTTATGTGAAAGCAAATGCACCTCAGTTATTGCCACCACAGCTGTTAATTCTTTGTATGCCCCCTATTTACCAGTATAATAGTACTGGTCTCTTGTAACTTTTCACAAGTTTGCAGTCTTGGATCCTCTCTTATTCCATATTCTTCTAGTTTCAGGACATGTCTCTACAGTACTAAGATGACCATGGTGAAAGGAATTGTCTGGTGAAAAGCTTCTTGTGTTTGGATGTGATCCATATGTTTTGGATTAACTCCCAAAAGACTAGTGGTGAGGCATTTTTCATTTTCTACACAGTTTCATTTAATATGTTGGCATTTTTAAGAATCAATAGCACCACAAACAAGGTTTTAATAAGGTATTCAGTGAGTTTGGAATAAAAACAGGTCCACTGCATTGTAGATCCTCCACCATCTTTAGCAGGTCTGAGGCTCTTTGTTTCACACCAAACTCACATGAAGTGTTTAATTATTTGACAAATAGGAAGCAAAGTTTAAATTCTGCTAAAGGGCTCAAATTCTTTATTCTGTTAAGAGTTCTGGTGATTTACATCTAGCATAATTAGATTATTTGCTCAATGAATCGGATGTCACAAACATACAAATGTTTGCACTAAAAGCAAACCAAATGAAGTAAGACACAAAAAGTGTCAGAGTTTCAAACTTTTTGACAAGTAGGTCAAATGTTATTTTATATATATATATATTAATCATTATCAAACTCTTGGCAGTATATAAACAGCATAGTTACCAGAGAAATTGAAGAACAATTTTATAGTTCAGAAAAATTCTCTTTATTAGGTCTAAGGCAATAGATTCAAGCTTTTATAGTGAGTGTGTTTACAATGATTGCAATTAGCGGATCATAATTTTCTTTAAAGAGTAAAATTCTGTTCTTGTGGTACAGCTTAGTTCTTCTTTCTCTTATAATAAAGATTATGGGAACAATTGAACATAGATAAATGCATTTCTTTGTCATGACAGAAGAGCCTTTTAAAAAGGTTCTGTTTAGACCATCTCTTGATTGATGCGAAAAGAAAGCAAAAACAGAACTCTGGATGTCAAATAGCTCTAAATTTTATTTATGGTGCGCCATTATGAACTGTAGGAAGTTCATATAGGGAAAAAGTTAGATTTTCAAATGGATTATTGTAACAATAAACTTATACAGGGATGACATCAGCCTCATCCTTAGTAACCTGTATCATTGGACTACAAAGAGGTTATACATTTGAATACTACATTTAGAATGAATTTGTACTGAAGATAGAGATAAAAAAAATAAAATAAAATAAATAGACCATGGCCCAAATCCATGTCGTTTCTCTGAAAATAAACAAAAGCTTTTATATCTTTTGTTATTACAAAAGGAAGAAAGGCTCAGCAAACTAATTAACATATTCTGTCTGATTTAAAAAAGAATTAGTCAACTTTTCACATATATTTACTTTCTCTGTGTGAGTAAAATAAGGAATCTCATTGGTTTATTACTAGCATATTTCATGGTCTGCTGATGATTCATTCAGAAACTTGCCAGAAAAAGATTTTAGAAATGACTGATGAAAAATGACCTTAGTCTGGTCAGTTTTGTGGGACTCAGTCTCTCTCCAGTGGTCAATGGAGGAACTGCAACATTTCCCTCTAAGAGGCTATTTGTTCCAAAGGTCCCGAATCCTGGTTTCCAGATCTTACTGTTCATGTTTTGGACATTTTAGAAGTGCATAGTTATGCTTCTGCAGAATTTGTTGACATATTGAGGAGCAAATACAATTTCCACAGCCTGCGTAAAGGTTCTTTAATTGATCCCCCCCTTTATTGCACCAAGAACTGGCAACATGTAGATTATTACTTTTGTTATTTTTGACAGGTGTTAAACTAATGAAGTTTGAATCCTGTTATTTGAAAAACTTTGCAAGGGCAAAAAATGGTAACCATTATTTTGCTTTTTAGTAGTATTGCATGTAAGATAATGTATTTTATAATCCTTTGTGTGACCTACATACATATGTAACTTATAGACCAATGATTCTGAACATCATATGCACCTTATCATATATGCAGAGATTTATGATCATATATAAAAACCTTTATGAATTCACCCCAAAACAAAACTAATTTAATGCACTTTTTTGATAAAATAATTTTATTAGAACAAAAACGCAAATTTAAATAGAGTTAAATACTACAGATTCCATTAATTACATTGAAATATAAATCATCCTTAGCTGTTATGCAAAATCAGATATTACTTTCCCTTTGCACAACAAAAGGAAGCACCACAAAATACTTTGATGTGGTTGTGCTGCCCTAGGCAGAAAGCCATATTAACCAGTTTCAGGATCTTCAGTGGAATTCCAGTTCCAATAGTGAGGTTTAGAAATGTGTGTGTGTTTTTTTTTTAAACCTTCCTTTCCTACCTTTTGTGTGGTGAAAAGATAAATATGGGCAATGTTTGTCCAATTCCCAACTTTAATTGTTGGTTTATTGATATGGGCTGCTGTCTGGAAGTAGTCTCAAAACTGTGGAAAGGTATATGCCCCTTTACAAATTCTTTTGTTTTTGCTGTTCTTGCCTGACCCAAAAGTTCCAGATTATCAAGTAAATTTGAATATCTGATAAAGGTAACCCAGATAAAAACAAAAAGCACTTTTCAAGTTATAATATAATTTATTGATAAACAAATCCATTATAACTAACCTGGGCCTGTGTATAAAAAGTGCTTTGTTGAATTTAAAAAAAAAAGAAAAAAAAGTGAATAACCATTTATTTGGAAATCCAAGTTCAAGTTCACCAGCAAGTCCAGGTGTGATGAATAACAAACTTAAATAGAACCAGTCCGACTAAATGAAGTAGGCTACAATATATTAAATATGCAGTAATATGAGACATATAAAACACAAATGAGAAAGTCACTCATGTCTATTAGTCTGGAAAGGTATGTGCAGTTATTCAAAAGACTTTGACTCCAGTGAATTACAGGAAGCGCCATCGTCCACAAATGGGAAAAACATGGAATATCTCTGACTGGTTGGCCTACCAAACTTGGCTGTAAGTGCAATGCATACACATGCAGGAGGACAGAAAAAAATCCCAGAGCAGTATCTAAATACTCATAGGTCTCACTTGCCTCAATCAGATTAAATGTTCATTATTCAACATGCAAGAAAGAAATGGGACAAAAGTGGCTTCCATGGGAGAGTTACAAGACCAAAACCCCTGCTGAAACAAAGAACACAAAGACTCTTCCCACACTTACCAAGATGCATCTTAATGACCTTTTACCATGTAGCTCCAGCTCTGGAGTCAGTGTCCGGACAGGTTTAGATGTGTTTGTGCTCCAACACAGCTGATTCAGATGATCCAGCGATGTCTTACATATGTCAAACTTCTGCAGAGGCCTGCTAATGAACCTCATTTGAATCTGGTGTGTTGGCCCAGGGAAAGGGCTAAAACATACCGGCCCTTGAGGACTGACTTTGAAAAATATCTTGTGGACTATTTTGACAAAAGTTTAACTTTTTGGAAGGTGTGTATCCCATTACATCTGGAGTTAAATGAACAACACTTCGGAAAAATAGAACATAATGCTGACCAATATGATAGTGCTACAGTCATTGTCTGGGCTTGTTTTGTTGATTCAGGATTACTCAACATAGTTTATGAAACTCTTCTGTTCTCTTGTAGACGACCTGGTCACTAATTCACAACCATCAACTCAAGCACATTGGGTTGAAGAGTAGACTTTAAAAAAACAACAACAAAAAGAAAAAAATTGAAGACTTTGGAGTGGCCAATGTAATCTTTGACTTGCATCCAATTAGGTTGTTGTGGTTTTATCTAAACAGGTTCTAAAACATCCCACAGTGCCATAAAATTAAAATAATTCTGCAGAGAAAATACCGCTGGCAAAAAGGTAATTACATTTAGGATACAGTTATGTTTTTCTTAAATGATCAGGTTGGGCTAGATTACAATTTTTACTCTACAAGCTAAATCATAATTTAAAACACTGCCCTTTTCATTTGGAAGAAATTTGTCTGATATTTAAATTTGTTTGATTATATAAAACATGTTAAGGAGACAAAAAACAAAAGTTTGAGAAAGGACAAATTGCAATGTCAAATGTGAGCATTGTTGTGTTTGGTTTGCTTTTGGAAAAGAGAATCTGTTCAAAGCAGATGGGAAGAAGGACAAAATGCATAGAAATCTTGGAAAAAAATTTGGAAAGTTTGGAAAGATTTGAGAGTGGAGTGGTTCACTTTCCAGCATGGGAATGACATTAAATGTACAACTGTGGAATAGTTTAGATACATGATTCTCAAAATAGTAGTCCTTTTGCAGCCCACTATACTAAAAGGTCATTAACTGAACTACAATCTAAAAAGCAGTGGTCACCAAGTGGATAAGTTCCTAATGGAAATATTATAATATCATGATATGATATTGCCTGGAAATACAATTACTGAAAATGCAAACTCCTGTAGAAACTTTGGTTGACATGAAATAAAATGCTATTAGCATCTATTAAGGGCAGAGTTAAGAAACAGCTGGAAACTAAAGATGCACGGTGGTGAGAATATTTATTACAAGTAATTTCATATTTGTGTGCAAGTGAAATACAACATAGCAGCAAACGTCTCTAGCCACAATTTTCCAGAGAGGTGAGAGATTATTGTTGAAAAAGACTTACAAACAGCTTAAATATGTTGTGCAATACTAAATACCATACTGATTTTTACATCCAGCTTGGTGACATTTGAGTAGTTTGGTTGTCTACTGGAGACAAAAGCAAAGCTTGTGCTACAATCTTCTAGTGTCTTTCACTGTGGTGGTAATAGCTCAGTATTTTGTTCGGTGGCATGTGGGAATAGTTTGGATCAATGCAAATTGATGTGAATTTGGCCTATCCAAACTCCAAAGAAATCCAGTTGAGAATCTGGGGCAAGACTTGAAAACTGACATTCACAGACTGTCTCCTTCCAATCTCACTGAATTTGATTTATGTAAAAATGAAGAATTTTTTTTACAAATATACAAAAGGAAGTACTGATTTAGTGACGCTGACTAGAATTACTTCAGACTTTTATTTGCTTAAAAACATATTTAAACCAGACATCCTTTCCCTAATTCATAAATATGCTCTTATATGGGCTGGTCTATTGCATGAAGTCCCATAGAAGCATGGAACCCTAATCAGAAAACAACTCATATGCCAGATGTTTAAATCAATAGGAGTTACTCTAGTAAAAAAAGGCTACATTAATCCATTAAATCGTTTTTTGTTCTTATACACGTTAGATCTTTAAATAAGCTTCAATCATAATTAAAATGTCTGTTTAATTTTTGAAAAATCTTATAACCTTTTAATGCCATAATAACATGATCATAATTACAACCTTTACTTGTTATTTTTAAAACCAGACAATACATTGTGCAAAAACTTAAGCAGAATGTTTGTCGCATTTGTGTTGAAGTCAAATGTTTCTTTTGTAGGAAATATGCAAAAAGAAAAAAGAAAAAAAAACATAGTGGGGGGTTCAACGTAGACACTTTGACCAGCAGTGTAGTTGGCATTTGAGTTTGACTTGATCCAAATCATTAATCTGCAGAAAAACTGACTCCAATAGCATCAAAAAAGGAACAAATAGCCTATTGAATATTAAAAATTAAAAAGTGGTACAAAGGACACGGAGGGATAAGTATTGGGTGGAAACATGGTAAAATGTGTAAACCTTAAAACATAAAATCGTCTTAACCAACAAGAAGATTATGTTTACTTATCAAACTGTCTAATTGTCAGTGTTGGTGCAGTTTAGTACATTTGTCTCCCACAAAAGAGTTTAGCCATTAACTACTCTAATTGCTATCCACCTAGGTTTCTATAAACTAAAAGTTTCAGTAGCGTAGCACTAACTCCCTCCGACCCCCCCTGTTGTCACAGGAGCCGCATAATCAATTTTCTTTCCTTAAGTGAGAGGGCCATCTAGAGGCAGCTTCTTGCAAGTGCATAAAACACAACCAGCAAAATGGTTGTTCAGGCCAACCTCTTATTTATTTATTTATTTATTTATTTATTTATTTATTTTATTTATTTTTTTTTTTTTTGAGAAATTATAAGTTTTTCTATGTAGATTCAAATATTTTACTGTTTACCGTAGAAATTGATTACAGGAGATTTACTTTTTATTTTTCCCGAACCTTGGAGGGTTTGCTCATATAGTCTCACATTCTCAAAAGCATAGATATTGCTGTCACGGATTATTTCTTAAAAGTGCATTTGGTGTTTGCATGTGTCAATTTTTGCTTTAGTTTGTTTAAATGGCGCGAATACACATTTGTTTAATATCGTGGCGGGGTTTTTTTTGTTCTATTTGACGCCTTGTTGCTTAGTTTGATTTCACGACGCTTTGCAACTGAAATAGCAAATTATGTTGCTTTCGACCAGCTCCAAATTTCAGTTAATATCAAATGAATGGATTTTAACATCCCATAAAATCATTAAAAATATTTCTATTATATATAATTAAATTATATATGCAAATTAATTTATTTATAAAATGTGTTTTATATATAAAAACACACATAAAAATGTGTTTGTTTTCTAATAACAATAAGTGGTTCTAAAGACACGAAATAAAACTGTTTGCATATTAGCATAAACTGCTTATTTCGCCTGCTGGCTGGCAAAAATGCAGGCTGCTGTTAGGAATTTATTACAACCTATCGAGAAGTGTATTCAGAAGCAGCACCTCTTTCTACTCCATAGCAGCAGCTTTAACCAAGACTCTTCCGTTTATTTAATTCTCCACTTTTCCTCGTGGTTTACTATTTCCTAATTTAAAACCAGTGATTGTATTGTTCTCAGTGAACTCCATATTAAAGTGGGAGCTGCATCACAGCGGATTATCACCGGCGATAATAAACAAGCCGCGTTTTTACATCAAACGAGCTGTTTAATTTTCCACTCAGTAAAATTAAATTGCTTATTTGAGAAATCACTCTCAGCAGTGAGTCCCAGCCCGCTTCCGTCTCCTCTCTGTAATAACAGACAAATCGAAAAGAAATATTTAGCTGGAAATTATCTTTTTTTTTTTTTTTTTTTTAATTAGTGCCTAATGGCTCTTCTTTTGAGATTTAATTTGTTTGAGCATGATTAACTCACGGCCTCATAATTAACTTTGCAAATATGATAAAAAATAATTCAGTTTGCTCCTGATAATGAACACCCGAGTCTAGTTTTGTTTTAATGCGCTATAAAGCTTAGGATTGTTAGTATTTAGCGAAATCAGGGTGATTTTCCACATCCAAAGCGCGTTGCTTATTAACATGTGTCTTAATATTAGGCGAAATGAAAAGACTATTTTTTTTCTTTCTGTTTGTTGTGCTTATATCTCACATCCTCTGTCTAGCTGCACGCTGCTGAGAGTCTGGACGCTTCGACACGTTTCTCTGTGCAAAGAACTTGAACGAGGGGAGCAGCAAGTTTATTACCAAGGACAATGGACAAGGAAGCGCTTCAGTCAAAGGCCATGGAAATCAGCCAGACTTGAGCTCCTCACTTTGGCTCCTGGCACCGTAAACACGGGGATCGAGGAGCTGTAAACGACACTAAAACGTTGTCTTATTTTGCTATTTAGGCGTTTATGAGGAGTGACCGTAGCTGTGGAGCCAAAATTAACTCAGAAAAAGTTAATTGGCTAAACAGGCAAATGCCAACATTCGCATTTGTTGCGTTTGATTCAAGGAAAGATCAAAACAATGACATGTTGCATGCGGCGTAGCGCTGAATTAATGTCCTTTTGGCTGAAAAAAAAAATTGTATATATATATATATATATATATATATATATATATATATATATATATTGTATATATATATATATATATATATATATATATATATATATATATATATATATATATAAAGAGGCCAAGACAGTTGTCCAAGGATATATTATAACTCGAATTCGTTTTCTAAATGTCTGAGTAGAGCACATTTTGAGACACGTACAAAAAATATGACTGTTGTCCAACCATTGTGTTCAAGCGAGGCAACAGACGGTGTGGAAGCAATCATAACATTTCTGATAATTTAGATGAACCGCAAGGCAATGATGAGATAGCTGAAACTCCGCCATTAATGAAGAACTAACTCCAAGGTTACTATCTAAAAACGCTTCTGTTTAACTGAGAAAAGGGAGGAAGAAGTCAATGATCGTTTTAGAAGAAGTTCTAAAACAGATCGTTGCAATTTGATCAATAAGACTGAGTTTAACACCTAAAAGACAATTTAGTAAATTAGTTGAATTTGATTTATCGCTATTTCTAAATACATTTCTAACCAATAAGTAAGATGTTTTTGCTTAACTCATCGGGCCTTGAATGCTGACAAAACTAAGAATTGTTTTCCGATTTCGGCATGAAACGCTGCTGAAACATTAACAAAGCTTTTTAAGATTAAATAAAACCAATTGGACATGTTTTATTGTAACATTTACATTAACAAGCTGAAAAGGGAAATATGAGAAGTGTGTCAGGCAGGGGGAGGGAATGTTACATTAGAAGGGTTTAGAAACTGTTCTTTATATGAATTGCTGTGTGAACTGTCGCAGACACAATAAATAATAATAATAATAATAATAATAAAATAAAACAAATCTATTCCACCGGGATGCATATAGGCCGTTTCCCTGACAACCAAAAGCTAGAATGTCTTACTTATTGGGAGCGACTGTCTCAAGGTTAAAAAGCCCCACTTATTAGTTTAGCCACGTTGCTATGCTAAAGTCAAGCCAAAGTGGTTAAAGAAGAACTTAAACTTTTATTATCACATCTACAGAAACTTTCTCAACCAGAAAACGTAAGAAAACTCTTCACCTTAATTTATTCATTCAGTGTTGCTTATTACATATCAACCTCACTGTTATGGATTGACCTTTGGACACAAGGACAGAGAATAAAGATGACTGAATCTACATGTTCAATGGAATTAAACTTAGTTTGGATTTGTTATAAAAAAATTATCAGCTACTAAGTACACAAGGTGTTTCTGTTTTCACTAATTATTGCTGGAAAATTATTTTCCTCCTGAAATGAAGTGTCTAATTTAGTTTAATCGAATCCAGTCTAGTCTGATGTAGGTAATATTTTATTCTTTTATTCAGGAAAGCAAACTATTATGTCTGATTGAAACGTAAATAATTTCATTGCCGAATATTACCTTCCAAAATTCATTTCTACAGTGTGGCGTTGAAATAGTGTCGAATTCTCCGAAATACCTTGAAAGCATGTTAAACAATGTACGGACACACCCTTTATGCGTATGAAAGCCTTAGTTGTGAACAATGTAAATGCACACGTACAATTGGGTTTACAGCACAATACAATATTATTATTCTTTGGCAGGATGCATGGGAAAATAGGAAACATACCGAGCAAGAGCTCACAATCTATAATCGAGTGCGTTTTCTCTCCAACTGTGTTGTGTGATGTAAACATTTGCCTGAATTATCAAGCATAATTCCTATCAGAGATGAAAATGTGAGTTCCTCGCAGAATCATTTACAGAGAAATGATACGGTTGTTGTGTTCTTCGTACTGTTGAACGTTACTTGTGAGAGAACTGCCGTTTTTAATTAAACTGTGAATATTTGCTCCACAGCGGATATAGATGGAACATTTTGAAACTGAGTCAACAAATGTTTATGAACAAAACATGAAAGGAAGAAGAAGAAGAAAAAGTTGTTGGCCAAACCAAATCCAACGGAGCTTTTCGTGCTTATGTGTGTAATTATAACTGTGCCTTTCCCCGCAGCTTTTAGGGCCTTTATTCGAATAAAAGGTGGCTTGGACAGCCTGTAAAATGGAAACCACAAAGAAAGAAGCAACAGCAGCAGCTCTGAATCTTTCATGTGCGGCTCCCATAATATGCTTATGTTGCGCTTTATATGAAAGAAGAATCGATCCTTGTGTTCTCTTCTTGACTCTCAGTCACCTTGGTCTTGTTATAGGTTCTCTGATCAAACTTATATTCTTCAGAGCGGAACAGAAAAAATAAGTTTCATAGGATGTTGTAATTTAGAGGTTCCAGTGTGAGAAAAGCTGCCTGTTTTTATACCAACATATTACCCCATGGATTAATTTTGCTTTGTAAGACTGAGACAAGGGTGGGTCGGACAACATATTTTGCATATCACGTGATTCCGCATTAACAAATCAACAATTACCTTCCCTTTATTCTTCTGGAGTTGCAAAAGGACCTTGCAAGAAAGCGGTTTGTGCAAAGCTCCATGGAAATGTGTGAACGGAATCCCTTAAATCCCGGCTATGTTGGTTCTCTGCTGAATTTCGCTGCCCCAGAATCGCTCTACTTCTCCAATCTTTGCGGCAATGGGGCCCATATACCAGGGCTGCACCAGCTCCCTGCATATAGCAGAAGAGAGGTTTGCGCGCACCCGTGGTCTCCATCAGGTTCGTGTGCGGCGGCTCCTCCGACTCAGAGCCGCCCCTTCGGAGGGTTCTGTCCGCCGTTTACCAGCTCCACCGGCGGCCTTGTCAAGGCGCACCCGGAGGAGCGTGACCACGCTCGGTGCTTCGAAAAGACCGAGGAGGCTGGCAGGCTACAGGAAGCGGTGTATGCTGCGTCGGAACACGGGATCCGTGGAATCTCAGAGTTAGAAACAGAGTCACACTGCTCTGAGACTCAGCTTGATCCGGATTCATCAGCGCCTCTGAGCGGCACCAAGCAGGAGCACAAACCCACTGAGGCACCATCAAATAACCCGTGTTCCAGGACCACATTTGGCCAAGGTGAAGGACAAAACAAAGACTATTTTATTTGCATATTTCAAATATGGATAACTTGCCACTTTTTAACTCTTTAAATCAGATGTTACTAACTAAAACCTTTGGTTTGGACATAGGATTTTAAGAAACGGCTCCCTAACCCCCTCTTATACAGAGCTTTTTGGAAAGATCCAAAATCCAAGAGTTTGCTTTTCACACTCTGTGCTTTGCAATTATGACATACAGAGATATATTCTTTTCTGAAACAATCATTGTTTTATATGTCAAAAGTATATAACATCAAACTAAAACAAAACCCATTAAAACACGAGAAATATAACAGTTAGTAGACGGCGAATACTAAATATAAAATTGAATATAGTTATAGAAATTGGAAATTGGCCCCGAATTATCCATAGCAATACAAATCTCCTACGAATAAAAACATTAAAAAGCAACAGAAGATGAAAGTGAAAACTCCCAAAGTAACGTTTCAAATATGACATCGGAACACGACCAGTGTCGTTATGGCAACCCTGGTGATATGTGCATATAAAGTACAAGCTGGAATCGACATTACAGTAAGACGCAAGTGCTTTTTAATAATTCAAAAACCTCTAGAAAAGCATCGCTCAGGCTCTTGCTCGATAATACAACTTTCCAGTTTTCTTTGAGAGCTTCTTTTCTCTTAATTTTTCTCGCTTCAAATGTAGCACTTTACAACTCAAGTGTAAAAGATGGAATTACAAGATACCAAGTGAATCATCATGCTTTTGCTTTGTGCTTTAACAGGCTGTCAGAAATAGGGGTTCTTACTTCTGTTGTGTTAGATGAAAGAGGTGTGAAAAAAAATCTGCTTCTCAGTGTTTGATCATCAGAACTGATCCAGAGAAACTCGACTGATTCAGGCCTCTGGCCCATTGATCGGTGCAACTCTTGTAATTTGCCACCGCTTTTCTTTTTTGCACTTAATGCATCTATCCATAATTCAGTTCATTTAAGTTTGAAAAACCTGACCCACTTCCTTTGTGACATAATGAAAACCATCCAATTCCGTCCGATTACATGAACAGATTCAGAAGTTGTTCACAGTCCAGTTTGACCGTAATTCTAATAAAATACAGTCCAACTTTGTTGAGCAACATTTGCCAATGGGGAAATGTTGTCTATCCTTTTAATCATGTTTTTTCTTTCAAATCATATGTTTTTTGTTTTTCTTTTTTGGTGGGTGTTTTTGTTTGTAAAAGCGTGAAACCTGTCGCCTCTCTTTCCTCTTCAGGCGCCCCCTGGTGCTCCTCACACGTGAAAGCCCGAAAGAAGAGGAAGCCTTACACGAAGCCCCAGCTCGCTGAACTTGAGAATGAATTTCTGCTGAACGAGTTCATCAATCGCCAGAAGAGAAAGGAACTGTCAGACAGACTCGCACTAAGCGACCAGCAGGTGAAAATCTGGTTCCAGAACCGCAGGATGAAGAAGAAGCGCCTCATGATGCGCGAACACGCTTTCGTCTCGTACTGATGTGACCTTTGGACTTGATCCTGAACTGGGGAATAATTCCAGACTTGCTGTTTCCTCCCTTCTCTGTTTTCTGTATGTCTTCGCTGGTATTAAATTGTACATCTCAGTTTTTTTTTTTTTTAATTTGGAGTCGTGGGAAGGTTTTTGGAGCGGATTGTTGAGCACAAAGCGCACGACTGCCGCTCTACCGACCGGTTGTCTGATCCTATATTTGCTCCTGACTGATTTCTGTGTAAGACAACAAAAGCACTTTGGCTATTTTTAGGAAAGGATAGCAGGAAAGGATTGCTTTAGCTTAAACCAGGAGTATTTTCGCTACACAAACGGGCACACTGTTTCACGCAAACACATTTTGTTTCATGGGAAAGTAAAAAGCTAAAAATATTAAGATATAATGCTGATATTTCTTATCTTAGAGCGCAACGTTCGTATTAGCACAAGCTAAATTATAACATTTTTCTTTTATCAGGATCCTTTTTTTTTAGTACGAAGTTGTATTTCGCGCGAAGGTTGTCTTATGATGACTCAAGTCGTTCCCTAGTATGTAACACTATTATTGTCAAGACTGAATGATTAAAATTGGTAAAAATATTAACAAAAAATTTAGTAAATTATATCGTGGTGTCATGTCCTTTCTATCACACGTTTCGGCTAAGCAAAATTTGTGCCCGCCTATTTAATTCCTTTCAGAATCTACTTTATAGTCTTTTAAATTTAATTTTCGTTTATTTATTTCTGGCTGAGCGAGTCGTTTGTTTGGGTAACAATTTAAACGAGCAATATGAGTTAATGTGGAAGATTTTGAGGGTGCTCCATTAAACAATATATATATTTTGTATTTTTTCCTATATGGTTGCAAAGTGATTTTTGGTTCTTTTATTCGGTTTAATGCATGTCGGAATGGCATTTGAGTGCCTCCTTGAATGTTTTTAACACCAGAAATGATGCATCTGTGGAATTCCAAAGAAAACCATGAAAGGTCTCCTTCACGGACAGTAGGAAAAATGGGTCGGTAGTCAGGACGCAACACCATAAGACACGCATCTGTAAATAAACGTAATTTTAAAATATTTGTTGCTGAATATTATTGTGTAATATGTATATATGGCGATGTTTGTTCGTGTGTCAATCAGGCATTCAGACATTTGCTCAGTAGAATCTGTGCAGCTTTTGCTACTAGTTCTCTCTGCAGTTCTGCAGAAGTGAAACAGTAGTGGAGGGGTCAGAATTTACAAGCGCTCCACTGCTTCAAATGAGTGCAACAAAGGGGTAATCTTTTTTTTTTTAGCCACATAGATTCCATAATATCATTCTTTCCTGGATATTAGGCTATGCACCATGTTTGTCGAATTTGCAATCATTTAAACCCACTGAGCTCATTTTTAAAATAATTTTTCTAATTCCACTCAACAGTCTTGCAAGGGTGAAAAAGTAGTGGAGAAAACAACAGACGTAGGCTCTCTCACTACCACTACTGTTTGACATGCGCACACGCAGCGATGAGTAAATGTTATTTTTAGCCCACAAGATCTCCATAAAATATTATCTCCTGATGGAATATGCAGCACTCAGTTTGATACCAAATACCCCAGCAGTTAATATCACCTTGTTTATTTATCTGCGTAAATCTTCCTCGACGTGCGTTACACAGCAGCCGCAACCATCACCCACAGTGGGCAATTCCTGTGGCTGTGACCTATCGTGTCGGATGTAATTCAATAGTCAAACACCTCCTCAGTATCTGTATTACGCTTGGTGCACATTAAAAGACCCCAAAGCAGACGTTCAAGTGAAAGTGTTTTTATTATACTATGATTTTTTTCTTACAGAAAAGCTGGCTTCTCATCGTGATCGAGAAGTGACACGGTGGTCTCAAATTGTCATTCCAAGTGACACAGATAAGAGACTGAATATCCTGTTTTGGGAGTGGGTGGGTGGGTATGACGAAACAGCAAAGGAGCAGCGTGGGAGACATATAACAATGGAGAGCGTCCATCTGTGGCTATTCTACACATAATTAAGTTCTCAACACCGCATCGATGGAGCTCAGTTATTTCTCTTACTCTTTATTCACTCTTTAATATGCAAAAAGAGACGAAATGTTAGATTTGTCACTACTGTCAGACTCAAAAAATAATAATAATGCACTTTTGCCATATTTTCCACACTCAATAATTTTGTATGTATTTGGCATTTTCTTTGTTGTAACACCTCAATACACGCATTTTAAGTGCTGTAAATGCTCCTTTAAAGCATTATTTAAGTGTAGTATTATATTGCTGCTTCACTTTGCTCTTGCTCCTAAACATAAAAAGGGGTGCAGAAAGAAAGTTAAGGTCAAGTTAGCATGAGTGCGGCTTCAAACAGTCCGAACAAAAGGACACGTGTTTTTGTGAATGCAAAAAGGATTTTTACTTGAAGAATCCACATCAGTCTTCAGTATCCAATTTCGGATTTTACGCAGTAAGTAAATTAGAGGCTTTGCAAGACTATCATAGAGGGATTTAGAAACAATAAAGCATATGTTTTGCATATTTTCTGTCGGAAACGACCTGGAGCCAACATTGCATATAGTTCACGTCTACATTTGTGAAATTGATTTGAGAAAGTATTTTGGTGCAACTGCGTTGCAATGTTAAAAGGAATAATAAAATAACCCTTTTGCCACAAACAGATAATTCATACAATTAACCATCTTATACTTAAGACCGCGGTTCTATAAAAGTCACCAGAATTTGGGTTTGTTAAATTGTCAAAAAATAACATGCAACGAATAAGGACTCCTGTGTGTTTTCCCTAGACAACTTCGACTTTCAGTAATCCACAGTTTTGCAGTACTGTACGTGTTTCTACAAAAACAAAACAAGAACAACAGCAACAAAAAAACGTGATTTCAGGACAATAGTACTAATTCTAATTTAATTTAGTATATTTATACTTGATGGGCAACAAGTTCCGCCTAGTGTGGGTCCAGTCAAAAATTATCATAAAAGAGGGAGACCAGAGAGTAACGTACAGGCAGAAATCCACACTGTTGAATTTTGATTATTTCAGTTTTGATTATGCAAAAGCAACCAACCAACAAATGCAAACTTTGTTTTTTGTCTCATCTTTACTTGTCACTGTTGCTCTGCGTAAAGTGGCGCACTGAACCACAGGAGTTTGAATATATTTTACCATTTAAAGCCCTTAGATGCGTGAGTATGAAATTGCTGAAAGCTTTCTGTTTTGTGAGAAAAAATTTTATAATAATAATAATAATAATAATAATAATAATAATAATAATAATAATAATAATAATAATAAAGCTAAAAGAAAAAACAATACTCACAATTCCAAACAAAATATTGTTCGAGGCTGGAGTGATGAGCTATCTTCCCCCCGTGTTTTTAACTTGAGTTTTCCCACCGAGGAAGGAGGCGAGCTTTACACGCATGGTTGCCTGCGGGGCAATAAAACGATATGGTTGCAGAGGAGACTTGTTGGACATCACCTAGACATGGCAGACGGTCAAAGCCAGTTGTTTTGGACTTGGCAGTGCAGAATGTGTGCAGATATTCACATTTTAATCTACAAGATTTTTCTTTCGACTTTTTGTTCTTTGTCTGGATAGTTTTTTACCTATTTATTTATTTATTTATTTATTTATTTATTTATTTATTTATTTATTTATTTATTTATTTATTTATTTATTTATTTATTTATTTATTTTTAATGAATCAGTTTGCAAGCTTTCATACAGATTGAGACATGTCATTGTTTCCATTGTTGCACCAGTTCCTCCTGTTTTCCATTACGCTGCTGCTATTTATTTTCTAATTAACATAAACACTTACTTTCTTCTGATCCTTTTGGTGGCTTTACTTTTTTTTTTTTTTTTTTTTTTTTTTGCGTCAACGCACATTGCCTCTGACTTAGTAGATTTACCATTTTTCTGCAAGAAAACGTGATTCTTCAGTCCTGGTGACCTTGCATTAAGCGTGCAGATCTTTTTTCAACTGTTGCTTACAGACAATGCATTCTCTAAATTTACTGACGCATTGAGTGGGTGTGGTTGCAGAGATCAATCTCCAGCGAGAATGATCTTGCTGTACAGCATTAAAGTCAATATTCCAGCAATGGTTAAAAAAAAAAGTCTTTTTTTTTCTATGAGCTTTGGGGCAAAAAAAGGGCTGGAGAGGAGTTTCCGTTGCAGCCAGGCAGCCAATAGAGTCTCTTGTAAGCGCTCACATGAGTTGCTTTTTTTTCCATGCTGTTTTTAATGACTGATATTGATGTATGGTAATTTCTTAGCTGGATCACATGACACAATTACCTCAGGAATCGATCAAGATGTATTGCAGGTCTGCCTGCGTTTCCGATTTTTCCTCTCTGTCGGGGTCTCTTCGCACACCCGCGGTGCTACAGATGGACAAAGTTTAACGCGGCCGCGCCGCCAACTCCGTCCCTCTGTTGCATGGAGGAAAAAGGAAGAAGGAAAATGACGGAATTCGACGATCGCAGCTGCGCGTCAAATATGTTTTTGCCCAGCTGCACTTATTATGTTTCGACGCCTGATTTCACATCAGTCTCCTCCTTTCTACCGCAGACTACTTCGTGTCAGATAAATTTCCCCTATTCGCCAAATATAGCCCAAGTCCAACCTGTTCGAGAAGTCGCGTTCAGGGATTATGGACTGGACCATCCCAAATGGCACTACAGGGGCAATTACGCGTCTTACTACTCAACGGACGAGATAATGCACCGGGAACTGATTCAGTCGTCGAGCGGCAGGGCAGATGTGATATTTAAAAACGAGCCCCTGTACGGTCACCACGGGGGAACCAGCGCGCAGTGCAATTTCTTCGCGGGAGTGGGCCGAAACGGTGTTCTCCCCCAGGGCTTCGACCAGTTCTTTGACTCTCCTAACACGGAGCACCCCAAACAAAAGGCTGGAGAGACTGCTGCCCACGACCATCATGACGATGCTGATGCCACGAGCATCAGCCAGGCTGTAACCAAACTGGAGCAACAAAACGCAGAACCTCCCGGGAGCGTCGACGAGGACTCATCTTCCAACTGCGGCGACAAGAGCAGCCGTCAGAGTGAGTCCAGTTTGTATTTTCCCTCATCATGCGATGAACAAAAGGTGCTTGGAGCGTCTGGGATGCACAGTGTCCACCTCCGTGACGATCCGTGGGTTATATGCAGCTTTATAAGCATGCAAAAGCTTTTATATCCCAATAAGATTTACTTTACGGTTGTAAAGGAATTTACAATGGGAAACAGTTAAAGCAACCGTGCTTTAAGGTTTCCTGTGTGCAAGAACAATGCAACGTGGATTGATTTAACTTAGATTGATGGAGCATTAAAAAGTGATAATTTTGGCGGAGGGATCAATATTTCAATATTTTTAAGGCAGATTTAAGATGAAAAAACGGGTGCGCATTGTGCCAAAATACGCATGACAATCGGGTCTTTCTAATGCAGACAACCTCTGAAATGTGTGTGTTCGAGTGTGTGTGTGTGTGTGTGTGTGTGTGTAGGGGGGGGGGGGGCGTAGGGGTGTGTGTGTGTGCGCGCGCGAGGGTTCGAGCTGTCTGTTTAGGTTTGTGTGTGCGCACGAGTGTGTATACATAAGGGCCTTCCTACCAATAAAGGCCTGACTAAATTATTGCATTTTTTTTTTTTTTACACAGTTTACTTCACTACTAGTGAAGTAAAGACTGGTCAGTGTCCAGTGATCCTGGACACTGACCGTGTCTTTCTTCTCTGGCAGGGGGTTGGTTTTTGTTCACGATTGTTTTTCTGTTTTGCAGGTTCATCAACCAAGTCCAGGAAGAAGAGGTGTCCGTACTCCAAATACCAAATCCGAGAACTTGAACGAGAGTTTTTCTTCAACGTTTACATTAACAAGGAGAAACGCCTCCAGCTGTCCAGAATGTTAAATCTGACAGATCGCCAGGTGAAGATTTGGTTTCAGAACAGAAGAATGAAGGAGAAAAAACTCAACCGCGACCGCCTACAGTATTTTACTGGAAACCCTTTATTCTGATATCTGAGGCTTGCTTTAGCATCCAAAGACACACAGACTGAAGACAACAAGCTTCTTGGTACTATATAAGAACTGCAAGCTAATTTGCCACATATTTCAGATAATTGGTACGTTTATTTTAATCTGTTCGTCCATTTATTGGCTTCACTGGCAATTAAATCAATCGCAATATTTTCATTGTTATTTTGAAATTATATTAAATATATTCCTCCTTCTTTTCTTTTGTAGATACATTTGTAACGTGCATGTATTAGATGTTGTGTATTGTTAAATAAAAAGCAGAGCAAACTATTCTCTTTTACAAAAATACTCGCGTGCGGCTCAAACAAAAGAAGAAGAAGAAGGAGAGCGATTTTGTGTTATATTTTGAGGGGGTTGGGGTGTTCCTCACGAAACATGAAGGAGCGCTGTTTCAGTTTGGTGCTAGAAGTCTTGTATGATCCCGTTGTTTCCTCTGCTTTGAAAAACTGAATTGTTTGCTAAACCTTGAACCGTCTAGACAGCATAATAAAAAGTAGCTGTAAAGATCTAAATAAGGGGCTATTGGACGGTGGTGTTTCAGCCCCCAGACCACATGAGGAACAGATCTTCCTTCCGGTCTTAAAGAGCTTTTACTCCACATCCAAGCGCATTTCTATAGGGTTTCCACCAGATTCAGATTTTGTTGCATTTGTTTTGTTTCCTTGGATGTTTTTTTTGTTTGTTATTGTTGTTGTTCTTGATCTTGTTGTTGTTTTGGTATGTCACGGACTTCTGGCATCACCTGCAAAGGACTGGGAAACTGCGGGAGAAAGAGATTTGTCAAGTTTTACCTTATTTTCGAGTTTGTTGGAATGTGCTGAAAACTTGTTGAGCAGCTTCGCTTTACAACGCTGCTTTGCAAAAAAAAGAAAAAAAAAAGAAAAGAAAAAGTCTCGACTGCAACAAGTCTGTTTACAGAAACCTGTTCATAACACTTTCAATGCAGAAGAATAATTAATATAGTCTCACTGTATGTTTGAGCTGCATTTAAGTCACGAATGAACAGGAAATAATGTCGAAGTTATTTCTGATTCCCTTTTTCATGCGCTTTAATTTCCCTGGGTCGTGATTTTATTCTGGCATGAAAATGGATCACCAACTGCGTGGTGTGTTTTTTTATATTCACATTGTATCCACATGAGGGCAGACTTTCATATTTAGTTGAAAGGAAATGCAGACTCGGGCAAATTTAATATGTATCCAACATGGAAACCAGTCCGAGGTGGAACAAACTGTTCTGCCCAGGGATTACTGAGATTTTATTTTAAACAGTTCCATCAGCTAAATCATCTATTAGGCTTTTCACAATCTTTTTCCTTTTAGCTTTCCAGGCACATCCATAAAGACACTTGTAAAATTACCAATAAAAAAAAAAATAAAAATTCTTTTTTGCATCAATTATTATTTTTTATATTAATTGTTTTAAATGACTGATATTATTGCTTTCTATATGTATATATATATATATATATATATATATATATATATATATATATATATATATATATATATATATATATATATATATATATATATATATATATATATATATATATATATATATATATATATATATATATATATATATATATATATATATATATATATATATATATATATATATATATATATCTTTGTTTTTAGTATCCCAGTGTGTTGAAGAAATGTCCTTTACCAAGCAGTCGGATATTGTGGTGGTTTCATATCTGAACTAACTGGTGAACAAATTAGCAAAGCAAACCAGTGACAGAGCTAAAGGCTAAAAGGTAATATCACATTGTTGATCTTGAAAACTTCGATCTGTTATTTCATGAACAATCTGCCTATGTCTGTATTCTTTAAAGCATTTGATATAAATCATTGCCAAATTGAAAAAGAAAAAAGAAAAAAAGAAACCAAATAATATGTTGCGGTTCGTATCTGTCAACCTTCATTAAAAGAGTTGAATGAGAGTTTAATGTGGAGAAACTTTTTCTGATTATATTATATTATATTATATTATATTATATTATATTATATTATATTATATTATATTATATTATATTATATTATATTATATTATATTATATTATATTATATTATATTATATTATAATTATTCTTAACAACAACAACAACCATAATAATAATAATAATAATAATAATAATAATAATAATAATAATAATAATAATAATAATAATAATAATAATAGTAGTAGTAGTATTAAAACTTTGACATGTTCATTCATTTAAATTTTTTCAATGAAAAAAATTGGATATAACAGTTGTATCCAGTTATATCCAATCAATCTTATGTATGTTTTAAAGGTATTGTTGGCCTTTCCTTGGAAAATTCATCCCCACATAACATGTTTGTTTACACATTATCTTGAAATGATAACATGATCAATATGGAACAAGTTCTTATTAAAAGCGAAACATATTTGGCCTAATTTTATATGCGATGTTGCAGTAAATTGAGCCACACAATATTATTCGCAAACTATTAATACTGCCCGTAGATAGACTTCAATATATCTATAATACCTCTGCCGTTATTTCAGACTTTACCACTCTGTCTTAAATTGCGTGATTCTGCTTCCTATTGTTATCATTGCCCATAACACTGGGACAAGTCACATCTATTGTGGCCTATATTCTAGTATTTGCTCAGATATCACTAAGCGCTGATTTTAGTGGAAACACTCCATCGTGCTCACATTCGCCCTCCTTAAAGGCAGAACAATGAAGCTCTTGATACTGCGCACCCCGCTGCTCCCATCAGGTTATTTTTTAACGCAACGAGTGAAATTAGGTTTAGATAGAAATAAGAACGATCTAATTTATGACATGAATAACATAAAGCCATTCTCTGTGGATAATACCTTCAGGCTTTGAAAGCCCAAAGCGCCAGTCGCATAAAGCTCTGCGGTTCGTTTGTGCCTTTTTGTTTGTGGTAACGTGTGCGCATATTTTAGCCTCTATGGCTTGTCAAATACATTTCCAAACACGATGTCTCATAAATGAGATAAATTAAACAAATAAGCAAAAACAGTGTATCTGCATTTTACATTTTAATTTTATTTTTCTAAATTTATTGAATATTTAGGTAATATTTCTATATCTTCAAATGCATATGATGTGAGCTCTTTTTCGTTTTTGACTTTGGAAAACATGACGAAATAATAAATGTCTCTAATTTGCTAATACGTTTAACTGATTATAATCTTACGATGTGTTGTCACCAATGCACCATTCTGCAGAACACACACCACGCACAAGCACGCGCCCGCGACACACACACACACACACACACACACACACACACACACACACACACACACACACACACACACACACACACACACACACACACACACACACACACACACACACACACACACACACACACACACCCACACACACACACACACACACACACACACATCATCCACATTGGTAGCACTCTACTACTCACAAAGGGAAATATACATACTTTTAGTCTTTGTGCGTAAAAACAACCTTTTCACACTGTTCTTGTAAAACAAAGAGACATCGATGAGAAATAAGAATTGCTTGTGAAATTCCACGTTTTGTTTTTATTTCACATGTTCCTTTCAATGTAATCATACAGCCTCCTTCAAGTCCTGCAAAACCAATTTCAAGTCCGCGTCATAGGTGTCGCTGTTGACCACGTCTGCCTCCGCAGAGAGAGCGCGTCCAGCCAGAGGAGGCTGCGTCTCAAGGCCATTTTCAAATCTCATTGGTGGGTTTGTCATGTGGTCCGCAGGCATCCTGACTTACAGATTGTTTTTCCTAGACATGTCAGCTTACAAAAAGACATCTCTCTTCTCTTAAGAACTGAAACCCAAACAAAAAATAAAATAAAATAAAACAAATAGAGATGTCTTTCCCCAGCAGTTCACCTGCGACCAACCCGTTCTTAGTGGACTCTTTGATCGGCGCCTGCAGGACAGACAGCTTCTACTCCAACAGCAGCATGTACATGCCGTCCGGCTCGGACATGCACGGGACCTACGGAATGCAAACCTGTGGACTCCTGCCGTCTTTCGGCAAAAGGGGGGAGGTTGGACCCCAAAACACGGCCATGAGCGTCCACTCGTACATACCTCAGATGGACACCTGGACTGATCCGAGCAGAACCTGCAGAACAGAGCAGATGTCAAACTGCACGTTTCCACAGAGCATCAAGGAAGAGAGCAACTGCTGCATGTACTCGGACAAGAGAGTCCAAAAAGAGGGATATTCGAACGTCATTGGAGAACCCTGCGCTGTGGAGGGTCCGGAGATCCCGGTCCCGGGCTACTTCAGATTGAGTCAAACTTACGCTAACGGGAAGCACCCGGAAAACTACTGCCCGGAGCCGCCGAGCCCGAACCCGACACTCGCACAGCTCAGCCGGGTCACAGCAAAACCGCAGCACGCCACCTCCTCCTCCTCTTCCTCTGGCTTTGCAGAAGCGGAAAAGAACGTCCGGGATCCAGAAACGATAACCAGTACGCCGAACCCAGGGGCGAGTCCGGACCCAGCAAAGTCCGGCTCTGAAGAGAAAACCGAAGCGTCCAGCCCCGAACTGCAGAAGGAAGGGAAAGGTGGGTTGGCTGCAGTGAAATGAAAAGCTTTTATCCGCAGCTCTGAGGAGGCTCCAGTAGCATCATAAAAGCAAGTATAAAACACAAACAGCCCTAAAGTCGTAATGTTTAATGATAGTCTTTCTCAGGTTGCAATAATGGGCAGCTGAATGCTTTTACCATGCTACATGAACCCCTCTGTCTCCTGTCTATTATTGTTTAGAAATATATATCATAGCACATTTTTAAGGTTATTTTCACAAATTGAACTTGTAATTAATTTCACAAATTTATTGATTGACTATTTACGCTACATTTAATTAGTGTTAGACAGCAGTTGGAATGTTTAATTTGAACTTTTCAGAAATAGATTTTATCAACAACAACAGCAAAAAAGAGAGTAAATGTAATATGTAACACCATGGGTTTATTTTTAGTCCTTGCAATCACCTCCTCTAATTTATTTTTCTTATTCAGGGAAAACATTTACATTGCGTCTTATTTCCCAGAGGTGAGATCCAGAAGCAGCAGGTGAGATGTTTGTGCTCAGCAGTGTGCAATCTGCCTCGTTTTTTTTTTCTTTCTTTAACCTGCAGACTGCAAGAGTGACGCGCTGACGAACAACTGGCTCACGGCGAAGAGCGGCAGGAAGAAGAGGTGCCCCTATACTAAGCACCAGACCTTGGAGTTGGAGAAGGAATTCCTATTCAACATGTACCTGACCCGGGAGCGCCGCCTAGAGATCAGCAGGAGCGTCAACCTGACCGACAGGCAGGTCAAGATCTGGTTCCAGAACCGCAGAATGAAATTGAAGAAAATGAACCGAGAAAACCGCATCCGGGAACTGACCTCGAATCTCACCTTTTCCTGAGCCTCCACGCGCCTGTGGTTATAGCTCTTTTTATTTTAATTTTTTTAATTTTTTTTTTGTGCTTTTCGTGGCATTTGGACGTTTATCTTTACTTTCAACAAAGCTGTGACTGTCTCCTGTGTTGCGTGGCGTCGTG
The DNA here is from genome assembly GCF_019740435.1 of Gambusia affinis. Taxonomy (NCBI): domain Eukaryota; kingdom Metazoa; phylum Chordata; class Actinopteri; order Cyprinodontiformes; family Poeciliidae; genus Gambusia; species Gambusia affinis. The sequence continues at coordinate 15,858,211 of NC_057878.1, forward strand.
TGTTTCTGTTATTTCATCACAGGGTAGAGCACTTTTTGGTCTTAAAGCATTACGTGGCGAGCCAGCACTCCTTCCTTTTTACCAAAAGACTTCCTGATATAAAGTGGGAATGAAGAGGCTGTGGAGTCACGGAAGCACATTTTGTCGTGTTTTTGTGAAACCTTTATTTTGCTCTTTTCGTGCAAGCCTCCCTTCTTTTGCTTGATGCAAACACGTTTCCTTGATGGAAAACAGTGATAAACTGTGGATTTATTGCATGTTTTGGTGCATGTGTATCTTGCAATAAATATGTGGTCAAAGAAGCTGATTTTATTTGCATTCGTGTGGTCAGAGGTTATTTGATGTTGTTTAAAGTGGAGGAATATGTGCGCGAAAATAAAGAAAATGAGAGGAAATGTTAGGTTTTTGCACTCCGAATCAAAGAGCGTCGCCAGAATTGTTTAGTTAGAGAAATATAAATATATAAAATTTATTTATTTATTTATTTATTTTTTATTTTTATTTTTTAGAGTAAAAATCTACCAACTTTCATTTGCGAGATATACATATGTTAGCACATCATTTTATAGTATTTTTGCTAAGATAAAATTAGTAGAATATTATTTAAACTATAATCCATCTCGCAAAGGAAAGCTTTTTATGAATTTCTACGTGAGACAGGAACGCAATAATGTCTTGTTAATTTGCTAATGGAAATAAATAACACTGCCCAATAATTAAAATTATATTAATTAAAATCGCCCGGAAGAGTAAAAAGCTGAGAACAAAAAACAAAGTTCTTCTGATGCGATTTGTCGCAGAGAAAACACATCGGTCTGCTTCTGCATTGGAATAAAGAAGCTAAGGGAATGCAAAGAGGCGGGGATTTTGTAATTAAAAAAACACGCTAATGCTTTGATGGTTAATCCTGTTTATAACCTAACTAATACACCATAAACACATTCGTTTGGAATAAGAAAGTTCTGCGTCTCCTCCGAGATATTCATCCTTTTTGTCATTTATTCAAAAATAAATTCACACGTGGCCATAAAGTATATAAAAAAATATTTATATTTTTATAATTACAAAAATCCCCAAATTATTTTTGCAAGATTCATAAACACGACTCAAATGTAGCAATCCAATAACTTTTAATAAAATAACATAATTTTGTGGAATTGGGCTAAACATAGTTTGCGTCATATCAGTGTAAGAATTAAAATTACATTTAGAAGAAGAAAAAACAAAACAAGAAAAAGCTAATTAACATCTAAACACAGACTCAGCCCTTTTGGAAAAATGACCACACGCACCTCATAAAACATTTATCGATATATTATTGCTCTACCTTAAATGAATACAATAATTTCAGCCACTGCTATTTCCTCCCCTAGCATGGAAAAACGAAACCAACCCGTAATATAATAGAGTTCAACATAATGTACGTTTCCTTGCCAAATATTAACAATGCATACACCGCATTGTGAACGGAAACGGCGTCTGCTACTTTACAGCGTGTTATTACATCTCTTTTACGAGGACTTTGTAAGTCTATAAAGAGCTTTACAGGCATTCAGGGTACGTCGGGGCGACATTATAAGAGTATTCTTAGACATACACGGGACAATTCGTATTTATCTTAAATTTAGATTCTTTAATGTCTAATTTCTTAGAATACATATGTTGATTTCCATTGCATTTTTATATAATTTCCTACAATGAAAATCTAAATTAAACCTGATGAAAAAAGGGGGAGGATTTATTCACTGGCTGTATTGGTAAATATGACCACGTGATCCATGCAACCAATCCCTGTAAGATGCAGGCCAGCAAAAATACTATGATTGTTCATAGAGGGACGCTTCCCGTTAACAGCGCAACCCTTTTTATATGAGTAAGGAAGGGATGGAAAAATGTCTTCCAGCGGCGCTCTCAGTAACTGCTTTGTGGACGCTATGATGGGGCAGGAGCCGGAGGAGATGTACGGAGCTCGCTTCATCCAGCCGCCGCACACCATGACCCCGAGGCCGCCGCCAGGTGCCGGGGACAGCGCAGACTTCTCCTCCTGCAGCTTTTCACCAAAGTCCGCCGTTTTCACCCCGTCCTGGTCCTCGATGCACCCTCAGGGACTTTATCACCCCTATGTCCACCATCACCACCACCAGTCCCATCTGCCCGCATCGGACAGCAGATACGTCGGCGTGCGCTCCTGGATGGACCCAATCTCCAGCCACGTTTCCTTCGCCGGGTTCCACTCCTCCGGCAGCAGACCGTATGGGACTAAGCCGGAGCTCCTCCTGCCCGGGAAGCCTACAGGCGGGGACCCGCTGGAGGAAACTGAAGCTGGGACCGGAGCTGAGGCTCGACCCGTCACCGCGGAGTTCTCCTGTGGAGCTGCAGAGTGTCCGGAAAAGGCGAGCAGGGAGCGGAGTGGGAGCGAGGCTTCGAGTCATAGCGATCCCAAAGACGAAAAGCCACAACAACTTGACCCAAGTAAGTTAAAAAAAAAAAAAAAAAAAAAAAAAAAAAATAGAAATAGCTGGCGCTGATTTACAACTAGGAGAACTGGATGAGCTGGGTGTGTAAAACTGGAGGTTTTACTAACCTATAAAAGTGTCTGGGACTATACTGAGGCTGCGTATGGGGTGGGGGGAAGCCGCCCTGAAAAGGTTATTGCAGGGAACTCTGGTCTTTTTCATGCAATAAAGTCACCTAAATATGATGCGTTAATTCAGCAACAATCTTCTCAGGAAGATGAAATTAAATTAATGCAATCACAACTAATCATTGTGCACAATATCTACCTGTATTCCGCTTTTTTCCCCCTTTTTTTTAAAAAAAATTTCCACATTCAGGCCATCACAAATCCGCTATTTAAGAACTCAAGCCACATTCGAGATGACCTCATGTTCTATCTCCTTTTCTAGATAACCCTGCTGCCAACTGGATCCACGCCCGCTCGACGAGAAAGAAGCGCTGCCCCTACACTAAATATCAGACTTTAGAGCTGGAGAAGGAGTTTCTCTACAACATGTATCTGACAAGGGACCGGCGCTACGAGGTGGCTCGCATACTCAGTTTAACGGAGAGACAAGTGAAGATCTGGTTCCAGAACCGGAGGATGAAGATGAAGAAGATGAACAGAGAGAGAAGCGGCAAGGAGGTCATTTAAGCTCTGCTATTTTCTGTGGCAAAAAGAAAACCCATCTGAACTATCACACAGTTATTTTGTGCAGCCATTTTTCAAATGGGCCTTTGATTGTAAGTGACAGCATCATCGGATACACATGCATCACATATGAGGAATTTGTCCTGGTGAAATCCAGCACCGGATAACTTCAAGCCATACAAACTGGTTTTCATTTTTTCTTTAGCCTCATCAGCTGCACACTGGGGAGTCGATGTGATATGAAACGTGCCAGTGTGTGTGTGGGTGTGTGTGTGCGAGTGTATTTTTCGCCTTTTTTAAGATATGGAGTAAAATATTTCCCCTTGCAGCAAGATATTTTGACTGCTCTGGTTCCGAGCACACACATACACAAATGTGATCTGTGCGACAAGGGTTATAAACAATGTTTACAGAAAAAGGATGTGTGTGCGCGCGTGTGTGTGTGTGTGTACAGCTTCTTTAACAAAGAGGGTGCGATATATTCCCCAAAGGCTTATTCCATATTTATAATTTTCATCAATAAAGAAAAATTACACGATTCTTATGTTAGTGATTCGATTTTTTCCCCCTTCAAAAATATCCTTCATTGCATTTCTGACAAATTATACCACGAGATAAGAATACAATTTTTCTAAAATTAAACATTTTTAAAAGTAACTTTTATATGAGTAATAAAGTGTTTATGAGCGGGCGAGGGTGTTTTCGACGGATTTCTAATTTATTGTCCAACTTGCACCAGGAATTGCTTTAAAGCAGGAAGAAGCGCGGTCCAATAAAGCTATAGAAATGGCCAGACGTCTGGCCTAAATTAGTTTATGGGGCCTGCTCAGTAATTGCACTCGGTTTTTGAAAACCCCCATCAGCTCCTCTTTTGGCTTTTTGCGCGTCTTGCTGACAAACAGAAAGTATAGACACTCTTTTTTTTCCCACCAGGGGTGTCTGGACTATGAATTGTTCTAGAGGAAATCACCCCCAACACCCTCCCCTGGCTTAATGGTCAGGTTTATTCATCAACTGCACTTCCCACCGATGGGAAAAACTTCACTTTGACTGCATGGAGCGCGCTGCGACCCCTCAATCTGATGGCTCTATTTTGATCTGAGATGTTGAGCCACGCCTGGTGGCACTCCATCGTCATCATGCGTAGTTTATTTGCCATCGTGAATTTTGGTTCTTAAACTGACTGGCATGCTTAGAGGTTAACTACAGTTAAAACTGAGCGCTGAAATATTTAGTTTCAAATGTAATCTTTCATCTCCTTCTGAGACACTTTTAAGAAAAACAAGACCGCTAGAGGGCGATGTTGGTCTGTAGGTGCAATTGAATTCTGAGGAACCGCTAATGAAATATCCAGTGTCCTCATACATGCGTCCAGTGATTTACATGGCAAAGATGTCCATTCAGATGCAGGTTTGCGCAGGTTTTTTAAAAATATCTTCTTTTTAGACGTTTATTGTGTTATTTTTATTTTTTATTTTTAACGGGAGCAGCTGATTTGAAAATTTTTTAACAGAATCCAGACCTCCCCACTTCCAGGTTGCTGGAGAATGTCACACAGTTCCACAAAGGAGCGGGCAGTTTTAATGGTCGGGAAAGAACAGTTTACTTAAGTCAGCAGGGGTAGCAGGAAGTTCTTATTAATTCCGCAGAATTATATTTCAACAAAGAATAATAATAATACAAAAAAAGAGTCTCAATTACACGTTTTCCTGCACAAACCAAAAAGTGGTTTATTGTTTTGTGGTTAGACCAGAAAAAAAATGCTTAGAGCTCAGAATGATCTTCAACCAAATGTGAAACAATACTTTTAACAACACACTATATATATATATATATATATATATATATATATATATATATATATATATATATATATATATATATATATATATATATATATATATATATATACACACACAAACAAACAAACAAACAAAAACACCAGAAACAGAGCTAGTGGATGAGCAGTCACTCACTAGCTCATGTACTTTAATTTTCAATTCAACGTTAGAAAAACGTTTACTGTTGAACAGCAGTAATTCAGAGACATTGATGCATGAAAAATAGTATACTAACTGCTATTCTTTATCATCATGGTTGCTGTTATATTTCTCTTAATACTGAAAATTGTGCTTTGCTTAGGTATTAATGAAAGAATGATAATTAATCTAAAACATTCCAGCAGGGACCGGTAGTACATTTTATTTCAAGATGAAGTAAAATTGTTTATTTCTACAATGTTAATATTACTGTAATTTAAATGATAGTAGCTTATGTGTCCTGGATGCTTACTAGATCTACAGCACCTCGGTGTCAACAAATCATGCCAACCTGGAGAAACAATAAAATCTACAGTAAATAACTATAAACTGCTTAGACAACAATAACAAAAACAAAAATCCCCTCTTTTGTAAGCAGGGATGACCCAAACCCGGGTTACTTGGGAACCAAATAACCACATGAGGCTCGAAACCTACAAAAGAGAACTAAAATTGTCTCACAGATCAAGTTTACAGATGAAATATTTTCTGAATGAATTATGCATTACTACCCTTGATATTCAGTTTTGATCTTATCTAGATCGTGTAACATGTTTTCTGTCATTTTTTTTTTGTTTCTCTAATCAGATTTATGGTGTAGAAGTATATTAACTTCTATAAATGCTCCCCCATTTACAATGACCGAATCTTCAAAAGTGGTGACAATAAGTACAAGCTTCATGTAGATATGGAGGTTATTAGATGTGATAACGACCCAAACTTGTGCAGTCTTGGGTCAGATTTGGTTATAAGTAAAGCAATTCTACTGTTAAAGCAACCAAAGTTGTTCACAATGACTGAATAAAAGTTTCCCTGAAAGGATTAAACAAAATTAAACTCTTAATATAAAATGGATTGATTAACACTAGCTTAAAAGAAACACAGCTGCATTTATTTAAAAAAAAAGACTTCTGAAAGCTTTGAAAGGGCAAACTACATGTTGGTCGCCAATAGTTTTGGGGTTGGACATGTAAACCAAAACCTAAGTCAGATGTTTTATTCTGATATGATCCTGTGGCATAACTTGAAAGATAGGTCCAATAAAAATGAGTAGGAAAAAAAATATATGTACAAAAGCCCCTTATGTGGATGCAAAACCCCCTTATTCCCTCATTACCCTTCTTAACATACTTCAAGTCGATTTTTTGTGGATATCCTACAAAAATTAGCTGAATGTCCATGTTAAAACCTGCTAAATTTAGGAATCCTTGATTTTAAAATTATTTAATTCACCAAGCTGTTTAACCAAGGTGTGACGTGACTGACTGACTAACTGACTAACTAATGGATGTTCAACCTTTAACCTCACAAGTTTTAAAATAAAATAACATAAGGCGACATTGTATCATAACTACTACCGAATAGGAATGAAGAGCCTGACCCTGCATGGTGTGTGAAAGTTTAAAGGGGTGGTCATTAAATTGCCCATAATCCACCCCATGTCTCTCTCCTTGGTAGAGCTACTAAAAACAACACACACACACACACACACACACACACACACACACACACACACACACACACACACACACACACACACACACACACACACACACACACACACGAACACACACACACACACACGCACACAAACAGAACTTCGAGGATTACATTGCATCAACTTCAGCTCAGTTCAGTTCATTTTTTCCTAATTGCTAGCTATTGGTTGGATTTGTTTGGAAAAGAAATCACCAGGCAACCATCCTCTCAGACAATAAAAACATCCTCCGAGCAATAATTACCGTAAGACAACTCTCTTGCTAAAATAACATAAATATACCAAATGCCTAAAAACACTACGACGTATAAATGGAAGTAAATTTATAATATTTACATGGACAAAAGCTCTGCACAAATACTACAGAGCTTTGATTCATTTTGAGACTAATAGTCATGAGAGTCTCCGATGTTCCACGTGTCCAAACACACGCAGCAGACGGCGCCGTTAAAGCATAAGACTAAGACAAATATTAGAACAGAGGACATGCTGAATTGATTCTTTTGCTCTTAGTCTGCAGCTTTGATGTTTTCTAGGTGTCTGTGTGATGAGCGCACCGCCTCTAATGGAGATTTTAAGGTGACTGTCATGGCTGGGGGAAAAAATCCTTTGAAATATTGACCACATGATTATAATTAAACCCTTTAAGCCCACAACAAAACATCACTTCCATATTCCAACATGTGCTGGAGAGATATCTCTAGTCTCGGTTGGTTGCAGGCTGTAAAGCAAACAATCGAAGCTGTGGGAGGAAACGCCGTTCTGGTTTGCTTTGTTGTGTGACCCGCTGGCTGGGCTGAGACAGGCCAGAAGGAATATAACGCAGGCATTCAAATCGGAGTGCATTATGTAGTGTTGCAGGAATTTTTCTCAGTGTCCTAGTTTCCGAGTCAACACACACACACACACACGGACTTGGTGTCATGTGCCTGCGCCAATCATGATAGCAGGGTCAGCTATTTCAGTCTGCAGTCCTGCTGCAGCCGTGGATTCAAAATATTCACACACGTTTTATGACCAGACTGGAATGAGGCCAAGAGGCTAAGCATTAGCCACTGGAAATGCACGTGTGGAAAACGCTGTTTATTGAAGCTATTAATTGACTGGAAGCAAGCCAACATTTGTGCTTTAAAATAATAATAATAAAAAAATGCTTAAAACCCACAACTGTAAAATGCACTGTTAGTATGTTTATGAATGTTTTAATAAGTGCACAGTGTATGTTTTTGGCTTTAAATTCATTTCAGTTAATGTAGTCACCACAAAACAGTAATAGGCTACTCGACATTTCGAGACACTTTACGATCGACCAACTCATCTCAAGTTAAATCGATTGAATTCATTGTAATTCGATCGTAATTAGAATAGGCCTACACGAGACACAGTTGATTATGTGGAAGTTGACATACTGGCATTTTCTTTATAAAGCACAAGCTAGTTCCGACGCTATTTTTTCTCTAAGAGGATTACAAACACCTAACAACTGAAATATATATTTTTCTATAAGAAGAAAACTTGATGTTTGTATTTCAGTTCGGTTCTTTGGTCAAATCGGCATAACTGCGCTTAGTTAAACTGTCTCTGCTCATCTATAGTCTCGTTTCCAGCCTATTTGAATAAATTACATTCGGTTCGTTATATTTCATTTCGATTGAATAGTCGTCGACTCAGAAAAAGAACAAAGCCTGGAGCAGCTATCTGAGGCTGAAACGCACTGCGAAATGATACACACCCACTTAGTGTAAAATGCGAGGACAAATAAAATCCTGCATCTAAAGAGTTCTCAGCATCTCAGAGGAGACACTAGAAAATATGTAGGTCGGAATTCAATAAATGAAGCGCTAGTTTTCATTTCCCTAAGTTTGTCGTTCTTGGCTTCATGTTTATAATGTTCTCATGACATTAGTTTGTGATCCATATCGATCTTGATCTTCTCACGTCTTTTTCAGTCCTGGGAGGACTGTGAGTGGCAAGCATAAAATAATAAAAAAAAAATATAAATAAATAAATAAATAAATAAATAAATAAATAAATAAATAAATAAATAAATAAATAAATAAAATAAAATAAAATAAAATAAAATAAAATAAAATAAAATAAAATAAAATAAAATAAAATAAAATAAAATAAAATAAAATACTTAGGTATCCAAAGCTTGTAGGGCATGGGGCCCAGAAAAAAAAAGTTTATTTAGGCTTTGCTACCCTCAGACACCGCAGGTCAACTGATGCTTCCTTCTTACTGGTGTTTATGGATTATACATCTAAAAGAATCAGTAAGAATTTTACTCAAATTTTCTAAAGCTACATTGACATCAAAAGTTGCAAAAAAATAAAATAAATAAAATATATATATAGATTACTTTTAGAAATGAATAAAATCAATAAAAGTAGTTGTTCAATTTAAATTCAGATCATTTTGCATTTACTTTTGTTTTTTTATGTTATTACACTTATTAGGAAAGTTCAATATAAGCAACAACTGTTTGACAACAAGATACTTTGTTCTAGTCCATTCAATTCAGGTTTAATTATTCAAAGAAAACACGGTAAACTATATTACATGTTAAAAACAAATCAGCTATTGTTTTATACGTACGTTTTATAGCCACAGGCTAATTTGCAAGCCTAGTCCTTGGTTGGACCAACAGTTTCCATCTGCTTACATGTCAGCTTCATTTTTCATAATTACATCAGTTCTGTCCAGCCAACTGACCAGAAGCTCAGTTCGCTTATGTCTTGTCCCAACCCTGTAGTTATAATATTGACAAAAAATACACAATACTAATAATAAGTAACTGCTAAGAAAAAAAAAAGTGAAATGTTTCAATGTTATTTACATAACGTATAAAAAATTGACGTTTTCCCACATAGTCAATATTTTCTACTGGACTATTTTAAAAATTATGCCAGAAATTAAAAAATGTAATGTGACAGACTGTCACCAGACTGCTGGTGACTATCTCCAGTTAGGATTGGAGATATTCACCAGCAGCCCTCCCGACCTCACTAAGGACAAGGGTGTACAGAAAATGGATGGATTGATGGATGGATTAAAAAATGTCAATATTTGATCATTGTTAGATAATGTCGCTGTACACTGCAGCTTTCTGCGCGTCTCCAGTCTGTTAAAATCGAGTCGACAAAGATGAACCAAAGTAATTCGAGTATGACGCAAATTCACAGAAAGAAGTTCTTGCAGAAAGTTCGTGAGGATGTTGATTTTTGTACATTCTCCAACTCAACTGAAATAGAAAGTAGGGAAAGAACAGAAGGGGGGAGCAGGAGGGGGGCGATCAGGTTGTAACATTTTTATTAGCCTTAGGTGTCCAGTAGTGTTGGAGCTGTGCAATTAAATCCATCCACCAAACACCCACCCCCACTTAAGCTGAATGGACGGGGGAGGAAGCCCATTTCTTTAAAATAATGAAATGAAAAGCATCCTCGCATTCAGCCGACAAAGCTCCACAGCATCATAGCTCTGAGGATAATATGCAGTTGTGGAAAAATGTGAAAAATGCGTTTTCTTCGTTAATTTCACCTGTGAAAAAATTTATCGATTCTCTTAAACGCAGACAAACGCACAGAAAACAGAAACTAAGAGGATTCTCTGTGCGTTATTTCCATTGAGCTCTGTTCTGTTTTTAGATAAATCTGAACCCAGTTCCTGTAATACATCAGCCGTCGTGTCCATTTGGTTTTGCTGCATAATAAGATCTGCTGGAGATCAATGGAATCCGCTGCAACATGGCGGCTCTCCGACGTCAGACGACTTCAGCATAGGAACAAGAAGTGACAAATATTGGACGTTAATCCATTGTTTTCCATTCATGAAACATGGAACAAAAATTTAAAGTCACACAAGTCTCCACGTCACGTCCACAAGAAAGCACTGCTGAAAATACATGCAGGAAACCAGGGCTACAGTCTGATAATAAATCCCACAGAGCTGACTCCAGCTGCCACCAAGCTGAACGGGAATGAAATGAAGGAAATTCCTCTTTTTTTAGCAGCTGGCTAGGAATGCTCACAAGCATGAAACAGTGGTTGCCTTACTATTTAGCCAGCAAATCTCAAGGGTCAGCGGTGTGAGAATATTCACACGGAATCAGATGTTGACTCTTACTTTTTGGAAAAGCTGCAAAGAGGGTTATGCGCAAAATGCGCACAGGCCGATTTTCCCCCTCGTCAAAAAGGCCAAAAGAAATGTGCCTAAACATCATAAATGAGAGTGGTCGTTTGTGTGTGTTTTTTTTTCTTCTGTTTTTTTCTTTAGAAACAGGGACAAATTAAAATAATATATTTCGTAGGACTGCTCGTTTTGGGGGGGGATTTCAGCTTAAAATATGTTTTTTTATTCTACACTTGACGCAAAATGTTTTCTAAATTTATGGCTTAAACGATAGTTTAAGATAGAAATTGCAATATTTAATAAACAAGTAAACAATCTTCCGAAGAATTTAATAATGCCTTGTTATTATTTTACTAACATTATATATTTTTTGCATTTGCTGTTAAAAAAAATTAAAAGAAAAAGAATTAGGCCCCGCATCTCGCTGGATAGTATAACATGCAATGTCTGCGTGGAAAGCTTTGTGCACGGAGGACATTGAAGGGCTTCTTCATTATGCGCAGAGCTGGGGAGAATTGCTGCAGTCCAAATTCCTTTTTTGTGAGAGGACAATTTACAACTCGGCAATAGAGCTTTTTATGCGCCTCCATCGCCTGTCATTGGATGCCACTGGTCATGTGTGAGAGGCAAACGTCTTCATGGCCCTTTTCCTGATTTCCCAGGCGACTTTTACCCCCTCACTGCATTCTGCGTCCATACGGCGTTAAAACCAAAACGAGTCAGACGGCTTTTTTGCCCCCCCCCCCGCCCCCGTTTAAAATCTCTGACCGTTCGTTTTATAAAAGCGTCTGATCTGATGGGCGCATTTTTTTGCGCACACTTCGAGCTCCCGAGATGAGCGATACGGAAACAGTTCCTGCTTTATCCCTTCGTCCATTTGCAGAGAAGCAGCAACAGCTCATCGGGGCTTTGCTCAAAATGCGCTGCTTTGGCAAAGATGAAAGAATAAAAGCGGATTTTCTGCAGAATGCAGGTAAGATTTTCACGTGTGTGGCGCGCCTGTGCATGTGCACTGCCTGACAGCTTCCTGTTTCATTAGTCATGTAAATTAGCGGTGAGGTAATGCCACTTAGGTAATTTCATGTGATGCGATGTGTGCTAAATGTATTGGGATTGTTTAGCTGCAGAAATGTTCAAAGCTAACGGACTGAAATCATTTACTGTTTTATGCTCCCTGAAAGGAGAAAAAAAGTTTGATAAATAAGCGACTGAAATGTTTATCATGGAGCTTGTTTACAATGTGCTGAAATATTGCTCGGATTTCCGACTGATCTAGATTGTATTCTTTGACTGAACATTTCCCCAGTTGCCTTTTACTATACATGCTGCTCATTGCATTCCCATATGTGTCAAATCTGAATTCATTTTTTATGCTTGGGAGTCAGTAAAAACTGCAAACTAGTCCGCTGTAACCTTCACGCTACCACAATTCTCGAATCCTGTGCTATGTTCGACACATAAGAGGAGCCCTTTGTTAATATATTCCACATTTGCACAGTCCAGCATAAGAAGTCCAGTTCTCAGGGCTGTTTTCAGCTGCTTGGAGACGAGGCCAATTGAACAAAGACAGTATTTCACTGCAGCCTGACAGGCAGCTGCGAAAGTATTTACAGCCTTACTGCAATGCGGCAAAATGGACTCTGCAACGAGGGACAGGCACAAATAGAAGCTAGAGAAAATTAAGCAGCGCTTAACTTTGACAATTCGTTTATGGGTTTTAAGGATAATAACGATATTACTTTATACTCCAGAACAGAATTAAACAGGTGGACCGTCTCGTATTTCAAAGTGATATACTTTTTCATACTGTGTTGGATTATTTATATTAGTGTGATATTTGGAGAGAGGCCGTTTTAAGCAAATTGTTTTTTTTTAATGTCATTAGTCTTATATTAATGGATTTTCACTTCAGTTTACATCGGAATAATATGTTTAGGTATTTTACTTGTTTCATTTCATTAAAAAGAAAATGCTTTAATTTTGAGATTTATTTGGTACACAATTTTCCTTTACAATTACAGCAAAAATCAGTCTTTTAATGATTCTGTCACCTTTATGCTCTTATCTCAAGCACTTGGAGTTTGAAAATATGACAGCATTGCATTTGCTTGACGTCACATCATATCATTTTGAATGATATGATGTGAACACACAGCAAACCAATTGCACTCTTTCGTTGGGCCATTTGATATTTGAAATGACAGATGTCTTTGTTCTCGGCTTGTCATTGTTGAAAAATTATTTTTCTCTACTGAGTCACCTCTGCATCATTGAACATCCTGCATTACCGTAGTTGTTTGGCCCTGCTGTGCAGATACATCTGCAGTGGGAAGGGCTGGTAAATTCCAGCAGAAGGCGCTGTTGCCCAACACTCAAACGCTCACCTTCTTCATACGCTGCTGTTTGTGAACAGCGAGTGGCCGAGACAGGAGTCACGTGATCAAGCTCGGCTCTGAGTGGGTTTAAAAAAGAAAAAAAAGAAAAGTTTTTGTTATTTTTACAGTTTCCGATGATATTTAGCTGCTTTGAGTGATGCAAGATCTACAAAAACCACGTGGGCGCATTTGTGACCTCATGCGGTCACTTCTTTGTGCAGACAGAAAGTGGCTGTATTTTCTATTTTTTTTTATTTTTTGCTATAAAATGATAACTTCTTAACTAGAAATTATTTTCACAGAGAGGCACCCATATTTGCGAAAGGAAGTTTTTATGACGCATTTTACATGAACTTAAAAAGATAAACAGCGTGTTTAGAAGAATAATTAGAATCTACAGGTAAGGGAGCGAATCAGTAATTAAAACAGCAGTGCATGCATGTAAGCACAATTCGGCAGGACTGGAGTCCTTCTAGTTGGTCAGAAGATGATAGGAGGAGCAAATGTGCGCTGCAGCCAGAGATTGGAGGGAGAATGAATGACATCAGCCTTGCGACAGGCTCGCTTGTGAAATAAACGCACTTGAGAGACTGTTTAGAAGGAAATTAAAGGGCAGGAGCTTCACCATAGACCCAAGCTTGAATGAAGAATAAAGCAAACCTCCATTATTAAATCAAATAACTTAGCACCCATCATTTTGCATTATTATTAATATCAATGATTAGGTGTTAGGATTGTAAAATTAAATGGCCTGTACTTGAAATTAAGTAAGTTGGATCCTTTCCCCCCCCACCTCTCCACTCTGGTTCTTAATTTCTGCTCCTTTCCCCCTCCTGCGGCTCATATTAATGCAATCTGCATTATTGAGTAAGTGCAACTTTGAGGATTATTTATGGGCCCGCGCGGCGTTGTGAATGGCTGTGAGGAAGCACGTGACGCCATTAAAGTTTGTTTTATGGCCTGGGACTTGACAAGCCAAAATATAATTCTCATTGTGTATTAGTGAGCGCGTCCAGATGGGCTGGAATAGTGTTCCCAATGACAGACAGAGAGGGAAGCTCCATCGGGCTCAATTTTATTCTCCTTCTCAGTGGATGCGCTTTGGCGCAGGGTGCGCCATGTGTTGCGGACTCCGTGGTAAGCTCTGTTTTATCATTGTGCTATATGGGCGTGTGATGTCACATGCGTAATGCTCAGACAGAGCCGTTTCCTGTCTGTAAAAGCTGGAGCTGCGCAGGGCTGGAAGCAAACGCAGCTAGCTGCTGTGAGGATGACGGGCTTGATGTTACTTTGGATCGAATCACCCTGTTAGAAAGCAGCTTAGGAAGCTAAGCTAAGCTGTGTGTTTCGGATTTTTTGATGAAAATGTTTATTGTGTTGAAAAGTCGAAATTCACTCTTGATATGAACTTACATTTTTGCGAGATAAGGACATGAAGAAATTTGGGATTGGGACAAACAGATGTTGTTTTGTGTCACTTTTTCCCCCAACGTATTTTCGTTTTTTTTATTTATATTTTGCCTGTGATGCTTATATATATATATAATAAATAAAACATGCTTTGTTTGCAGCCCACTAATTAATATGCCAACGTTTTTTTACTTTAAGGGAATTCTGGCCTATAAATGAATAATAAAAAAGAATTTGAAATTTTATTTGTATTTATTCATCAATGATCAAATAGTAAGAAATATTGCAAAGTTCACCGACAATTTGAGATTTCTTTTGCTTTTTATTTTTCAGCCAGTTCTGTTTCTTCGCTGTCCAACATTCTGTGTGACCACTTTCTGAGCGAACGAGCTTTGAGAATAATTGAAAAGCTGTCCAGACACTCTGACTGGCCTTTGCTTTAGCTCAAGCTGCAGGAAACGCTGACTTTATCGTTCCCTTTGTTGTCAGTCTCTCGGCTTTGACCCGTCTAAAGGACTGGCAGGGGAAGGTGAAAGGCAGGTCAGGGCGTCTTAAAAATGTTGAAACACGAAGTGGGAAATGTGAGGTTTTTACCCAGGTTAACTATTGCATGTTGTATTTTCAGGATTTACATATCTTGTTGTTTATATTGATAACTTTGGCACAGAAAAATACCCTTGTTGGTAGTTTTTGTTTTTTTTGCAGCTAAATTAATTCCTAAAACATAGAGCTTATTCACAAAAACTGGCTTTCAATTCCTTGTGCTTCATTTTGATTTTATTATGACCTTTAATTCTCTTAAAAACGACGACAAGACATTTACGTCATTTTCAAATTCATCGCTAAGCAGTAAAAGTTAAATGTGCCAACTACGTTATTTATTCATTTACTTATTTATTTATAATCGTGGTAGAGTTTTTTTTTAAAGCATAAATTAAAATTAGGTTTTCGAAGTGAATAAACAAACCACCATGAAAACATTTAATATTAATTGTTATTCTGATGTTGATTGGTTCCACTTTGATAAATACGTACGTCTGCTGGGTTTAAAGAATGAATGAAACCAAATTTCTTAGTTTTATTTAATTTGTAGAACAATTTCTCAGCGCAGGCCTCTCTCCGTGGCGCGCCTCCCTGCTTTGGGTAACGGCTGGCGAGGGCTTGGTAAACTTTTGCACCCCTTTCAGCTGTCAGTAGCAGCAAAAATAATTAAAGTTTTTGATAGTTTTGTAAATGATTCTGTTTGACCCTGCTGGCCTTTAGCCTCATCTTTCGGCCCGTCGGTGATAAGAGCCTCAATATGATCCAGCAGCCAAACGGGCTTATCTCCTCAGTGGTCCAGAGCTTTCTGACAACAGGCTCAACGTTAAATCCCAACGACAAGTTTGGAAAAGTATAACCTTTTCTCAGATATGTAAAACTCTCCCCCAACCCCCTATTTTTGCTTCTCTCTTTTTTTCGTATGAGGATGGAATTTCTGTATAGGGATGAACTTGACATGAATGAAAGGGGAACCGAAGATTACTGAAGGTTTTTTTTTTTTATTACTATTTTATTTTTTAAATTTTTGGGTAGAAGTAGACGTTATTTATTTATTTATTTATTTATTTATTTATTTATTTATTTATTTATTTATTTATTTATTTATTTATTTATTTATCAACAACCAAAAGTTTTGTATTTTTAACAAATCGGCAATACAACATTTATGGTTTTAAAAACTGGGCAAATGTGCAATAACTGAACTTTCTTTCCTTTTTTTTTTTTTCTTTTTTTATATTGTCTCAGTCTTTTGATATATAGGGGTACTTTTTCACCACAGTGTTAGAGTAGCCCTTGCATTAAACATTCAGCTTTTAGACCAAATTGAATAGTGTCTTCCAAATTACTAAACTCAATTCCATGATAAATTAAACAACTTTAGTTGATGAAAACAGGAATAAATTCAGTAAATTTGACTCGTAGTAGGACTGAGCCCACAGCCTTTCCTATTTTTGACTAAATTATCAAATAAAAATGAATTTTTCTATTACATGCATTCAGTTCCCTTATTTGAAACCTGGTGTTTTCACAGTTTTGAGTCTACTGAGTGGTTTCCACTGTGATAATTTATTGGGTAATTGTGATTTGCACATTGAATATACAAAGACATTGTAATTGTCCCAGTCACTTTGCAGATATGTATAGTTTTGAACTTTTGTGTAATATATACATCATTGTATATTTTATACATACTTTATTTTCCTTCATTAATATTTTGGCATGTTGGCCTAGCTGAAGCTTTTGAACACACTATTATCTTATCTTATCTTATCTTATCTTATCTTATCTTATCTTATCTTATCTTATCTTATCTTATCTTATCTTATCTTATCTTATCTTATCTTATCTTATCTTATCTTATCTCTTTAGTGTGCTTTTTCCTGGATATATGAAACAAAAAAGATGTCTAAAATTGAAGAGTCTTGCTTCCCGTCGTCTATATATACCCTGTAGAACCGAATTTGTGTGATGGAATCACAGTCACAGATTCGTTTCTAGGGGAGTATATGGTCGATGAAAAAACTTCGATTCCTTGACTTATGGACGTCTGAGGCTGTTGAGGTGCCCAAAGTGTTGCTACAGTGATAGCGCTGGTAAATCTAAACAGCCCATTACTCACAGAAACTCTATATGATTACGATGAGAGCGAATAATCTGATCAGGAAAGTGTCTGTTTTGGAGTTTACCGTTTCTTTCTTTGGAGTGAGGCTCCAAATGCATTTAGTAAAAGAAGCTGCAGCCCGCTCCAGCTGTGGCTTTTGGCTCCTGTGTCTCCACATTATTGATTTGCAAAGAGGAGTGCTGTTGCTGCCGCTGCCCAATAGGAGCCTGAGACAGTTTTAAAAAGAGAGAGAGAGACAGGGGCAGATGAAGGGATGAGATTGGTGTAACTTTTGGATGACCCCTTCATGACAAAGACACTGTCCATCAATTGTCCTCAGTCATTATTTCACTGCTTTTATGCCAAGGGGCTTTTTGTACCTTTTGTTGCTTCCTCTGTTGAACACCATGCCTTCAAGAAACTGATCTATCTGTATGTGTATGTATATATAGATAGATGGATACTTGGATAAAACATCCACATGGAAGATTTTTTTTTTTATAATTATTCCTCTACTTTTCTCATAACAATACATGGATTTGAATTTGCGTTTTTGCGTGCACGTGTAACATTTAGTGTTTATTTCTCTGTCGCTGTGCAGCAGATTGATATGTTTGTTTATTCTCATGAGTCTTATCTAGGTGTGTCTTCATTTAGGCAAAAGCGCGTTCAGTTGTATGTTTACTCGTGTTTGGACCTGCATCACCTCCATTGGCCGCTCTGGTCACATGGTTCGCTAACTTTATTCAGTTGACACCAAGTAGGAGGGCTCTATGGAGGAGAGGAAAAAAAGACAACTCGAGAAAAATTAGTATTTTCTACCTTCAGAAATTAATGGCCATGAGTTCGTATATGGTGAACTCTAAGTATGTGGATCCCAAATTTCCTCCCTGCGAGGAATACTCGCAGAATAACTACATACCTGAGCAGGGCTCGGACTTTTACAGCCCGGCGCAGGACGCGGACTTCCAACACCCAGGGATCCTCTACCCGCGGTCAAACTACACAGAGCAGCCGTTTAGCTGCAGCACTGTGCCGGACTCTGCGGTGCAGCCACGGGGTCACGCCGGCCACACTGCACACTTTGACGCACAGACTGAGCAGGGCCCCCCGGTCCAAACGGCCGGACCTCGGACTTGTGGCCAGCAACAAAACGCAAAGAGTCAAAATGGGCTCCAAGCCAAGCAACCTGCAGTAGTTTACCCCTGGATGAAGAAAGTTCACGTAACTACCGGTAAGATTTACCTCCTTTTTGCCTCCTGGTAGTTATAGGAAGTCATTTAATGTAATATTTATGGGCGTCTTTGAAAGGCCCAGACAATTACACAAGTCATAAATTTTTATAGCTCAGGAAATAGGCCACAGAAAGCTTCTGAGAGAACATACTAGCCGCCAGTGATTTTATTTAATCTGAGGGAAATCTGTTTAAAATCATATTTTAAAGGAAAATAAAAACCAGGGAGCTAATTCTTTGGGGTTGCTTTCCTTAAAGTTTTTTTTTGTTTGTTTGTTTTTTTTTTCCCCGCACTGCTCACACCTACTTTCTGTTGTAGCATGTTGTTTTTGTCTTCATGCTCCACTTGGCAACATTTGGTAACTCTATTTCTGCTCTCCTTCTTCCACTTCTTGTTGTTTTTCCAAACCAGTGAACCCGGACTACACGGGATCAGAGCCCAAGCGCTCCAGAACCGCATATACCCGGCAGCAGGTCCTGGAGCTGGAGAAGGAGTTCCACTTCAACCGGTACCTGACCAGGCGGCGGCGGATCGAGATCGCCCACACACTCTGTCTGTCCGAGAGGCAGATCAAAATCTGGTTCCAGAACAGGAGGATGAAGTGGAAGAAGGACCACAAGCTGCCCAACACCAAAGGCAGATCGGCGCCGGCCTCCGGCCATCTGCAGAACATTCAAAAGGATAACCAGACTGATATAACAGCGCTATAAAGGACAGAGGAGGAGGATTCAGGACGAATATTTGTACATAAACGAAGACAAAGGGTGCATTTTGACTTCTGCATGGACTGGTGTCTTTTGAGCATTATTTTTTAATTTAACAAAAAATATCCCAGCAATTTTGACTTAAGACTGTGTCAGAAAATCAATCATTTCGTATTACTGAGAGGTTTCAACTTTTTTTTTTTTTTTTTTTTTTTTTTGGCATTTTTTTATTTTATTTTATTATTTTGTTTTATTTATTTCCTCGCAGTCAGAAAAACTTTTTTTTTCTTTATCTGGCCAATTTTGTTTATATATAAAACCCGTTCAAATTCACGAATTTAAACTTTTTTTCCCCTCTCACGTCAATTTTACGTTGCCATATGTATATTTTTTTATTTTATTATAGTGCAGAAATGAGACAAATAGACACAAAATTCCACATATTTTGTTTCACTTTTTCATCCACGAAAACGCACAACTTAGGTACTTGAAGAAAACGGTATTTGCATAAACACTCATTGACCCTTCTTTGCAAAAAAAGCAACTTTCTTTTCGTAACTTGTTTGTTTTAACTTATTTTGTAAAAATGTTCGTAGCTCGTATATTATTCTCAGACCTAAGACATTCCTGCGCGTGAAGGATTCCGAGTGCCCTTATAAATCTCTCCTGACACCTTTGTAAACATTTTCAGAAAACTCTCACATGAAAGATCATTTGTTCTTGCATGGCACCAAATCTGTATTTCTTTCGGAGCATATTCCCAAATCCTGAATATTTAGGAATATATATCTATGTTTTCATTGATAATTCGTTATTTATTTGTTGAAAAAAAATTACACTTTCGCATAGCACATACTTTCATTAAAACACTTTCGATCAAAGTTTTTTATTTTTTTATATATATAATAGGTTTGATTCTTGTGCATTTTTAGCATGGCTTTCCACAAACTTTGAGAATTTAGTTACAGATGGGAATCTTTTAAAAACCAAACCAAATCGAGGGCGAAGAGGGACTTCTTTTAGGTTACGTTTCCAGGCAGATCATTCTTGTTTTTGACCGTCATTGTCCTCGGACAACAAGAAAAAAAAAAGACCCAGAAGTTTTCCCAGTATGAAGGTCTCTTTTCTGAAGTCTTCCTCAACAGAGAGCTGAAAAGGTATTAGAACCGAAGAGCGACAAAAGCAGCAGAGGCAGGTTCATCCAGGGGACACATTTCAGCCGCAAGGACTGACCCCAGCACCCCCTGACCCGCCGGACAGGCAGCTTTTTTCTCTCCCAGGCGCTATTTTTGTTTGGATGGGGGGGGGAAGCCAGTTGGACTGTTTAAAACAAAGCTAAACCTGATTCACAGTAAAGGGCCAGTCAGCTCCACAGTCCTACTCGTATTTTAACAGTATTTATATTACCACCCCTCCGTCCCCCTGTCGAGAAGGCTCTGATTTGTATTTTGTCGTGTTGCATTAGTCAATATGCAATTTTTTCATCAATTTTTATTTTTGTAAATGCTTTTTACCTTGTACGGTGCTTTGAAATGTGAGAAGTATATAAAAATAAAGATTTCTACTGATTATTCATTTGAGTATTTGGCAAAAAGGTTCTTTCTCCTGGATGCTTATTTTCTTCAAGCGGGAAAGACAAACAAAAGGCAGATTTCGAGGAAACAACGCTTCCTCAACCGACGGGGTATATATACGATCTTTGTGTCTTTAAAACAATCTGCAGCTGTTGGAATGGAATTGCATCAAATATTGGGCTTATATATATATATATATATATATATATATATATATATATATATATATATATATATATATATATATATATATATATATATATATATATATATACATATAGAGCTTGAGGCTAAGCACGTGGAGCATTTACAATAGAATGCTACAATAGAAAAAACTCACCAATGGGGCAAATGCGCGCTGCGTGGGCATATAAGGCCTTCCCTTGGAAATCATGACTTTTACTAACAAAGAATATTTCACTTGCTCGATAGCGGAAAGCTCTGTTTTGACACAAAAGGGAGTTCCCTCTTCTGTGTTTCTTGTTTTCAGTTGTGATTTTTGTATTTGTGAATAAACTCTTTTGTACGAGCGTTTCACCACACCAAAAGCAGGCGCAGGTTAAGAAAAAACAAATTACAACAAACTACATACTTAAGGACTTTTATTAAATATAGGTTAGACAAAGAATCTGTAGATTTGCATCGAAGTCTTCAAGGAAAGGGTTTGGAAAAGGTTGAAAAGACCTAAAAACATTCAAGGAGATCATATTAAACATTTGTACACTTTTATTTGTTTATTTTTATTTCCCAGATGAAAAAAAAAAATCAAGAGATGTGGGCACTCAAGCAGTATAAGACAGTGATTAAACTACATAATAATATCTAAATATCTCCCCCCCCTCCCCCCCCCCTCCCAGTAATCACAACAAATGTTCAGTATAATCAAGTGAAAAGCCCGGTTTGCTCTTATCAATTGAGCGCATGCTGTGCGTAAAAACTTCTTCGTTAACTGTGCACAGTTAATGCTCTTGTTTCCGTTTTTATTCCAAAGGAAACGTTACTTAAGTTGTACAAATAAAATTAATAAGCATTTTCACGTTATTCTTCCCCTAAAACCCAGATAAAAAACAAAAATAAACAAGCAAAAAACTAACACACATGTCTCCCCAATACCATATTAAGTCAGATGTGGCTCTTTTCCACGTTTACCATACAAAGACACAGAGCAGAATGCATACTTTATTTGAGCTGTTTTATTGGGGATGACTCTCTGCAGCGGTGACCTCCGACCCCCCACACTACAGAATCAGCTCTGATCCAAACAAAGCGGCCATGAACTGACATGTGGAAAGACAATCCGCAGCCACACGCTTTCCCCCATCTCTATATCATCTAGATTGGGTCATGCTCACAAACTACAATGTGCAATACAAACATGTCATAAACATGCAGAGGTAAAGGGATGCCTGCACAAGTGATCTCGGGGACTCAGCATGCCTTATTAGTCTATTAGCATAACTGTGATGTGAGTGGGTTTCAATTTATGGAGGAAGCCCTCTATACAATCTGCAGCTGCTGGAATCGCAACAAGAATTGAAAATAAAACGCCCCTCAGTTATCAGGTCAGAGCAGCCTACTATACTATACAGCGTGCAGCCACACTGACCTACATGTCTGAACAGCAATAAATGGGAGCCAAAGGCAGTGCCATTTTCAATGACACTGCACCCAGTGCACAGGAACAGCGCCGCTGCTCTCCATCCGGCCATATTTGATTTCCAGCTGTTGGTTTCGCAGAAGCTTCTCTGAGCCAGACAGGCAACCGACCAACCAACCTCCCCCCCCTTAAGATATATTAAAGTGCGCCGTCTGCATTCAGAGATATAATCCAGAGACTATACCACTCCGCTTCTCTGTTCTCCAACCACGTGATTGTCTAAATAATTAATGCAGCACGTCCCCCTAGAAACACGGCGTCGTCATTAATCGCAAGGACTCTATCAGAGTTGAAAACTGAAGAGATCCCCCCTCCAAAGAAAATAATATCCGATACTCGGCGCGACTGTTAGCTGCGGCTCTGAACCGATGGATGCTCGGGTAGGTAAATATTTCAGCATTTTTCATGTTGCCTCAGCTTGGCAAATGACGATATCAAATGTCTGTGATATTTGATGAATTGCACCTCCTTTCTCTGATGTGTGCGCTCCTGCATAGGCGCAGTTGTTTAGACTGTGGTCTATGGTCGCTATAAGCGCCTTCATTCCCCGTTTTAAATAATATTAAATGTCTTTCCAGCTCCAGAGATGACTGGTTGCTGTTTCCGCATGGACATTTGACTAAATGTCAGAGAGTAATCGCAGAAGCCTAAAATCATTTCTGTAGAGAAGATGGAGTTTTAGCTAATTTATTTCTCATTTCACGTCAGAGTTTTGTTATATCTTAAGCAAACGCGCAAAACGTGGACTGGATATTTTTCATACGAGAGCTTTTAAAATGGAGCCAGGATGTGATTTTTAAGGTTGTTCTGTTATATAGTTTACTACAGCAGAAGACGAATAACTACTCGTGTACCTTTTGTATTTTCGGCCTTTTTTTTCCCGTATTATTTTTATTCTTAAAGTGGCATGATTTGCTTTCGGTTCCTCAGAAGTGCTGGAAGTTTGGACAGCCTGACAGCTCTGCCTCCCTGTAAATCACTCCCAGTAATTCCTGAAAGGGTGCGAGCGATCCTGTCTGGGGGGCCGGCCGAAAACTGTAAATCTTTCACTTTTATTACCCCTCTGAACATTTGCCGGCGACGCTGTACCAGCCCTGCAACCCCTTTTTTTTCTTCCCTTGTTCTGCAGCGACGACAACCCGCCCGCTAAACCAAGCAGCCAGCCTGCGGCTTTGAAATCCTCCTCTGCTAATCCAGTTTGGTTTTTCCAATGCATTTGATGTTTTTGACTTGGCATCGAACATTCCTTGTATTTGGTGATTAATGCAGAAAACAACACAGGAGAAGGCAAGCATGCTCTTGTGACTCTTTGTGCTGCAACCATGGTGTTAAGGCATATATATATATATATATATATATATATATATATATATATATATATATATATATATATATATATATATATATATATATATATATATATATATATATATATATATACACACACACACACACACGCAGTCACACGCACCCCCACACACGCTCACACGCACGCACACACACACAAATAACAAACGCGGGATGATAATTTGCTTTATTTGAATACAATCCACGACCAGCTGCAAGAGAAGCTCACATGTCATTTATTTCATAAATCATAAAAAAAAAAAAAAAAAAAAAAAAAAACATGTTCTGCAGAAACGCCACTCTCCATTATTTGGTGATTCATAAAATGCGTCCTTCCTTCGTTTTATTAATAAATCCCTCCAAATATGTAGTGGTCCTGGATTTCTTTCAAAACGTTAGCACTATTGCAACATGAAATTGGGTTGACAATTTACACGAATGCATTGCAAAAATGCTGAAACAGCAACAACAAAATAAAACAATACTGATGGACTAAAATGGACACAGAGCGACAGAAAACATTCCAGAGTTCTAAAACTGAGGCGTGCTGCTGTTCCTCATATTCAAAGAAGAAGTAGGACCATTTTCCCAATCACACACCTCAGACGAGCACATAAACGCCACCCTTTATCAAAATGGACCGGTGAGGTAAGGGCTCCCTGCTTGAAGACGAGAACAAATCACGTGAACATATTATGCTCGTATCTAAAAGGCAGTGCCATTTTATTTGTCATCATAAAAGCTTCAGAAACAAGCCCCCCAAAAAATCCCCAATCTACACAGGCCTATCCTCGATATCTCACTGGTTGATTGATTGCCAGTGGATTTTTTTTTCTCCTTTCCCCCTCTTCCTTGGAATAAGGATACCTTGTTCGCTTTTTTTATTGGTAGCTGAACGCGAGTCCTTCCATTCTTTCGGGAATACCGTCTCCAACCGGTGTATGGAAATGTCTGAAAAACAGCAAGATCAGGTTTAGGACAGCATCGTCTGCAGACAGGGAGGAAAAAAAAGAGGAGTGAAGGATTTATTCTAGAAGCTGCACGGAGAGGAAGTCAGAGCTGAGAGGCAGCCGCTTTATGATGAATTGATTCGCAGGTAAGCAATTGCATGGCGAGAAAGCAACCTTTAACCGCGGGTTAATACAATGCAAAGGATTATTCATATTATGATGCATTCCGTCCAAGGAGGTGAGGCTTGTTAAATATGCGGATATGGAGCACCCATCTCTTCCTATAACCGTTTCTATACAATGTTTTTTTCCATTCAAATTGTATCGACAGATTGAGTTCTGCGCTTTTCAGCCCATTATGAAAGCCTGCTTAAAGGAGGAGGAAGAAGAAGAAGAAGAAGGAGTAGGAGAGGAACTTTTCTTTTTTGACTCTTGGATCGTAAATCACATTAATTTGTTGTCTTATCGTCACACTGGCGTTTGGTGTGATTTATGTGGTTTCAGCTGTATGTGGCTTTGTCAGACTACAGCGTTGTATGTTTTGCGCGGATTCATACTGGGTGCGTTTTAAGGATTTCGACCAACAACAATAGATTAAAGATATATTTTTTAAAGTTAATAGCTCAACAACTGAATGTGTATTCCCTCGTTTATCCAGATTTTGTCTGATGTTAAACAACTCGACAGGCGTCGAGACTAGACTTCAACTCATTCGTGTTCTTTAATTTAATGCCAGAACGCAGGATTTCGCTGCCGTACTATCAGACAAATTTCTAAATTATGACCATTCTGTAGTAAACAATAAATGTTTCATGTATCTCTTGCAAATACTACAAAATGATTTTGGAACAAAGGCTGATTATCTTCGGTTTCCTCCTTTATTTATATATATTTTTTGATTTAATCTAAATTGCACAGGACGGTTAAACTGAAATATTGAGGGAATTTCGGAAGGTCTGATCGACTGCGTGAGATAATAACACTCCACTCCGAGTCCCGACGCATTGTGTGGAGCAAACTTACCGTGACAATGCGTAGGCGAAAAACACAGTTCGTGTGAAAAGGGAGGCTTGTCTGCTACTAGTAACTTAGGGTGCTCAACAGCAACTGGAGGGCGCATATTATCGACCGAGTCTCCTGAAGTATTCCACAAAATAAAATAAAATGAAAAATAATGAGCAGAATTTTTTTTAAAAAAAGGGAAGAAAGAAATATTTAAATCCCATTATGTTTTACGCATGGATCCTCATGGCGATTGAAGGGAAATAAATGAAAAATCTTGAGATTTATTTTCCATCGGTTGGTGTCCTCCTGGCTCCCTCAGCGCCCAGAAGCTGATCTGAATTTGGTGGAGACTTTTAGCTACTTGAAGGCAAAAATCCTCGTTGTTCATTAAACTTTGGCTTAATACAGAATGACCCAAAGGTCACCTAAAACGCTTATGGCTGCTGGATACATGGCCTGTCGCTTTGTGCGAAAGTGCACATGTAAGACTTTTCATTCTTCAAACAAGAATGAAAAAAAAAAGTTGAATGGTTATTTTATGGGTTTTAGATTATTCTGTTACTCTATTTTAAAGCTTTAAATTAAGTAAATATTTGTATTTGAGCTCATATTAATTAAAAAAAACATAAATATTTAATGTCTAAATTAACATAAAAGCCATATGATATTTTTATGAAAAATAAAATAAAATAAAATAAAAGAAAGAAGAAAACAAAGAAGCAAGTCACCCAATGAGATATTTTTTTAACCCTTATTTATGTTCCAGGTCGCGATGGAGGCGGTGATGAATGTGTGAGCGACATAAAAGAGATCCGCGCAGATTTCGGTGAGTAACATTTCTTCAATTAATATAGGAGATGCATAACTCAGACAAGTGCTAACAAGGTGATTCGTTACTACGCTGCACATTTACGCTCCCAGCACAGGAAGCTGGAATTAAAGGCAGACATGAAGGATGGCCTCGGCTTTGCATCTGCTCGTAATTCTTTACGCAGAGTCCCAGTTTCTGCACGTTTCAATTTGTTCGCAAACAAAAAACAAGAATTAAATCCAGTTGGTGGGGAAATTTTTCCAGTCCATGTTTTTTTTTTTTTTAAAACAAACTTTACTTGTAAAATAAAAAATAAAATGCGTAAATTGGGCAGGAAAAATAGTAGAATTTTGGAATCGCAATTTTATCCAAAAGACGCTCCTGTAAATCGCACTCTAAGGCTAAAAACAGGCTCCGTTTTCCAACCAGGGCTGCTGGCTCGCACTGCAGAGACGGACTGGAAACAGCATCGTTTATAAACGGTGGAAACCTTGCCAGCTATGAAATGCTTTCCCTCAGACTTCCTCCTACGCTTAGTTTCGCACTTCTGAGGGGCTTCGGACTCACTGGGAGTGTTTTGCTTTTTCATTCCTCTCTAAGGCCATTTTACAACCAGGACATTTGCGGCCATAAATTTCGATGCGGTCCACACTGACAGGTGCAATTGTAAAGCGCGGCGAAAACTGTAGACCCCCCGAAGACATCAATGTACAGTAAAAAGGAGTCTTTCTGATGTTTCTACTTTGGTTTTCATTCATTTATTTAGTTTGATATACGGAAATAGATAGAAAATTGGGAAAAATAATTTGTGAAAGCAAAGTAAAATAGAAAAGTAGAAAATACATAATAAAATAAATAAATAAATAAACTGTGAATAACATTGGGAACATAAAAACGTGACATGCACAAGCCATAATGAAAAATTTATGTGCCACCAACGCACCCTAACTCCATCACTCGCTCCCTCCCTTTCTCTCGCTCATGTGCACGCACGTTCACCTCATGCACGCTCACGTACAGCCCACTGCCCCCCTTCATAATTCTTTTAATATCAGCCTCTCGCCTGCGTAAAAATGGACCCTTGAATGCGTGTGCACGGAACAACAATTAGTGCGCGGCGGGCTTTGTGAGGCCTGTGATTAGTGAAAAGGGCATTGTGTGTATGTGTGTGACAAATGCTGATTCAGCCTATTTGTGAGCGACTACTAAAGCCTCCCAGAGGGTCCTTTTTAGTAAAAAGTTAAACTTTAACTGCTTTGTGAAAAGAAAAAAAAAATAGCCCAACGGCCGGACTTTGAAGCTGGTAAACTGTTGGAGTTTTGACTTGAAGGTTTTGAGGAGCAGCGACAGGCATTCTCTTAGTGCAATCCTGATTTTTGATTATTTGTATTTCACATTAAAGATGGTGCAGCTGTAAAGAGTGATGTGTTTCTGCCTACAGCTCACAGACTGGAGCAACTGTGGGAAACACCAATCACGTGAATAATCAACACCCATTTTGTGGCTTTGAATCCACAAAATGCAGAAGGCAACCTACTATGACAACTCTGGACTGTTTGGAGGCTACACCTACCCCAAACCAGACTCCTACAGCTATGGCCCTGCTCACCAGTCCTACCCTGCTCCTAACATTGACACTGATTACCAAGGCTCTGTGTGTCCTATTCAAACCTCTGCGGTCAGGCCACCTCCAGCCCTTAAAGACAGTGACCTGAATGGGGACTGCATGCGGCAAAGCAGCAGTCAGAGCAACAACAACAACAACAACAGCAGCAGCAGCAGTGGCAGCAGCCAAGCGAACAGTATTTCTGAGCAGCAGGTACCCCCACTGTCTGCAGCCTCCCCGAATTCCAACAGCTCCACATCCCAGAAGAAGAAGTCTCCAAACAACAGCGCATCGGGCCCGGCCACCCCGGCCCTCACCAAGCAGATCTTCCCCTGGATGAAGGAAACCAGGCAGAACTCGAAGCAGAAGAGCAACAACAACTGCGCTGCTGCAGGTAGAGATCCTGATGGTGCGTATGCGTGTATGAGTGTGTGGATAGCACGCAGGGTCGGCCTAAGGTATGGGCAAACTTTACTCTTATTGGTCCCAGGAGAGCATGCTGATGACACATTTCCAGGAAAAGTTTCCAAAGCTGAAAGACGTGCTAGCAGAGTCATTGTGGAAATGACTCTCCACCCCCAAGCATTTTCCACTTTGGTCTAATATTTATAGTATAAACTAAACTCAGCTGAGTAAAAACCTGAAAGAAATGTCTTCTAGCAAACCAAATATTAAATTAATTAGGAACATGGTGAACAATAAATCCCATGTCTGATGATATTTTTTTTTCTTATGTTCTGAACTCAAGCAAGCTTCATTGACTCATTATCGAATATAAAACATTGGAATGAATAAAATGTTAGGCATTTTATTTGATGTGCTGTTAATTTACTAAATAATTTAAAGTAGCTGATTATTTGTAAGCATAGCGTTCTGCTTTATGGTCGGTTTAGTCAATTTCTGGTTAACCATAAGACAAGTTCTATTGAATCCAAAAAATACTAACTTAAGCAGGTTGAGGCCAAATGTGCTATTTTGGCTGGAGGGTTTAACTGGAAAGTTGCTCCCAAATGAAATCCTGCTTTGACCCTCATTCACCTGGCAACTGCAATCCCACCGTCTGGTTTATAGATGAGCTGGAAAAGATTTTATTTTCACCACAAATTTTGTTTATCAAATTGCATCAAAGATTTGTAACTTTTACACAACTAAGTGCCAAAAAGTTCATTTACAAACCATTAGAAAGTCCAATTACACTGAAGAAAAATATTAAGGAATAAGGAAAAACCAATGAATTATGTACAGTACCGCTTGTGCAAACAAGTCTGAATTGTGAGGACAGCTTTGTTTGCATTTTTACTTAAAATGTTAGGAGCATTTAAAAAATTCTGCAGATATTTCTCCAAATTTGGAAGCCACAAGTCGTGATGTCTATTTCACATCTAAAAGGGAGTTTGTTTATTCAATAATAATACAAACAAACAAACAAATAATGTTGGTTTAGGTCATAAATTCGGTAGAAAAATTGGCTAAAATTCATGAGTGTTGTTCCCTTCAATGTATCTGAAAGCCAGGTTAGCTAAGCTAACTTTATTTATGTCACGTTAAAGAACAGCAATAATTGAGTAAAGCTTATAATAGAGTAAAATTAATTTAGAATATTGCTTAAAAATAATAATACTTAGAAAAACATGCAGTAAATATTATTAAATAGCATTAATGACACTTAAGATAGCATTAATAATCTAGCAAATATTTTCATTCTAGTCTGCTGATTTGGAAACATGAGTCTGGAGTTAATATTTAGATTTTGCGCCCCTCTATGCCTCCATGTGTGGCAACGCCCCTGGCCTTGTTCAACCTTGAGCCGGCGCTGTTTGTGTCTGGGCCTTAACACTTTTACACTTCAGATGAACTGCTTTTCGTGTTGCACGACAACGCTAAGATGCTGCGATTTGTCTCCTCAGGTGGGGAGGTGAGTGATGAGAAAAGCCCGCCCGGACCAGCCTCCAAGCGGGTCAGAACTGCTTACACCAGCGCGCAGCTTGTGGAGCTGGAGAAGGAGTTTCACTTTAACCGCTACCTTTGTCGCCCACGGAGGGTGGAGATGGCCAATCTGTTGAACCTCACCGAGCGTCAGATAAAGATTTGGTTTCAGAACAGGAGGATGAAATATAAAAAGGACCAGAAGTCAAAGGGGCTGGCGCACTCCCCCATGGGACACTCCCCGGACAGAAGCCCGCCGCTGAGCGGGCCCAATCACACCGGATACGCGGGCCAGCTCCAAAACGTGAACAGCCTGAGCTACGACGCGCCCTCGCCGCCGCCCTTCGCCAAGCCCCAGCAGAACATGTACGGCCTGGCCGCGTACACTGCGCCGCTGGGCGGCTGCATCCCTCAGCAGAAGCGCTACCCGGGCTCCGAGTACGAACACCACAGCATGCAGAGCAACGGAGGCTTCGCCAACGCCAATTTGCAAGGCAGCCCCGTGTACGTGGGTGGGAACTTTGTTGATTCCATGCCAGCCTCGGGCCCCATGTTCAACCTCGGCCATCTCCCCCACCCATCATCCACCAGCGTGGACTACAGCTGTGCCGCTCAAATCCCAGGAAACCACCACCACGGACCGTGTGACCCCCACCCCACGTACACAGACCTCACCTCTCACCAAGTTTCTCAGGGAAGGATTCAGGAAGCGCCTAAGCTGACGCATTTGTAATATTATGACGTTTCTTGTGCGTGCGTGTGTATGTGTGCGTGTGTGTGCGTGCGTGCCAAATTACGTTGCGCTCTTTTTTATTACCTCACTAGACTATTAACTATGCTCCGAGTGAGCCGTGTGTACTATGACAGTATTATTGATATTATTATTAATGCTATTGTGTAATTATTTTCTAAATAATACAGCTTTGTCCATTTCTCTTAAAAATTGGAGAAGCTCTAGCCTGATTGTTAATAGTTATTTTGTTGTTTTCGTTCCCTTTTTGTTTATTCTCAAGTGCAATGCGCAATGTTTGACTGAATATTTCATGCCGTTACTTGAAGGTAAGTCTTGTAGATCACAAAAAGTAGAAGCTCATCCTTAGATGGAAAGATTTTTAGGGGGAAAAAAAGAAAAAATTGTCTGCTTGTTAAAGGATCTCATTTTTCCTCACCCTATTTATTTATTGCGTCATTAATTTTGCATAATCCCCGGCACTATAGCATACAGCCTATTTAATTATTTAATTGCTTTTGTATTGCACATTATTTATCGTTTATTATGCGAGTATTTATAAGTGTGGATTTCCGTTGCCAGGTCGGACAGAGCGGTGCACTTGTTGGGCAAAACAGGGTTTGTGTAGGTTATTTTTTCAGAAATGCTACCAAGTATTGATGGCGGAAGGAGCATTTCTAATTGTATAAATCTGAGACAAATGGGGGCATTTTATAGCGAGTAAACATGTCCACGGTTAATCTCGTGTCAAAACCTTAAGCGAAACGTAGACTATCGAAAAATCAAATATTACGCACACCAGCATGTCATTTTGTGTAGTCCTTTGCGTTTCATTTTTGTTGTTGTTATAATTATTTGTCTTCCATTGTTATTCCATTCAGTTGGACACCCATAAATTTATGAAACCCCGATGATATTGAAATGTTATATTTTATTGTGTTTAACATTTTGTAAATAAAGTGCTTAAACTTGTATTTGCTCGTTGAGGTTTGTTTGTCTCTGTACAAAACGCCGCAGTGTCTCCTTGCTGCCACTGTAGCAGCGCGAAGGTTTATTGACCCACAGCCTTCACTGTACAGTCCAAACAGACAGAGACGATCAATAACTAGACACCAGGATATCTAAAACTCATCAGACGACTCTATGCTCCCAATGTAAAGTGCATTTTAGCGGAATAAAAGGCTCTCGCGAATATTGATGTTTTATTGGTATGAAGGGAAGTGAGTCTATGAGCTTATTGCATCCTCCACATGTCACTTATCATATTTTAAGACTCGGCCACATAATTAGCCTTCCTCCCTCGTGCAATAGAAAGGACCAAATAAGCTCTTCCAGTAAAGAGCGGAGAGTAACCGCTTGTGGTTTAATTGATTTCAAAATACTAATAAAGCAGATAGGTGCCAATAAAATAAAAAAAGGGAGAAAGAGAGAGAGAAAAATAAAATACATGGTGGTGCTTTGACATTGGGAGAGACGCGGCGATGTGTGTGTGTGTGTGTGTGTGTGTGCCTGAGAAAGAGAGAGAGGGGGTAGAAAGAGCAGTTCATCCTTTATTGCTCCTGGAGAGCCATTTCAAAGCTCATTAATCAAAAACTCGTCGCTTTCAGGCTCCTCGCTGATTCCCCCCTCCATGTGAACAAAGCATTTGCATTCCAAATCCAAGAAACAGATTTCTAACCGAGCCAATCTTGAATGGTGGGGGGAGAGAATTTAAAAAGAGAGAAAAAGAGAGAGAGAGAGAGCGAGAGAGAGAGAGAGAGAGTGAGCAAGTAAGATGTTCTGGTTTTCTATAACATGATAGATCCTGCGATTTAAGAGCGCATGAAGGCAAATGAAACTCTTGTCACAGAAATGATCAGCGGCTTTAAATCTGCGCAGGTTCACAGTCACTTTCATTCCCTTAAACTTTCCCTCATGCCAGACAGCCGTCTGGGCGCGCAGTTAAAACAAATCCCTTCAAACAAAAGCTATTAAATTGATCTGATCTTTCAAAACAAAGAGTCATACTGAATCATTTGAGCTACTGGGGGGAGGCTGGGCTGCAAATCAGCCCAGTGTTCAGGGGACGGCGGCCATTTTACCCCCGCTGTGCTCTGATACTCCACATTTTGTGCAGAGCAAGTCATTTAATTGAAATATGTCGCAAAAATAGAATTGGTCACGAGGACAAAGAGTGACAGACCTGTATATTGAAAAGGCAGCGAAAAAAACCCTAACATTTTAATTAAAATATAAAAAATCAGAAGAATAAACAATTTGACATTAAACATATATTTTAGAAGCTATAACATGAAGACTGAATAAGTCGTTTACATATGTATGAATTGATTAATTAGAAAATAATCCAAATAGAGCAAATTGATGATGTTTACATCTCACACTGATAAAATAATGATCTAAAATGGAGTCAGTAAAACAAGTGTAACAATTTTAGTATTTTCTTCACTGAACTGTGATCAGTATTGCAGAGTATTTAATAGCTAAAATACTTGAATAAATTGAAATTCAAGGAATTTACCAAACTAATTTTGCTCATCTGCTTTTTCCTCCATATTAAAATAAATGAAAATTAAGAATTGGTTTTGATCAAGTCACAAAACGATGCTCAGCTAGACATTTTAATTCTATTCTAACAAGCTGGCATGACAACCGTTTCCCTGACAACCACAGCTAAGATGTGCCACACAGAAAACAATTGTCTCAGGGTTAAGAAACCTGACTTGCTTAGAAGTTTGACTTTAGCATTAGCAGAGGGAGTAAACCAATTACAGTTGATCACAAACATAAATTCGTGCCTCAAACATAGAAATTGAACTAGTTGCAAATGTATAGGCGATCTTTACTGAATTGATATAATTGAACCCAAGAGTTTACATACACTGTGTAGAAGTTACATCAAATCTTCTTACTGTCCAAATCAAACTAAACTTGTTCTATTTTAAATCAGTTATTTTTACCCTAAATGTCATCAAAATTAAATGTTTTTATTATTATTTTACTCTTTTAAACTGTGATTTGGCTCTGATATTTTTGATATCATTTAGCTTCTCACATTAGCTTGCTGTAATATTGGCCCATTCATTCTGACAGAACTGGTATATTTGAGTCAGTTTCATGGGTCCCATTGGTCTCACACACACCATCTAATCTCTTCCCATAAATTTTCTATGGGATTGAGATAAGAACTTTGTAGAGGCCACTCCAAAACACTGACTTTAGTGTCCTTAAGCCACTTTCTACCTTCCTGGTATCTGTGGATTTTTGTACATTATAAAAACCCCCAAAACATTTATGCCCAATATTTAGCCTTTTGTGCTATGTCTATTATTATCTTTATTGTTTTCACATAATGCTATTTTAGCATAGCATCTGTTTTGTGAAGTGCACTAGTCTCTCCTCCAGCAAAACAGCCACACAAAAGGGTGCTATTGCTCCTCTGCACCACAGCAATGGTGTTCTCAGGCTTGTATGTCTTCCAAATTTAAAGACTTTGTTGCTGTAATCTTACTTGTAATCTTACTTTTTTTGTTGAAGTTGCTTCTGGAGTAAGGGTTTCTTACTTCAGGTCATTTTGGTACAGGATTCATTTAACTGAAAATATCTATATTCTTTTGCAGTTTGGGGATTGATACTGACATTTTGCACCAAAACATGTTCATCTCTCTGTTACAGAACCCACCTCCTCCCTGAATGGTAAAGATGGCTGGGCATTCCCATGGTGTTTATACTTCTACTTTAGGAAACTTTTCTTTCATTATTCTGACATTCAGCAAATAAAAATATCGTTGGTTATCCAAACTGATCTTTGTGTGATTTAACCTCAGACAGTAAAGAAAAACAAAACATGTCCTTTTATACCATGTAAACATGGTGTGTAGTCACACAATCTGTATGAACAGATATGCCAATGCTACTGCATACAATAAAGGAGAATAACAGCTGACTAACCAACATCTTTAATTTTTATCTGATAAAAATGTTTAGTTAGATTCTGTCACCTTATTGTTAAACTGGATAAGGACTGTTAAGGACTGTTATCCAGTCCTTATCCAGATAGTCCTTATCCAACTCTACATTTCCAAACAAATGTATTTTTATGAAATTTTAATAGCATTGGCTAAAATTTAATGTCCGAGATTATTCTTTTAGTGTGACTGAGTACAGCTTAGATCAAATGTAGCAATCTGTCATGGTGAAAGAATTCTTCACCTCATTTAGGAACCACAGCAGCACAGTTCCTTTGCTTGGAGCTGTTTCTTAAAAGAAAAAAACGTAATGGCAGGGCATGGATCTCTCTCTCTCTCACTCACTCTCTCTCTCTCCCTCTGCCTCTCTCTCTCTCTAAACTTGAGTTGGAAGAATGCATGCAAATAGAACACAATTTATTGTTGCAATCACGAGGGACGATGCATGTTTAATTGTCTCGGTCCAATTATATGTTTTTATTTTATTATCCATTTTGTTTTTTGTTTTTTCTGCAGCTGAAATTTAAAAAAACTAATTCAATCCAGAAGAACTCCAGCACATGGAGCTCATTTTGTGTCTATGATTGGACACAAGCCGATCAGACCACGCCCTCCCCGTGGAGGCTTGATATTTACATCCGTGGAAGTGGACCAACTATTAACGACAACAAGACATTCTGGTGGCCTTTAAACTCATACACGCACAAGATGAGGTGGAAACATCATGCATCTAATTTGTTTCGATTTAACTTTTGTGATGTTTGTCACCAAGACCGACGGACAGAAGATTTTAAACAAGGGTAGGAGTGGAGAAAAGCGGCTTCTCTTGTAAAATGTTCGGCTTATTGGCTGTACAACCGGAAGAATCGTCCATTCAGAATGCAGCATCACCCTTCAATCATGCCTCCAGGAAAGCTGCGCTGACCATCAGCGTTGCAGGAACATATCGCGATGACTTCCTCCGTGCAAGTGAGCATCATCCAATCCTATATTGAATTACATATAGAAGTTTCTATTATTGTTAAAAGCGCTGTTCGAAGATGTTGTGAGAAACAAAAGAAACTCTCCAAGAAATCTGGTGACGAATTCCGTTTCTGTTTTGTTCTCCAGCCGCTTTGTTCCTTTGTTAAGCGCCTCCTGCTCTGCTTTGTTGTCATCGCATCTCATTGTGGATTATGACGCTTCTGGAAAAGATTGGCTTTTCAGCTGAACTGATAAATGATGGGTCTTTGATAGAAAAACAATTAGTTTAAGAGAAAAAATATATTTTTATATCGAGTTTGATTTTGGCAAAGGGAATAAATTATGTCATTTTACTAATGCATGCTGTTATTGTTATTGTTGCAACTACTAATAATGTGGAAAAAAAGTTAGAAATGTGCTTGATTATTTTAAAATTTTATTTTTGTATACAAATGTGAAAAAAACGAGATCACACAACCTAATTCAAAGAAATTTACACATCAAATAATTTACACCATGTTTTAAGGAGGTTTCAATGTAATAAAGTTCTTTGTTTATGTTTTTTTTTTTTTTTGCAATATGATTAATAAAGTTTCTGGTTTTCCTTACATTATAAAACCTATACTTTTGAGTTTGAACACAATAATTATACAATAATATTTACTGCAAACCTTGTCTTTATTTGCATTTAAAATGCCTTGATATTCCTGAAAAATATCAAATTATGTGCCTGATGTTTTGTGGAGTTTCTGTGATATTAATGTTTTACAATGAGTCAAAATCAACATGACCCCTTTGGATGTTTGTGTTCTGTGATGGGAGATTCTGATAATCACAAAAAAAAAAAAAAAAAAGAAATAAAGCTCTTCAAACCAGTGTGTCTTTTTGTGTAATATTTTCCCAATATTGTTTTTAAGAAAACATTGTCCTAAAGAGATCAGGATATTTCTTTCTATTATCTCCCTGCATTTCTTGATTGTAGGTTTCCTCTGAGTAAAACTGTTCTGGGTTGAGTCTGGCTGAATGTGGATCACACACCCTGACCATCTGCTGGAAAAGAGGACGCAAATGTCAGAGGACACCACCGTCACCAGTCCTTCACTCTGTGGCCTCTGTTGTCATTAAACATTCACTCCACTGTGTGTGTGGCTGAATGGGCAGAGGCGACAGACGCTTTGTCACTGCACGGGGAGGGCATCTGGGTTTGTTTGATAACTCACAGAGTCCACAGTGAGCTGCTGCCTTTCACTGCCTGGACACATCACATCATGTTTATATCTCAACATTTGGTGGCAGACAAAACTGAAGGACGCATCTGTCCTTCAGTTTAAAATCAGGCATATGGGCAGATCTGGATGAGGCCCCAACTTGATTTAACGAAGATGGAAAGATTCACAGTGAGAAATACGTGCAGCACAAACTATTGATGATTGGTAAGACTTTTTAACGCCTCTATATTTGTGATTGTTTTGCTTTGTAATCATTTAAATAATTTTATCCTTAAACATCTCTAAAGTTTTTGTGTCATCTGACATCGTTTACAACTTTCTCCAGATGTATTTATTGATATGTCCTTAACAACTAAACAACACATTTACTGCAATAAAATAATCTATCAGTGGTAAATAAAAAAGAATAATAATTTTAGCACATTTTTCAGACAATAATAAAATCCCACATGAAGGAAATTCTGTTTTTAACAAAACTGCTGGAGCCGCCAATAATGGAGCCCTTTTAAATTCTTAAATAAAACCCCAAACAAACAAACAAACAAACAAACAAACAAACAAACAACAACAACAACAAAAAAAAAAAACAGAAAGCTTTTTTATATTTATACCATTAATGGTTTCAAAATATTTTATTCCCTTTGTTAAATGTGAAGTGACACA
This sequence comes from Gambusia affinis, assembly GCF_019740435.1. NCBI lineage: Eukaryota > Metazoa > Chordata > Actinopteri > Cyprinodontiformes > Poeciliidae > Gambusia > Gambusia affinis. The sequence goes on from NC_057878.1 coordinate 15,895,821, forward strand.
GGCCAGCTTCTATTAGTTAGCATTCTTTTGGGTATGTGGTAATCTTCAAGTCAGGAAATGTCACCAAACAAATATCAACTCACCTTCAGTTGCCCATATCTACAGTCGGAGAAGCAAACATGTTTATTGTGCCCTCAAATAGAACAACGTTGATGAGAGAGGTTAGAAAACTTCAAACCGAAAGCCCCTGCATATCTTGACAAGCAAACATTTTAAGACTTATACACAGATTTTTTTTCAGTATCAATGGCACTGTTAGCGTTCTAGCAAAACTTTGAAGTTGGTCATTGTTTATGGTAAATACAAGTGGTGATTCTGATTGTATTGTAATTGTAGTCATTCTATGAACTATAGCAATATTGTGTATTATTCCAGTGATGTTTTTTTTTAACACTATCTCAGAATAATTGGCTTGCTTGCAAATCTTTTATTTTGTTTTTATTAATATTTCTGGGTATTTTGTAACTAACCTTAGGTCATACAATCATCAGATTGATTCAGTATGCCATATTTTTCTTTGAGAAATGTCAAAGAAAATAATCAAAGCTAGATTTTCTTGACAACTGTCAAAAAATACTTTCTTCAGTTGATTTTATAGCAATAATATAAATAGAAATGTAAAAAAATGAAGAGAAGAATTAAAATTAGCTTGTATATCTCAGTAACAGTCATAACCACAGCCTGTTTATAAAGACATTATTTACATTCAAAAGTGTATATCATTGCTGCAGCTTCAAATAACTAGAATTATTGAGAGGAGGATGAAATTAGCAACGTTTGTTTTCAGATATCAGAACCACAGACTCATAGCAAGCAAATACATGAAAATGTTTTTTCCACTTTCTTACTTTTGCCATGCAAGGCTGCGGAAACAAAACATTAATTTATGTTAAATCTTATTTTTTTTCCCCAATTTTTATTGTATTTATTAAATGCAAAAACTAATATATATCAGAAAAATAATACTGCCCATATCCATTGTTACATGGCAGTAGCTTCTTCAGGCTGTGGAAATATTTTTGTTGTGTAGAGATGCTGCTCTGTGGAGACTAAGGGCGTTACATATATGGTAGACCTGAAGAAAAATATTCTAGGGCTGCAGTGGGATGGTAGTGCAGGTTCCAGTACAAGAATAACCCTTAACATACATCTAGATGCACAATGGAACAGTTGAAATAAAAGTATATTCATATACTAGAATGGTCTAGTCAAAGTTTGGACATAAACGCATTGAAAATCTGTGGCAAGACTTAAACATTTGTTTTCACAGACAAATGACTTTCATCCAATGAGACTGAGAAATTGTACAATAACAAATGTGCAACTATTTTAATCTGTAGACGTGCAGCACTAATGGAGATTTAATCCTAAAGATTGCAGACAGTATTTACAATATTTCAAGTAAAATAAGAATACAGATGGACATCACACATTTGAGATTTTGTATAATTTTCAATCCACTTTACAATTATATATTGCTTTGTTCTGGCCTATAATACCAACATCCAATAAAACACATTGACGTTTCTGGTTGCAATGTGACAAATTATGAAAACGTTCAAGGGGCATGAGCATGTCTCTGCGACTGACTGCCAACACAAGAGAAATGACAAGTAGTCATGGAAATGTGTGAAAGAGAAACTTTAGATTACACTTCTGAGTTTCTCTTTGCAAGATGTGTCTTCTTGATTCATAAAACATGTTAGTGGCAGGAAGCATACAGCAGCCAGCCTGTTCAGAACAACAGTAGCTGAGGAATCTCCCTACATGGATCGCACATGTTGTCACAGAAACTAGTGCGAAAGAATTTATCGCAGCTCTTACGTGTTAGTGATATTGATATAATTGTAACTATAATGAATGACTCCCTCCTCGGGGGGATGATTTAGAGGGCCTGGCCAAAAGCCTCTTCTCCTCCTTCCTTGTTTGAAAGATAACTCGGTGATGTGAGGAAACCTGAGGTAATTCATACATTACCCCAAGCCTTGACTGAAACGCCCCGGTAGTCTATATCAAAAAGTATTAGTGCTTCAGCTCTTTTTTTGAGGTTCATATGGATTTGCTTCATGGCATTTTCTGTGTGAAATTATGAGTGAATAAATTGCATCTTCATTTATCTAGAAAAAAAAAAAAAACCCTTCTGTGCTGACTGCGATACTCAGCTCTCAGCGCTTTACATAATTATATTAGTCTTCTGCTACGCCATGAAATTGATTGCCCAAGAAAATGAACTTGGCTTTGCTATAAATTACACCTATGGATCATAAGAAATGTGTTATTTTGTTTAAAATAGTACCTAATGTAATTAGAGCTCTAATTCATGGCGAGCTACAAGTGTGCCTATTACAGTAACAGGGTTTGGAATTTAATCTGTCTGCTGGATAAAGAATGATCCTGTGTGGTTTTCATTTGTAATCCCAGACACATTATTTCAGTAAAATAGTCTGTGACTTTTAGATATAAGAGATGGATTGTTTGAAAGAATAACTATATTCATAAGCTTCTGGATTGAAGTTAACACTTCATGCAAGAAAGTTTGCCACTCATCCCGTATTTGAACTTTGGGAACTGCTCTGCAGAAAGTTTTAGTTTTTCGGAGCAGAGAGAAAGTTGCTCATTAGTGTTCATGTCAGGACACAAATATGACAGAATAAAACAATCTTCACATTTGGGTAATAAAATCTAAAATGTTATGACCGAGATGTAGCTGATACATAAATAAAACCAGAGCAGGAAAACAGTTGAAATAATATTAACACTTTTCCCTTTCAACTCGGATCAGCTACTTTATTCCTGCTACAGAAAAGCATCCCCCCAGCATCATGCTGCTGCCACCATGCTTCATTGTCCGGATGTTTAGGTCAGGGCGAAGGGCCGTCTTAGTTTGCCACCAAACATAACTTTTTGTGTTCAGACCGGAAAGTTCATTATGGTCTCAAAATGAACTTCCTGACCATCTAAGGGTGGAAGTTCTTAAAACAGCTTGTATCCGTCTTTCCTAACTATAGATGATGGTCCGATAATAAATGAACTGGTCAAGGGAGAGCTTTGCTTTTTCACTCAGGTGATTCTTCATCATGATAAACCAAAACAGACTGCATCACTTCAAGAAGTTAGTTAAACTGATACTCTACAGTTTATGTTGGAACAAAAAGAGCGGGCCTCCTTTGAATTGTTTATGGACCAGACATCTCTATATTCTGACTTAAACAAGTTGAGGTATAGAGTTGACCAGATTTCTTTTTATGAGTCATTGTCAGTGGACTTAGGCACATTTATACTGGCAATAAATATCAGTATAACATGAAAAAATTTACCTTTTTCACAAATGGTTAATTTCTTTTGTGAAAAGCAATGTTCTTTGTGAAAAGAAGGTACACTTTTTAAAAAATGCCACTGTATGTAAGAGTAGTTTAACATAAACTGAAATGGATTTTAAGAAAAGACAAAAAACAAGCCGAATCTGATTCTTGTGTTGTGGCAAATTTATCACTCTGCCAGTTGAAGACAGCATAAAGAACAGTTTTTTCTTCCTGTGCCTTTAATTCAGCCTACGTTTCACAGGGCAGCATCTTCAGCACCATCCAAACATGACAATGATGAGAAGCGAAAAACTTAATCATTTATACATTATTAACACATAGGCTTATTTTAAACATATATAATAATATAACATATTCAAAGAAAGATTCAAAAACTGAAACTTTTACCACAAGCCCTTCCTATGTTAAATCCTTCTTCCAGGTTTAATCTGAGGTCAGATTTTAATATCTAGATTATTGAAATGTAAGAGTGGAAATTTACAACTTAGTAGCACCAAATGGGGTTTCACAGGGAACTGTTCTGGGCCCCGTCCAGCAAAAATCACATTAACAATATAATTATTATGTATGATGAGGTGAATAAAGTATCCTCAAAATGTGATTTTGAGAAGCCATGACATTTTCATTATGATCAAAAGGGAAATCACACAATTAACTTCAAAGCCCAGGTCCCTCTTGAAAATGAGATCCAGATGTCAATGGGGTTTACCTGGTTAAATAAAGGAAATAAAAAAATAAAATACATATTAATTCATTTAAATTAAGCTTGCTTATGTATAGCATTAAATAACAAAAATACTTCTGAATACATTTCACAAGACAAACACAGTTTGTATCCAGAAATGTTCAAACCAATCAGTTTATAAAATCTAATCATGAATAGATTTAGATTCTTAACTTGGTCTTATTATATAATATAATGAGGTAAAATTGAGTTTACAATGCACATTTTAAGCACTCTCTGTGTATGTAACAGACCATTGAGTCAAATCATTTTAAAAATCAGTTTTAGTAGATTGATGGAAAAGCCTGGATCTAAACCAGACACAAATCCACTGTGAATAAAATACCACATCAAAATGACCTAGTTAAATGAAGTGCAATACAGTAGTTGGGGAAACATTTTTTTCCTGGTTGAAACATTCAGAGTAAACAATACAGTACAATGTGAAAGATTTTAACTGGAGAAGTTTTACCTGCAGATCAGAATATATACTCATCTTATCAAAAGCTCTAGTATTTTTTCCAACATACTGTCTGCCAGTGAGGGCTAATTGATTAAACGACAGATTTATAACTCTCTGCCAGACATGGGAAATATATGACAATCAGTGATCACTGTGATGTGGCCCAGTGATTATTAGCAAGATGATTTTCTCATGATATGAATCTCTTCAAGTTAAACAATTCAGTAATTTAAATAATTCCCTAAAGTTATCATGCCACTATGTTTTTGGTTTCTAATTATATTAGTTACCGAGAGCATATTGCAATCATATCTTTGAAATTTGGATCAGACTTTCATGAAACTCTTTACAAAAATTTTTTGAGAAATGGTCCTCCTTGTTTAGGATTGTCTTTGTTTAGTCTTTTAAATAAGGATTTACTTAATGAACTGGGTGAAAATAAGTTTGACAAACTTTAAAAGATGGACATCTGCAACTTGATGTCACTTGATTTTTGATTTAAATCACATACAAGAATCTGAAGCATTTATGTTTCAATGAAAACGGTCTTTATTGAATTAAATAATCTACATAAAACAGCACATTCTGTCCAAATGGTCTGATTATCCACCTTTCTTAGAAGTACATTGGCTTTTTATCTTTTAAAAAGATACTTTCCTTTCTCTATTGTTCTCATTTCCTGCAGGAATTCTGCATTACACTCCAGAATGTAAAAGCACCACGGCAGCCTGCAGGGTTAAGTAATTCTGCACCATCCAGAAAGACATTTGATTTCATTTGTAGTGTGTCTTCCAGCGGGCGGAGGTGAGCCCACCTTTGGCTGCGGGAGGAGTGAAGCGGCACACATATCTACTGTGGGAGACACAAAATTGACAATGCATTTATCTTTGAATAATGTAAATGTCCTGAGAATACGGTGGCAGTGGTCCCGGTGTGTCCACCGAGGGCGCAGGGCTGTCAGACGGAGAGCTTCCTGGCCCTGCTGCAGCATAATGTGGCCTCCGGCTCCTTTGGAGCATCCCGCTGCTCTGCTCTGCTCCGTCTCAGGCCCACATACCCGTTTCGGCACAATGCACTGGTTCCCCACTTAATTTACACTCTGGTAGGAGAGGGAGTTAATGCAGAAAAGCCTGCCAAGAAGAATCTCATCTGCTCTCCCTGTTTAAAGGTGAAGCAGTTTAAAAGTAGAGGTGTGGAAGGTGATGGTACTTTTCCATCACAGCCCATCTGCTTCTTTAATGTCTATTGCTATCTGATCATCTTTACTCATCAACTGTAAAATAAAATTTGACACATCTGTGATGAGACTAAACACATAAAACATTTGCAGTGGTTGAAAAACAACTTTTATTTAAACCACTTGGCACAATTTGAATGCTTCTTTGAATAGCATGAGTTATTGTGTTGAAGAAATGTGCCGCTTAGCGACTAAAGCGTGTATTGTTTAAAATGGATGGTTCCTGGCAGGCTGACAGTGCTGTTCAGTGAGGCAAAGTGCCAGTAAATTGTTTGTCTTCTGCAGTGCAGCCCTATAATTCTTCTGGGAATGAATGGCATTGTGTTTGCCAAAGAGAATAATGATAGATGGAATAAAATCAAACTGGAGCATTTTTGGGATGCACTCTGACCACCAGGAATAATCTGAATACATGTGTTCCCTGGAAGGATGCAACTGTAATCTAGTCTGTGTCTAATATTCCTAAATTATGATTCATGTGATGTTTCATTTACAATCAGTCTAATTGGAACTTGACTATTTGCTGTTCAGGCTTAAATGTAAACACATAGCAATGCACAGATAGGGGGTGTCTTTAATTTTCCTAGATAGGCTGTGCTAAATAACCCATATACATATACTGGCACTTTAAAGAGAAAACAAATTGGGCTCTTTTGAAAACCCAATTCGGTGTCAAATATGGACAGAACCAACCCCAGAGTTGATTACAGCAACAGAGTTGGGTTATGAATGTTTATAGGTTTCCAAGCCAAATGCTTCCTCAGAATAATGTGCACATAATAAACCCTAGACTTACTTAATATTTTTCAATGGACTACTGAAAATTGTCAATGGACAAGAGGCTGGGTGCACAGGTTATCAGTCCAACACAGAGCAAAAAAGACATGCACAATCACAGTAACGCTTAAAGGCAATTTAGACTAAGCAGCTTCTTGGATTCATGGACAAAACTAGTGAAAACTTCCATGTGTGCAGGAAGGACAACATGTAAAAGTCATACAGGAGGGAGCACTGTTAGTTACTGTGCCACAGTGCAATGACATATAAGAAAACCCAGAATGTCTTTTAGTTTTAGTTTTTGTCTAATGTCCATCTAATATATGATTAACACAAATGACTGAAATTAAAATTATGGTACATGATAATTCCACATTCTCATCGTTTTCCGCAGCAGAGGCTTTCCAGCCATCTGTGTTGAGAGTTCAGCTAAATTCAATGTGAATAATATCTGAATATGCTGTCCTTGGATTTTAAGGGTTTGGTGGCCACTGCTCCTGTTCCACAGGAAGGGAAGCAGTGAAAGCCAGGCTGTCAGTAGAAGGTGATTTGTTGCGAGCTCGGCCTTGCCAACTGTGAGGCACTGAGCTGTGACCACTGAGATGCCTAACATCTTCAGCTGCCTCAGGGCCAGCAAGTCAATTACAATATACTGCATACCTAGAGCAAAGACATGTGCTCAATAATAGACCAAAAGCAAAAAAGGAGAAAAAAAAATCTCAGAGCAATTCGCAGTGATGGACACCATATCAATAGATTTTCATGATGAAATGTTATAATCTTGGGACAGTGTTGAGGGCTGTTAAAAAGCTAAAATTTTCCCTATGGTTTTGATCCAAAGTCAAGCTGCTGTATGTGCAGCTAACTGTATCCCAGAAATGGCATTTTGGTTGCTTGTAAACCTCATCTCTTTATGAGGACCATGTGTGGGGAAACTCTAAGTGGGTTCCTGTTCAAAGAAAGCCTGCAAATCCTTTTGTGTAAGACTTTATCATGTGGATGCAGATGTGCTTTTTGTTGGAGCCTTGCACCTCATCCATTACAGCAGGGCTGCCAAGGAGATAGCTGAGAGTGAATCCATTCAAAAGGACCATGACAGAGCCTGCTGCTCAACTGAACTTTCTGTGAACTAGGCTCACCGGCAGGGCCCATGCATCAAAAAAAATAAGTAATTTCTCTTCTCCGCTCTGGCCTGTGTTTCATACAGATTGCTGCTATCAACACAAACGGCATCCTCATGTATCAATCTGTCAATCTGATATTCGTTTGAGCACTGTTTCTGTCTCTGAAGATTCAATCAAGAAGAGAACTGGAGTGAGCTGGGAATTTTGTGAGTACTGCGTCTTGTTGAATCTAGATTTCACAAGGCAGCCTGCACTAGATATATTCACAATGACAGAGCGCAAACAGTGTACAGTGGTTCCAGTATGGTGAAACTGAAGCAGCTGTGAATAAGAAAAAAAGTTTGTGAATACTTCAACCTATAGATGCATTAGTGGGTCAAAAATGACCTGGTGAGGCTGTTTTTTTTTCCCAATATTGTTTTAGCAAATAGTTATCAGTCCATATTCTAGCTATTCATTAGAAAAGTGTTAATGATATCTTGCCTTTTAAATTTTGATTTTACCTCTAGTACTTTTTAAAATGAATATTTTGCAGTAGTATTGGCACTACTACAGCCGTTGCCTACATGACATAGGCTTGCATTGTGTTGTCGACTTTATAGTCGAGCATGCATGTAATGATAGTGGAGAGGAAAATGTATTATTGTGTGTGGATGTGAGGGTGAGTCTGCATTGGTATGTGTGATTCATTTCTAATGTGACTTGACATAAGATGGAACTGTGTTCCTTTCTATTTTTTTCCCCCACATTCTGTATTTATTTAATATTTTTTATTCGCTGCCTCTTTTTTTCTGTTAAATTGATTTGTTTTCTCCTCTATTATTTCCTCTTTGTATTTTCTCCCCCTCTTCTCTCCTCCTTTTTCTGTTTATTTGCAGAGTTTCTTTTTCCTTCTAACTCTTTATGAAATTGGAAATTGGAAAAATGGAAAGTGGAGGAAGAGCGTGGGGGATTCAGAGTCAGCTTCTCTCCTATTGGTCAACCATGCTGCACGTGTTGAGCTCAAGAAATTCAGGTTTTGTTTCCTGCTTGTGGTCAAAGAAACTTGAAAGGCTGGCTTGAAGTTTGGAATGCAGGCATCAACACAGTTCAGCTATCTGTCAAAGCTGTTGAGAGAGGCAACCAATACATCAAAAGTTAGAGGAAAGTGAGTTTTGAAAATGTTGTCCGAAGGTGTCAGAGTTAGCACGAAGAGCTCCCTCCAGGATTGGATCTTACTAGAAAATTCATTCAGGTTAAAAAGGAACATACATATTTTAGCTAAATTAAAATGAAGAAAGTTGAAAGTCATCAATTTGATAATTCCTGCTAACCACTAGTTTAAAGAGGGATTTACAAAGTTAGCCTTCAGGGACATGTAGATCAGTGTGTTATCAGCATAGAAATGATGCCACACTGATTAGCAGTTAGATCTTTTTTATCATGGCTCTAATCTAAACTAATCTAGGATTAGTTTAATCCTAATTTTTTGGATTTGATTACAAACTAGAATTTCTGAAAGATATGTTCAGATGTATTTCAGAGACTTTTAGACAATAAATAACTATCCCTTTCTCTATAATGACAAAGACTGGGTTTTCATATAAAAAGTCTGTGCACACAATTTAATTTCTGTCAGGAGTCAGGCTCCATGGCCACAGTGTTTTCCTCTTATGCCTTAGCCTGTGATTTTCGCTGAGTATCCTTGTGAGCGGGAAACACAGTTAGTGATAAAGCCCTTCCTCTCCTCTATCCCCTGCTTCTGCCCTTAAGGTGCATTTCATCCACGTAGAAAATGAAGTTATAGCTGAACTTCGACCAATAATCTTGCTTGCCCAGGGGAAAGCTCGCCTTAGTATAACCAGACAGCACAGTCTGCACAGTTCCTCACAAGTCCATCAATCTTCCTCTGCTCTTCACATACATACATTACATAACCATCTTCCCCATTTGGAAATTATCTGAAGATGAAAATAGGCTCCTTCTTTTAAAGACGCTGAAATTATGTTATAGTTTATGGATTTTAGAGTTATGTTATACCATAATGTGTATAGTTTGCTGTATCTATTACTCCAAGATCTTTATTGTTTCAGTTGCAGCAGCTTATACAGAGACTTTGTATCCCACATACACATGCTGTGTCCTTTGACTGCTTGTCGTGGAGCTACATATGGAGGCCTTGGATTGTGTCCAAAAAGGCTGCAAGAACATCCTTCTCAAGAAAAATGTGTTGCTGACAACCTGCATACAGTGCCTCTCGAAAATGGGCTGTTGTCGTTCCTAATGGCATGTAGCAGAGCAGAGTGTGTTCATGGCTCTTTTGCTATATGTTGACTGACAGCACTCCAGTCAGGTCTGACTGACAGGAAAATAAATTACATAATTTTCCTCCCGGGAAGTGCTGACATTAGCCGTTTTTAGTCAAGAGTTCGATGAATGTGACTTTCTACTAATGTGGTTCACGCTCACACTGTTTTCCCAGAGTTAGTATTGTATGTGCACACAGCAGGAACACATAATATTATGTCTCATTGAGCATGACTCTATTACGCTCCATGTATTCAAAACCTGACCTCCCTAAGTCTCCGGGAAAGGTTATTAAATAAGTTGTATTTGACTCTCACATGAAATGCTCCAGAAACAGCTACTTTTTCTGCAACTTATTTCTGCTACTTTCATCCATGTGTCAATTAATTTATCCTTGCAGGGGGCTGGCACCCATCTACAGCAGCCATTGAGCAACATGGGGCCACACAGGCCAAAACAACCACGCACATACAAAGTCATACCCACAGACAAGATCAATTATGATAAAAGTCATGTTTGTGGACTCTTGGAGGAAGCCAGGGTCTCCGGAGAGAACCCATACATGAGTGGGGACAACATGCAAACTCCATGAACATGAACAGGATTCAAAACCCAGACCCTCTTACTAACTGTGCGGCCATTTGTTGAAATTTCTACATTATAGTTGAAATTAAAAGTTTACATATGTTGCACAAAAGGATACAGAGCCCTTTCTTACCACTTCCCATTAAATTTGACTCAACATTTCCTTTTAGGGATGACAGAGTGACAAAAATAATTTTTATTTGCTGAATGCCAGATTTTCAACATTAAAAGTATGATTTGAAAGGCCACTTAGTGAGGAAGACGTTATGGCTCTGCAGCAAAACAAACAAAAGAACAAGATTATGTATGCAATTGTAATCTGAAGGTGAGTGAAAAAGTAGTTTGTCAATCAGTTACTGATGAATTAAAACCAAATAAAGTTATGTGACATATCATTCAGATTTAGATTAAAAGGTATTTTCATTAAACCAAGAATTTTGTTTAAGATGCAAAATGAAACAAAGTTTTGCGGTTCTCATTCTGCAGAGCCTATCCGCAAGCAGGAAATGCTAAATGGATAGAAAATAAGGATTGCACCCATGTAAATTCTGCTGATAATGCAATATATATGAACAACACTGATTGGAACAGTAAACTGGGCTGCTTCATGGAAATGCCTCAGTAGTTGTGGCACAAACACAGGAAAGTAACTGTTCATTTCAAACTCATTTCTTTTGCAGAAATGCTGAGGTGTCAGTTACATGCAATGATATTTGATAAGTTAGAATATTATTGAAAAGTTAATTTACTTCAGTTACAAAATGTACTAAGCAAAACACATTATGCTGATTAATTCCACACAGACTGATGTCTTAAAGCTTTTATTTCTGTTAATTACCTACAGCCATCGAAGACATAACATTTAATTTTTTAGAAGATTTGAAAACAACGTGAGACCAGTTAAAAACTGTTTTAACACAAAAAAGTATGCTTAGTACCTGCTAAAAGGTTGTTAATTTTAAAAATGCTTTTGATAGATATGTTTCATAGGAACACATATTTATGGATAAAGGCTGTATAATCAGATTGATATGCAGTTATTTTCCTGACTTTATTGCTGTCATGTACTATAGTGTGCAAATCTTTACTTTAAAAAATTTCAGTACTGAATTTGGGCTAGGTATCTACAACTCTTATAAAAGATCAGCATTTGTGCCAAATCATCTTGATTCTTCATATTATGCTAATATTTTTTTTTTTATCACAGTAATCTGAATAATTTTTCAACAACCTACAGGAAGAACACGACTAAACTGCCAACGTATCTTTTTGTAGTTTTATTTCGACTACTCCATGTAACTCAGTCAGACCTGTTGTTCATTATCTTCCCATTCGTCGTTTCCTCCTCCTCTCCTCAGCAGTTTCAGCCAGCTGCTTGTCACATGATGAGAGCCACCTTTGAGACGGTGCGCTCTCACAGATCATTTGTCTTAATTAAAGTTTAATGAAATGCGGCTCTCTTTACCATTGTGTCTCGCTCATAAATGAAACATTGTACTTCGCATCATTGCTCTTACCTTCTTCCTTCATGCATTGTTCATGCAAGACTACTGCAGAAAATAGTATGAAGGCATAAAGCTTAAACTCTAGCTTTAGTAGCACTGCAGTCAACTCATAGCTAAACTCCAGGGAAAAATACATAATCGTTTTGGTTACTGCATTCGTCTTTTTGCATGCATAGAAGTTCAATATTATTCAATATTGTTAACTCAAATGTCAGAAATTTTTCATGATGTGAAGATCAAAATAATTCTAATGGTGTTGTCACCCATTTTAGAAAATGATACATATATTATAACCCTTTTTACACACTAAGTGAAACATTTCAAGCCTTTATTTGTACTGTTGATGGTTATGGCTTACAGATAATAAAAACCCTGTTTCAGAAAGTCACTCTGTAGTTGTGTAACAACGTAATGACATGCTACATTTAATGTCAATGATGTTAGTAGGATACATTTTCTATTCCTTGCTGTAAAACTGCGTTCACCTGAAGTGTTGGTGAGGTCTATGCATGAGGCCTTTTAAGGTGGAATTACATCAGACAGTAATTCACAGATAATTTGAATCCTTTTGCTGAAGCAGTTTTCCATGACCAGTTAGAAATGTTAATGTGCCAGCACAATATCACTCAAACTCTTACTGGGTTTGGACATTCAAGTGAGCTGATAGGGTGAATCGTAAGACAGAAGAACTTTTATGAAGCACAGATTGAAGGTGAGAGCCATTAAATATGAATAATGAATTTAATTCCCATCTTTGTCTAATATGTCACTATTACCTTCCTCCCAACTAGCTTTTTAATGCTCCTGTCATAAAGCCTGTAACACGAATTTGCTAATCTCACCCTGACCTCAATGTCTGTGTGCTCTGGCTTTAATTTGCAGCAAATAGACCTGCAGTCAAAAGCTGTACCCCAGCTGTTAGGGTGGACATTGGAGTGTACCAAGCCTGTATTTATGAGATGTTTCTTATAGCTGCTTTCATAGAAAACTATGAGTATATGCATCTTCTTTAAGGGTGATACTTTTTACTCAGAAATTGTGAAGTTTTCTTGGTGTCCTTGGGCAATGTTCTAGTAGCTGCCTGTAAAGTCAATGACTGCTGGAATATTTGATCTATAAATCCTACTTTAATCTACCACTTAATGTAAAGTTTCAGATCAATAAAAGTAACATACATGACATTCTTATCGCGTATGTAGATTATACAGAAAATAAAATTATGTTTATGTTAGAAAAAGCACTTATCATGACAATATAATATTAAAAACAAAAAACAAAATCAATCAATTAATTAGCCAAAATATAAAGATAAACAGTCTCTTTTCAATAAAAAGAGTTCATCCATCACATAAAGTAAAAACATGAAAAATGATTGAGTAGACACATGAACTCACAAAATCATGTCTCAGTTTGATAAAAGAAAGTTTATGACAAAAAGAGTTTGACAAATGCAGTCTGCTGTCAATCGAATTGCTTGCGGGCAATACGGCTTGTACCATCCATGAAGTGAGTGTGAAAATCAGGGAGGAACTGTGCAGGATACGCAAACAGAGAGGAATCTGTCTGGGGCTGACCGTGAAAGAACCAGTTAAAGCCATGTCCATAGAAAATAGGCTTGAGTCACTTGCTCTTATGATGAGACAGAGCATTGTTTTCTCTCTAATTACACAATGACTTATTTTAGTGGAGAACATAACATCTTAGAGCCAGAACTTGTGAATTCTGAATACAGTAAGTTCACAAAAACCACATCCTTCCACATAGTGCTGATCACTTCACACAAAAGACTCCACTGTTGTTCACTGTTCTTGTTTTCTTGAGTTTACTGTTAGTGTTGTCTGGAGACATGCCCCACTCCATGTTAATGGTCACTTAGAGGACTAAAAACATCATATTTGTCCATGCTTTGGAGGTGCAGGTGTTTTCAAAACTGACAACCAGTTTTAGGGTAAAATATTACCATGAAGACAAAACCTCAGTCATCTCAAATTATACTCTGGACCTTCCAGGTCCATCCATCCTTCCATCCATCCATCCATCCATCCAACGTTACAGGCGAGAGACCTTTCAGGTCATAGTCCCTAATTTATGCAACCAGCTGCTCTGCATACTAGACAAGTTCAGTAGCTTGTTGTTAAAGCTCATCTTAACTCTATTTCTAACTGGCTTTTAAAGCACAGAACAAGTGTCAAACATTTTAAATTAATAAAAGAAATGCGCTGCAGTGATTTCTTTTAATATAAGTGTTTTGTCATGCTGCTTGAGTTTCTATTTTCTCATGCTACATGTACCACTTGGTTTAATGTGTGCCCTAAATGAGCTTGAGCTCCCAGCCTTAAGAGTGTTGCTTATTTTCCCCTACGCTAACAATTGTCCTTTCTGGAAACAATTAATACTGAACAAAAATATTTTTAATCAAAGCTGGTTTGTGGAAAACATTTTTAGACCTTAATTGACATATTAGTGTTGAGGATATAATAGAAAAGCTGTAATGAAAGTTACAGTTTTCAACTTGATGGGCTTGAGTGTTAACTGGGCTGTCAATTCAGCCATCGCACCTTTCTAACATTTGCAGTGTGTGCGACTGTTGTGCTTCTGCACATTACCCAGAGGAGGTGGAGCTGAACAGCAGTGTTCATGTCTTCTTCCTGAGTTTCATGGCACAGGATGAACTGGGAGGAGACTTTGGCTCTCCAGTTCACCACTTGTGTCTGAGTGCTGTGCTTTGCACTGTGGCTGGAGGGAGGAACACAGGAGCGGACCCCTGGTTCTTTCATTTCATTTACTTTCAGGAAGGGTGAAGGGTAAAGGCAGTGGATTGATGAAACACGGTTAGCGAGCTCTCATTGTGTTTTTTTAAGGGACGCCTGCATGCCTTCACGTTTCTCTTTAACTCCAAGCACAGGGGGAAATTATAATTAATCTGTTAATGACAGTCGGGCCTGTCATAAGCTTGGGGAGTGTATAATAAATTGCTGTAATAAAAATTAAGATTGCATGCATCATTGAGGCCTTCAGAGGGTTTGTTTAATGTAGTTACAAAAATGGTAGCAGCTGATGTGGCGTCCACTGCTCTACCAGGAGAACGCTAATTTCTGAGTGACACTTAACCTGCTGCAGCTCAACCACAGCCGAGGGAGGTAAGGGGAAACCTAATGAGTTTTTCTGCGTCCCATTTTCAGAACCACTGAGCTGGTTGGTCTGGTTTGTGTCCAAAAGACAAAAATTATAAAATGTAATCTCCTAATTGACACTTCTTGAATGTCAACAATATTTCAAAGCGTGACTTTAAACATTTCTGAGAAGCAAAGGGTTGACAAATTACCACCAGTTCTAAAGAATAATTCATAAGGGGGCAAAGGTTAGGTTGTTCACTCTAACTGGAACATGAAACATGTTCCAACAGATGCTGTACTTTGAGTACAAGAGCATTGTAACAGCAGCAGAGAACTTCCTTCACTTTGATGAGAGACAAAACTTTGTCTGTGGTGAGGTTCCCATTAGTAAAGAGGCTTTGACCTCTGCTCCAAAGCAAAAAGGTCAAATGTATGGTAAAGAAGTGCCAAACTGGAGATTTGTATGTTCAGATTTTTGATGAAATTACTTAAAGTTTTGCAAGTGACTGATGCTCTGTGCATCAAAGTACATGCATGCACTCCACAAAAATCTGCTGACTCACTGAACCAGAAGTTGGATTTCCAGTTTCCTGTCTTTTCACTATGGCTGTTTCTCCTTCTCTGCCCTTTTTACCCAGAGATATTTGTCAAGGAAGACACTTGGAACCTTATCTTTGGCTGCCTTGTTTGGGACACAAGGGACAGCATTTGGGGTTTAGCCTACAGGCAAGCTGCTATATTGCACTTGTAGCCTGACACCAGTTGACATAGCATAGTTGCCCAGGTCACGCTACAAAAACATTGCTCTCTTTTTGGACGAAGCCCCCAAACAAAGGCTGTATTTTTTGACAGGCAGCCCATGGAGCTCTGACTGAGGCTAAGCTCACTTGGCTAGAATCTGTGGTGAACTTTGCTTCCTGTGCTGATGAACCCAGTACACACCTTATCTGTTCAAATGAGGAAACGCATGGATTTTTAAAATTGTATAACACAACAAATAAAACAATTTTAATTTATTTAAGATTTTGCAACAATACCAACAGTTATTGACACCCTTTAAAATGTGTAAAAAGCCTTAACTTACATTTCTTTTATATCATTTCACACTTTTTCTGATCTTAAACAGTGCTAGTTTTTTTTTTTTTCTTTACGAGGATGCTACTAAAAAGATAAACTTGGATTCATGTACAGCTCTGTTACCCATAGGTTTTTAGTGTTGTAATCATTGCTTTGTCCATTGGTATCAAAATGTTTTCTTGCAGCCTTTTCTTGATGCACATCTGTCTCTCCTTAATGGCATGTTCTCTTATCTTTCCCATTTGGAAGAGTGGCTAAGCGAAATGTTTCTAGTGGATGTGTCAAAATTAAATTAGTCTCTTTCCTCAAAATTCAACTCAGAAATATCCCATTATGACAATGTGCAAAAAAGTATTGAGAGTCAGTTTTGAAAACTGATTAAAAACAGAAAATCAAGAAATTAACTTGATGGAAAAGATTACAATAAGCTCACATCTGCTAGTCATGTCATATGAAATGTTTGTGAACTCTAACCAAAAGAACTATTTGAGTTACATGTACGAGGTTGGAAGTTTGTTTTCCACAGATGCATCAGAAACAGAACGTCTCGCCCTTTGTTTTTCATTCCTTATCCTTGTATAAAACTTACGTGTTGTCGCTGCCTGGGGGAGCTTTGCAAGCTTTGCATCCAGACTTGCTTCATCATTGATTGTTCGACGAGCTCTCTGTGTTGTGCACAATGCATGAATAAATCTGATTGAGTGATTTTACCTGAACAGTGCTTGGAAATAGTTTTTTTCCACGACATTACATTCACATAAATCACATTTACATAAGTATTCACAGCATTTGCTTAATATGTTGTTGATCCACCTTTGGCAGCAATTACAACATCAAGTATGTTTGAATATGATGATACCAGCTTAGCACTCCTATCTTTAGAAGTTTAGCCTGTAGCTGATATATTGCACTGGTACCATGAAACCAGTTAACATAGCATAGTCAAACTGATGGAGCCTCTCAAGTTCCATAAAGTTGGATGGGAGTCTCTGCAGCCATTTTCAGGTCTCTCTAGAGGTGTATAATCAGGTTCACTCTGTCTTAGCCACCCCGGGACATTCACAGAGTGGCTGTGAAGCCACTCCTTAGAGGTCTTGCCCATGTGTTTTGGGTCGTTATTCTGCTGTAAAATGAACCGTCGCCTCAGTTTGAGGTCAAGATTGTCGCCTTTCTGAAGGGATCCTCTCTCCACAAACCCTGGAGCTCTGACAGTGTGACCATCGAGTTTTTGGTCTCCTTCTTGACTAAGAAAAACTCTTATACAGTGTGATGCAAATGACAATAATGTACAACCCAAAAAGTAAAAAAATGCAAACAAAATAAATTCAAAACACAATCTCCTGTGGATTGTGGCAGATGTTTATCCAAGGTTTTTTATATTTCTTTACCAGAGGTGCCATTTTATGTGGCACCTAGTTGCTATAGTTGTGACCATCAACATATCTTTGATTGAGTTTAACTACAAGTAACTTGTCAAAATCTTAGTGTTATATAAAGAACAGTACATTTTTGCAGTGACAAAGCCTTTACTTCAAATGGGAATTACATTTTTTACTGATTCAATGACAGATTTAACTATCTTTCATGTAATGTAATGTGAATGACTGAATGTGATCAGTCATTCAGTTTTAAAAACGTCACAATGTTTTTAAAGTTTAAAATATTAAAGTGAAACTGTGTTGAAGGCTTATCAAAAATAATGGTCGTAGTTTCAGTATGAACTCTTCATTTACAAATAAAACTCTCAAATGAAATTAATCAGATCATGATTATTGTCATATGATGAACATTAAATAATAATAATAATAATAATAATAATAATAATAATAATAATAATAATAATAATAATAATAATAATAATAATAATAATAATAATAATAATAATAATAATCCATATCTTCAGTTAAGCACTGATAGTGATTCTTCTGTTGTGATGTTTATTTTAGACAACATTGTTTTTGTCATTTTCTGCAGTGAAAATATATTGTTTCAAGGCACGGTGGTGCAATTATATTGTTACTTACAGTCACCATAATATTAAAAAATGAAAATCAATATTCTGTTGATGGTTTAAATAAAATTATATCAGATGTGTTATTTTCTTTTTAAATCATATTTTATTGACTGTAAATATTGGTTCTGATACATTTAGCTGTCTTTTCAAAACAGTCTGAGTTGTTTTTGTAAACTTTAGTTGCTTCCTAGTTACAGACGTCAACCATCTTACCTCATATTCTGACTGCTTCATTTTTCTAAAATCAATTCATACAGATTTTGACAACCTGATAATAAGCATGGCACAAACGTCTCGTACCGTAATTAAATATAGGGGTGGCTGATAGGGAAAAATTATATCTTAATTTTTTTTATTTTTGTTTTCACTGGATTTTATTATGGCACTATGTAAAAGCAAATTGAAAAGGATTTAAGGGAGAATGTAGACAGAGATTTTTAATTCAACCAGTTTGACTTCTACTATCTCAAATATAGGAAAAAATAATACTTGAAGTACATTGTGTACCAAACTGCTTTGCCAAACTCAAAAATGAATTTGAAAAATACCAATAATCTGGTAGAGGGTATTCTTGCTGCCTGAGAAGTTATGTAAGAGTATAAAAGTTTAGCATTTTGGTTATTGTGTAAAAATTAATCAAAGTTAATTGTTTAAACTGTCATAAAATTTTTCCCAACATTAACATCCTTACTGCTACTTTTCAACATTTTATCATTTTCTCACAAACACACAGAATATTTTCTGTATTCCAATTATCTGTCTGCCTAATCCCACAACAAACCAGGCACCCAGACTGTTGTGTTTTCACATACTGAATGGAGACGTTATTACAATTAATTGTAAAATGTCTTTTTTGAGGATCACAGAGGGATATATACAGGATTTTCTTTAAGGGGATGTCTGAAGGAAGTTGTCTCCTTTCATTTACTATCTTAAAGCTCTTTCTGCTTCAGGTTATGGTTATTTTTGCTGTCCCGTCCAAAAGTTAAATTATTTTGCATAAGCTGCCATGTAGCTGCTTGAGGACTACAAATTGAGTTGTTTCCTCTTGTATTTCTTGAGAACAACAACAAATTCAAACAGCTTTTTTGTCCAAAATTACAAATTTTAGACAGAAAACATTTGCTGCTCTTTCATGGTTGATATATCCCCAAATTTATTTCACTCTTTCCTACTTCAATCAGTTTTTTCCACATCTGCCAGGAAAAACAAAAATAGTTATTAATATCACTGTAAAGGAAAACCAATTTTATGTTAATATTATTTGCAGAGGCTGTAAATTATCATCTGATCTTTAAATCAAGTATTGGAATCAGATTAAACCCAGAGAACCTGGATTGAAGCATCTGATCTTTAGACTATTTGCGCGCTTAAAAGTTGGATGTCTTGCAATATTTCATGCAGAAGTAGAGCTACAGCAAAAAACAGGAGCACTGAATAAAAGAAGCTCCACATGGCTCCAACAGGAAAGCAAAAGATCAAAATAAATAAGACTGATTCTTACACCAGATGTAGCAGAATCTCTTTATGTTCAGTTTCTTTTATAATATCTCTCTAATAAGGTGCAGAAGATATACTTATTGATAAATTAAGGGAATTTAAGATTTAATGTTTACATTGAGTTAAACCCTGGGTTGATTTTAATGCCACAGAGTTATTGCTACGTATAGTTATTCTACTTATCAGAAATAAAAATATTTCGCAGGGCCTTGATGCCAGTCATAACAAAAGTAGACTTTACTCAAAACATATTTAAAGATATTTTTAAATAAGTTCCTTAAAACCTTGACAATGTGTATTTGGCTAAATCATAAAGATTTGTACCTGAATCTAATAAGACCCAGGAAAATGTAACCTGCAGCAGAAGTGATTCAGCACTATCTTTCTGCGTTGTTGCCATTCACTCTAGGAGACTATTGCTCCCAGGGCTCCCATAACAATTATAAACCCCTATTCTTTCAGTCAGGCTTATGACTCCACGCTCTTGTCTTTGCTTCTTACTTATCTTTTCTGTTGTGCTGTTTTAGCCGTACATAAACCTGTTATGCATCACCCACCAGCCATGAAAGATAATTACAGACCAAAAGGAGCAATGGGCTTAATTTTCCAAATTAAGTGAAACTTAATAATGCTCGCTGAAATTTTGGCAGAGATTAATGACTTGAAGACAACTAAGCAAAAATGTTATGTACATACAGGTCAAATGCTTTGTATGGCAGATAAATAGTCTACTTCTTTTTGTAACATTTGTTTTTAACAGAACAGTAAATATCTGGATAAAACCATAACTAGGAAATGAAATGATCCATGTACATTATTGCATTTACTCTCGTGCTATTTTAGCATAAACTTTCCATCAAAGCATGCATAAGACGCAAATAGGCTGTGCCTGCTACATATAAGGCTGAATCTGAAAACACCACACCAATGCAGCATCCACTTTTTCACACATTTAGGGGAAATATAATCATTCTTTTTAATTACAGCACCTAGGCACTCTATTAAAATTCTAATTCACCTCATCCACCTCGATTGATCTATTCACAGTGGGTGGCTGTGGTGAAATGCACTGTATAATATTCATGCTGGTACGCCTTGGTTGTGCTGCGTGTCAGAAGCCATCTTGCAGAGAATCCCTCACCCACCTTGGAGCGCAGCCTGTGGAACTGATGAGGTGAAGAGCATTGCTCTGCAGCTCCATGCTAGTAATCACGGGACTGAAGAAACACATACATCATCCGCCACACAGGTTGGCATGGCGAGTGAAAAGCCTTCACATCACGTAAGATGTTGGACAAATGATGGCCATACGTGTGTTTGTCTCCTCACAGATGGCTGTGCATCTTCAGTCAGGAAAAAGCTGATTCTGGCACTTATTCCCCTCCCCCAATCCACTCCTTTTGCTCCTTCTTCCTCCTTGCCTCCATCAGTCTTTTGCAGCACACCCACACCCCCTCCATTCTTTTTCTCTGCAGGAGGTTTGATATTGGCAACACAGTTAGTGCCCTCTATGGAAATAACGGTGGAAAAAATGACATAAATTATTTGGCAATTGTTTGACACATGCAGGGCATTGTCCTTGCTATAATCATCAGCACTCTGTCACCTGGAGGTATGAACGGTGCCACTGCTGTTTTGTGTCTCCCTGCTAAGCGTCCTGAGCTGTTCAGGGTTCTCGCTCTTGTCAGTAGAGAATACACAATGCTCACAGTGTCCAGAATGGGAGAAGGGAGGAATGAATAAAGCCATCATTTATTTTTAATGCAAAAATCATAGGCCAGTCGTGTCTCTAAACAATCGATTAATTTGTCCAATGAGACGTTGTGCATGTTGGTAAACAAACACTCTTTCCATATGTCAGTTGGAGATGTATGTGCAGAATGCCGCCACTTGATTCTTGCAGGAAATATTTAATTTTATGCACTGGGAAGAAGAGCAGGGATCTATAGTTACCAAACCCAAATAATCCAGTTTTAAAAGAGACGCTATAATAGCTCTTTAACTAACATTTTGAATACATCAGGATCATGCTTTTATACTGTGACATGTATATATACACACATATATATCTAGGGTGCTCTTGCAGTGTTCCAGAGCATCCTATGTGCCTGGAAAAATACATAATACTGCCCCTTTTATAAAACTTACTTAAAGAAAATATGGCAGCACATACAATCCTTGGAATATAAAATATAACAGAACTCTGATTGTTGCATCTTCTATTGATAATTGTGATTTAATTACTGTGTAAAAGCATCATAGGTCTTGCTTACAGTTTGCATATGAAGGAACTAATTTCATGGAATTGCCGATTCAAACAAATCCTAATAGTGTTAATAATGTTCTAAACAGATAACACAAATAACACAAATAACATGTGTGTTATTTCCACATGTTGGAAATAACATCAAAGACCATCAGAAAGTAACAGATGTGGTTGGATCTGCATGAGATTCTCAGCTGCATGCAATCAGAAATGAATGACAACTTGTTGTATTTCTCCAGGCAGTGAAATTAGAAATCAGTTTTCATACCTGCATTAAACGCTGCACACTTTGGAGCTTTTAATGCTTAGTTTCTGTGTTAAATTTATAAAGAAATTAACGATGTCAGCCAGAAGCAACATTTCAGTTGGCCCATGTAAAGACTATTGCGAATAAAATGTGTATGATCTATGCAGCTCACATGTAGCATCCTGCAGTAAACAAGAACATCTCAGAGAGTCTTGGGCACATTGCATGCACCATAACACGATGCATTATGGTGCATGGATATGAGATACAGAGCTGGATCAATACATGATTTAGCTAGATGAAGAATGATGCGCAGCCGAGAACAAGAAAATACAACAGGAGACAAAAAGGGGTCCCTCCTCATGAAAAATGCTCATTATCAATGGGGGAGGTGTTTTGTCGAGATGTAATGAGATACTGTCATGCTGTGGTACAGTGCAGAACAAGCAGAGCCACCCCTATGCAGCCTGTACTATTCTATAATGTCCTTGCCCTTGATCAGTTCCCGCTGCCTTCAATTGCACTGAAACCCATTATGAATTAATCACCTCATCCTGCAATTTGCATAAAACACACACAGCACCATTTTCACTCACCTCCGTCTATGAACCGGATTAGCAGAAAGTGCATTAAATGGCGCATTAAAAAAAGCTGATAGCAAAAAGCAATAATTCAATGGCTGTAATGGCAACGGTAGCTGTATAATTAATGAGAACCTTGCAACTATATCTTAGAACAACACATTTCGTTTTGGTAACTTCTTCTAATTTCTTCATTTAGCTCTGACTCTGCTGTCACAATTTTCTTTTTTATGTTTTGACAGATATATGTACACAAAATTATGATACACATGAATTTATTTCCTATCCTATCTCCCCTTGTTTACGTTGGCTTCACAAAAGCACTGCTATGTGCACCTGCTTACCGAGATTTGCCCTGGAGTGATGAGGTAATCAGCTATCCGAAAATGCCTGGAGATAAAGCAGACAACGAGGAGCCAGTCATGACAATAAACTTCGCTGACAGACAGAAGATTGATCGCAGACTTCTTATTTAGATAAACACAACTTTGAGACAAAAAAGGCAATTCATCTGATCTGTCTTAAAGTGTTTTCCAGTGAATCAGCAAAAATAGTATGTTCCTTCCTGATTTAGATTAGCAAAAAAAAGTAGCATAAATCATGTAATTACATTGTAAAAGCAACATCTGATATTTCCACACATTTCTTTTACTTTCTAAAAAGTGCCTCAATCTTCATAGTCAATTTAGATGTTCCCAAATTAGTCTGCTTTTCATTCTCACCGGTAAGGATTATGTACAGATTAAACATATAACTCCCCATATCCTAATGTTTTATTTGTTAGTTTTAACATGCAGTGCCTCAAAACAATATTAATAAATCTTCAGGTTTTTCACATTATACAATGTAATACCTACAAATGTTTTATTTTCTCAAACTGGGAGTATATTAAGTGGTAGAAAAATTCAAAACTATGTGGAAAATGTTAAGTAGAAGGTTTTATTTTCCAAATAAAATAAAAAAAAAATGTGGAGTGCATATGTATTTAGTCCCATTTACATCTTTACCCCTTAAATAAAATTATGTGGAACCAGTTTCAAAAGTCACCTAAGTATAGGTTTTCTACCTGTGCATAATTTAATCCCTGTTTAAATACATCAGTTCTGTAAAGTCCTCAGGGGTCTGTTAGAGATCATTAGTGGGCAAACAGCTTAATAAAAGTCAAGGAAAACTCAATCTGAGCAGCATTCCTATATTGCTGATTATTCATCACCTGAAAGCAGGAAAAGTACAGCACCCTGGAAACCTGCTATGACATGGCCACCCACAAATCTGACAGGACAAGTAAAGGAAAGCATTACTGAAGGAAGCAGCAAAGAGGTCAATGCTAACTCTGGAGGAGCTGCAGAAATCCACAGCTTAAATTACAGACATGAGAAGTCCCATTTCAGTTTGTGACAAGCCATAAAGGGGACACAATATAAATATCAAAGAAAGTGCTCTGGTCACATCAAACCAAAATGTTGCATTTTTTCAGACATGCAAATTGCTTTATTAACCTATAATTCAAATGCAATTTTTAGAGAAACAGATTCAGCTGCAGCTATTTTCAGCTATCTCATGGTTTACCTTTTGTGTTCTTTTATGGCTGTTTTTTTATGGCCCATTCTTCTTTAAAAAAGAAGAATGGGCATTTTACTTCTACTAAATAATAGACCAAACCAAAGAGGTGCTTATCACAAAAACATCTCCATAAATACGCCAACAAGAATTTTGTAGCCTACATACATTTGCAATGAACAGTACTCAAACAACATCTCTTCAAACAGACGTTTTCTCTCTTATAAACCTTGAAACATCTATGGACATGCAATGAAGAAATACCAGTGCACATTCAGTATAATTAAGGAATGATCTGGCTGCTTAATGGGCTTCGTGCCTGGGAAGCTGCCTGCCGACCAGTTGAGCTTGGCAGGGAGGAGTCTGCATTAACAGCACAACAGTAGTTATTCTCCCAGTGCTTCCCTAAATGTCACAGTTTGCATTTGTCAGATTGCAATGTATCACTTAGAGGGGGGTGATGGGAAACCCTCCAAGAGTAACCTTGAATGGCAGCCAATCGGCACGAGACCAATGGCCTCCCAATTCCTCTGCTTCACTGGGCCGGTGGTGCACTCTACAGTATATTTAAACACATGCCAACACCCAAGAGGAGGAGAAATAGCACCTGACCCTTTGAAACTGATACCCTCGAAAGCAAGGGAGAGGGGAAATTGTTTAATGAAGATGGATCACAGTGATGGCTTTACATTTCATTTCTTAACGGCGAGCATACGGCTTTATTACAGCCAGTTCTCACCTTTGTCCTCTCTTTCCCTCACAAGGTACTCAGGAGGCTCTGTGCACTCATTTTGAGTTTTGGTGCCCTTTTTGCGAAACTGTGTTTGTGTGTGTGGGCGTGGGTATGTGTGGTGTCTGTGGCTTCCTGAATGTAAAATCTATCTGCTTTGTGGATCTTGCCTAGCTGGGTAGTCAACAGGGAAATGTTGACAATTCAGCCCAGTTCCATCTGGCCACGTTCTTCCTGGTCTAGCTGCTCTGTGAGGTCTCCAGTGAAATGATGTCCTCTGTCAGCACTGAATGTCACAAACCCTGCACCATTACTGCTGAGCACAGAGACCGACAGGCTGCAAGCAGTGACAGAGATTTGAAATCTGCCTTGTACTCGATCGGCAGTTTCCTCTGCCATGTTATGAAAGAAAAATTCAAGAGGCGTACTGCACTCAGATTCCTTATTTTAGTTCCACGAGTTTCAAGACACAAATAACGGTTTTCTGTTTTGACATTCATATTCATTGTAAGTTGTTACAGCATTTTTGTGGTTGTTAAAAATTCAATCTCCCAGTGCGCTAGACCCTGAAAACTCTGCGTCGTAAATTTGTACACTGAAAAATATAATTCTTTCTTGACGTCTGATGCAGCCCAAATTTTTCTGACTGAGAGAAATGGTGCCAATCACACAGCAGATAAAGAAAAACAAACATCATGCTTGTTTTTTAAGAAATACATTGATTCCAGATCTGCTAGTTGACTCATTTCTCTTAAGAACCACAGGAAATGGCTGTGTGTATCAGAGGGGAATGCTGTCCTTACACTGTGCCAAAAATGGGATGAGTACAAGCTTTTATGAACGTAAAAGTATGGTGATGTTCAAATAATAGCAGTGTGTTTAAAACAGTGAGGAAAGCTCCATAAACCTTATAAAGCTTTCATCTCAGTGCATGCAAATGCATTGGGAATTGTGCCATGAAGAAAATTTGATAAAATTGTCATTGCAGAAAATGTGAAAATGCGAATACCAGGTTAATCAAAGCAACATGTAACATTGTAAGCATTTTCTTCTTCATAAGCCAATATATTTACTGTATCAACAGAAGAATGCTTGAAAAATTTGCCATAATGCTGTCTATCAGTCCAAATGCGACTCATTTGTCCAAATGATTCGCAGCTCATTTGGACAAAAAAGTATGAATTTCCTAAAAGGTAGCAACGATTGGAATCACTTTTCAAATGATAGTATCATTATATCTGTCATAAAAAATGTCTGATATAAGTGTCAATCAAGAAATACTTTGCATCATCTTTAAACATGTTAAATTCTTATGTCAATCTTACTTTGTTATTTCTTCCAGGGATTGTTGGATTTAATGAGTCACAGATTGTTGGATTTTGGGTTTCTTAAAAAATATTATTAAAATGAGCCAGTGTGGTTAAAAGGGACAGATTCACAATATTCCTGCACCCTTCAAAGTACCATGAATTTCATCTCTAATATATAAAAAAAACCCATCAACTGGTATTCTGCACATGACATTTGATTGTTATATATGTTGTCCTGATTTTACAAACTGGCTGAAGATAAGAAACGTCATCTTTTTAGCTGAGCTTGTCAAGAAAAAGAAATCTGAGGTCACTGAGTTCAAGATGTATGTTTATCAAGATGCATGCTTTGTTCTTGGCTTGAAACAAACAATTTTTTGTACTAATGCCGATGTCAAGAAATGTAAGAGACAGGTTAAGACTCATTCCAAGCACATGTTGGCTCTACTCTAATGTAGCAAAATGACAGCAGTTCTTTAAAAACATAATTGTATAATTACTTGTGTACCTAGGAAAAATGCATGACCTTCAAAAAAATATAGCATTTAGAGGTGCAATTAGTTTCTTTGTCGACAGTAGCAATGCTCTGGTTGTCTTGGATGTTGCTGAGTGTGCACTTTTTAGATCTCAACCAAAGGCCAATGGTTCAAATGGACAAGACAGCCCTCAGGCAGAGACTCTGAACCCTTGCCACCTTGATGAGACGAGAACACAAAGCCTCAGCATGCACAGCGTCTCTCAGAAACCTCTTACAGTACTCTGTATTGAATATTTTTACATCACAGGGAGATTTTAATCTACTTATGGCACCAAGCATTCTGAGGATTTGAGGCTGTGCTGCAACAAATTTAATTTAGCACCGTAGGTAATTCATTTTTGTCTGCTACATCGAGATATAGATAGATACGGAGGTATGGTAGTTCCTCATACCATGGCGATTGAATTTTAAATGAAAGTTAATAGAAGTTTCAGTCATCAAAAAACTCTGAACCTGCGCCGTTTGTGCACCAAGGGAAACGTTTGTCTGGTATAACAAAGATATATGAGTCCAGCAGCTTGCTGGTCTTAATTAGGTAGCTGCCATCAAAGGGGAATTATATCATCACATTGGTAAGTGTGCCACAACATACTCACCCCCTAACCTTAAACATCCATGAATTACAATATTAACAGGCCAATAGAATGCTTAGAGGAATAATTAATGCAGAGCTAAATTGAGTTTGAAAAGCCTGTGGTTTGCCATATCATTGGAACAAACTGTCAGCCAGAAACAGCAGCAGAGTGATTGGGAGGGTCAGTGTGTAATGTCCATGCGATGAGTACTGCTGCTTTATGACTTCCATTTGCTCCGGTGTGGGCAGCCTTCCCACTGGTCCTCACTAATGATGCCTCTCTAATGCTGCATAGAAGAGCAAAGGAGGGGAATGTAAGTGGAGATAGGGGAGCCACTTGGGTAAAAATTAAAACATGATAATTGATAATATTTCAGTGTAGCTTATCAAAATTGTTCCTTGTTGTGTTCAAGAAGATTATCATTGCATGAATAACATACACATTTTTTCTGAATTGTTACTGAGCAGATGGGAGCATATTTTTTTCTCAGAATGTGGGATCATTGGCAAATGCATTCAGTGTAACTATTGTGGACCTTGGAGGTAAGAATAAAAAATAAGATGTGAATAACAAGCATGCAATACACTCAGAATCTTGTCTGTAGTTTAATAATATTTAGATTTTAAGCAGTGTTTTGTTTTTTTTTCTTTTGCACTGAATGATTTTAGTGATAATATATGATGTTAGCTGAGTGTTATGGATACAAACAGGGCTGGAGATATTTTCATAATAACCCAGTACAGTGAAGCAGTAACATAAGTTGCCCTAAAAGTTGATTTAAGACTAATTTAATGTCAAGCCAGAGAAAGCACAAAGTTTTCCTTGGTCATAAAGTGTGTAGAGTAACACTCCCATACTGCCATCAGTTACTATGAGCTGTCAGTCATCTTAACCTTTTTACTTGGTAAAAAATAACATGAAGGCAGGTGTGTGGGTATTTTTCACTCACATAGAGTCACTTAAATACCCTGAAGGGCATGTCTGTCGGTAATATGAACACCTTTGCTGATAACCCCTGATTAACAAACAAAACCACCCAGAGCTACTTCACAGCAGTGACGTGCGGTCAGGGGAGGCAGGTGAGGCAGTGCCTCACCAGCCATCATGGAAAGAAAGAAAATATATAATCATAAAGTAATTTAAATTGTTATATTCATCCGGTTGTTTGTACTAAAAAATATTTATTTTTCATGTAGCTTCACCAATTTCGATTTTTATTTGTTCAAAATCGCTGAATTTTCTTATTTTCCCATTCAAATGCTTGGAAGCGATGCGGTGAGGCAGCAGCAGCTCTGCCTCACCTTGGATTGGGCTCTGCGCTGCTGCTAAGCAGCATGTTGCTGTCTAAATGGTTTAAACAAATTTAATATGTGAACTTATTTCCAATAATTTAGCTTATGTATATAATGTACAGTGCTTTTGTCACCAACTGTTTGTGTAACGGTTTCGTGTAATGAGCGATTATAAACGGCAGAGAACAGGTTCGAGGTGAGGCAGGCAGTTCTCTTGCCTCATGGCAGGGGGCGCTCAAGATCCCAGACGTTCGTCTTGTTCACTCCTCAACTGCCGAGTAAGTGACAGCGAGCTAGGCTAAACGATTCGGGAAGCAAGTCAAGTGCAGCGATAGATTACAATAGAGATAGTGATTTTTTTCCTCTCGCTTATCCCGACTTTCGACATGGATGACTACATTACAACACTAAAAAAGTTTTCTCAAGTGGACTTTCAATCGAAGCAGGAGATAATATGTGTGTTTTGTGAGCTACAGTTTGTATGTGTAAGGATGCAGAAGTGAAACATAACCTGTAAACTGCTGTCAATCTATGCATCTATTTGCAAATCTGATTCTGATGACGTCAGTGCCTCACCAGCTATGAACCTCACCGCACGTCACTGCTTCACAGAGAGAGCATCTCTCATATTCATTGCC
Organism: Gambusia affinis; assembly: GCF_019740435.1. NCBI lineage: Eukaryota > Metazoa > Chordata > Actinopteri > Cyprinodontiformes > Poeciliidae > Gambusia > Gambusia affinis. The sequence continues at coordinate 15,925,289 of NC_057878.1, forward strand.
TACTGTCTTATGAATATCATAAGACAGTAGGCAATAAATATGAGATATTGTTTTTAACTTGCAGAACATTTACCTAGTATGCTCTATCTGCATTTGGTTGATATTTCAAATTGATTTAGCATTTCTACTTCTATCTTCAAAAGCGCTACATGTAACGATTATACTATAATTCTTTGAGCATAAGGTATTTTTACATCAGGATATAGTTCTCCCAGAATTCAATACCTTAATAGGTATGAGCCTAAAATTTAAATTGCTTCATTGAACTACTTCTTTTTTATTTTGTTTATTTCTTATGGAGCTGAAGTCAGAAATGTAAGGTTTTTCCGGTGACAACAAATAGAAAATCTTTTGGACTGTAATTGTACAAACTAGTTCTCCACATCAGGGTAGGTTTATGTCAATGTGTTGTATTTCATAGTTGTTACTGTTAGAAAAATGGCTAAATTTGACTTTAAAATGTTCTGAAAATGTCTTATATTCTCAGTATAGACCCAGTTTAAACAAATGCACTTTTTGTTGTCTTCCTCGTCAAGAGTTCACAATCATCCAGCCGCAGTGAGGATGAACCAAAGGAGCCATTAGAGTAAACCACTCAGTGTCACGGTGCTTTGACTGTGGCAGTGTTGTGCTTCGGAAGTAAAATAATTGCAGGAAGTGAGGGACCCGACTAAATCATGCCAGTCTGTGGGAGCGAGGGCAACAGACAGGAGCTGAACTGTTCGGCCATGATGTCTATAAGTGCATTTCCTCCGCCATGCTCCTCCTGATCCAGCTGTCCCTTATATCTTGGATGCTCTGTTTATGTTTGGGAATCAATTGTTATTGTGCATGATGGATGAGCTGCTGGCAGACCTGCCCTCGCTCTGGAGTGGAGTCAGAGGTGGGCCGATTTTAAAGGATGGCTTGTCTGCTTTTAGGACCAATGAGGAACTACAGCAAGTTAGAAACATATAACATATTAAAGATGCTTTTAAAATATGTTGAAAAGAGTAGACATTTTTGTTATGTGCGTACCACTCATAAAAAGCATAAATCATTCAGGTTTTCAGATATTAAACTAATACTAATGCTGTATAGAGAAGCTCTTATGATGCAATATAGACTTTATTAAGGGTATAATTACCCTACCTTAATAATCAAGATCTACAGCCTTCAGAGAGACCTGTAAATATGTAACACACAGGTGACCTAGATTAGATAAAACTATTTATGGGTGTTTGTGTCTTCCTCGCCTTATACAAATAGGGAGAGCCCAGTAATAGTCGTTGTCTGAACGTGCACTTTCATCCTGGTGCTTTTTCTTGCCTCCAGCGATGGGAGTGGACGACCTTTTACTGTCAACTTCCAACATGACAAATTACACAGGCTGGATGACCGTGTTTTTTAGGAATGCAAGAGTTCACTGCTTGGTCAGGCCGCGAGCAGGGCACCAGGCCCCTACAATGGAGACAGATGTATTAATTGATAGATAAAAGTCACAGATACATTCACTGGGGGCGCTGTATTTTTGGGCAAGAAATGTGATCGCCAACCAAGGCTTCAAAGGGTCTCACTATTCCATCCCCATAGGGGTTGCTAAAGGAGAACAGACCACAAAAACTGGATCATGTACCCAACATCGGAACAAGCAGCTACTGGGATGAACCTCCGCTGAGCCTCAACAGGGTTTGTTTGAGTGCAAAGACAAAATTATGTCCAGCAGTTACTTCTGAAATAAGCTTGTGTGTGGATTTCCTTTTCTTTTTTTGGCTCCTGAGCTTGTGGTGAAAGCTACGAGGGTGTGTGTGTGACGAGTCTTGGCAAGACATGCAGAGGTTGCACACGTGGTCTGCTTTGCTGTTTGATGTCTCTGCCCTGTTTAATTGGAGATCAGGAGGGCCAAACGCAGCTAGAGCTTCTCTTTCTGACCTCATCGGGTTGATCCGTGCCATCCACTCAGCCCACTCTCCTGCAACCACATCCGTCACCGCCCTGTCAGCTGGCTCCAACCACCCGTCAGTATATATTGTGTTGATTAGTCGATACATTTACTCACCAAGTGACTTGCCAAGTTTCTTGAGATGTACACCCGAAGCTTCATTTACAACCCTTGACCTCCAAAACTTCACTGATGCAGTGATTTTTAAAAATTATTCACACCCATTGAACTTCTTCATATTTATCATGTTACAACCAAAAACCTCTGAGCATTTTATAGTTTTATTATGTTATACACCAACACAAGATAAGGGTGGTATACATTTGTATTCAGCTCTATTTTATCCCTACCGTAAATAAAATCAGTGCAACCATAGAGTGCACTTGTGTGCGAACTGAAAACTTAACACTCCATCTCATTGTAAAGCACAGTCATATAAGCATCATGCTATGGTTTGCTTTTCTTCAAATTATAGACACAAATGTAATGCGTTTTGAGTCATTAGGAATTTGGATATAGATAAATACAGAACTATTCTGGATGAAAATCTTTCAGAAGCTGGAAGAGACTTGAGCTGAGGTTCATCGCTGAGCAGGATAACACTAAACTTGCAGTTAGAGCTCCAATGGAACAGTTTAGATCAATTCATATTTGTGTGTTAGAATGGCCTAGTCAAAGTTTAGAGCTAAAGCCAATTTAAAAGGCTTTTAAATTGGCTTTAAATTTTGGAAAATTGATGTTTTCAGGTGTTATACTTTAAATATGCAGTCTGACAGATCTTAGAAGAAGAGTGAAGACTGGCAAAGAAGAATAGGCAGCAACTTCAGTATACAGATGTGCAAAGCTGATAGACAGATACCCCGGAAAACTTGCGCTTTGATTCGGGATTGGTAGATGTAAATACATGCCACATTTGTCAGAATGTTATTTGTGGGGAAAATGGCAAGGACCATTTTCTTTTCTCCCTACAGCTATACTACTTTGTGTTAGTCTGTAATATAAATGCAAGAAAACACACTGAAGTCCGAGAATGTAATTTGGGAAAATGAGAAAACGTTCGAGTAGTATTAGGGTACTGTTCTTGCCAAAGGACATGCCAAGTTTCTTGTGAACTACATCTGACGCTCAATTCAAGCAATTTTAATCCAAAAGCTACACTGAGGTCACGGATATTTTCAGTGCTGTCCAGAGTTGCCCATAAGCCACGGAGAGGTCTTTTGTTCATCTCGTCAGTTGTTCAGCCATGTGGAAATCATTACATATTTACTTGTAGTGTTCATTTTGTCCCGCACAGATTGGATCATTACATGCTCCTCATTTGTTCAATGACACCACTGTATTATGCAAATGCCTGTTGTAATGGATTTAGTCCCATATAGTCCAAGTATTATTGGTGTAGTTATCACATCTCGCGGTGTAGCCAACAGTTAGTGAGCTGAGAAAATGAAACAGAAATTGCCCATTCACATTTATGGCACTAAGCATTGTAGGAAAAATTATTTTCTTATCCACAGGGTTTTAAAAGACTCATAAACAATCATAAGGTTTTTCATGCGAACCAAATTCATGTTGGTCGTCATATTAACTCAGGTTTTATGAGTTTCAGCGGAATTATTCTGTAGACTCTTAAATCTGACGAGTTATAAGGATTTTCTTCTAACCTAATCCTTCTGCCAAATATGAAACAATTGGTTACTGGGTTGATGTAACACACTAGGGTTCGTTTATGGCTTTGACGCAGCATACAGGTTAACCCCCAAAAATGGGTTAAGTAACCAATGTAACATTCAAGACACTGAAAAGAAAAAAATCCACATTCTTAAGTGGGATACATAATAATCTCTTATACTTCATCAGTTGAAGCTACATATTGAGACAGCTGTATAATGCTTTGCAAAAGTGGCCTGCCTATGAGGACTAATACTGAGGCAACTTTATATTGCAGGAACTTGTATGTGATTTCATCACACCCCTATTATGCATTAATTTTGTTGTGAAAGACAGTTGTGAATACATGTATTCTAGTCATGGTTATTTTGTCTCTTTTTACAGAACATCGCCTTAAACTGTACAACAACTTGCAGATCAGTGTTCTTTTTTCACAGGATTAAAAAAAGAATGATAAGGTACTAGATACATTAGTCTACAAATAAAGTACTTCAAGTCAGATTGGAGTCTTCACCTTACTGGATCTGTGACCATTTCTGTGCACCTTGAGAGTCTAAGTTGTGACAGAACTGTTATGTAACTGGATTAATAACTTCAGTTCATATTTGTTTATTCAACATTAATTTAAGATTTAGTTTATTTTGGGGGGTTTAACCAAAGGGAAACAATTTGGAAACAGGGGAACAAAAAATATAATTAATTTTATACAGAGATATTTGGGGGACGAATTTCAACTCAAATACAATTGTTGATACAAATTTTACTTAATGTCTTTTTTTTAATCTTACCATTTTATTTCAGAATAAACTAAAAATAATTATTCTAATTATTCTAAGCTATTTTATTTCCTGTTTAATGTACAAAGTGTTTTTCTTTGAAATGCTTTTGAGTCTTCGTTTGAGGTTTTATTTTGAAGTTGGAACCCCTTCCTACTTTGCTCTGATTTCAGTTTGAGAGTCTATCCACCTTGCCGACCTGACTTTAACAGCCCTAAAAAAAAAAAAATAAGAAAAAAAAAAATTAAGATGTTGAACTCAATTCGCCTGACTAACCTTTCATTTAAGATACTTTGACTGGTCAAGCCAGAATTTGGTCATTCTACACAAAACAACGATTTCTTAAAGTACTATTACTTGTTAAGGAAACCTTTATTCTGTTTGTGAAAATAAAAGGAAAAAAGGAAACATTTTTATTGCTTTCCTGGTATAGTGACTAACTTATTAAATGCATGAACCAGTCAAACCTGGAACAAATTACTGTATAATGATTATAGACAAGTTACACTGTTGTGATTTTTGTCATTTTAAAAGGAAACAAAAATAGAGTCTTAATACTGTTAAAATCTTGTTTAGTCTGAAGACCTTTACATATTTTGCAAAAACAGAATTTTGTTCTCTCCCATGGCTGCAAAAACAAAATAAGACCATTCTTATCTTGCAATTTTTTATGTTCTTGCAGCTGGTTCTTTATAGTTCATCTGTACAGAACCTTTTCTTCTGTCCTGTCAGAAAAAAATTACATATAAATGCAGCAGGTAGAGGGACCTGTAAAGACTCTCGAGGATTTTTATTCTTGTGTTTATGTGAAGTAAAAAATGTCCTGGCCATGAAGAACATTGTTCTTGTTCTTCCCATCTCAAGTAAAAGAATAAGTATCTCTGCTCAGTTGTTAGAAAACCTGTATTAGAGGTATCTTAGGTTGTTGACTTAAAATTAAAATGTCCATACTATATATCCTACCTATCCCTTCAATCACATTCACACCATATTACATCATGCTTTTGTTAATCATCCTTAGAAGTTGACCGAGGTGTTTAGTTCAAAATGGCAACCCGGGAAGGACCATGTGGCTTCATTTTTCTAACTCACAAGTTTTGATCTATTGTTTGGTTAAAATATACAACATCTGTCCCAGCAATATTATCCCTCCATCTGGGTTAAAGAAATAACCCATTAGTTTCTAGTGTGTACAAATGAATAACATTCCTCCATCTTTCCCACAGCCACATTCCACAATGCTTCTGATTATGAAAGCAAAACTTTGCATTTTAGGGAACATCTCATTTGAAAGTAGAGTTGGTGATATGCAGTGGAGGCTGAAGATCACACATCTGTTTGCTATCTTCACCAGCGAGCTGGAAAGGCACAGTCCTGGGTCCTTTTAGCACAGAGAAACAAATGTTTGGCTAATAAAACCTCTCATGCAGGCTGAGGGACTCAGCCACTATCTGGCAATATCACTGAAGGCTACCTAGATTCATGGTTAGTCGTCCAATAAAATAAACAGCCAATAAAACATTGTTCTGTAGCTCCCCTGACAGCACTCTAACATCATTACACTTTCAACAAGCTTCCATTGAAAACTTGAATACATATTAGACTGCTCCTTATTACTTGTAGTCACCCACATGGGTCAGGACAACGTTTTATGGCTTCCTACTTAATATCGCATATCTCACTGCTCTTTGTGAGAGTACCGCTCGCTCAGTGACGGCAAGCATCTTGTGGGAGATCTGGGGCTGATTTGCACTCACCGTTGCTTACATGAACTCCACTTCCACCTAATCACTCTGCCTTGACATCAGTAGCCAGAGAGCATGTGGTGGATATGTGTTTTCCAGCCACTGAGGAATTGTCTGGAACTTTATGCATGCAGATGTAATTGCAATATGGAAAGCAACAAAGTGATTATTCAGCAAATTTTTAAATATGTTTAAAAGCAAAAACAAAAAGACTATATTAATAAACCGGATCACAGCTGTCAAATCATGTGGTTTTTATGAGAACTTGTCAGTTTCTTCTTATTTTACTGAGTTTATCCATTCAATATTTTATTCTACTAGAAAAAGATCACTTCTCTAAGGTCAATCCTTTTGACCCCTGTTTTTACTATAGTGCTTAACCTACTGTGTATACAAAAAGTTTCAAGAGGATTAGGAAAGTTCTTGATAGGGGATTATCTTAATCCTTCTGTTGTCCTCTCTAAGATCTGTTACATGAGGGATCAGACAGGAGTGGCTGAAGGCAGTTTGGTTAGGAGGGTGGTGCTTAAGGCTTGTAGTTCCACATGTTCTAATTAATCAAGGATCACTGTTAAACTTCAAATATAAGAGCTGCATGTCAGTTTCAGCTCAAATCAGTGAACACCAGGAGGGTGTGAAATACATCACACCAGCAGCAACGGAAGAACATTTGCTTTTTACTCCTTTAAAAGTGCCATTTTTTTTTTTGTTAAAATCCATAATTACAAACTGATGACAGGAATAAGGAATATATATTGTGTCAGTATGTGGTCCAACGTCTATGTGTGTGTATATGAGTGTGTGTGTGTTTCCTGACACGCAGCAGTGATGTCAGACTCCCTCTATAGGATTCCAAAGGTAGTTCAGCTCTTCAGTGGGGTATCACTATCAACCTGCAGAGCTTGTTTTCATTTGTAAATCAGTGATTCCTCATTTGTAAGCAACTGTTATGTCATAGTAGCTTTATAATACTTAGGCCCCTACTGTTTGTAGAAAATTGCTAATCTAAATATTTGTCTTTTTGTGCATCACACCTTGTGCAATGTAAGTCCATCTAACATAATGTTGTCTAGCAATTCATCAGCTTATGACATTTTATCAGTAAATAACAATCCTTCAGGTTGACCTATCTGAATGTGTTGATGAATACACATACAAAAGAAATAATTGTAAGCTTTAATAAAGTCAAAACATTTTACACAATAATAAACTAACACAATATCAACACCAAAACTGACCAATATTTTAGACTTTGAATGAGAGATGATTAAATACCACAAAGACTCATTATTAAACTCTGAGATATGTTTTCAGAGTTTAGGAATGAGTATAAGTATATTCTAACAACTGGCAGTAGATACTATCTGTAATAGATACAATCTAAATTCAAGATATTTCTGTGCACGCTCTGTGTTCAGCCACAAAAGGATCCTTTTGACAAAAAAGATTGACAGTGCTATGTGTGCCGATGGTGTGCAATGATCCAAACTCTTTGGAATGCTAATAAACAGTTTAATTCATAACATGTCAAATCTGAGTAAAACTACAGCACACTGTACTTACTTAACCAAAAATCAGCTGGGTAAAAGTTTATGAGAAAGACATAATATTGATGAGATCTTGTCTCACAGACTGACAACCTCTCCACAATCTACCCCCACCCCCCTCACCAATTACCACTGCTGGTAGTTTTAATTCCTATTTGGATGAAGTAACTCGTGAAATATGACTGGTCACCATCCTTTAAAAAGGCAAAATACCTTCTTGGTAGTAGATATTAGGTTTTGGTGTCATATAACCACATTTCCCCTAATGCATACTGGGGGAAATATGACTATAATTCATTGTTTATCTGGCGGATTGTTGATATAAATTATCCCACGTCAATCAGCTGCATTTTTTTAATTAAAAGTGTAGCATGAAACAAAAGGTTAACAGTACTTAATAACTTGCAAAAATTATCCACATGGATAATTGTATGTCAGTGTGTCACAATCAAAATTACATGCAAGTCATTTCAACCCTTTTGCTGCAGACTTTCTCTCAAAGAATCTACAAGAAGCCACCTTAACTGGCCAGCATGAAACAAGACATGCGGCTTGTGCTCATCACAACACATCCTGCAGATCAAGACAAGCATGGGCACAATGGCTCCAGAAAGCTATTGTTCTTATGTTCAACACTCACAATTAACCATTTTCCTGTCAGTACTGATCTGCCACCAAGAACAAACGTCATCACACCACCAGTTTTCACGTGTCCCAGTCACTCTCAAAGCGACACAGAGTGGCCACTTCAGGCAACACTCTATCTTAAGCTTTATTTGTTTTAGCATTTGACTCCTTTGTGCATGCGCAAGGCTGCCACCAAAGGCCTTCAATGTTCTCTCTCCAGGTTGAGCTCCTCTGTGTTTACTCCTCAAGAAACACAAACAACCCAATTTGTTTGGGTCTTAATTTTGAAGCCATCCCGTTTGTCAACTGATATAGGTGGAATTTCAGCACGGGCCTCGCTGTGAGCCAGAGCAGAAACGCAGGGGAGGCTGACAGCGCTAATGGCTGTAGAGATAAGTGGAAGAATGTTGACGCTCCAGAAAGCCACAGGCAAAGGAAGAGGATGAAAGAGAGAGTTCACCACTTAGACCGCTCCCTCACTATGGGGGATGCAACCAATATTTATCAGCTCTCTCTCACTTCAAATTACTCCCTTCAAATGCTGCTTACAACAGTGAATAAATAAAGCTGATTCATAGAATTTTGCCAGCCAAAAGAGGTGTTAGATTATATCCTATTAAGGCTGTGATTGTTTTCAACCGTTCGCCTGCTGCTTCAATATAGATCAGCAGCAAAAGAGAGACAGAAATACAGTGGATTGTGAAAATATTCATACTCAGCTTCTAACATTTTGTTATGTTACAATCACAACATTCAGTGAATTTTATTTTGTTGCATCATGTAACAGTTGGTAGCACCAACAGAAAGAAGATGCTGGATTTGACGACCAGCCTGGGGTCTTTCTGCATGGAGTTTTCTGTTTTTTTTGGTTTTTTCCCATGTGAATGTGTGATTTCCCTCTGGTTACTCCAACTTCCTTCCACGGTCCAAAAAGATGACTTTTAGGTTAATTGATTTCCATAAATTGTCTTTAGGTGTGAATGTGAATAATTGTCTAAACTTTGTGTAACCCTGTGATGACCTGTCCAGGTTGTGTCCCACCTCTCGCTCAATGACTACTGGAGATAGGCACTTAACCCACAGTACAGACGATGGATGGGTATTCTAGATTACACAATGTAGAGAAATATAAAGCACAAAAATGCACAGTTTAAGTATTTTTTTAGAAATCAATTATTTTGATGTCCCTACATAAAATCCTTTGCAACAATCTGTATGACAAAATAACTGAATGGTACAAAAATATACCTCTGAGGTATTTAATCTCAGAATAATCATCTATTTATAAGACTACTGCATTATTTTAAGCATACTAAGACATGTGAAGGTGCCTTTTGTGTGAAGCAGCGAAACGGTTCACAGCACATCAAGAGAAGTTGCAAAGATCCACGGCTTGGGTGAAAGAATCTGTTGACAATTATTAGTCACACACTGTGGAAACCTTAAAACATCTCTTTTAAGGTTTACCAATAGCTATATAAGGGAGTACCTCTAAGATGTGGAAAAAGCTGATTTGATGCAGGGAAGCCTCCAACTAGCTACCACCATTATAGTGGTAGCAACATGCTGTCAAAATGCTTTTTCCCAATAGAGAACAGGAAGCTGGTCAGAGTAGATTGTTCCATTTTTAGATGGAGCTAAAAATGGAACAATTTTGGAACAGAACCTGTCAGTGCAAACCGAAGACCTAAAACACAATTTATTAGTAAATCTTTAAACACAGTGTATAATTTTCCTCTCAGTTCACATTTGTGCAAATCGGGTAGGTTGTTTATACAACTACTTAAAAACATTCAATGTGAAATGAATGTGAAAATTTCAAGTTGCATCAATACTTTTGCTATGCAATTTTGTCACACCTCAGGTCTCACCACTTCTTCCTTCTGTGTTGTTCTCTCTGAGGTACAGCCAATGTAAGCAGCACACTCAGTCTTCTCTATCACAGAATCTCTCAGAGGAAGAGGGGTGTACTGCCATGGCATGGCACATTGGGCTGGACAAGGGGTCTGAGGAGGAAGTAGACCACTGCCTCAGAAATGTTGTCATTCCACCTCCAGCAGGGAATCCACATCTATCAGAGCATGCACTCACCAACTCGAGTGCTCATGCTTGTCATAAATATTTGCATGACATCGGCTGACATGTAAGATCCTATCATAAGTCAGACAAACTCATCATAGCCCATTACATGCAGCTTTCACAGCGACCAACAAGACAGACAGTGGCTAAGTAGAGAATAATGGGTGACTCCTGGCCCGGCAACAGCTACAGTTACAGAGACATGGGATCATTCTGTCATCACGTTTTTAAACAAAATGTCATCCCAGCTATTACATTGTCATTTTTAGCTGCTCTGTCACAACCCTGCAAGTTCCAGTGACAGATAGTTCTCCTGCTGCATGCCTCTCAGCTGTTATGCGCCTGTGCTTTTTCCCACGTACTTCACTGTTTGCCTGACTGCGACACACATCACTCTCAATTGTGCCTTTGTACAGCAGCCTGAGGAAGAGACTCTCTGTTATTTCTGGTACATCAATGGGTCCATGAGGTGCTGTGAGTCTGAGATAAACCTGTTAATTTTAGTCTTATCCATCAATGCTTTCTGTATTTGAAAGGAAGAGCAAGTTTTCAAGGGGATGTACATTTGAGTATTTCCTCATGCCTAAGCAAACAAATAGGGCAGCACCTGTGGTTTACGCTAATGCTCAAAATATTCTGAGTAAATGCCATGGAGAGCTTTGACTCTTTGACCAGCAGAGTTTGTTATTGAGTAACTTAAGTAATTTTGCTATACTCATAAACATATATCTGCTGCTGAAAGGTAACTCCTATAAATGGTCCTCACAGATTTGTAAAAGCTGCCTAAATCTGATGGCTGGTGTTCCAGCTGCATTCAGAACTGGGAAAATCCTACTTTATAGTCAGAAAAATCAACTGGAACACCCTATAAAATCAAACTCCCTAGTGGATACTGGTATCTGGCATCTCTGACTAATCCCAGTTACGACTTGTCAGTCTGACTTTCTGTTTTAATATGGCCACATAAACAGTGGTGAAAATATGCTTATTTTACAAGCATCATTTTTACATGTGGTGCATGCAACTATAAACTGAACAAATTAAAAATGATGTTTGCTTACAGAAAGTAAAGCTAAAAATGATGTCTGTGAGATCTACTGCCAACGACATTTATGTGTTTCTTCATGCTGAAATTCCTACTTCACCTCAGGTCGGATGTCAAACCCAGCTTGGAGTTCTGACTTCCGAGATAAAAGGAACGCAGTGTGGCATTACATTTTACACAAGTGGACTCTATTTACTGATTTGAATACTTCAAAAAGCAACAAGCTTGATTTTATTCCTGTGCCTTAGAATAAAGTAGACTGAAAACAAATGCACACCACACTTTTCAGATGTTTATTTGTAAAAGATTATTAAAGTCATTTCCTTCCTCTTCCCAATATTGCATCAGCTGTTGCTGGTCTGTGTCTTCAAATCCAGGCAAAATCTATTGACGTTTGTGGATTGCATGACAACATATGGATAACAGTTACATCATATTCTTATGGTATGAATACTTTTGCACAGCAGTGTAAATCTCTTCTATTTTTACAAGTAGAAAAGTTTTCTTTCATTGTCCATATTGACATCTAATCTTGAGGTTTGGCTACATACCTACAATTTATTAGATTTTATGGGATAGATGGATCAGTTCAGATGTCTGTGATCAACATAAGAACGACTTGCATGCATTTATCCCTAAATCTGATGTGGAGAATGATCACGGCCATCTTGCAACAATAGAGCTGATGTATGAAATATGACAATACTGAGACATTCACTGTTATTGATTGGCATTGTTAGGAGATTTAAAAGAGCCATATGTCTTCATCTTCAGCAATGACACATAAATAAGTTTGGTGCAGTGCGTGAGCCAAAAAAACCAGAGACAACATTGTTGCATTCTGATGCGCATCATATGGTTACTTCATCACATGTTGTGTCATCATGGTGGGATTCTTGCATGAATATGCAAAATAAATGAATATAAACCATCCTCATGACAAGCACATTTATAATAGTATGCAAGAAGGATGTGTTATTGAAATAGAGATGAGTTTCATATTATACAGGTGTGCACTTAGTGAATGATACTAAATATAGCATAATAATAGACTTATAACATATGCATCTTTGTTGGCATCACAGTGAATCATAACCCCTGTTGGATTATGTGTTTAAGAAAATTATCTTTGTTTTCTTTTATCGTGGACAGGAGGATGTTGCCTCCTCTCAAGGTTAGCAGAGTTGCTCAGATGAACGGCTACTCGGGACCGAGCTCGTATGTCAATGTTTACCCCATTAGTGACAGCTCTGAGGCAGTGGGCCACTTAATATTGTCTGCGCTGGCCCCCGACTGTCCCCACATGCCAGTTCAAAAGTTCAGTCACTTCCTCAAGGGTCTCATCACATTCTCACCACATCTTGATTTTCAAAGCTTCACAAAGAGACTCAAGCTGTCAGGAGAGATACCACAGAAAAATGATGATGAAACGCAGGTTTGGAGCCAGGGCCGGTCCAGGCCGACACAGCCACCACGCCTGGCTCTCACGTGAGGGGGGCCTGGAGGACGGAGCTCATTTTGAAGGGCTGTGCAGTGGTTCAGGGCACACAGTTGTACGTATCCAGCCAGAGGAGGAATTGATTGTTCTGGAAACTGATGAAGCTCGAGCACAATTAGATTGCAAGGCAGCACGGTGAGGTGAGAGAGCAGCCTCCCTGCCTCGCCGCTGATTGATGGTAAAATAATAACCGCTGCGTATTAACTGCAGAGTTCACAACCAGGTTAAGGTGGGCCAAAAACTGCTGCTCTTATTAGATTCTGATATGAGTCGTGATGTAAAAAGATCTTTTTCTTTGTGGGAGTGCGCTGTCCATTTCACAGCCCTTCTCTAAGGAGTTGAGTACAGTGCCCTGCAAGAACATTCATAAGCATTAATGTTTTTTAACATTTTGTTGCACTGCAACCTCAAAGGTGTATTTTATAAGGATTTTTTCGACAAAACAAATATAGAAATAATTAATGAGCAATTGCTTTGCACTAACAACATTGTGGAGAAATGTAAAGCAGGCTTGGGTTTTATATCAAAAGCCCAACCTTTCAATCCATCATTCAAATATGGAAAGAATGCAATCCGGCTGCAAATCGATCAGGAAATGGTCATCCACCTAAACTTGTGCATTTTTCTTAAACAAGTAGTCAAGGAAGCCAAGGCAGCTGTGGGTGAACTACAACTCTGATGGGAGAATCTGTTGGACATTCTACAAGTCTGACTTTTATGGAAGAGTGGCAAGAAAGGAGCCAAGTAGGGTAAAAGACAAAGTACTTAAGATGATCAGTCAGAGACAGAAACTGAACTTGTTGGCTTACATGCAAAACGTTCTTAGTTGTTGACATCTAAAACTCCACATAACTTATAAGATCTGTATGGAGACACTAACCTTAAACAACGGCCAGAGCTATTCATACAGGACTTGTGTCAAAGGATGTGTATGTTAGAATTTGCCTAGTCAAAGTCCAGACCTTTTATAGATTGAGTAACAAGACATGAACACTGATGCTCTATATCCAATTGGATTTACCTTGACATACTTGATAAAGAAGGTGGTGAAAATGTTAATCTCTAGAGCAGCAAAATCCAAACATCAACAACTTGCAGCAAAAACAGATGATGGGAACTACATATGCCTGGCAAAATGTCCTGACATTTATTTATTTAGGAAAAAAAACACATGACTTCTTTTTGCTGGTCTCTTACATCAAATCCTAAATAAATATATCAACATTTGTTGATGTAATGTGACAAAATCTAAAAAAAAAAAAAAAGTTCAGAGGGTATGAATACTTCTTCAAGGCAGTGCAGTTTCCTCCAACAACTCAAGAGGGCAACGGGTCAGGAGCCACACCAAGGTGTAAACATATGTTACCCTAACAGATGTGAAGCAAATACATTAATTCACAGTGAAGGTTCAGGGTCCCTCTATGTTTCTGTGTTTCCTCCCCTTCCTTCTGCTACATCAATATCTGCTCTAAGCTCCTGAAAAGCTGGGGGAGCTTCTGTTTATCATATTACAGGACTTCAAGATGAATATCGCCTTTCAAACACATGTCAGCAAGCCAAACAAGTGAATGTACAACCATATCATAATTTATGACTGAAAAATATATGCTGCTCGTGGACAGAGCAGTCTCTCCTTTCTTTAGATAAGGATTACGTGGGCCAAACATTCAAACAGCCAATGCATTTTTCTTGAGCAGTGTCTCCTCAGCTGGGTGTTACAAAACAATCCCCTCCTCCCCCTTCTTCTTCAAAGTGTGTATTCTGTTGGTCATTTGTTTGCCGGTGCAGTTCCCATGAGGAGGAGGAGCTGAGGCCGCTGGCAATGTTGGAGTGTGCAGGAGGTGAGAGCGTACAGTTGCATATCTGAGCTCCGGGATCCGTGATCATTTATCTCCATTTCTTTGCACATGGTGTCTAGTAATAAAGGCTCAAGTGAAAATGGTGTTTATCATTGGAATGACAACATCTCCCAGATGCCGTGGATGAAATCTAGAAAACAGATAACGCATTACAAACAACAAGTCCTCGCTCTGCAGAGAATCCAATTAGGAGAGCGTTGCATCACGTTAATCAAGCGGAGGTGGACTGCTTCATTTAGGCCAGTGGATAAGAGAGCAGAGGGAGGTCTGGTTCAGGGCGAACAGGGTTACATGCAGTTAAACCTGCAGCATACATCAGCAGTCATCAAGTGTGGGGAGCTTAACCCCCTAGTGGTTCAGCGAGGAAGCACAAGTATTGGCTGCTTTTAATAAACATGAAGGAGATTCTGTTTAAATGCACCAGTGTAAAACATCCACCTAAAGCTAATATGTTTACTTTTTAAAAGTAAGACTAATTGCAGTGCCTTGCAAAAGTATTTGCACCCTTTGACCATTTTACACACACATGCACAGCAAAATTTACTTGTTTTTATTCTTCAAGAAAATGAAAATCATGCATTATCTACTTTTTACTCAAACATATTCAGTGTTGTTTGTTTGTTCCTGTGGGGACCCCAAAACACACTGAACTCTGAGGTTCTGTATTGACACAATGCGATGAAGCCCATGCGATGTGAATACTTTCGAAAGGCACGGTAGCTAATTTCATTATGCGTGGCAGCAAAAGTGTGTGAAAGTTTACACTGCAGCAAACAGCAGGGACGATGTACGTGCAGATGTTTATACATGCATGTGTCAGTAGAGCTCTGACGGGGGGGAGGGTGGGGAAATGTGGTTGAGTAGATGTGGAGAGGGAGCACCGCTGGGCCTGTCTGTTCTGGTGTGCTGCTTTCCGGCTGCTCAGCACTTTGCAGGTCCTTAGGGGTACAAAGAGGGGACACATGGCTGGGCCACGCAAAGCTGAACAAAAGGCATCATTTCTGCAGTCTGTATGTCTTTTACTTTATTTGTATTTTTATTGTCGTTCTACAGTTCATGCACAGCCACAGACATATCGAGCAGTTCTCTTCTCTGCGCGACTTAATGGGTTTAGATTAGTCCCTGTACATGTATTTGTAGATAAGCAGGTGCACATGCTGTTGCCACAAGGACAAAGTGGACATTTGTGCAGTCCTCTCTCAGCAAAGCTCCATGCTGACAAAACAATTTACCACCCACCAGCAGGTACTATGTATGGATCACTCTTTAACATTTACATGACCATGCTGTGATTTATTGGTGCTTTGGTAATTCTTTGTTCAAGGATGCGACTTAAACTCTAGAGATAGAGGACACCTAATCTGAGGAAATGTTTAGAAAATGTGATTTATTAAAAAAAGTACACGGTCTCAAACATTTCACTAAACTTTCACTCTGTCACTGCAAAATAAGTGCATAAACAGTAGTGATCAAAGCCTGTCTCTGTCTAACCATCATCAATAATAACTTTATACATCTCTCACATCTCTGACAGCTATACCAGCTTCAACTCGTCTGGGAAGATTTTCCACAAAGTTTACAAATGTATTTAAGAGAATCTTTTGGCAACTGGTCAAGTTCACACCAACCTCTCTCTTACATGTCTTGCTGTGTCTTGCTTTGTGCAGTGGTGAAGAGGCGACTACCAAATTGTCCAAAAATTAAGCTTGAGCGTGAAGCTCTCTATACACTGAAGGCCACGTAAATTTCAAAAGTCTTTAGTTTTAGACTCCACAGAAGGTTGGTGACCTCCATGCTCCTTAGCGTCCACTGATCTTGCTCTGTGATGGTGGTTTCCACACAAGATCTGCTGTTTTTCTTAGTCACTGTCACTTTCACAATCCCAGATGTTTGTGTTTTGACCATTTTATTGTTATTTAAAAAATTAATAATTATAGGCCTTATCATATTCAGTTCATTTTTCTGCCTTTGTTGTTGTCAGACAAGTGTTGCGTTATATAAGTTAATTTATTTGTGTTTAGTTTCTTCATTGCAGTGTTTAAATCCTTGTACATTTGTTCTAGTTGATTTTTGTCAGATCAAGTCTCTCTTGATCTGCAGATCAAAAGGTTCTCAGGTCATTTTTCTCTGTTATTAGTTTGCTTCCCTCAGTTTCCCTGCTTTCTTCCTGTCACAGCTGTACCACATTTTTTCTGATTAGTTCATCTGGGTCCGGCGTCATTTTCCACTCCTGCTCAGAATTCAAGCTTCTGATATTCCTTTATTCATTGCTGGATTTTTTCTGTTTATTCCCTACTGTGAGATATCCTTATTTTATAAAAGTATACTCTTTTTTTCTGCATTTGGGTCATTTCTAGTCACAAACATGGCACATATCTGTAAAAGAATCAATAAAAGAATAACTTGGTGCAAGGGAAATTTTGAATGACTCGAATAAAGTCAAATAACGACTCGCTCTGTAACCACATGTCCAGCAATCAGGTCTTGCAAAATTGATCAGAATTTTTCAACCCCTGTGCAGTTTTCCTTTAACAATGTCCCTCTAACTTTTTTCACCCCCAACCGATTTGGCCTGGTCCCGTGAATCTTTTCTCTATTGTATCCTGAGATAAGTTATTTTTATATCGATGTAAGATAAACTCCATTTAACTTAATTTTCTTTATAGAAGTCATTTTATGTCTTTGATGCTGCTGTTTCCACTAAACCTTGTTATTCTATCTGTTAAATAGAAATTCTTTGTTCTTGTCTGTAATGCATGCGATAACGCTGAATTGCCTTTATGTACCATACAACTGGAGTGTATTGCAGGACAACCTCTTTGTGTGGACTCCTAAAAGAAAGTATTGTACATAAAGCAGAGTGTATGCTTATGCAGAACAATGGACAATTGTTAAGGATAATTGTTACAGTGCGTAATAAATAGCTGTCTCTAATCTACTGTGATACATGCAAAATATGTTTGTAAATATTTTTATTATTTTACAGTTTTTGGTTAAAAACGACCACAAGGCAAATCTCCAGTGCCTGATTTGCTTAATTACAATCAGACTCCTGTGAGCAGACTGTGGTGGCCGGCTCTTCTCCATGGTGTTGGCAAAGCACTGCATTGTTTGTGATGAGCATGCATGCTGACCTCTGCCCTCCCTAGTGACCTCTGCAACTCCCCTGAAGGTTCACAGGAGGGTCACAGAGTCCCTGTGCCTCCACAGACACTGTGCTGATGGAAGCCCAGCCCCTCTGCCTCATCCACCACCCCCTCGTCCTGTGAGTTCGTCTGTCTCAGTCAGACACAAACACACTCTCAAACCAAACAAACAAAACACAGTCATGACAGGCGCACGAGGGCTACGCAAAGTTTCAGGTCTGACAGTGAGGAGTCGGGTTTAGACATACTGGGATCACCCATGAAGACTTGTCTTTCTTTTGTCAAACGAAGTACAACCTGAATGTATTTTACAGGGATTTTATATGATAGAGTAAGACAAAGCAGCAGACAACTGTGAAGTGGAAGAGAAGGGATGTATGGTTTCTGTGTTTTTGCACAAAAATATAGCAGACATGTATTCACATCCCTTTATTCTGATATGTTGAATCATATGGTGCAATCAATAAGTAAAGTTGATTTGTGTGCATTCATTGTGTTTGTAAATGCAGCTGTTCTGTGAAAGCGTGGAAGGTTTGTGGGAGCATATTTCTGAACAAAAGCCACTATGAAGATCCAGGGTCAAAACATACGGCTTGGGATGAATTTAGGTTAGAGATAAGATATTAAATAGTCTATAAGTAGGTGAAAGAATTTGTTCCTGCTTGATTGTGACACCTACTCACAATGCTCTTTAATGCTATTGGCTGGCATTTGCAAAGCAGCCAATCCAGGAGCATCATTTTACTTTACTTACTGCTGACTGGCTGCACCTCCAAAAGTGGAGATCAGGAAGACTATATTAGCCTCTGTAGTCTTCTTAAGACAGTTTCCACAGTGCACATTAATATGCATATTAACACATGTTTGGTGTTTGACCTATTGAACTGGATAGTTAGAAGCATATTTAGAGGTAGCCTCAAAGTTTTCATGAATATCAGGGGTCCACGAATATCTGTGTCAGCCCTGCATACCATAAATCTTACTTTTGTGGAAGCGTCGCAATAATAATAATAAAAAAAACAATCTTGAAGTCCCATTTACAGCTTGACACAGACCATGTAGGGGCCCCGCAAACAGCATTGATCTGCTAAAGTATTGATTAAGAGTAAGCTTTCTGGCCCTCATGCAAATGCTATGTATGGCTCACACAGAAAATCACCTCAAAGAAACCACCCCCATTTTGAAACATACCGGTGGCAGCATCATGCTGTGGACACATTTCTAGCCAACAGGGACAGGGAAACTTGTAGGAGTTGATGGGAAAATGGATGGACCTAGATCCAGCATAATCCTGGAAGTAAACCTGTTAGATTGAAGTCCAGATGAGAGTCTGTGACAAGACTTAAATAATAATCTTCATATCCAATCTGGCTAAGTCTGAGCAACTTTGCAAACAAGAAAATCTAATATTCTAACTGCCAGAGACTCCAAAATACATCTCTAGTTTCAGTTGATAGGCACTTTAGCAAGAATACTAAGGAAATTGAATATGTAATAAACTACTATCTTTTGTTTTAGATTGCTGGTGTCATTTTGCTCTGAAGAAAATTAAAATGAAAAGTAACTGAAGCACTTGTGATATAGGTCCACAGAGTTTTTTTTTTTACAGTGATCAACGATCATTGCTCTTAGTGTCACAGGGAAGCTCTCACCACCTCAGCTGCCGGGCAGATTTATTCCTTTTTTTCAGCATCAAGCTCAAACAATGGAAACAGGGTTGATGCTCATCACATGAGATATCACATGCTGCTAGGTGGAACATCCACTGTGACCCGCTTGGGAGATAGACTGCTGTAACAGGGGGGATCATTTTCATTTGGGATGGCCATTAATACCAAAGCCTTACTAGTCACACATATTTCAATATGGAAATCCTGTTTTTTGAGCCTAAAATGACGCAGAAAGAAGTTTATGTTTGCTCTGATTGTTTGTTTAGGGATGAGCTCAGACCCAGTGTCATTTCATGCTACAGATGATAATAATAGCTGCCACTGCTGAGATCGCTGTTGACATCGTTACTCATGCGTTCTGCCACACGCATCAATCTTCACACGGTGTGCAGATGCTCCTGAGGTGAATGAATTTTTCACGTTGGAGTTCAGAGCGGGGTCATACACACTCATACCTGCACATGTAAAAGAAGCACAGCAGGGAAAGCAAAGGACTTCCAGCACTCATTTTTCATTTTCAGAAACATTATCACGAACATTTGGACTTTTTTTTTTGAGAGCTTCCCATCAGTATGATCCACATGCAGATTTAAAATTAAGACAGTATCATGATGGGTGGAGGGTGTTGCATGTTCTATCCCAATATTAAATTTCCTTAAATAGCTAACCAGGTTTCTGCACCGCTGCAGATCAGGTTGATCTTTTATCCCCTCAAATCTCACAAATCTAGACAGATCATTTAGATTCAAAGAAGATGTAAGGCGCTTTGCAAGATGCATTCTTCTCTGACATGTCCGGTGAAGGTATGAGAAAGGCAGGCTTTTCCCTCCTAAACTGTGCGCTGTCATCTTTACAAAGTATGTTCAGAGGGTGTGAAAGGGATCATTAGTTGCGTGGCAGCGGAAGCAGCAGCGTTGTCAGCTACCTGCTATTTACTTCCCCTCATTACTGTACACTGGTTGGTGCTGGTGGGAGTGTCAACATCATTAACATGACTGTCATTAGTCCTGTCCCACACTGCATGGAGAAGTTAGTCCTGGGGAGAAAAATGAAGTGTCGTTCACCACCAGCCACCACATCGGTGCAGTGATTTAAATGCCTCCTTGCAGTGGAATTGAAGAAAACACCAGAGGGGAGGACGAGCTGAAATAACTTCTGCTTTATCTGGGCATTTAACACGCTGGTCAGAATTTTGCTTTCACTTTTTAGGAGCATGAATGTCATACTAATTTAGAATTTATAATGATTTATTCCAGTCCCACCATTTTTCTGAATGATTTCAAAAACAAAAAAAAAATTGGTAAACAGGTTGGCACAGAACAGATACCGTATTTGTGTCTTCCATTAGGTCCTGGCATAAATCTCCATGGATATTTGACCACTCTTCTTATCAGCATTGGTTCATTTAATCTAAGGTTTCATACTGATGAGGTTGAGTTATTCAAGTAGCATTTTATCCATTCAGAAACTCATTTTATTGTTTTTGGCATGATTGTTCTGGGATCACCCAAGTGTGTCGACATTTCATCTAACAGTTAATTTGAGATTAAACTGAAGAATTTAGAGTTAGACCTCCATCTTTATAATCCGTCCACTTGCAATGCACCAGTACCACTTGAAGTTAAGCAGACCCTCAGCATGATGCTGCCACCAATATCCTTGACAGTTGGTATGGAGTTGAATCTTTGGCTTAACCCAGCTGAGAATCTATCCAGACAGGGAGGGATTTTCATTTTGATAATAAGAAAAGTTAGGCTTACACCATTATGTGAAAGGAAGAAACTCAGAAGACATGAAGTGGTGGTACTGACTCGGTACAGGTAGAGTCCGGAGCTGGTTTTAAATGGAGAGGTGTTTGGAAAAGTAAGAAAAGGAATGAAAAAGTAAAAGTAAGGAGCATTTGGCTGAATTTCAATATGGATATTAAGAAATGAAAGGATCAGTTCTTCTAATCTATAAAACATGAAAATCTGAATGTACAATAGTTTTGGTAAAAATGGTGTGAAATGATAATACAAAAACATCTACCTGCTTAATTAAAATGTTACACTACACGGAGGACTATTTAAAGCCGTAAGAGCATATTTTTTTCTATTGAAGCTGAGACAAAAGCGATGACTTTGAAAACCTCCCATTGCTATGGTTACAGTTAAGTTTGAGGACTATATTTTGACTCCTAAAAGGTGTTTCTGTCACAGTGGTGAAATAGCTCAGTCTTGATCTTGTTTAACCACACACCTTTTCTCTAGAGGAGTTTTAGTGTTTCCCATGTGGGAAGCTGTAGATTTCAGTCAAACTTGAAGGTCAGATGAACATGAGTTCCACTTGGATGTTTTAACATAGAGATTTTCCTAATCACTCATGACATCTAGTGGAATGAAGGAAGGGATGTAAACCTTGTAAGCCTCATGCCTTACATTCAGAAAGGTATGAATGTGTTTAATAATTGAGCCTATATATATATATATATATATATATATATATATATATATATATATATATATATATATATATATATATATATATATATATATATATATATATATATATATATATATATATATATAATCTTTGAGCTTGTATGGACTGGAGAAAACCTCAATTGCATGATTCATAAAATAAAACCACCATGACCACATGAGCAACAACATGGTAAGAGCACAAAATTCCATGTTAATCCAAAATAAGTCAAATCACCTGGAGAAACATGAAACCATTTAAATACTCAGAATCTATGTGAACTGATGCTCTGAAGAAACAAACTAAATTACTATTTATCTATTTCTTAAAGCAACTAAGTCAATCCCCAGTATGTGTTGTTTACCTGACAAGGTTATGAGCATCAGCAGCAGAAACCAACAAAAAACAAACAGCCTCCCTCACACCTTGTCATCTGCCTGGCTTGACTGGATGTTATTTTAGCCAACTTCAAGGCCTCAGCAGCAGCTGCAATCACTTATTGCCGTCTGGCTTAGTGCAAAGCCTCTCCATGCCCCCAACCAGCTTCCCATCAGCCTTGAGGGGATACAGCTCCTTGCACTCAGTTTCAACTCTTCGACTCTCTGTCTTGCCTCTCGAAGACTTCTCCGACCTCTGCAGAGGTGACTGGAGAAGAGGAGCATCCCGGAGTGCAGCACCGCAGAACATGTCCCCGTGCAAACTGGCTCAGAGTTGCTCCACATACTGTGTTTCCACATGCCGTTTTGTACAGGGCTCCATTTCACAGTGGGATGGGCTTTTGGGGCAGAGTGTTGTCCAATGGCAGTGCTGGCTTTACTGTGTGGCTCGCCTGATTTACGGTGGGTCATTAAGCCAGCACATTCCTTCTCCCTGTGGCCCAGGTGGTTGTGGGGCCGGAGGCCCAGACTCAGAGAGCAAGAGCTGGGCTCTCTGCGGAGCACTGCACAGCCAAGGGGAGCAGCTGCAAACCAGCGGATCCAGCTCCATCCCACAGTCATGCCACATCCCTCCATAACAGGAAGCACTTAGTATAATACATCTCAGCACCATCCGTTTCTATGAAGGATGAACTGTGTGTTGTCTCTGTTTTAGGATCTTGTGCCTGGTTTCAATTCCAGCTGTACAGCAAAAGACTTTAAAGGAAGAATTTCAGAACTAGCCAAGTCCTTTTATGGGTTGCAGTATGTTATATATGTACATGATTATAGTCAAAAATTGGAACATTATTTTATTTATTTATTTATTTCAGCAACTCAGTTCCCTATATAAAATAAATTGCACAGATCAGCTCTACACAGACTGATGTTTCAAGGCTTAATGTGCACATTTGCATGCAAATTGTGAAAGAAGGAGCAGCAATATATGAATTACAATAACAACCAGTACTACTACTACTACTATTACTACTACTACTACTACTACTACTACTACTACTACTATTAGTACTACTACTACTACTACTACTACTACTACTACTACTACTACTACTACTACTACTACTACTACTACTACTACTACTACTACTAATAATAATAATAATAATAATAATAATAATATAACACTTGAAGAGAGTCATCACAACTTTATGCTAATGTAGTATGCTTAATGTGTAAGAATATGTAAAGATATAGCTTATCATCAGCAACTACTCCAACTACTCCTACTCCTACTACTACTCCTACTACTACTACTACTACTACTACTACTACTACTACTACTACTACTACTACTACTACTACTAATAATAATAATAATAATAATAATAATAATAATAATAATAATAATAGTATTAATTTTCTTCATTATTTAAATATTTTATGACATATAATCACTAGTTCTTTCTAATTTCTGTATTTAGTCATTTGATGCTCATTTATGTAATTATCTGCCAGCCCTTTTCTACCCACTCAGCAGCTCTAGAAAGCTGAAGGGGAAGGTAAATCATGAGAGATTTTTGGAGCTGCTTTGCCCTCTAGTGGCAGCTTCTGGTCTCAGATTCGACACAGACATGATCCTCCTGTGTTTCTCCTCAGACTCACCACCAGGCTGCCATTCAAAGCATGAACCCCCTTGTTAAACTCTGTGGACGTATAATGAGATGACTTGTCAGTCCACACAGGGTTTAACTTCAACAGCTTTGTAAATTTCTGCTCACTGACAGTAAAAAAGAAATTTCAGCACTTTATGAAACTTTACAAGCTGACTTTAATATTTACAAGGCTGCTAAAAACCCTGGCAAGGAATTCATGGCTGACCCAAGCATACCATAGGGGCTACACCAGGGGAAAGAGAGGGATGAAGGAAACTGCCTGTTCATCTGGGTGATACAACAGTTTTATGGTTTGTTATGTAACTAATTTACACGTGAATGAGGAGGAATGCAATGCTGTCTAACAGAAACATAGTATAATGATACAGTCTGTTTGACAGTGCAGTCTTCTTTTTATAGCACACAGTTAATTTCAATTTGTATGCTATTTTTTTTCCTGCATGACACACACAGGTACTGGTGTTTTATTCGGTATCAGCCATGAGTTCATTCAGCAGAGAAAACATAGCCGTCCTAGCTCTTGGCTGCAGCTCTGGGAAATAGAAGCAGGGTGGTGATGAGGTACTTCCTGAACAAAGTTCCTGTGTGCATGTGTGTGTGGACAGAGCCCAACAGAAATTGGTGTCGGTGTCGGTGAAAAGCCCCCCCCCCGGCCCCCTCGCTGACAGTGGGTAACGCGAGACAAACGGTGTGCCATTTGCTTCATGTCTGACTCAGATATGCTGACCCGGCCAACTGGACCGGCTTGACTTTCAGCTCTGGCTTATCTCTCTGGCACAGCATTGGTCACCTCACACCCAACCACTTGATGAGTCACATTTGCATGGGATCACCGATGCAGAGGCAGGTCAGGCCTCCGAGCTCTGTGATGCACACCAAGTTTTGGTCGGACCACTTGAAGCATATTTAGTTACTGAATACAAATTGCATGCCAAGATTTGCAATTACTTCTGAGATTGATGAGATTGTATATTAGCATAATGTAATTGGTCCAAATGCAAACGCTGATTCTGCTGATTCCTAAATACACTATTTTACGTCAGTTTATGTTAACATTTGGAAAATTGGAACAAACACCAATTTTAACAGCAACTACCTAAACTATTGACTTTTAGGTAGTTGAGTGTAGAGTGTAGAGAATACAGCAGAGTGTACAGTTAAGGTAACATAGCTTTGTAATAAATCCCAGCAATCTTTACATACTGTGAACAGCTTTAAAGCTGTATATGATTCTTTATATGTTTGGTTTCGAGTAATTACTCAAATTATTACTTCAATATAAATAAAAATGCTGCACTCCAAAACAATTATTGATAAACCCATAATATTAAAAACACCTTAAACTCACTAATCTCTATTAGCATTCTACGTCTGGATAGATATTTTGATTTCTTGAAAGTATCAGGTCAAATAATTTACAACAAACCTTTTTTTGCTTGTTTGACTCTGACCAGCATGTTTGGCTGGAGACAACCTACGATAATGTCACCAATTTGTTTCTAGAAAAGTCATTTTAATTATTTGAAAACAAATAAGGAAACATGTAATTTCATTCCCCAATAAAAAGATTAATGATGTGAATAAAAGCAACTGTTGTGTAGAAGGTTCCACTTCTCTGCGGATTAAGTGTGGATTTAATGATTAAATACTATGCTGACAGATGTTTGCAGGTCTGCAGTGAACATTCATTATAACTCTCAGCTAAAGGAATACTTTAACATGCAACTAATACCCACACAGAAAATGAACCGTCTGTTTGCTGACACAGTAAACCTACACCCAGCAAGCAAAAAATAAATGTTCCTCAAAATAGGAGAGCCATTTTGCTATGCATCACTTTAAGTGAGTGGACCTCTGTGTAGCGAGCAGCATCTCTTAACCTCTCCTTAATTTGTCTTGTCCTGTTATGAGGTCTGCGGAACAACAACATCCTTTCACTCTCTCCGTTCAGAGCGCACTCATAGGCAGACCACATCAGTCTCACCATGAAAGGGGAAAACGGCACCACTAAAGTCACATTAAGGTCTAATTCCCCCCCCCCCCCCCTCCCCCATGCAAAAATCAACACTGCTACTGCATATTTTCTTGTTTGGAAGAACTCAGAAACTGTTCCCCAAAGCATTCATCAGAAACTCTCAATTGAGAGCTACTGAAGAATAAATTACAGCTACTTTGGCTGCAGTCTTGATTTACAGCCACACAGGCTGCCACCTTTCCTCAGCACACAAACGTGAAACACTTCATTTCAACAGGGAGTTGATAAGGAAATGTTATCTTGGTGCCAAAGGAGGCAGTGACCTCCCCTCCAGCTTGTAAAAGCTTGCAGGAAAGTAGCTCCAACACCGTCCTGTATTAGTTTCCTCCGGGAAACAAATGCAACCCTTCATGACTCATTCGCAGCAGTTGTTGCACGTGAGATGAACACACTTATGCATAATGTTTTCAGTGCTTTAACTCTCTCTGTAAATGCTATTTAGAGATTTTTTTATTTTTTTTTCCCACTTGAAGAGGATATCATCACTCCTGTTCAACACCCCAACACATATTTTGGTGCAAATGTCGCCACGAGAAGGAAGTTGTAAACCAGAGAGGCTCCCTGTGCAGGAAGCCTCCTCTCATTCTGGATAAGGTCACCTTGAAAATATGATGGTCCTCAGTAGACTCTCAGTTTAAGGCACGGAACAATGTGTGCCTCTGCAAATGAAGATTTTAAGCGTATAAGGAGATCCTTGCATGCTTATCTGCAGCGGTTGAAGGCAGCATGTTTTAGATTGACAAGCTTAATTTTTAGGACTTGTTTATGTTGTGTTTATTCCCTTTCATTCCCCGGACACTTTGGTAACTCCAACCTTTCATTAAGCCTTATTATGCGCACCACTCACTCAGCATCTGGCCTGGGGCTCCCAGAATGCCTCATTTGCTGTGCTTTTTATTGCAGTCATATAGTTGGAGCTGTAAATGCCTGTGTGGCTGTGTATTGTTTGCGGCTGCAGAGGAAAAAAACACAGTATTCTCACCGGTGGCAGGCAGTGTTAATATGCGGAGTCACAGAATCCCATGAAAACCTTTCAACAAGTTGCTTTTATTTGCAGGATTTAGTCTGGAAAGTTTGGGTCATTTTTAATTGAGAATGTCTTCAGCTGATGGGGTATTTACACTTTATATGAAGAGGATCATCTAATACAGTATTCTGCTTGTGATCGGTTTAGTTTGTGGTTTAAAACAGAGGAATTGGCAGCTCGATAACTCTCTCAGGCAGGATTGTCATCTGTGTCAATGAGCCACCAGGGAGACGGCCCCTCATATCACAGCCAATGCTGATGGATGACCAGGGCTCCAGCTTTTAAAGCACTGTCACAATCAGGTTCCTCCACAGCCTGTCACCCTGCAGTCCACGTATTTGCTAGAGAGCAAGTGTTGTTGTTGGGATGTCGAGCCATCTTCACCCATGTTTTATCAGGCTGTGGCACAAATCCAAAGCTGAACCTGTCATCAGGAATCCACAGCGCTAAATCTTGCATGTTCTTTTTTGTTGTTGCTTTAAACCAAAGTGCTTCACAGTTTATCTTTGGAAAAGAAAGATGATCACAAGGTTGTTTTTTTATTTTATTTATTTCAACAGTGATGTTAACTTCATAAGTCATAAAAATATGAGAAAATGCTACAATCTTACCCACTTCTTATTAATAGTTATATGTATATTGGGAAAAAACATCTAGATTTTTTATTGCATATTTGGATTGGAAGCAAATGCATTTATTAAAGTAATAGAAAATGCATGGAGCTGCTCTTAACACTCTGTACATTGTTTAAAATTCACCCAAGATAAGAATACTTTACAAAAATTTTATTCAGATTTGTTTTTTAGAGTACAATTTATGTCAGTTTAACGTCTTAAAGACAATTAATTACAATATTTAGATTTCAACTAATTTCTGAAATATACTTACTTGACAAAATATGTTGAATTCTAACCACTAATTACTCAATCTTTTTATTAATTTAAACCTTCAACACAGGTGATAATTTTAAATTTGTATTTCATTAGTCTCATTAAAAGTACAAAAGATCTGGTCAAAAACGAGCAGTGATTTATAGAAACAGAATGATCCTTTTCTTGCAAAATCAATAAAGTTGCCTGTAAAGATGCAACAATTGGATTGTCACAGATATTTCTCTTTTTCTCTTGGTCTAATTTTCATTGTGATATGAATACATGTTCAAGGAAATGTGTGCTTATCTGTCAAGAATAATTCATATGACTATTCTACAGAAGAAGGCAAAAATATTTTCTTCCAACTTTATGGGCAAAAAATTTTTTTGTTTCAGCTAAGTTTTCTCCCATAGAGCAACGAAACAATGTATGATGGTTAATTTTGTGTTGTTGATTTGCAGATCATTACGTAAATAAGATAAAATTCAGCATCCAAATGACAAGTTCCCCATCTGACATAATGAAGGCAAGAAGTAATTAGAGATCTTTTTAGAATGCCAATTTGCAGTCATAATTATATTCTTTCTTAAATGTATTTCCTTCAGTTCAGTGCAGCTACATCATAGTTTATGCAGTGTATGTATGAATTTCAGGACATTTTTCCGTCAATAATACATCAGAAGCAGTTTGTGAAGAGGAGTTCATTAGCAGTAATCTTCACCAAACATTTTGAGCCAAGTTATTAGAAAATTATGTGCTCTGATATATGCTTAATAGTCAGATCACTTTTTAAATTGCAATGATGTTTCTCACAGAACTGCTGCATCAGCAAAACGGGACTTATGGAGTTTGTCTGAGAGAAACTCTGTAAATTAAATCCTGCAGAATCCTGGTAGAATTCAGCTGGATTCATTCGTTTCTTCTGATGCCGTCAACCCAAATACACCCAGAGCAGAATTTGCTGTTTCTTTTTCTTTTTTCTTCCAACAGTGCACTTGCAAAAAAAATATTTAAATACTGCATTACAAATCCATACTTCCTCACCCAAATCTGCTTTTACACTACTGGAAAGGATCTTTAAATCTCCTCTAATTATGCATATGAAGTTCAGATCGGTAGATACCAAACACAACTTACAGATATAGGATGACATCATCCTTAGCACGCACAAACAACTTTTATGGACACCAAGGATCTTTTTTTATTGTAACACACACTTCTGTTTGATCTTCCTTGAAAGTAGTATCATGGCTGATAAACATTTTTCTCAATTTCTTTCATAAAGTCATTCAGCTTGACCCCAGTTAAAAATTATGAATTGTTTTTTTATTTCAGGGGTAAATCGTTACTCAAGCAGTGAATCTGTTCTTACAAAGCAGCATATAAACTGTGCAGCTCATTGGAGACAACTGTCTCGAGGTTAAGAAGCCCAGCTTGATCTCAAGTCTGACATTAGCATTAAAAATTCATGTTCTAGATCAAACTCAAACATTTTCTGAACCTTAGTTCCTTCAGCTGTTTGTATTAAGGACACCCTAATACAGAGCTGTGAAAGAGTACTAACAGCCTTACAGATGTCTTCTGTTTTTGCTTTTTTGTCAAATGTTTCCAATTGTGTCTAAGTTTATTCTCAGAGACAACCTGAGTAATTACAAAATTCAGCTTGCATGATTTCTTTTATTGAAGGAAAGAAGGTTTCCAAACCAATGAAAACATAATCACACTCTTTTTCAACTCAACCACATTGTTTGGATTTAATTTCTCAGGCTGCTTCAAATCTGGTTACTCAATCAGAAGTAGAATCAAGAATAGAAGCAGAACCTTTATTACAACATGAAGTAGGCTGGAAGATCCCAAAAGCAACAGATCATGCATTAATCCAAAGAACTTCCAGAAGAAATGAGAAAGTCAGTTGTGTTTATTTGTCTGAAAAGGGTTGCAAATTAATTTCTAAGGATAAATATTCTGTGGACCGAAAAGTGGAACTGTTTGGAAGATTTGTGTCCCGTGCTCTCTGCTGTAAAACTTATTATACTAATGGTCAACCATGGTGGTGGTGGCGTGCTGGTGTGTTTGCTGCTTCATGACCTGGACAACCTGTCATAAATAACAGAACCATAAATTTTGCTCTAGCAGACAATGTGTGGCCATTGCTTTGTGACCTTAAACTCAAGTCCACTTGGATTATGCAGCAGAACAAAGATCTAAGTCACACCAACAAGTCTGCCTCTGACTGGCTCAAAACAGCAAAGTAAAAATCTTGGCATGGCCTAGCTAACATATGGATTTAAATCCGGTTACGATGATTTGCCATGAGCTTAAATATGAACAAAAACTCTCCAACAGGGCAATATTAAAAAAATTCTGTAAAGAAGTGAAGCAAAATTCCCTCCACTTCCTCCAAAGACTTATTTCCAGGTATCACAAATACTTGCAGTTAGCTGTTGCTGTAGAGGATGGCACACCTAATTATTTGGTATCGGGGGAAATTTCTTTTTGTATGCAGTGCCAAATTTGCTTGGGTTGCTTTTTTCCCCTGATAAGAGGAATCATCACTCGAATACCGATTTTTGTATTTCCTCAGGTCATCTTTGTGTGAGATTGAAATGTGTTTTATGAGGTGAAACTTTCAGATGTAATAGAAGAAAAGTTAATGTAATATAAATTGTGCCTTTCAAGACACTGTGTTCATTCATAATCCATCATTTAGACTTAACCTTTGCACCAAGGTTAAGTAATTAAGGTTTCAAATGTAATCTTTTTTAAACATTATATTTACAATAATGTTGATTCAAATAAGCATACTCTTAATGGAAAATATTAAACATTCACCTTCCTTTTTATAGCGCAAACATGAAAAAAATACAAAGGTTTCCCATGAATTCTTCACTCACATGGATGTCGGGTCTGAAAAGGTGCTGGAAGCTAAAAGAGATTAATACTGAAAGGTATCATGAAGGTGTTACAAACCACATGTCAGGCATTACTCACTGGCTTGCACTGCCTCTCTGCATGGCCTCATTGTTTCATTGTTCTGCCTCGCTGCTTTCAGCAAACGTGCTTCGTATAGCGGCTCAAGTGTAACCTACAGTGCATCGGAGGAA
This sequence comes from Gambusia affinis, assembly GCF_019740435.1. Taxonomy (NCBI): domain Eukaryota; kingdom Metazoa; phylum Chordata; class Actinopteri; order Cyprinodontiformes; family Poeciliidae; genus Gambusia; species Gambusia affinis. Next base: position 15,956,418 of record NC_057878.1, read on the forward strand.
GGAAGAGGGACTCAGTGGGGTGATGGGGGTGGGGGTTGGGAGCAGGATCTCAGACCATAAAACACAGCAGCCGCCCTCCTGCATTGTTCACCGCCACCGTTCCTGCCCTGTTTTGACGTTTTCTCCCTGCGGTCAGGGGTATCCTGTCCCTCATCAGGGGCAGTAAACGTTGTTGACCAATATGAATCCTGATGAGGATGCTAGTCCTTTTCTTGTTCTTACAGTGAAGACACTATGATGCAGGAAAAAGAGGGTTGTGCTGAAAGGAGCACATAAACAATCTGGTGGTTATAAAGTCTGACACAAACATCATATGTGGCCAATTAGATGTGTTTCAGCTTGCTTTGCACTGTAGGAGTACAATAAATACATAAGTTCACCAGAGCCCTTCAGCTGTATCGTCACAACACAGCCAAATGTCCTCTTAGAGCACCACCTTGTGGTGGAATTGAACATTGCAACCTCCTAGAAGACCTCTGCTTAGGAATTAACAGCATCAGAAATTAGCTAAAATATTTTTAATGTACACATCTCACTCATTTAAGACGACAATATTAACGTTATAATATATATGTAGATTTCAAACGTGTTTGCACAATGTCACTTATATAACTTTCTCTGAAAAAAATAAAAATAAATATATATATATATATACATACACACATAGATACATACATACATACATACATACATACATACATACATACATACATACATACATACATACATACATACATACATACATACATACATACATACATACATACATACATACATACATACATACATTCATACATACTAAACTGATTGTTTAGTTCCCAAAAATGGCTTCTTTGTTCTTATGCGTGTCATGAAACACTCACCAGGAACACAGCTCCAGAGTTTAACTTTTTCTGGAACGCAGATGCTACTTCTTTCAGTCCATTCATGTGATTTAAAGCTGTCAAGGAAGCCCAGCAGAGCACCAGACAGCAGCCTGGACATGACAATGAAGCTGAGCTGAACTGCGCCCCCTGCTGGCAGGGTTGAGGGTGACCCAACTTAAAATCCAGCCAGTAGAAGGAATAACTGGTGGATCTCTTTAAGCACATTGCTGAACATGTTTTTTTTTTTTTTAGATTTCCCAAATCAGCTGTCATTTTACTCACTTAAAGACAGTAATGAGTCAAAATTTAGCTAAGCTGTTTCATCTTTTCTCCCTTTAAACATACTAATTTGACAACCACACCGCAACTTGTTCTGCAACCAGTCTAGATTTTTACCACTTTTTCTCTCTCTCCCTCTTCTTGGCAGGATTGGATCTATAAACACAGGGTCGCTGTGATCTCGGCTGCAAATAGAAAGTTGAGGACGTGGGGACATTTTTCTTCAAACCGCCAATACGCGTTTAGCTAAATGCAGCCTTTCACTGAGATCACAAGGACTGATGGAGCCTGTCATAATCATTTCTGTGCAACATCAACAGAGGCAACACTGTAGTTTGCCTTGGCATGAGTAACTGTTTCTACTTGCCTCAAGCATTTGTACACTTTACCCTCATATCCTGCCGAAACTAGAAGCAAAAGTTGCACATAAGGAGCGCTTGGGAAACTGCGAAAATGAAAATACTGGTGGGATATTGTAGTAAGCTGGGCACAATTCTGGTTTACCTTTGCAGCCTTAAATGTTCATAAGCTAATCCATGTAGTCAGTTTCAAAATAAATAAAAAACAGAGTGAGGATCTAAGAGGTATTTATTACAAATGAAACAAAAATAGGAAAGTTTTGTAAATCTATGTGAATGAAAGTATGAAAATTGGTTTAGAAACAACCAAAACAATGCTCAGCAGTTTAACTCAGATAATAAGAATAAGTAATTAGTGAATTCAAGAATCAAATTTACTCAAGACTCAAATTAATGTATATACAAAACAAGCTAATATTAAAAGAAGTACTGAAATAATGATTTTCTGTACTTAGAGCATTAAGGGAGGATATCTGAGTGTGAACATGCACAACTCTAACTTGTTAAAATTGTATCAAGAACTAGTCACTCTAAAGAAAGCTTTTAAATAGTTATAATCTCAAAGACAAAAAATTAGCATTTGCTCTGAGCTCTAAGCTCAAATGCTTAGAGGTTTATATTACCTGGACCTACCAGCTTTCAGCACCAGAACTGATATGAAAAAATTGAAATGTAGGTCAGATGTAGCCGTACACTTTAAAAAAAAAAAAAAGCCTCCATTTCTACTCAAATGATTCCCCCTCCACTGTCTCTCTATACTGAAGAGATTGTCCTTTTCTACTCCAGCAGCAGTTCTGTCAGCTGAGTGCTGGAAAAAAAGTTTCTAAGAGACTTTGACCACACATCCCAGATGTCTTGTGCAGCGTTGCATTAAAAAAGCCAAACACTGCTATTTGATGCAACCAGAAACATATCATTCATCTGACTATTTTGAAAGAATGATCAGTCTTCATTTCTCTCAGTTAAACAGACCTTCTTTATCAACATTAAGGTTCTTTTTGAGCCTGAATTCACACAGTATATTCTACCAAGGAAGGAGGATTTCACTATATTTTACAAAAACTCAGATTAAACTGAGCTGATGGCAGGTGTTCACTCAAAGGCTAAAAGCTGAGGGTGTTTCAACACAGTATTAGTTTCAGGATGTGCATACTTATGCAACCATGTTAGCATTTTTTAAATACAAACACAGGTTAAGACCAAAAACACAATAACCACAAAATCATTGTCAGCATAACAATGTCAGATGCTCCTCAGATGAGTTGAATATTTGACTAAACCTTTGGTCCAGCAGAGATATTTGGAACATTTCAATAGAATTGAAGTCCTGGAGTTAAGCTGTGCTCTACACCTTCGAAGTAAGACTAGATGCAAAAATCCTAAAAGCTTGGCAGCCTGTAAGGTTTTTATCAAACACCCTATTGTTATGCAGGTCAACATGTTTCAGTCCTTTATCTGATTAGAGAGCTGATGGGAGAAACGTGTAACAGTTTCCAGGTGCCTGACCCGTATATTTAAAATCAATTTTTGTCTCACAGTTGGTCGCCGTGCCACTGAAGTCATCAGGGTCACACACCTTTTCTCCACAGTTGTATGCCAGCCTTTTCCTGCTGAAAAATGGAGCTTTCTGCTCTGGAAGGGTGCATGAGCAGAGATAGCTTGACACAACCATTTGTTTGGCTCAGGTGAATACAGCCAGACAGCGACAGAGTCCCCGCTCTGCAGCACAGCTTGCACTATGGCCAGATCCGCCTGGGCACTCATTCCTCAAACAGACTCTGAGTCTGTGCTCTGAGATGCTGCTACTGTATGGTTGATGTCTTTTATTTACTCTGTGCACTTGTACCTTTGGAGTTCAGCTTGTTAGGACAAATAAAACAGGCCTATTTTATTTTTTCCAAAAAAGAAAACATGCAACATGTCTGTTTTAACGATAGCTTGAATAAGAATAATTTTATAAAATTCCCTTTCACAAATGTTTATAAAGTTATGTATGGTTTCAATCTTTAAGGCAATGACATACTAATCCAAAACAGTCAGTTTTACTATTGTCATGAGTCAATAAAAGAGCAATAAAAGAACCTCATAGCAGAACATAAAATGAAAAAACATAGAAAAGTAATAAAACCATTCAATAAAATCCAACCAAACCCCAAGATAAAATTAGGTCTTCACAGAAATTACTCTTTAAATATGTTGGACAACAGAAAATGTCTAAAACAACAAACCTTAAACTTTGTAATGTATCCAATTGGAAGTGAATGGAGTGAAGCTAATACTGAAGGTAAATCAATCTAGGTCATCACTGTCTATCACCTGACCTGTTTATAGACTGGAGTACTGGAGAGAACCTATACATTCAAATGGAGAACATCTAGAAGTAGATGTTGCTACGTTTTAGTTCGTCTTTAAAAAGTTAAATGTTTTTAGCAAAAACGTTTTGTCGTTAAAGTGCAAATATTATTTGAGGATGAAGACCTCATTTTCTGAAATGGCAATCAACTATTCCAGCATTTTTCAAAACTGTTTTTTAAAATTTCAAAGCACACCTTTCTGAAAAGAATCGTTAGACCCTTTATAAACAGAAGGAACAGAAAGTATTTATGTTTGCAAAGGTTTCATGTGGAAACTGCCAATTCCTGACATAAAACCAAATATTTAAATGAAAAAAAATGACCTTTTAAAAGTGGATGAGTAGTATGGATGAATAATTTCTGGCAACAAAAAAAGTATTCATCTGCCTATTTATTGGGCAGAGAACAGAACTATAATAAAATACTTTCCCCAAAGGTCTTTTAAGTCTTTAGCCAGATAATTAAGGCAACTGCATGTGTTGGTTACGAGCATAATGCTAAAAAATCTTTACTTTTTATGTGTAAAAAAAATGATGTCACCTGATGTGGATTGCTGTATTTAGTTAAATCAAAACCTGTTCATCTCCCTCAGGGAATCATCAGCTGAGCTACTGCTTGTTCCCTTTATATGATTATAAGTTAGCCCTGTTTTTCCATGTTTTTAACTCTGTGTTTCTCCTGCACAATGCAGCTAAAGCTTCTTTAGCTGCAGCTAAGTCTGTTATGTTCTCTGTTTTTGATGGAGAGTTTTTTCGTACTGGCTCAGAGCCAGGGAGTTCATGCAAGTGGACTCAAATCTTGCTTCAGGCTGTGGAGTTCAGGCTCACCACAAGGTTGTGTCCCGTCCCCCTTGCTTTTTATAATGTCCACAGATAGCCACAGAACGTCTCAGGATAGGATACCATAGAAATAACCTTTATTGTCCCCCCATGGGGAAAATCTGGTGTATTAGCAGCAAAGTCACAGGCAAATGGAAGCATGCAGATTCACTCAAAGGTAAAAAATAAATAAATTAATTAATTAAAAACAAAAAATTAGAATAAGAGACTGTACAGTAAGGGACACGACCAAGGTACAATGAACCACATAAATGCTTGAAAAACAAAAAAGAAACAAAATATTGGTATTGAATGAGATAAATTGGACAAGGACCTTGAACATGAAAGCAGGCCATAAAATGAACAAAACCAGAAATGAACAATGAAAGATCAGAAGCTTACTATGTCAGGGGTCGAAAGTGACAACGGAACCAGAAGAGGAAATGTGGTACAGCTGTGACTGGGAGAGAGAAAAGAAACTCAGGGAGGAGACTAATTAACACAGAGGGAGCTGATCTAAGATACAAAGTGGGCTAAAGGCCTAACAATAATCTAACAAAAACTATCTACAAAGAATATAATACAAGAAAGGAGTGAACTAATATGGCAAAATTTTAGCAATAATAAAAACAGAAAAACAAAATGAATACAACAAAACCAAAGGAACAGGAATAGACAACAGAGAAATGATAAAAACAAAAATTATTCCCAATACCAAGACACAGAAGAACCAGGACAGCTAGGCTACAAATGAATTGCTGATGATATTAATGAAGTTGTCTGACTGTCTTACGTGAATGAAAAAGGAGAATATACAAAAAGAAATTATTGGACAGTGAACAGGACTATGGTAAAACAGTCACCCTGGATAAAGGAGGCTATTAACCTTTAATGCAGGGTTGGACTCGTGACCTCTGGACATTTGTACTGCCCTTCTCTTTCTGCCTTTTCTCAGTCTGAAACACTGTGAATTAAGGCCACTAGTGCACAGCTGAAAAAGAAAAAATTCTATCCTTCAGAGCCCAATTGTTAAAAATATCAATGAAAAAATATTCATCTCTTTTGGAAGTCAAAAGACTTGCTTAGTTTTGATAAGCAGAGCAGAGATGACATTGATTAAGTTATTGATGTTTTAAAAAACAGAAGTCATTTTAAGTTTCTGAAATTTGTCACATGTTGGTGTTTTTCTGTCACCTCCTCTCAGACAGCTGTAATATTCATTCCCACACACAGGTATTTGAAGACACAGCTCGCCACCCAGCCAGTAATAAATTTGTATCTGCAGCTGATTCGCCCCTCGGCCCTGCAGGGAATGAATTGCCCTTTATTTAACATTACAGATTACAGGTCACCCACACTGAGGAGAGCTTTGAGTTTGGAAGGTGCGAGCAATAGATTTAGAGGGGTAATGATTCCCTCCAAGATTCCCGTCGTGCAAATGCAAAAAGATTAAATGGTGCTGGGAAATAATTTGTGATGAACCTAATGCAGTTAGTGGCAAATAGCTATGTCTGTGTTCATCACAAATATATCAAATTAAGTATTAGACTGCATTACAGTGATTTGTTGTTTTGAAAATTGTGATGATAGCAGAAGGATGTGAAGTTGGGATCAGTGCAGGGATAAATATGTTCAACTGCTTCAAGTGTACTGACCAACGTATTTATTAGACATCTCTGATCCTGCAGGAAGGATTAAATCCTCCCACGTCCGTCGGCACCTATGAGTAATAACTGAGCCAAACTCTGCACAGTGAAATCAACCGGTGGCTACTTTTTAACGTTGTTCCTCTCAATGATTATTCAGTCACTTCAAGCACATGTTAAGCTCACATTACAGCAAAGATAAATCCATCACTGTGCTTGTAGATGCATCGAAGCAAATGTGCTCCAACCACGCTTTACACCATTTTCAGTCCCCTTTCCACCCAGCGGCTTGGCCCACTGAGTAATGAAGTGCTGGGCTTTGGTAATGAGACTGTTTACAGGGCGTGCTTGTTTCACATGAATCAAGCCCAGTGTGTGGTTAGATAAATACCAGCTTGGGCACTGCACGAATCCAGTCAAACGCTTCTCCTCAGCTCAGGAAATGGCAGCCAAATTCCGGCGGAATGAATGAAGAGGAAATCTGCGAGTGGCAGCCGTACCACAGGATCGCTCCGAAAAGGGAGAGGGTGGAAAAGCTGCGGCCCTTCCTCTTGTATGGACCCGAGCCAGGGCTCACTAGGTGAGACTGATGGAATAATAATACACATCCTGAGTGTTCTTTTCATTAGCAGCACGGTTTCATGTTTTTCATCATCCTGCTGAGAGAAATGGAGAGACCCTTATTCCTGAGCTGGACAAATTACCCTTTCCCCTCTGGGAGATGCAGCTGCATTTAATATCCAGTATGTGTGTCCATATGTGCTTGTGTGTGTTTTTGAGTCAGTGTGTTTAAGTTCGATAAAGGGATTTCCTGTGGAAATGATAATTAACCTCAACATGCACACAGAGTTGACAATAAAGCGTTTGCAATGAATATTGTCCTTTAAAAGCTGCCAAGAACCTGGATTCATCTCATTTCCTACAAGTGATTTAGACCAGAGCCAAGCTTCTGTTGGGATTCATGAAGTATTAGCTTAAAGCCACAGCATCACTCTGTCAATTGCATAAACCTATCAGTCTGTGGAGCACAAACTGAAGTGACAACTTTGGAGCAAATTATCCACGATTCTTATAATCCTTTAACCAAAGCAGCTTTTCCATCCCTGCAAACACCTAAATATCCCAAGTGACCTATTTTCCCCAATTACCAACATCATTACTCCCCACTTACTTTCCTCACCAGCCATCAGCAGACATCCAGATCTGAGCCTGTTTCACAGAAACTCCTCTGACGACTGCATTAGTGCACATTTTTTTGCACTCTTATTACAGAGCGGGGAAAGGAAGAGTTACGGCGCCTCTCAAATCAAACGGGCTCCAGCGATAAATCTATCGCACTAATGCACTCACTTAGGATTTTTTGACTGTAAATAAAGTCATGGTAGATGAGCTGTACTTATAGGGAGAAAGCCGTAAGAAAATAAGTTCCCCCCCTGAAAAAGAACATAATAGGCGTGTGTGTTGGCAGCCAATCATGGCGCAAACTGAAAATCTTTTCTGTTTTTTTTTTAAATCCCGAAGATCTTATCACTGGTTTGCTGCTCCACGAAGAACCCTCCTTGTTTTATGTACATATACAAGTTTTCCTTTAAGATCACAATGAAACCACTCTGATGCAATTTTTAGCCTGAATGAAAGGCAGAGCACATGAAATTTTTGTGAGATAAGCAGAATGTAAGGTCTTTCTGGGTCAGCTTATAGCTTTTCATCATAATCATCAAACTGTCATCCATCTCTCTGTGCAAACACTGGTGACACCTTAATTGCTTCTGATAGTACATTCATCCCGTCAAAGTGAGGTGATAATCAAGTTGTTTCCATAGCAGCTATTGATGTCTACATTAAATCAGCATTTAAACACAGTTTTTAAAAAATGTTACAGTAAAGCATAATCTAGCTCATGCATCTATTATGCATTAAGTCCTGTTTAAGATTTCCCCTGACAAAAGGATATTTTTTGCACAATTTTAATACCTAAGTTACCTCTTCTGTAGATGTTCTGCAGGATAGCACTGTTTTATGACTAAACCACAGAGAATAGATATTATTACCATGCTATTATATGCAACCTGTCATGTTTAAAAGTTTAATAATTGTCATTAAAACTTTACTCAGAAGATATTCGGATAGGTGTTGGAAAAATTGTTGTTATCTTTGGATTAATTGAGCTTTTTTGGTGCAAATTTCATGTGGTTTAAGAAGACTTTTATTTTTTTTCCAGGGTTAAATTTGAATTGTTTGGATTTTTCTTTTCCTAGCAATGTACTAAATAGAGCAAATGGTGTCCTTTCAGTGCTTCTTGTGGCATTGACTCTGACTGAAAATACATTAATTCACCACTAATGCAATTTTTTTCCAAGGTGTTAAAATATCTCTATAAGTTCATATGTTATTGCTTTTCCAGGACTTGATTGTGTTGGGATGTAAAAAAAATATACAATTTTATGCAGGAAAGAAACTTTAATAGTTAAACCTGGCAATTAAAGAGTAAAAATGGATTATGAAAAAGGCTATTTTTTGATAATTTTTGGAGCATTTTTTCTGTAGAAAGGGCACACATGGAGCAAGCAAAAGAAGCAAGCTTATTTTGCTTGTGAAATTGAGTGATGATAAACTTAAATAATTATAAACATTATATATGTTTCTTGCCAACATTCTTGTTGTCCAATTATATAACTACCAATTTTGAAGCATGCATAAAATGAGTATCTATAGTGCCACACAAAACTATTTTTTTTCACTTTGGCATCTTATAGTCACAAATGTCAATGTGTTTTATTGTGATTTCATTAATAAGCCAACACAATGTAGTATTCAAGTAATAGCAATATGTGCAAAAAATGCAAAAGTGTGTTATATATTCATTTGCATTTGTATTTAACCCTTCTGAACCCATTCAGAATAATTTTTCACTGCAATTAAAACTTTTTGGGGTACATTTTTACAGCCCTTCAACATCTAGAGATAGACTTATAACTATTTGCACAACAGCTTAACCTCAGTTAGACTGATGAAAGTAAAGTTTATTAAAATAAATGTTCAAGTTTTACCAGAGATTCTTAGTTAGATTAAAGTTGTCATATATTTGACAACTTTTAGCCCTGAACTATTTTTTTGTACCCACAAAAAAAAGCAACAACTCACCAGCATGATGCTGCCACCACCATGTTAATCTGTGGGGATGGTGTCTTCAGGTTGAAATGCTTTTCTGCCAAACATTATATTTTCATGTGGGCCAAAGTGTTTCACTTTCTTCTCATATGATCAGAGAACTCTCTTCCACATTTTCCACATCAAGCAGACATCTAAACAGTCATAAAGTCAAACAATAAACTGCTGCAGTATCTAAAGAGTGAATCTCCTCTTCCTAACCCATTAATTATCATCACATAAATGACTAAATTAACCCGGAAATGAGCACCATTTTCGTTCCTTGAAACAGTTTTATTTCTAATCACCAGGAGATATTTCACTTTGATGAACAGGAAAAATAAACTGGAGCAAATTCTGTTTATATGTTTCCCTTCTTGCGTCTTATGTTACACGTATAGTGCTTAGAAGATATAGCCTGTGGTCTACGAAACCCTGCCTATACATATCAGTTTACTTCCTATATCTTTTTTTCAAAGGCTCAATGGAAAGCAGACAGAGTGAAGTTGGTGTGGCAAAATTCAAAACACTGATGTTTTGTTTTTATTTATCTCTTAAAGAATCTGAATTAGTTAGAAAAAATATAATCACACATAACTTAAAAACATTCACTGTCACATAGGGAGCACTGAATCTCCTCTCCATTTTCTTGTATTCATTTTATTTCATGTATGAAAAACATAAAATTTTTCATACTAAATTGAGTTTATGTCAATTTAGTGACATAAACTCTATTTGTAGAAGTTTTGCCATCCCCTCCAATTGAGGTGTATAAAATCAAGCAACAAAGCATTTCAACTGCTTCTACAATGGTGGAAACTATTCTCAGGAGTTCTGGAAAATATCAAAATTTCTTAAAAGTTAAGTATTTCCAGTTATCAGTTGGTGGTGTTAAAACAAAGTGGAAGAGTTTGACAATGACAACAACTCAGCAATAAAGCAGTAGGTAACATAAAAACACAGAGGAGGATCAGAGTTAGATGTTGCAGATCTCCCACCATCATGTGACCTTCAGATTAATTAAAGAAAAGTGTGTAGGAATCCTCATTTAATGTGTTTGCAGGCTGGAGCAGATGCATCCAGCTGTTATATCATCATGTGGTCAGATGCGGCTCTGAAAAGTACACTGCGACCAAGCTCTGTTGCAGTCAAGCCTTGTTTTCTGGAGGGACAAATTGTCTTCTAATCCAGTAGGCAGGTCTGGGTTTGTGTCTTGTTTAGTGTGGAATTAGGGAGAGGGGCTGTTTTTTAGGAGTTTATTTCAGACTATTAGCTTCACTGAAAAGAATACTTAAAGCTGCAGCTTGCTGAGGATTTTTGGACAATTGTGTGCTTCTAACCCTTCAATAACTTGGAAACCTATTAGAGGAAAAAAATAACTCTGAATAAGACAGCCTAGCCTGGTAAAAACCAGGCCCTTATTCTATGCTTTATTCACACAGGTCTGGACCCTCAGCTATTGAGAAATGAGTCCTTGCTGAAATTGTGGACTCTGTAAAATTTTTTAATTTTACCCAATCACTAATGCTTGGCTGTGACATATGTAAATTTTGCGTGTTGTAAACAACTTTAATTCACTAAGAAGGAAATCAACATCATTGCAGCTCGGCTAGAGACCATCATACCCATACCTACTGTAATTCTTTTTATAGAGCTACCTAATTTAGTTATACCTGGAATATAATGTTAATTTAGAGGGTAATGCAGAAAAAAAAGAAAGTAAGACAATAAATCTCGGTTGGCTTCACATTTTTAAAAGTGAGAATTAAAAAACTACAAGCATAAAAAATATATCAGATTCAGTAATTTAAAATCAAGATGATTGCATTTTTAAGGATAAATAAAAAATATAATTATGAATATCACTGAGTATGTTCTTTATTAAAAAAAAAAACTACACAGAAAACTAAACACAAAAAGCATTAAAAATGATTCTACACATGACATGCGTAAAAGTAAGGTTTTTCTCATTTTGTTTGATCCAAGTTTCTTATATAAAGATAAGAGATCCATATCTATGTATGCAAACTTGGGGCTGCATTCTGAGCCAAACAAGGAACTGGATCACAATCAGTTTGGTGGCGTTGTTACTTCCAGCTGTTATCAGTAAGCATGAAAGGTTTCAAATAAACAAGAAATCAGACATGCTCTTAATATTCACATGGTTTGTTCATTCATATAGCTCAAAAATCTTTAGGAATACCAGTTATTTATACAATTAACAGGTAGAAAAATAAAAAAAAAAGAATTCAAAATCACATACTTGATACACATGCACGGACTTCACTTTGAAAATCCTACCGTTTCAACTCAAAGATGTGCTTGTTGGCCCAGCATTGACTATTTAGATTAGTTTTCAGTGAAGTGGAAAGCGCTTTCACGCAGACCATCAAGTGTTAATTGGTTTGGAATGGAGCAGAGGTATCGGGGAACAGATTCCAGATGACACTGCCGTGATGGAAACATCCTTTAAGTAAATGTAGCAGTCGGCTCCGGCGTACTGCGCCATGATTCATCTGCTCGAGGGCTCTGATTACGCAACCTCAAGCTCTGGGTTCCTCTCTTTGTGTGTTCTTCTCTTTAATGAAGTGGCCTCCTGCAATAGTAGTCCTGCTCTAAGTCCGTGTGGAAGTTATCCACTCGGTCCGAGTGTGGGAAAATATCTGCTCCAGCGTCCCAATGGGTTCTTTACAGATGGGGCAATTAAAGTGAAACCGCAACAATCGTCTTTTCCCGAGCCAGGCGTGTCGGAGAACGAACATGAACAATGCATCCAGTTTAAAACTTATTCAGAGGGTCCATATACACCAAAATAACAAGCCACCAGAGGGGGGAGAGTTACATTCTGCATGGAAAACAGCTCAAAATTTATTTGATTAGAAATGTTTACATTTTGTTGCCAAGAGCAGCATGCATGTTAGAGAGACAATATGTTTTCTACTCAAAGCCAGAATTACATGCAAATAGTGCGTTAATTAGAGAATGTTTATAATTCATGCTGTGAATTAAGTGATCCTGGGTCCCTGGTTGGTCAGAAACCAGTCGGAGGAGTGCCTGGCTCATCAGCCTGGCAGCCCGTCCCTCCATCTCAGCTGGAGAGAGAAGAAATTATTCAATTGAATTTTGTCTCTCATCATGGACTCTTCCACATCCTCCCTGCCTGGAAACTGAGCTAAAATAAAACGGAGAAACAAAACTCTGCCCTCGTTGCATCTGCCCTGATTTTACGTTTTTCTGACTTGTCAACATGATACATCCTCATCTTCACAGAATATGTTTTTCATAATTTTTTTCTAAGCATGCTTTTAGGCTGTTGTTGCGTCTCACAGTGGGAGTTATCTATGGGCATCATGCTGGAGCTGTTTTCATGCAGCAGGTAAACAGATGGCAGCCCCAACAAAGTTGATTGTATTATGGCAATTAAAAAAGGAGAGCTGGCAAGTACAAAGTCAAAGAAACTCTTGGTTTTATTGAAAACCATTGCATTATTTTCCAGATTTGAATAGGTACAGAAAAAAGAAAAATGAGAGTATAAAGCATATTTTTATTTCCAGACTTTATGACCCATATAATCTTTCCTAGCTACATAGTTTGGTGTAATTCCTTCCTTCCCTTCTTTCTTTTGTTCTTCCTAACCTTGCATCCCTCCTTTCTTCCTTGTCTCCTGCTTCAATCCCGTAATTCTTTCATTCCTCAGATCCTACCTCATTTCTTTCTTCTTTAACTCTCCTTGTTTCCTTCATTCCTTGTATCTTACTGCTCTTCTTCTATTCTTTCTTTCCTTGTGTCCTCCTTTGCTTGCTTCATTCCTTCTTTCCCTTCTTCTCTCTTTCCTTCTTTCCATCATACATTCCCTCTTTCCTTCCTTTCCATACCTTTATCACTTTTTTACTTCTCATGTACTTTCCTTCTTTCCTTCTTGTCTCCAACCTTTATTCCCTTTTCTTTCCTTCTTTCCTTGTTTTCTGCCTTTTCTTCTACCTTTTAACGTTCTTTATCCTTTAAAACTTTTCATCTGTCTTTCTTTCCTATCTTTCTTTCTTTCCTTTCTTCCATCCTTCCTTCCTTCCTTTCAATGAAGACACCCAACACTAAAAGGTAGAGGAAAGTCTACAGAATGGGTCCTTTTCATTCTTTACAATGAAAAGTTTAACATGCTGAAATACTTTGGTTGCGCTATATGTCTCATTTCCTTTGAAAGGCCCCAACTGAATCCAGCATTTTATTCCTGATTAAGCTATAAACACTTCTGAGCTCCATTATAAACATTTTGTTCTGCTTTACACGATCAAAGTCCATGGACAGCTGTGATGATTGTAGCTTCATTAGTTATCCAGTATAAAGTGCTGTACTGCACTAATCAATCTACATTTTCCTGCTAAAACAAAGGATCCAAAGTGATTTGTTGCTTTCTAGCTTTGCTTCAGTTTACAGCAGTAGATGTCAGTGAGGGTTGGGGTTAAAGCAAAATGTCCGCAGCAAGCAAAACCTGGAAAGGTTCTCAGACAGCAAGCCGTGTTTGCAACAGATACTTCGCTTGAGCTTCACTGATATGGATCACAATGTGACAAATGATTATGAGGATTTTTGATATTCCTCCCCCAAGACAATTCTACTTTTCATTTCCTGCTAAATTTTCTCAGCATCAGTCCCAGCTTGTTGGACGCTCCTCCTGTTCCCGTCTCTGTTCGCTGGTTTTATTAAAGCTAACATTTGTCAGCAGGAAGATGGGTGATATGCAAAACGTGGAGCCGCTTACGCCTCACGCCTCAGTAATTCTGACTGTTGGAGAAATGATATATGAGGAATGCTAGACAACAGATAAGAGACATGAGTAATGTTCAGAAGATTTCGAATTTATTACTCAGTTATGTGTTTTAATTTGTACTCAAGTGTGTCTTACAGACTGACGCCGCCATTCTACTGCAGCTTCTATGGACACTTTGGTTCTGAAAAATTTGAAAAACAAGTTTATAATTAGAGGCCATTGGAAATAAGAGAAAATATGCATTTGCCCTTTTCTTCACAAAGCAAAATTATTTGATTTAATTATTTTTCTTTCCTTGTTTCTAAGACATATGTAGTAAATAAGGAAAGTAGTCCATATAAAGACAAATGGTGATAACTAAATATGGTTAAACTGATAGGCTAACCAAGTCTAGTTTTCATTCTATAAAGTACTCAATTTAATTTGTTTTTATATTGGTTCTAACTGCTTTGTGCGTCTTTGTCCTGTTTATGTCTGTTTAGTTATATGTGGGATCCCCACATATTTTTGGAAATGTTCACATTTAATTATCCAGGTTCAGTAAAAATATTTTTTTTCTAGACTTTTCATTATAATATGTCAAGACAGGAGTGCCCAAGTTCAGTCTGGGAGAGCCATCACACAACATTTAGCTTCCTTCCTTCAACACAGCAGACTCACATGGCTGATGAAAGTGTGACACCATGCAATAATGTATATTACAGAAAATACAGAATGTGTACTGTATTTTCCAGACTATAGGTTGCTTTATAGTATAAGTCAAATTAGTGAAAAAATGCATTATGGTGTGGAAAAATTTTCATTTAAGTCACACCTGACTATAAGTCACAAGACCAGCCAAACTATGAAAAATACCTCAACTTGTAGTCTGGAAAATACAATATTTTATTCAGCTGTGATGGAGAAGGGATGTATCTAAGAGATGCAAGATGTTAGTGCAAGTTTAAAAATAGAAAAGAGCGAGAGACCAAGCACAATAGTGTCTGCAAGATGCAATCTTTCTTCTTACAGGAATTGCAGAATATGTAAAGTACCACAAAGTCTTTCCCTTTCCTAAATGGGGGATTAGTTTACGATCCAGAAGACAGTTGAGTCTTGGAGGATTCCACACAGCATCACATAAAAGAGTCACATTCTACTGACATCAAAGTTTGGCCTGACAACCTGTGGACTGGAAGACAATGGGTATCTGCAGCATACCATTTGGTTGTGGGGTGTGAAAGCAGGATGACCTGTGTGAAAACAACATCCTCTCATGTTCCAGGTAGCTCTCCATGACTAGACCTGGGCACCCCTGTCCCAGGTCTAAATTCCTTCCTTTCTTGTGTACCGTCTTCCTTCCTTGTGACCTACGTCCGTTCTTTACAACTGTCCTTCTGTGTTTTATTCTTTTTATCATTAATATTTGTCTTTGATCTTTGCTTCCTTCCTCTGTTTTCCTCTTTGTGTCCTTCCTTCTTTCATTTCACGTACTAAGTTCCTTTCTCTTGTGTCTTTCATTATTTTGTCATGTTTTTCGTCTTTCTTTTTAGAGGTTTTTCTGCCATGTCTCCTATCTTCTTTCCCTCTTTTTCACCTTCCCCTCTTCCTTCTGTCCTCCCTTGTCTCTTTTTTGAGTCCTTTCTACCATTCTGTTCATGATTCCTGCCTCTTGTATATGTATAGCTTGATAAAATTAACATAAAAACAGACTGAGAAATCTGGAAAGTTTAGTCAAGAAAAGTAAAAATAAAAACATAAAAACTGTGTAAATAAACCTTGTCTATTGTACATATTCTCCTGTTCTTTGCTGGTTGTTTGTACAGCACCTCAGTCTAAATGGTTATCATCATTCTACTGGAAGGTAAATCCCTAACCTGGTCTGGAGTCTTTTTCTGCCACAAAAAGTGTTAAACCATATTATCCTCCTCATTCACTCTCACCAGCTTCTACGGTTTTGATAAAGAAAACCATCCCCACAGCATGATGCTGCCGCCACCATCGTTAGTCGGTCCATGTTTGGGTGAGATGGAGAAGGGTGTCTAGGTGTCTCTTCAAGAGATAGATATCTCAGTAGAGATCCAACATGAAGACCGTCCCGTTGATGTTTATGCCTTCACTCCAGGTGCTAAACACTCACTGCAGTTCTTACTTTGAACAGAAGAGGTTGCTGCTGAGAAAATCTGATTGTATTCAACAAGTTCAACAACAGAAATTGAGTTAATTTTGAAGTGAAATGCAATGTTTTGCAATTAATATTCACTCTGTGTTTATGTTCAGTCATGCATGTGCTTATAAAAACCAAAGTGCACTGAAACTCTACATGACATGGCAGACATCCGTAGTATCAGTGTAAAGGCATTTTCTTTTCACATTTGACACAATTTAGTGATTCAAGCATTTAAGCATAACTGTGTGATACTGATTTTAAACACAATTTTGTTATGAACTGGATTTTAACTCACAAACAGAACTTTAATTTCCATTTCTGCTGAATTAAAGCATCACCACAGCATGATGCCGCCAGCACCATGTTTTACCATGGAACCCATGTGAAGTGTTAGTCTGGACATCAGACTCAGTGTTTTAAGATATTGCTAACCATTGTTTAGCAGTTTAATTCCATTTACTAACTCGAGCACACGAGTTTAACAATCTCATATTAATGTGAGTAAAACATATTTTTGTCATAAAATTCATATAAAAGTCTTTAGTGTTCAGATTAATGTTAAAGTGTAACCCAGCCACACAATGATAATTTACAACAATAATATGCCCAGTGATTTGTTCTTTATTGCATTGTTTAACAACTCAGAGGAATGGATTTATTTTCCCCCTGATTTTACTGTCAAACACAATCTGTGATACAATAAAGCACAACTCTTTATAGTTTAAAGCCAAGCAGTTTCTCTAAAATATGATTTGTGCTGGTAAAATGAAACGAAAGGGCTTCGCTGTGTGAGGAAATTGCTCGGCTAAGTGACTTTCCCCCCTCGCACATTGCCAAGCAGCATCTCACTATATAAATAGCCATTGTCAGAAACACACATCAATCTTGGCATGTACCACCACAGAGCCAGAAGGCGAGTCGCTGTCGACTGCTGCTACAAGTCAGAAAATGGGCCGGGCTTGTCTCCTCAAGCCATCCTCGCTCTGCACGGTTGAGGCACAAACTGTGGCCATTGTTCTGAAGACTGGCTACTTTCATTAGAGAAGTCATTAAAGGAATTACAGGAGCTCGGCTATAGATTTTTTTTTTCAGGGATTATTGTGCTCATATTTCCCTCAGTTCATCAGGCACATAACTGAAAGGCTGAAGCAGCTGTTGCATAAATCTTTGTCTTTGTGTGTGGGAAAAACAATTCTTTTCAAGGGCGTGGACGTGTCATTTGTCTTCAGATTTGACAACTTTATAAATGAGAAGGAAAGCCAGTATTTAAATTTAACCAAATGTATCTTTTAAATATCAATTAATACTTTGGTTTATACCAAAATAAACGTTTTACTTTTTTTAACTACTGTTTGCTTATCTGATTCATATGTGCTTGAGCTGTTTTGATGTCAAGCCAGCACTAACAATGATGTAGACAAAGACAAAACTCTGCTGTCTGTAACAAAAAATCAGTAAGGCTTTATTCGTACAACTGTTTTCATTTGTTCACCATGATTAAATGTTTCTTTTTAAACTTGTTCAGACTAGTTCTTTCACGCAGAACTTTCTGAGTTTCAAAACAAGTATGACTTTCAGTGGATCAGACAAGAAGGAAACATTGCAGAAATTTTCCAGATCATGTTCTACAATAAGACATATATTTCTAAAACTTGAACAGAGGAAGTGATAGAATGTCCAGGTGAAAATAGTTCATTACACACTCAGCAGCTCTAACTTGAAGAAGAGCAAGTAGAAGTCAAGCATTTATTTTGATAATCTGACACAACTTCATTTGTGGGTTTCTTTTTTATAATGACTTCAATCTGCAAGTTGGAGATATAGGTTATTTTTAATAGTTTTATTTTCAAACTAAATTTTTAAAACTTAGATAAGTTTTAAAAATACATAAATACATAAAATCAACTAGATAGATGTTTATTCTTCTTAATAGCTCCAGTAACTTGCAAAAGAAACACTGCCTGTCTCTTTTGCTACAGGAGTACAGCTACTGTTGATCCTTCTAAACTTAAATTAAAACGATGCTCTTTACATGTTTCCTCTTCTCTACATCATCCACTACACTCACATGCAAATTAGTTATGACATCAGTTAGCAACAGCCAATAGCAACATTCCTCAATAATATTGGTTAGACTCTTACATGTGTATCCTCTCTAAAGGGAGATAAAAACTGTTTGAACCTGTAATTTTTTTCAACCACTGGTGAAAATAAAAATTTAAGATTCTCTCAAATCCAATCCTCTTATAAAGCACATTTAACAATAAATGGTACACAGAAAACAAAAGGACCTAAAAGTCCAGAATAATAGATGCAGCAGAATGCTAAAAAAAAAAAGCTTCTTTAAACCATCTTACAAAAATACTGTAATTTGTTATATCTCATTTTATTGTTTTGTTCAAGCTATAATTTTGATTTCAGAATAATTCAAATCAGAATTATAGCTTGAGCAAAACTAATAAAGTTAACTGTAACAAATTAGAGTGATTTTTTTAAAAGTTGGTTAATTTTTTACAGTGCACTGACTACCCAGGATTTATTATATGAGAACTTCTCTTGATTGTCACCAGTAAGATCAGCCTGTCTAATTATAAGGAGGTTGGCATTATCTTCTCCAGCAGGTGGATTTGAACCATTCTATTAGTGTAGATATTTAAATTTAAGACAGCGTCACATTGGGAAGAAATTCTTTATGTTGATTTAATGTGATATATATCTAAACAATAAACCCAAAAGTTATTTAAATAAATTTGTTTTATGTTTCTTGAGGCAAAGTACGCTGAAAGCTGAAAACAACAATGTGAAATACATGACAGCTAAAATAAAAAAGTAAAGGAAAAACAAAACAGTGCTTAAATGCAAAACATGCAACATAAGACATAGGGATATTTAAGGGATTATATAAGTATTTAACAATAAGCATAATGTTCAGTTGCATGTTGTAGTAACTTAACATAAACTATTTTAGCAACATTAAACAATATTTTCTTATGCTTTTGCACATGTTGTCTTTTGCACTTTCAGGAGCACCAGCCTGAATCATCACTTACTTAGAAATGGCTCCTAACTGATTACAAAATAATGATATCACCACAAATATTGAACCCATAATAATAAAACTTTATATTGCTTTGCAGGTTTGTCTGATAATAATCCGCTATAAAATCTATATGTGGTGTTTCGCTATTTGCCTCTTCCACTCATTTTTCACGCGTATGTTGTCATGACCTAGAGGAACGTGTATTCAGGCGGATGTTTCTGATCTCGCGTTCTGAGCTGTGGAATAATGTAAGAGCACTGGTGTGTTGCTGCTGTGGCTGGGGGAGCGTGTTGCCATAAAATATTAACGACTTGGAAGCCCAGCCACATGACAAGATGAATGTAATTGGCCCTCGCAGTTCTATCTGTGCATGTTAATGAGATGGGATGGTATTTAAATCAGTTGCAAACCCCAGACAGCACGACTGCAGTGTAGAAAACCGCAAACAAAGACGCAGTGAGATAGACACAGAAAATGTCAGCACAGGAAAGCCTCCGCCAGCATTTCTTCTAATTAATATTGTTTGTCTGAGCAGAACAATGTTTTGCTGCTGAGCCCTTTGAATGACTTGACTGAAATAATGAAAGCTAAATGTGAGATTTGTTTCTATTTTTTTGAGCCTTTGAGTGAGAAGTTAGGAAAAAGTGGTAGGTTTTTAATGGGATATGTTTAACAAGATCTGAATATTAAACATCTACTATTTTTCAATTAAAACCAATTTTGTGCGGCACTATCCTGCCACCGTTTATGAGACTTTGTCTGATAAAGTAAGTTAAAACTATAATTATGAACCTAGGATATGACGGTGAGTTCTATAAGCTTGACACCCTATTGTAGTGATGTAATCTTATTTTAAATAAAAAAAGAAGTAGTTATTTAAAGTAACCTAATCCTGTTAACTAATGAAGATGTGTTGACAGCTCTTCATTACATAAACAATGAAAAAACCTCAATCCATTCAAATTGTGCATATAAACAATTTCAATGTCTTGTTAGGATCTGCTTCAGAGAATCCTTCCTGTGCTTATGAGCTCTACTTAATTTTAATGACTCTTGACAGCATTTAATTCTCTCCAGGTCAAAATCTGAAAAACTTAAAAACTCTGACCCAAAATGGCGAATTCTTCACTGAAAAAGCAATTATTTTAAACCCTTTTTGAGAATTAGCATTTTTAATGTTGCAGGCATAACTGGAAAATTTCACGTTAGACTAGAATGAAAACATAGTGACAACCTGAACCTAACCTGACGTCGATGCTTTCCACAGCTTTTTAAAAAGTTGAGAAAACTTTTGATCGACTCAGGAACATGAATTATGGGAAACATTTCAAGACACAAGCAGTTCCTTTTTTTGCTGCTCCCCACAAATACACAAGAAGAGTGAGATTGAGAACAAGCTCAAGGGGAGGAACGCAGCTGGATTTGATATGTAAATATCACATGACATCATCCGCAGTAACATAAGTGCCTCGTGTGCAGTGGTGTAAAGGAGTTTACAAATGTCCTTCATTTGAAATGAGTGACTGGTGACTGAAATCAATTCATCAAAAATCCCAAAGAAAAAAAAATTTTCACCTTGAGAGGAAAATTTCTGGTTCTCTTTTTATGGATTTCTGGTAAATTGAACTGATAGAAGAAAAATTATAAGACGTGTTTCTTTACTTCGAATATGCTGACAAACCGTTTGTGTGACAGCACTGTGTGCATCCTCACTGCCACGCTGTGAAAACATACACACGTGTTCTCAGTTACAGTCACGCAAGACTGAGTGGACAAAGGTGTGCTGCATCAAAAGGTGGACAAAAATATGTTTGTTGTGTTTCTAACTGGGTGCATCTAAGCCTGTTTTTTTTGTGTGCAGGCTAAGGAGAGACCTGACGCCTGACGAGGGGTGGGGGGGGCAGAAGGACAGATGGTCTGCCTCATGGTGGCTGAAATAAAAGAGGGAATTAGAAGACTCCAAGGTGTACACTCTGACGGCAATTACAGCAAATAGATTGGAAGTGGACCTCCAGGCGCTCAGGGAGATCACTCTGCGGGGGAGAGCTCCACCTCACTGCATCTGGTTCCTACGCCCTGAAAGATTTAAGATTAAAAACACACACACACCCACACACGCACGCACACACACACACACACACACACACACATGCCTCAAGTGTCCTCAGAAGGAGCCAACTATCAGCATACCTATGTCTTTCCAAATAGTGTCAGAACATGAAAAAAGCAACAAAGAGCAACGAAAATAA
Organism: Gambusia affinis; assembly: GCF_019740435.1. Taxonomy (NCBI): domain Eukaryota; kingdom Metazoa; phylum Chordata; class Actinopteri; order Cyprinodontiformes; family Poeciliidae; genus Gambusia; species Gambusia affinis. The sequence goes on from NC_057878.1 coordinate 15,978,096, forward strand.
TCTTCATCTGCACTATAGAGTTTGAAATGGATTTGTATATTACCATATTTTTTGTGTGGAACGTGTTGCTGAAGGATTTGCAAAACCAATTTCCGACATCCCTGGGAGTTGTTTTTGGTTAGTTATTCTGCTGCCTGCAGGAGTTTGAAAAACAGTCAATTATTTTTGTCTTGCTTGCTTCCGCCCATCGATTCTGAAACAATTTTCACAGCACCTCCAAGTAACGATATGCAGCAATTGAATTAAATAGACCCACCCAATCAATATAAAATACGTAAAACATTCACAGTTCTCTTTCATTGCCCGTGGAAAAAAGAATTCATTGCAGATGAAAATGCAAACAAAGTGAAAAAAAAAATATTTTATGGATCTGTGAGAGCATTTATGAAGTTTACTGATAGCCATCAAATATTTCAAAGATAAAATATTTAATGTGTTTCTTCTGGCAATATTTGTGCAAAGAATCTTAAGCAGAGTTTGGGTTGCAGTTTTTCTTTCCTGATACCATTTGGAGCAGTGGGGATCAGTGGATTCCATTAGTCTTGCCCTGTGGCTGAATGAGTAAAGTACCATTTAGAGTCTGTAACCCCAAAACCTTGTGTTCCCATCAGTGCATAAATGATGAAGATGGTCTAATGAAACAAGCGGCTCCCTGCTACAGCCAGTCATAAAAAGAACATTCGGGTCTCTGAAACTTCAGTCCGTTCATTAATCTTTCGAAACTTTCACTGTATGTTCCAGCTCCTGAAGTACAGGAAGAAAACTCAAGAGATTCAATCATCACCTTATCTTCTGTGAATGCTATGGTGCCTTGCAAAAGGATTCATCCCACTTCTTTATTTATTTTTAATTTAGGCACAAAATAAGCACAAATCTCTTTTCTATGAGGTTCTCAGAGATTTGTTAGACTAAATCAGGCAACAAAAATCATCATAAAGACCAAGGAACACAGCAGACTGGTCAGAGAAGTTATAGGTTATAAAAAATGTCCCCAGGTTGTAATATCTCACAGAGCTCTGTTCAATTCATCATCTGAAAATGCACATTTGCAAATCTGCTGTCCACCCAAACTGACAGGCTTGGCAAGGAGAGCATTAATCAGAGAAGCAGGCGAGAGGCCCAATGTAACTCTGGAGGAACTGGACCTTTATCCATGCACTCTACAAATTTGGTTTTTATCTTGGAGTGGCCTGAAGAAAACTATTGTTAAAAGGAAGCCATATGTCTACTAATTATTATTTTAGGAGTTAACTACTCTGCCATTAGTAGTTAAATAATCAACAATGTTGATGAATCTTGTGTTTTAAGAATGGCACATATTACTGCACTTTTTCAAATCCCATAAACAAAACCAACATACAGTCACATTCAATAAATTACAACATTTCAGAGAAGTTTGTGTATTTTAGTAACTTAGTTCACTATGTGGGACACATTTTACAGATAAATTACATTAAAGTTGGCTGCTTAAAGCTAATGTTTCGAAAAATGAAATTTATGATAATAATATAATATAATACGGGGGAGGCTGAACATAAAACCCATGTACAGTTTTATGTTTTTATTCATGAAAAGTTGACAAAATGTAGAAAAGCTCAAGGGGTGTTAATGCTTTTTCCCATTTATAATCCTACCAAACACTAAAAATAGAATGAAAGGGATTCAACTGGAACAATGTCTTCAAGTATGCAGAGTCAGGTGTACAGGTCTAAATAATGTAAATGTTCATTGCTGGCCAAAAAAAGAATAAAGTTCTGCATGGTTACCAACTGCATGCATTCTTATGAAATGTACACACATGGCTTAAAAGGAAAACAAGAAATCAAGATTGTATTGTATAAAATGTAAATAAGGCCAACTTTAGGCCCATGAATTATGGTCTCCAGAAGAAGCTGCTTTCCCTCGTTGCATATATGCATGAACAGTATATCACTTGCCTCTTGGAAAACAAACAAAGTGGGAGAAACAAGAAAACTAATGCATTAAAGATAATTAGGCAGAGAGCATGTGTAACCAACAAAAAAGAGTTTGACGAACAAAGAGAGAAGAGCAATAACAAACACGTTTAAAATTTGCAAAGCTGTTGATTGCAAACGTCAACAGCTTTGCTGTTTTTGTTCACTCAGAATGTTTTGTTCACTCAGAATTTGATTGCATAATTAGTTGGGGACAGATGCAGTTAGTTTTAAATGACAATCATGAATGGCATTATGCAAGAGAAGCTCTGACTGTTATCAGAGCTTCTCTTTGATTTCATTATAATCTTTGAGATTATAATGAAATTATGACTTTTACTAATATTACTATCAAAGAAAGTCCACATTGTATTTTACAGACTTTTTTGTCATGTATCAAAAAGACTTAATGACATTCTATCTCTCATTTCTGAATATTATCAGTGATGCAGTGTATTCCTCTGTGTTCAGATTGATCACTTGGCAGAAGAGGGGCATCTGTGACGTCTCCTGAAGCCCAAACAGCAGGAGTTACTCAAGCAATCTTTGCAACTTCTTGATGAGCAACCTGTTTGTGATATCCTGTATTTAATATCTCCATGGTAAACATTTTATTCTATCGTTGCTTTATGTTTTAAAGATGTACACACAGCATCAGGATATATCCCACAGCATTGAAAGAAACCAGTTACAACCTGTTAGTACCTTTCACTGGCTTCAGGCTTTTTGTTTTTGCTATGGTGAAACGCAAAAAGACTGCAGCGTCTGACATCTTGTTTCACATGGTATGTGTTTATTTCCAGCACTATTTCATCTCCATATGCGAAGATCTTCACATATGCTAATTATGAAGATCGTCATTGAAACAGCCATAAAAAATCTGTGCATTGCAGCACATTAAGCCAAAACTTCTTTCTGTAGCAAAAACAAAGCCTTTGCAAAGATGCACATCGCTACTCTGAATACTGTTCTATTGGTATTTTCTTCAAGTCCTACTGCAATATCAGTTTTTATATGTTTTAATGAAAAGCAATCCTGTAATGCAAGACACTTTCCTTTGTGTGCATCTTCCAATTTTTTCATATCTGAACATAAACTACAAAGCAGATAAACAACAAAATGTATATAACTGCCAAACAAAATCCATAAAAACTTTAACACAACCCTGCCTTGTTTTTTTGCTTGTTTTCATGAGTCTTCGTGTATGCTAGAGAGGATGTGAGGTGGATGAGATGAGGATTTCAGGTGAGGATTGTCATCTGGGTGTGGCAGCAACATCAAGATTTCCATCAAACATTGGAGGGATGTTTCCTGAACATTTCCTTTAAATCAAGGCTAAAAACCCACCTCTTAAATTTTCCTTTGACTAATGATAACTGAAAGATTGATTAATATATTTGATGCATATTTGCTTGATGATAGCGTTTGACAAAATGGAATGTTTATTGCTGGCTTCATAATTGGTGACTGTATAATATTTTAATGGTATAAAGCACTTTGAACTGCCTTAAAGTGCAGTTTAAAGCACTTCTGAAAAGTGGTATAAAAATAACCTTGACTTAAATTCTGGATCACAAAGGAGACAAAAGGGAAAGTAAAAAGGAGCAAAGAATGTGCATGGTTTCCACAGGAGTGACAGCCAGTCAGCAGACTCTTTGAGCTGCAGGCTTGATGAGATGATTGGAATCAGGTGTGGTTGCAGCAGAGCGAGCAGCCCCGCCCTCACAGGTAATCAGCAGCACACAAAGCAGGGCAGCGTGAGAGGAGGAAGTACACACACACAGACAAGAACCAAAGGATCATGATGGAAATTTGCTCCTTTGTGTCACTCCCAGCTGTTTATTACTATGTACGTGTCCATTCTTATGAAACCCCGCATGTTGGTGAGCTAGATGTTCTCTGTGTTATTTTTCTTTTCATTTTGTTAGATAATTTTTGTTAGAAAAGTACAGTAGATAGTAGTTTTAAAAAAAACAACTTTTACCTTGCATGAATGTTATTTTTAAATGTTTCTGTTTCACCACAATAAATATACATTTTATTTATCTACTCCCTATTTAGTATATTTATGTACTTCGGCAAGTACTTGCAGCTGATTCTTAACTTGGAGGGAAAGAAAATAACCAACATTCACTGTACATGACTCATGTGTTTGTGTTGGAATCGAAACGAGTCTGAGAATTAAATTGAAACAGGCTGTTGGAGTCAGCTCGGACGTGCTCATAAATCACTGTTAATATTTCTTTGAGCAGGAAAATCAGATAGGAGATGTTAAAAACCACTTTAATGAAAATCATCAAAGTGTAAAATCACCACAAAAAAAAATTTGTTTTTCAGTTTGATACTGCAAATTTTTAGTAGAGACTACAGGATGTATTAAAAGTAAATCCGCAGAAAGGTCATGTCATCCTGTGCCTCATGGCATCACGATGACATTATGCTGCAGCCGTTCAGTTTTTTTTTTTTTTCATTTTATTTGTTTGTACTCTTTCACATTGTATTTGTTTTTTTGTTGTTGTTGTTGTTGTTTGGCGCAGCTCAGCTTGGATCTGCCTGCAGCAACCATCTGGTAATTACTAACAGAAAAAAAAGTCGCTTTTGAAGAGAGGCAAAGTAACTAATCACTTCCATTTAACATTCATAAATAAAGTAATATTCTTTAAAATCTGTTCTGTCAGGAGGCACTTTTTAAGTCATCAATCTCAGCTTCTTTCACCTTTCATCTCAGATAGTTTATTCTAAACATCTAAGAATCTGCAGCACAGAGTGATGACAGTATATCTCATTGAACCAGGCTGTTGCCTACAGTGTGGCCTGATGATGATATTACTGAACAGATACAACTATTCATGAGATTGATGGATTGTTTTCCAACAAACAAATGCATGATGTGCCAAACTAATAACCACAAACAGCTGGAATCAACTCTTTTTTTGTCTCACTGGTACTAATCATAAATAAAACATTCAATTAAATGAAAAAGATGTCTTATCAGATAGTTGAAGTCTTTAAAGAACTATTCAATATCCTTCCTGAGTGATTTTAATAGAGTGAGTCATATTTCAGGTGGCCTGATTTTCAGATTGTATCACAGCTCAACATTTGTCACCTGTCAAATTATTTTCCCCCCCTGCATGTCACATTCATTTGTCAAAACGCCATTGTTTAAAGTTGCCTACTGCTTTACGTCCAACTAAATCAGATCCCAGAGGATTTTTATTTGGATGTCACGCTGATGGTAATGCTATAATAATAAAATTGCACGCAATTTCAAATGCAATTCATCTAAGTCTTAACGTCTTTAAGCAAGTATTAGGAATAATGATGGGAGTGACAGTGTGAGAACAAGCAGTTGAATATTTCAAAAGGAAGCTTTGGTTCTGCAGAAATGGCAGCTCTCTGCTGTTGCAGTGAATGAGTAGCTTGCCAAGGAGAAACTGTCATAGCTCTGTAAACATTTTTGATCCATTCGACTCGATGTTAACAAAAGCTGCAAATTCACAGAGCAAAGAACAGCAAAAGCCAATGCTGTTTTCCTGTTTGAGTTTGAACATCTTTTATTTCTGCGATGTCTGCTGGATCCAAGGGAAAACCATTTTTCACCATTTTTCCAGCCACTCAGAGTGACGTTTGAATTACGGCTGGTGTATCCGATGCACATTTATTCTTCCTCCCTGACAGTTTTATGGAACTCATTATCTGCTTTGTGGCCATGGCTGTGAATGGGGAACTTGTGGGGGTTTTATGTGTAGCCAGTAGCTCCTCCGCTGACCACATTTAATGTCCTCTTTCAGAAAAAAAAAGAAGAAAAGCTAGTTGTGTCCTGAGGGGGCATCAAAGCCGCTTGTAGGACCAAACCCTGTGCGCATACAGAGTTCCAGCTCAGTATTTTATTTAATTAATTTTTTTTTTTTTTTTTTGATGAGAAAGAGAGCCAGACCGCAGTTTTATTTACCTCAGGTGCAATGGCTCATTATAAGAGTGTTAATGAGGAGCAGATGTAGTGAAGACGTTGGAGGGGGCGGCTTCAGGAGCGAGGTGTGGTCTGGGGAGAGTCTGCATGGAGGTCTGCCAGGGGAGTTCCAGCCCCCCTCTCCTTTTCAGCTCAGCCAAAACACCCTTTGTTCACGTGTTAATATCTACTCAGCAAAGGATATTAGCACTGAGAAATGCCTAGCACAGTGAAACCATGGGTATGCTGAGATGTGTGAAAGTCGCTGCAGACATAAAGGATCATGAAATTTTTTTGCTTGTTTTCATACTGAACTCTTGTGAAAAAGACAGGCTTACTTTCAAATATCTATACAGTTACATAAAATCCTTAGAAAGCCTAATGACACTCACTCCTTTTATTTAGAACTAGATATCCACAGCAAATCCCCTGTTGTTTGTCTATTTTACCTTGAATGGTCCTGATTGGTGACGATTTGAACAGAAACACAAAAATCTGATCACACCAAGCACTGGCATGTCACTCTCACAACAACACTCTTTGGTGTAGCGGTTACTGCTGATTGAGGAGCATAAAGCCAGTTAGAAGAAAACTCAACCTTCTTGAAAATATAGGGACATGTTTGTGGTTTAATCAGGCAGGGTAAAGAGCAAAACTTTCAGCAGACTGAATATGTGATTACAAAACATTTCATTTTTATTCTTTTCAGCTCCAGTTACTCTTTCATAGAGTTTTCTAAATTTCCAAGTTTATGTAAGCATCTGCATTGTTTAGAAAGAACACACAGAGACACAGTTAATTTTAGATACAGAAGACCTTTTAAAATTTTAACTCCTGACAAAATATGTTTACGTGACTGATTAAAAATAAGACCTGCGGGAGGCTTCTGGAATTATTTTTATTTAATATTATTTAATATAACACAGGGGTTATAAGGTCTTATGTTTATTAGACAGTGACAAAAAAGTACGGTAATTTATATCAATAAGGTAAGAACATTTAGATTTTTTTGTGTTATTATTTATATACATTGTTAATCACATGCTTTTGTTAAGTAAAAGAGTTTAAAATGGAAATGAAATGGAAGTTGGAAGGAACAAAATGGCAATAGGTGGCTACAAAATGTAGATGTGAATTATCAAAGGGGAAAATTCGGCAAGATTTACTTATAATCTTGGTTGTCTTTTCTTTCCTTTTGGAATATTATAATTCTTATAAGGTTTAGACAAAAAATACATCTAAAATGAACATCTAAAACGAGGTTGTGGTGTAAGCATTTATGACCCTGACTCATGTCACATGGACATGACATTATGCCCCCCATAATCATAAAACCAAAATCAACACATTTACAGCTCAGACCCACTCCCTTTCATGCATGTTTTTAATCTTTCTGTGGCAATTTGTTTGCACTGAATGATAATATCCTGTGGGGCCCTAAAGCAAACCAAAATAAAAATAGCTGTAAAAGATAATAAAATCTGTTTATATTTGCATACTTTGTGAGATGTTAGTACAAGAATGTCAACTAGCTTTGTAGATGCTTCTGTGACATCTACAAAGCTCTTTGGCAGCCATGGTTTCCTCAAGTCCAGATCTCTGCATGCCAGTGACAGACAATAACAGTGTTGTGCACCATGAACCCGCCTCCACTGGGGGAATCTCAGTGTCACAAAAACAACAATGCTGGCAGTCAGCCCCACTGTTGGCCACTGCGTCTTTTACGTTTTTATTGGCTGGGCCTCCCCCCTGCTGCTGAGCCAAAGTCAGGCTATCAAACAAAACAATTTACAGCCTTGTCTGCATTTGACCTTGGGCGTCCTGAAAAGCCATTGCTAAGGAAATATGAAGCCCATTGAATGAATGCATATCTATATATGACATCATCTGGTTTCTTCATTAACCTCAGAGTCTGCATCAAATTTAGATAAAGGAATGCTTTTCTTTTTTGTAAAGGTCATTGTAGGTAATATTAATATATGTCTACATCTGAATGAAAAGTTTACTGTTCTGCCAATTTGTTGTTTTATCATTTGAAGGAGACTCCCAGCCTTGAACCATTTCTGTCAGTAAGGCGGAAACCTTTCTGAATGTATTTATACCTGGAAAATTTATATGCAACATGAGCTCCAAGTTTATAGAAAATCAACTTGGAGCTCCCGTATCATATAATAATCTTATGAAAGAGACTGATTAGATTGTTAACACAAAAATAAAAAAGAAGCTTTGTCAACTGTTTATGTATTGTTACATTTATCACAGTTATTAACAATTTGACAAAGTATTCCTTTTTATTTATTTGCAGTGTTTCCTCAGCTGCTTACCTTCTAGAAATGACTGAATTTATTTGGAAATGTAGTAACATTTTGTTGTGCTGTTTGCTTGTTTACTTAGTTTGATCGCTTTTGTTGTGTTTCTTTATTTCGGTCCATCTGTTTTTATTTTCTGTAAAACTGTCTGGTAGATTTGTCATGATAAGTTTTCAAGTAAAGCTTACTTGATTGATTGGTCTCTGGTAGACTGTGACACGGTTAGTTTTGTGTGCAAAGCCACAGAAATCCTTATTTACTACATGAGTGTTTTTTGTCTTTTCTGGATCCAGCAGCCCAGTTTGATTTCTGACTACATGCCGCAAAGCTTTGGTTGTTTATAGCCTCAGATTTTATGGTTCATCCTTCTAGAAAGAGCAAATAAATAAATAAATAAATAAATAAAAACAAGCTGCTCATTTTATCAAGACAGACTTTTGTGATTTGGTTTATTTTTTAAAAGTCTGATTGTGTTTAATACATATATTGTGGATACTGATGTGTATATACAGCTACATAATACAAATTGAGTCCAAGAAAGCAAATAAACAAGTTGAAAAACCATATATTAAATAACTCAAACATGGATACGCAACATTTTTAAACCATTGAATAAAAAACTTTAAATACATAATTTAAAGTTGCTAATATCTTCTCTGTTGAATTGCAGACTTACACAATATTTGTGACTTCAAGACTGTGCAATTTCCTCCTATTTAGAAAATAGGTCCAGGTTGATTTCAAAGTTTTATGATGGAGTTACTGCAAATTATGAATGATACAATTGGAGAAAAAAAGCTTTCCTTCTCTGTATGTGTTATGGATTCTTCTCACGCATTTCCCTCTGAGACAAGGGGCTCAGTAATCTGTATCCTTTAGTGAGAGAACCCCATGGAGATGCATTAAAGAGATAAATTGGTATCATCCCCAGTGTGACACTCTCCTCATCTGTCTCTGCTCGCCTCCATTGATCACAATTTATTTTATTTGTGTTGTTTCATTATTAGGCGGAAGAAAAGCATTGCATTAATAAAGCCCTGATTATAAAGTTAAGCATAAATGCTATACTGTTAGGTAGGAAGTCAGGATCAAGGCGGTAGTCTTGGGCAAGGTTCGTCCTTGTATCTCCATGCGTGGGACAGATCAATCACGGATGAATGTAATTCATTTCCCAACGATTGTCCAGCTCAAGACGTGAAACACTTCTCTAAATCGTTCGGTGAGATCCAGCATTTCCTCCCTGTCATCTCTGTGTGACAAAGCGCAGCACTGAACTGTAATGATACCACTAATTACGCTGATGTATCTTTATAGAGAAAACAGTTGCTCAGGCTTGTCCTTTGAATATGCACAATTAACGTTCCAAATTTTACTATAATGTTAATCTAAATTAGATTAATCTAAATATAAAATATCCAAATGTGGCTTTTCATTTCTTGTTTTAATTGCTTTGTGCAGAGTTTCTACATGGGCAGCATTCAACGTCCATGCACCACAAATCTGGAACAAACTTCTAAAAAACTGCAAAACAGCCGAAACACTAAGTTCCTTTAAATAAAGACTAAACCCCCCATCTGTTTAGAGTTGTTTTTGAACCATAATAAATAAAACATTGGTGAATCTTATGACTTTGTAATTTTTGTGCTTTTAGGATGTAAAATAAAATGTGCTATACATTTTGATTGATGATTTTCATGTAAAAATGCCAGACTTTTCAGAGTCTAAAAATTCCAAAATGGACAAATACAGAATATTCAAGGAATAATATGCAAAATGTCTCCTTTTGTCCCTTGACTACATCATAAACAACAATCATAGTAGTATTTTATAGAGAAGTCATTTATTAGTAAAAAATTGGAAAAACTTTAGTATTGTTGAGTGAGCTCTGGTCTGACAACCACAGACCAGTTCTGTGGTTGGTGAATGTGTTCGAGATGCATTCACCAATCAGAAGTAGACTAGATCATTTTTAGGTGGGATTCACAAGATACTTTGCTCTGACCATTTCTGGTTGTATGTCGGAGTGTTGGCAGGGCTTTTTTTCATAAATGTTGAGGTGCAGTTGTGATTTATGAAGGGAATATTGATTCCTGGTGTTTATTCGTATTTGGCTTTTGGAGTTTATGTGCAGTTTTAGTACAGATCCAATGCAATGTTTTATTGCAGAGACCCCAGGACTTTTCTCTGGGATTTTATGTGTCTGTCAAACTATTTAAGTCGGCTTACAGATGCATGGCATTGCTTTCTGTATATTTGCTATGACAATAAAGGACTGAAATGTTTAAATTTGATTCTGATTTTTGCCAACAGCTCAACTATGTACACCAATGCTACTTATAGCTGTTATTACCACCTTTGACCCAGTTGTTCAACCTGGCAGCATTAGTATTCAGTCTGACCTTTTTTCACAGTGGAATTAAAGTTAGTGCTGCTAAGTAAAGATTTAAAGCAGTGAGAAATTGCATGTTTCATTAAATTAGGAAGCGGATAAAATAACCATGTCTCTCCAGTAAAAACACAAGAGAATATCGAAATAACTAAGCTGCTCTTTTGGTCATTAAAAATATTATTCTAACAATAAGAAATGTGCTTTATGTCAAGAAATAATTTGGCTGAAATATTGTAATTAAAATAATTGCAAACATTAGAAAGACTACAGGAGCCTCAATCCAGAAACAAATATCTGGGCTGCACAACTTGTCTGCGTCAAGAGGTGATCCGGTAATGTTCTGGCAGCAAAGCTTTCCAACACCATCTTACAAGGAGCTGACTTAATATTTTTCTTTGCAACCTACAGCACTGAGGGTTGAATACGGGCCAACTCCCACTGCAACAATTTTGATTCAGTTCTTATCAGAAGTTCATATTTCACTAAAATAATGGTGCTTGTACAAGTAAAGCAGTCCTTTTGATATCTGAACTAAAATCTAAATGGTTGAGGAATTGCTTGGACATTGATTTGTTCATTTGTTTGTAGTTAGTTGGATTGCTGGTCTTCATCATTCCTGTTTTTGGCTTTACGAAAAGTTACACTAAATATATTTCTTCAACTTGCGTAACTCAAACTTTAAGGTATTATTTGCATTTTATCCATGTGTTTAACTCTTAAGAAGTTTGATGTAATATTGAGAGAAACATTAAAAGATTACACATGTGATTTGATCTTTGTTCGTGACCTTTCATATTTCATAAATGTCAAATGCACCAAACCTGATCTATAACCACAATCAGCAGAGGCAGTGTAATGTACATATTTTTAAAAAGTAATGTTAAATGGAATTTTGTGTAATATAAACTTTTAAAGTTTCTTTCAATGTCATATCAAAATTTTTAAGAGTTAAACACACGGATTCCCGAGATACAAAAGGGTTTCTTCGTTGGTTTAGAATGGAAATACTGCTAGTAGAAAACGTACATATTTTAACTTAGTTTCTTTTGAACGCTGGTCTTTAAATGTCATTAATTTGTATCGTGACAAGAATTTGTTCACAATAACAAGAATTGATATAATAAATTCTAAAAAAAAAAGTTTGGACACCACTAGTCTAGAATGCTTAGATGCTTCAGATTTGCATAATTTGGAAGCATAAAGAAAACATGTAGTTATTATTAAATTCTTATAAGGAACTAATTAAGGCAGAATCAGTCACAGAGACTGATACTCACAAATTGTTTGTTGCAAGGATTTTGACTTGCAGCAATGAGAAAATACGATGAGTTACACAAAATTCATAGGCCACATCATTCTCTGACAGACAGTGGAAGTGACTGACTGTGTCGGTACGAAGGTGGAGAAGGTGGTAGGGATTCATCCCACGATTGGTGGGTTGGTGGTTCGAACTCCACTCTGTCTGTTGTTGTGTCTTTAGGCAAGACACTTTAACCACCTTGCCTGCTGGAGGCAAGAGGAGGTGGCTCTGGTGCATGGCAGCGTTAGTTGTGTCATTTTGCCCCAGGGCTAAACAAAAACAAGCCATTTACCGTGTCTGTGCAACAGTGCGACAGTGGATGTTTATGCAAATTTGCAGATGACATTTTTCACCTCATACACAGGAGATTAACTTATTTCTGTGAAAGCTATAAATGTTACAGTGAGACTTATTTCTGAAAATATAAGATAAAAAAACATAAGGTAAAACATGCAATAAATGATAAATGACAAACAATTTATTCAATAAAATCCACATGATTATTTGTATTGAGTGAAATAGATGAGTAAATATTTTAGCATTTAAATAATAATAAAATATTGATGATAATAAGACAAACATTTTTCTAACACATACCCATGCTTATCTTTTCTTGGTATTGTGTTTTTTTTTCATTTATTTGGGCATTAATAATAAAATATTATTATTAATGTTTTAGAAGAACACAGTCAACGTGAGGAGCAACACTGATTTAACATGCAAGAAATTTGTCAAAATGCAAGAAGAGAAGGGACACATAGTCATATGCTGTACTAAAAGAAAAATAAAACAATTAAAAATCTGAAATTGAACAATAATAAAATTGGAAATGACATTTTGTAAAGTGAAAATTCAGTAAATCACCTATATATTACAAGTCAGACCAGAATACTGTGGTGAATCCCAGCAGCATGCTGCATAAACCCTGTAATGGCGCTTCGTAGAAAATAACCCTTATTTATGTTCCCGTTAACTGTGCATCACAAGGGTCATAAAGACTTTTTTCTTACACTCTTACATCTAAACAAAAAACAAGCCAAAAGGAGACATTAGAGCCGGAATAAAATGGGTGAAATAATGGTAACATGCCCTGTGAGACTTGAAATGCGTATGTGTGGCAGAGAGAGTGTGACAGAACTAGACTGGGGCACTGTGGATGCCCACATGTCATGCGCTACACACCCACATACAGCAGGAGCTCCTTTTCAGGGTTATTTTTACTCCAGCACCTGGAGGTGTTGCAGACTTGCTCTGGCCTGCACATTCTTTTCCCTGAACACATTCAGGTGTGAGAGCAAGCGATCTTCGTTCACCGCAATTAAGATTCTGCCTCTGTCTCCTCTTGGTACACAATTACTGCTCTGCTGCTGTTTGCTCTAATTGCTCTTTCTGCGGGGATTGGTGGGAAGCCAGTGATTGTGATGGGTAGGGGTTTATCTCCTTTCTTTTACTCTGGCCCCTTAAAAAATCATGTGTAAACTCCCCGGTGTAATTACCAAGCGCCATGATTAATTGTCTATTGAAATTAGCGCTGGTCTAGCTTTCATTTTTACTGCAGCGAATATTAATTAATGTTAACTCTCCCCTTTTCTTTTCCACCCTTTGTGAAGAACATCTTTTGAATATTCATTGAGGTCTTGAAAAATGGGCACAAGCTGGTAGTTTTAGCCAGAGAACTGACTCTTGGCCACCAGAAAAAAAAAAGCAAAGCTGAAAATTAAAAAATGTTTTTTCAGACCATTAATAATATTTACAGGAGCAGGATGGGTTAGAAAGAGCAAGCCTCTGTTTAAATCACGTCTCCTCTGCTTGTCGAGAGGTCTCCGACAATATGCAAAGCAGCACATCGGCGTTTTGTTTTCCCTTTGGAGGAGAAGGAGCATTCACATTTAATTCAGTTTGTTTGCTTAACCCTTAGAGGAATGACAAGTTGAATAAGTGCAGCATAATCACATTCTGCATATTCTTTTATTATAATACATAGAACATAGAGTGACCTTGAATAAAACATGCACCAGAATAATATATCTGAGTGTTATGGTAATTGACTCTGAATCAAATCAGCGTTGGAATATCTTCATATGCTGCTCTGCTCTCACTGGGGTGGGTGGAGCACAGGTTTACAGGACAAGGTCTTGTCATGTAAGTGCATTACTGAAATCAACATCAACTTAAAACAAACCAGGTCAAGTTTAACATGTTTTTTTTTTGTTTGTTTGTTGTTTTTTTTTTAACTATATATATTCAGAAGATTTACAAGTGCATCTTAGTAAATTATGATATTATGGAAAGGTTTTCTAGCAATTCAATTCAGAAAATTAAACTTTATTGTAAGCAGTCATCACACAGTAATATTTCTCAAGTGTTTATTTTTGACATAAAGCAGAGAACTTTTTTTTTTCAAGACAAATAGTAAAATATAGAAATGAGCACTCATCTCATGATCCACTTAGAATCTCTTTGACTGTTGCCACACCTTGTTCACACCTATGTATAGTTTATACTTGCATCTACTTTGCAGCAAATAAATAAAAAACATACTTAAAGCTCATATTTAAAAAATTAACTTGTTCTGCTCTTGTATTCATATCGGCATCACTTGGTTATGCAATAGCCCTACACTGTCATGGACTGGGGTTGTTGTTGGGGCAGTGTGGTGGTTTTCACTGAGCATTATAGTGTTCTGCCTCTCAGGGGCAGAGCTGAGCAATCTGCACCTGGCACACCTGCTCTCAATCATCAGAGCTGAGGATTTAAGCAGAATACTGAATTTGTCACCAGTATCATCTGTTCTCCCTCTAACACTTGGTGGAACAGACTTGAGTAAACCTTTCTATTGCTGTTGGTCCTGATCCTAAGCTTCTCTCCTCAAACCATCTTTGCGCACCCAAAGCACTGATATTCATATTTAACATGCCACTCAATTCCAAAGCTCACTCGACCTTATACAATGTAAATAGAGAAATCCAATGTGTTCCAGAGTTCAGACCCACCTTTCAGTTTCATCCCAGCAAAGCACACAGTTTGCAGTGATATTGTCATTTTTCTAATTAAATCTGATCCAATCTAGAGCCATTACATACCCTTATTGATGTTGAATGCCAAAAACATGAAGCTGCAGTTTACCATCCATCCATCCATCCATTTTCTAATCACCCTTCGTCCCTAATGGGGTCGGGAGGGTTGCTGGTGCCTATCCCCAGCTAACGTTCCGGGCGAGAGGCGGGGTTCACCCTGGACAGGTCGCCAGTCTGTCGCAGGCTGCAGTTTACCTTTGTATATACATTGTGTACGATTCTTTGACAAATAAAGATTTTGTCTTAAACGGCCTGTTAATTGCGCAGTGACCCAGCTTCTTAGACTCCGGTTGGTGTTCTCTGTGTTGTTCATGTTCATAGTAGACATGCATGACATTAGGAAATCCTACAGGATCCTAAAGGATTTACATGGTGGTGAGAGAGCTGGGTAGAAGTTGGTCCTCCAATATTATGTCATTTGTTTGGTTTTGGAGATTACACTAAACTGACATCCATGATCATAATTAGGACTTTTTCAAGTCAGTCAGGTTTTGTTTCTGTCTACCTTCCAGCTATTGTCAATGTCCTGTTCAAATAAAGCTTAAACAGTTCTATTAAAACATATGCTTCATTCTCCAATTTACTAACTTTGCAATACCATTTGATGTTTTTCAGAGGTAGACGGCCATCTTTTTTATGTTCCCTAAACAATTTAGCCGTAAATGAGCAAATAAAATGTAATTCATTATCTGATTACCAAAGACCTTAAAATTATATCCATTCACTCATTTTTACCACTTGACTTTTTCCTGCCCTTATTGTTCCAGTGTGAAGTAAAAAAAATTAATAAAAAATCCAGACGACCTTCATCTTCCTTGCTTCAATCCACATTCAGATAAAGGGATCATACCTGGCACGTCAAACTAATGCCTTCAACCCTCAGCATCTCTCTGATCTCTGAATAAACCTGCAGCTGCTGTGAAGTAGCTGTGACATAACTTGATCCCCATAGTGACAGCACACACCACCGCTTGCTCCCTGTAATATATCAGTGCCAGGAAACAGTGGACACAGAGACACACTGATTGAATCAGGGCCCACTAAGACCCAGGGGAGGGTTAATCTATACAGAACCAGCAGCAAACACACAAAAAACCCTCTAACTGTATCTGCTATAACTATGTTTAAGGACTTAGAGGTCATCCCTTCAACTTCTTTCCTGACAGAGAAAATATAAAGTCTTTTTATTGTTGTACGTTGCTCAATGGCATTCAAAACAAACTATAGCAGAAGAGAATTTGTGTTGAAGGGATCATAGTGCAAGATTTTATTTGTTAGCAGCATTTACCTTGCATTTTCACCATTTGCACATAATGTTCAATGGTGCACAGTTTAAAGATATCTACATGGGTTGATTTGATCAACAACAGCATTGCTTCTCAAATCTATGGTTTTAAAAGCATTTGATTTGCAAAAACCAAGCATCAGATTTATTGCCTGTTATCATAAACAATTCATTATTTACGACAGCCACCTCTTCCTCCAGTCTTTATGTTCTGATGACTCACAGACTGTTACAAATTCACAGTACTCAGACGTATCATCATCCTCCTGGGATAAATGACCAATAACTTTGACAAAACATAGTAAAACTGTCTCTCAAAGAGTGATAATAGAAATCAGATTTTCATATTTAAGTGGCTGTAACACAGAGTTCAGCAACTGTAATATTATGACGATTACATTAATGTCCAATAAAAGAGAGTGGTCGTGAGGTTGACAAGTACTGAGCTGTTTGGGAAGCAGTAAAACTGTTTAAGACTTGGCTCTGACAATAAAAACTGAATATGATTGGGCTCAGATGTGCTTTTACTGTGTAAGATCTGTGAACTACTTCTTTTTCTCTGTATAAGTTACTTGTTAAAAGTTTGGTATATAGTTGTAAAGTGTTTACAGAAATCTGTATATATAGTAAAGCAATTTATTATTACAATTTCTTTTATTTCTGTATTTATTTATTTTTTCTTATCTCTTTTGGTTTTTACTATATTTATGGCACTACTCTAGAAATCAAAGGTAATCTGAGAAGACACAAGTATTTCAGATGATAATTTAATTGGTAAATGTTAAATGACCTGTCCTTGTGTGGTACTTTATAGAGTGCAGAGGACTCCAAAGCTACATTCAGTAATTCACACACAGACACACACATACACCCACACTGGTGGTGGCAAGCTACTGAATTGTAGCCACAGCTGTCCTGAGACAACTGAATTGCCATCAGGCCCTCTAACCACCATAAGCAGGCAACGTGAATAAAGTGTCTTGCCCAAGGACACAGCAGCATTGCTGTTGCTTTACTTAGTCGGAGGCAGATTAACATAACAGTTAATAGCTGTCAGTATACATTACTTGAGCTCCACTTGGCCTGGGCTTCTCTGGGGTTGCTTGGTGCTTGGTGAGGGGCACTGCCCCTCACCAAGCAATGTCACCAAGATTCAAGTAATGTCACCAAGATTTGTGACATTACATTCTGAAAATTTTTGAAACAGATTTTTCCAGACACCAAAAAATATTGACTTATTGCCCAAAAAAATGTCTGAGGAAGATGAGATGTAAGTAGAAGTACAAAAATATGCAAATGTGAATTTTGCATAAAACGTCCCATGTAACAAATTTTGGGAACTTTGATTGGAAAATTAGCACCCAAAATGAAACTAAATAGAAACTGCTTCTCAATACAGTTTTGGCATCCAGTCAAATACATATACTATACAAAGAAGCAACCTAATGGAAGAACAGTTTAATTTATGAGTAATAGAGTAAATATTTAAGTCCTGAGTTTGGCACTGGTAAGGAAACCATTTACAATGTAAGTCTTGCTAGTCTGAAAACACTGATTTGTGGAGTGCACCTTTGAGAAATTTTATTACATGACATGACATCATACTGATGTTTTTTTATTATTATTTAAGTGATGCTGTAGTACTTCTGCTGTATTTTATTACCAAACTGAACCGTACATCCCATGAACATCTCTCTGTACATATGACGGCTATGAAACATTTCCCTAGTTTGCTAATTTATTAATTTAGCCATCTTTTCCTCAGAAGAAATAGTAAAGCAAACTAATTTATAGGAGACATTCCTGTGCTCATCAGTCATGTTTCCATGTCTTTTCTTTGTGAACAAGGACAAGTGACTTATTTTCCTTACAAATGTTCAAGCTCACCCCTCACTGAAAAAAGCAGGCCCATCCCATCTCCTGCACCGTGGTGACCCCGATCCTCCCAGGAGTTGCACCACTCAGTACTACTATGGGTTGCTATAGCTACCTCCTCCTGGCTACTTTGTAAGGTCTCCAGCTCTGGCGAGCTCTTTCCATGGCGAACAGGCATAACTAATGTCCTGCAGGTTTGGCCTTGATGTAAATAGTCTCAGCTGACAGCCCACTGTACAAATACTCAATTACGTCTGCTTAAAGGAAATGATTTGTTGTAACAGCGAGCACTCAAGTTGTGCAACATCAGTGTTGCCAGGGAAATGGAGGCTGATTGCACAGGCTGGAATTAGGTATTGATCAGAGGAGGGGGCTCAGGCGCCAGTAAGGGGCTGGGAGGGATCTGCTGCTAAGATTTACAGAGGATGGGGGCGGGTGGCCAAACCTGCACACTTCTCCCAGGCTCAAAGAGCTGAAAACCCCTCAGGAACCAATTTACACACAGCTACAGTGCAATATCTGAGGCAGTCAATAATGGAAATCTGATGCCCCCTCTGCCATCAATGTGACCGCGGCGCTCCCTCTCGTTAGAGCACCTTGAAAGTTCTAGGCCAATCCATAGACACAAAAGATTTCCAATTGTGTAGGGGCATTCTGACTTTGGTATTCTCTGTTTAGTCACTGCTCCAAGGCTGCTTCAAAAAACCTCTTTTCTTTTGTTTTTATCTTAAAATATCACCCTTAGTTAATTTAATTATTGAATCATCAAATGCAATTGCATCATTTTTGTTCTTCTAAAAGCCAGTGGCCATTAGCTAGGATGGCTCACAAGTCTCACATTTATGAATTAAAAATATTCAGTAAGTGCATGCACCTCATTACTTTTTACACTGTTGTCGTAAAAAATAACAGAAATGTTCTTGTATTTTTTTATCCTTATGAACATAAAAGTTACATATAAGTATATTTTTGAAGGGGGAAAGCCTACCGTGATGAACGTCTTATAACAAGTTGTGAATAACAATTAGGCGGCGTCTTTCCCTCATGCAATATGGATCAAAAATATTCACCAAAAGTTCAGTGCCTTGCATTCACATCCATTGAACTTATAACTTCATTGTATTATTTTAGGATTTTACATGATTAAATACTTTAAATCAGTGATATGAGATGGTACTAATAAGAACTTAACACAAAGTAATGCATATTTGTGAAGTGAAAAGAAAATTATGAAAAGCTTTTCTTTTTCTCATGCAAATAAAATTTTGAAGAGTGGTGTCTATGTCAGTGGGCTCACTAAAAGAATTATAGAACCACCCTTTATTGCAATTATAGATTCAAGTCTGTACCAACTATGCACAACTATAAAAGACACTTATTGCCCATTTTTCTCTGCAAGTTAGCTCAGGATTTTTCAGATTGGATGGAGAGCAACTGCAAACCCCAATTTTCACGTCTTGCCATAGATTCAAAATTGAAGTTAGAAGTTAGATCTGGACTTTGCACAGTGGTGCTGTTGGTAGCACTGTTTTCTTGTAGAATGAAGGTCCTGGGTTTGATTCCCAGCCCAGGGTCTTTGTGCATGTTCTCCCTATGAATGCGTGGGTTCTGTCCTGGTACTCTGGGTTCCTCCCACAGTCCAAAAACATGACTGTCATGTTAATTGGTCACTCCAAATTCTTCCTAGGTGTGAGTGTGTGTGCATGGTTATTTCTCATGTGTGTCTCTGTGTTGCCCTGCGACAGACTGGTGACCTGTTCAAGGTGTACTCCGCCTCTTGCCCAGAACGTAGCTGGAGATATGCACCAGCCCCCCCTTCATTGCTATTTGATGTAAAATATGGCTGTCACAATGAATGTGACAGAATAAAAAGCAAATTTTGTTTTCTATTCTGTTTTGCTCACTGAACAGTTGGACTAGGTGGAAAAGCCTGATGCAAAAGTGTCAAATCCATTCCTGCTTGAACTATATTATGGAGTCATATAACAATGCACCACTGTTGTATAGGAAAAAGAAAATCACCTTTTTCTAAACAATCCTTGTTTTGTCCGAAGCAATGTGACACATCTGAGAAAAGTTAACTCTTCAAAGTTCACTGTAGCCAAAATCTGAAAGTAGACTTCCATGCAACAAAAGTTAGGGTCAGTTCATTCCACAGACCTGGAGCATGTCATTCACCTGTCAAGTAACAGAAATCACTTATAGAACACATTTACCATCATTTCATAGATCTATATTAAACAAAAGCCTTGCTGGAAACTGAGAGGGGTGTTTTAATAAAACCCAGGTATCACTGACAATGAATTCCTGATCTGCAATGTAATGGAAAATACTGCTGAATTCTCTCAAAGCTCGTGAGTGAAACCTGACATGCTGCTGTTGTTGAACTGCATCTGCTAGTCAGCAGCTAAATTCAGGAGTAAAGGGGCTGAGGTCCCTAAATCCACATATTAAAACAGAATACCATCACCAAACCAATGGAAGGTTTTTAAACTGTCGTTTAACCCAGATAAGATTTTATTTAATCTGACAGAAAACCTGAACCCTATAGGACCTATAACAGTCCAGTTTTCTGTTAGATTACATAACTCACAAGTCAGCAGTGATATATCTCCAATGTGATATGAGATGGCACTGATAAGAATTCATACCTCATACTTTTGTGTCCACTCTTTGAGAATCTAATCTATGAGGCGGCATGAAACAAAACGTCTCTCGCGTATTTGCATTTATGACCATCGTCATCTGAAAGCTAAAGCATTGATTAATTTTCTCCTGTTTGCATTGCATTATTGCACATTTGCTGGCGCTGCCGGTTTAATATGTTGTGCATCTTTTTTTTGTCTCATCCCTTATTGTAGATTCAATGTCATATCTTTGTTGTCTCAAAATACAATCAATGAAGGTCTTCCCACCCCATCCACTGAAAGTCAAAGCCGACCTATCTAGGGCCACTCAGTGCTATTCTGTCAAATCTGTGAATCAAGCCCATATTTCTTGGAGTCATGTTGTGCAAGTCCTCACTCCAGGTTGTGTGTGCTCTCACACCTAATATACAAAGTATCTATTGAAATATGCATGAGAGCCATGATGCCTGCACTAAAAATACACTCAAGCAGGGAATACATTGACAGCTCTGTTATTGAGCTCTCCTTGAGCTTCTTCTGACATGGCAGCCACAGATCGCTCTCAAGGCTCATGTATTATCAAAAACATGCAACAACTCTCACGCATCACGCTTCTGACACAGTTCCCCTCTCTTACCGACAGTCACTCTTTTTTATCTTGATCACTCTGAAGCCATAACACTTTCCAAACCAGCCTACTGTAGTTATTAAGTCAACAAAAACAGCTTAGTTTAAATCAATAACGTGTTGGTCCACTTTGAGAAATATCTACTGCAAATGGGTTAAAACATCAGTTTTCTGTTAGTTTTGTTAACTCCATCCTGGGTCTAATATGGACTGGACAAGCCTGAGTTAATTACACGAGGGTTTGTTTTCAGGTTTGGCTCAGCACACTGGATAAGATTTTCAACACAAAACATTAGTTGAAGTCACATCATTTGCAATGCAGTTAAATCTTTCACATCATCACTGACTGAGGGAGCAAAAGCTTGTCTTATTGGAAAATAGAAGTTCTCCTGTGATTCACCAGATCTTTTGTTCCTGTCTCACTGTGCAAACCCTGGCCTGATTTTACATGAAGAAATTGCTTGAATAGTACATCTGTAGCAGCATAAAATCTATTGAAATGTTTTATAAAGCAACACATCATGCCCCTAAAAAAAACAACAGCACCTGAGAAAAAAAGTAACTGGCTTATGCATTTCAATACATACACCTTTATATTAAAACAAGGGCTTTGGATTGGCCTAGTCAAACTCTGGACTGAATTCCATCTGAGATGCAGAGGAATAACCTTAAAAAAGCCTCCAGTGTGGCACATTGATGGTCACAATAAGAGGAAATTTCTATAAACTCATTAATACTCAAGTCTGACACAGAAAAATGATGTAATAAATAGCAAAGCTTTCTTTTGGGCATTCGTGCACATAGCATGCATGTGCATGTTCATGTTCATGCAAGCATATATGAGTGTGTGAGCATGGTGATGGTGCAGGACAAGATTTTTTGTCATTGCAATTTCAAGTTTAAAAATAATCTAAAGCCTAATTTACTCTATTTGTTTCAGTATTTTTATATGAGCTTCTTGTAGACTTTGTCCATATGCAAGTTTGCCCATGCTTTTGAACTGCATTACAAAGCATGGGCAAACTTCCTTACACCAGGTGGGTGATCAGAAATTTCAAACACAACATTTTATGTCACCTGCATAACTTAAGGTCGGATTGATTTATTGCACACATTAATTTGTTGACTTTCTTGAATATTTATTGCTAACGATGGTGCACAATTTAGTGGTTAGAGGAAGAAAGGAGGACCATACTTACACAGGTTTAACTGCATTTTAACCTCAAGTCAACATGTGTGCTAAAGTAAAGGGCAGTTTGACCAGCCATCTTTATAGTACTCCCCTGAATTCTTTGTTAATGTGAATGAGACCTCATTTTTACTGCCATAGATGTTTTAGAGGGCAGAGTTTTATGCCACATTAGCTGCTGTTCTACCATAAAGGGCATCAAGAGGATAGACATGATCTGCATGAAAGGTCACCTTGTGTTTCATATAAACTCATACAAAAACCGGTACTTTTGTTTTTCAAATCCTCTTATGTTATCGATTATATTACAGGGTTTTTTCATCATGATTAAAGTGCTGTTAACTTCACTGTTTAAGCAAAAAAGTTTTTCTGTCTCAGAGTTTGGACTACATTGAAAAACGTCGGTACTAGCTGCGCTTCTGTAATTGGTCAGAATTTAGAAAGGCGCTATGAAACAAATTCGTGTAACTTTAATAAGAGTCCATGGCTCCAGGTTGCAGCTCCCAAGGTGCTGCTCCGAGTTAGCCAACATTTATCACATAAACATCTAACACCACTCCTGCTAAAGCAGACAAATGCCTTCCTGCTCTGCAACCCCTTCCCCAGCCATCAGAATCAGGCCAACAAATCCAGCTTTAATAGTTATCTATGGACTCTCTCGCATGTAATGAACACCCACATTTATTTCTCTGCTTTCTCCCGATGAGGGTAAGTGGATCAATTAGTGAAGACTACAAGTTCAGCATCTTTACACATAGTATCAATTGTTAAGCAGAGCAACAGAAGGTCCCAGGATTATCTCAGATCTGTACCTCCCCTCACTCCCCAACCTTTCTCTGTTCTCCTCCAGATTTAAAGCCAGCCTCATTACAAATGATCCACTGATACACACAACCTTGGCACACACCTTAGCGCTAATGGCCCACAGATTGATTTTTAATTAGTATCACTTCTGGATGGGCGCCAATTCTGCTGGACTTTTATGAAAAACTGATCACTTTTTAACTTTAAGCTTTAAGAGGTGGAAATTAAATATTTCAAGGTTTAACAAAGTTCAAAAGCATGAAACAAACATTCTTAAAGTTTAAAATCCTTTTAAGTTATTGAATTTGAAGTGTTTCTTAAGCGAAAAACCCATGTATTAGTGCAAAGGCGATGCTAAAAACTTACAAAAGTTAAGAGAAGGGTGGCTGTGCAGTAGATGAAAAATGGGTCAGGTCAGATACTGTCTCAGGGTTGCTGAAAGTTTAGGGCCAGCTAAATGTCAGTTCGCATTAGCCACATTCTGTATCAGATGAGCTGAAAAGAGTGCACCCTTTGAGTTCAGCTGGCTCGTGTTCATTATTAAAGTGCGCCCAGCTTGTTCAAACTGGGCCAGTATTTATGATGGCAAAAAGAGAAATGAACAACATCTGTAGCATTTTATATCCAGATGGACTCAGTGGGAAAAGATGTATGGACCCCATGACTTGTGCTGCACTTAAAATTCAGAAAGAAATGATTTATATTGGATTTTGAACAGATTTCCTAGTTCATCGATTTAGCTTTATCATAGGAATTCAAATCATCAAAATTATGAATGTACTCAAAGAAAATAAGCCAAGGAGAAAGGGCTTAACTTGGAGGTAGTTTAAAGCATCCAACAGTCAGTCAAAACACAGTGCCTGCTTTGTAGATGCATAGACCACAATCTCAGAACATCAGAGTCTGATATGAGAACCCTTTGGGTTTTGCATGACACCAGAAGGTCTTAACAGACTTCTGGCACAAGGGATGTAGAGATATCCCAGTGGGTCAGTGTGTGAAGATTCTTGATACCCGAGAAAATTGAAGTTGTGTTGCAAGCATTCACTAAAAACATGATATCTGCATCTGTTATCTGGATATTGGATTCTTTACAACATACTGTCTTATCTTAAACCATACCTCAAAAAATCTGCATTGAATATGCACTGGTTAAATGAGACCAAAACCTTTTGGCCTGCATGCAAAACATTATGTGTATCAACTTAAATACACCATCACCCCATATTGGTGACAGCGTCATTGCATGGGGATGCTTTTCCCCATGTGAGGACAGAGAAGCCAGTTAGAGTTGATGGGAAAATGGATGCAGTTAAAACTAACACCCTTACATAATCAAATGGAATAGCTAAACATATATTTGTATATACTGCAGATGGTTTTATTTTTTTTACATAGAATTACATTAGAAAAATATATTGAAGCATTTGGTATCGACTGGATCAGACTCATTTTTGCCCAAAGTCCAGACTTAAATACATTTTTAACTCTATGGCCAGAATTAAAAATCAATGTTTTCAGTTACAAAGAAAAGCTGAAGAACTAGTCTCCAGACATGCTCCACTTCTCAAGTTTGAGCTACTTTGGGTTGGTCTAACTCGTAAAATCATAAATAGTATACTGACTTTTGCAATTGTAAAGTAATGTACTATAAATGATACATAATCAGAAACTCACTACAAAAAAACAACAACATAGATTCAACACTGGGTTAAACACTGGCGAGATTCCATCAGAGGGAGCAGGTTGCTGAAAGAAGAGCTAAAATCTGTTTTCAGCTGTTTCCTCAAACTAACCCTGTCCTTTAACATCAGCTGAGGTCAAGGTCTTCAACCCCTGTTGTCATTGCTTTCCAAGACCCAGCAGTTCACTGTGTTATCTGGCTGATGAACTAATTTCTGTACTATAATGCTATCCACTCTTCTTGTTCGCATTTTGTGCAAACAGTAATAATAACATGGACAAAGACATAAAATTAAATTATACAGCTTTTACTTCTAAGCCTATTAACAGCTTGTGATTTCATGGTTATTTTTTACTCTTTTTCATCTAGTGTAATGTTTTATGTTTATAGCATTTTATCTTTATTATCTCGCAATTATGAGAAGGAACAAGAAATAAAAACTATCATTTGACTAAATCTAGAACATTTACTTTATTTATTCACTAATATACACAGTGTCTATAGAGTCAGTAGAGACTACACAGTCGCAGATAAATTCACAACATCAGAAAAATAATGTGCAATTATTTTAACACATCGCTCAGATTAAAAGTGTTTTGCATCTGTTAATTTAGAGATTAAAAAATTTACTAATATGAATAATGAAAACAATTCCTCTACAGTCAAAACAGATTCCTGCAGATCACACCCACCATACTTGTACAGCTGAATGTTGATGAGAAAACAGCCTTTCAGTTGCTGTAGAGGTTAATTTGAGGTTTTAAATGTGTCCTTAATGTAAATTAAACTAAATTAGTTTTCCTAAGAATTACTTCTGTAACTCAGACATTGGTATCTTTATCCCACATGGGAACCTTTTTGAGAGTTACTTCACAATTCAGTATTTTCTGGGTGATATGGTTTCTTTTTAGGTGCATATGAACTATTTGGTAATAAAAAAAATACTAAAGGCAAGCCTAGGCTTTTTTTTTTTTTAATCAAATAAACCCTGTCTTAAATGATCAATCGTGAAAATAACCTGTCCTGGTTGTTTTGAAATGTTTTTGATTATAAGTTACATTACTTTCATGCATGCCATTTCTGCAATTTAGATACATTTCACGACAGATTTACTATATAGTCATAATATGTTTTTGATCCCCATGATGCTTTATGAAACAACAATACTGGTTCAGATTTATGAGCAAAGCTGAACACTTTCAGCCACTTGAGTTGCTGTGATTGAGATGGTGACTCCTGTCCTCTCAGGGAAAGTTTAAAGACCTGTGCTGCTTCTGTTCTTCAGCTTGTCCTACTAGTTTATCAACAACTTCTTTCATTTGCTGCATTTTCATATTACCTTTGTGGCCAGGTCAAAATAAGAAAGTGCTTAATTTTCCTGGTTAACATCTATGTACAAAATTATTAACACCTGTCATTCAGTCCATATAGTATTCTTTCATTCTCTAAATTTTAAGACTATTTTTTAAAGAAAGGGATGCAATTTTAAACTACCTCGTTACTGGGGGTAGTTTAAAGTTGTCTGAGTGTTCTGGGAAACCACACATTTTCTGCGCCTTTTGCACACACCAATGCATCCGACCTAACAATTCACTCAACAGTAATTTATTGGTGTGATCCATCATTATCATGTTTTGGGACCAGCCCTGGTGATTAACATCGCCATTAAGGCTCCAGGTTGCACACAATGATCAAGAGAAATTAACTTTCTCCCAGGCCCCTAAATCATCTCACCTTCAAGTGGAGTGATGGCAAAGAGACAGGCCGAGAGTTCTGGACCCCGAACAGCACCTTCTTAACCAAACACGAGGTGCGCATCCTGTCTCTAACCATAGAGATTGTAGCTGCAGCTGATGTGTATCAATTACCCCACCTTATGTGATGGGATGAGTGAGGGGTGTCCAGAGTCTGGTGACTAATGAGCCTGGGTTAGAGCCACCCTGCAGCTGGAGACCAAAGAGCGGACGGTTTCTTTGGCCCAAGAGTGCCCACCAGATGCTAAAAGCCTCTGATTACTGGGCCAGCCAAACAGGTATACTGTACCAACACAAGACTTAATTTACATGCTAGTGTGACTCTGAAATCTTTCATCCAAAAACATGCTGAATTATTTAATTACCAAATAACTAAGGACCAAAGTCCTCGGTTAATGTTTAGTCCATCCATCCGTCCATCAGTCAAAATTTGTGGCCTAGTTTTTTGGGTGACAAAGGAAACTATGAGGAGGTTCATCAAAGATTTCCATTTTAAATAAATCGATAGCAACTATCCAGAACCACCTTCAAACCAATTTTCAAAAAAAGGACTTATGAAAAAAATGCTGCAAGTAGTTGGCTTGAATTGACATGAAAGTGTATATTGTACTTTTAAACAAGTAGAAGGTGCTGCAGAGGATCTTTTCCCTGTTCCTACGTTCTCACAGACAACCTGGTGCTTTTTTTCCCGTAAAACTAACATGTACATAAAGTATTTGTGATTTGTAATTTTTTTTCCTGTAATTGTAAAACAAAAAAAAATCTGTGACTAATCAGATCCTTAAAAATATTGTTAAAATCTTATTTCGTCTCATTTTTGTGAATCCAGGGACATGTGATATCTTCTCTTATAATGTATCATTGTATCATTTATCAAGTTTGTTTTGCCAAATGTATTTGTCTGTTTATAAATGAGTAAGACATTATAAGTTTATTGTCTTTATTTTGTACCTCAGAATGTTGAATGCACAAGTGAAATAAAAACTGAAAATCATTTAAATGATGTGCAGTGTTTCCTCAGATGCAAACTGTGGGACTTTTCGTTTTTATGCTTTTCTTAGTGTGCAGTCGCAATGAATGCTGGAGATTTCAACAAGCCCTGTCAAACTACCCTGCAACGATAAAATGGGGACATGGTGGATTGAAGTTGCTACACAATTATTGTAACAATTCTACATACGTTTTTGGTTATTCCAAACCGCTCTTTGGAAGATGAGAGGGGAAAACACATTAGGAGAATCACCTATTGTCATCTTGTTTAGATTGCAATCTAAACAAGGGTTGCTTAAATGTTCAATAAAAAATTATAATTGCATTTTTATGCAAGTCTTTTAAGTTTAACCAAATATCAGGAAACAATATTTTTCATGTCAAAGAAAAAGCCAATTAGATGGCATGACTTATTTCTTAAGCAACGGGGTCATTGAGCTCTCGTGTATACTGTATGTGTGCCTCAATAACAGAAAGCAATCTGTTTGTAAACTATGCTAATGGAGAGGACCTCATGTCCCCCACAGCAGGGAGAACAGTGGTAATGTCAGGAGGAGATAAGCAAATTGCATCTGTATCATATTGACTTGTCAAGGTTAAGCAGTATGAGTAGGAGGAAGGAGTAAAAGGTGAAAACTCTGCAGCGTTCTGAGCCATTGGTTTTTAAGCTGAACAAGAAGACATGAAAGACAATGGGAAGCTGGTGAATATAAACTGGAACAAGAAAGAAAAGCAGTGATTCAAAGCAGAATCGCTGCTTTGATAGAACCATGGTTTTGTACTCCAGACTGAATCCTGTTGTGATAGCAATCACGAAGAGCAGACACACGTTTGTTTGGGGAGGGTTCAGCTCTCTGCTCTCGTTTAGACTGATTTGATTTAGCTCCACAGGATCTAATTAAGCTCCAGCCCAAAGCTCTTCAGAGTTGCAGCAGTCATATTGTGAACATCAGATTTTGAAAAATGGCCACGAGTGATTAGACCTGTTAATGTGTGTGTTTTGTTTTTTTATGAACAGGCATCAAAATAATAGAATGATAGCTGTCAATAGATATGTGACAATAAAACTGGCAATTATCAGGCAGGAGGATCGTATAAATTTAAATGATAGGAAAGTGCAAAGGAGGACTGTAAAAAACAAAAAACAGAAACTGTAGCAATAATGATTGTGCCAAGTTAACTTGGACAAAAGTGTAAAAAAATCTGAAAAAAATCAGTGTGTGCATAGCCTGAGGTTCATCCCATGGTGATTGTCACAGTGCCTCCTTTTCCCTCTAATTAGCTGTTGCAGCTTTGCTTGAATTTGGTGTATAATCCCCTGGATGAGGTGCAGTCAGCATCTTTTCCTTTTCCTAAAAGCATGAGAGGTGCAGTATCATCAACTCTATCTTCTCTCCAACACCGCCTCTGGATGATTTAATAAGGTTAAAAGACTAGTCAGCAATTACCCCCTGCTCAGTGGAGGAAAACTCTGAACACACAATTGCATTACAGCTGTAGATAAATGCCAGACACTACATCCACAAAGAAAGTGGCTATCTCCGCTTTTAAATAGCTTTTTTAGTTTCAGGGAACCTGATGGGCTATAGGACTTCTGTTAACAAGTTTTATTATTTTTAATTCCCTGAGTGTGGTGGTGTCTTTGCGCCTGAACCTGATAATGGTCCGAGTGAGACAGTCCAGAGAGTGTCATGGAGTGACATTTATTGCCTCTGCTGTGTGGAAACAGGTAAGCAGAGCACACATCTACAAAGTAGTCCCCTTTGACACCAGCACTCTACAAATCAGGGCTGAAAGGGGAGCTGCAGGCCAGAATGGGGGCACTGACACAGAGGTCCTTTAGAGTTTCACCATGACCCAGGAATGTAACGAAGCAAAGGCAGAACAAGCAGACATCTGGGATTTGTCTGGCAACGCGTTAGATTTCACTAACTACACCTACAGAGGGGAGAGATGTGTCCAGCCTCTGCCTGTCCCACAAAACTTACCCCAGACTTTCTTAAAAGCAGTAAAAGTTTTTAACTGGGTTATCCTCACAACCGCAAGAAAATATGGACGGCCGCGTGGTGGGGGGTATCGGCTCCATTGAAATTAGCCCTCCTTGTTGCTCCCATTAGATAATACTTCCTGTATTAGTGGGGCAACAGTGATAGCAGGCAGATTTACAGCTCTCTGCGGCAGGCAAGCTCACTCCAACATGGGGTCGTGCTCATTAAACAGAGGATGTCATCACTCTACGCCACCGCTGCATGTTACATGTCACACACATCCTCAGAAAGGCCAGCCTTTTGTCCACCTCCGTCCACAACATCCTCTAAATCTGTCACTGCCACCTGGACGAGGGACGTGTCACAGAGGCAAAACCTCTCCTTCTACGTACCGTGGACATCGAGGGAGATCGTGGAAGCTCAAAACAGCCAGTCTGCTTTATGTGTGGACGGATGTGTGGGAACAGGGTGCCGGCCTATCCACATGGGGCGAGGTGTGGGCGTGACGCTCATTGCAAAACCCAACTCTGTACACGGGCCAGATAAGCAGAACAAGACGAGATAAGAGAGCATGGCTGAATACAGCAAAGCACTGCAGATACTCTGATTCTGTCTTCAGATCAAGCAGCCTGTGCACCCGGTCTAAACATTTACACCACTGTTTAGCCATGAGTATATAAGCTATGAAAGCGTGACTTTAATTAACTCCTTGTACTACTGTTGTACTTTAGTTACCACAGGAAACAGTTTTTAAATGTTGGCCTTACCAAATACTTTGTTTCTGCTGTTATGTCTCTAAGAGAACCAAGCAGCTAAAGGCTAATGTCAAGAGATATTTAAGGACTTTTTAAGTGTATCTCTGTTATAAGGTTATGGACAGTAAACCTTTTCTTTTACCTGCAGTTAAAAACTCTTGGCATCTTCATTTGGTATAAATCCAGAATAAAGTATTAGAGAGGTTGAAACTAATAGCCAGCCAAAACTAAGGTCAGAATCACCACAAAACAACTTCCACCTAAAAAGGTATTATAGCTTTCTATGCTATTTTATTCATCTTTGAACAATTACTGTGTTCATTTTGTACATTCTATTACAAACTATAGCTAGATCTGAAGGCTAAAGCTAATTGTTAATTGTCCCATAGGAACTGAGACCACAGGTGACTTCTACCTCCTTAAAACAATATTAATTGTTTTGAGAGCATCCTCATGTTCTCCTTCTGGTATGCAGAATGTATCAACATAGATGAATTTGGCGTAAGGTACCTTGAGTAAGGTACTTAATCCGAGGATGCCTACAAGTTTTTTTATTGGTCTGTTGGTAGCACTGTTACCTTGCAGCAAGAATCATCTTTATCCAAATTCTGCCCTGGCGTGTTTCTGCATGGAGTTTGCATGTTCTTCCTGTGCATGTGTAGGTTATCTCCGGGTACTCCCACTTCCTGCTTCACTCCAAAAACTGTTCGAACAATAAAGAGCATGTGCATATTTCTTTGTCCTTTTTGTTCTGATGTTCTCTTTCACTGGATAGGTGACGTGTCCAGGGTGAATCTTGCCTCTTGCCCAATGACTGCTGCAGATATGCACCAGCCCCGCAACTTTGTAAGCAGTATAGACAATTGAAGAATGTTTTCTGAGTGCAACCAGGTCAATGTGGCTCTAGTGTAAGTTGCTTTGAGTGGTCATCATACCAGTGAAAGCTGTAAGTAGAAGTAAAGTAAAAACAAATCAAATAAAAAAATATTTATAATAGGAGCGTTATTCTATTATTTAAGTTGTGTTAAATTCAGATTGCAAAAATGATCAAGATCAATATGAAAGGGATATAAGTGGGACTGCTTTGGCTGGTGAGCCCTCAGAAGGAAGTCTGTTAAAGTTATTTAACAGTATTGAATTGGCTCTAGAAGCAATTCAAATAAAGTGTAAATTACACAGCCTTAATTTTCTCTTGACTAACTATTCTGGTGGGAAAACCTACATGTTTTGTTTCAATGCATGTTTCAAACATGCTTTGAAACATGCACAAACTGATCTGAATTTACTAAATTCAGATTAGTGTGAGCTGCTGTAGGTAGCTCATACCACAAGAGCTACCTACAGCAGGTAAGATAATCCTGCTTATAACCTATTAACATTATCTCATTTTAAAATCACAAACTAGACAGACTGAAAGGTAGGTGTTATTAATATTTAATTTTAAAAAAAGCTCATGTAGCTCAAAATAAAGAGAAAACTGCACGGTTTCTAGAGGCTTTCCCTCAATACTTAAAGACAAGTAAAAGAAATTAATAGTGAGCTTGAAGATCAACATCAGGCTTAAGGCTCCCTCCAAAGTTGAATTTAAGCACTGCATGCGGATTCTGAAGAATATTGCAATTGACCAGAGTACCTATCAGAGAAAAATATTCAAGACAGAAAATGTGAAGTTATGTCTTGAATAAGTTCTGTCAAATGAAGATAATTAACGTTCAGGAAAAATAATTGCCATCATATTTTTGTTGTGGTTTTTTAGAATAGATGAGGCTTTTCTTTTGGAATCTTTACAAACCTTGTTTGTTTTTGTTTTTTTTTTCCTTTTTTTCTTATGTGGACATAATGAAAACTGTTTTCTATATAGCTCACTGATAGTAATCAGAATCTAACTAGATAAAAAGCTGTGGAGCATTTGCCTGGGCTGACTTGCAAAATGACCCATGCCAGAAGTGGCTATTATACGGCATTCGTTAACAACTCCTGGAACCTTGCAGGTTTTATGCTCATTCATCCTTAAACAGATTATTATCTAAATCCCAACATTGTGAAAACACATGCCTTTTCTTCCTGAAAATTCTTGACTGAATGAGAACTGTGTTAAGGAATCCATACGCCAGTTTTATAGATTTTTGAACATGCCCTCATGTCCCATGAGGTGCAAAGGTCATATTTCATCTGCTTGATAATGATGCAGATTGTATATATGGAGTCCAAGCAGTGGCATCAGACCTCATGTTTACAGAAATGTAGCTGCTCTCTCTCATCATCAACAGCACAATCATTCTCAGAGACGGTAAAGCGCAGGGGAAAGAAAAGGAGTCGACCCTTCAAGATGGATGTGTGTTATTGTTTGTGGGATGACAGTTTGTTTCAATCAGGTCCTTGGTGCTCTAATCCCAGGTAGGGCTCTTAAAGTGCTGAGTCAGTTACTGCCTCATCGATCCATCACGATGGGTTAGTGGTGGGCAGGTGTACTCTGCAGTACTCCCAGGAGACAGAGGAAACACCTGCCCTGTGCTGCTCGGGACTTCATCATCCCGCCGTTCCTTTGTCTCGTTGTGCCTGGAGCTCAACGTCGGGCCACAGAAAACTGTGAAAGCAGCACTTTTGTGCTCGTTTGTTGCTCCGTGCACAGGAATTAAGGGACGGCAAAG
Organism: Gambusia affinis; assembly: GCF_019740435.1. NCBI lineage: Eukaryota > Metazoa > Chordata > Actinopteri > Cyprinodontiformes > Poeciliidae > Gambusia > Gambusia affinis. Next base: position 16,011,307 of record NC_057878.1, read on the forward strand.
ATGGTTTTCCCCTGTCTCCCCCATCCTTCCCCCCCTTACTTATTTCTCACCCAGGAAGAAGGGACACGCATTGAATGGACCGCACACAATTGCCTTTGGGCTGCACAGATCACTACGAGCTCTTAAAAAGATTAGTCTTACAGGGTGGCACAGAGGAGCAAACTGCACCTTACCCGAATAATCCTCATACTAATAAATACATCCAGAGTAATCAAAATGAATACTTCTTAATCTTACCTGTGTAAAGGTCAATGAATTTCAAAGTTCAATAAGAGATTGCATTGTGCTTACTATTATATCTGAGACAAGTGTGCTGGAGAGGGGCAGGAAAGAGAGTCCATGTTTCTCCTGCTGCAGGCAGTCAATTAGTGCCAGAAGGAAACACAGCACTCCTCTGTTGCTCTCAGCTAAGGAGCTGTAAATAAAGACTTTTATTACTTCACACTATCTGTGTCTCTTCTTTGGACATCAATAGGCCAGTGCACCGGATGGTTTCCAGGCAAACTTTTCTCTTTTTTTATTTAAAATGACATAGAAAAGTATTCAATAGCAAAAAAAAAAAAAAAGGAAAAAAACTAATTTCACTACATGCGTTCATTATTATTTTTTTATAAAAAAATGTTGTACACTTTATAGAGATGTGCATAATTTTATTTGATTTACATATATTTTGCATTTTTCCACCATTGGTGTACAGTACATGAATCCTTTAAACCCTTGTAGAAGATTTAAATAAAAACAACCAGGAATTTTGGTTAATAAGAAAGGAAGAACCCCAAGAAAACAACCTAACTTGAGTTATATTGGTGACCCAGTCCCAGGTCAAATATGCACTCTCAAAGCCCTGGCTGTATTTAACACAACAGGACTGTTTTATAGGTATGACACGGCATACAAGGTTATGCTAACCAACAAATGGCCAACAAATGTCAAAAATTAATGTATTTTGTTTTGGACTGGGCTGGAAATGCACGCAGAAGGGAGGTAGAACTTAATGAAAAGCTTAATTTAATAATAGAAAGTTCAACAAAACAGCATGGCTGAAATACTGGGAGGTACATGAGGCAACAGGAGTGGCAACAAGTATGGAAACAAGCAGATCCAACATTGACTGAAAACAAATCATGAGAATGAATACCGGGAGGAGTGACTACTGGGACAACTAGCAGATGAGCGTGATTAAATTATCCCAAAACAGCCATAGAAAGTGCCTGTCCACGAGGAAAAATAAAAGCACACATGAATAAACAGTCACTGTACAAAATCCAGATAACTAAGCTCTAAACCAAAGACAAAACAGAGCCCTTTTATACAGTGGCAGTCAAGGCTACCAGCACAACACTGAAAAGAAATAGACATTTCCAAAATTAGTAAGCAAGAAATATTTGGGTTAAAGTGATCCTATTTATTTTATATTTTTGGCTCAGTTGTACATAAAAATGTGTGCTTTTATTGATAAATTATCTTAGCCATGAACATTTATGATTATAACACTGTATTAAAATACTTGATGTTTTTTTGGGAGAGGGGGGTGTGCATGTTGGACATTGCTAGCATTAGCTTGCACTAACTACTCAGCTAAATGACTACGGTAGTTATTTTTCATCAACACAACCTACTACTATGATTATACATTATTCTACCATGTTAGCATTTCATCTTGTGGACAAGGTTAATTGAACTCTGATCCAATTACATCTGAGGAAGCTCCTGCTAGTCTCTTCTGTGCTTCAAAATTTAACACAAAGATTACATTGAATCCAAAGTTTCTGAGTTAAAGGATGTGAAGAAAATATGACTCTTGGTTCAATACGTTTTATTTCATTAAGGCTAATCAATGCAATACATTTAGTTTACACGAGTGTTTTTAATTATTTCTCCTGTTACAGCAGGTACAAATTTTGGTGTCTGAAAAACCAAAACACTGTGGAACAGCAACCGACTTTAGCTCTTGAAAAATGTATTCCTGATTCTATTTATATTTGGTGTGATTTACACTCTGTTTCCTTCACACAAAGCAAGAGAGCAGGAAACAGATGCTAGGAATTGTTCTGTCCCTAAATTCCTCAGAGAGAAATTCTTGTCAACACCAACGTGTGAGGCTGGCTTTGTACTTGCATGCGAAAAGGTAGTAGACAGTGACTAAATTGACTCCATGGTTTCCCTGCTCCAAATGTCCATTTCCTCACAGTTTTCCACTTGCGTACGTCCGTCCGTCCAAGCCCAGGTTAGAGGCGACACGGTTCCCCAGAGGAGTCATGCAGCCAGTCTACGCTTTCTCAGGACAAGGTCAACCTTAACGCCCTCAGGCACAAATAGCAGAGAGGGAGGCTGTATTTGAAAAGAGCATTAGGTTCACAACATCATCTCAGTGACAGAGATAACAGTAACAAACCGTGCAAACGTTTTTAAAGCTAATGAGCAATACTTTCAAAGAATAAATCATTTGCAGGCAGTATCCCTCAGAGGATTCTCAATGCAACAGCTAATAGGTCAATAATAAAAATGCACTCCTTCATAATTATATTAATGGCAAAAAACTAATAGAACAACTTTAATTAGGATTTGGAATTATTGCACATAATCAAGTACCCAGACATTTGACACAGGGGGAAACAGTAATTTCCTATCAAAGAATATTGTTTGACATTTACAAGGTGATATGATTTGCAGCTGGAGGGCCAAAGGTTTCATGGACCATGGCGCCATCTAGAGGACATCAAAAACAAAATGGTGGTTCTGGCACAACTTTGGTGTCAGTTAAAAGTTTATCATTTTTGCATTTTTTAGTTGTTTGAGCTACATTTTGAAGTTTGAGTTTAATGAAAGGTTGGTTTATTGGTTCTTAGTAACCAAGTAATAATAAATGCTTAATCATGTTTTAATGCTGAATATGGATTAACCTCTTGAAATTTTGGAGTTCATCCTTTCTTTTTTCTGTTTTACTTTTTATCACAAATCTATCAGATTATCAAACAAATTTTAAAAGCTGTATAGATAGGCAGATTAAATATGAAAAATAGAATTCAAAGGATGGTTTAATTCATTATGGCTCTCCAAACCACCTTATGTGGAAAAGGCAATTGCCCCCTAAACCTTATGACTGAATGTGTCTCTCTTGGCAGCAAAACTGCCATCAACTTTTTGCAATAATTGAACATTTATTTCTCAAATTGCTTTGGAAGACTCTTTACCCATGCAGATTTTCTATTAATCCAGCCACAGTGAGGGGATTTGGGAATTAACTTAATCATACACAGCATCTAAATTAGACCTAAACCTGGACTTTGACTATATATATATATATATATATATATATATATATATATATATATATATATATATATATATATATATATATATATATATATATATATATATATATATATATATATATATATATATATATATATATATATATATATATATATATATATATATATATATATATATATATATATATATATTTGTTTCTTTATTTTTTCTTTGTGTTTCTTGGCTTTGTTTTGTTTTGGGGGTTTATATCAGAAGTATTTTTAGCCTTGGAATCTTTTTCCAATTGCTCAATCACAAGCATACGTTTTAACTGAAGCAAATGAGGCTTGCAGTGCTTTAGATGCTGTTCTGGATTGTTTTGCGGCACCTCAGATTCAAACTGTTTCATGATTTTTCCAATTGTGGAGAATAACTTAGACTGGGGTCTTAAAGCCTTAGAGATGATTTAAGACTATCTGTTTCAGACAGATAGAAGCCAATGTCTCTCATTTAATCTTAGATTTCTTTTGATTGGGGTACAATGTGTAGCTTTTTGAGATCCTCAAGCCTACTTCATGTTGTCAGACAGGCTCTCTTAAATGTATTATTTTTATGCAAAAGGCCTGTCATTATTCAGTTCTTGATTTGGTAAATGAAATGGACCACAAATGTTCAATGGATGTGATTAATCACAGCTATTTTGTATTTTAAGAAGAGGAGGGAGCTATTTTTATAAATGAAGAAATTATTTGAAAAATTATTGTTTTTCAGATCATCTTCATTTTGTATTAAAATCTAAGCATTCATAAATATATAAGTAAAACAATATTTTAAAACAATTTAAAATATTTGTCAGTTTGCTGGTATTTGGACAGCTTAATATTTCCTGAGATAGTGCTTGAATGATATAGTTTCAGAATCACTTATATTGAGAATGATGATTTGGTGCCACCTACTGTTGGATCATTTTCTCTGTCAACAAAGTGAAAAGGCAATCAAAAGAGCCTTCACCACAAAGACCAGTGCTTCTGATTTTCACCTTGGCCTTCTGATAAGACTGAAGGGGAAAAGGTTATATTCACCTCTGACTCCTCCCTCTAATGATTTACTACACTTGAATTTTTTGCTGACACGATTCTCTATAGCTGGCTTTGCGGATTTATAGCAAACCATAATTTGGGGGCATAAAATAGGAATAAAACCCTTGTTAATTATTTAATCGTGGTTCTGTGGTAAGTACTGCCTTTCGGCCCAGACAAGGATTTCATCCCTCTCTATCTCAGCGGGACATTATATCACTCATTTGTTGCTGAAGAAAATTACTGCCAAGCCTGAGACTGTAGGGTTTTATGGTAAATTGGGGCAAAGAACTCTTTTATGAGCATAATTAACCAGCAATTTTGGTCATTTTCTTTTTTATTTAATGCAAATGAACTGCTAATTGAACCTAAATTCCACCTCAGAACACCCAGGATACACATTTATGGTGTTAAAAAGGTAGCCTTGTGATTTGGAAAAGTAACATCATGTGCAGCTGTTTTCCGAAAATGTTTTCTGAAAGTCAAAAGCAGCCTCCACAAGAACACTGAATCGAATTGTCCGTGGCCAGCAGAGATGTGTGGGACCGGTGATGTATCTTTGTGTCAGGGGGCAGTTAGGCATAAAGACTGAGGGGGTGTGATCAACAACCAAACAAACATGTTGTGCCGAGGCGAGGGCGAGAAGGTGTACGCCGAGCATCCATCAAACCACATCTGTGAGAGGCTGATACTGCCCTGTTTACTGTTGCTGCAGTCGACTCGCTGAGCTCATCTCCTCCTTGCAAATCCCACACGCAGAGTCTCAGCAATGAGATGCTGCAGCAATGGCTGCTGAGCGTGGGTTTATTGTGGGCACTGGTGGCTCTGGGTTGTTAAAAACAAGCCACCGGGTTTGTAGTGTTTGATTGTCCTACTGGATGCCAGACCAAATTTGTAGAAGGACCACAAACCGGTCCTTTACCTCCACCCATAAATGTGTCCAGTTTTTACTAATATAATATGAACATAATTTGAATGTCTTATATAAAACATTAAAATCTGCTACAAATAGAAGCAGACAAAAAAATTATAGAGCATTACCTATACAGCTTAAAATCACACTACTGACCATATTTGACTGCCTAATCTGATCAAGTTGCCTATTCTGATGTACATAAGAAGCATACAAAATATCCCTCGATAGCTAATCTTCATTAAGATTTCACAATTTACAACCATGTCACATTTATTAGACCATATTTGCAAGCAGCCAGTTCAGATTATAAGGTTAAAAGTTCAAGCTTTTGTCTTATAATGAAATGCATTTACAAATGGTTGAGCAGTACGATCATAGAAGTCATATGGCTTTTTTTTATTATTGTGAGGGATTTTCACTTTGATTTGATTCACAATGGGTTAAATAATATGCAAAATAACAGGTTTCAGTGAAACAATAATTATCAGAGTTTTTAAGTCCCAAACACTTAAGACATTGTTATATATAGTTTTACTAAATGAAGATCTTCATCCTGCTCTCTCTGTGTAGCAGGTATAATGTTGTGTCCTCATCTTTGTCATAATTTGAGTTGCTATAAACTTTTTATTGTTTTTAATGTAATTATGAAGGTTAGGCAAGTAGCTTTTCTTTCCACCAGTTTCCTTTATTATCAAAAAGTAACTTAATGCCTTACTTGAATTGCATGTTCCTTGTGTTCCTGTGTTTATGCTCCATTACTACTTAATTACATTTGAGCATAGAGATCATTTTAAGAGCTAGAACTAATAACTTAATCCTTCAGTTCTATTGTTCTATTGTTAGGGATTTCAATGGTTATGATGCCTTTCATTTTAATAACTATTTCTTAATGTAATATTTATTTTTTCTGCTAAGGCAAGGCCCTGCAATTAAAAGTTGAATTTTTTGATGGCTACTCCAAAACCATTGACTATGTTTTCTCTACTTCCTAACTAATTGATCAGTATACTTAGTTATAACTATTGGCTTAATCAAGGCAAAGTTTAACAGTAGACAGGTGTGTCTGACTCATAAAATAAAACTAAGAACTGTTTCCACAGAACAAGAGTCTGACAACTTAAAGTTCAACCTGCCATCCTACTTTTTAGACTTTAGGAACTACCAATAAATCTGCAGTCTGAGGCTGAAGTGCTCTGCTAGAAAAATATGAAACAATCAGATCTCTGATGTCTGATGGAGCTTAATTACTAAGGGCTTTATATGTGAGACTACGGCAAATATGTGAGTGATTTATTACCATTAAAGTCTCCAATACATTTATTATCCAGTAACGGTCAAACAGAGTCCTGTTTAAGCCAAAGGTAATATTGTAATAAACAATAATGCCTCAGTGTTTGGGCAAATGACGTAATTGCAGTGGAGTAAAAGAATCAAATCAGACATGCTCTTAAATTTGAACTATGGACGGATCATAAATAGTCATCATTAACAGTGTCAGAGAAACATTGCCCATTTTATTGGGGCTGTATTTTCCTCACATACTACTATAAAGTTAATGACAGACATTGTTTAAACCGTAAAAATGTCATATATTTTGAAGATGCCAGTCAGCTTCAACAGGGCTAAGTAGCATCTGGCTCATGCATCATATTTTTTCCAGTCAAGTATCTTTCTTCAACCTGTTCTGAAAATACAGATGGAAAAAATATTATGCAGAACTGCAGCTAAAAAGAATGTAAATGTTTTCTGTCAATTTCGTAAGTTTTGAAATAAAATTAGGTTTTAACAGTGTCAAACATGTTTATTGGGGAAGTTTTCCATCCATACCACTATTTGTTAATGACAGACTTGTTTCCCTAAAAATGTCATATATTTGCTGAAGATGCCTATCTCCAGCTTCAACAGGGCGAGAGGTGGGTACACCCTGGACATGCATCTGTCACAGGGCAAAGACATACAAGATTTCTTCAACCATTCACAAAATACACACCTGGGAGATATTTAGAGAAACCAATTAATAAGGACTGTAAATGTTTTCTGGACATTGGAAGAAGCAGAAGAAATTAGTCCCAATCTGCAAAGAAGTTGGGGGGGGGGTTTCAGAAATGAACATAAAAGTCCCTTTCAGTGCAAATTATGTAAGTTTTGAAATAAAAAATTAGGTTTGTGTTGTTTATTGTGGAAGTACAAATTAATATCTGACATGAAAAAATGCAGAGGGAAACTGGATTTTTGCTGTAGTTTAAAGTCATGGCAGTTTACTGGCAAGTTACTTTACAAAGAAAAAGTCTGAACATGTATTTTAATTTGTGTTGCATGTTGTACTTTCCTTCATAATTTTTTTATGGTACTGGGATTAACGATTTATCTTAAGATATTTATTTCAGCGCACTATTGCGGTTTGCACTCAGTACATTAGAAGCAAGTTCATAGAATTCCATAAAGTGCACATGTCAACTGATTAATACTGCCTCAACATATCTCTAACATTTTGTACATATGTCCAAAGTTATCAGACTTTTCATACTCGTAGAGTCTGATAGCTGCTCAAATATGCATCACAGGCGTAGCAATTGATAAGGAAACAGTAGATAAACTAGCTTATTCATACATTTTAAGAGTACACAATAGAAGTGTGGTTTATTGTCCCATGAGAAATTTAGGCGTACCAGCAGCAAGTTAAAGATAAATAGAAGTGCACATATTCAAACTAAAGTAAAAGATATAAAAAAAGAAAAAGAAAAATATGAGACTGCAGAGTAAGGGAAAGTTTACAACACAAAAAATATACTGTAAAGTTATTAAAAATAGCATATTCTGTTTCAAAGAAATGTGCCTGTGCAATTGAGTACAGTCATTTTAAAAGAAATTACCAAATGTGCATGTATACTTGTGCAATAAAAATATTGTATGTACTCTCAGTAATTAACTAATGAAAAAGCTGTGTAAATGACAGTACAGATATTTGAAATTATAACATCCCTGCTTTATCAGACTTTTCTTCTTCCAATTCACACAACAGTGGAAGACACTTGTTACAAACTTTTTTTAAACCAAGATAAAGCATTAAATTCAATTTTCAATTAGAGTGTAACAAAGGCACAAAAATCCCCAACAATTGTAAAATTATACTCATCCATTTATATTATATTCCTCCACTTATGAATGGATTTTTATTTTTACATTAAAAATATAACATTAGCAATAATTCTAAAATTCATTTTAGTTTCTAAAAATCTTTTCTTAAAAAAAAAAACGTGGATATTTCATCTTTGAACACCGCCGCTGTTGACGCGACACACTCAAGGTGTTTTTCATTTTTAGCCAGAAGGTGGCGACAATTCTTATTTTTAAATGACCTCACAAAATAGCAATGACAAGGCTACCGACCATACTTAAGTTTTACTTGAACTGAAGTCAAACAGTAATACGTATAACAATTTGTGCAACTTGCTCAATGCACAAACCAGTCATTGTCGTCTATATTTAAGGTTTTTGTTGTAAAACTTTTGGAGAAGTACCTCAAGCGAACGTAAGAAGGTCACGTGATACATTTAACGTCTCCGCCCTGCATATCTGCAAAATGGAGGTAAGATGCTGTTAACCATTAAAAATAAACATATACATGCAGAAATATTCAAAGCCACTGTTTCTCTTATGTTCAACAAAAATTTAAGATTTAAGTAAAGTCTGCATGCCTTTACCCGCGATTTCACTCCTTTTCGGTACCTCACTATGCCTAGTAACGCTGTTATTAGCTAGCGCTAATGCTAAGCTAACTGCTTCAGAATTACTACACCTAGCAGTGTACCTAAAATAATAAGTATTTCCTCACTTTAACACTTAAAACGGACTATAATATGTCTCTTTATATGTGTGTGTATCTGTTATATGTTAGTGTTCTAACCAACAGCTCTCCTGAATGTAGCAAATGGATGTTAGCTATTGCTCTTACCGTGCTATTCTTGTCGCAGCAGCCATTTTGACATGAAATACAATGTACTGTAAAGGCAGGTGACACTTCTTAAGCTAATTAAGATTCTATAACGTAATATCTAAGAGTCTTACTCCATAATGAATAAGAAAGTAGCTGATTCCCATTAGTTTTGGTTACCTTATTTGAATTTGAAGGACTGTTTTTCATTATGGGATTCTGCCTGTCAGTAGTCAAAAACAAGTACTATCGGCAGTTCCTGCAACATATCTGTTGAAATTTAGGTTGATATGTTTGTCCGCTTTTGCTTGTGCCTCGTTGGGTCCCTAGACGTAAAGTTCTAGTGTTCAGCAGGCACCCTATTTTGTCTGTATAGATGTTATTGCATTACTTTTGATTCATCTAGACTGTTCACTGAGCATATTTACATAGACCATAGTTCGTAGTGAAACAAAACGTGTAAGAAAAACATGATCATATTTATAAATGCTTTCAGTTTTTCTACATAAGATTTATGATAATAATGACACATTTTTGAGTATGGGTCATTATTATTCAAGTGTTCAGTTTATAACAAATATACAAATGTAATTCATATTTTATTATCTGTGTTATTTTTTATTTAAGTTTCTATTGAAACAGATCCTATCATACAAAGTAGACTTCATTCGAAACTGTATTCCCATAATTATCAAAAACATTAAATCTAAAAAATATATCATGACAATTTTTTGGCCATTTTCTTAATCCTAGAAAAAAAAACTATATGTCTGTTTAATACGTATTTGCACCTCCAGCAGATCAGGCATGCTTTTGAAAAAAATATATATTTGTTGTTAATTTCAATCCATAGTGAGTAAAAAAGGATTTTTGGAGGGAACATTATTACCACATTGCAAAATCACAAATTGCTACATCCACATTTTTTTGTAATAGTAAAAGCTTTATTGGAGTAATTAAGGTATATAACTCCTCTTACACATAAGAAGAGTTATAATTTGTTGAAATGTAAAGACACTGGTCAGTTTGGCATATGTCTGTGTGGTAGCCACATTTTAAACATCAGCTTTTGAAAGGGTTAACATACACTGTATGATAACAACCTTACACACATTGATATTTTCAGTGGTGCAGCAACTTTACACTGCATATAAAGCATCATAAATTTCACCTTTTACTCTTGTGATAAAGTATCTTGCAGAGGGTCAGCACGGTTGGGTGCCTTTTTCAAAATATTCTGATGCCATCTCTTCAGATCAGTGTTTCTGGAGCAAAACGTCTTTAAAATGAAATTCCATCCTGTAATTCGATAGCACATGTGACGCACTGTTTGCTACATGTGAGCACCTGTAAGATTCAGCAACTGCAGTAAAGCAACATGGTTGTGTGTTGACCTGGAAAACAACAGGCTTGTTTTTTTGCTTGTTTATCAGTCTATGTAGTTATAATAATATTCCTATTTATAATGTGAATATTTTTGTTTTAAGGGACGGCCCAGTTATTTCACAGTTTGTTAATGTCAGTGCTCTTGCATTTTTTTTGAAACACTAAAAGTGTCATGTTTTGTTTTTCAACAACTGTCTCCACTTGTATGACTTTCTGCTGCAATTCTTCTTGTGTTTTGCTGTGAAAGGACCATGAGGCGAAAGAACCAGAACAGCTCCGAAAGCTGTTTATCGGAGGTCTGAGCTTCGAAACCACAGAGGAGAGTTTACGGGCCCATTTTGAGCAATGGGGATCTCTCACAGACTGCGTGGTTTGTAGATTTATCATAGTCTATTAAAGACTTTCCCTCATAGTAATAACACAAGAAAGTCACTTGCACACAATTGAACCTGTCTATTTTTATATCGCATTTAGGTGATGAGGGATCCTAACAGTAAACGATCCAGAGGGTTTGGTTTTGTAACTTACTCCTCTGTACCTGAAGTTGACGAGGCCATGAAAGCGAGGCCTCATAAAGTCGACGGGCGAGTTGTTGAACCCAAGAGGGCTGTGTCCAGAGAGGTAAAAATCTGCACCTCAAACCTGAAATCAGATGCTGCAGCTGGTGTGGTTGGCATTTTCGCTCACTCAATGTTCTCTTGAAGGACTCTAACAAACCTGGAGCACATCTGACAGTGAAGAAGATCTTTGTTGGTGGTATCAAAGAGGACACAGAGGAGCACCACATTCGGGAATATTTTGAGAAATACGGAAAGATTGACTGCATCGACATCATGGAGGAGCGATCCACAGGAAAGAAGAGAGGATTCTGCTTTGTGTCATTTGACGACCATGACACTGTGGACAAAATTGTCGGTACGCACTTATTTCAGTTAGAAAATATATTTCTTATAAAAAATAAAAAAATAAAGTTAGTCTATTATTATGTGTTTTGTTTTTCCATTTTTCTTACAGCCCAGAAATTTCACACAATAAACTTTCACAATTGTGAAGTGAGGAAAGCGCTATCTAAACAGGAAATGAATGCTATATCTAGTAACCGAGGTGAGTACGTTATGAGACAAAAATGTAAAACTGCAGCTATTTATGCCGAAATTGTAGGTGGCAACTCAGTTGTGCAATGAATGTTTCTAAAATGTCACCCATCAGGAAGGAGCGGAGGATCAGGAAACTTCATGGGCAGAGGTGGAAGTTTTGGAGGCGGCAGTAACTTCAGTCGAGGTTTGTATACGTCAGATGTTATGTTGTTGACTTTAATAATGATTTGGAAAGAACCTGCTTTTGTTTAGAGAAGGTCCGATATGTGAAGAATTTAACCTGGTGCTATTTTAAATGCACTGTTTGACAATGATGTGCTTTTTTTTGTCTAGATGGCTACGGAGGACGCGGTGGTTATAATGATGATTTTGACAATGGTATGAAACTTAACTTCAGTCTCATTTAGAGTTTAAATTAGCACCACTGCCACCATTATTTCTGTGCAAAATGCCTGAACTGCATGTTAGAAGGTTTGGAAATGAAGTGTTGTGAAATTAATATCAGTAGTAGCTCTCCTATCTAATCATCATGCATTGAGTTTTTAGAAAAGTGATTCAATCTCCTGGGCATTGTAAAACTAAAACCGTTTATAACTTGTATCAGCCCCCCTGATCAGCTGCATATAAAAAACCTAGCATATAAGAATGTGGAATATCAGTATTTGATCAAACAAATCGGGAGAGTTCCAACTTTTCACAGACGTTTGCAGTAAAAGGGAGTCAGTTGTGATGAGCTCCCGCTCAGACTGCTCACTTAGTGGGCGAAACCTGAGCACGGTGTGTCATGTTCCTATTAACGCATTTATTATTAATTATGTCATGCAAACAGAAATGACATAATTAATATGTCATTTTTAATTATGACTTATCTCCAACTTCATTCATGAAGCTGGAGAAAAGCTCTTTTTATAAGTTTTGTTCATGTAAATTTAAATTGAACTGAAGAAAACATTTTATCAACAAATCATAAAAACAGCTGGAGATCGAGGGCCAATGTTAGTCTGTGGTGTCTGCAAATAACTCTCTGTAGTGTGAAATAATTTTTTGTTGAGTAATAAAATGGTTTAATCTTAAAAAAATGGAACACTCAGTACAAACTAACAGCTTATGGTCACAAATATTTGTATGCATCATATACCATTTCTTTTCTTCGAAGGGTTTATATATCACCAGTTGCTCTGGATATTTTACTTAATCTAGAAACAGAATTAGACCTATATACATAAATATTAGGATGCCCTGATGTGTATTAACTGCTAGTGCAGGGTTATATTTCACCAACATGACTATAATTTGAGTTGTTTTAAAAAGTTCAAATCAGGGATGGCAAGTAACTTCATGAGTACCTATAGGTGGACTGGTCTTGTAAAAAAGAGAGACCAGCTTCTGTTTAAAATGGAAGTAAAGAAAATAAAAGTTTTCTACAAGCTAGTACTACAGGTCTACGACAGTAGACTGTGAAGGTATTGCCTGTACCTTCACAGAAATAAGAACTAATTCTTTATCATTTTAATGACGTTGCAGAATAAGGTTGTAAACGTACTGAATTGGTCATTCTTTGCTTTCCCAGGTCCGGGAGGCAATTATGGCGGTGGACCTGGTTATGGAGGTGGCCGAGGGGGTTACGGAGGTGGCGGTCCAGGCTACGGAAACCAGGGTGGTGGATTTGGTGGCAGTGATGGAGGTTATGGAAGCAACCGTGGAGGTAAAAATTTTGTCCTCAAAAACAAATGTGCCACTTATGCTTTGGATGTATTACTTCAAATTTGCGTTACCTATTCAGGATATGGAGGGGGTGGAAATTACAATGACTTTGGAAATTATGGTGGACAGCAGTCAAATTATGGGCCAATGAAGGGAAATAACTTTGGTGGCAGAAACTCTGGTGGACCATATGGTGGTGAGTTCTACCTTTAAAAGTCTGCATAATCCAGACTTTTAAACACATATCTGGATTAAGAACAACATCATTTTATGGCGGTAACTCCTTAATTCCAGGTGGCTACAGCTCCGGAGGCAGTGGCGGAGGCTACGGCTCACGGCGGTATTGAACGCAGCATGTTTTCGGTAAGCGGTGTTAAGTCTCACTCTAGCCTCGTAGCACAGTACAGAGTGAGCCTCATGAAAGTGCAGATTAACTATTTGTTCTATCCTGTATCCATTCAACAGGCTTCAGTTCTTAGCAGGAGAGGCGAGGAGGTGAGCAAAGGAATTGTCAGGAAAGCTGCAGGTTACTTTGAGGCAGTCATCTGAAAGCATTAGAGGAACACAGAAGTCAGACTTAACTGCAGCTAAGTCGGAGAAGTTAAAGGAAGAAGGACTGTAAGAACAAGACATGAGTGCAGATGATGCCCTTCCCTAATTCTGCTAGATGTTTCCCTGCTGAGAAAGTTTTTCCTTTTTTCTGCGTCTAAAGTGTGTGTGTATTGTGCCTATGGTATTGGGGATAAAAAGCAAAAAAATTTTAAACTTCAGTCCTACATTTTTTTTTTACTTAAATTTTTTTATGGCTTGGTTTTCTGCCAGCCAATTATTTGTCTTTAAGTTGTTTTTTGTTACATCAGGCCATTAGATCAGCAAGAATTACTTCTTTCTGAAGTTATTATGATTTATTGATTGCAAGTGTCAAGTGTATTTTAATTTTTGTATGTAAAGCACAGTATGTAAATCCTTCGTAGTACCAGTGTACAAGTATAAAGAGCCTAGATTAGAACCAAGAGAATACCTTACTCCTTATGTTCCCAGCAAACCAGAATCTAGATTGTTCACATATTTTCATTAGATAAAAAAAGACTAAATAAAATTGTGTAGTAAAGTAACACGAGGTTCGGTGCATTATTGGTTCAGCAAAGATTTAAATAAGCCACAGATTATTGTTTTTCCATGTCAATGAAATGTTGGTGTAGCCTGTTCAAATTACTGGAGGTTTTATTAGTGTTTTCTTTCCTATTTTGTCCCGTTACAACTACGAACGGGAGATTCTGTTGAGATTCTGTATTATACACCAACACAAGGTAGTACATAAGTGTGAAGTGTAAGAAAAATATTTATGGTTTTTGAAAAACTTACATTCCAAAAAAACATTTTGAAAATTGTGGCATGAATTTGTATTGAACCCCATTTAGTCTCAGATGCTTGAATAAAAAAAAAATCAAGTTCAAGCCGTTGCCTTCAGAGTCACCTAATTAGTAAATAGAGTCCGCCCGTGCCTAATTTAACCTCAGTATAAATCCAGATGTTCTATGATTGACTCAGAGGTCCGTAAGGAAATATTTGTAAAAAATCAGCCTTATGAACACCAGGGAACACAACAGGCAGCTCTAGGAGAAAGTTAGAAAACAACCCAAACTTCTTCCGGAGAAGAACTGTTCAAATCTTTATTTCAAATTAGCAAACCGGCTAAGATGTGGCAATTCACCTGAACTATTAAAGTCTAATGAGACCCATGGCTACTCTACAGGAGCTGCAGCGATTTATAGCTCAGGTGGGATATCTGTCAACAAGAAAACTATTAAGCTACATTCACACTGTAGGTAACAGTGACCCAAATACAACTTTGACATCCTGAACAGCATAATTAGTTTTTTCTTCAATTAATCGTCAAAGATTCACAACAAATTTCACAAAAAGGTAGAGAGCTGAAAGCTCAGATGTATACGGACAAAACAGATTTGGCAGGCACCACTGATGGAGCTTATGTTGACAGTTATTGTGCAACGTTTTCAGATTGTTATTGGTAGATAACAATCGTGACGTGTATTATTCATCTTTTAGAATGGAGGTCACTTGAGGATTGTTCACACTGAGATCTGATGGCAAACCGATTAGAATTATAACCTGAACAACCACTCGACGAGCGCTGTTGTTGAAAATAAGCCAGCGGAAGTCATTTGTAGTTTGCCTTCAGCCATTTAGCAGGTAGTAAAAACATGGAAGTGCAGATAAGATATTTTGCTCACATTCAAAAGCACATATGTGGTGTATCACTGTGAAACGTGGCATTATTCTGGGGTGACGCTTTTCTGAAGTGTTTGAAAGGAAGTGCTGTAGAGGGCTACCAAAGGCTTGATGGTGGTTTACCTTGTAGCAAGACATTAACCCTAAAACATACAGGTAGAGTAACAATGGAACAACTTACATTAAAGCAGGTTCACATCCTAGATTGACCAAAGTCCAGACCTTAATCCAATTGAGAAACTGGTGGATATATTGCAAAAGACCTGCTACTGTAATGTCAGTAAAATGTTCTTCTGCAATCTAAAGGCTCAGGGAGAGTAAATACAAATGTACTACACTTTTCAGATTATTTGTCAACTTCACCATTATGAGTAACTTTGTGTTGGCCTATCAACAATCTAATATATTTACTCTGGAATTTGTTGTTGTAATGGGACAAAAAGTTCAAGGAGTATCTCTTCGGGTGACTGTGGTGTGTATGTTTCCATACAGTGTGTATTTACTTCTTAATATGTATAGGGTTAATGTAAAGGAAGGCTCTGACTCTAGAAAACAGCTCATACAAATGAAAGTGTTTGGAGGGGGGAGTAGGACGGAAAGCTACAACCTCCTGCAGTGTGGAAGGATTGCAGATGACTGTCAGACAGAACACCTTCATCCCCCAGCACAGTGGACCAGTCAGCAATTTGAGAGAGAAGGGAGAAGGCAGCACGGAGCACAACACCCACGGAAGAAGCTTGCAGTGTCGTTCCTGGTAGTGAGCATCTATCTCGTTTCCAAGGCTAGCTAAGCTCCTCAGCAGATGGTGCTAGCGAAGAAAGACTTAGGTCCTGGACACACTGGAGATCCTGTTGAGTGAGATACAGAAGTTTAACCATCAAATGCTAGATGTCAGACATTAACAAGAAAAGGGAAGCGAGTATTTCACAGAAAAAGCTGATTCGAGAAGAAGGAGCAGGTAAGAGTAACCACTTTGCTTGATTTACAGATGTGGAAATGGGCATTCTCTTCTTGCTGAAAAAGCTGTAAAGGCCTGATAACATGGGAGGTTCTGGATGGGTAAGACATTTTTTGACATTATCAAAGGTTTTCCATTGTCATGTATTAGTACTACTTGTTCTGACTAATTATCTTATATAAAAATACGTATTAAAGAATGTTGCCCAGTTTCTGACTTTTGTTCACCAATTCCTGTTGTTTTATTATACTTTAATTGTCAGAGATCCTAACAGCGATGAAACACATAATTTGTTGGCCAAAAAATTACATTCAGTAAATTTTATCACAATTGTACAAAAGAGAACATGTTTGAACAGATTATCTTACATTTGTTCAGTTTTGCTAACATTTGCCAAGGTACAGTTGAGATTAAATACACCATGAGTATGCTCAGTCTTTATCTGTTTGGTCTAATTCAAAAAGCATGTTTTAGTTTAAGATGTAAACAGCAAAAGCATCCAGGTAAAGTACAATTTTACAACATAAAAACTAGTTAAAGAATCAAAAGGTCTATACAAGTGCATAGAAAAGCAATGGACAGCGTCAACCTTATGTTATATATAAGGAAACAGCTCTCTATGTATTTTGTTATATTGGCCAACCCTACTCAGGTGGCAACAGTTTTTGTTGTATAGATAGATTGCAATTTCAGGGGAATGTTACTTCTTTAAATTATTATTTAAAGATGTGTTTAGTTAAGTAATGTTGAATCTTTAGTTGCAGACCAAACACATCATGCATTTAAAGATTTTCAGTCTTTGGAACAAATTAAGTACTTAAATTTGGTGCTCGGTTTCACTTGGCTGGCCAAAAACAGCACTGACATGTTTGTATCTTTAAGTTCACAATGATCCCTAAAAGAGCGCTGAAACATCAGTATGCCAAACAAGTCTAGACTGATCGTTTTTTTTGACACACCTCTACCTGCAGCTCTTAGCCTGTGCTTTTAGAGAACTATCTGACTAGAACAACCTGTTCTCTTGTTACCAACTATGTTTCCCAGCTCGTCAACAGCATGACAGTGTTTATCAACTACTCTGATTTTCATGTAAACTGTTATGTGTTGTGTTCATCTTAATAAAAGTTACTTTTTTCTATTGGTGGTTGTTTTTATTTATGAATTGACACCCAGTGTGTTGTCGTAGAAGCACCTTTATTGTGTGAATAATGCTTCACAATATTTCATTCATTCATAATTTATGAGATTCAGGTCATCCTGCAGACATGTGCGAATCAACTTTCACCTACAAAACAAATTAAGCTTTAAACAGGTCGCAAGTTTTCAGCTTTAAAATTTCTACTGCATGATTTTGTCATTTGATGGTGTTTTTTTTCTACCTAAGCTGGATGACATCCATTACATTGTTAAAATGAGACATTACCAATTTTTTTTGTAACTGTATCTTTCATGCCTCCCTAGCAACAATAACCACAAATCAACATTTTATAGTTAACAATGTTGGAAATTTTTGTCTTCATTTGCATAGTGTGACCTTCAGCTTTGACATTGACTTAGCTAGCTTTAGCTCCAATCTGTTGAATCCAGGTATGTATTTTCACAATAGGAAAAAAAAAACTTTTAGTATGATATTAAATCATACTAGAGGTAATTTTTTTTCTTAATTAAGCTTACCTAATGATTTATTTAGGGCAGAAGGTTTTCTTTTGTTTCAGATTTACAAGTATACATATATTTTCTTATGAATATGGAGCATTTTTAATTTTATGATTTGCGATTCTCATCTAAAATCTTTCAGAAAATAGTTGCTAATCAAGTGTGTGTGCATCTAAATCAAAATAATTTGAAGAGTTTCAGTCAAGTTTTAAAGGTCACCACAACACTAAAACTACTTATGAAAGTTACAATTTTCTCTTGGCCTCAGATAATGAACTTCTGTCTGTTCAGGTTTTGTTAGATCTCATTGCTGCTTTTGACACAGTTGACCACAATATTTTCTTAAAAGGCTTGAACACAGAGTTATCAAGGGAACAGTACTAGTCTGGTTTAAATCTTATGTTTCTACTCATGTGAATGATAAATTTTTATATTCCAGGGTTACTTATGGAGAACCACAGGGCTACGTTCTTGGACTATTTCTCCTTATTATTTATGCATGATTCCAATAGTTAAGACAGTGTGGGATAAATTTCCACCCAGAATCCTGCTGACGATATTCAGCTATGTCTTTCAATAAATGCAATCTGTTAGCTAGATGACACGCATGTCTTTAAGGCATAAAAAACAGGATCCTTTTAAATTCTGACAAGACAGATTTTGTCTTTGGACCAGAACCTCTGAAAAAGAAACTGCTTAGTTTACCACTTTATCTGGATGTCAATAAATTGGCCTTTGATAATAAAGTAAAGACACTTGGCGTTATGTTCGCTAAATCCCATATTAAGCAGATTTGTTAGATTTTTTCTTTCATCTCTGGAACATTGCCAAATTAAAAATGTCCTGGAGTGTTACCGAAAACCTGTTCCATAAATTTTATACCACAAGGCTGTACTACTGTAATTACTTAATATTAGGTAGTCCACAAAATGAGGTCAAACTTTTTCAGCCGATTCAGAACACTGACACAAGAGTTTTGATGAAAATGAAGACAGATAACATTTATCCTATTTTAGCTTCCCTTTATTTGCTCTCAGTTAAATTCACAATAATTGAAGATAAAGCCCTTAATAATCAAGTCCCATCATACATCTTTAGGTCTTCTTGTTTTATATATTTCTAAAACAAGAGTTTTTCTGAATTTTGGCCTATTCCTCCTGATTGAATTGGTGTGACTAAGTCAGAATGTACGCTGCTTTGCACACACACACTTTTTCTATGCTGCTCCAAAATATTATCTTATCAAGATCAGAGTTTTGTGATGATATTTCCTTGAGTATACCTCTATACCAGACTGCTGGGAATGTGCTTCCAGACTTGCTGGGATCCGGTTTAACTTTCAATTGTAAAAACAATCATTACAGCCAAACATTAAACTTTTTGCTTCGTCAGACAACAGGGCACGTCTCCAAAATAAAGTTTTGTTCCTGGCATTGATTGCACTTACAAACTCTAAACTGGTTTTTAAGGTTAGTTTTAGAGGCGTGGCTTCTTCCTCTCTGTTACATTGCTGTTACAGGACTTATTTCATCCAGGATCTTCCAAAGTTTTTCTGCTTTTGCGTAGGCACTGATGCACATATTTCACACCAAAACACATTGATCACTGGGGAGAAGAATGTGTCTCCTTCCTAAACGGTATGACAAGTGGATATATTTATGGTGTTACAAATGATTGAACAGATGAACATGGCACCTTCAGGCATCTGTGAATTTCACCCAAGGATGAAGCAGACTTTTGAAAATCAATCAGTCAATCAATTTTATATCATTATGCAAATTTGACTGTAGTGAGGTGAATCATCCTTATCTAACAGGACATACAACATAAACACACAATAGATCGAATGTGATTAAAAGTGATCAGGTAATAGAAATAATAAAACAAAAACATCCTATCTGAACAAGACAAGATAAGACAAAAAGAATAAAGACAAAAACTGTTAAAACTACGCTAAATCAAATTATGGAGACTGATGGCATCAGGGACAAAATTGGGTTTATAGCTTAGTTTCATGTTTAGAGGTAAAAATTCTGTGGAGGAACAGGGCCAGAACTTGCAATGCAGAGGGTGAGACACGTTTTCTAAGATGGACGTAGTTAATTTCTGTACCTTCCTGAAATAGGCTATGCTTCTGGGTGTAGTTGCATCTCACTCGTCCACTTTCTTCTTCCTATATTGACTGATGTCTCATGAATTTCCATGATGTCACACAAGAAAGTATGTGAATACTTTCACAGTTGAATGAAAGCATTCACCGTTCATTAAACTCAACCATCCTAATTTAACCTATCAGAAGCTTACAAAGTCATGACATCATCATCTGGATTTTACCAAGGCATGCTAAACTTCTGTAATTTAAGAAAGCAAGTTTAAAAATCTGAAAATCCTTACTAAACCAGAAAATTTGTCTGATTTGATGTCAGACAGTAAGAAGCAAGGAAATTCCATCCACCTTACTTCCTGTTTGATCGTCCGCCATGTTCAGACCTAGTTCTGCCTTTTTGAACAAACAGCAGGTTGAACTATTCTGCTCACACTCTCGCTGGTTTCTAGAAAGATATTATGCTTGCGGTTTTTCAACTAATTTGAGGTTATCTGTTTATCTCAGAGGACTACATTTTTGCAGGTAATATTCTTCAGTCTTATATCAACAAAACCAATTTCATTAAAGTGCTCTTTTCTCCAGATAAATTTATGTGCACAAGCTGGGCTTGGTGATCAAAGGTTCTGTAGTATCTGGGTGTGAAAGTGTGATCAGGGGTCAGACTGATTGCGTAGGCTTTCACCTTTGACTTTGTCAGTTTATCGCTGTATTGTGGAGCTGTCACGCAGGTAATCACAAAGAGCATGCGCTCATCTTGCTAGCAGTTGTGCTCTTTGTTGTGCAACATAATGCGCTAAATCTGGGGTGGATATGATTTTTAGGCAGGAGCAACTGAATCAAGAGTCAGGTTACTGTCGGATAAAAGCTTGATCTGATAAAAGAAAACAGATTGGCGCAGTTGCTCTCTTGTTTTTCTTCTAAATTCATCTTACTTGCTGTGTCTTGTAAAGATTTAGTAAAGCTTCATTGTTCAGAACTGAATTTTACCATGTGGTGTGTTATGCAACAGTTCATTAGACTCTCAATGCATCTGGCATCCATTTGTGTCAGCCTGTACAAAGTTGTGTCTAAATCATGAGAAAACAAGATGTACACTTTTATATTTAGTTTATTTAAAAGCATAGAAGACAGGATAAAAAAAAACTGGGCAGCAAATCAGAGGGAAGTTATAAAAGAAATATGATTCAAACAATCATGAGTATACAGAAATATATTTATATGTACACACACACACACACAATATATATGTACAGGTACAGTAACATTCCTAATCTCAGAAGCAGGTAATGTTTATATTTACAAACTATTGGTGAAGGAATCTGTGAGGATATAAGAGTATAAAAGTAAAATATCAAAAAACATTGCAACGTTCAAGAGGAGTAAGCAGAAACTACAACAGTTCTGTCAAGCTGCTAAAGTTTAAAGCTGAGCGAATACAAAGTTATTGCATAGTATCCTATAATGATGCAGAACCAGGTTACAAGGGAGGCAAGTGGTTTTCTCCACTCCTGAAAGTCTTTTTAATGCGAGGGACGAGGAAGACAGTGCCATCCGTCGACTGCTGCAAAGAGTAGTCCGACGAAGAGTACGAATTTCCCTTCTCGTCTCTCAGCATGCTGAAGACCTCCATGTACAAGCTGTTCAGCTGCCGCTTCATATCCTTCAGGCTCGTCACGTTCTTGCTCTTCTCATTCAGCAGACGATCTCGCTCCTCCTTTAGTGAGTCCAGTTCGCCCTCCAGGCCCACAATGTTCTCCATCTTGCGCTTGCGGCAGTTCTGCGCGGCCACCTTGTTCTTGCCTCTGCGGCGGATGTCACGGACGAGGGCCAGCTGGGCTTCATTCAGTTGGTGCTTAGACATGACCTCGTTGAAGTCATCAACGGGCAGGTTGATTATCATGTCGACGGTGAAGGGGATGTTAAGGGACTTGGCCCTCTGCTCGTCTCGGGTGAGACGCACATTTGAGCGTTTTTTGGGTTTGTCTTTGGTAAAAGGAGCACCGTCATGGCCACTGTCCTCTGCCAGGTCTGCATTGCATTGTTTGGGTATCTTTTCATGCTCTTGTGGCTGCTCGGTCATTTCTGTCACTGGTTCTGATACCATAAAGTGATCAGGTTCAAAATTCAAGGAAAACATCTCAGAATAGTCAGACTGTACACTGCCGGGGTTCTGGTCAATCTCTTCTATCTCTGAATCACTGTAACTAAAGGACCCACTTCCGTACATAGATCTGCCCGGTGATCTTTCATTTGAACTTCCATTAGTGGAGACTCCTGAATCTGAGTCTAGATGCTCTGCTGTCAGACTCTGTTTGCTTCCGTCAAATGAATCTCCAGGGGAAAGGCTGTAAAGGTCCATGTGCGTAAAAGCGACTTTGTTTGGAGAATCACACATTCTTTCATTTTCTTCTTGGTTGTGCTGACTGCTGCACTCATCCAGCTCAGTTGTTGGATAAAACACCCCACCAAAACCTTCTCCACTGAAGCTTGTATCTAGGTTGGGGGCGTCCACTTCGATCTGTCTGAAAGCATTTGACGGAGCCAAGCTGGGAATGGAGCCATCCAATGTATTCATAAACTCTGTGGGGCCAACATTCAGACTGTTTGTTTTGACATTGTTGATGCTGTTTAGGGGGTTAAAAATAGGAGCTTGGACAGGGGGATAGTTAGGGTAGCTTGGAGTCTGTGCTTCAGCATTGGCTGGGAGAGGGTATGTTGTGGTCTGCAACGTGTCTTCCATTTGCATGTTCAGACATTGCTGGAGGAAAAAAAGTCAGATGAATTAAGAAAACAAACTTTTAAGACAGAAATTAAAGTTAGATATTACTAATTAAATGCAAGGATTACATCTAAAAATGTACACATTTATGCAACTTTTTGCCTTGAACACACCATCCCCATAATGCTGCCACCACCACAGGCCACATCCATAATGCTGCCACCACCACAGGTGGCAGGATTATGGTGCAGGGACCCTTAACTTGGGTCAGGAAAGCTGATTATAGCTAATTACAAGATAGAGCTAAATACAAGGCAATAAAAAAATTGTTACAGACTGCAAAAGACTTTAGACTGAGAAAGGGTTTCCAGAGCTACAAAAGTAGTTTAGATTACCGGTAATGTATCTGTTAAATGGCCCACTCAAATTTCAGACCTAAATCCAATTTACAATCTGCAACCATACATTAAAACTAATGTTTATAGATGTTCTAAATCCAATCTGATTTAATTTGAG
Source organism: Gambusia affinis (assembly GCF_019740435.1). NCBI lineage: Eukaryota > Metazoa > Chordata > Actinopteri > Cyprinodontiformes > Poeciliidae > Gambusia > Gambusia affinis. The sequence goes on from NC_057878.1 coordinate 16,034,887, forward strand.
CTGTTTTTTTGCAAAGAAAGCATTATGCGACAAACGTTTCAAAACTTGAAGCTGTAATTGGATTGACAAGTGGGTCAATATAGAAATGACTCGGATTGGCTGAATATATATGCATCCTACACTTTCTGGAGTTTTATTAATAAAATCTTTCTGTAATCATGTATCATTTTCTGTAGAAGTAGTCAAAGAATCCAAATATAGTAAAAAGAGATTTATGCTGGGAATGTGGCTAACTATGAGAAATTTCCTGAGGTGTAGTTCTGCAATACATTTCCTGATTTCTGTTGTTGTCATCACAAGAGTGTTTACAGCTTAAAGCGTCTTATCTAAAGCCATTTTTGGGTAGTGAGACCTGAACCGGTACCACAACTTCACTTATGTCTGACAGGAAACAACTAGTAGTTTTTACCACATGCCATCCGAATATATAGAACTGTCATAAAAATGTCATGACTTCATGTGTAAAAATTTTAAGAACTATAAAAAGATATCTTGTACAGCGTAAATTTTGCCACATAAGTGTTACTAGTAGTTAAACAGATCTGTGACGTTACATTGTGATGTCACATTGAGTAAATTAGAATATACCTCCCAATGAGGCTCGCTTGTCACATTAAAATTACCTTTTAAAAATAACAGGGATAAAACATACTTTTAATTTACCCTACATTATGTATTAAAAATGTTTTTTTATTGTTTCGATGTAATATTCTTATCTGAAATGTGTTTTAATAGCTGTAATTAACATAAATAAAGGCTTTAAAGGTTAAGTCCGTGTGTAATTAATCTATATAATGTGCTTCATTTCATGAGTTACAGAAATATGTGAACTTTTCAGTAATGCGTAGCTATATTGACTGTATGGTAAAGATATTAGCTCAGTCTACTGACTAGCATGTTGCAGCTGCAACAGCCAGCCTGCTGCACCCATTTGCTGATGCAAATAAGAGGTGCAGCTACTGAAAAGGTGCAGTACGCAAATCTTCACCTTTCCACCAGTAAGCAATGGCTACACGTCTGCCGCTCCCTCTATGGTTCTATAGCCTTAAGTCAAAAGCTATTAAATAAGTTAAGCTACACTGCAATGTAAGCATATCCATCTCTACTTCTTAAAGGTCCCAACTATGAAACCTGAGCACGGCGGAATGAGCTGTGAACACGTGACTTATTTAACCCCCACCTCCATGCACACACAAAAAAAGCATATTTGTCCCTTTAATACCAGGCTCCAGCTAGTTATATATTCTTTACTTTTTTGTTCTACAACACAGGCCTGCGGTGTTACAAACCCCTGTACTATAACTCATGCATTATACCTGTAGCTCAGGGAGTGACAAGAGCTCCATCCAAGCCTCCTCCAGATCGGGAGACATTCTCTGTGGCGGAGTCGGCTGACCTGAGGACAGGGTGGCTGGCGACAGAGCTGGCTGCTTTGGGGACATCATCATGGGTACTGAAACAGCAGGTGCATCCAGGCAAACCGGGGGAGTCTGTGAGATTAAAAAAATGTGTTAGAACCAACAAGTTCTGCTTTTGGCTGAAATTTTGGCCTTATGTATGACTCTGTTCTTACCGGAGTTTGCTCTATGGGAAACGTCTCTGCCAGGAGCTGCAAACACTCATCAAATGACATGCTGTCACCTGTCTCCTGTGTGAAGCCGGCATTCTGCAACAGAAGTTGGCACATTAGGCTGTTAAATTCATTGTGGGACAGCATCTATTTAAAGATGACTTTGCTTATAGCTTAGGTCTCCTTAGAGAAGCCTTTGGATCACATTACATTGATGCAGAACTAACAGACCCACCTATGTGGCACTAATTATGCTAGAAGAAGAGCTTACCAAGCTACATCAGAGGAACAGCCTATCAGATGAGGTGGGAGTGTCATACCCCTAGCATGAGTGATGATGGTCTTTCTTATACCTGAGTAACCTCCAGGGGTGTGATGGTCGGCTGCAGAGGGGCGCTGGGTGGCGGGCGGGGTATGTACTCTCCCGTTTCCTCATCCAGCTGCAGCTGCGCCAGCAGGGCCTTCTCCTGCTCCTGCATCAAGTGCAGCTTCTTCTCCTCCTCAAGCTCGCGCTGCTTCTGCAGCTCATGCTCTTTCTGGCGGTGGTTGATGTCGAACACCTCCCGCCTGGCGCCAAGATCAATGTCCTGATTCCACAGAATGTCTATCAGGTCCATGTCCTGGGAAAACAAACACAGATAACCTTAGAGAGCTGAGAGCCTCTCCGCAGTCCTGCAGCGATACCACAGGCTGGAGTGGAACAAAACCGAGAGTCCCTGCTGTGATATACGTGGCTGCTGCTCCTGCCACACCCTGTCGCCATGTATCAGCTCACCGACAATAGCGCTGGCACGAGTGTCAAGGGGAAGAAGCCGAATGAATAATAAATGTACTTCTCTGTTTCCACTGCTGCTATCAGACACCCTCGAAATCTGTATCTGATCCTTGTATACCCATCTAATTATACAAAGGTGTGAATCCCTTTGTTCCACAGAAAAGCTTATGTTAATCCCATAAAGGTCAGCTATATGTGTTCACTGGTAAAAAGGAAAAAAAAAGGATGCAGAAACCCACCATACATGTTTTCAGCAAGGTAGAAGCTAAAATGATAACCATGACTATATTACATGTTCAAATTGCTTCACAGATATAATATAATGTATGGATTATATACATAATAAATTATAATATAATATAATATAATAGAGACATGCTTCATGCTTAAAATTATTCAATATGGTCATTTTCAGTGAGATTTCTTGGAGCTTTTTCATATTTTCTATGGATTATGTTTCTTAGAACAAATCCAAATCATCAGATCATACCTGAAAGAAAACTGGACAACTAACTGCCATTACTTTCTGCTGCGACAGAGCCAGCAGTCGGTTGCTTATCAGACCTGCCACTTGTAGCGTTAACCTAATGGGAATAATGGGTGGAGCTCCTTTTGTTTTCATCAAATTGAAATAATTTCCATACAGGTGAATTTGGGTTTTTTTTGTACAAGGGGAACTGTGCATCAACAAGCAGAGGAGAGGCAACCTTACTCATCTAGTATTTTCATACAGCCTGAAAAAAACATGATCACCCCTGCACTCTCTCCATCTCATTAAAAGGACTTTAAACCCAGAGAACCATGTCATAAAATTTTGTAGAGCACTTTAATTAAAAAAAGACACTTAGGTTGAGTTTGACTACATTCAACTCCAAATTGAATAGTCCCTTTATTACAATGTCAAAAAAACCTGTTGTGACTGGAGTTACTGCTGTTTAATACTGCATTTCCCTTCCCCTACATGTTGCTGCGAACTGTCAGCAGGCTAGTATACTTTGAAATATTTCTGTCTTGTTAAATATAGTTGTTGTTTAAGTATAAAGTACTAAAACTATTATTAATATATGTTAGAAGTAGCATTAGTAATATTGTAAAATAAACTTTTGCAGCAGGCAGAATTTTTTGGTTCTTCTATTTTAAATAAAACTGATTTGATCTTGTTAGACATGAACAATTAAAATGTTTGTGATTCGGTGAAACATCGTCCTCCTGCCATATTTACACAGACAAATCTTGTCCCCATGACTATATTCACATCGGCCCACATGAGGCTCAGCAAGAGAACAACCATGAGGTTAAACGGCTCATGGTTTCTCCCTACATGGCTGGATGTTATTTGGCCATTTTTTAAACAACAGTGAGAAAGATAAATTATTCTGCATCTCTCCTTAGCCTTTTCACTAGACTTTATTTTCAGAAGGAAACAGTTTCACCAAGCCTCAGGATGTTGCATAAACACGAGATAGGGGCGTGCATGGAGACCACTGAGCATGTGACTGAATTGTTCCTCTGTTTTGCTTATAAAAAACCCACTTAAGACTGGAGCTACTTATTATTCTATTATATGAGCAGGAAAAAGGAAACCGAATGGGAGCTAAAGCAGAACAATGCCCTGTAAAAAGGGTGTTTTTATTATTTTATATATATATATATATATATATATATATATATATATATATATATATATATATATATATATATATATATATATATATATATATATGCTTTTAACAAAAGCCTTCTTTCTCTATTAATGAATAGATAAGTACCGCTACATATTTTTGGACACTGTTGACACTCTTTCTGACTTTGGCCTTGCAAAATAGGAACCCTCTAACCCGCTTTGCCTCAGTGTTGCATCAGAACCATGACCGCTAAACGGATTACACATTACCAAGGCTTCCTTGTATAAATCAGACTGCTGGACTGAAAGGTGAGAGCACAACCAGAAATTATGGCATCTACCAGAATTAGGAAGTCCACTGAAATGTGTCTGCAGGCTATCTGAAGGTACAGTTGTGGTTGTTGATGTTTTTCCAAGCTTGAAAAATAAAACAGTGTGTTCTGTACAGTTAGTCATGCCTTTCAAGCACATCAAACAGGTCATACAAGTTCCTGAAGAACACCCTGACCTAAAAAGCTTGCTTACACAGTGAAAACGCTTCACACTTTTACTATAAATGTGCAATTATACAAGTCCACCGTGTTAAACATTTCTAACCGTGTATTCCTTATGTACAGCACATGAGCCAGATACAGCATTTGGCGGTAAAGACGTAAAATACATTCTTTGTGACATAGATTTCTAATCTGGCACCAGAATACGGAAACTACTCAAATTTCCTGATGTCTCTCCTTGGCAATATGCAGCCATACCAGTCAGGCAACTCTTCCCAGGGATTAACATAGGAAAAGAAAACGTACTATCAAAATACTATTCACATCAATCAATTTGTTGATTTTCCACGTCAAGTCTATGTGTTAATTGCCTTTTTTATTCATATATCTAACCACACAGGCCTCAAACACTGATGATTTATTACACCTTATTTCATTGTAGCTCAATGAACAATCCACCCTTAGCCACACAGTGATGAAATTCAGTGAGCAGGGGAGGCTCCAGAAAGTTTTTAAAGGGCCAGCTACTGATGATCTCGAGGACTGAAAGCCATTATACAATTTCAGGTTTCATCGTGGGTAGGTGTGGGCAACGGACCTTAAAACTGAGGTCACTAAAATTAGCTACATTTAATGTATTCACAAATCTGGAAAAATATACCCAGTCAGCCTTTTCATGGATTATCGGTTTTATTCAAACTGTGTTGGTATTAAAGCCTGTAAGAACATTTTACATAAGGCCAATGAAACTGACTATCACAAACAGGAGCTCATTTCCAACACCTAACATACCCATGTCTATATATTGGTTTAGAAAATAAATAAATGTTACAAATAATTGAAACTAGTCTCTTTCTTTCCTAAAAAGACAAAATATCTTTCATTTATTTACCAAGATTTTTTCCTCAGTCTGAATCAGTCCGAAGTGGGCCGGGGCTCACTTAGTTTCCTACGGGACCTATTTAGGTTGAGTAAATATTACCCACCTCAGCGACACCAGTGAGGCAGGCTAGGTAGTGCTTAATTTCAAATGGGCATTAAAAAAATCATCTCAAGATGTGCAAAACATCCCGCTTTTTATACAAAGTTGTTCTGATCAAAATTTATAAAAGGTATGTAACATAGTTTCATTTGTCCAACCAGACACAACATGCAGCCAGTTGACAATGTCATCTGGGGCTCATTATTTAGCCCATTTCCTACCTATGTGGTAGGAAATGGGCTACTTATGTAAGTAGCCCATGGGTTCCATAAGTAAGCCTAAAAGATCTGTGAGACTATAAGGGAGGCCAGCAACTTTATAGGGGGTGGCTACTGCCCCCCACCACCTTTCTGTCATCACTCAGCAAAAGTTCCAAAACAACCTTTTATGATTTCATCAATCTAAATAAAGTCAATTTAAAGCAAAAATATCTCATATACAAAAGGAAAAAAACGTCTTCAACAACAGACACGTGTAAATATCTGTGATTTTGTGGACTTTTTTTGGGAGTTACAAAGACCAGCTTAAAAAAGCTGAACATCAAGAAGATCATATGCTCGAAAAGGGAAAAAAACAAAAAAAACAAAAAACAAAAAAAAAACCTTCACTGTGGTTAGAAGAAGCTGGTGTGAATCAGATATGGGATCACATGCCTGAAGAGGATTAAGGGGGAGGGCATAATTATGAACAAACACTCGGAGTCCAGGTTGTCTATTTACCAAGCTTCACCTCAGCGAAGAGGAGGATACACAGAAAGACCATATATTTAAAACGCCCGAAACCCTAATAAGACCATATACGTTTTTTTTATTTTTTTTTATTTCCTGTCGGGGAATAAACGTCACTAGAGAATGACTCGCAGAACTGAAAGTGCAGCTTATTTTAAACTATCATTTACTTTGACAGGGATTGGTTTTGTATTTATACATAACTAGATCATAACTAAGAAACAAGTGAGCAACCATGTATCGAATAATTAATTGAAAGACAAAAATAAATAATTACTTAAAACCGTTTAGTAGATTGTATAAGAAAGGAAGTTGGGTGGGAAGGTTTATCTCAAGTAGGAATCAGTTGTTTTTATATATATATAAATATATATGTATATGTAATTTTATTTACCTTCTGAGTTGAATGCATCACCTCCATTTCCATCATCATGGAGAGTTGTCCTGTCTGTTAAATAAAAAAAAACCTTGTGACCGATAAATAAGCGTGTTATTCCCCAAAGGCCAGGTTCAAAAATGGCGAGCGGTCTAGAGCCAGTCCTGTCCGCCGGGGCCGCCGCAGCTGACTTTCGGGAAACCTTGCTTCCTCCAAAGCTTGTGAACATTACGGAACCGATGGTCCTGCCCACCGACCTACGGCGCCGGGATCGTCCCACTCACGGCGACCTATGAGGCTGGAGATAATGACTCCGCGCGCATGCGCATGAAAGCGACTGATAATTACTGTTTAACACGCTTACTGCCAAGCAGTGATATTATAAAATACAATTGCGTCTATTTTTAACGTACTAACAGACTTTAACACAATAAACAAAATAAATAATATGTCATCTGTATCAAATACTGATTTTTCTAACTGACTTTGAGCAAACTCACTAAACAACTGGAGCGTCTGTCATTTTTACAACTCTTTCATCATGCAAGTATTATCTAGCACAATAGCCCCCCCTGCTGGTGAGCTGTTTAGAATGGAAGTGAACGCCTTGGGGCTCAAATGTCTTCTGAAAGTCATTCATCCATCCATCCATCCATCCACTTTCTAACACCCTTGTCCCTAGTGGCGTCGGGAGGTGCTGGTGCCTATTTCCAGCTACGTTCTGGGCGAGAGGAGGGGTACATCCTGGACAGGTCGCCAGTCTGTCGCAGGGCAACACAGAGACACACATGCACACACACTCACACCTGGGGAGAATTTAGAGAGACCAATTAACCTAGTAGTCATGTTTTTGGACTGTGGGAGGAAGTCATTCAGTCACTCAAATTTTCTTTTGCAAAGTGACACAAGTGTGGCGAGTATCCAGCTCCTTTTACCTCAATACCCCTAAAAAGAAATGTGGTGCAACAATTGCCCTCAGACGAAGAATTAGAGTCAACCTGTGTCTAATTTAATCTCAGCAGAAATGCAGCTGTTCTGTGAGGTCTTTAAAGCTTTTGTTAAAGAACATTAGTGAAGAAACAGCATCATGAAGACCAAAGAACACAGCATGGCACAACGAGATAAATCATAATCCAAGGTAAGCAAGAAGTTACATTTACTCTTTCACAATTACTTGAGTAGCATTTTGGGGGAAAAATATTTATTTATCAAAGTAGTTTTACTTAAATAATATTATTTTGAAGTACTATTTACTGACAAGTATGTTTGACTACTTTACCCACCAGTGATCATTTTACAGAGCAAAGAAAAGGCACATTTTCTTTGCACAGAAACAGACACACCTAGTTTATGGTAAAGTGATACCTCTTTTATGTTCACGAGCAGTCTTGTTCTAGTGTTATTTTGTATATACTGGCCCTCCGGTGCAAACTGACCTTACAATATTATAGTATTTCTCCTCTTCTCTTCTCTCTGGAAGTATTTTGTTTTTTTTTTTAAATACCAGAATTAACACATTATTTATATCTTTTTTTTTATCTCACTACATAATGTTTAAAAAGAAAAACTAGCAGTTTCTCAGACCTTGATTATTCATTTCAGTAAATTATTTTTTACTCTTCCTGAGTAATTTTGAATGGTTAGCTTTTACTTCTGCTTGAGGAAAGTATTTTGAAGTAACACTTGCCTTATGTCAGGAGAATTTCTGCATATCCTACCCATATCTCTATAAACAACACAAAGGTGTGCTACTTATTAAGTGGATTGAAACTGATATGAGTGTCTGAGGTTTAACTTTCAAGTCTTGCCACAGATTCGAAATTAAATTTACATCTGGACTTTGATAGGCGAGTAACTGTTCTAAGGATATTGTTTTATAATTTAAACCATTCCATAACTTTCTGACCTATCTGCTGGGTGATATTCATGGTGGAGTCATGGAGTCTCCAACAAATCTCTCAGGGCTTCAAATTATACACAGGTGCAGTGTATTGACTACTATTATTTGCTCCTTTTGTTCCTTCATTTTTTCCTTCCCTCCTTATGTCATTCCATTCCTTTCTTCCTCCTTTCTGTCTGCCCTTTCTAGATTCTTTCCTTTCTTTGTTCCTTCCTTCCTTTATTTATTTTCTGCTTTCTTTCCTACCTCTCTTCCTCTGGAATTTGAAAAGGTATGGATTTGTTTAACTTGGAAAAAAATTATGGGAACCCTTTTATCTCATCTCAGTATTTGGTTACATGAACATAAAATGACTGTTCTAAAAAGCTTTAAAAGACAAAAATAAAACAAATCTGAACATAACTAAAAAATATTACAGTGCTTATAATGACGATAAATACAATACCAAATCAAAACAGGGAAACATAGAAATCATTCAATGATTGATGCTGTTTTTTTTCTCAACTTAAAAGGACAGCAGTTACAGTTCACAGTTTATTCTTATGGGAAGGAGCCCCATGTGTCCCATTCTTGTATGATAAAGCTGTTTGAGCCAGGAGAAGTTATGCATAAAAGGTGTTTTACAATTACAACTTGATGCTCCACTAAGCGGAACTGCTAGATCACTAAGCACCCAAGGAGCCTGACCATAGACATTTAAAAATACAAAAAAAAAAAAAAAAAAAGAAGGTAACAGTGACGCATTGAGTACAGAGTCTAATAATTGAAGAGGCAGATCATATAGCCTTGCTGCAGGTTGCATGTTACACAGTAAATAAAATGAGAGAATGTTGCTGAATGCGTTAGCGGCATGAAATGGTAGATGGTTCCTGATCAGTCTGAATGTATGCAAGCTTGCTTTTGCAACTCTGCTCAACATCTTGACATGCTTGTTATATTAAGTGAAACTATAGCATGAACCCAATATACTCTATTTCTGTTTGATGACTTGCCCATTTATTTTTAGATATTAATCCTTACTGTCAAAGATTTGACCTTTTGAGGAAAAAATAAAGTTTTTAAGATTCAGTGCAAGACTTGACTTTTTCAACCATCATTCAATAGACTAAGTACTGAGAGATTTGTTTAACAGATTCATTGTCTTTACCATCTTCTTGTGAAACTGCATCATCAGCAAACATGACACAAATGTGGAAAATCAGTAACATACAGTAAACAAAAACCTGAGCCAGGCTTTGAAATCTGGGTTTCTGTAAAAAACAAGCAAAATTTCCTTTTAAATTGATTTGTTGCAAATTAAAGGGATCTTCAGTAAAATATCTAAAACTTATTGGCTTTGCTCATTGTCAGAACTGGGTCTATCTTAGTTCTTGTATTTATGATCTTAGCTTGTGTATGTGGTATTTACTCTGGTTTCCAGCTAAAATACACATTGTTTATAGAGAATAATAATCATAATCATTGCTGCAATGGTGGGGTATTAACGGCTTTTTAAGGATGTGTTTCACAGATTTTTTTCTGATTTTCTTCATACCTACAATCATAATACCACCCAAACTTTGGTGTATTTTCTTGGTACTTCAAGTAAATCAATACTTTATAAAAATGTCAATGTCTCATAGAAGAAAATGTGTCCATCCAATTACATTTTAGATATCTTTCATTTAAAACCTGAGAATAGAAACAAAATTGTAGTTGTTCAAAAATGAAACACATTTCCTAGATTCTTTCAGAAAAATTATACATTGTCTTTTTTCCAAAGGTCATGTAAAAGTTTTGGCTTTAAACAAGCTCTATTTAGCTGGACTCAGGACAAAGATAACATTTTGGATTGTAAACCTCAGCATCATGAATACCAAAAAAAACACAATGGCCACTTTTACTGACTCTGCTTCTGTACTCTCCAGTGCTGGATTATTTGCTGTTAGGGAAACTTTTAACTTAATCTCCTCTTTGTTTTTTTTTTCTTCACAGAAGCGCCACTTGGCCTGCTGATCTGTTTCCCTGTGTTGCCTTCCCGAAGGAGGGCATCAGCTGAGCTACTGCTGCCAACAACCCAGTGTTCTCCTTTGTTAGATGATGCACTTGGCTCTGCCTTTCAGAGTCTAATCTTGTTTCTCCCTAAAGCTGTTGGTTGAACTTTTACTGCAACTAACTCTACATGCTCTCTTTCATACTGTAGACTTGAAAACTTGGTAAGAGATTATCTGTTTAACTGTGCTTTACCCTAAATTAAGCCAGTAAAGGAGTTACTACTGCCATTGACTTTTTACTTTTTTTTTAAACATACAAAGTAATCCTGGATCAGTGCTTCTGCTTTCTTTTGTGCATGTCTGTCTTCTCAAACCTCCTATCAGTGGTGGCACATGGTCACTCACAATGAGCCAGTTTCTGTTTGAGGTTTCTTCCTGTTTAAGGAGAGTTTTTCTCTCTGCTGTCACTGTATGCATACTCAGTGTGAGGGATTGCTGCAAAGTCAACCACACAATGCAAAGGATTGTTCACTGTCTGCACATGCTGGTCCAGGAGTAGTGAATGCTGTGCCTTTCACCCAATGACCAACAGAGATAGGTACCACTGTACAGACAATTGAACATTTATGAACTTCTCACAAAGCACTGCTAATTTCATCATCTGAAAATGGAAAGAGTATGGCACAAGTGTAAACTCTGTGAAGACATTCACTTAAACTGCCAGGCCGGGCAGAAAGAGAATGAAATGGATAAGAGTCCAATAGTGACTCATAAGGGGCTACGGAGACCCACAGCTCGGGTAGGAGGAATTTGCATGGCAACTATAAGTTGTGCACTTCACAAATCTGACATCTAATGAAGAGTTACAAGAAGAAAGTGGTTAAGGAAAGCCATGAAAAGACTGTATGAAATATAAACATCTGATTAAATGTGACCAAAATTTAATGTTTTGGATATCAAAAATGTTCTATGTGGCCAAAGAGTAAAATCCCAAACACCCCATTCCCTCAGTGGAATATGCTTGTGACAACATCATGCTTTGGTGATGCTTTTACTGAGCAGTGACCAGGAAGCTGGTCAGAGCTGATGGGGAAAATAAATTGAGCTAAACAAAACAATCTTGGTAGAAAAGTTGCTAGAAGCAACAAAACAACATTCAGATGAAACTAAAACCAAAGCATATTCTTGTATTAAAATGAACAAGTTAAAGTACTTGAATTGGTTTGAGAGTCTGTGGTAAGATTAAAAAAATCGGATGGTCTCTCTGTATGTGCAAAACTAATAAATAGCCTGCCCAAATCTTTGTTGCTCAATTTGCACTAAAAAGTGATTTTACAAAATAATAATTTGGGGAGACTAAATCAATCAATCAATCAAATTTTATTTTTATAACACATTTCAACAGCAAGGCATTTCAAAGTGCTTTACATCAAATCAAACACAAAAACACAATGCAACATAGAATCAACAATAAAAACACATCAAGTCAGATTTTGTCAATAAATTTGCAATTTATTGATGAAATAAATTAATTAATTTACCTTCACTTACCCTAATGCATAAGTGAAGGTTTTTAGATTTGGATTTGTAAAACATTTGGACATCATATATTATTCTACCTCTACTACACAGTAGTGCTCCACTTTGTGTTGGCTTCTCATATACAAATCAAGTAAAATACACTGAAATGTATTGTAACTTGAGAAAATATGTAGAAGTTCAAGAGGCATGAATACTTCTTAACTGCCACTTATTGTTGGCTATATTTTTCATTTCACACGTTAAAATTATATTTTGCATTGGTAAATAAATTCATCCACCTCTACTACTATAGAAAAATATGTCAGACTGGTCACTTTGTTATAATCTTATAATAATGTTAGAATCTTTCTTCGTTGTTTTCCCCTAATACCAAATAAAATTACTCGTCTTGCTTTACTTGCCTATCTCATGCTCCACATTCCAGGAATTATGATGTAAAAAAAAATTAATTAAACGTACAAAAAAAAAGAAAAAAAGAAAATCAGTTATTTGCATGTGAGTTTTTCTGACTCATCCGTGTAAGAAGTGAGCTCGAAAGGCACCCAAATAAAAAACAGACTTCTGATGAAACATGCTTGGGTAAAAAGAATGACTTAGTCCTGGATTTAGCACTCATCTGTAAAAAAAAACAACTTCTCACCAAAGTGCAGCTCGCTACGCGGCTGCGTGAAATTACCCTAAAAAAAGCACCCCTCCTTCCCTCCTCTTCTCTCCTCTCTGTCTGTGTGGTGCGCGCTCCTGAAGTCGCGTTCACGTTTGGCAGCTCCACGTCGACATTCTTCCAGCTGCATATAGTGAACTGCTCAGCACAGCACTGGGGGAAGAAAAGGTAAAAGCGGAGATAGTCACCTTAGGATCAGAGCGCTGCAAGTCCACACTCGGACATTTACCGCTCTGAAAAAGGGGGCTTTGCATGCAGTGAATCTGTAGCTATGGCTTAGCTCGTTTTCAGTTTTCTTAGCTTTTTTTTATGAGCTGATCTAGACCACCTCGTGTTGGATTGCAGCTGGTTCATGACGTCTACCTATTTCAGGTACAGTATTGCTTGCAGAACTAACAAATTAACTGCATCACATACTTTGGAAATCATTTCCAGGATTTCTGGTTGAGACATTCTGCTGTTGTTCTATGATATAATTTTTGAATAACTGAAGTTGCTGCCAGCTGATAAGTCTCCTAACTATTCTCAAGCTGAAACAACTTGATAATCTTGACCTTCTTCAGCCCGTTTTTCTTCCTCTATCTATATTGTTTGGGGAATAGCTCATTTTCACTGGCTTTTCTTTAGTGTTGAAAGTTGGTGAAGTTCAACAGGTTGAGCTGTGGATACACAAGAATCTAATGATAATGAGAGAGACATAAGCAGACTTTTAAAATTTGAATCATACTTGCCAGTGTAGAGATTGTGCAGATGTTAAGTTTGCAACCACCCAGATGTTCAAGCCTGATGCGCTTTATCAATGAGGGACCTTGATGAAAACTGTGCAAACTTAAACTATATTTGGATAACTTATTTCTGTAAAAAGATGAAACCTGTCTGCCATCACTGCGCGTGTGTGTGTGTGTGTGTGTATGTGTCCATAGCCACATTGCAGCTATGCTCTTCAGGCCCTGCTTCTCCAAGCCCTTCAGCTACATTTTGCTCCATATTTCTTCACAAATTACACAGGACAGCCAACATGGCTGTTCAGCATGACTATGTTTTTTTTTCTTTTCTTTTTCTTTTTTTAAATTTTACCTGCAGGTTGAAGGAGCACCTAGTAGCGAGGAGACTAAGGTTCCACACAAGGACAAACCTGTGAGGTGGCACTGCTGTGGCTTTCCAAATAAAGTTCTGTGATACACTCAGACTCTAACTGCCTGCAGTCAGTGCATTACAGAACTTTGTTTTGGGAGTGAATGCATCTGCAGACATTTGGACATTTCACTTTCCAGTATGACATGGTGTGTTTATTTGTTTTACATGTTGATTTATTAAAGTTTTCCTAATGTCTTATGTCTTTTTTGTGTTCTGAGTCTTATTTTTTTGTGGAGAGTTGGGGTGGTGCTGTGCTGTCTTTTTATGTGTGTTTCATCACTTAAACACTATAAGCTTATGTTAAAGTATTACTTAAAGGAGAGGGAAAGTACCATATGGAAACACTAATCACGCTGCTCAGGTGACTGAGGGGAGGTGAGGCAGAAAGGTAAACAGTTCTGCCACATGCTTCAGAATGTAAAATTTGAATGTAAATGTACATTTATTTGAAGTAAGTCAAATGAATGTAGATTTATTGGGTTTGATTAGGACTTTATTTCCACAATCTAGTATTATACGTGTCAGTTTCCATTTATATTCCTGATAATTGTGTCCAGAAATATTATATATTTAAACTGAGTTAATCTTGAGTAAAATACCTTGACATCTGGAAACTGGCTGTAATAGAAATTTCACTCTCCACAGTCTGTGGAGCATTTTCAACCGGTAATAAGTAAGCAAGGCATGCTGGGAAATGGTGCCTTCATTGGTCTGTCTCGTTTGGTATTTAAACAAAGTGTTAGTTTTACATCTGTGAGGAAACTGTTGCTTGGAAGAGGAGAAACCCTAAATTGTAACTCTTTGATATTGGCAGCTACAGTAATTACAGGCACAATTGAATTTCTGTTATGTATAGTTTCTCTTCCCAAATTAAATGCATCTAAAAAATGCAATATCAAAGAATATAAATCTACAAAGGGCTGGTGAATTCATCAATATAAGATAATACTTTCCAGTGCTTTAAGATGTGGTGTCGTATATTTTGAAATTCATTGCCAAAAAATGACAATTCTGACAATTATGTCTCCCTTCTTGCCTGCACTGATCATATCTACAATGCCTTTGTATTAAAATGTCTTAAAATAGTTACATTAGTATTTACAATTGATTAGAAAGTATTTTAAAAACAATGGGTCAAAATTACAGATGTGAATTTTTTTTTAAAGGCACACATAGACCTATAAATATTTACAAACAGTTTTATGAGGTAAACGGACACTCAATGAAATTATAACTATAGTAAAGCAAGCATCGGGTAATTCAAAGTGTTTTATTTTACACTCAAAACAAAAGAGACATTAAAATAAAAATGTAACATAGAAAAAACATTTAATTAAAACATATGAGATTTAAAACTGAAACAGAATAATTATTTGCCTTTATGAAAAAGTTTAAGTAAGAAGTAATATTTTTGGTCCTGTTTAAAAGAAGCCTCTGTGAAAGCTGAGGAACTGGTCCTGCATAGGTAATGATCTAAGTCCTTTACATGGTTCATTTTGTCTAAAAAATATATACCAATATTTATATTATTTGAGTATATTGGTAATCTCTAAATTTATTTTAGAAAGTTATTGTGTTGTCTCCAACATCAAAGTTACAAACATATATTATTCAATGTTGTTTTTTTTAAATCTTTGCTTTGTTGTATTACGAAAAGTAAAATATTAAATGTCGAAAGGCCATTTTAAAAATAACACTCAATTAATAAGATCAAAATTTCGTGGCCTAGTTTTATATCATCCCTTTTATCAGAAAGTCAAAACGGACAAGCAAGTACAGCAAAACAGGAGTTTTACTTATCTGTGAATGTTGTTCACTGACCTAGCCCAATGAATAGCACAGCTGTAGCCCGTATTCCTGTTACATCTGTTTGTGGTGACTCTTTAAGAACTGACTTTACTTTGTAAGCCAAGCCTGTTGTGCCTGTTAGTTGTGCACAGTTTTCTCCCATACTTTACCCTTCCACTCAGTCTTCCATTCTTAAGCTTAGAGAGATTTATCTTTGGACAGTCATTCATCCACTGTATTTGTGAGAACTGTCAGCTGGATAATAAGTACGCAATTTTTTCCATGTATGACAACATTTCTGTAATTCAAATCCTTTTTTATTCATTTTAGTTAGACGTGAGACAAAATCTTTCAAAGTAACAATATACAGAGGTTTGAAATATATCATCTTTATGTAATAAGCATTTTAATATATATGGATTCACTTCAGCTCAATAAAAAAAGTACTTCAAGCCAAAGGGAAATTAAATGTTGTAGCAACACATCTTCCAAGTAGTCATTGTGGGATGCTGTGGGGAGGATGGATCTACAATAGCGATCAGTCTTACAACAAATTTTAAGAGGACATTGTTGATGTATGACAGTCTCAAGACAAGACAATGCTTCACAGAAACGTTCTGGATGAAACCATCAGTTGTTGACAAGCACTGCTAAGCCACCTCATTTGCTGTTACCACTCCTCTTTAAATGTCTTTCTGTCCATATAGCTGGAAAGCAGGACAGAGAGAAGTTAGAATCGGGGATCTGATCCTTTCCCATTATGATTGACGGAAGACTTGGTTTGAACTTTCTCCTCTCTCTTTTTGATCCTGCTTGGCATCAATGAAGCTTCTTGTTCAACTCCTCTGGGATTTGGAGTAGATATTGATCAGTTGCTCCTAGTTGTAAAAACAGTAACATGTTGGCGCGGCTATGCATTATAACTACTGTCTGAAAGAGTGAAAATCTGATTTTTTTTTATGCAACTTTATATGCTTTGCCAACCTAAACATTGTGGCATGAAAGCGATATTTCCTGCATGATGTGAAGGCAGCACACTTTCTCTGCGCTGACCTCTGACAGGAGAGCTCGGTGAGATCAGTTCCCTCCCTCCACAACACGGAAGCAGCATGGCGTCCAACAGCAGCGGAGACGAGTCCGGCAGGCATCAAACAGCACGGCACAGACTAAGCGTTATTGCCGGGCATCTACAGAGACCCTCAGACCATAATGCTGCCCTCCTAGCCGTGGAATGCAAAGCCCAGGGGAGCAAACCGAATGTCAACACCAGTGACAGGGGCGAGGGGAAGACGGTGCCGAGGAGGAGGTACAGGACTGTGATGGAGCGGTTCAGCTACTGCCCATCCTTCTTAGCTTTTGCTTGCTGTTTAGTTTAATTAACATGCTACATAAGACCTAAATGTGCAAAGCGTAGCCACAGATTGATTCACTCTTCCTCTCTGGACTTAAATAAGGCTGACGAATATTGATAAAGCGGATATAGGTTAGCTTGATAGGCTAAGCTAACGCGTCTCTACCACAGAGAAGCCATTCATTTGCTAGTGAGTGGGTGCGGCTTGGAGTTTGGTGTAAACTCTCCTTGAGCTTAGTATATGGTTTAATTTGTCATGCGAGACTCCCTGGGAGTCAGCAAAGTTGTCTAAGCCTGTGGTAAATGTTGACATAACAGTTTATTCCATGTTTAGCTCCCGAGATAGCAAACATTACGACCCTAGAAGGCGGAGTGCCACTTAAACCTCCCCAACTGGTCTCTCATTGAACATTACTTTAGTAAACTTTTTATCTTTTCTATATTCAAGTAATTTAGGACTAGCTACGGGATTTGTTTTGTGTTAAGTTATTGGGTACTTTATAAATGTTTGTTGTAAAATATGTCAGCAATAATTATGTATTACCTATGTAGAGAATCTGTGAAAACATCGCTCAGATGAATGTCAAAAACTTTGGTCCTCTCCAATGATCTGATTGGCCAGGGCTGGTGGTGGCCTGACTTTCAACCTATTATCAGCTGAGTTTCTGCTGAGGAAATAGCTCCACTATGTGCTGACATCTAGTGTTAGTTTAGGATAATGATTGTGACTCCAAAATGTCATAGATTGGCCTTGGTAGAGTACTGTCATCATGTTGTGACCCACGTGAAACTGATATTTTTTACAATATTGTGTCTTCATCCCTATCTGTTTTTACACTGCGATAGCTTGACTGTAACAGAATTTGATTAAATATTTGTTGATTAGTGCTGATATGTTTCTGTAAAAGCAAGATTTTATTAAGCCTTGACATTGTGTCGAGCTTTAGTGAGGCATTTAAGTTATTCAGGATGGAATAATGATACATCTTTAATTTATTTCAAATTTTAGTAATCCAGATACTCTGAAATCTAGACAAGTTAAAATATATTCATGCAGTTTGTGCATGAATATATGTTTGCATCATTGCAGACACTGCTCCAGTCTGTCTATCCAACTCCCACTCCATATACTCTTGCCTCACATTTCTTTGCACAAATATTAATAAGTTGCAGAGAAACCACTTTTAAAGTCACCTACCAGGTTCCAAATATCTGCAACACTTTTTTTTTTTTTTGTCACAAATTGATTTATTCAGTTGGTGTGTGTTTTTCTGAAGATTGACCTTCAAACCCAGTGCTCTCAAACTGCCAGAGTCCTGCCACGTTTAGATCTATCCCCTGTCCTACACACTTGAATTACATGATGAAACTGCCTCACTTGCATGCAGTCATGCTCTATGGAGCTCATGAGCTGGTATAGGAGCCAGGTGTGCTGAAGCAGAAAGACATTTAAAAGCTGCATGTCTCTGGCCCTCAAGGACTGCAGTTTGAGACCCCTGTTCTAACTGGTGACAAACAGTACCTGTTTGGGATCTTCTGTTAATTCTAAGATAAAATAAAAATGCTGAACATAAAAACAAAATAGGTTTATGGAGCAAATTTCAAAACTTTTGGTGGACTACCTCCATATTCATGTTGAATCAACAAGTAGGAGGCAGTTTAAACATTGGGTGTTTCAACATCGCAATGACCCCAAACACATTCAAACTTGTTTCGGAAGGGAGAAACCAGGTTATCTCAACACCTCTATTATTATTCATATCTAAACTATTTTGAAAGTCTATGAACAATGTTTTAAACCAGCTCCATGGCTAAAAAAAATGTTTAATGAGCTTTACCCTTTATGAAAGGAAGGGTGAGAAAATATCTATACCCGTAATTTGTTATGCCAGGAGCTTGTTGATGGTTACACACAGGGTGTGGTTTCTCTGCAGTGTGCTAAAGGACATTTAAGACAATATCAAATTCATAGTGGAAGTTATAAATTTGAGCTCTGCGTATTATTTTGACAAGCACTGAAACAGATGAAATTTAAAATTCATTCCAAATTTTCACCCAAATTCATCT
This sequence comes from Gambusia affinis, assembly GCF_019740435.1. NCBI lineage: Eukaryota > Metazoa > Chordata > Actinopteri > Cyprinodontiformes > Poeciliidae > Gambusia > Gambusia affinis. The sequence continues at coordinate 16,053,855 of NC_057878.1, forward strand.
TTTTGACTCTTATTAAAATTGTTTTGTAGCTATGGCATCAACATGAATGATGCTTAACATGCGTAACTAAAGTTAACCTAAAATGAATGCAGATGATGAGTGGTTGGAGCCGTAGCTGTTGCGGTGTGTTCAGGTCCACGAAGCTGTTCTCATGTACAATCTTTCCTCTTTGGCTTTTGCTTAATTTTGCATAACCAAATACCTCTCTGTGATCGTAAAATATGTTTCGAGATCTATCCTTACTCAAACTGTTCTTGCATTGCTTCTTAGAGGCTTTCAAGCTAAAACAGTCCTGAATAGCAGGGTGTGCTAGCTGTTTGAGTGCATGCTTCAGGCACTGCAACTTCCACTGATGCAGTGTTAATAAAAGTTGAAGGCAGACATAGGAGTTCAAGAGCAACGGCTCGCTTGAACTGAACTATGTTACAGTAAACCTGTTAGATAGAGGACGTGGCAGTTTGATTTTGATGCAGCCTAGACTCAAAGTGCAAAGGAAAGCACTGAGAAGTACCTTGGAAAGGATCCTTCTGCCAGATGCTCATGCTGAGCTCCATTTGTTAACTTTCCTTCATGTTGTATCTAATGATTAATTACTCTTCTTTTTTTTTGTCATTAACAGCACAACACCTGGCATCCTTTGTTTTTTTACAGCTTAGAAACAACAAACTGTGGTGAGGGATGGGGTGCATAAACTTCAAGAAGAAAACTTGAGTTCTCATCTCAAGTTACAGGACCATGTGACATAAACTTGCTTATTGGTTACTACACAGCTATAACCCAACGTTTTGGCAGAAGCACATAAATGCAGCTTTCAGAGCTCAGAGTTTTTTTGGCTTCTTTAGCTTGGACAGAATTATCAGTTAACTTTATGTCTGCATTTTATAATTGGAAACACATGCAAAGTAGGAAAAGACGTCAAACAGAAGCTGGGCAAGGATCAGAATAAACCCATTTTCCCTTGACTGGCATTGATTGGTCAAAAGCCGAAAAATCCCCATTTCCACTAGTCACTAGATACTGAAACATTATTTTTGGTCCAGATGCATTAACCAACAGCATGGATTTTTAAATTCAGTTTTATTTCATTTGTATTAATGAACATTTTGAGCAACATTCTACACATGAACTTTGCATTTCTAGAGCTAATTAATCTTTATAGTCTTATGATGGTGTCAACTTGTTTTGACTGGAGCAATCTATTTTTTTCCACAAGCAAAGTTGTGTATCAGATGACCTGTGCCAAAGTAATTGTCAGAAATGTGAACCGATGTTTCTCCAGACAAAGATTACTAGTTAAATAGTAAAAGTAGAATAAAAATTAAAAACAACCTTTTTCTTCTGCCATTTTTTCGTACAGTATGAGGGTAATTACACTAAAACTCTGCGGGGCACATAGTTACACAGCTACACTGTGGTTGATTTATGAAACTGACTTCATAATGGCCTTAAATGGTTGGCTGAGAAGGTCCTCCTAAATTTCCCTCAGTTTCAGTTTTGGCAAACAGGTACATGAACAAGATAAGCCGTGACAAATAATCTCCCTCTCAGTTTTCACTCCATTTTCTGTCACTTTTCAGTACATTGCCTAAATCTTCAGGTTTTGGGGAACCCTTTGCTAAAATCATAAGGATTAGAGTTGATATTTAAGTGTGCTTCATGTTCCAGTGCCTCCTGGGATTTAAGGTTAGTTTTAAGTGGTTTCTGTTTAATCTGGTGGCTCAGACAAACTCGTGAGCTGTGGACCTTGAGCTTGACGTGTCTGCAATGAAGCATCACCTTCGCATGGAAATAAATTGATGTTTACCTCAAAAGATAAACATCTGTCTCGACCCTTCATGCTTCCTTTTTGAAGAATGTAGAGTAAGAAGAACTTTGTACTTGGAAAACAAGATGGAAATGGAGGAATTTCTTATTAGTTTAGGTCAAAAATAGGTAACATATTAAAAAGAAATGCTTAATGAGTAGGCATTAGGTTCACACAGTATAACAGCCGCAAATGAAAATACTAAAATCGCAGTATTTATTCTAATTAAGAATCATCTAAGTCCTTTTTCTTAGGACTTAAAGCAACAATTGTTCAGACATCTGCCACGATAATGGTTTTAATTATTGCATTGTAATTATATCTGGTCAATTATTTCAGATATCTGCTCAGCTTCTGAGTCTGAAGTTATCTGCTTCACAGAAATGGCACTCGCAGTTTCAAAACTGCTTTATCATGACGACAGTAATTTGTGGCACTCCACACTGACTGTTTTATTTGTTTTTTTTGCCACCATTTAAGTGTTTTTGAACAGCTGGATCTATTTTTATTATCATGGTTGAACCGTTGCAGCCTTATTTCAGCCATCATGTTGAGGAGAGGCAGTTTTTGTGTTACTCTTTTCTCTAAACAGCTGTAGAAAGTTTTGGTTCGTCAGTAGTGTGGAGAGTCATCATTTTCTCTGTAGAAACAGCATGACGAAAGATTTGAGCATTTATGAAACCCTAACTTTGCATAACTTCTTGCCAGGACCAACTCATCCCAACTTACAATTCAGACAGCTCTTTCTGTAGATGGATATTCTGTTTTGATGCGTTTCCTTGGTATTGTGCTTTTATAAAGCAGTGTGTAAAATATTTTTGGTTTGATAGGCACCCAGAGGATATAAAATGTTTGCCTGCCTGCCAGATGCAGCCTCCTTCACTAATAAAATGGCTCTTAGTCGGCCTGTTTCTAGATTAATGGAGAAGGTTTCACTATATTTCCAAGATTGTAATATTTTCTTAGTTTGATTCACAGAATTAGGGTTTTTCTGTTGTCAAAATAGAGATTCAGAGCATAAACAGAGTTATTTGTCCATTTTGTTTAGAAGTGAAGAAGCTTGACAGAAATGTTTAGATCTATTAATTATTTAAAAGATTGAAGATTAAATAATAATAAGCAACGGTTTTGACAGGTTAAGGTACCTGAAAATAACAGTCGCATGTTTTTTTTTTTTTTTTTTATTACGATCTGCTCTGATACGTCTAGACCAAGCTAACGAGGACGAGAGGCTTTACAAACCTGTGCCAATATTTATTTTTCCACAGGCAGGAGATTATGAAATGGAACGGCTGGGGATACAGCGACTCCAAATTCCTCTTCAACAAAAAAGGCCAAGCAGAATTTACTGGGAAAAGGTAAAATGGAAAACAAAGTTCATTGCTCTGATCATTCTTATCAGTTTGTGACTCAGAGAGCCATATTTACTGACTTTATCAAAACATTTTTAAGCTTCCTTTTGTCTGTGCGTGACTTAAAGCTGAAGCTATGCAGTGATCTCTTTCACAGTCCCAGCTTTGAACTCAGCTTGTGAAATTAATCAAGTTCCTCCTTCTCTCACAACAGCGTGGTGCTTCTGCCACCTAGTGGTTGGCATTTAAACGGCTCATTGTCATTTGAGAAGGTCATCAGTTGTGATTCTTCAGCCTTCCCAAACTGTTGCTCATTAACAGGAGCGACCTTTCACCCTGTTGAGTTACTAATCATTTGGTATTGGGTGAAAAGATTTAATTTACAGGTACAGAAGGAACAAAGTACCAGTTTCACTGGATGGAAGTGGACAGAAATAAATCCAGTTTATCCTAAATGTGTACAGTAGAAAATAATAACATATTCAAAAATCTACGTGCCTTCTGCCAGTTTTGGCAGAAGTTGGGCTGCTTCTTGTTTTTGTGATCAGCATGGACATATTTTGTTTTTTTCTGGCAAAAACAATACACGGAACTAGAATTACATACACAAGATGTACCTTCATTATTATCTAAACAGGATGTTGCATTTCTCCTGGTGTCAAAGCACGTCCACCTCTTCTATCCACCTATCTACAACCTGTTGCAAAAATATTTACACAGCCTGCATATTTAGGGTCTTTATCTTACTGGAAGGTGAACCTCCTCCCAAGTCTTAAGTCTTTCCAACCTCAACATTAAGATCTGGTCTTCTACTCCTCTGTGTTTGCTGTGACAGAAGGTTTATGAGAATGAAATCTGTTCCTCGGCATCTTGGACTCTGCTGCTCCCTGATGGGCTGGCCCAGTCTTTGCCAGCAGCTCAATTATGCAAGGAACAGTGAAGGTGATCAGAGGAGCAGGACTGTCACTGCTGTTCTGCCTGTCTAACCTCTCTGGACTCTGTACTCTTTAATTAGTCACTGACGTTCCCCCACCCCACTCATCTTAGCCGTGAATGCACAGTGCTCTGGTGAGTTTATACTCACACTGCTTTTTCTAACTCAGGTATAGACTGAGTGGGATGATCATTCCTGGCCTGAAGGACTGGATGGAAGGCACGTTTGGTGCCAATTTGCAGCATAAAACCCAAGCAACAGTGAGTCCAATTCTTTTTTTTTTTCCCATTCTTTCCATTGTGTCTCCAGTGAATAGAAGCACACAGCAGCTGAAACCACAATGTTTTCATTTGTATCAGCCTGTTCTGAATACCAGTGCTGTGCAGCCTCCTACGCTAAATGAGGCATTTGTGGAGGAACTGAAGTCCACAGGTATTCCCTTCTCTCATGAAGCAGAAGATCGGGTGTTTCGTGCCCACGGTAAGAAAACTCACCTTACCATGTCAATTTTTGGTGTGAAAAGGTTTTATTCATAAATGTCACACTTTTTTTTTTTTTTTGCTGCAGGCCACTGCCTACATGAAATCTTTGCCCTGAGAGAGGGAAAAATCGGCCGTATTCCAGATATGGTTGTGTGGCCAAGTGAGTGGAAAAGCATCATTATGGGTGGGAGGTTGTTATTCCCTCCACCCACCTAGCATAACTGATCCTCCTGCTGGCTTTGGCGATTTAAAGGGTTAATCTCTGCAGAGGCAGGAATATTAATATGTATGAGTGGAGGCTTAATAGGAAGCGTCAGGGGGGAGGACGGTTGTCATCCAATCCTCCACAGTCTGGCCCTCCACACTACAATCATGAATTATGTTTCTCAGATTGGTTTTCTCTTGTTATGGCTGGCACTATTTTATCATGCAAATGAGTGTTGACTGATGGCTGGAACTTGATTAGCAACCTCCCAAATGGGCAGCAAATCACCAAGAAACTGCACCGAGACTCAGATGGAAACTGGTGTGGAATATTCACTCTCCAGCCCATTGCAGCACGCTTAGTTATACGATTCAAATGATTATGCTTGATCTATGATTTTTATTCAGGGTTCCTCATTACACGGAGCAGCGTATTCAGTCAAGAAAATTATAGGAATGGAAGCATTTCTCATCACCTTTTGGAGCACTCGAGGGCAGTCGAGCACAGACATTAAAAGATAGCCAGTGTGACTGCTGGTTGCTTGATGTAATGATTCAGGAAATATTGAGTAATGTATATTATGTCATAGTTGCTTTGCATGATAACTATGTTTCTGTTGTTTCGACTGGTGTTTTTAAATAATGGTTACTTTTCTTTCAGATTGTCATAATGATGTAGTGAAAATTGTGGAGCTGGCTTGCAAACATAATGTTTGTTTGATACCTTATGGAGGTAAGTCATAGAATCAAAAGTCTCCATCAACCTTGTAAGTTTTTGCATTAGTTTATGCTTCTGAAATGTGTTTCAAAGGCTTTTTTATTTATTAACCTCTCAACTTGAAAGCAAAACTTAATTGTTTGGGAATATTGATTAATATCGCATTGATAGAAAAAGTGCAATAAGTCCACATTTACTAATTTCTTCATCTGTGCTTCCATTTCTCTTACCTTTGATATCTTCAGCACAAATCTATTTCTTGTTTTTGGTATCTCTGAGATTTTCCGAGATTCCATAAAACAGACTGGTTGTCACAATTGTATGCAAACTGTCTATACATAACACTGTATATAAAGTATACCAGCCATCAAATACTGCATCTAGTGTTCTGAAATATTGTTTTTCATTGATACTGTGATGTGTTTTTTGTGATACAATTGTGCAGTCGTAGAAATTTTAACAAAGCTGCAAAAATAAATTGGTAAGTTGCTCTTCTGACAGCGTGTTGTTAAAATAGTGGCGCGCACACAGCGCTGCTATTTTGCTATTTTAAAATATACTAAATATTTTTGGAACATGTTCCTTTAATGTATGAATTAGAATTCCATGCTCTTATATTTCTAAAAGAAACTTGCTCCACTACAACTAGAAACCCGTCCTGGATTTTTAACGGGCAACAAAAATGCACTTAACTCAAGCGGGGCATCATACCTAAAGTTATAAAATCCAAGACATTTGAGCAAAGCATGAATCTAGAGTTTTTGGACACCGGGCTTCAATCACAGTTCATAGCTTATTTAAGAGCTTCTCCCACTGACCTTTTATGTGAGAGTTTGTCTCACAAAACATTTTAGTGAAGATGTCTGTTTTCCAGTCAACAAAAGTTTTTCTTTTATAAATTTCTGTCTAATGTAACTTAATCAATCCCTGATTCCACTTGCACAAGGTACTATGACAGGACGAGACCTGGAGTGAGAAAAATGTGTGTTTTTAAAGTGTTGTTTTATTCTCTCAGGAGGGACTAGTGTGTCTAGTGCCCTAGAGTGCCCACCGGAGGAAACTCGATCAATTGTCTCTCTGGATACATCACAGATGGTGTGTAAATACTGGCTTAAGTGTATGAAATAAAACGCACCACATATTGTCAGAATTATTTAAGTAAATTGAAATTTCAAATCTCAGATGAGTTTGGCTAAGTAGTTTTGTACAAGTTTTTTCAGTTTGTCAATAAAATGTTTGCTCACTGCATGCAGTAAGGGAATAAGAGTTGATTACGTAATTAGGAAATAATACTGAAACAAATGCCTTCAATAAAATACAACGTCAGGCTATTTCAGCTGTCACATATTCATTCACATGCTTTTCTAAGGAGGTTTTTTTGGCCTCATGCATTGAAAGAAACATTTTGGTTTGTGACCATTTTACTTAAAAGGATTGAAAATTACACATCCACCATTTGCTGAAAATAAATGTATAAATATTGCTTTTTAAAAGTATCCATTCCCATTGAATTGTTGCAGATTTTGAAATGTTACAACCACAGCCTTTCAGCCTTTTATCGGAACACTTATTGGGTGCTGTTTTGCAAAACAAATAACAATCCAAAAAGTGTGGCATGCATTTATATACAAACCCATTTATTTTGGGTTTGGATGCAATCAAGATGTCAACCCTAGAGATTCTGTGAGAGGCTCAGAGGTTTGTTGGAGAACATTGGTGAACTAAGATCATTAAAACCAGGGAAACATCCACTCGTCTCACCACTCACGATACGAGTTGTCAGACGAGTTTTCTTTAAAGTTTGCCAGAAAACCGTGTGCAGGAAACGCCCAACATGTTTAAGAAGGTGCTCTGGTCAGATCAGATAAAAAAAAAAAAATATCCCCAATACAAAACACAATGTGTGGAAGAAAACTTAACAGTACAAATGGCCCTGAACACAGCCCTCTGCAACCTGGTGGTGGCAGTATCATGCTGTGTGGATGCTTTTCTTCAGCAGAGATGTAGAAGTTGAACGGAGCTAATTAAGCTAAAGCTTTTTGGAAAAATGAAAAAAAAAAAAGCCCCTAGATTTGCAAATCTGGTTCAGACATATCAGAACAAACTTGCCAGCGTGACTGCAGTGAAAGGTTGTCGGTCAAAATACCGTCTCGGGCATAAATAGAAATGAAAACCACATTTCTCAAATTTAGGTCTTTTTAAATGATCCAGAAGAAGTCACTGTAGCCATGATAATGCTTTATATTCACTATGTCAAAGCGCACGGCAGCCCTTTGATCCGGTGGTGATATACAAGCTGTTAGGATGCTGTTAGAGTTGTTCGGTTCCATAGACAGCAGTGATCAGTGTTGGGTGTCAGGGGCCAGAGGTAAAGCGGCAACCATGAAATCACATGAAAGTAGCAAAGTGATAGGAGCATAAAGTTTATTACCTCTGAGGAGTGATTGATGGCAGAAATGACATGACTTCCTGCAAGTATGGCTGTGCTGCATGCCCAGGGGACTGAACAAGAGGCTTGTATTTGGATTCAAATGCTAACTTCAATTAAGAGAACTGTTATCTCCATCCTGTAGCACATCTGCATGCTGTTACCCTCAAATACCAATGGAGAAAATATGAGCATCGTTTAAAGAATGGTGTTGGCCAACTCTTTCTAAAGAGTTGACCAGGTCTGAGGATTCTTAGCGGCACTTTTGATTACAGCCATTTAAATGACACAAAACCTTTTATATTTGTTTCTTAAGGTTAAAGCATTTGTTTAAAATTTTTAACTACCGGTACTTCAATAATTTCGTTGTTTCTTCCAGAACCGTATTTTGTGGATCGACGAGAAAAATTTAACTGCCCACGTGGAGTCTGGGATCGTTGGTCAGGATCTGGAGAGACTGGTAAATACAGCTTATCCATCCGTAATGATTCTCACAAAGAGCTAAGACAGGCTATGAACTACACCAGTGCCCCAGCTGTGTCTCCTTTTTGATGCTGCTGGTTCCTGCCTGCTGACCTTGGCTCTCTTTGCTCAGTAGTTTTCCTGGGATTTAGGAAGGTAGCAGAGAACAGAGTGCTGAAGGAGGGAGATTAGTGAGTGAGACGGTGGTCGTGAGCAGATGGCACCATCAAGCTAATTCAGAAAAATGGAGCGGGAGCAGGCGTTTGATGTAGAGGAATGCGTGAGCAGCATCTAAAGCAGACGCCACCTCTGCATTTAGACTGAACTGAGGTGATGGAGCAGATGGGTCTGAAATATAAACTGCTTTCCAGAGGGTGACTGTGATAAAACAAAACCTGACTTTACTTTGGTGCTTCTGGGGAGTATTGTTCTTATTGTTAAAGGTCTTTGTTCTCATTACCGTTCACAATTATGACTTGGATATTCTCCTAATGACCTAAACAATATCTTGAGGGACCATTTATGAATACCATCAGTGGTTGTTTTTAACCTCTCCTGTAAGGTTTGTTTTTCACAAATCAAGTGCATTTTGAGGTGCATTATGAAATTGCACATAAAATTTACATTGCATTAATATAAGAATGCGTCAAAAAAGGGACATTAATATAGAAGGAGAGAAATTGTCCACACCCTGCCCAAAATTTTGGATCAGGGTCCTGACCTATGCCTTTTTACATGATCATTATGGGAGTCCCAGCTAAGACAGTCGTCATGTTTTATTACATTCAAAGCAAAGTTTCATCTTTAGGAAGCAGAACAGTTTTTCTGTAGTTTTTGTCTTTAAAAGCACTCAAATATTCTGATTTAGACATAATTATCCTCGAGGAACAATAAAATTACAAAAAAAAATATATATATATTTTAAAACGGAGTAAACCGGGTGATGTTCAGACACGCATAAAGTCTTTTGTCACTAGATGTGACTTTATTGAAAGCTTACAATGTATTTTTTATGTATTCTTTTGATTTATTTTATTTTGTTTTTACACATTAAGCTTCAGCTGTATGCATTATTCAGATATATCTTTAGAACCATAAAGGTGTTTAGTTCAAACTCAAAACATCTGCAACTGTCAAAGAGCCAGGCTGGTGCATCCATAGTACCTCTAGTGAATGAGTAAAATGAGACGCAATCACCAAAGTAGTACAGACCAGGTAATACTGAGGAAATAGTGCTTCATTCTATCGCGCTTTATCAGTAGTGTTTTTAAATGTTTACCTACCATTGATTTTTTTCTTATTATTGAGGCTGAACATGTTTTGCTGTAGGTTTATAAGAAAGTCCAGTCCAGTTTAAAGTCTTTGTTTTATATATTATATTAGTGCTACATGAAGACTGTTATTGTTTGCTTTTTTATTCCTCTTGGGTGACGGGAAGTTGCTGTAAAAACCTACAGAGGTTTAGAGCCTAAGTTTATACATGGCTGTTTATCTATAATTGCAGCTACAGAGCAGTAAATATATTTTCCCCCTCTGCTTTCTCTTTTTTTTTCTTTTTGTTTGTCATAAAACATTCTTGTGGCTTTACAGCATCAAATGTTTCCAAGCATTTTTATTTTTTTTTTAACTACCACAACAGACACATGCTCTTTCACTTTTATCGCAGCTTAATGAGAGCGGCTACTGTACGGGGCACGAGCCCGACTCCATGGAGTTCAGCTCCCTGGGGGGATGGGTTGCCACGAGAGCATCGGGCATGAAGAAGAACATCTATGGCAACATTGAAGATCTGGTGAGTCATCTCCCTTCCCCTTTGCCTTGCTATGTGTTTGATCCACACCACGCAACGAGGGAACACAAGTTACTGCGCAGTAATTAGAGAGAACATAACTGGCAGCAGGGTTTTTGACTAAGCCTTCATTTCTAAACTTATGTTTTGCAGTAGTTATGGTATAAGTTATGAAAAACACACTACATGAGGGGTTGGTACACCGTCTGGAAAAGTGATATTTCTGGAGAAAATAGCTCCCTCATGTTTTTTTTTTTTTAACTTCCCTCCAGTTCTTTTTTCTCCTTCCCTTCAACCCTTGTATCCTACCTCTGTTTTCTTCCCTTTCTCCTTCCTCCATTTTTTTCCCTTTCCCTCATTCTTTTCCTTCTTTCTTGTTTATTTTCTTCCTGTTTGTAGATTTTCCACATTCCATTTTCCAATCCTTTCCACTAAGGAAATGGCCATTGTTTCATGCTTAAATTTTCTATTTGAAAACAAAGAAAGAGAACAGAAAGCTCTGCAAAAGTATTTGATTGTTTTGATGTCCTCTGATTGAATAGGTCGTCCATATTAAGATGGTTACTCCTCGAGGCGTGATTGAAAAGAGTTGCCAGGGACCCCGGATGTCCACTGGTCCAGACATTCACCACTTCATCTTGGGCTCCGAAGGTTTGCGAACTGGCTTGTGTGTACTCGGTACACATTAACTTGTGCATATCTGTGAGCACTTTGAGATAAAACAGTAACATCAGGACAGTTCTCAGGTGTTGCATTTTTTTTTTACACATTTGCTAGCTTTGGTGTAAACTCATCTGAAGTGGTATATGTAAGGAAACAAGGGGGTGGGGGGGTTAAAGCGCTGCTGCACTCCATCTGCAGTGCCCCGTCCTTGTGAATGCCCACAGAGAATAGTGCCATATGCCAAGTTTCCCTACATAATGAGGGGGTTCAGAGAGGCTTGGCATTGCTATGTTAAACAGCTGTGGATACCAACTTTATATTGGCTGTGCAAAAGCTCAACAATCTGCTGCCTGGTTTGGCTGCGGATTGCTGCATAAGTCTCAATTTGTGCTGATTGGATGTGCAAAGCAATATCTAGGATCGAAATCACAGAAATGTAATTTAACATGGTACATTAGTTTAATACACAAGTAAATCAGCTCTGCTCTTCCTACAATGATATAGCGGTGATACAGATAGACTTGTTACTTTACACATTTGAATAGCCAGGGTTGTTATTTTTTCTCTTTTTTGCCAGCTTTACTTTCTGTATCTTGATTGTGATTGGTTGTTTGATGCCAACTCCTCCTGCTTTATATGCGCACGCACACACACCCCTACACACACACGCACACACACCCCTACACACCCCTACACATGCACACACGCATATAAAGGTTGGCTAAGGTTGGCAAGGCTGCTTAGCCTTACAATTTAGCAGCCTATTTATTGTTTTGATATTTAAACCAAATAATTTCTGGGTACGTGAGATGGGCTACTTATGGCCCTTTTACACTGAGAGCTACAACCTGGGTTGGAGGAGCTTGGTACACTATTTTGTGGTCTGAAGTAAGGGTTGGCAATATGGACTTAGTTTTTTTTTTTATCATATTTTGTGTTAATATTGTAATAACAACAAAACTGATGACAAGAAATACCTACTACTTCTATTTTAGGTAACTGTATGGCTATAAACGTGTGGCAGAGCAGTCATTTCCCCACAAACACAAATACTGCTTTTAAAAAACATAAAAAAATTTTAATACACCCTTTTCGGACACCAGTTACATAAAGAAGTGGGATTTGTACCGCTAGCCTGCACACAGTAATTGCACTTCGAGTAAGTGTATTTAACCTCATGAATTTGTATCATTCATCTTTCCATCAACTCTGACCAGCTTCCTTGTCCATCCTAAAGAAATGCTCCCCCACAACATGATGCTGCTACCACCATGTCTGACAGTGGGGATGCTGTATTCAGGGTGATGTGCTGTTAGTTTTTCCTCAACACTGTGGTTTTGCACTTTGTCCATAATGTTGCATTTTGTTGTCTTCTCACCTGAACATATTTTTGCACATGCTTGCTGTGTCCCACTCATGGCTCTGAAAAACATAAAAAAATACTTTTTAAAGTATTTTGTAAACAATTATTTTCTTCATTCCACTCTTATATAAATGCAAGAGCGGCAGAATGCAGGACTAATAGTTGTCCTGTTGACAGATTCTCTCTCCTCCTGAGCTGGGGATTACTACCGCTCCTCCTAAGTTACCATTTGGTTCTTGACTGCTTCTAAGATGAATGGTTTTTGTAGATCTGCAGTTATGGCCATATTCTTTTCATTTAAAGATGATAGATTAACCAGTGCTGCATGAGATGTGTGAAATTTGAGATATTTTATAATGTCTCAAATTATTAAATTGACCTTTAAGTTTCTCTTTGTTATCCTCAACCTGTCTGTTGTGTTCCTTAGTCTTCTTGATGCTGATTGTTCAATAATGTTCTCCTGCAACTTCTGAAATCTTTCCACACAAAATCCAAGCTGAATTTATACTGAAAACAAGTTACATTCTCAGTATAAGAATATAATTTATGTGGACTGTTAATTAATTAGGAAACTTCTGAAGGCAGTTGCATGCATGGGAATAATTTAGGGCTATCAGAGTTACTCAGTCCTGAAAACAAATGCTTGCCAACTTCTCAGATTCTTATTTGTAAAAATCATTAACTGATTTTCTACATGCTTTATAGTCAGACAGAACTTTGTGTTGCTCAGACAAATAAAATGCCACTAATTTATATAATGCTTCTAACTTTGTTGTAGAAGTTTTACTTTTACAACAATTAAACGATATTTGCTCATATGACAACTTTATGAATCAGAATTAAAATCATAAACAACTTTTATTAATGCAAATGAGATCATCACCTCCACATACATTCCTTACAGTTTGGGTTTGAACTTAGAAAAACCAGTTATTGTTAAGTTGAGGTAGAAAATAAGCTGGCTAAATGGGGCCAGTGCACAACATAGAGATAGAACAGAACTAAATCACGTTTCCTGGACTTTGTGTCTCTCTGGGAGACCTAAAACTGAAGCTAAAGGTCAGCCCACCATGTAGCTTCATTAAAATGATCAACCTCCTCAAGCTAAGAACGCCTTGCTGCAGTGTGACAGTAGGCCACTTAAACAGCAGCTACGCTGCACCAGCTATGCCCTGCATGCTAATAGCACCACATCCATTTTATTAGGAATTTGTCTGTAAGCTTAATCTGCTCATTCTCTGCACAACAAAGGGAACTGTTTATCTCTCTGACCTTGGAGTTGCCTGAATACAAAGCAGTTCTTCCTCCTGGCTTCAACCAGGAGGAAGACGTATTGGATTGATCACTAGTCTCTCCAAAACTCCTTTCAGTGAAACAAATAAATAAGCTAATGCTTGGGGCCAAATGATTATTACATGAGTGGAGGGCCTCACTGAGGTGATTGTTATGGAAAATCTTGTAACACTTTATTTACAAAATGTTGCTACATCACAGCATTGGATCTTTGTATTCTCTCTCATTTACCTCCTATTTATCCTCACTCCCACAGCCTCCTTCACTTTGTTGCACTACAGCTCCTCCCTCCATTTCCCCTTTCTCTAAATCCCAATCCATGCTCTAGCGCTCCTCCTGCCAAGGAGGAGGAGCGATTGAAATCATATGTTTTCCACTGGGCCACTAGAGAGCAGCGTGTGGCATATATATCCTCTTTACAGGCTCCATAAAAGCCACTATATGATCCAGAATGCCTAGTTATCTGCATATTACATATATAATGTAGTAATATGGAAATCAATGTATCCATCTAATAAATGCGTTATATTTATTACAGTCTGAACCAGTATAGAAGGATAGAGAAAAGTAGGTACTTGAAGATAAGCGTTTGCTATGAGCCCCTCAGGATATGTGTAAATTTCCATATTTGTCAAAAGAGGATACATAACCAGCAAATAATACAAAGGACTCACCAAAAAAGTTACAGATTGACAGATTTCCAGATGTATTTGATGGCTTGCTTCTTAATGTGTATCAATCTCAGAAAAAATGACGTCTGAAGATTTAAAAGGCTAAAATAAATGGTGTACATTCCAATAATTGGTTCCTAATTCATTATTACCATAAATGTTGACTGTAGTTATTTTTTTATGTCACACTATAAGCTATTACAAAGATACTTTATCTGAGGGACCATGAAAAATATTCTGCAAGTCTAATTGATATGCAGAAACTTTGTTACCATGGTTGCTGAACATAGGTTTAACTGTAATAAAATTCTGAAATGCTTAACTCTCTGAGATTATTTTACCATGGTAACCGTCCCTAATCCTCTGAACCCGGTGTGTTTATGTGTTGTCTGGACAGATATGAGGTTCTTTATTCTCAGGCATTCCTGTTGCTGCAAAAATAACCCAACATATAGATTGCAATTATTTTAATGCTCTCCATATCACCAGCTTGTTATTTTGACACATAGTGTTAACTTGTGGAGCAAACACCTGCTACATTTGTTAGATGCTCTTAGGTAAAAGTGCTTATATGATTTATTTTATTTTATTTTTTTTGCCAGTTTGATATTCATAAAGGAAAACTTAGACTTGGATTACAACATTATGTAATATTATATTTAGTTTGTGAATTAGTTAGGCTATTTTTATTGTAACCAAGAAAAATGTTTCTCAGTATTCTGTCAAATAGATTATTGACAATCTGGTCCAACAGGTGAGCAAGGGGCAACACTCTAAAACTCTGTGTTCTACATACAGTTGGAGTAAGCCTCCTCCACCCTATCGCTTTATTCTGGCATCTCATTTAAATGACTTTAAACGGTTAGACCTGTGTGATGGAAGATTAACTTAAAGTTTTAAAAGAGAGCTTTGTGTCTTTTTCAGCAGGAACTTGAAAAAGACTTTTGCCAAGGTCATAATATCAGCCAGTAGCTGCTTTACGTGTAAATATGTTGCTGTTGATGGCACCCCACTGCTCTTGATAGGGACCCACTTTATTTCTTCTTGCACTCATGCAGATAAATCTTAGCTTTCCCCCTTGTGCGGTAGAACACCAGACCTACCATGAAATGTGAGACCAAGGTCATACGAATGACCCAGAGGACATGTACCGGAGAGCCTTGTAAAATACTTTTAAACTCTGCTTTAAAAGGCTCAGCTGGTGTAAATTGCATTCAGATACAGAAAAACTTTATTAGTCCCAGGAAGGCAGCATCTGTAGCTTAACCATAAACAAGCCTATGTTCTCACAGGCTCAGGCATGTTCACAATAAGCAGCGTCAGACATAGAGAAGGAAGAAAAAAATAAAAAATGTTTGCAAGTAGATTGTAAACAAATGGCTAATAAAGAACAAAGTGAAACAGAAATGCACACTTTTGACCCAGATCTGAATCAAGGTGTTCAAAAATAAAAATCATGTTCAAAATATGTTGTTTGTTCCTCTAGGAACCCTTGGTGTGGTTACTGAGGTAACAATTAAAATCCGCCCCATGCCAGAGTATCAGAAGTACGGCTCTGTGGTGTTCCCCAATTTTGAGCAGGGTGTTGCCTGTCTTCGTGAGGTGGCTAGACAGGTATGAAGGCCATCGTTTCTTTATATTGTTCTTTGTTACAAACCTGAATGCATCTATCTGGTCACCAGTTCTTTTTAATGTTTTACTTGGTTAGTGATGTTTTTGTTTTCTTCCATTAACCTGATCTAAACCTGCTATAACATCTACACTGTTTTTTGTTACATAATGTTTTTTTATGTATTTGAGCTTTATTTTGCTTTCCAGAGGTGTGCTCCAGCATCTATACGGCTCATGGATAATGAACAGTTTAAATTTGGTAAGTTTGGTTTGATTCTTCATAGTATGCTCTAGTCTGTCATTTTTCAAGTATGCTGTTATTCATGCCATAAATACTGTATTTGATCACTTTTGACTACTTGTGAGTATGATGATCAAACACTTGAAACCAAACAGTTGATTAGATTAGAGGTTTTGTGGCCTCGGCATTTTGTCTTATGTTAAGTGGGAGGCTTTAAAAATCATCAAAGATAGAAGAAGCAGCTTGGCCCTCGTGTTTGTTCTGTTGTTTTAAACTAGTTTTAAGAAAACTGCTGCCTTAAAGATCCAGCGTTCCACTTTATAAGATTTGATACCTCAGTAGTTACTCAAAATTACCACAAAACCCAGCTCTGTAAATTTAAGTAGACACTATTTGTATTTGTACCCAACATAACTGGTGCACTTTGGTCAGAGTTTAGTGTGTTGAGTTATTGCTTGTATGAAGTTATGATTAAGGATTTATTTCTTTACCACTCCTTTGTAATCTATGATATTACCTATTATATTTCTACATGAAGAACATGGCAGCTTTTAAACGGCAAAATTCTTTATTTTAATTTGAGCTTTCTCAAACTTAATTCATGTAAATGTATGTTTCAAAAAAAGAGTGCTGCAAACATTCATGTCACTTTCTACAGCTCCAAATTGTTAATCTGATTATTGTATTTGCAGCAAAACCGCAGCATGTGTACGAAATGAGACCAGGACTGAAGGCATAATGACAAATAACCTGGGCCAGAATGAAGTAGTTGCTCTGTTGAAGTTTTATGATGTTGTTTCCTGAGGTCTTGTGGAATGCATCTGGCATTACCGGAGATCTCTGTAAAGTTCCCCCGTCCCCAGGGATCTCGTTATCTCCCCTGTATTTCCACTTTTCATGGAGTAGGCACTTCTTAGCATTAAGTAGGAAAGATGAGGTGACCAATGGGTTTTTTTCACCCTCTCTTTTTTTGTTTTTGCCTTTATATATTTATTTTTGACCCCTACATCAAACACAAGGCTCTCTTCTCTCTTCTATATTCATTGGTTTTAGTGTTTTCCCCCTACTTTTAATAATGCTGGATACAAATACCTGACCATTGACATCACCTATAGATTTTTGTATGCTACATCATTTAATTTATATGTTAACTAAAAAGAAAAGAATAAATAAGAAACCTAGAAACCCAGAGAAAGGAGTTAAGCAGGCTTTTGTTTATGCGTGCATCATTTTGTATCTGTATTTTTGAGTATTTAATTAACGACTTTGATAGCTGTGAGAGACCCCAAGACCCGCAATCAAATTTTGGAATGGAAACAATTAGGACACTAAGTGATGAAGAGACTTCGGCATGGGGGGAAATAAATGAACTGTTAAGTCTCTGTGACATCACCCATGACTTTCCTGCTGTGATTGATAACCATCCCATCGGCCCCCAGCCCCTCATTTTCGCTTGTCCACAGGCGCTTTTGTGCGTCCGATCAGGAATAAATCAAAAAGTGAGGGTGAGGAAGACTGATATCACTGCGTCAACCCCACTTCCCTTTGGAAACTGCCTGATTTATCGTTGCTGTCGCTGGCAGCTATTGGGCCTGTTATGAAGTTATTCAAATGTTACTATTTATATTTCCTTTTTTTTGGTTGAAGCCCAAATATATCAGACCATCTTGGCCTCTCTGAATGGGAAACGAGGCAGCAGAAATAGTCTGTCTAAAAATCAGACAAAGGTCAGTTTTAGTTCAAGATTTATAGAATTCCGAGGTCAAATATGTAAACTCTGTTTTTATTTTTTTTATCAAGCTTTGACAGCACCAGCGCTGATTTTGGAGGATTACAATTTTTCTTTAAGACTTATTGTATAGGGAGAAAAATTTTCATTGCCTTAAACTATTATCTTATCCCCTATAAAATCATTAATTATTTACATTAAATTCATAAATATTGCTGTTGACCATCTTTTTTTTTCTTTAGTCTTTCTTCGTGAGCAAGGACTTTCTTAAAATTCAGCAGTCTGTGGGCTTTTGTTGAGTTTGCAGTTGTCATCAGTCTCGGTCAATCAACCTGAAAATTCCAGTGAAAGTTGATTTTTAGTGTCAGATTCACTTGAGTAACATTTATTTGATTTTATTTATTTATTTTTTTTTTACAGGTCATGCCCTGAAGCCACAAGTATCATCAATTTTCACATCATTTCTGGATGGACTAAAGAAGTTTTACATCACCAAGGTAAAAAAACAAAAAACAAAACACACACACCATAACATCATTTGAATATCTTTGCCTCTGGTGTTTTTTTTGTTTGTTTTTTTAAAAAAAAAAGAACAAACCATTCTCCTTTTTAATTTTCAGTTCAAAGGGTTTGACCCTAACCGCTTGTGTGTGGCCACCCTGCTGTTCGAAGGAGCCCGTGAGAGGGTGCTGCAGCACGAGAAGCAAGTTTATGACATTGCAGCGAAATTTGGGTGCGAACACTTGGTCTATTCATATCCTTTTAAATGTATCTACATGAGGAGGAGAACACGCTGAGTCTCCCTCATTGCAGGCTAGAAGACGGAGTAGCAGTGACTTGGGTTAAAAGAAAACTCTGTTACAACCTACTGCGTCACAGAAGTGTGTATCTGTGTGGACTGTTGAGTCACCTTTAGATGTCCTTTTTCCAGCACAGCTGTAATGTTAAAGCGAGTCTGCTGAGGGAAGTGATAGTAGAGCAGCAGTCCCCTGAGGACAGCACTGAGGAAGATGACACAGCCTGGTAGTCCTCAGCTGATATGATTGATCATGTTACTGAACAGCTGGGACTTCCCACTATAGAGGAAACCACTGTCCCAGCCCTGCTTTTTAAAACACCGGCCTGTTCAACAAGTTCAACCTAAAGTTGCTTTCCCATGTTCAAGACCTGAGTTTGAAGTTGAAATTAAAAAGGAATACTTTAGTTACAACTTCCTGTTCATTTTTTAAATAATAGCAGACATTTATTTATTTGTTTTTTTAAATAAAGTAAATAAAGCTCACAGCTTTGATCTTGAAGAAATATAGCAGTTTCACAACATCTGCATCTGATTTGACATTTTTTATTATGCTGTGTCCTAGACATTTATGCAATATATACTGTGGATCACTTATGACGCATCAATTATCACGTACAATTGAGAATTTAATATTACGACAAGAATTAGGTATATTAGCTATTAACAATAACTTTTAACTGATGTTTGGACAAAAATGTAAGATTCCTGCTACACCATGCCTCTTGCTGAAAGGTGTTTTTTATTAGTCAGATAACCTCATTATAGAAATTCATTTGTTGTCAAAGTAAGTATAAAAAGTCCACAAAGAAGATAACAGTCGACTCAGCAGTTGGCTCCTTCTTGTCCCTATAAACATTTTGCACAAAATTTGAAAAAATAAAAAAGTATAGTGAAGATGTAAAATGGCCCAAAAAACTGCTTGCATAAATATTCAGCTTTTACTGTAAATAAGTGTAATATATTTGTTATTTACCATGTACTATAAAAGTTTAACACATTCCAGCCATCAACCTTATTAATGTCAACAACCAGTTTCTGTAGGTTATGTAGTGTTCCAGCAATACTTCACCTGTCAATGATTTCATCTTGGATGATGCTTATTTCTAACATCCTTCCTTTCTAGTTTTACTCTGCTGCCTTGTGTTCAGACATCCAGGCTTCCTTGGATCAGGAATTAGAGCAGAAGAAGTGCATCAGTCTCATGTAGCATCCTCTCCATAATTGCATTATTTCAAAGAAATGGTGAACACCCATCAGATCAAGTGTCAGTGATGGATTACTTGGGTTAGGGCAATAAGGAATGCTTTCCTCTGGTGTAAGGAAACAGGAAGACGGGTAAAAAAAAAAAAAAAAAAATCAATATAGTGATTTTCTAATGAGCCCGGCCTGATTAGTTTGGATGGTAAATGAAAATGTGATTACCCACAGCCGGTGATAGATGTGTGGCTGACCTGTGGCGATGCGTGGAGCGCAACAGCATTGATCTGTACATTGTTGGAGTGACGAGCTCCAGGACAGCTGTTGTGAGGGCCAGCAGTCTGGGCAACAAAGCTTGAAAGAAAGGAGCAGTTAAATATTAACCATGTTGTGTCTTTCTAGGGGCTTGGCAGCAGGAGAGGACAATGGACAGAGGGGCTACATGTTGACCTTCGTCATTGCTTACCTCCGGGTGGGTCACCGCTGTGCCTTTTTCTCTGTCTGAGCTGATGGGTATGGAGGCTGAGGGTTGACAGCAGATAGGATAGAGAATGAAGATGATGGGCCACAGAATATGACCTCAGGAGGTCCTCCATCGGTCACAGTTATCAGTGCATCTAATGCTGTGGAAGGAGGGCACAGTGGCTCCTGACACAATAACAATAGAGAGTTGGCGCAGGTCAGTCCTGATGGAGGCCGTTCTGATGAGCACGGGTGTACATTTCAGTAAGCTTCTTACTGACAGCTTTATCCAAGGATCTAAATTTGAATTTGAAATGTGAGATAAAAGGGGAACTTATTGGATGTTTTTTCATCATAAGTAATGTTTTTTTTGTATTTATGAATTCAAAAAAGTTATTGGAGGGCATAATGGGCTTCATATCTTTATAGTTTTTGTCACTTCATTTTATTTTCTCATCTTATTTTTCAGTCATTAGTTTGTTGACTGATCTGTTCACTTCTTTGGGGTTCAAAGTTGATGCTATCACAGTGTAATTTTTTTCGCTTGATTCCTGCTAGTCTTCCATTCATTCTAATTGTAGGACTTCTGCAAATCCACATAACAACAAGCTGTGTTTGATGACATTTGCGTCAGATATTGTTTCCATTAGAGATTGAGTTTTTCTATTCATTGAGGTTTTCCTTAGGTTTGTTTTAAAAAAGGATTATCTGTTATTAAAGACAGAGTCTTGGAGGGAAATACAAATGGGGGCAAATTTGTTTACTATATATGCGCTCATCTGACCATATATATAGTTTACTGTTAAAGTAGAGAAAGTAATTGATTATTAATTAAAACATAACAGAGACTTTGATCCCTTATAAAGGTAAAGTATATTTTACAAAATCTTCATTTATTTTAAAGGAATTGTAAAGGAGACCAACAGTTGTTCCACTACTGAAAACTATTATTTCCTAACATACAAAACACAATTTTAAACATGCTTAAGCTATATTTCACACTAAATCCCACAAGTTATTTTGACTAGGTTAAACTCTTTTGAAGCTACTGACCAAAGGGTCAAAAAGTAATTTCTGCCAGGTGCATGTAAATATGCTGAATCCATTAACTTTGCAGACTCCTAACGTTAATACCGTATTCTATACAGGACTTGGGAATGGACTACTACGTGATAGGGGAGTCTTTTGAAACCTCTGTGCCTTGGGACAGGTAAGTGCATTAAAAAGCACTGCAGGCTTTCCTCTGTTAATTTTTAATGCATTTTGTTCTTTACTCCTTCTGAAAGACCACTCTGCTTTCTTGATGACCCTCTTTCTTTTTCAAATTCCCAGCCTCTCTCTTTGACCTTCACCTTCATGTCTGCTTTCTCTAACCATTTAAACAACTGCATCAAAGGCTGTTTTTCCTTTTCAGCATTGCTAACACGCACACGCACACCCACGCAAACACGCATATATATAAAAGGACGTGGGTTTATCACCACATGTGCTGTGTGGGAGCGGTGTAATGTGTATACCATGAGCCGCTGATCTTCCTCAGATCCATGTTGTGAGATCTGCAGTTCCAACATGTTTTATTACCCTGCTTTCTCGCACAACAAACACGAGCACGTGCAGCTCCCTGTTGTGTAAGATGCCTGACGGGAGAGACCAAGAGATCAGACACTGAGGCAAGCATATGTGCCTGGCTCATTAACCACCCTCCTCCCCATCTTGCACAATCCACACCCGGCTGCACATGCTTAGGACTGGCGGCCATTTCCACACCAGTGGGAATCTCTCGCTCAGTGGTCGTCTTGTCAGTCAGTCTGTTGTCCTCCTCCTTCCTGGCTTCCTGCCTTTTTTCACAAAATTAACCCTTTTAATGCCATTAATAAATTTATTCATTTGGATATTCCTTACAAGCATAAAGGGCTTAAATTTGGTAGCACGAGAAAAGAGCTCTTGTGTTTTTATGTCTTTCACATAAATTTTCTTTCAGGGTTTTGGACATTTGCCGGAATGTAAAGGCACGCATCGTCCGAGAGTGTAAAGACAAAGGAGTTCAATTTCCACCTTTATCAACTTGCAGGTAACAAAAACACAGCTTTCTGTGAAAACTAAAAGTGGACAGAAGTGATGTTTATGTCACGTAAAACTGTCAAATGAAACTAGAGATGCAGAGATTTTCTGGCCTTCCCCTGCTGTCATGCTACAGTGTGGAATAGCAGTCTTGCTCTTGCTCACACTTTCTAAACTTCGCCCTAGTGTATTGCTTGAAAAACATTTTATGGCTCCCATTTTCAGAAAAAATAAAGGTCTAAAAATCTATATATAATTGGCAAAATTTGGCCCTTAATTCAGGACTTATCTTTTATAAATATTTAATTATTTCATATTAAACTGGACCACAAGTGTCCAGTAACTTTTATTCAAAAGCAGATTTGGATTTACTCATTCCTTTAGAAAATGGCTAAATACAGCCGAGAGTGATCCATAACCTGTTGATATTTATTGGCCAAGACTATAGCAAAAATTCTATGCAAAACATTTGGACATTGCTGCTCCCTTTTTGGGTTTTGGCTTTACAATAATTCACAGATCCTTTGCCTTCAAAAATCGTTCTATATTGTTTTATTAAAAAATTAAGTATTTAATTTGAATAAATAATTTGTGAACATAATTTAATAAGTTCTTTCAACTTGAGAATTTTGCCCCACTTGGCAAAAAGTTTTGACACTTTTTCAGTTAGAAATAAAATGGTACGTCTGTTAGGGTTTCCGGAAATGGTTTGTTCTGTACTCCCATCCCAGTTGCCTTGATCAGACGGACAGTGGGACAGACAGACAGACGGCTGGCTGGCTGGTTGAGGAGCACCAGGCTGCCGCTCGCAGATTGCGTGCAGATTAAGCCTCGGCCTGATTATGCTGCAGCCATTCATTTCCCGGCTGCAGTCTGTCACATGATTGATTTGTCCATTTAACCTCTAGAACAGTCAGCGTGCCAGGTGATGGGCCATGTCAAATGAACAAGGGCTCTGCACCCTGCGCCTCCACAGGGAGTAGAGCCAGAAAATAAAACCACACGCAAACTGGAGAGTTTTGTTGCAGCACAGCGGCTGTTGAACTTGTTACAACACCTGAGCTGTTTGTTTTGTTAAAATGCAGTGCAGATGAATCTCTGACAATTGACTTTCTCCTATTGAATATGGCAGTGCTTTAAGATTGTCTGTGGTTTCTAGGCTGAATGGAATTGAGGTCAAACCTCCCACCTTCTCGTTATCACTTTTATGCCTGCTATAGCAGACAGATAAAAGAAATTAAAAACACATTAAATTCAAATGTAGCCTATTAGAAAATCCAGCTACTAGATTTCTCATTGAGAAGTTTGCTTAAACGTGTCCCATTTGTGCAGGGTGACTCAGACGTATGATGCTGGCGCCTGTGTCTACTTCTACTTTGCCTTCAACTACAGAGGACTCAGTGATCCGGTGCATGTGTATGAACAAGTGGAGGTGGGTTCAGCTTTGGTTTCTCTTGTTTTCTTTGATGGATAAGTTGGAGATTTTCCACTCTGTTCCGTAATCATGAGTGAAATGATCTTGGTTTTGGGGTATTTACTCAAAATTTATGAACAAAACTTATTAAAAAAATCTGACTTGCTTAATTTAAGAGTAGTTCAATTACTGTTTTTGTACTGAAGAACCCAAGCAAATAGATATTTTCCTATAGGATTATTTACTCAAGAGCAGAATTTGATGTTATATCAATTACACCGTATTGTGAAGGTCCTGAATTGGCAAAGAAATCCTGATTCATCACACTTCGACTGCCATGTTTGAGTGTTTTATATCAAATGTAACAGAATACACACTTATCACAAAGTTCTAATTTTGTCTTCTCAATCCGCTGATTATTTTCCCAAAACTCTTGGAGATCATGAAGATATTCTTTTCAGGCTGGACGTGTTATGATGCGACCTTGGAGTAATTTTGGAGTCCGTTGATAATGGCTCTCACTGTGGAGGGCCAGAAACCTTAGAGATGGCTTTGTGACCCTTTCCAGATTAAATAATGCCAGTGACTGTTTCTCACTTGTTCTTTCATTTCTGTAGATGGGGCCTTGATGTGTTGTATTTTAACTTGCTTCATGTTATCGGACGGTTTATATTCATATTTAGGTGATTTAAGACAATAATCAGCCCTGCTGCTAAAATAAGGGAACATATTAATTTTTGTTAAAAATAACTTAATTAATTAATGAAAATGGAGCGTAAACATCAGCCAAATTTAGGAATAGTACCAAAAACCAATATATATCCTACCTGCTACAAGAGAGGGAGAGAGAGAGAAAGCTGTAGTAGCTTCAGCCAGCTGACTGGCAGCGTGCAGCCACAGGATTAGAAGGATCAAAATCCAGACCAGATATGTTGGCAAATTTTCCGGTGTCTTATCAAAACAATGAAATTGTAGGAACCATAGGACTACCTGTTAATTCTAAGACCTTGATACCTTGATCCAAGGAAGGTAAATCAAGGTCTGATTTACCTTCAGCGCAGTTTGCCTCAGAACAATGATTTTTTTTTCTTTCTTTTTAAAGACAATCTCTCAAACACTCTTGTTTTGGTCTTTACTTTCAGCATGCAGCTAGAGAAGAAATCCTTGCCAATGGAGGGAGCTTGTCACATCATCATGGAGGTACTTCAAGTTGAAAATTTCACACTCAAAACATTATCAGTTGCTTCAAATATACATAAACCTTCCTATTGGATATTCCTCTGTCCATCATATACAAACATGTTGATCTGGGATCCGCTGATAGCGATGCAAGCTGCTGCATGGCATGAAGCCGACCGTGCTCTAAATGTGCGTTCGGACCCTGCTTCCCTTCACACGTCCAGAATCTGCTCCTGCAACTCAGATGAATGACTCCAACTCATTTGTTCACTTCAGCAAAGCGTAAGCGCGGGAGGCCGGTGAAACGACTCCATGGGCCCCATCAGGGATAACCGAATCGGCTGCCTTATCTATATTGCCATCCGCCTCGCTGTTTTCATACATCACTTTAGGCTATTCATCACACCTGTCCAAAACAGTATGCAGTGAATCAGCTGCGATATTAAATCACAATTTTTCCTGAAGGCGGGGACGGGTTCAAAATTAAAAGATTGCTAATAAAAAGGAGGCAGTGGGTCGGGGTAAATGATGCCGCCGTTATCGCCGGCTCTACGCTGACCTCCAAGCGGTGGCCCCGTCACCCCCGAGCGGCACGGGGGAGGTGACGAGCAGGGGAGAGTAGGGGATATTGATGCAGCTCCTGTGTGCGAGGCCCACTCTGTAATTGTGATTAATACCAGCGGGGCTCGCTATCTGAGTGCAGACAGGCCGGTTTGTCTGCCCACAATCAGCGCTTGACAAATGGAGCCTGTTCCTGCAGGTTTTGTGTATCAAACAGATGTAGTCATGAATGGTGAGGTGGGAGGGCACTGCAGGAAATCTACATTTCTGTTGCCCCGTGTTTACAGCAGGTCACTGCTGTGCTGAGTGGGCAGTGGAAGGATTTCTGAACACTTCCTCTGCAGCTACGTCGCTCGACCACCTCGCTCTGTTCACTACTGTGAACTCAGGAATCTGCATTTTAAAGAAATAGTACCAGAAGTCCAGGGCCTCATGTCATCTGTAACCAGGTCACCATGTTGTAGTTATGAAGAGTTCCTCAACATCAACCATTAAGAGCTTCATCAACCTATTAACTCCTCATTGCAGCTTCTTGGACAATAGTTCCTGCTCGTGTCCTGGCCCCATTTTGTTAGAGAGGCACAGTGTTGAGGAACGGAGGCTCAGATAACGTTCTCTTTTCTCTGCATGAATGAGAAGAACAGCATAACTTCAGGGTGGATTCCTCTGCTTCTGCACTTCCCCACAGGCCCAGTTCTTTACTTCTTATTAGGATTTTATTTGGCTTTATCTTATAAGCCAACAGTTTTTATAAATTCTTATAAGCCAACAGTTCTAAAATGTGAGTTGATTTTCATCCAGCCACACCTCTGCAAATACATACACAGTACTCAAAATTACTATCATTTTCAGCATAACAGTAATTATTCCTGTACAATAATACTGCTAGAAGCATTATATGGTGAAATTGATGACTGGGATATAAATAAAAAAGTGAGTAAACACATTTTCCCTCCCACAGCCACCTGTTTGGTGTCATGTAGATGTTGTGTTTGTTTATGTTCGTCTTTTACACATAGCAGGCTCAGGAAAACCAGGGAGAACAACATGGGCAGGACTGTTAGCTTGTAGCATCAACACATGTGGCACAGACTGGCAAAACAGAGCTGGAGACAAAAGAGGCGGGTTGGAACCTCCTCCCATTGACTGGTGGAATATTTAGTGATGAGGTTATTCCTGGCAGTTGGTTGCATTGGAGTTTATTTAGGTGTTTCATTTAAAAACAGAAAAGCACATCAGACTTTTTAGATTTTAGATTTTTTACTTGAAAAAATAGTACAACTATATATTAGTTCACATCGCTTTACAATTATGTTCTACGTATGTTGTCTGTAGCATAAAAACACATTGAACACTGAGGTTTGTTGTGAGATGTCAAAATGTGGGGAAAAAACATTTTCGAGGTGCCGTAGGAGGCAAATAAATGACCTAATTTAGAGAAGTTCACTTCTTGCCTTGCCTGAACTTCTATAGACTTTTCCTCATGTGAAATATGAATTTCTCTCAGTTTCTTTTTTTTTTTTTTTTTTTTTTGGGACAGGGGGAATAGCGGGGGAATCTCTGAAATAGCTACCTGCTCTGCTTTGCATGTCTCAGCTGCACAGACCAGATCTGGAGAGATTGATTGCAACAGAAAGCAAAAAGGAGAGAATATGACAAGATAGATGTGTAAATTATCACAGTGATGGAGGCAATGATGCAGTCCCAGAACCTTCTGTTTTCTTTCCTCTTTCCTGAGAGGAGGGAGGGACGGAGGTGGGACAAGAGAGACGGAGTTCGGAGGAGGAGGTTGTTGTAGGGGGCGTGGTGGTACTATGTTGGTTATTGGGCAGCAGCTGATTGGTCCCTCTGCCACCATCTGGAGGTCTGTGTGCTGCCGAAGGTCCCTGGTGACCCTGCTGTCGGCGCTGTTTTGTTAGGAGACGGGCATTGCTGCCCTCATGGCTGATCCCCATCTGGGTTTCCTGGCTGCTGTGTGATATCATGGGGATGTAATGTGTTGAGGGGAGGGTCCTTCTCTTCTGACACTCTTTCACCACTGCGGCTCCCTGCTAAGGATGAGGAAGAAATCATTGCACTGACTCTGTTTCAGGCTTTTGTATCTAATCTCAGGTGTTGACTCTGAGCAGCACCTATTTAAGCTTCTCGTTTCTGTTTATTTTGTGTTTCTTTCAATGACACAACTTCGAATTGTTTATATTTATCAAACTATGGTGGCATTTTTGTATGCCCTTTTCTTTCCTGTGCTGTTTATAATATGTTTTTCAGTAATGCTTATGTTAGTGGAACCACAGATCCTTTTCTTTTTAACTAAAACTTTTAATTTTGGAAACCATGTGGTAACTCAGTAATTTAATTAATTAGTTTGGCTCTATTTGGCGTGGAAGGATGAATCTGTTTTGTTAGAGATTTAACTTTTTCTGCATTTCTATAAGTAAGCTCACAGGTGTGTCTAAATTATTTCATTTCTGTAGTTTGATTGAAAAAGTGATATGTACATTTTATAAGTTTATTAGACAGTGATATATTTACAGAGCTTATTTCTTTTAATTTTGATCATCACTCATTGGAGCTAGTAAACTGAGATTTAGTTTGAAAGAAAATTATATTACTATGCAAGATCTGTAAGAAAGAAATGACATTAATGTATAATAAATGGTATGTCATTTTACCTCCATCTAATCTCACTGAACTTGAACTATTTTTCAACAAGAAATTGACAATTTTCTGTTTCTACATTTGAAAGGTTTGCTCTTTAAACTAATTTTATTGAAAAACAAAACCAAACTTCAATTCTTTTTGGGAATTCACCTGAGTTCATGCCTGCTCATACATAACCTCAGTTGATGTGGGAAATGATTTAACCTTTGAAAATGTGCATTTAGTTTCTACATGCTGAAGGAATGAGCTCCAGTTGGCTGTGTTTTTACTTCAGAGGAAAATGAAACGCTGTATTAATATTTGTTTATATTTGCACAGTGAAGCACCACCAGTTGTACTTGAACCACAGTTAAGGACTGCTGCTTTATATCAAACAATAAGGAAAACCATTTAAAGCACAGAGGGAGTCCTCTGCTGCTGAGCAGTTTATCTTAACAATATCAGCTTTCAGCACCACATTACTCACTTTTCTGCCCAATGCTGAAAAAAGTAAATATTTTAAGTTATTCAGCTTTATTGACTTTATAAACAACAAGAAGAAGTAAATGTTCTTGGTTCATTTCTTTAGCATACTTCAAAGTTCCCAACCAGACCTCCTGCTGGTTGCAGATCCTCCACTGGGCGCTGACTCCGATGTGTGTGTATGTGTATGGGGGGGTGTGTGTGAACAGCTGCGAACCTCCCAGGCAGCCTCGCCAGGTTTTGTAGTGAAGCTGCTCTCCCTCCTCAGGTTTGGGTTTCATAGGGAAGCTCGACGGTGGCGGCGGAGAGCCAAAGTCCTGCTGACAGAGGGACATAGAGCCAGCGTGGCCGCCTCTTGGCCGTCATGGTAACGCCAGGGAACAGAGCTCAGGACAGCTCGGCCCCGTAGGTCAGAAAGAGCAGTGTCCTCATGTGCAGGGAGGGAGTTTTACTTTAGCAGGGGTCTCAACCAGTGAGGGAGCCGGGAACGAACTGCCGTAGCCGCCAACCAGCCCCTCCTCTGGGAACACACAGAGCCTAATGAGTTTGATAGTCTGCTGAGCTCCATAAATCATGCCATGCAAAACATTTCTCCTCTCTGAATAAAAGCATTTATCACCCTCTGTTTATTCACTCACTCTCACAAGATTGATTGGCTCCCAGCAGCCTGCTGAGCAATCAGCCATGCCGATTCCGCCATTTCTCCCCCATGGTCGTCTTCCTCCACTTATTTATTTTATTTTTCTCTTCTGCCATTCAGTGGGGAAACTTCGGAAGGAGTGGATGAGGGAGACCGTCTCCAATGTCGGCATTGGGATGCTCAAGTCTGTCAAGGACTATGTTGACCCAAATAACATCTTCGGCAACAGGAACCTCCTCTAAGTCCAAGTTCCCATCCGTTATCTCACCTTTTGTTTTATTTTTTCTAAAAGCTTCCTGTGCATTTTGGATTAACAGCTACTAAATGTGAATTTAAAACACAGATCTCCATCAAACATGTCTCTCAGTGCCATTTAATGATTCACTCTTCTCTTTTACCATACATCGCACTTAATCTGCTCAGCTTCTTCTAACAAGATTCAATGGGTGCAGCAAGACATTGACTTATCTCAGATTTGCTTCCTGAACACCTTTGCCAACATAGAAGAAGTTGTGTTACGATCCTCCTGTGTGTGTGTGAGTGAGTGTTTGGCACTACTTTAGTGGTAAGTTTCTAAAGCTCTGTGCCTTTCTAAAGCTTGTGTCTGCCTTTCCTTCTCCTTCGTGTCCCACATTTGTCCTTTCTCGTCTCTTGTCGTTCTGACCTTATGCCATATTAGACGTGTTTCAGGACCGAGTGTATCTGTGGGTGCCTGTCCTCCCGCCCAAGCAGTTTGGGTCCACTGATTCCAACCCCATGTTTCGTACAATTGCTGAAAGAAATAAGCATACCTTTGTGTGTTTAGTTTTTGTACTGAAAGCTTTTACACGGAGTGGTTTGTAACTAATGAAGGGAAGTGGAAATTGAAGCCATTTTAAACATGTTTCTGTTTTGGAGGGAGGGGCCTGTAAACGGCGGTGCTCACGTCGAACCAAAGACTTGAATCATCAGATTGTGTCTGATGCGGTGCACGTGAGAGGTTTACTCATCATTGGCATTAATCTTGATTTTTGAACTCTAATTGATTTATTCCCTCTTGGAATGCTTATGTGACAACTTCAAATAATTTTAGGATCAAGACAAAGTTCAGACTTTGAACAAAGTTTGAACTCAGACTTTGTAGCATAGTCCACAAATCTTTGCTATAGTTGATGTCAGGGTTTTTTCAAAAGCTCAGTGTTGCGTGCTTTATGGACTCTAAAACTAACTATAATAATTTCCTGTTGAAATCTCGTTATCTGACTCAAACTTTCACCCTCAAATGAACAATAATTGGAATGAATGATCAGAAATGATCCAAAAATCACACAGAATTGAGCCGACTGTGCACTAGAAATGATTATGAAATCAGTGTTACTGTCCACGTTGCTGACCTGAATTGAAGACCCCAGAGAAAACCTTTAAATTCTGATATCAGGTGTCAAAGTCAAACCAATTGTCAAATATGAAGCTTCATACTGTGGGGCTGCTTTGCTGCCATTATCATTGGTTCACTCCACAAAGTAGATTTCAATAATAATGTAACTGGACTACTCCTAATCCTACAAGCTTACAGCAACAGTGATGACTGGAAGTTGGGAACTGGAATTTTCTGTAAGACAGTGATCCCAAAAACCACCAAATTAGTTTTTGGTTCAGGTAAAGCAGACTTAGGTCAGCTTCTGAGAATCTCTGACTGCAGCTGGAACAAGCAAGAAGCCTGTCAGTTTAAATCAACATTATCAGTTACACAGTTATACCAAAGCCACTCTGGAGAAAGGTTTTATGGTCAAAGGAAACCACAGTGGAGCTGTTCAACAACAATCATGAGATTCGTGTTTGGGGGAGACTTCCAAACTGTACCAAATGTCAAGCGTGGCGGTAGAAGCATTATGCTGTGGGCTTGTTTTGCTGTCATACAGTTGGGTCCAAAAGGACAATGATCCCAAACGCATATCAAACTGATTCTAGAGAACACAAAGTAGGCTAGGATTAAGTTTTTGGTTATTTAAAGGAAAAATCTGTTGTTAAACACATTTTTAATTATGGAGATTTCTCTCAATGATGAGTGCAAACCTCTTAGTGGCACATCCTTCATTGTCATGCAGTCACTTCATCAGCTAAACTGTACTTTTTCCTATTAGTATATGCAAAGATTACCATCCTGACAGATCCTGACATGTAAATATTTATGACTGTTATACATGCTAAAACATTCTGCTCAAACCACACGTCTTTAATAAGCTTGTCCCTCAAAAGATTCCTCGAAGAGTCGAGTAGTTTAGTGTTTCTATATTGTCCAAAAGCTTTTATGAACCGATACTGTAATGTGCTACATTTTGATACTGATCTTGTGCCCATTTAGCTGCTCGTTCTCTGATCTTTGCCTCATTTTTTCTGGACCACTCTGCCGTATGTTGATTAAATACAACAATAAAACCCTCTCCAGATAAATTAATCTCTGAGACCTGACTTTTTACCCCATGTGTCAAAAAACTTGCCTTTTGAATGTTACTTCTTTTACCTCTTTTTTTTTTGGTCAAATTTCCACTTCTCTTAACATCAACGTTGAGTACATTTTTGTCAATGCTGTTTGTGCAATAAACTAAAGTAAAAACATCAGCATCGGGGTATTTTATTTTATTTTATTTTATACCATGTCAGCACACGCACAATCACAGGGCAAAGATGTTCTTACAGCTCTGAAGTCTTAATTTATTCTGGCAGATGTGCAGCGGAAGGTCAGCAGAAGCCTGAAAGCAGGTTTGTGTTTGTTCTGCCTCAACATGCACCACGCAGAGCTCAAGGTAATCCTGCACAGCAGAGTTGAACAGAATCCGCCTTTTGCTTCCTGTCAGGATAAATCCCCTCCCCGCACCCCCTCCTCGCTCTCGCTCAACACACACGCTCATTTGGGAGTCGTCCTCACCCACACATCCGCCCACACGCAGCCAACTGACGTCACAGCCAGCCAGCAGTGGCACAGTTCAGCCTTGAGCAATGAAATTCA
This sequence comes from Gambusia affinis, assembly GCF_019740435.1. Lineage (NCBI taxonomy): Eukaryota > Metazoa > Chordata > Actinopteri > Cyprinodontiformes > Poeciliidae > Gambusia > Gambusia affinis. The sequence continues at coordinate 16,086,024 of NC_057878.1, forward strand.
CTACAGCTCTGCCTCTACTTTAAGATTTTGTGAATGGAAACAGCTGATCCCGACAGAAGGCAAAGGAGCATACACATCCAAACATTTAAATAATTACAACGGTCTTTTGATTAAAACATATTAAAATAGTTAAAAGAAAGGTCTTGATCTTCTTTTGCATCATTGCCCATAAAATTTCAAATGTATTTCAATGAAATGTGCTGGAGTATGCAGCATTTCATTTATGCATTTTTTAAGTGCAGATACTCATCAGTCCACAGGAGGTCAGCATCACACAGAGAAACCTCAACTTTGAGGCAACCATAGGTTTTTTTTTCTCCCTCTTTTTATCCTGAATAATAGATATATTTTTGCACAAGCTCTGAACAAATCAGCTTAAAATTTAGTTTCTTTTCAAGCCAATGCATATGGTTTTCACTTTAAGCCAACTATTTCTACAGACTCTCTGAGAGTTTATTTGGACAGTTGAATATTTTTCAGTCATTTTCAATAGTAGTGTAAAATTGTAAATTGAAAATGTGTGATTTTCATTTTAAATTATAGCAAAAAATACGTGGAGCTTTATTAACAGCCCCTTTACAGTAAAATAGATAATAAAACAATTCCTCCACAGCCTTGAGAAGTCATTTAACTACTTAGTTGTGCATAATCTAATGTCGGTATAAATCCAGCTGATCTGTGAAGGCCTGAGAGGTTTGTTAAAGGACATTAGTGAACAAACGGCATCCTTACGACCAATGGGACTTAGTTCTTGGCAAAGGAAACGATCTTTCAGATGCTTGAGGGGAGCCTGGCACAAAGGCTTAATTTGTTCCCATTTCTTTTGTAGATTCTATGAAAAAACAAACATACTAGCACAGTTTGACAGAAAATAGAGAACACAGAGTTCGTATTACAGCAGACCATGCCTTCAGTTTTCACCTACTCCATCCTGCCATTCCTTTCAAATACTATTTTCCTTCTTCACATAGAAGAAGGAAATGAGCCCAATTTGTGGATAATAATCAAAAGTACAAGATCCTGAGTATAAGTGGCTGAAATGAGCTTCCTCCTTCAAGAGGCCGAATTCTTGAAGGATGAGGATGAGGAGCTCGGGAATCCACATATTTGATACCCCCAATCGCATATATCCAAAAAGTGGGTACTGTGGGGTTAATGTTCATTACAGTCCTGATGTTCAGGGTTGTAAGAAAAGGGAGTAAAAAGCAGCCAAAATGTAAAGAACAATTTGGAAAGAGTTTCAGAAAGTCCAATGATCAAGACTACCTTCAAAGATTAATGGATAATCTGCAGGCAAGACCAGAATCTTTAAACAGAGTTGTATGTCTTAAAAAAAAGTTTATCTCTCTGGGATGTTCTCTATTATTAACACAACACACTGGGTAAACACATAAATATGTGAAATCTATCCTCCAGGAACTAAAGATTTCTTTTTAATTCTGTTTTATTGTGATATTTTCTCACTGGTTAGCTTTTGGAGAGCATACAAAGTGTTGTGAGAAAAGTGAGTATGCAATGCATTGTGTTTCATTGTGTAATATGTATATAAATCTACTGAGATATTTTACATACTTACAAAACCAAATCATCAATGGATTTATCCATGTTTATTTATACAAGTGCATGTGAACTTCCTCTGTTGTTGTGTCTATTTCTTTTGCAGACTATTGAGAAATTTTGTAGCAAAAACAAAATGTTTATTCAAAGATTTTCTTTCACTAGGTCTTACAGATGTATGGACTACTTGGCATTTTATTACATCACAAACAAAGTTCAATATATTTTGGGGTGAACATTACACATCTGATTAACTTGAAGTCGTGAAAGTTGCTGAGCAGATAGAAAAGTTTGGACTAAAGTAATCAAGATAAACAAAAAATGTGGATGCATTTCCATTTAGCCTCATTTAGTCTTCTGCTCCCTGCAATGTTGTTGCAATGTTTTAATATACATACATATTTCTTAATTCTTCGGAAACAAAATAAATCAAACACATGTAGCAGATTTATTTTTTTCTTTATTCAAACTCTGAACAGAAACAGAAGCACATTTGCCTTTTTCATGCTCTGGCTTTCCCTCAGATTAGCCCATCTTGAATAAATCCAAAATCCAAACCAGGAGAGAAATACAGGAGGAAAAAGGAAGAGGAAACTTTGTCCACATGTGGAGCCATAATAGAAAAATAGAAGAGCAATATTCATTTGTAACTCACGCAGCATAATGCAGGAGAATTTAAGTCATGCATGTCTGATGAGATAAGGTGTGCGCTAGTCGAAATACGAGGTATTTGTCGGCTCACTTTGTTTGCTACATCCTCAGCAAATTGGTTGGAGTCGAGACTGCATTAAACATGCGATTCTGGTCCTTTTCTGTTTTGCTCTTCAAATAAAACACAGTAGATCCATGCCTCACAATGTGCACAGTCACGTTAGAAACGCCAGCCCACAAAGCTACAACACGACTCATAAGGCATACCCATACTCAGAAATAATGCAGTTTGAATACCAAAAAGGAAAGCTTTGATATTAAATGGGCACTCCAGTTTTCATGTGTCAGTCTTCTGCAGGAAGGAAAGCAAATGGTTGGATATGTAGGCTCTGAGCAAAGCTTATAAATGAAAGAAAATAAAAACTCAGGCTTTCTACAATTTTAAAAATAAAACAAATGGATTTAGTCAGAGTCGGGCTGTTGACGGCCTGACTCTACGAAAGCTGTGCTTTACGCAGATCTGTGCTTGACTAAAACACCCAGTGACCTGATGGTGCCTTCAGATGATGATGGTCTGCATAAAAAACAAAAATGCTTTCAATAACTTCATAAACTCATCTCTGAAAGAAGGAAGGAAGGATACAGGGAAGAGAAGAAAATAGGAGACAAGGGAAGAAAACAAAGGACACAAAGAAGCAAGAGAGGATAGATGAACAAAAAGAAGGAAGACAGGGAAGAAATTCCATATAAAAGATGAAATATAAAAGAAAGAAAGGACATAACATCAAGGAAATGAGACAGGGAACCATGTTAAGAAATACAATATGTCTCTTTCTTATTTTCTGTATTTTTCCTGATTTGGAAAAATATTCTAGATTTCACAAACTGTGTGGGAATCTTGTAAATATCTATCTGACTGTGATCTGACTGTACAGATTACATCAAAAGGAGTGATTCATTTCACTTTAATGGTTTATGAACAGCAAACCTAACAGAAGAGAACAAGATCCACCTCCAAGGTTTTCCAATCACTCCACCTGGTCTCTTTTGATGATTCTGCACAAACCTAAAATGCTTCATACTTCTGCAGACTTCTTATGTGCAATCTCAACATTTGTGAGTTATAGAAGCTCAGTCTGACTCCCAGCTAATATAAAACTGGCACATTGTCATGTGAGGTGCTATGAATAGCTTAATAATTAACCAAAATGTTGAATTTTCCTAAATGTTAAGTGAAATTTACGGCACCTATACCTGAGGATACATCAAGTGGGGTACAAAAGGTGAATGAAGATCTACACAATAGGAAATTGTTTGTTGTTTTGCTCTGCATAATCCAGGTTCCTGATAAACACAGTGCTGGTTCAAGACATACTCTAGTAGTGTGTGTTGCTATAGCATTTCTGCAAAGAAAAAATGGGAGTTCAGAAAAGAGCAGATTGAGACAAGACTATATATTTCCATGTCCTGGTTTAGAATACCAAATTATTTCTATTTGCTAAATGCAAGAATAAGAGATGTGTCCAAAAAATGTTTCTGTCCTTGAGTGTATTTTTGTATGTAATCTGGCTTCTTATTATGGTTTTGGAGATATGGCTTCTTCCTTGTTGATTGACTTTTTATTTCATGTCAGTACAGAAATAAACTGACATGTTTATTTGGATCCATAGCAAACTGAGTTGTTTGCTATGGATCCAGACATCTGGATCCAAGAAAAAAAAAAAAAACATGTCGATGATGTCACACAAGAAAGTGCTGAGTTTGAGGTGTTCTTTTATAAAACATCAACAAGTGGGTTTCTACTTAACTCAAATATTGTGAATTACAAAGTTTACAAAGCCATGATTTCATAATGTGGTTATTCCCAAATTGTGTGAAGGCATTGCCATATTAGTGTATATAAACTTCAGAATTTGAAGTAATGTTGGAATAAAAAAAAACACAAAACGTATTTCTCATTATTCAGGCATTTAGCAAATCAAGGAGATTTTGGCAATCCTAACCGACCTAAAACAGGAACTGTTTAATTTGATTTAATGTCAGCCAGTGAAAAAAACAAAGATTCTCATGCTTCTTTTCATAGTGAATGAAAATATCTGGCTACAGCTGTATGTAATCTGAGAGGAAACCGGAGCGTATGCTCCAGATAATGAGGGATTGCACTGTGAAATTTCACTGGATCGTAGAACCTCAGGTTCAGGTTCATCCGGGCCATAGAACAGATCTCTACCTGAAGAAAATCTCCCAGAATATGGGCTGTTGGGATGCTCTTAAGGCCTATCTAGTCATTGAATACCCAAACCAAGGGCTGTGTCTGTAACCTTGGCACTCAGTGGAGTATGCCCCTTATCTCCAAATCTTGTGGAGGAGGCAATTTGCTTCTGTTGGCGTCTTTTGGCCATGATCTCTATCATAAACTGGAGCAGCTCACTGCAAGGTGAGAGCAGTCGGAACGAGAGTTTGCTTCTCTGAGGTCAAAGTTTTTAACCAGACCAGTGTAGATTGTGTTCTCCAGTTCAAGGGTAAGTCACTCCCTCAAGCAGAGGAGTTGTGTAGCTACTTGCTTTGTCAATGAATGATGGTGTCACAGAGCAGAAGATGGGCAGAGAGATTTGGGGTCTCATCAATGTTGAGAGTGTTCCTCCGGTTTGTTGAGGTAAAGAGCCAAAACAGAAAAGCATGTGATGTATCTGTATTTTTTTATGACTCTCACGTGTTGCCATGAGAGGTTAATCATGGAAGAAGGAATGAGACCCCAGAAACAACTAACAAAAATGATCTTCCTACAAATAGAGGTAAGGCTCAGGCTTAAAGTAGAGCTATTGGTCACAGATTGTATCGACTGGCTTCCAGAGTCTTTTTTGAGGTTTAGTAGAGCCCCTCCTAAAGACAGAAGACCACAGAGCAGATCAGGAACAATTACTGGAGGAACCTTGTATCCCTTCTGGTCTGGGGATGCCAATACACTGGAGAGTTTCATTGGATTTTTCTTCCACAAGTAGACTGCAAGCAGCAGTCTTGAATAAGTGGAAGACGATAGTAGATGGCCACTAGAGCTGTTCTTTGCAGAGGTATATTTTTTTTAAAGCCTGTTTTGTTTTAATTGATCAGTAAGAATAATTCTGCAGGAATGGAGTTGATTATGTTTCCTTTTGACAAAGTAAAGTGATTTTATAACATTTTAAGTTTTCGTTGCTCACTGCAGCCTTTTAAATTTCAGATAATCATAACAGTGGGATGAGCTTTTATCACTGGTGCAAAAGGCAAAAAAAAAAAAAAAAAAAAAAAGATACCCTGAAAATGTCTAACCATGGCTTTTGAAATAAAATGTGACATTTTGTGTTCCAGCTGTCAGTACTGAATCATCAGAGCTGAAGTTTCGCCCTGCAGAAATCCATGTGATATGAGAACAACTCTCTCAAGGCACATTGTGTATGTTTGTGTGACAAGAGAGGCCCCGTATGTATAAAACTGGGCCAAAATATATTTCCATTTGTCGGTTATTATAATTCTTTGCGGCAAACTAAGGGGTCAAGACATAGCTGCAATCGTTGGTTTTACAAATTATGGCAGAAATTCTGCACGGTTCAACAAGAATTTCCATAACGTGAGAACCTCACACAGAGGCCATGCATTTTTCAGTAGGATCTGGAAACAAGGCACAGGAAGAGAGGGAGCACATAATTCAATTTGCATTGCAAGCCACAGGTCCGACTGTTTCTACACCTCTTCATCCTTCAGAAGAGGCTCTACAACCACAATCCAATCCAATGCATTAAGTTTCAAACAACTCAACAACTTATTTACAGATTTACAAAAAAAAAAGATTCTTTAACCTCCGGGCAAAATGCGAGCAACACAGAGAGATACCAAGAGCAAAAATAAAACACAACAGAGACAAACAACACTCTTCGTGTCTTTTGCCAAAAAGTCAGAGCAACACAGTGGTTTGATTTTCCTTCCCTCCTTGACGAGGTGTCATCATCTGATCTTCAGTCGCTCTAATGAGCCGGCCAAATGCGGCTATGTCAGCCTTCAGCAGAAAATCTGAAGGGATCGCGCCACACTCCCGAGTGTTAAAGCTCATCTCTGGTTGCAAAAGCAAAGAGGAGCAGAGCCCAAGAACCTCTGCATGCACTGCCTCTGCTGCAGGCTGCATTCTGGAGAATTAAAAAGGCCAGGGACGTTCCAGCTCTTCAGCAGAAGCTAACTGGCCATCTTGGATGGTGTGCTTTCAGAGTCGCTGCAGCAGCAGGGCGTGCTGCCGGCTTTGTCCGCCGGGCAGGCTTTGCTTTCCGTGGCATCGTCATTGTAGGGGCTGGCATGGGCGGAAACACTCTGGCCACTTTGTCTCTTCTTGTTCAGGTCCTCCCAATTGGCCCTGTTTGCTCGTATCATATCAACCATCGGCTGAAGTTTGGGATTCAACTTGACAAGAGTCTAAAAAGACATGGGAAAAGGAGGGAAAATCTTTAAAAATAGATACATAGTCACATAAAATGTTTTTGTGAAATCACTTACTGTGTTAAAATGTATATAATTGATCGTACCCTGATGTTTTATTAAGAAACAATTGTGAATTATGAAGTTAGTAAAGTTAACTCTGGTTCAGCATCCAGTTGGTAAAATATTTCTAGTAAACATTGATGTTTCTCTCATAGTCTAAATTAGTTGCAGCTTTTCAAAGTTTCTTAGACAGCGGTGGTTCGCTTTGAGATTTGAATGTACTGCTGCTTAATAATGAACTCAGACTCTGCATTGTTCATTGAATGAATAATTTAAGGAAGAAGAAATAAAACAATATATATAGAGGGAGAACAATTCACGACAAAAGTAAAAACAAACAAGTACTTGATAGCTGCAGTCCATCAAAACGCCTGCTCTTTAAAGATTAGAAGCACGTGTGTGACTGAGATTAGTTGCTGTTGTCATTTTTCTCTGTTCAGGTGTAACTGGCAGGGTAAGCAAACTTGTCACCTTCCAGTTGATAAATTACCAGGAAGATAACAGGACGTTGTTTCTCAAACATTGTCTAACAAGTCACCATAATTACTTATTGTGTCATTAACTCTGTTTCATATGCAAATATAACATCTGTATGCATCCAATTCACAAAAGTGAGAAAATAAGTGTGAAAAGTCTCGAGTTAACCCTTAACTTTCAAACAACAAAACAAATAGTGCTGGGTGTAAAAGGCATACATTTTCCCAGGGATAAATTGGTCATATATTGTGGTTGATTGAGGAATCTCTCAAAGAGGGATCCAATATTTAAAAATATTGAGATAATAAATAAATATGAGATAATAAACAACTAATTTATAACATTTATGTCTTTAAACCTCTTTACTGGAGGTGCTGCTGACACTACAGCACAGTACACTACATTACTGGGACAGACAATGTTGTTTTATGATCTGATATGCAGCATCATTTTGTAAAAAAGTCTTCTTAGGCAATTGTGCTAATTTTTGCAGCAACTAAAGTTTGCTTAAGTTTTGCCACCCAAGTAAGTACATATTTAATAATTTTGTCTAAAAAATAAATGAGTAGGTATACTACTGTATTTAACAACAATACAAACAGGGGTGGTGGAAAATTTGTTAAAAAAGTACAAAATGCCCCGTGAGTATTTGCTGTGTTTTTACGGCAAGCGGCAGTCTCTTTGGGAGATTGCTCAGTTATTTGTGCAGCACGATCGCTCCATTATTTAGTCTCAGAGAGACAGAAGGAGTCTACTGTCGCGTGCTGGGGTATGAGGATGGAAGCTTATATAATCAGGGATTATTAATATTCCACAAAGTAGGGAGCCACCTCCAGGATGAGGAGATCAGCAAAATCAAGAACAAGATCTCTTGTACCCACGGACAAAAATCCTGCCGCCTCTGAACTTTTTCTCTGTTCTACCCTCCTCTGCCTTTCCTTCCTCTTGAAAGTTTAATTGGCAGAAGCAAAACCGTGAGCTCCATATCTGCATTCTCCAAACATCAACCCCTCAGATGAGGCAGAACACCCCCCCATACGCTCACTGAGCTTTGACATGTTAGCATCTACACACCACAGACAGTAACACCAGTGAAATTACAGCCCAGCAAAGATTAGTCCATTCTAACTTGCACCGACTGATCTGAAGATAATTCATCAGCACTTCTGACTCATATTTCCAGAAAGTAATGTGCTTCTGTACAATTTCACTGGAAAATCCCAGAAAATGACCCATTGCTGTGGAGATCAGTGATTTATTTTTTTCATCTGGGCTTTAACAACTCATCCTCTTGGTGATTTTCATCAATGTCACTTGATCACGCATCATGCCTTAACAGAGCTGATCTCCTCAGTAAGTTTGCTTCTTCTTCTTCCTCCCACACAGCTGCTGGATGTAGGAGGGGCAGATCAGCCTCGGCTGACGTCACACAGAAACACACACTTCTATACAGGCACATCTTAAAAGGGCATCGGTAAATAGGCTGGCTGTTCACAGACTACTGTATCCTAGCATTTTAAGGGAATGTTTAGTGGAAGGAAAAAGTGTGGCTGAAAAAAAGGACATACGCAACAGAGATAGCTCCAGTCTTGATAGAGTTATGAATTTTAACATTTACTTTCATGGTTTGTCACCCACAGCCAAATTAACTAATAACTGGTTCTATGACATGCATATCATCACACCAGATTAGCCAACAAACTCACCTGACCTAAACCTTGTAGAAAACTCCACAGTTTTCTAAAGAAGACGATGCAAAGCAGCAACTCTGACAATGCAAACAAGCTGAAGGTCACGTACAGTAACCAGGGCTTCCTGAAAACCTCAGCAGAGTGGATACACTGTACAGTACCACACTTTTTCCTTCCACTAAACTTCCCGTAATATGTTTGAACTCTGTGATCAGCCAGGCAGCAGTGAAGCTTTGTTGCTTCACCGTCCTTGTCAGTTCTTCCCTATGATTGTGTGGATCATATACTTATTGAAAATATTTTTTACTTGCCTTATATTGTAATTTTTAAAGGCTGAAAATTAAATGAAATACACAAAATATTATTCTCTGTGTGATATTCAAATTCACTAAGACAGACCCGGACAAGTTAGAACAGCAAAAATCTCTCTGAAAAGTAACCAGGAAGTTACTCTGATTCATATTTTTACTTAGCAAAGATTCGTCTGTAAAAGAAGTCAGAATTTCCCGTGTCTAAAGCTAATAGAGGCCAAAAGTCAACCCACTGCAGACCGTCTGACAGAAGAGATTCAACCTGACTCACATCTCTATTCACACTCCGTCTCACAGTCACAAAGTGCACGGTCGCTCCACTGCTCTAAACAAGAACAGGACGTAACCTTGAAGCTTTTTCAGAGCTCCTCGATTGAAAGCATTTCTCTCTTTCACAGAGAAACCTGCGCCTGCGAAGAAAGTCAAACACTCGCTGGTGACAGTTTCACTGCTGCCGTCAGTGAGGGACAATAACCGAGAAAGGACGGCGTCTGCTGATGTCAGAGGCGGATGTGCAACAAGCGTGACACAGTGAAGGCCAGAGAGCAGCCAGTCGTGTGGGTTTTCTTTCCTTTATTTATTTTCCGTTCTTACCTCGTACAGTGGCGAGCAGATTCCATCAATCCACTCCAGCTGCAGCCCTGGAAGCTCATCCTTCCTGTTACGGTCAAAGATGGCCTGAAAGGCAAAAAACAAAAAGAGAGAGAGAGAGCAAGAGTTGTTTGCTTTTATGATTTTCATGCTCATACAGGCCCTGAAGTGTTGCTTTTAGCGCTCTCCTCTTAGGAACTTCTTCTTTCCGCTCTCAAGTCAGCTGAGTTTATTTCACGCCCATTTTCTCCTCTCCCTCATTCATGCAGCCCGAGCTTAAGAGGCTCCGCTGAGTCTGCGCTTCAGAGATAGTTACCCGGCTACGGCTCAGAAGTTAATATTTCATTTCCAACGCCCACACACAACAGAGAGCTAAAGGTTCAACACAAGCAGCAGACCTGAGGCTATTCTATTACTTATTTCAGAGGGGAGGCAATGTGGCCAGGCTCGATTACTTAACAGTCATTAATTGCAGGCAGAAGCCGGCCGGTTTTCTCTTTTCTAGGCTGACAGTACACCTCTGCTGGCTGCAGCCATGAGGGTAGTGGAAATATTTCTGAATGAAAGCAAACTTTGTAATTAGGAGCGAGAAATCTACCATTTCTACACCAACATGCATTGTCACTGTTCATACCCTGTAATCATTTCCATATTTTGTCTCACTTTGTCAATTTCACTGTGTTTCATTGGGATGCAATGTGGTAAACCAACACAGAGGAGTGCATGATTGTCCTCTTATTGTTATGGAAATGATGGAAAAGGACAAGCTAGAGGCATCTGAAGTCAAATGCCTGGTTAAATTAAACATAAAAAGATCTTTTGGATCTCAAGACAGCACTATATATGGCAGAAAAGTGATGCTGCTGCATACAACATCCACATAACAGAGGCAGCATTATGCTGTGGGAATGCTTTTGTTCAGCAAGGACGAGGGGAATCCTGGAAGAAAAGCTGTTAAAGGACAGCGACCATAAACAGCCAGAGCAACATTGGAATGGCTTATATGAAAGTATTTCATTGTGTTAGATTGGCCCAGTCAAAGTACTGACCTAAATAGAATGAAGAATCTGTGACAAGACTTTAAAATTCATGCTGTTAAATGTTCTCTATCCAACCTGTCTGGGTTTCGGTTATCTTTCAAAGAAAAATAAAAACAATTCTAGGTTTCTAGATACCATACCATACCATACCAGCTTTATTTATAAAGCACTTTAAAACAACCACAGTTGATACAAAGTGCTGTACAATCCAAAAACAAAAACACAACAAAATAAAAATAATTGTAATTAAAAGTAGTTTAAAAACAAAGACATACACTTTAAACTAGATCTCACTGGTGTTGAAAGCCAAGTTAAATAGATGGGTTTTAAGACGAGCTTTAAAAGTGGACAGAGAAGGGGCCTCTCTGACCTGCAAAGGTAAGTCATTCCATAATTTGGGGCCCATAACAGAGAAAGCCCTGTCCCCTCTGAGCTTCCTTTTTGTTCTCGGTACCTCCAAGAGCAGCTGATTTGCTGACCTGAGGGACTGATGGGGTATGTGGGGATGAAGAAGCTCAGTGAGGTAAGCCGGGGCAAGATTATGCAATGATTTAAAAACAAACATAAGAATTTTAAAATGAATCCTAAAATATACAGGCAGCCAGTGAAGTGAGGCCAGGACAGGGGTCACATGGTCCCTTTTTCGAGTACCTGTCAACAAACGTGCAGCAGCATTTTGTACTAGCTGCAGACGTGAGAGCAGCGCCCGACTAACTCCCAGATAAAGTGCATTACAGTAGTCCAAACGAGTTGAAATAAAAGCATGGATCACTGTTTCAAAATGCTGCCTGGAAAGAAAAGATTTCACTGACGCCAATCGCCTTAAATGATAAAAGCTGGACTTAACCACGGCTCTAATTTGGCTGTCCATTTTAAAATCACTATCCACCTTAAAACCAAGATCTGTAATAACAGGTTTAAAATATTCCTCCAAAGGTCCCAGGTCAACAGAGGAGGACTCACAGGAGCCACTGGGTCCAAACACCATCACCTCTGTTTTGTTTTCATTAAAGTTTAAAAAGTTCAAGGCCAACCAAGCTTTAATATCTCCTAGACAAGCCAGGAGATGTTTGATTGACAGTACATCCTGCTGCTTCATGGGCAAATAAATCTGACAATCATCAGCGTAACAATGAAAAGAAATCCCATGTTTCCTAAGGATAGAACCCAGAGGCAGTATATAAAGAGAGAAAAGCAGTGGGCCAAGAATTGAGCCCTGTGGGACACCATAAGACATTGAGGCCAGAGATGATTCAGAGCCACTAATATTCACTGAAAAAGTTCTCTCCTCCAGGTAAGACCTGAACCATTTAAGAACAGTGCCATCAATACCAACAATGTGGTGTAATCGCGATATTAGAATGTTGTGGTCTACTGTATCAAAGGCAGCAGTTAGGTCAAGTAACATCAGAACAACATGGTGACCAGAATCACATGCAAGAAGGACGTCATTAAAAACTCTAATCAAAGCAGATTCTGTACTATGGAGAGTTTTAAAACCTGACTGAAATACCTCCATGATGCCATTGTCATCTAAAAGATGTGCAAAACTGGAATTTCTATGAAAACTTCAACAATAAACACAGATGTACTCCACACATTTTAGATTTCTATTCCTAAAATCCTTGGAAACCATGCACAACTCTCCACCTACTTTAAATGTATTCACTACACTGTGTTGGTCTAAAGTCACAGTAATACATGTTGAAGTTTTGGCGTTTATGGTGAAAAATGCGAGGGAAAAAGAAAATCCAACAGCAGAAATAGTTTTGGAAGGCTTTGGGTCTGCAAAACTGTCTGTGGGTTTGCAGACGAACCAATAGAAAAAAAAATCTGCTTTGAATGCAGGGCAGCGGAGCGGTCAAGCTGACCCTACACTTTCCTCACGCTAAGAGACACAAGCTCTCGTGTTTCCTACAAAGTCAGTGTGTTTCCGTACAGCAGAGAAAATATATCATCGTGTCGGCATCATCAGCTCTCAGAGGGCACGGGGGTGAGAGAGACTGCAAAAAGCACAAACGCTGAGCTGGTCTGATTTACTCACAGAGGGCGTGAGCTTTAGCTCCAGTCGTTCTCGGTCTCCCTGCTCAAAGAATTCACTCGTCACCAACTCTGCAACCTGAGAAAAAAATTGAAAGAAAAATCCTACTTTTTTAGTACTAAAAGTGTGGAAAGTAGCGAGCTGAATCAGTTTGTTATAGAAAGCGACCAATCCCCCAACTAAGCAGCTTTGTTAGGAAGAAAAAAAAATCGAAATCATCTAATCTGATAACTTTCAGCCCCGTGTGAACATAAGAAACACGTTAACACTTTTCACCACATATTTGTCACCTTGCGTGATATTTCCCATGGCTTCGTGACAGCTCCAAGATCGCAGGCTGTCATCATCATAGACCTGAGAAGAAGGAACAGAGTTATATTAAGCCTTGGAAACTATGACGTAATTGTATTTCTACTTTCAGGGACAACGAGAGACAACCTCACCTGCACATGTCTCTGTGAGCCTTCACATTCCAGTTGTACTCCCCTTTGCTGACCAATTCAAAGAACGTGTTTCTTTTCCTGAAGGGAAAGAAACAAAGACCTTATAGATAAAGTCGCAAATCGCATTCTGTCCACCAGGGGGTGTTGTTCGCTAGAACAACCACTCCGAGGTTTGAACGAGCAGTGTGCTGAGATGAGCCTGACGGCTGCCGGTGTGCTTTGTGTTGTGGCTTCAGTGGGTTTAGAGGAACATACTCAAAGTAAAGTGTGAGGTCTGTGGCCAGGATGGACTGTTTGAGCAGCTGCATTAGGTCACTGTACTCTGTGGAGGAGAGGTTGGAGAAGATGTTGTGACCCTGTGGAGACAAAGATGGTTATTACATGACAGAAAGAGCACAACGCTTCACATCAAAAATACTGACAGGCTCTGCGTGAATGACTTTTTAGATTTAGCATTCCTACCATCCTTAATACAGATTGGACACCCTGTTGAATATTTAGTTTTCAGGACATTTTCATCTATTGCTTTCTAATATATTTCTTAATATAACTCAGGAAAAAGACACTTAAACAACAAAAACAGAGTTTTTTTACTCATTCAATAAAATGCCTTCACCGCAGACATCCACCAGGCATAATTCCTGCTGGATGTTTGACCACTGATGAGGCTTAAAATGCACCCAGTCTGACTGGATTTAAATGATTTTGTCAGGAACACAACCCAACACTTTCAAATAGCTCTACCATTTTTGCATAAGAGAGTGGTCAGACATCCATTAAGACTATGCTAGACTCTTGTTAATAGCAACAAAAGAAGATGTGAATTGCAGAGTTACATTTATGAAAATAACAGTGGGAGTGCATCTATATATATTTGAGCCTGTAGGTATAATTTTGAACCTAACTGGCCTAAAGAAAGTTCAAACTAGTCCACTCAATTGTACTTCATTAAAAGTTAAATATTTAATATTAAAAATCTAAAAATGACTGTTACAATCCTTTTTTTTCTCCCCTTCAGGGCATTTTTCGTGGGCTCTAGTGTCCCTTACTTGAAAGTAGGCTGACAGGAAAGGGGCGAAGACATGTGGTAAATGTTGACGGGCCCAGGAATCGAACCCGCGACAGCCACGTCGAGGACTCAAGGCCTCCAAACGTGGGTTGCGAAATCCCCTGCGCTATCATGGCACGACCAACTGTTACAATCCTACCGAGCATTTTCACTTGAAAATAATAACATTAAAAATTCTGACTTTAATTTCTGAATTTTGACTGTACTTCTTTTGGGAATTCTGAGATTAAAGTTATAATTCTCAAAAAAAAAAAAAAAAAAAAGGTCGCAATATTAATGCGCACAGACTATTGGGAGCAGCCAGCTTCAGTGACAAAGAGGTGAACTGACATTCTAGAGGAACATGTTGGATGTAAGTGATTTTTTTGTGTGATCCTAATCCTCTTTCTTACAACCCAACTGTTGTAAAGTTAACATAGCACCTCACCCGAGCTGGATAAAATCTAAAAGCAAAGAGTTAAGAGTGATTTGTTTTTCATCTAAATGGTGCTCCAAGTTATTTTCTGATCAAACCAATGCAGACATGAATGTGCTACATTAAATATACCAGCCTAGAGCTTCCTCCCTCCATGACTCTGTCAGAAACATGTCTGCATTGCTGAGCCAACTAGCTCCTGCTGCTTCAGTGAAAAGCATGCTTGCTTTCGCTTCAGTGGCTCAAGTCACAAAATCAGTTCTAGTCTTGGTTTACAGGCTCATAGCCACCATGCTGACTTTTCATAGCAGGACGCACACAAACCTTCCACATAACATTAAGGTTTTAATCCAGTTAAACCAGGAAAGCATTCACAAATTTGTGGCAGTGTGCAAAATCATTGCCTAAAGTGGGGTTTTTTATGGTTATTTCTGCACTTAAATGATTCCTACAATTAAATAAACCATGACTCGTCCATCTCCTGTTGCCTGTGATGTAATGGATACTGTGGGAAAGGAAATTCCTCCAGTTTAGCACATCATAATGTGTTTACCAGGTCTTGGAGGTGGTGCTGTAAACAGGAAAAATATTATTGAACCTTCTACGACTTAAAATGAGTGGAGACTGATTAATTTTCTAAACTCATACCAGCATAAGGCTGAAAACGTGTATCAAAAGGAGAACATATTAGCAAATTTCACCATAAAATGTTTTATGCATTGTTTTTTGCTTGTTGGAGTGGTTCCCGAAGCCGCCTGACATTGTGAGTGGGAAAACTCTGCAGAGTCTTAAGTTCATCACCACATACAAATTGGTTTTAAACATAATTAGTAAAATAACTCTAAATAACTCTAGGAATGTAAAAAAAAAAGAGAGAGAGAGCGAGAGATATATTCATGTCTGTGGTTTCTGATGAAAAGCTAATTGTCAGGTTATTGTTTGTGATTCTTAAACCTATCTATTAGGTTCACAAGATTAAATTTATTGTGAATTTTCTCCAATTCACAGAAGCTCAACATTGAGTTTTATTTTTAACACTATAAAAAAATCAAAAGGCTTTTTCATGGGATTTTTTCCAATGAAACTAATTGGATCTGTGCAGGGGAGCAGCTTCCCAACAGCTGCTAATAAGTGAGCTCCATATCTTGGGTTTTTAAAGCAGCATGTACGGTACATTCATTCACCATCCAGGCGCTCTCTACTGTAGAGTCAACGGAGCTCTTAAAACCAGATAACCACTGTTTTAAACACAGACAGCTTCGCTCTGAACATTTGTGCAAACATGCCCCTGACTTCTCTCATCATCTCAGAGGTCCTCGTAAAAACCCTGAACCACGTTAACAGCAATGACGTAAATGATGTCTGTGGTGCTGTCACACCTGCTGCAGATGGAGAAGGAGGCGAGAGGCGCAAAGGTGACGAGTGACAATTCGACCCCTTTACACTTTTGCCAGAGCTCAACTGAATCATCGGCAGCCATGCCTTCTACTCGAATTAGTCACACGCTATTCATTTGTATGCTAATTAACAAGAGGACAACAGCAGATCCAGCCCCGCATTAACAGACGCCGTGTTGTCGAGGTAAACATTTGTCAGCTCGCCGTGTTGTCAGCGCCGGGATAATGAAGCCACTGGATTCCTCTCCTCAGCCTCGTCTCGGCTGCTCCCCTCAAAAAACACCTCCAATTACAAGTGCATGAAACGCGATCACCTGGTAAAACGTCGCTCTCCCAACCAATTACCACCGAATCTATCATCTCTGTAATTACATTGATTTGAGGGCAGCCTGAGCTATTTGTTTACTCAGACAACTGAGGGAGCACACGGTTGCCTTCAAGCACTGTGAGCTCAAACTCATTCATTTTTTATGTGGCCTTTAGTACCTTTCATTCATTTAAACATGGGGCTGGTGGTATTTGGAGACAACATTATTTCAACGGGTGTAAGCCACCAGAGTGGAGCTGAACGTAAGAAACTTCACATTAATATATAGTTTTAATCATGTTTTTTTTTAAATGTTTAATTATGTTACCTAAATTCCTTCAGCTACAACATCTGTTATAATTTGTAGACAAAAGCATTAACTTTTAAACACTTGTTTATTGATGTTCTGTACTTTGTATGAACTGTTAACTAAAAACCCTGAAAGGTTATTTGTTTTTTAAACTGCTTCCTTACTCTAATGGCTGAGCAGGAATAAATTAACACGTTTTTTTCCTGCCCCAATCTGGCCTCGGAGTGTAAAAAAGACTGCAGTCAACTTTATTAATGAAATATTGGCTATCGCCGGCTAATCAACACTTATTTCTATGGAAATAAAATCACATCACTGGGAGTGTGAAAAACACTTTTGGTGGTGTGACCGGTTATTTATTTTTATTATTAATAAAAAAGAAGGTTCTATCTTTTATTGTTATCAATAAAAATGAGATACAACCTTTAAGCAGTAGGGGTCCGCAATGTAGCCAGGGAGGGGTAATTTGTGGCCCTTTAGATGACTTTTGTGAGGCCCTGCTTTAAGAAATGGTGCAAAATTGGCTTGTCAGCATTGATACAAGCCGACGCTTTTTAAAAATACTTTTGGCTGAAGTTTTCACTGCGACTTCCTTGAAGCTTTTCCAAAAAGATGCAGCCAAATTAAACTCTTCTCCAGATGTCAAATCTTTGGTAAACATACAGTGTTCATCTTTTAGTTTTTGCGTTTCCGGTTACATCCAGTGTCTTATGAAATTGTAGACTTAGTTGCGTACCTATTTTAAAAATTAACTAAACATAGAAAAACCTTTCAAATTCTGATGTGACTGTTGTTGAGAATAAAAATAAACACATTTCTAGATTAAGACAATTTGAAATGCTTGGACATTTAATAGTTTTCTTTAAACTGTCCTGGCATGCAAATTATTTACAAATTCCTTCAATAAAGAAATTTGATTACTTTGTTTTTTTTAAATATTCTAAAATAAATAATAGTTTATTTCAGGTAAGCTGGGTTGTTTTATTTTTTCTTTACTTTTCCCAATCTATGAGATGTCTGCTTTTCAGTTGGTTTACAGTTTGGAAGGCATGCTAGAAAAATGTAAAATCAAACACACCTTTTAACAGAAGCAGATGACAAATGTAATTGATCATGCTATTACACTTTACATAACGTTAACACGTATAGTCTATAAAAACAAGGTACTCCTTGATTTTAAGTATAAAGATTTCTTTTAAATTATGATCTTATAGCCGTCAAGTTCTCAAAATATTTAAATATAATCTTATGCATCCAAATCTAAACATATTGCAACATGTTGTTAATCATTAAAAAACTGCAAGTATCAAACAAACTTTTCACTGGCCAACATTTCTGCATTAAAAATATTTTATTATTATTATTATTGATTTGCTCTGATATTTTAATCTCAAGAGCTGTAATTGTTATAATTTGTGTAGTTAATCTACATAATGTATTTCACTTAGTCTATCCAGTTGCTGAAATGAATAAACCTTTCAATACAATTCTATTTATTTAGATGCAGACGTAAAGAAGCAGGCAGGTGATTCTCGTCTGGTTCACCTGACTAATCTAAAGGCATCTCTTTACATGTTACATGTTTTGTGGGCGAGATGCTTCATAAAAACACATAAAGTTGCATTTCAATAAACAACACCTCTGTAACAATCTTCTTTGGTCCTAAGAAATAAATCAGTACAAACCCGTTAGCCCCTCACTCTGCAGATATGAGAGCTAAAGCAATGCAACAAAGCATTGGCTAAAATTCTTTCACACTGATACAAAACTTGGATTAAGTCATACAGAAAACATCTACTTCAGGTTCTTCCTCCTAAAAGTAGTTTTACAGGCCATCACATGACAAGGTATACTTTTCCACAGATTTTGTTTCCATTTTCTCTCTTTTTTATTTAGTAAATTACGTCAACTTGGAATCTCTTGTGTGTTTTTGTTCACTCGAGCTTAGATGTAAATGGTTTTAGAACCTGGTAGGGACCAGTTCTGAGCTGTAAAACAGTGTGTACTTTCTTTCTCCTATTACTGCACTGTATTCATATTATCCCGTTATCTGCACTTGACTAAAGCAGCCTTCTGCAACAGTTGTGCAATAAGAGCCATAAAGTCCAGTTTCTACTGAAGGAATGTGGATGAAATTGCAGCTGCAGACTGCAGTTTA
Source organism: Gambusia affinis (assembly GCF_019740435.1). Taxonomy (NCBI): domain Eukaryota; kingdom Metazoa; phylum Chordata; class Actinopteri; order Cyprinodontiformes; family Poeciliidae; genus Gambusia; species Gambusia affinis. Next base: position 16,104,988 of record NC_057878.1, read on the forward strand.
AAAATATCCCATCTCCGAAGGGAACAAAGGTTAAAGGCTCTATTGCCAGCAGTGTTTGTAATCACATGCAGCAGAAGGTGAACGGTAACTGCATTGCAGCAGATATTGGAACATAACACACCTCGCTCTGCAGGATCATAACAGCGTGGTTAAAGTGGTGGTGCTCCAGCGTAGCAGAGGTCCCATAAAGCAAAGAGAGGGCTGAACCCGTCCTGCCACACACACACGCACAAAAAAACAAAACAAAAACACATTGGGATAAAAAAAAAGAAGGATGGTATAATAAGATTTCCACAAGAGCTGAGAAGAAAAATCTGCTCTAAAACTCTCTTTGGATTTCCTCCCAGTTCAGTCTGTCTCTAACTTATGGTTCAATAAAAAAGGATGCGTGAGACTCATAACCCAAACTACAGATGAAACTATAATGTCAAAGTCTGAATGTGGTCATTAGGTGATCTTAAAGAAAATAGGTCCCCATAATGTGTGAGAAATTTTTACTTAAGGTAAAGCTTGCAAGTTGGAGCTTTGATTATATTTAAATTTTGAAATAAAATATTCTTAATTACTTAAAATTCTTAATTACTTAAATAGTAAGTAGAAATTCCAGTATACATCCAGCCGTTCTGTGGGGGCTAAAGAGGTGTTAGAGAATATAAGTAAGCACACAACATCATTAACACACATTGAGGTTTATGATTGCAACATGACAAAATGTGAAAAACGTAAACGGTTATGAATCCTTGTGGAATGTAATGCAAATATTAAAACGTTTTGCTGCACAATATGCAACAGGTTGTGTTCTTATACATATGTTTGCAGCAGCAGAAGCAGAAATAAGGTGCACTCACTTGGCCTGAAAAGCATTGTTGGTGCCCCTGTGGTCCAAGTCGTGGCACACACAACCCACAATAAGAGCAAAGATCTCCAGCTCAGTCAGCGTCTCCTGGAAACCCGCCGTCTGATTGGCACAGAGGACAGGAAGCAAATAAAACACACACACACACACACACACACACGCACACACACGCACACACACACGGTTTATGAGCAGCAGCACACCATTATTCAATGAAATTCTGAGCACATTGAATAAAAATGGAAAAACAGCAGCATGAAGCTAAAAAAAGAAAAACTAAACACAGCATCTTCACAAAATGCCATAGGGACTGCAGTTGCATTGCTCTACATTTCTAGCTCGGATGAATGGTTTCTGGAGATCATGTGCTGACTGAGTCACTGTGGGTCACTGCAGGGATAGCAGCGAAGATAGTGGGGCCCTGAGCCTACTCATTAAGACCTAGATGAACAGGGGAACCTGGAACAGCTTATACACTGTTATTTCAATCCCCCCTGCCAAAAATCAATTCGAATGGGACACCGCACATTAATGCCGCAGTTGATTAAATGGCGTTAGCTAAGCACATTAGGTCCTTGTCTTGCCCCAAGGACCTCAAGTAAAAGAATCACATGCTGTAAGTCTCCTGGGATCTCCATTCATACAAATATCTGCACAGAACCACAGTTAATAAACACACAGAGTCATCTTCCTGATTTGATCTCAGGTTTGAAATTCAATAATTAAATTGATACAAAAATTTTAACCCACAAATGCACGGATCAGTGCACTCATCAACCTAATGATTATTTACTGAGGAGCAAAGCCTTGGTGTTTTGAATAAGGTGTGAAGTGAAGGCCACTGAATCTGGCCTTCACTTTAACCCACATTCTAGTGAGGACTCCTCTTTCTGTATCTCCAGTGATGAAGTGGATGTGAAAAAATAGGAAACTGCCCCTGGTTATAAAGACAGATTGGGCCTTTGTCTGCGGTAATGTCCAACTACTGGACTCCAGATTCTGAAATGAGCGTCCTCTGTAGAGCTGCTGGGCTCTTTAATCCCAGGGGAGCTCAGCTGTTCCTTCAAATCGAAAGGCATAAGATGGTTAAGGCATCTGTTTACCTCTTGGGCACCTTACTTTGGAGGTATTCCAGTAAAGCCCCAGAACTAAGGTATGGATGGATGGATGGATGAATGGAAACTTAGAACTCCCACCATTTTCCATCTGTAGCACATTTTCTTGTTAAATTAAAAGCAGATTAAAAGGTTAGGTTAGGAGCGTCTATTATTTTCTGTTGAATCTAAAGCTACTTCTATAAAATCAATTGTGACATATTTTCCTCTTTCATGAGGTTTGAACATCAGAATCAGTTCAAAAAAGAACAACAGCAATTTGAATATGGCAGAAAAAGCCTGATCAGTGTAATTCAAGTTTTTAACACCTTTTTTTAATCGACTTTGTTATAAGACCAACAACAGTTGCAATAAAATCTGAAGTCCATGTTACCTAAACCATCTTTAGAAATCATCCGTGCTAATATGTGGTTCTCACAGTGCATACCGTTAGCATGGCAAACATGCACTGGCATACGTTGAATGCATGTCTCCAGTTGTGGTAGAGGACCATTCTGTAGTTTTTTCTGACAGTCAGCAGCCATCTGCACAGTGTCTGGAGGGAAAGAGGGACAGAAAGAGAGAAGAGCATGGGTCAGTGGTCTTCATGAGGACCTGCAACAGCATTCATAGTAAGCTCAATCAAGTATTTAAAGCAAATGAGACACAGAAGCTCTGCTCTTTTACCTCGTAGTCGATCTTAAACTTCTGCACCATTCCCAGCTCGATGAACATCCGCAGAGCAGCTGTTATCATCGCGTCGACATCCAGGGAGAAATCATCAAAGGAGAGCTTATCAATGCCCAGCTCGCAGACCAGGGGAATGTTAGCAGCCTGTTTCATCATGGTGAGAGCAAACATAGAGGAAGAATGAGAACATGAACCCACAGAGCAGACGTGGAGGTCAGTGGAGCCATTTTTGGATGATGCATGAAAACATGAAAGCATGCTAATTAAGACTCGGAGGCCTCGTTTTCAGAGGGCTGATATTTATGAGGGGGCTTTACTGAAAGATTTCTCTGTTGTTTACTTTCTGAGCTCATTGACAAATGTAGTTGTGCAATAGTAATGCTCAGCAGCCTTTTGGCATTGTTACGCAAACAAAAACAAAAATAATTTCCAATTAACCACTCTCAGCATGAGTCTTCTATCAACGCTGCATCCCCATCTGAGCAAAAGACTAATTCCTGTCTGTGTTGACAAGACACATTCGGTGATGAGTCTTCAGTGTCAGTGCCAGTGTGTCTCGTTTCTCTCACAAACATTTGCCTGTCAGGTCGGTAAGTATTCCAACTCTCTCAATTCACAGCCCCGGGTGACAAAATGGTACCCAGGTTTGTTTGTCACTACGTTTTCACACTCCAGTGGAATCCCAGGCAAGTGAGCTCAATGGGGCTCTCTCTGTATGTAGAGCAGCTATGAAAGGAAGAAGGGGGGGAAGGCAGGCAGCAGAGCATCGCGCTGAATGAGGGGGGCTGAAGCATCACACGAATTCATGAGAGAAAGACAAAGAATCCTACTATGAATATAGTGTTGGCCATAGGGGGAAACTGTGCTCATGAAACTGGAAGAAAATCGGTCACATCTATATTTCAGAAATGTAATCTTGTTAAAAAATGTAATTATGGCTAATTTTGTCATTTGTCTATAACTAATGTATTGTGAATGATCACTTATTGACTGAAGCAATCCATTTCTAATAACACAATTGGTCTGTTTTCTCTTGATTCTTGTTGGTTTATCATTATTTTCATCAGAGCAAGTTGAAAATGAAATTTACTAATACAGATATTAGAATACTTTTAATTCTTTAAAAGTATTCTAATATTTTAGAATATTTTTAGCTTAATAAATTAAGCTAAAAAGACAAATTAAGACAAGACAAGATAAATTCGATAAATTTTAGTTTAATTTAAATTGACCCAGGATGAATTTTTTTTTACCAATTTATGCTATTTTATTGTAAGACAACTTACAATAAAATAAAAACCAAGCTATAATAACATAAACTAAGATAAAATAAGCTAAGTCATGATAAACTAATATATAATATAAAATATAACTATGCTAAACTGACAAAGGATACAGTAAGCACAAAAAACTGCTACAATAACATGGAGTCATTTACAATTGAGGTAATTATAGGAGCAAATATGTTACCTTAAATTTATCCACTTCAGTTTTGGAGCAAGTGGCATGGTAAGACAGAACCTGCAAAATAATAAGAGTGTTTTGTTTTTTAATTCAGTAATATTCCTTTCAAGACAACTGAAAACACCACAGCAGTGTTCGATTCATGGATTTCCCTCATTAAGTCAGCAGTGGCATGTGGATCTGCACTAGTAGCAACATCAGCACAGATTGGGTCGCCATGTTCCTCTCATTCCCTGGGAGAAATACTTTGCACACTCTTGCAGTAGCTTATTTAATCATAAACACTCATGTTTATTCAGGGATGCCAGGAACAAAGGACACACACTCACATTATTTCATTCAGCATTTGTCTCCAGCTATCTGTTCTCTGCTTCTCGTACTTGAAACACTGGTGCTAACGAATGTACCCCACCAGCTCCCAGTTGTAATCTTCGGACATATTGTAAAGGCTGACTAGTCCTGAATGGCTACAATATGCAGATCGGATGAGGGATTGCTTTACACTGCCTCTCATTAATTTCCAATAAAATCTTTGTGAGAAGGTTATCTATGAAAAGAGATCAGCAGTTTTCATGCATGCATTCCTGTGGATATTTAAAATTTAAAAACTTATACAAAGACCCATGAGACAAATAAGTGAAAATAAAATGTATAATTTCCACTTTGCAGCTGTTGCTTCCTGTGATATATGGTTAAATATGTCACATTATAGCACAAATTTCTGATTTAAGAAAATCTGCCTCACAGTCGAAGGTAGTTATCTTGTGTTTTCTTTTCCTTTTTATAGTGTTTAGCAAATGTTTGATGATTTCACATGATTGAAGAGGACTAGTATCAGCAATCAAATATAGATTTGTGATGCAGCCACAAAACAGGGGCATCTTGCGGTCAACCATGCAAATGTGGTTTTTATTTTTTGAATACATATATGTATATTTTTTGATGGCTACTCTGTCATGTCGATCTTTCGCTAGTCACAGCAGGCGAGACTGGTTCTGGTGGAAGTTTCATCCTGTTAAAAAGAAGCCATTCCTTTCCACCGTCACCACATGCTCTCTCGAGTAGAAGTGGCTGCTACAAAGTTAGCAACTTGAATTCAACCGAGTAGACTTCTGCGTTAACCTTTTACCAGTTAGCATGCTAAACTGAATTTGATTTATTTATATTACCAACGTTGATTTAAATAGAGTTTAACTTGAAACTGTCTCTATGACTGAATTTGTAATTGGTTTCTGTGAATCAATACTTCTGGACAGATAATAGTCTGTCTTGAAAGTGACATCAGAGACTAATAAGGTCATAAAAACTCCTACAAGTCCTTGAGTTGTAGAGTGTACTTATTTATCTACATGCAATTTTCTTCCACTTAAAATTGTCAGTTTTCTGTGTGTTCTTGCAAATTGAAGGTTAAATTCAAGTAGTTTCAGAATCAGGACCAAACCATTACATCCTGACAATGTAAAAACCGAGAGCAGAAATTTCACTGAGACTGTATGTTAACTGTGATGGGAAAATGAATACAAATTCAATAGGATTTTGTGCCCTTACATCTAAAGCCACTGACTGCTTGGCCCAAGACTTCTTCACCTGGTCATACATGATCGTGTTGTTGATGCCCAATCCACAAAATATCACAAAGGCCTGAGGAAAAATAAGTTAGAATAAATAAATCATGGTTTCCACAATCAGTCAGAGGATGTTTGGTGTTAAAAAATATGCAGAAGGCAGCGCAATACCTCAAAGAGACGCTGGTCTGCATCGTCAAACGGTTTCCTGTCCAGCCTGTTCAGCACTTGAGCGACACCTGATATGCAAAACCATTTTATGCATTAGATAAAATACCACTTAGCTCAGCTTGGTGCCGATTTGACCAAAAAGCTCCACTTTTACTAGAGACTAAGGAATATCAAAGAGACATTATGTATTTTTAACAATGGTTAAAAAGGAGAAAAAGCTGTTTTTTTATCAACGTCAGACATGGTCGGCATGAAGTAAGGAGCACACACTGTTAAATAAAATGACACCAACAGGGACTCAATTAGTCTTTTAAAAGTTTTTGTCTATAACTGTCCTATGGGAATAACCTCTTCCTATCTGACTCCTGCCTTCAGATGTATTTCGCTCTAATTGAAAGTAGAAAATGATTTAATAAAGTCCAAACATTTGATGAATTGAGGGTAGGATATTGTCAAACAATTCATTATCATTTTTAATTATGCCAAAGAGGTTAAACAGCCTGCCAATACTGTGTGTTAATATGACTCATTGGTTGAAAATGAATTAGCTCTGCAGTTAATTACAGTTTTGTTTTTATTATGGATGAATTTAAAATGCAGAGCAGATGTTTTCTCAAAAGCATGATTGTTCCTACTGTAACCAGCTTGTGATTTGTAATGAGCTCCAGAACATGCTACAACAAATATTAGCAAACTAAATGACTGCTTAGAGCCTCACGGCCACCACATTATCTCCAACTACACCACTATCCATACCTCCGAGATCTACAAGTTTTCATGTTCAGTACATTTTTTATAATTTTTTTTTTTTTACATAGATGACCTCGTCGGCTGCTTGGCTGAACAATGCAGTTTGTTCACCGGAGGCGATCCACGGAGGGGGTGTCGAATTTTGCTTAGAGCTTCACAAAACCGGAGCCGCAACCAGCTCAGCACTGTGTTAACCCGTAAGGAATTTCATCCAACAAAAGCTGAACTCAAATACATCTTCATACAGTGGCTGTTTATCATAGCTGGACATGCAGGAAACACAGCAAACAGCCTGAAACCTGAAATGTTCTTAATTTCAAAGAGATACTTAGCTTTGAAGAACTTATGCCTATGACTTGGAGTTGTTGGCTCAGATTTCAATTAAAAAGACCAAAAAAACATTAATTTCCCCTTAAGAAATATATTTATCAGGTATAGCATTATGTCTACTGACATAATAGCACGTATTATGTTTTAATCAAGGCCTCACTTTTGATGGCTACAGCAACATGAGGGAGGTTTTATCCCATTAAAGATTTATTTACAGATCAAATATGAACAATAGTATTTAATGTTGAAAGTCATTGACTCAATGCAATCTGCTGTTTCCTTAGAAACCTTTTAAACTACGTTGTTGTTTGATATCTAGTATCAACTGATCACTATTTCTTTGTAAAGTGCCTCGGCATAACATCTGTTGTGAGCTGGCGCTATCTAAACACACTGAATGAAACTGAATTGTACATCTTCACCACCACTTTAAATTTGAGGAAGAAAGAAATGTTTAAACATTTATGTCTTCTATGATGCCTTTACTTCTGTGATGGTTAATTAATGATCTTACAAACTGCCGAACCAATCAAATTGAAATTTTTTTTGGAGCCAAACTGTGGCCATTCAGTCCTTTCTTTAAGATGAAACAAAATATAATCATACCCCTGTAAACCTTTTCACATTTTGAAACATTACATCCACAACCTTTGTATAAATGTATATTTCTATTTGTGAAAGATTTTAAACCATTCATCATTTTTAATCTACTTCACAATTATGCCATATTTTGTGATGGGCTCTTACATAAAATTTCAGCAAAATATATTGGCGTTCATGGTTGATTTGTGAAATAAAATATGAAATAGCTGGAGAAATGTGAATGTATTTTGAAAGGTGGTGTATTTCTATTCTTTTTTTAAATTTTTACTGTAAGCAACTTCTGTGCAATAAAGGACTAATGTTTTTAGCAATTAAACCCAGAGCAAATTTGCTCTCAACACTCCGTACCTCCTGTGTCTTCAAAACAGTCTTTTAGAAATTACCTGGGATGACTTTCAGTAAATTAAAAACATAAATCTTAAAAAGAGCTATTGCACTTCAAGCTGCTGTTGGTATAGCAAATCTCAGTAGAACATATCTGATTGAAATACTAAAAATTCTAAATTAGATACTATTTACAGCCTAGGTTATATTAAAATGGGGGCATACATTTTTTTTTTTGTTACTGAGTGTATCCTTGACTGAAGAATTTCATCTCTGCTGCTTTGTTTGGGTAATGATTTTTCACTTAACATCCTCAGGTGCCACCCACACACTGCCTTTTCTCTCCCCTCTCACTCTTTCCGTTCGTTTCTCCTTTCTCCCTCTCCCTGCTCCAACGAATGCACAGACACCTACGCAGAGACGCGCCCAGGTCTTAACCAGCCATCTGCAGCAAATCTGCTGATCACTTTGCACTCACATAAAACTAATGACTTCCCTGCGTCAGATCTCACCGGAGACTGAGAGGAGCTGCCGTCACCTGCTCCCTCCTCTGCAATATTCCAGCGCCAAAAAAGAGGACGAGGGATCAATGATTTATCAGTGTCATTGTGCTTTTAGCCCATGGCTGATTCACAAGCATAATGCACGCTGACAGAAGAAGGGAAACTCCTCCTCCACGTGTGGAGTGATGCTGCAACACAGCATGGATCTCAGCAAATGCGAGCAGTCTCCGCTGAATACAGACACGAGCTTCTCTCTGCCCTGCTGTTTGCTTAATGCAGAAGAGTGCATGCATAGTGCTGGACCATGAATATGTTGGCATTTAACTGTGTAATAAGCAAAATGATCATCCAGTGTACTGGTTTACCACCATCATCTGTATCAGCTGTGTAACTTTCTGGGCACAAGCAGAGGTTTCCAAGCAGAACTCAACAGGCCTGAAGAGATGAAAAACTATGATATTCAACAACTTTTGGGTTTACTGATAAAAACCAGCAAGGGGTCAGATTCTGGGTAATATAAGCACAGTTTTTTCCTCAATATCTTCACACTGGGCCAATGCAGCATTCCTGTGGTAATATAGTATCTTCAAATAAACATTTGTTACAATTGTTTAAACAGATATTATGATATATTATATTATTATGATCACAATTTACTTACCAATAATTTGGTGGTTGCTATTCCATATGGGAACGCAGAGCACAGAGCGAATGTGAAAGTCAGAGAACTGGTCTGCCTGTGAAATGTGGAGGATCAAAACAGAAAACATCTCAAAAGTGGGTTTGGCTTTGATTATTTCATAAGACAAAGCTTAAAAGCAAACAGAATTGCATCAAAGACTTCTTTAGAAATTATGTTTCGTAATCTTTATCCAGAGGCATTCAAACAATCCACAAGCACTAAAACAAGGTTTTAGTGTGTAAAGTTTCAAAGCTACAGCCAAATTCTCTAATAAATTCATCACTAGACAATAAAGGGAAACATTACCAACGTATTGTGCCATCTGTGTGTGATGGCTTAGTTAATGTCTAAGCACACTTTGTACTCCTGTGACTGCAACATTATTTCACCCCTCAGGTCTTTTGTAAGATTTACATCTGGGAAGTGAGATAACTGTGAAATAAGATTGATTTTTTTGCATTTTGACAACTTGTGTGTTGATTTGATTATTATTCTGTTTCCAACAATAACCAGTCTGAGTTTTCTGGAAAAGCTCGACATTCATTTAAAATATAAAAAAATATATATAGCCTTTGGAAAGTAAGTAAACCCACAGCACCACAGATCCCCGACCACAGTGGGCATAAGATGAGTTTTCATTTGTTTATCCTTTGTTTCACACCAACTGCAGTGTTTGTTTAGATGCCTGTCTAATCTGACCATAGCATACACTTTACATATTTAGGTTTGTGATAGTGGAAAAAAAACAAGGTCATTTCCTAAAATGCCTCTCTATCAATTTCTCAGCTTCTACAAATTGGTCTAAGGTTTGACATGGAGAGAATAATGTTTGACATATTGACACTCCATAGTGCCAATATTTAGTGAGTTTTAAAAATCTGTCTGTACCTTCCTTGTAATTCTCCTCACTGTGCTAGTGGCCAAGATAAATGTCGGTCTTCATATCAACATTTGAATTATTAAATCTTCTGCCCAACGAGGCAGCAGTCCTGGTACCAACAGGTCGGCCCTTTCATCTTTTCTGCCTCTGTTACATAAGGTTCAATATCTCAAACCTTTCCAGGTTGCCTAACAAATCAGCAGGAAAGCTCTCTAAATAATAAGTGAGGCCCTCTTTATTGTAGAAACCTAGGTGTTGAATAATTAGAATAATATTCTCCCAGTTCTGTAGTATAAAATCCTGGTGATGGGACTTTGTACCTCAGCATCGAAGCGAGGATCCTGGTAGGCGTCGCTAATGTTCACAGGAAGTCCTGTTGATGCAACCAGCTCTGCAATGCTGTTGTTGATGAGCCAGTCTGAATAGGACGATTTTTCCATACTGTCTTTGAAACTAGGGTTGGAAAGAAAAACACATAAACACAATGCTGAACAACTGCTGAACCAAACGTAATCTTTAGGTTTCAATCGTCAACAATATTGTTTTATAATCTGCGACTGTAGCTGGAAACACATAATTTGATTTAAAAAAGGTGACCTGATTCATCTTCTTAACGGCAGGTTTGCAACGGCTTCTCCTCTTTCTCCTCATGAGCCTTCTCCAATATTAATTTGTATTTAATGAACCTCTCATACAGCAGATGTCTGTAAACTTCTTCAGCAGCTCATGAAGTAATGAAAATTTTAATGTGCAATTGTCTTCCTTGTTGCCAGACACCCCCACACACTCTGCCAGAGAAACACCTGCATCATCACTGCTCACATAACCCATTGACATTTAATACAGGAGAACCGTCGTTAAGTTTTACCTTCAAAGCCAACAAACGTTCTGTGCTGCTAATTTTATCTTTGAAGAATAAAGATAGCATGATGCTGATGTCAGATCTTTAGCTCATGTGGAGCGTGTGATGCGACAGTGTGGACAAGGTCTTCACGGTGCAGCACTAAATGCATGACAGTTCATGATGCATTAACTCCTGCTTTTTTCTTGCTTATGCATTTTGTAGTTATAGGAGACATTATTTTTACGTTCTTTCTCTGTAGTTAACTGTTTACCTGTGTCTCTTTTACAGACAAAACCATTGACGGAGCTATTGCTGCGACTGCATGTTCTCTGCTTTTCACCCCATAGAAAGTGTTCCTGGGTCAGTGCATCGTTGTTCTTTCTTCCATGGACAAAGCCACTAATGTAGCTATTGCTGCAACTAACTATTTGTACTCTGTTCTTCATCCAATAGAAAGCACTCCTGGCTTAGTGTGTTTTTGTTCGGCTAGTTCTTTGTTTGTCTTTCTCTCCAATACAAATCTGGTGATTATTTGTTAGCCATTTCTTTTTTTAGACAAAGACAGTGACAAAGAATTTGATCCCAATTACTCTGCATGATTTTTGTTTTTGCTTTCTTAACAAAAAAAAATAAAATCTGACTCAGAGCTTATTTGTTTAGTTGTGTGTGTTTTTATGACAAAGCCACTAATAGAACTATTGCTGCCATGCTGCCCCTTTTTTCCCCATTTATCGAAAGTACCACTGGCTCAGTGTTTCTCCGCTTAGCTTTGCTTATTTCCTGAATGAAGCCACTGAAATAGCTATTGCTACCTTCAGCATGTTACCAATTGTCTTTATACGGGATCATCTGAGTGTATGTAACTGGGTCTGAATCTGTTTGTTTTAGGTTAAATCAGATTGATTTGATATCAATCTTTAACTTATTTGATCCCATATATTTGAATGTTAAGACCTATTTGTCTTGATATAATACTTGTGGTGAATTGGTGTTAAATAAATAAAACTATAGTGAGTTGCATAGTTCTATATTGTTCAGACTGCTTGTAGAGGCCAGTTACGGCCACTGCTTTGAGGTGACGATATTAACTATGGCAAGCATTCAAGGATGGGGGGGAGGGGTTATTTGTCTTCCCTTCAAGCTTGTTTTCATCCATAAACAGCCCACACAATATTAAGTCTCTTTTTCTCCACTCAGCCATGCCTAGCAGAAGCAAAGAGCAGCAAAACAAAATCATGTAAGGCTTCCAATGCACATCTTCTAAACAGAATCAAGTTTTATGCCAACAGCACTTTCAAATAGTCACATTTTAAAAGTGTTTCATACATATTTCTTGCATTTTATGTATTTATTTATTTTACTGTGCATGTGGTGGCAGAGCAGATGATGTTGGTGTAATTTCTGTTGTGAACATATTTATTTTGGATTTAAAATGTAACATATTTAATGAAAAATCTCAAGGTGGAAATGAACAACAGTTTTCCAAAAGTTATCGAAGCCTAATACAAACCTGGTTTCAGTATCTGCGCTGCATTTTGGAGACAGTAGCTCAAACGACTTAGTGAACTTGACCACCTGTGTAAAGGAAGAAACATTTAAAGATCTGAAGTCAGATACTAATTAATAAAGCAAAACTGAGGCAGACAAAGAGAAACGGGTTACACATGTGAAAACATGGTTAGATATACACATGGCAGGGCAGCAGAAGGAAAAACAAAACAGTACCGGTGACTCAATGTCCTCCAGCAGCTGGACGGAGCAGCGCTCACACTTTAGCAGAGTCTGGGCCCGGTGCATGATCTTCCTGACAATCTTTTCCAGGTCAGTCTGTTCCTCAAACAAGTCATTGACTACTTCCAGGAGTGCCTGAGCGCCAGGAACAGAGAAAATATTATGATGGAACTACCTTGGACAATCTGAAAGCTCATGAATGCTAATGTGTTTCCAACACATAAGAAATCGGTTGTCAGGCAAGAGTAAGAGCCCCTTAAATAAATGTGTTGTGCTTCGCGCTGATGTTGGAATCTAATTACTATCATAATCCCTAAACCATAAACCAAAGGGATGATATAGTGTAATTGATATCCTCAATACAAGTAAATTAAACCCTTTATCTAAGGCAGAGCCCATCCAGTTTAATGTGCTGACACCTAGAAATTAGGAGGGAATATCTCCTCATTTTTCTCCTCTGCTCTCTGAACTGTGCTCTCGTTATGCTCGCTTTGATTACGTGTGACTGTAAGACATGAATTAGAGGATCTCCTCATATTCTCAAGTAGATTTAGGTCCTACTCTGAATACAGACCCATCCCCCTCATCAGATCTTGAGAAAATGCTCATGCAAAGCTGCATGGCACCGTGATTTTCCACTGCGATGCCAGCAAGTGGGCTGCTGCTGATCAATACCAAGCCTCAATGTCAGCATCAAGGGGGAGGGAGTAAAGCTGATCCTTGGAATGGGAGCTTTATCATCCCATCGGCCTTGTGGCCCTTACCCGACTCCGGTCGTACTCTTTTCTGGAGGCAGCGAAGAGTTGAGCATTGGAGATTGCAATACCACAGAACGGGAGGTACATCTGCAGAACCTATGGACACAATAAAAACTCAAAAATACTGTAATATGATGTGAACATTTTATATCAAAGAAGAGCTCTGTCACATCCCATATGTCAATTTTGCCCATTGGCAGCAATGTTAACAGCATTTATGCAGTGCAGTACAAAAGGCTTGGTGAACTTTTTCACGTATTGTCACCTTACAACTACAAGCTCTAAATTCCTCCTAGAGAACAGAATCCCCACAGCAACGTGTCTGATAAAATAGTTTTTTTCTTTTTATAATTCCCATTAAGTCCAGTTTATTAATGTCTCTTGAAAAGGTTTGTTTCTGGTGTATGGTGAGACAGCTTTGGTTTCAAGACAATAAATCAGTTTATAAAGGGACTGTGTTCTTTCTGTTTTTGTTAACATTTTAATTTAAAAAAGTAATGCTGATAGTTATTTTTTTAACTAGTTCTAAAAAAGCAAATTCCAATTATAAATACTGCCCACACTGTACCGGTATTTTGACAATTTATCTTTGGTGATGATGAGCTCCAAGTCTTTGAGACTAAATGGCCTCCTTGCCACTGCCCTAATGTGTAGCCCCTTTACATTTTGCCAGAAGAAACATGTTGGTAGCTTAAACTTAAACCTAACTCTTCCTGGGGTCTGAATAATTCTGAACCTAACTGCATCCAGTAAACAGATGAAACTGAACAATGAGACCAAACGTGATGCTATTTCAGCTGTCCTTTGGAAATATCCTATAATGATCTTCCAGAGAGACCGTAGTCATCAATAAGCCCAGCGGGAGTGGATTCATTAGCAAGCAGGACGTGGGGATCTGCCCATGGATCTGCCTGCCGAGCGCACAGGCAAACTCCGAAGGAGCGCTGCTCCTTATAATTACATTCTGTCAGGCAGCCCAATACACAAGGTTGCATTATAAACAAGATGTTTTTGCCTGGAGCCTTTCGAACTGACCAATAAAAAATGGTTTAATACCAATAATTTAAAAAAATAAAATAAAACAGAGTGGCCAAGACCATTGGGGACACTCAGTTCCTTCTAACCTCAATGGCTTACTCTCCCACAAATGATATTTGTTATGAAACAAGCCAAGAAAAATTACATACCACTTTATTTCTCCAGCAGCTCTCGGTGTGAATAACTATGAGGTGACTGAAAGAACTGTTTCACTTTCCGTTGCACTGGTGAGGAGAGGCCAGGAATATTTGGGCGAGAACTGCTTTCATGAATAAAACTCAAACATTGCGCTCAAAACACAAAGGTTGATTTTGTCACATGAACACTAATATTGCCCCTTGCTAGGCATCAACATAATGCAGTTGCTATCTGAGAGATGTAGTGTGTTTGGTAAGCATTAAAAAGAATAAAAAAATTAAAGGCGATACATAGCATAAATGTTATATGTATACATTGTATTCTCATTCTTTTGGAGGTGGTTATAAGCTTTAAAGTAAGCAAAAACTAGAGACCTCACAGAAGTAACTGTATGCTATTTTAAAATCTAAAAGATATAATTCAAGGGTTTTTGAAGACATAACTTATTTTGCACCTGTTGGTTTCGAAATGGTGGCAATAGCTGAAAACATTGTGCTTCAGGCTGAATCAAGTTGAATAACTTCACCCCTAATATTATGGGAATTAGTGTGTTCTAATTCTTTGTGTTAGGGAAGAAAATACTCTGCTGTATTTTTGTGCACAAAATACTCTGCTGATCTATTTTCTCTTGATGAAACACAGATAATGTGATTTTTTATGCTACATTGGGTAGTTTTGTTTTTACGAGTAACACATTTCTTTTATTAGATCCAATATCTTCCTGTTCTTTTGATGCAAATTTACATCACTAAATTGTGTGTTGTGGGGGGAGACAGCTCTTTGATGAATCCCGCTGATGTTAAATTGTACTGGATGGCTGAAAATGCACAAGTACACATGGATCTCACAAAGAGGTATTTCCCGATAATGTCTAGCTGTTAGTAACGCATTTGTATGTAACACAAAGCAGAAACAAAATAACACAATCTTAATCAAAATAATATTGTCAGACGCATCGCAGCACAGGGTCAGTTAACTGTATTCCTCCACAGAAATGAGATACTGCAATTACAAATTATTCCCACTCCCCCGATCTCCTAAATCCTGCGGGGTATCAACAGCAACACAATTAAGGCAGCACGAGATGTAAAACGCAGCTATGTAATATGAAAAATCCTCTCAGACGTTTTGGCACAAATTTGTTTTGATGAAGGTTCATTTAAGCCTCTAATGACATCTGCCACTGCTGTATCATTTAATGCTTTATAAAGTATGATTTGTTTTCTTATTACAAGGTCTCCTATAAAAGCAGAGCTGCAGCTGTGCTGTGCACGGTGCTCACTGCGTTCACTGATGCTACCATTGCATTTCATTACTAATTCAGCAGTAGCCATCCCAGGCATTAGTGTAATGTTAATGCAGTGTGAAACCTACTCTCAGAACAAAAGAATTATGAAAAAAGAAAACCTCTTCCATGAACAATAGTTTGCATACGTGTATTATTTTAGATATTGTGCTTCACAAAGAGGAACATGCGAGAAATAAAACCCTAAAATAATAGCACAGCTACTTTTGTTCTTTCATGTTTCATCTTATCTGCCTTTTTGAGTGCTCTTGCAACAAGGGAGGGAGTCAGTGTATCTGCCTGTCATCATCTTTTCTGCTACATCCATTCAGGCGTCCTGATGGGCTTAACATGCTCTTCTGATACACAGAACGGTATCTGTCTCAGGGTGAGATGCAACTCCAACTGACCACTGTAAAATCTTAGATTTGTCTAATACAAACCTTCATTTATACCCATTAATGATTTGTTTCTGTACAAAAATTTGCAAAATTTAAGTCAAACGTGGTCCACATTCCATGGACATCTGCAATGGTTCATAAACTTTGCTATTTCCAATTCACTTGTGTTATTAATCACACCAAGACCAATAAAAAGGCACAGTCAGTTGCCTGGCCAGGGCATGTCCTGGTTGTTAAAGAAAATCGGCTGCTGCAAAAATCTTGTCTAAAATTTGCTGGTAGATAAAGGCACTGTGATCAGTAAGATAGACAAGATCCTCAAAACAATGTTAAATGTGGAAACATCACATTGGACCCCAAACAACTTGAATTTTGTGCCTCATTTCTTGAATAAAGCACCAGATTCAACAAATCTCCCCCAAATTTTTGAATTCAGCTTTGCCTTTGCCCCCTTTTCAACCAGAACTTTTTCTTCCATTCAACTTTCCATTAACGTGTTTGGATTCAACATTATGGGAACAGTCAGCTTCTGCAGCAATAATCTTTAGTGGCTTGCCCTCAATGAATATGGTTTCAGTGACTGTCTTCTACACAACGCTGAAGTTAGCAGTCTTTACTGTGGTTGTGTAGGACATAGCATGCCAATATTATAACAGTTTTGTGTTAAATGCCATTTTTCAATAAGTTTTTGATATGTATCACTCTAATAATAAAAAACTGAAATAAACTTTTCATCGATTTCCTAATAAATTGAGATTTATTGACTATGACAGTGAATTAAAAAACTCCATGAAAACCTGGTGCAGTTATTGTTCCCTTAGTTTGTTTGCTTGTTTTTTCCCCCCCTACAAACTCTACTTTACTGGTGTTATTAATCATAGATGGTGCAGTAATATTTGACACAATGGCTATTCCACTATGCAGTCAGGTCAAATTTTAGGTTAACCAATTTGAGACTCTGAAAAGCAAATATGGGATTTATATTAGTGCTGTTACCACAGTGTTCTAGCCCCCTGGAACACACTGCTTAGGAAAAATATAATAATGACTACCTGTGACCCAGCCAGGAAACCCAGACACTAAGTTCTGATATTTAGTCTGTCTGTATCACACAGTAGACACATGGATAGGTCAAACTCCTACAGTTCAAGTAGTACATTGTAGTTACAATGAAATTGTACACAAAGACAAGCAAATTATCACCTGTTTATCAGACAAAGAGTATATGAACAGGAAGCATATAAGGAGGAACACTAGAAAAGATTTTAAAAAGACTTCTACTGTCACAAATTCTTGATTTATATGCCATTAGTTGCCTTTCTGTGAGATTTTTTCAGTTTTGGAATTTTTGTGTATTTTTTAGTCTGTGCCCTAAAGTCTTGTCGGCTGGTTGGTTGTTAGGTTAAAACTTGGACAGAAGTGGGTATTCCAATTGGACCCTTATTTCAAACATACATAAAAACTGATTTTGGAATGGATGAAGCAAAATTACACCCAACCTTAACCTTTATGAAAAACATTATGTTGAAAGAAAGTTGAATCTGTGTCAGGAAATCATCCAATTTTATTGCACCATGATGTTTTTGGAAAGAAAAGAAACATCCAACTAAAATTATCAGATGCTAACTAGTGGCTGCAAAACAAAACATATGGTCAAGGTGTACCTTGCAATGATTTTCTTTTTCTTATTAAGAAATGTGTGTATGCCATACATATGGCTGAATTTGAGAAAGTACATAAATTCCAACTTGAGCAAATAATTCTGGTTTTAAAAGATTTTTTGAAGTCTAATAAATTGTTTAAATGGCACCCAAAAAGTCTCAAATTAATATATCTTGAATGTCACTGATGATTGTTTCTGGAATTGTGACTGTTCCTATATGCACCAGCCCCATGACCTCACTGGGATTAAAGAGCATAGCCAAAGTACAAATGGACTAAATTAAACACCACAAAACCCTATGAAAAGTTTTTTTTGTTTATTTGGGTTTTATTTTAAGGAAGCTCATAGCCATCACTTTAATTTTTAAGTCCTGCAACAGATTTGCAGTCAAATTCTAATCTGGGCTGCAATTCTCTAATATGTCTGGCAATATATTAATATCACCTCTGGTCAGATGAATCTTGCTATTAAGATTAGAATATTACGTTAAAACTGTCAGGTGTATGAATAATTTTGGGTTACATGTCCAATTAAGTACAAACTTAGTTGGATATTTATTTGCTTTTAAACTTTTTTTTGGCAAACATAGAAAGACCACATTTTGAATCACAGCATGACTATGATGCTAAGCCACAGAAAAATAATGAATTAAATGTTTTATGCATGTAGGTCACAAAACAAAACATAAAAGGGGATAAAATTGAGGGGGGGAAATCCCAGTTTTAGTTCTTTTTACATCTCTGCTACTGTGAACTCATAAGTGTTGCAACACTGACATTAATAAATGATGACAGTTTGTTGCCCCTTTATGCACTAACCCTATGCACAGTGTTTGTCTAAAAAAATCTGAGTAACATCCTTGAAATGCCACAAATGAATCACAAAGCATGAGCATTACTTCAGGCTTATTCTTCTCTTTGTGCAGTAATAACAACTCTCGGAGGCTGCAGTCTTGCTTGGAGCTCTGTGAGGCTGCAGTTCAGCATCTGTGTCAGTACCTGTTTAATCCAGACGCTAATTTGCCCTACTGGGGTAATTACCTGTGGAATAATATTTTTTGATCATTTTTACAATTTTAATGTAGAGCAAACACAGAAAAGATAGATAGAAAAAGTGTCAAAGTTTCATTCAATGAAGTATTTTAGGGTCTTATAATGTCATGGATTTTATTGAACTGGAACATATCAAGCAGCATTCAAAGCAACACTGTATCAGTCAAGTTTTCCAAAAGACATTTTTTTTTTGTAAGTTTAAGTTTCATTTCATTATTCTTGTTTAAGTTTATATATTTTGAGCCATTTTCCCAATGAGTCCAAGTCAATTACAGTTTCTGTACACTTCTTATGTCAAAATGTAATGTCCCCAATTTAAATTTTGTCAGCTAATTATTTAAGTAATTATTAGAAGAGACACAAAACGTCACTATCACAACTATTTCAGTTTCTTCTTCTTTTTTTTTTAAATAAAGCACAAAAATTTAACCTATATATATTTTACAATTTCATAGATCACTAGATGACAAGCATGCAGCCCAACAGCATGTGAATACTGAGATATTTCAGTCCTATTTGAGGCCTCTGTAAAGCAGAAGTTCTATTTTTATACAACTTTGAAATTATTTGATCTACAAATGTCCTGAATATATTTCTACTGGAAAGAGAAACAAAGAATTACGGTACTGAAAAACTTAGGAAAACCATAGCATAGATAAAAAAAAAGACACATTTCCACTGAAGAAAAAAGGCAAACAAGAAAGCAACATATTGAAGGAATATCTCAAGGAAAAAATTACCTTCTCATCATCTTCAGTGAAAAGTTCCCCACTTGAAGTCTTGTTGATGGCCTGAGCAACTCCAATGATCTCGCCATCGCTGTTGCGGATAGGCATGCACAAGAGGGATTTGGTTTTGTAGCCCGTCAACTTGTCAATTTCGTCACTGAATCGGCGATCCTGCAAGCAAACACACACTGCTTGTGAAAAGCAGACATTCCTCTATTGGTCTTTTCAGATGACAGGTCCCAAAAGAGGTTAGATTTCTATTAGTACAACACTGTGGACTAAAGCAATATGTAAAGAAATCCCACTGTGCCTAGCAAAAGTATTCACACTCCCTGAACTTCTGCACATTTTCATGTTACGACTGAAAACTTAAATGCTTTTTTGGGGGGATTCAGTTTGACAGAACAATACAAACCAGTGGATTGCTGTGAAGTGGAAAGAAATTGTAGAATTATGCTTAAAATGCATAAATGTGTCTATATATATATATATATATATATATATATATATATATATATATATATATAAATATATAATTTTATTAATATTTTATTATTCTTAATTTTTTTCTTTTGTTGTGTTTTTGGATTGTACAGCACTTTGTATCAACTGTGGTTGTTTTAAAGTGCTTTATAAATAAAGCTGGTATGGTATGGTATGGTATATATATATATATATATATATATATATATATATATATATATGTATATATATATATATATATATATATATATATACATCCCCAGTCCACACTAAGTGCTAAACAGCTAGTAGCTCAGTGTTCCAACATCCGCAAACGGCAGCTGCTATCACAGCTTGAGATTGACGAAGTACAACACAAACGCTACGGCGAAAAGGAGGAACCTGGATGTCAGAGAGGGCGGGGCTTAACTACAAGCCCCCGCCCAGAGAGGGAGTATGCAGCCACAATGACGGAAACAGAGCTGAACGAGGCTGCAACGGACCTGAGAAATAGAATCATGGCAGGAATGACAGACAGACCTCCTCGGCGCCAATTACAACGGCTGAGTGAAATACCATCAGAAAGTCTCATTGAGAATGTGAATGCAGCAGTGAGAACAATTCCTACCAATACCATAACAGAAACCAACGAGCTGATTTACAACGCAGCATCAGTGATCCTTGAGCTGCTTGGCTATAAGAATAACAATAACAATAACAAATACCCACCATGGAAAAGACGGTTAGAGAGTAAAATCAAGGCAACAAGGAGGGAAGTGAGCCAACTATCAGAGCTCCATAAGGGAACAATGAAAAGACCAATACCCGAGAAGTACAGCCAGATGCCCATACCTGAAGCACTCGAAACTGCCAAACAGAGGCTCCAAGCCTTGGCCAGCCGCCTAAAGAGATACACAAGGGAGAAGGAATCCAGAAGGATTAACAGGCTCTTCTCCACCCAACCAGCTAAAGTGTACTCTCAGTGGCAGGGGAATAACAAGGCTGGAGACCCACCAAGGCTGGAGACAGAACAATACTGGAAAAGCATATGGGAAAGGGAGGCGTCCCACAACAGCAATGCAAAGTGGCTGATCTCTCTACCTGAGCAAAATCCGGTAACCATCACTGTGGCAGATGTCCAAGAAAGAGTCTCAGGTATGAAAAACTGGCTACTGGCTAAAGAAACTGACTGCCCTACATGAGCGACTGGCAGACCAAATGAACCAGCTGCTACAGAATGGGAACCATCCCATCTAACTACCGACCAATAACCTGTCTCTCCACAACCTGGAAGCTCATGTCAGGCATCATAGCGGCTAAGATAAGCAAACACATGGATCAATACATGAGCACGACACAGAAGGGCATCGGGGTAAATAGCAGAGGAGCCAAACACCAACTCCTTGTAGACCACACAGTTGCCAGAGACTGCAAAACCCGACACACCAACCTGTGCACGGCTTGGATTGATTACACATTGGAGCCTATGACTCAATGCCACACACTTGGATCATCGAATGCTTAGAGATGTACAACATCAACAGGACCTTGAGAGCCTTCATTGCAAACTCAATGCGGATGTGGAAGACCACCCTTGAAGCCAACTGCAAGCCACTTGCACAAGTATCCATCAAATGTGGCATATACCAAGGAGATGCGCTGTCCCCGCTACTGTTCTGCATAGGCCTGAACCCCCTCAGCCAAATCATCAACAAGACTGGCTACGGATACCGACTCAAGAATGGAGCCAACATCAGCCACCTCCTCTACATGGATGACATCAAGCTGTACGCCAAGAGCGAGCGAGACATAGACTCACTGATCCACACCACCAGGATATACAGCACGGACATTGGGATGTCATTCGGACTAGAGAAGTGTGGTCGGATGGTTACAAAGAGAGGGAAGGTCATCCGCACAGAAGGGATCTCACTCCCAGAAGGAACAATAGCAGACATAGAGGAAGGTTACAAATACCTGGGAATATCACAAGCAAATGGCAACCTTGATGAGATCACAAGAAAAAGAGCCACAACCAAATACCTTCAACGAATAAGACAAGTCCTGAGAAGCCAGCTCAATGGCAAGAACAAGATCCGTGCAATAAACAGCTATGCCCTACCAGTAATCAGATACCCTGCAGGAATAATTAGCTGGCCAAAGGAGGAGATACAGGCCACAGATGTTAAGACCCGAAACTACTAACAATGCATGGAGGGTTCCACCCCAAATCCAGCACCCTGAGACTCTACACGAACCGCAAAGAAGGAGGCAGAGGACTAGTGAGTGTGAGAACCACTATCCAAGACGAGACATCCAAGATCCATAGATACATCAGGGACAAAGCCTCAACAGACAATGTGCTCAGTGAATGTCTCAAACAATGGGGAACAGAAGCTGAGGTGCCGGAGGAACCATCATGGGAGGACAAGCCCCTGCATGGGATGTACCACCGGCAAATAACCGAAGTGGCTGACATCAGAAAATCCTACCAATGGCTGGAAAAAGCTGGACTGAAGGACAGCACAGAGGCCCTCATCATGGCCGCCCAGGAACAGGCCCTAAACACCAGAGCAATTGAGGCCCAGATCTACCACACCAGACAAGACCCAAGGTGTAGGTTGTGCAAGGAGGCCCCTGAGACAGTCCAACACATAACAGCAGGGTGCAAGATACTGGCAGGGAAAGAATACATGGAACGACACAACCAAGTGGCAGGCATAGTGTACAGAAACATCTGTGCAGAATATGGACTGGAACCCCAAGATCAAAGTGGGAAACACCCCAAGGTAGTGGAGAATGACCGAGCTAAGATCCTGTGGGACTTCCAGATCCAGACAGACAAAATGGTGAGGGCGAACCAACCAGACATAGTCGTGGTGGATAAACAACAGAGGAAAGCCGTTGTGGTGGATGTGGCAATACCAAGTGACTGCAACATCAGGAAAAGGAGCATGAAACTAGAGAAATACCAGGGCCTAAGGGAGGAACTGGAGAGGGCCTGGAAGGTGAAGACCACAGTGGTGCCTGTGGTCATCGGGACCCTCGGGCAGTCACCCCAAACTGGAACAGTGGCTACAACAGATCCCAGGAACAACATCAGACATCTCAGTCCAGAAATGTGCAGTCCTAGGCACAGCCAAGATACTGCAGAACCCTCAAGCTCCCAGGCCTCTGGTAGAGGACCCAGCTAAGAGGAAGAAGAATCACCACCATGTGGGTGAGAAGGGAATTTTTATATATATATATATATATATATATATATATATATATATATATATATATATATATATATATATATATATATATATATATATTCTGCCACCTTGACTCCAATTCCCCTAAACAATATTCAGCACAACCAATTGTTAGAAATCACTTAGTCAGTGGATAGAGACCTGGAGAGCTGGTCTGTGAAGGCCTCAGACATTTGTTATGACCAGCATCAAGTTAACAGAGCAGAAAGGAAAGGAATAATGTTGTGGAGAATGATTAGGTAATCAAACAATATCTCAAGCTCACACAATACTCTACCATCCAATATCTGAACAACATTAAACCTACCAAGACATTGTTGTCCAACCTATCGGAAAGGCTGGGTGAGGAAAACATTCATCAGAGAAGCAAATACAAGGTGGCTGCAGAGGAGCTGCAGAAATCTGCAGCTCAGGTGGGAAAATTTGTAAACAAGACAGGCAATAGTCACGACTTCAGAAAACTGGAGTTTATTGAAGGGTGGAAAGAAAAGAAGTATTTGGACTTTGGCAAAAATCAAGTAGGCAACACAATAAGCATGCGGAAGCTGGGGTTCTGGTCAGATAATGAGGATAATATCAAACTTTTTAACCTGTCTGCAAAACACTATGTATGGTGAAAAACCCTGACAGAATATCTCACTGAGCACTAATGATGTGGAATGCTTTTATTAAGAGTCATCAGAGTGACAAAATAATTGAGACTGGGGCCAAGGTTCACCTGATGGTAGGACAACAACCCTAGACACAGGGAGAGCTACTTGAAAGAGTCTAGTCAAAGTTTGGACCTAAATTTGATGGAGAATCTGTGACCAAACATAAAAATTACTTTTAATAGATGCTGTTTATAGAATCTCACTGAGTGTGATCTTTGATTGAAAACAGAGCAGGGAAACATTTCAGTGCATGCTCTGTGACTTGTAACTGTAATTTTCATAAAAGGTGGCTTTATGAAGTTTTGTTTTTTTAGGACTGAATACATAGACACATTACTTGGCTCAGGTTTTTATTTGGAAAAAATAAAAAAAAGTTGAAAAGCATTTTTTTTATTCCACTTCACAATTATGCGCTACTCTACTTTGTTTCTCGGAAGATTGTGCTTGTCTCAGATGTTTAACCTGTTACTAATGAGATGTGAGACATAAAGTTAGAAGCTGAGAGAAAGTGAACTGCCTTCCTGCCTCAGTCTTTCTGTGAATCACGCATGCAACCATTCACAATAAAGGAGCAGGCACCTGATAGGCGTCGGGGATGTTCACCGTCTCTCCATGCTCAGCCACGTAACCAATGATCCCTTTCCCCCACGGCACCTGAACTTCGTCCGAGTTCATCGAGGGTAAAACTGTGGTGCCCGCGTGCACGTCAAAGAATTTAGACACCAGTGTTTTCTTGTTGCCAGTTCCTTCCACCAAAAACAAGGAGCACCGGTCTGCATCCACCATTATACAAACAAACACCAGTATTTTGTAGCTGAGACTGGTCAGGTCCAGGTCGTTGGATATGTCTTTCACGAGTTCGAGGAAGAACTCCCTGTCGCTGTGTTCTTTAAGATAATACTTAAAATCCACGGCCGTGGATGGGTACTGGGGGATGTTGACTCTGGACTCCAGCAGCGCGCTCAGGATGTGCGCGGTGGTCGGAGGAAGGGAGCTCGCCTTTCTAAGCAAAGCTCTCCTCCTCATGCTGGTCAGCGGCTCCTGCGCCCTGGAGTTCACATGCTCGTCGTACGTCCTGTTCACGTTGATGGCCTTAGACCTGGCGAAAGTTTTGCGCAGCTCCTTCTGAGACGCTCTCCGCTGCAGACCGTCGCACTTGCTCGCCCAGCTGTCTTTGCACGCGTTGCCCTTCTCCTCCCGGGGCTCGGCGGCGGGCGCCGCGGCCGCCGGACCCTTACTCGCCTGGTGGTTCTTGAGCCATTTCTCCACCATGCTGTAGTTGCCCTTCCTGTTCAGATAGTCCTCGAACAGGTCGGGGTGGGAGTCCAGAAAACTTTCTACGTCAGAGAACAGCATATTTGACACTGCCATGTCTGCACTTCGGATGGTCCTCAGTGAACCAAAGCCATGAAATTGCGCACAGAAATACCATCTATGAGGATTTACCCGACAGGGTTAGAGCAGAGAATCGTGCAGATGCAACAACTTCCACGATGCGCTACACAGGCAAAACCTCTGGAGCTCCAAATCCAGGTCCTTCTCTGAGCGGAGAGGGTTGGAGAGTCCCTTTGCGCACCGGCATCTTCCTCCTCTGCGCTCAGCTAATTAGAGATAATTAAAGCAAACTACCGTGGAGGCAAAAGTGAGAGTAGTGAGAGCATCCGAAACATCTCACACAGCCTCAGTACTGCGCACTCCCGTGGTTTGTGTCCTCCTGTGCGGATGACGCGGGCTGTGGTTGGCTCGCTCCCGCTGATGCTCGCTTCGTCACATAGTCAGGGAGCTCAGGGTTGCCTCAGCGATCGGCCCTCTGGCCATTTGAACTAGTTGCCCTCCCTCACGGAGACAAAGTGTGATGTAGATGATGACAGCTTGAAGAAAAAAATCATTTGGGGGCAATTAAATAAAATTTTGATTAATTAGTTAAATAATACAGACACATATTTTGCAGCGTCCATGATAATACTGGGCTGTGTAGAGAATGCTTGCACATTACTTATCTTTAATAAGATAGATAGATAGATAGATAGATAGATAGATAGATAGATAGATAGATAGATAGATAGATAGATAGATAGATAGATAGATAGATAGATAGATAGATAGATAGATAGATAGATAGATAGATAGATAGATAGATAGATAGATAGATAGATAGATAGATAGATAGATAGATAGATAGATAGATAGATAGATAGATAGATAGATAGATAGATAGATAGATGATGAATAGATAGATAGATAGATAGATAGATAGATAGATAGATAGATAGATAGATAGATAGATAGATAGATAGATAGATAGATAGATAGATAGATAGATAGATAGATAGATAGATAGATAGATAGATAAAAAATGGCAAATTCGGAATTTCTTTCACAATTCGTAAACTTTTGCAAATTTCTGATCTGCAATGTTTTATTTCATTAAGTTATGTAACAACGACGTTTATTGGCAGAGCGAGTACGTCAGAAAATTTAAATTACCGCTGAAACAGACTGCAGAGTCGCCGTTTGAACGCCAGGGGGAGGTATACTCCAGGTGTTGCACTGCGGGATTTATATGAGCGATAACACGGTGGCTCATTTGAACCGTCTACACTTAATATATTAGTATTCTACAAGTAATGGAACTACTCTGACGATGTGGCTTTTACCCGTTACTCTGATTTTTAAAGTCAGAGTAAGAAATCTAAGCCACACATGTGAAAGGTATTTTATAGAGGCATCTCAATATGTTAACTTACCGAGGTTATTATTCATCTGATTATCTATATATTTATGTATGACAGAGAGAGAGGGAAGAGAGTCTTTACTCCCAGAGTGACTTATTTACAGAGTGTTTATGACATAAAAAGATCTGCAATAATTACAAGAAAGGTCCCAATCTCTTAAACTGCTTCATTTAAACATTAAAGATTTACCTTTAACTCAACACAAAACAGATTTGTATTACTATTAAAGAAAAAAACAATTTGGTGTAGTGTCAATTTTATTCAAGAAAATTACAAAAAGACAAATATAATTACTAAGAAAAACATATCATGAGGAGGTCCAACTCATTTTCTTCTAGATGCACAGTACTTATTCATTATTTTAGATTACAAAAATATACCTGTTAAAACAGGAAGGTATCAAATGTAAAAACAGCTATCACAATTACGTAAACAGTTTCAGCATATGTGACATTCGATTTCAGTTTAGTTGGTTCCTGCTCTGCCTTAGTTTGGAATGAAAAGGTCTCCTGAGCTGCTTAACTCACGACACAAAGACAGGTAAAGCTGTGCAGAGGAAAGTCTTGTTTAGGAAGTGGATGACTTGAGATATGCGATGAGGTCGGTGCGCTCGTTCTTCTTCTTGATGCCAGCAAAGATCATCTTTGTCCCAGGAATGTATTTCTTTGGATTCTCCAGATAAATCATCAAAGTCTCCTCGTTCCATACAATTCCTGGAAATTATAGTAAGTCCAAAAGTAATGTTAAAGTCAAGCAGCATGTTTCCTGATATGAAAATAATTCTTATACACATTATACAGTATTTACCTTTGTTTTTGTTGGCATCTGTGTAAGAGTAGCCATCAGCCTGGCCTGTCTGACGTCCAAAGAGGCCCCATAAGTTGGGTCCAGTTTTATGCTTTCCGCCTTGTTCTACAGTGTGACACTGGGCACACTTTTGGACAAAGGTCTTTTTTCCCTTCTCAATGTCCCCACTCATAATTTCTGGAAAGGAGAACACATTTCATTTGATTTTATGTAACAAGACATGCCACCAGGGGGCGATATCCCACCTGTTACAAAACTACTTTTTGAAAAGAACGAACAGAAACTAATGCTCTTAAAATGAAACTAAAGGAGCGACTATGACGTTTCTGGGTATTTAAGTGGCTTATTTAATCAGCAAAAATGTTATATTGTCGTTTATTCAAGCATCTTGAGATAAACCATTTTTAGATTACAAAAATATACCTGTTAAAACAGGAAGGTATCAAATGTAAAAAACAGCTATCACAATTACGTAAACAGTTTCAGCATATGTGACATTCGATTTCAGTTTAGTTGGTTCCTGCTCTGCCTTAGTTTGGAATGAAAAGGTCTCCTGAGCTGCTTAACTCACGACACAAAGACAGGTAAAGCTGTGCAGAGGAAAGTCTTGTTTAGGAAGTGGATGACTTGAGATATGCGATGAGGTCGGTCAGCTCGTTCTTCTTCTTGATGCCAGCAAAGATCATCTTTGTCCCAGGAATGTATTTCTTTGGATTCTCCAGATAAATCATCAAAGTCTCCTCGTTCCATACAATTCCTGGAAATTATAGTAAGTCCAAAAGTAATGTTAAAGTCAAGCAGCATGTTTCCTGATATGAAAATAATTCTTATACACATTATACAGTATTTACCTTTGTTTTTGTTGGCATCTGTGTAAGAGTAGCCATCAGCCTGGCCTGTCTGACGTCCAAAGAGGCCCCATAAGTTGGGTCCAGTTTTATGCTTTCCGCCTTGTTCTACAGTGTGACACTGGGAACACTTTTGGACAAAGGTCTTTTTTCCCTTCTCAATGTCCCCACTCATAATTTCTGGAAAGGAGAACACATTTCATTTGATTTTATGTAACAAGACATGCCACCAGGGGGCGATATCCCACCTGTTACAAAACTACTTTTTGAAAAGAACGAACAGAAACTAATGCTCTTAAAATGAAACTAAAGGAGCGACTATGACGTTTCTGGGTATTTAAGTGGCTTATTTAATCAGCAAAAATGTTATATTGTCGTTTATTCAAGCATCTTGAGATAAACCATAAAGGACAAAGATTTTAATTTGAACACCAACTAATATGAAACCAATCCATTTCCGCATTATGGTTAAAATGTACTTAGTTAAATGGTAAAAGGCTCAGACCGGTACTGGGCCACGTTGTGGGGAGGAGGGAGTAACAAATCCAGATCTAACTTGCGTTTTTAAGTCGAAAACTCGACAAGGCAGAGCAGAAAACCTAACAATCATTAAACCCAACTTTTTAGGATCGTGGTCTTACCTTTCGGTTATTTCGTTGTGCCAAATCAGGTGAATCGTGAGAGTAACCTTTAACTTCCCGGCTTTTGTCCTTCTACCGGCTTTGTCGGCTGCCTAGTTGAGAAAAAAACGTACTTCCTTATCTTAAAGTTACTCAGGATTACACGTCATCAGTCAGCTGACATTTCATCAACCGTGTCAATGTCAAAGAAAACAAGGTCAAATCTGTCAAAACTCATTGAGAATTCACTCTTCTGCGCCAATGCGATCCAGGAAACACCACGAGATATCAAAAATACGTCACACAACAACACTCAAGAGAAAAAGTAAAACTTTGTGGAAGGAAAGGAGGAAAGGAAGACATAATGTTTAAAAACTCATTTCTTAGTGATAGACATTAAGCTTAAATGAACACAGAGAGAGTGAGAAAAGCAGAAAAAGACAAAATTAAATAAAGAAATTCAAACTTGTTTTAGAATCAGATCTAAAACTACACTCAGGACAACTTGATAAAGTCAGCATAAGACAAAAAAATAACACTGTTTAGTACGTTAATCAAAGAACAAAAACAATAATCTGAAACATTTTTGAATAAAATTTAAGATGAAAATTCCCAGTATTCTTTAAAATGAAATGTTGCTTTGGCCTATTTTTTTTTTTTTTCTTTTTGCAAGCACATCAAACAGAAGGCCCTTACCTGCAAAGAAAACACAAAGAATTTGAGTTACTTTCTTCTGACTCTGCAGATGGGTGCTAAGAGTTGCTGCCAGGCAACAAGACAATTTCAGCTTCAGTGCCAAATGTTGGTCTTGTTTGTATATATTTTCTAGCTTGCTACTTAAATAGTGCAACCAAGCTAATCTTTTTTTAGCTTGGTTGCACTACCAAGCTAAACAAAGGAATGTTTGGGTTACAAGCTTCTATTTATCAAAATTATCTGAATTTGAATAGGTCATATTAGTTTGTAAATTTGATGTTGGCTCAGTCTTTTTTCTCTTTTTTTATATTGCTCTTTTTTTATATTATATTAAATTCATATTGCTACTGCCAGACTTCTGACCAAATTGCCTCAGATTTCAGTCATCACACCATTTTTAGTCTGTCATAATCTCTTTTCATTCTCTTTGAGATGTATTACAAGTTCTTAATTTTTATTTATTTATTTGCTTGAGCTTAAAGTGTACAAGCACCTTTTTCTAGGCATCATGACCATGGCCTACTGACTGCAACAAAGTCCAAAGTTAACAAATCTTCTTCACTAATAAAGCAACAGTGGTTTAATCTCCTCCACCATGCAGGCCAATAATAAAATCAAGCTAAACTATTTACATGCAACTGTTTCAGAAGTTTAATTTGTTAAATTTCAACAGCCTGGCGCTGACCCTTTTTCCCCCTCATAAAATGTACTTTCTCCCAATCCGAGTTTTAACACGACTCCACCTCCGTGTTTTCGTCCTCGCTCGCTGCCCGCCTGCGTTCGATCCATTCCGGGCATTTCTTCCCGCCTAAATCCGATCTTGCTGCAGGGAGGAGCGACCGGGGTGCAGTTTAGAGATGAGCTGAGCATCACAACCCCGCATTCAAGGAAACGGACTAACACAGCACTTTTTTTCTCTCTCCAGACTTCCCACAATGTTTCTCGCTTCCGTAAAGCACAAGAGTTTTATGAGGTGAAAAAAGTGTGGTATGCACGCAGAGAGGCAAATGTGAGCAGGTTTTGTCTCTGAGGAGCGGGGAATCTCTGCCCAGTCAAGGAAGACCCCCTCAATTGTTTCCTGCGCCAAGAACTGTAAAGACATAGTCATCACAGCGCATCTGTGGTAAGGCACTAAGCTTTTCTCTCTGATCCATGACAACCTAAATACCAGCACTGCTTATGTTTGGTTTATGACAGTTTCATTGGGTATAGTGCTCCATTTAGCCACTCAGACTGAGAGCACAGCTTCTCGTTCTTTTGTATTTGCATCCTGAGTGAATCGGCGAGGACCGCTCAGACATGACCACATAGCAAGCTGCTGGGATGCTTCAACTCCTGCAGTATGTATCCAAACATCACGATCAAGGATCCATAAAAACATGGATGCTGTATATTGGAGTAACCAGCCGACCAACCAACTGATGACTTTGATGATGTAATGATGATGCGTCACTGTTATATTCACCCCTTTTTCTTTTAACGATTTCTGTGTTTTATTTCCCACACATGTTCCACAACTATTAATGAATCAGCAAAGATGATTATTTTCCACCAATAATCCCCCCTCAAACCCACGCCCCCAAAACCCCCACTCATTCTGTTGCATGGTTTTTTGTATGGCAGTTCATTTTAAAAAGTTTCATCCTACACTATCACTCAGCCTCCTTTTTTAACTGAAGGTCAGCCAGTGACACTGCAGTTAGTCATGGGACACAAAAAAATGCAGGAAGGTATGAGAGGTGTGAAACTCTGTGTCGTTTGTAAGTAACATTCCCTTTGAATGGATGCTGCTTTGATCAGGATTGATTATTGATTCTCTGATGTATTGCTCAGCCCTGGCTGAGGACTCATCCAGCTGAAGGTGTTCTCATGCCATTTAGACTGCTACCTCCATGCCACTAAGATAGTCATAGATCTATATTATAGGGAGAATCTTACAGTATGATAACCTTGATTAAAATCACTGCTGTATTTACATAAAAAAGTTTAACAAAATGTACAAAATGGTGATATTTTCAATATAAAGCAATAATCAGTTCTTCTCCTGCTACAAGTATATAACATACTGGTTGGAGCTATCTATAAGATATTTATTCATTTCATTTTATCATATAATAAGATGTTTTCAACTGTTTAATTAGCTACACAGTGCTGACTGTGGTGGGTGGTGCTCTGTTCATTTCCAGCCAAATGTCTGTCTATGCTGTTTGAGACCTTACATATTTTTCAGTGAGACAGATTAATATTTCTGATAAGCGTGGGATTAATGTAGGAGCCTTCTTTTAGCCAGCTGACCAACAGTGTGCAGCACTGGCATCTACTAATAGGAGTTTAACCCAGAGGATGATTTGAAAGATCATTTTAGCCATTTTGAAAATGTAACTTTTTAAAACCTTGGTACACTTTGATTCTTGTAACCTCACCATACCAATTACATCATGTTACTCAGATTGTTTGTTGGTTTTTTATTTGTTCGTACTATTTCATCAAAAAATTAGCACTCATTTTGGTTCCAAATCTATAATACTTTAGCATAATACCTGTTGCTTATTATCTATTATTAACCTGAAATAGCTCTTTTTCTTTATAGGTCAAACGACCAAAGAAAAAATCTAGCCTTAGTGCCAGTGTCATTTCACCTTCTCCTTTTAAATGAAATATTTTTCTGAACTTTGATAAATGTCATTTGTCTCTTAGTGGAACATTTTAACACTGATGTGATATTCAGAGACTAACAGAAACTCAATTGAAACAAAGAAAGCGGTTAATGCAAAGCTCATAATGAAGGAAGCTGATGTGAATCACATGTTGCGGTCTTCAGTCTCCAGACCTCAACACAGCTGAAGATTTCTGATTATCGGAGATGTTCAGTAGTGGTCTCAACCTTCACCATTACTCCAAATGAGGGAATTCACTGGATCACTGTTGAGGTGTAGGTCAGTTTTAGGGAGTGGGAATATTGTTTGTTCGTGGGAAAACCAATGATTGAGGTAATAATTGCAACTTATGGTAAAAGATAATTTTAGTTATATAGCACATTTTCAGCAACAAGGCAATACAAAGTGCTTTACAGGATTTAAAAGGAAATACAAACAAAATAACAAACCAAAGGAAAGAGCAAAAGAAGAAAAAGCTAATAATGTTGATCCAAAGTAAATAAATTAGATACTCCTATAAATCCCCCCTTCCCAAACACATTTTTTTTCTGCTGTTTGTTGCATTAGAGAATTGGTAAATGTCAGCACTTGTATGACAGGTGTATGCCATGGCAGATGATTGCCAAAAGATAAAATGTATGCTAAATCACGTTTAAAGCTTTTATGATCACTTTTATCAGTATGAAAATAAATGAATAAAATGATTGTGGTACAACTTTAATTCCACATATATTACACCCAGTTTGTATAGTTTTGGTTCTGATACCCATTTTGGGTCAGTCTACTGTGGCCCAGTGCAGACCTGCATTATATATCAAATCACAATATCAATGTTTTTGCGGTTGTTTTTGTTCAGGACTACTAAGATGCATTTGTGGTTAGCGTTAATTAACATCTAAACATCTATGTAGGATAGTTTGTAGTGGTAGTACAAACTATCCTACATAGGTTTTTTAATACTTACCCTATAATTGAAAATTGTAAAATTTAAAAGGTTTTTCATGTCCTACTACAAAGTGTGAAACCTAAAATTGTTAACATCATTCCTTAAATAAGGTCCAAACTCTTTGTTTCCCCCCCCATTTTTTGTTATTATGTTGGAAACAAATAAGGTAGTAGCTTAAAAGCCTTTCGATGTGTTATGCCTTGCTCTACCTCGGTGATGTAATATGTGCAGCCCTGTCCAGCTGGTGCTGTTCTAAAGAAAGAAAAGGAACCCTAGTTTAAAGAGATGCACTGATGACTGCTAGCAAATGTTACACAAGACCCACATCTATTTAGTCTAAAATCCTACTCTTAGGTAAAAGGTCAGAATCAATTGATTTGCATTGTTAGCCAGTTGTAAATTCAGACAGGGTTTGTCCTTTAATACCCTGTAATATAATATAAGGACACGGGGCTGCTTTTGTTGGCCCACTTTAATTATGCAACAGAGTGTGGGATCAGCAAACTTGTTTCACTTTGGAGCTCTGGTCAATAATGCGAGGTTGTGTTTCTTGAATGTGGTGAAAACACAGGGACGACTGTCATTCTACTCCCATCACAGCAGAGTTACCACTGAGCTTCATCATGTTACATGTTTGTAATGAGTAATGCCATCAGTGTTCATGTTGCATTTAACAAGCAACAGGTATGATGTGGAGCATCGCAAGTTGTTCATTCCCTAAAGGAGGCAGAAACTATCGCTATAACAACTGATGGCTGGGCACCCAGGGATACGTTGAGCTACATCCAAATCCCAGCGCATGTAATCATTAGCAACTGGGAAATGGTAAATGTTGTATTGCAGACCATGCATAGTTGAAGCACTGTTATAAGGGGTTGGGCATGTGGAATGTTTTTGGTCATGTGACAGTGATAGCCACATGACTATCACTTATAGGCAACTCAGGAATGTGGGGTGCTTGACTAACGCAGAGAAGGAAGGTGAGCAGTGTTTTTTTTTTTTTTTTTACAATGTCGAAAGAGAAGGGAGATGTATAGATAGTATTAATACGAGCAATATTAATATCAGATATTGATACCGGCCTAAATTATCGTATCGGGGCAATCCCAGTTTTTTCGTTTTTACAGTGTACCCAAATACTTGGCTTCAGCTGTTCTTCACTATCAAGACAGGACTTCATATTTCATACTTCTTTATTTACGTAAATATTTCTTTGCTGTTAGATGCAAATATTGAAGAGTATAGATTTTGCACACCCAAATCCACTCACTGGCCACTTTATTAGGCACACTTTGCTCGTATTGTAGAACTGTTTGGATGACCAATTCAGACATTTTTAGTAACAGTCAAGACAAGTGAGTTTCCATTGTAGGTTAGGTCAAATAATTTGAATTAAACTAATCTGGTGCTTTTTGCAAATGACCTAAATATGTATCAAAAAGACATGTTGAAAACCATCTCAAAGGGGTTTTTCTCCTCTTCTCTGCAGCTTGGTTTTGACTCAATAAATCTTGTGTTGTTCTGATGGGGGTGGATTATAAAGTATTGGAATAACTAATCTGTTTTTAGCTTGGTTAAATATTACTCTCTGATATGTCAATTCATACATCTCTAATTGTTTTTAAATAGTTCCACCTTTGGAGACTAAATGACTGACATATTACTTAAATCAGAAATAAATAATATGTTTCATAGCTATAAAAATAAATCGAAACCAGGTTTTTGGTACCAGTAACCCACAAATCTATCACATCAGACCGCCAGACCCACTTCTACTTTTTCCTTTTACTGTATTGCCTGCCTTCATGTTTAATGTTTAATACACACCCACTTTTGCAAGAAGACTCATTCGTTTTAAAATACTTCACTTCCTCACTTTCTCTCAGGAAGTCTTGCTCCATTAACATGAGGGCGAACGCACAGATAAACACAGCTAACAGTTAACTTACTATATGCGTCTTGTTTCCTAATAACTTAATGTTTCTACATTAAGTTATTAGATTGAATTGAAGCCCAAGTAAACCTCTAGATGACGGAAACTTACAGAGATGTTCAAATTTGGTGGAAGAAGAACCATTTCTTTGGTTTCTGAGAACATTTTTGTCTATAAAATCTCATTGCAAACTAGGTGTTTGGAAAATGCAAACACAAAAGGATCACTTCCTCATACTGCTGCATGCTATTGCTAGGTGCTTTAAGTATC
This sequence comes from Gambusia affinis, assembly GCF_019740435.1. Taxonomy (NCBI): domain Eukaryota; kingdom Metazoa; phylum Chordata; class Actinopteri; order Cyprinodontiformes; family Poeciliidae; genus Gambusia; species Gambusia affinis. The sequence continues at coordinate 16,140,422 of NC_057878.1, forward strand.
CACTTGTTGTAACATGACACTAAATGCTACAATGTTCATTGTTAACCCAAATTCGGCTTACATGAGTTTAAGCAGTAAACTGATATGTTGTTGGGTGAAAGGCTTTATGAATGCAACGTATTGCACATACTTCAAAATGTGCATTAAAAAGCACTGATGGAACCATGTTTACTTCTGTTCAGTCATTATCTTCACACATGGAAGACATCTCTTGCAGTAAGCAGATGCTCATTCATCTTCTTCCAGAATAAGTACTATTGATTGGAGAAGTAACAATGGCCATAAACGCAGCAAACGACAGCTTCACACAAAGCTCTTGAAAACATTAAAAATCAATAAAAAGCAAGCCAGTGTACTTCTAGTTTGAAAACTTTTTCTTCCTTTGTAGGACAATGTACAAAGGTTGGGTGTATAGAAAATCAGAGACATCCAAATGAACTTGCAAAAATCAGTTGGCTTAGAGATGTTCGGGTTTCAACTAGCGGTGCTTTTATAGCTGACTCATTTAACCTGCCTTGTCTTCATTCTGAGTGGACAATATTCATGAGGACTGGATTTAGAACGATAAGCTTATGACTCATTCTGTCCTGATCGGACTCTTCCCGGCACCACCATAACTTTCAGAGGATGGAGCAGCTTTGGTGTCTTGTCAAATTTATGACAAAGGTTTTATTTGATTAGCTTTGGCATGTTTACAGTAAATCAAATAGAATATTTGTTTGAGGCTAATCCAGAAATTGGCTTGAAGTACAATCAAGTTCCTTTCAGGTTTTCACATTTTATCATGTTATAGCCAGAAACTTCAGTGTAAAATTTTTACAATAGAATAACACAAAACAGCTCTAGATGGAGTGAAATTGGATGGACAATGCCTTTGTACATCCATTTTTCTGTCTTAATAAAAATGTTCAATTGGATTTAGGTCTGGACTCTGTTTAGAAAACTGTACTGAGAGGGAAAACTTCCATATGTCCTCAAGCCTTTTGCAGCCTCTGCCAGGTATTCTTCTAGAATGACGATGAGTTTAGCTCCATCTATTGTCCCAACACCTCTGAGCAACTTCCCTGACAAAAAGTGTCCCCACAAACATGTTTTCTGTAGGCTTGCTATGTTCAGGGGGATGTACAGTGTTAGTTTTTTGATGTACATTAATGCATAATTTTGTCAGATGTCAACGCTATGCATTGCTGTAAAAAATAAGAAAAAACTGGACACAGTCCTACCCTCTGTCCTGGAAGTTTGAACTTTCATGCCTCTGGTAAGGCAAAGACCCAGCTGTGGATTGGAGCGTTTGCTAACATATTATTCACCAGATGTATGTCCATCTCCCTTTTTTAAATCCAAAAAGTACGTCATGCTGGCTTAAAAATGCTTTTCGTTTTGTTTGTGAAATTCAGGATGTTATTTTGAATTTCCAGTAAACAGTACTGGAAAATGCTGTTGTATTAGTATCTAATACAATAATTCACAATGTGCATTAAAAAGCACTGATGGAACCATGGTTACTGTCTTTAATTATGGGTAAAAGATTAAGGGGCCTGATGCAAATGCACGTCACCTTTTTCTGTTTTTCATGTTGTTAAATAGGGAGACACACCATATATAACAGGTCTTAAATATACATTTATATAACACAAAGGACAGTAAAAACCAAAGTTGAGCAGTGCTGGGAAGATCAGTCTGACCAGTGTTGTAAGTGTTGCATGAGAGGAGATTGTATGTGTGGTGCAAACCTACAGAGCAGAGCAGAGGGAGGTTAGTTGGTCGTCACGTTTTAATTAACCGAGGAAGTCCATATAACAGTAATCAGTTCAGCAGGGGTCGTCTCAATGTGTGAAAAAGCTGTGAACACAAGGCACCTCTTCTTTCCAGTGCTCAGTTATGCACTAGTTTGTTTTAATTTGTCTCGTAAGGTGGCAATAAAATAACACTTTTACCGGCCGCTTTCATTTTCCAGTTTACATTTTTTTATTATTAGTGGCTTTTTTAAGTTATTGTCACAAAGAGGGTTTGCATGTCTTTGTCTTCAGCCTAGAAATGTTCATCAAAAGTGAAAAACCGAAGTGAAAACAAAGAGTCTGATTGTATTTTCACTTCACTGTTCCTGCAGTCACTTCACATCCAGTTTTGTTTTTCATATCCTGAAAGACCTGTGGTTGTAACTTAAATGTCAATAAATTTTAATGACAATACACGCTGATTTTTGCTTGCAAACTATAGGTCGTACTTACTGTGATTAATAATGCATCAGAAGAGTGAAATTTACATTGAAAGCACATGCCACTTCTGCTTCTTACTAGGTCAAGGAGAGCGGATGTTTTAAATAGGCTGAGTGCAACACATTGTGTGAACCGACTTAGCGCCTTGTCTTACATTAGCTTACACCCTGGCTGGCTTAAGACAAGGCAGAGTGGGGATGATGACGCTATCGCAGGAGCTGAATTATAGATTGTAGTGCATGAGAAAGCTGCACAGTTGCATGTGAGCATGCTCAGTGCTGCTGAGTGGACTCAGGGGAGGTTCCTCACACGCGGGAGAGCCTAACCAAAACATCCTGCAGTCAAAACCACAGGGTGCTCTGAAGCGGTGTACACCAGTATCTGTCCAGTAGATGAACACAGGCTGCTGATGACAAGACTCATCACTGCCTATTCATTTATTAATTTGACATACAGTACAGCTATCGATGGAAATACATTGGAATATGTCTTTAGCTTCATGTTGCAGCAAAAAGAAAAAAAAAATTATACGTATATATAAATATCTATAATGTGCAGTGGATAAAGCCAGTCTAATAATAGGTATTATTTCTGAAGATGTCATCATGTCTGTGCTGCAGCCTTATAATCATTCAGTGACAGAAAGGTGTAATGTTTAGCAAAATTAAAGACCAAATGTGATTATATTTAATTTTTTCTATAGGAAAAGAGGGGGTGGTTTAAATGGGTGCTTTTTGTTTTTCAAAAGATAAATGCGGAGGTACCAAGAGTTCAGTCAATTACACAGCAGCCCTGTAGGCAGTGTTATGGATATCAGCATGTGTCATGACTAATGATGAAAACGGGCACTCCCTGCTGCTAGCCGAGCCGGTGTTTAACCAGATGTTTTGAAGTTAACTGATACAATTATTTCAGGAGATTACTTCACATTTAGCACATTTAGGTTTGAAAGGTTATCAATGTTGGTTGCCTGTGAGCTCTGGGTAGGCTTCTGCCTTACAGCACATTGTTTAACGTCCTTATTTGTTTGGCATCTTCTCTTAAATATTTCAATTTAATTAAATGTTTAAAGGGTTTATCATTGACTTAAATGGTCCTAATAATCACCTCAATTACACGCTAAAGTGGTAATTATGTTCTCAATGTAACTACAGCTTTTACAATTATAAAATTTTTGTCACGACTAATTATCACACAATCAGTTGCGATTAATAGATAATGGTTTTTGTGTTCATTAATGAGTTTTTTAGCACTTGCTGCTTTTAGTAAGGTTGTGAATTCAAATGCAATGATCCAGTCCTGGGTTGATTGATGAACAGGATGGGTTTGTATACGGATACATGGGTAGACTCCTGACTTAGAAAACGGTTTAAAGTGACTCAGGTCTAAATAAGACTAACTGCTTGGAAAGCAAAATTCCAGTACGATGTCAAACTCCATCCTACTACTGAACCAGGGGAAGAATAAATGAACACTTTATTGCAGATCACATATTAGTTTTCTTTTTAAACTGCCATGAATGTTTATGATGTTGCTTGATTTGTGTTATTTTTATGGGAGGCATTTTACATGTTATGTATTGCATATTTCCATTTTTATGGACAATTAAGTTTTTATCGTTTTCCTTTATGTACAACACTGTATAAAATAAGGATTTTTGTCACTACCTCTTTGGTCAATATGTTGAAAACAATGGCAAAAAAGTAAAGTTGTAAAAAAAAAGTTAAAATAAATACTTTGCTTTTTCATATCGACAGTACCAGCAGCTATTTGACTTGAAAAAGGGCTTACCATGCAGGCCAAACACAATAAATGTTTATATATGAAAAAGTTGCAAACATATTTCTTTCTGAACTGAAAAACCTGTCTTGATGAAATGAAAGAGATTATATTTTACGCTTGACAGTCCAAATTGTTAATTAGCACAACAATTAGTAACACTGACTGATATTAAAAGTGAATGATCAGTTAAGCTTTTTTATGTTCATATCTCAGCTTAACGCATGCTGAGTAATCCTTAGTGGCAGTAATTTCACAGCATAGTGGATAAGCTTTACCCAGTTACTCAATACAAGTGTTAAGAAGAAGAAGCCAGGCTTCAAAGAAATGCTGAGGGTCAGTCAGTTTCTCAGATTAACTTGCTGAATTAAAGGAGGCTTGGAGTGGTTCAGATGTGGTAATTCTAAAACTCTTTTTATAAAAACACTTCTGCAATGCAGCATGGGTTGAGCAAGTGGAATACGACTTTCTGATCCTTCTGTTTCAGATAAGCAGCAGGGTGTGAGCGTGAGGAAGTCTCAGAGGATGTCCCCGACCTGTGGGCCCCAGTGCTGAGGAAGCTCCACAGGGCTGACTGGTGGCCAGCATGTCTCAGCACCATCAATACCAGCGAGGGCCCCACGGCCGCACCATGAGCACCGAGGAGAGGAGCTCCACGCCAGTGAACAAGACCTCAGTGCCTGTTCAAAAGAGTGCCTCCTCCTCTTCCTCGTCCCAGCGAGACAGCCGGCAGGTAACGATCTTCTAACTTCAGAGGCAATTCATCGAGCAGAAGATTCCTGAGAGTGAAGCTGGAGCAGAGATTAAATTGTCAGGACTGAATGTTACAGTACTTTTTATACTGGGGGGACTCTGTCAGTAATGATCAAGGAAATAGTAAATTATGAACAAAACATGTTGCTATTCAAAAGTATTCACATCAAATATATATTTCCCATTTTGCCACATTTAAACAAACTTTTTTCAATTTCATTTTATACATATTCCTTTTATAAATCTAGAAAGTGCAGAGTTCATTATCATTCACCCCCCTTTATTCTGATAACCATGAAGAAAATTCAGTGGAACCAAATGCACTGAAGAAGTGTAAGACGGATTAGCCGACAGACGAGACAAAGGCTGAACTGGAGACCTGCCCACCTAGAAATGGTGATTGCAGTTGGGATTAACATTTTTTTTAGATCAGAAAAAGACAAACTAAGGAGAGTTGATAGAAAGATGGATGGAGTTAATTAAAGGGCAATCCTGTAAGAAAAGCTATAGAAACTGGTGCTACAGTAGAAGGGTTTATATTGAAACAAATTTAAGTGTTTGAATCCCCCACCCAAATTTAAGAGCAAAACTTAATTTAAAATGAATGTCAGTTTCTACATGAGTACTTGCAGAAGAAGAAGGTGGCTATCCTTCCCAGTAAAATGCTTTGAAACATTGAAATCTGTTGTAGCAACTTAAAACTACTTTGAAAAGGTTCATGAGGTATGTTCATTGCCATGAAACATGTCCGTTGGTCAGGAGGAATTTGTAGTGTTAAAGAAGTGACGGAAACATAGCCAAGGTAAATAAATACATACATAAAAGAAGAAGCTATGCAGACATTTCTGCAGGCATATTAATATGTGCCAGAATTCCCTTTAATCATTAGTCAGCCATATGCTGAAATATCAAGATGCAACAAACGCAGATAAATGTTATCATAACAGCTAAGCATTATGCTTTCATTCCTTGTGAAAGGTTAAGTACAATTAGATAAACCTGTTGCCAACCTTTGCAAGATATCTGCTAATTAGCAAACTAATCAGCAGAGAAAGAGCAGTCGCTACCAAATGAGCTGCGCTCTTATGTCACAGTTCACAGAGCAGTGGCTCAAACTTAACCCCTGCTTTAAGTCATCCGAAGCCCCCGGTCGTCCTCCCTTCCCTCTCGGAGCTGCTGTGTCACTGTGGTCAAACTAGACACCCACACTGGAATCTCTGACATCACTGCTTTTCCGTGGGCACTGGCTGGTGAATATTTCATGAGAGACAGGCGAAGGCTTGGTGCCCCAGTGAACATGTGGCACATTCTGCAAGGCCTGGGGTGGACGGCCAGTTTCGTCTGTGCAAGAGAAGAAGAAAGAAAGCCGATCTGAGGAATTGGGACAGTTAGCTGAAAGCCTGCGGCTTGATGAAGCAGACAGTTACCCATTCAGACGCTCCAGCTCATTATTCCTTTCTTGGCTGCAACCTTTTGATGAAAAGGTTCTCCGCATTTCCAGTTTTACATAGACTCTGTCCAAAGTAGCCTAATTGATGAAGTCAGACACCAGACAAGCTGGAAGCTGAAACAGAATAAAAAAAACCATTATCTTCTATTTAACTTTTGTATTGCTTTTGTAGTCAATGGATCAGAATCTTGAATGAAATTGGATGGTTTGCAGAGCATCTATGAAGTTACATTTTCTTTCTGGATCCTGTGTAATTTGATTTTGCTTGACAAATCTTACCAAAGAAAGAAACAGGATTTGCTGCTCTGCAGAGCTTCTCCTCTGTGAAATAGTTATCTTAAAATGGAAACACTGCTATTTTTCTTTACCTCATAGCCCTATTTATATATTATTTAAGGTCCAAAAATCCCAAATCTTGGGAAAAGTTCAACATCTGACTTATGTGAAGCTGCCAAATCGGTTGCAGATAACATTAGGAGGAGATAAAGAGCATAGGTTTATAATACAGACTAAACTCTTGATATAAGGATATGATTAGTTTAACATTAGTTTATTTAGGGACTGCAATGACTGGATGTCCCAAACAGTACAAATTAAAGAGACAAATGATCAGACTTGGCAATGGATTACACAATTACACATCTGACCTGCTGTACTGCTGGCGTTGTGTCACAATAAACATTAACATTCCACAATAGAAATGAAGGCCCCTTAATTAGTTTAGTAAAAATAAAGTCACCAGAACTTTATTGCCATTGTGACAAGTTAGTACTGTGTATTTATATAGATTGCTTGTAATGATTTTACAATTAGATACATATTGAAATACATACTCATACATATTTTTAATTTGGGCTTTTTAATTATTGAGTTAATCAGCGAGAGGAATTTATCATTCCACCAAAGCAATACCTAAAGCTTTACAATATCAAAGGCTTAAGGAAATCCTCATTTGTTTAGGTCGGGCGACTCTGTTGTGATTAAATTAAATTCAAGGAAGTAAGACTCTTTGAATACTTCTGCTGTGTGTTGCCATCAAGGAGGACAAATGTGACTTGATGGAGAAATTCATGGAAATTGTTTGCATCTGTTGGACTTGATTGGCATTTCTGCATCTGTATGTATTTAGAGCTTTCTGCATTGTAAATCCAGTGCAAAAAAAGTAAATGGCATGTGCAGTATGTATACAAAAAAGGAGCATTTTGCACTGCTTTGTAAGCTTATACTTCACAGTTTTTTCTCTTATTTGTGGACGTTTTCTATTTTAATGTATCACACTCATGATATAGTTCAGTTCTCCGATCCATATTTGTATTCTACAAGTTTAAATCTGAGGTGTCAATCAGTAGAATATGCATGTATCACTAAAGCTGTGATGTTGCTGTGAATCAGTGACATGTAAAGTATATCATTATGAAAAAAGGAAGAACCAAAGAATGGAAAAAAATACCTTCTAAACATACCTTAATACACAGTATGTAAATTAGTTTTAGGGAAATACTTTATAAAATAAGTCAGTAGGTCTAGATTATTTACGCCTTTATAAAATCTATTGTAGGGAGGATTGGGAATGTGTTACAGCTGGGACACTGGGCTGTGATTTTTTGTTACATGTATGCTGTTGTTGTTGGTCTACCACACATTACTTCCTACTGTATGAGTTATCAGAGAAGTAGAGCCTGAAGGCCATTTTAAAGCCAACGCAAATGTTAGTTTCTTGTGGTGGGTCATCACGCTTCCCATTTGCCTGGGTGTGTGTAGGTGTGTGTGACGGAACCATGGCCCTCACAGACTGCTCTCTCACTCTTGATAAATCAGAGAAAAGGAGAAAGAGAGTAATAATTGAATGAGATGTTAAATACTCATCTGAAGTAAGAGTCTGATTTGCTAGAAACCCACACATAGTCGTACCTCACATTTAAAACATTGGCAGCATAAGTGAGACTACCCTTATTACATTTGAAGTGGTGAGATTAATTGAGCTGTCTGTGCAGAACTGAAATTGGAAAAAGCTTCTTCACGATGTGTTCATTCAGTTTTCACTTTTTTTCCAAGCGCATTCTGCTCAAATTAGCTTCAGGATCAGTTTTCTGGAAAATAAAACTTAATTTGAGCTTTGATGGCGAATGTTATGTATCCTTTATGTGGACAAACTTTTTCTGACTTTATGTTTTCCATTCAAAATATTATCTGCTTTTTCATTTTATGTTGGCCTTTATTATGGCATTAGATGCTCCACCAATGACATTTGTTTTGTTGGGCTTCAGTGATTTTTGTGGAAAAGCAAAAGCAGTGCATTATTGTTTGGGGAAAGCCTTAATGGGATCCTGACCTCATTTTTGAATCGATACATGTCAATATACCGGCTGCTGATGGCTGCTGTTCACGCCCTCATGGGAGAACTTAGGTGCTCCACTTGAAGTAAGCATAGTTTCACACAAACACATGAACATGCATCTAGTTCACTGACATTCCTAGATCCAAAATTCCTGAAATGCAGCGTTAAAAATTCTTTCTTAGGGTCATCAGAACAATTCACAGGTTTTTTTTAATTATTATTATTTATCTGTATGTTTGCTACACCAGTTTGGTAGAAATTGCTTTCTTTTCAAATGAAAAAAGATACTAGGAATATTTCTCAGAGCTGCTCCAGTCTACGAATCATCAGATGATACGTTTAGACTTCAAGCTCGTGTAACCAAATCTGGTGTGTTTACACTGTGTGCAGGCCTGTGCTTCTCTCAGCATGTCCACATCCTCTCTGTGTGGAAGCCAGGCCTCTTACTCTAGGTTTTACTGCTGAGCCAGCCAAATACTGCGGGAAAATACATCTTCAAAAACAATTGCTATGTGGTTTGTAGTTGCTGAGATATCATCTTCCACTGGTGATTGTATTAGTGTGGGAGGCGTGAATAGGTTGCAGGTTTCTTTAATCAAGAGGTTTTGTATTGTTGTGCAAGTGATATAATTTTTACTTTTTGGTTGCTACTATAGAGTTTAAAACTACACTGCAGAGTACACATTTGAGCATGCTTGTTCTGGTGAGAAATAATTGCTTTTACAAAATCAGTAGATTTTGTAGACCGTAGCATGGACCACGGTTTTTGAATTTGATTTTAATTTGTGCACAATATTCCTAGATGCCATTTCCTTGTCTTGAATCACTCACACAGATGGGGAAAGGACAAACTGAATAGAACCAGCTACTCCTCTGGAACAATGTTCTTCTTGAGTTGCTCCAGAAAGTACGATTTCTCCTGGACCTTCTTCTGAACAGTGCCTGTGTGTGAAGTGATCCACAGCAGACACGGTGTTGTGGAGGACTATGAGGCGGGACTATATTCATATATGCCTAAGTTAAATGTGGTCTTCCTAAAACGCAAAGCTGAATTATCCAAGCTCCTTGTTTTAGAAAAAACTATTTAAAGGTGTCAATGCCTCATGTATTAATTTATCGTTCTGTTTAACTGTGGCAAGCAAGTAATTTATCAAAGATATTTCTTAGGATCTATGCACACGACATGTTAGGAAAAACTGATTGACAGACTGTGCTTGTGCGTCACTGTCTATGCCAGAGACATAATGTAATGTAAAGTGGTCTCCAGAAGCAGGCTGTGGCACTGATATTTATAGGGCTGATTTAGCCTGAGGTGTCCCCAAAGAGTGTTTGTCCTTTTCTCTGCTCAGTGAAACCTTAACTGTAACAGTTTGATTCATTGCATCAAAGGTCTGCTGTGGCTGTGTGTCATCGGCGGTGGTGAAACCCTAAGGGCCTGTCTCATGAAAAAGGCTTGTCTAGATTGAGCACATTGACTAAGCTGATTATCACCTTTATTCAGTATCATTTCTGGTTCAAACCAAGGCGTTTTCGGGATTTGAATATCTAATTTGTCAAGAAGATGTACGTAAATTTACTGACTATGAACAAGCAAATTTGTGAGGCTAATCTCCTTAAGGACCTTGACTTTGAAAAGCAGGAGGCCTCTTATGGAATCTGCCACAAAATTCTCCAATAAAGGAGTAAACTCGCCAAGAGGGACCAGCTCATTCAGCTGTAAATTATTCTGCAGCGAGATCAATGAACGGAAGCAGAGTGCAGGAAATCACTTTGGCTTAATTCAGTTCAGTTCTGTGGGCTGTGCTACCAAGAGCAGCAACTCTTATTATGGGACCTATTTACACATAAGCCAGTAGTCGTCATGTTCGTTGGTATTTACGTGGAGTCGGTGCTGTGGATCTTTTTAATGGTTTGGGAAGGGTAATGTATTTAAATATTTGCAGCACAAGCAATTCTTTATTTAGTGTACTCAACACGTCAAAATGAAAAAAGGGTGGAAAATAAAATCAATACTTCAAAATAAGAAAGGGTGGAAAATAAAATCAATACTTCAAAAAACAAAAGGGTGGAAAATAAAATCAGTACTTCAAAATAAAAAAAACTTCAAAATAAAAAAGGGTGGAAACTAAAATCAACACTTCAAAATAAAAAATGGCTCTGAAATACCACTGATTTATCAGTTCAGAGTCATTTAAAAGTCTGTAATGCTGCAGATAACAGACGGGAAGTTCGCCTGAGGCATTCCTCCCTAACAAATGTTTCATTATCGCCCTATACGCCGTTACGTATATACAATAAGCTGCAGCAGTAGCATGTTAAATGAAGAGGCATCGAAGCATAACCTTTTACACAGGTAACAGCTGACTTGTACCATTGGTGTATATTTTAAACTCCTTTACTTCCCCATTTTCACAAGGCATTTGCCCCCACAGTGGAGGTATATGACCTCATTACCACCCAGATCTGTTTGCCGACTTGTTAGATTAAGCAAGCTGTTGTCCTCTTTTGTTAAATGTCCTGCAAACCAAGGGTAGCTGTCATCATGCACCCCTGGCAAGACATCTTGAAGGTTGTAGCGTCACATGGTGCAGCGAGAAGCCACAGGCTGTTTGTTGCTTGAGAAGTGAAGCTTGTGCATACTAAGCTGACTTTTTGTTTCAGAAACTGCAATGCTACTGATTCAAGTGCTGAATTCAAAATCTAATCAAATGCGTTAAGTGTTTTGTTGTCTTACTTATCCACATCTTACTTTAAAGCTTTTATCAATTTGGCTAAACGTAAAATAAAAAATTTGCTTTTATAATTTTCCTTCATTTACACCTTCTTGTGTGATGTTTGCCTTCAAATCCTTTAAAAGGTCATTGATTACTTGGTTTTTAATACAGTACCTACATTTTTAATTACAAAATTCACTTTTGTAATGTGTGACATTTAATGTGTTTATTAACTGGTGTTCGACAGGGCTCCATGCTTAGACCAATTGTGTAAAATGGCACAAAAAATAGATTTTCAGTTGTTTCAGAGATATCAATATGTACAATACTGCAAATTTAAAGAAGTACTTGAGTACAATGTCTAAAAGGCTAACATTTTTCTAGTATCACGCATTCGTGTTCCGCTTGCCAGTAGTTTATTTGGCCAGCTGCATGGAGTTTAACTGCTTGCTATAGACATAATTGATGTAGATTTTAGTGACTGTAGATGTCATCGCTGACAGAAAGGAGTTAAAACATTATGGTGGTTGAAAAGAGAGCAGACTGATAAATTCACTATTTGATTTTCAATATTAATATCACGATGCATGCGTCTTTTTCTGATATTATGCAACTCCAATTTCAAGCAGTTGTTTCTAACTCATTTTAGAAACAGGTATGTGTAGTTATAAATTTACTGCTGATGCTCTAATTCACACAGGATCAGAATATACATACAAACTCAGAAATGTGCATACATACTCTCATATTTGGTTAAATATGCCTTAGTAAATTGCAGAGAGCCTAACACAGACTGGATACTAAACAACTCTTACCAGAATCAGTAGGGCTCATTTACGTTGGATGATTTCTTGGCACTGACCCGGCTTCTAAGCAGAGTCCATAAATTTTTAAAAGCGTTGAGGTTTGGGCCATTCCGGCAACTTAATCTTACTTTATCCATTCCAGAACCAAATGTAATGTGTTTCGGATCGTTGTACCAGCAAACTGCTACCTCTGCTGAAACTGACCTGGGTCACATTTTCAGGAACATCTCATGACCTACCAGGTTCATGTCTAGATGGTGATACAACAAGTTATTATGGAAACAGTTTAACGTCAATATGGTCTCAGAGAGTGACAATCAAGAAAGATTCCTCTGCTCCAAAATCAGCACTTTCAAGCTATCTCCAAAATCTTTAACGTCAACTCAAATCACCAACTAGATACACTAGGGAAAAAAAGTCTAATTTACAGTTAAATAGAGATGTGTTTGTTTTTTTTTCTTTTTACAGTGAGGTTAAAACGTAAACACAGGCCTCTGAACAGTCCTTGACCATATTGAAAATTATGATCCATGCCAGGAAACCAACCACTTTAGATTAATTATGCCAAATTGTATAAGTAGAAAGATTAAATATCAAGACAGGAATATGCTGGGCTGGTGATGTTGGCTACAAATGCATATGGTTTCTCTGCAGCATACAGTATATTTGCATGAATATCAAAATCTATTATACTTTCAAACCTGAAATGTCCAATCTGTAGTTTTTAGATCCACTGAAATTTTGTTGTATAATCATTTATGTCTGAAAAAAGTACTGTTGAAATACATATTTGAAAGTTTCAAATTATATGACAGCGATAGAGATGACCAATCCTGAACAATAAAAACTAACTGCATTAATTTGCAGGTATGTATTGGCAATGAACCCCATAATTATTTTCTTCCTTTAGTCTATGAAGACCAACAGCATTTTCTTTAGTGAAACTGATGGTTCCGCAGAGAGACAGAAAATAGGATCATGTTTCTTACTCTGTTACTGGTCATATTCCTGCTATCAAATCAGTGACCCCGTTCTCCCACGTGTCTCCTCCTGAGGGACAAAGGTTGGATGTCACCTGTCCCTGCATGACCTGTCCACCGTTCCTCCCCACAGGCATCATTTTGATTTACAGACCCTCTCAGAGCTCAAAGAGCGTAGTCAGGAAAAAGCTAATGAGGTGGAAATGCTGAGAGAGCACAGGGGGACAGTATTTTGTTATTTTAAAGCTGTACTAGCTGGCTTTAAAAAAGCACTACACGTGTTCTTGTTTTTCCTATGACAAGGCCATATTTTCTTTTTATTACAGCCTGCTTGTGTCCTGTTTGTGTATCACACTAAAGGAGTGAGTGGATTAGTTCTGACACGGCTTTTTATTTTTCTTCCTCTCCAGGAGGCAGACAGCTGGGAAATAATCGAGGGACTGAAAATCGGTCAAAGCAACGTCCAAAGGCCCGACAAACATGAAGGTTTTATGTTGAAGAAAAGGAAATGGCCCCTGAAAGGATGGCACAAGGTACGATCCACAGGCCAGGCCAGACACAAAAGATTTCTCTTCTACAAAAAATGCACTGTCAGACTCATCCATTATCAAAACTGTGCTGAATATTAAAAGGCCACTTCATTGAAGTCATTCTCTTTATCATTTTTAAGTCTTTGTTGTTATTTAACCGATTCTACATTGGTACTCTTGTTTTTTTCTTCCTTTTTATTATTCTGCAGCGTTTCTTTGTTCTGGACAATGGTATTTTGAAGTACTCCAAGACCCCTATTGATGTAAGTAATCCTGACCGTCATCCCTGCGGGCAGAAACAGAGCTGCCCGGTCTGACCTCTGCTAAGACAGACAGTGAGTCAGCTGAGACATCTGCAGCGTGTTGCGTATGCACAAAAAGCAAAACTGTCTGACGCAATGCATGATAGTAACAAAACATTTTAGTCTCGCACATTTTGGATTCCACTGTCTGCAGGGCCATCACTGTGATCAACATTTGTTAAGAACCTATAAGGAAACATAAAATATAACGCTCGCAGGAACCACAGAAATATTACATACTAAGAAGATAAACTGTGTTGTGCAAATAGTTGCTCCTAAAAGTCTTCAACCCCATTAGGTTTATTGTTAACATTTGAAGCCGTTTAGATGTTTGCAGTAAACAATTTAAACAAGAGCTGTTTAAGCAGCGACATAAAACTAATATTGCATGGATTATAACTACATCTTACACTACAACTCTTATTATGGGGCCTATTTACACTGAGTACTGCATTCATGATTCGACCCCCTGAATTCATCACTGCACAGATTTGCAAATCAAACGCATTCTCAGGTACTCTTGATGTAACCAATGGAGGGCTTCAATAATTGCATTTTATTGCATGTTGGAAAGATGGCTAAGAACTGTCCAGAAAGTTTAGAGAACACTGCCTGGCACAAACAAGATGGCATAGACCCGGAATGTAACTCGAGATACATGTGAAGGTATTTCGAACACGTCTAAGGGAAGCAATAGCTCAGCCGCCTAAACATGGCAGAAGGAGGAAGTTATCAATACCTCCCCCTGGATTACTGATGAGTCAAGTGGTTATGAAGACGTGGAGCGAGACTGAGTGGCAGTTCAGTTTCCACAGTAAACCACATTCTAAACGATGAAGATGTCTGTGTCTGTGTCTGCAACGTGTGGAGGGTCAGACGGATTAAAATCGAGCATTAAGACGTGTTGGGAGAAATATCTTATCGTAAACCAATGTCAAGCTGAAACTTGGGTGTTCAGGCCTTCAGACAACAATAATCCAAAGGATATCTCAAAGTCCACAAGGGTTTGGTTTCAGAAGATGTATTAATAGGTAATAAACTGGAGTGACTTTTACCCTTTAAAAAAGGTGTTTGCAGCATGAAAATCTAAGAGCATCAATGTTTTGTCACCATCTCAGCCCTGTAGGCAAGATGTGGCATGTGCTTTTTGTTTTCTGCTTTAAACAGTTATTGCACAGTAAAAAATGTCTAAAACTGAATAAGGTAATGAGAGTTCAAGTTTTATTGGGCCAGAAGGACTTTCGCTTTTCACTTTATTGAACAACTCTGCTGCCCTTAAATCAAAACAAATCCTTGTAGCCTTGATATAATTTAAGACAAATGAGGGTTAATGAACTGGAGACCTTTGTCCACGATGGGTTAAGATTCCTCATGAATTTAGCTGATGTTTTGCAGTCAATCAAGTTGTCCACAGGTCATAACAGCAAATGGATGGTCTAGTTAGTAAATATGAAAGATGCTTTTCATGGGTTGAGTTAATTTAAGCACAACACTAATCTTGGTTATGAATCTCATATTGACTCCGGGCTTTAAATTTAAGTCAAATCTGTGCATCAAATTTTTGTTTTTGAAGTCGTCTCTCGTATGACCATTTAAATAAAAAGAACTGTTCAGATAAATCTTTGTGTCCCAAATCTGTATCAGAAATACTGATAATGTGTGTAAGCTACGGGGAGGTCTGGATGTTTTTGCCAAATGTCCACAGATTCAAAGGGGAAAACTTCATGGCAGCATCGATGTTGGCCTCTCCGTCATGTCCATCAAAAAGAGGGCGCGTCGCATCGACCTGGACACTGAGGAGCATATTTATCATCTGAAGGTAACACTTTAGATGACTCACTATATCAAAGTGAAAAACAGCAGCTTGGTAAGTGACAGAGGTCACAGTTCATTGTCTACTTCCTGTCCAGGTCAAGTCTCAAGACATCTTTGACGCCTGGGTGTCGAAGCTGCGCCATCACCGACTCTATCGACAGAATGAGATAGTGCGCTCTCCCCGGGAGCCCACGATGCGAACGTTTCCTCCTCCAGCTGCCATGGAGACGCCCAAACCCCCCCCAATTGTAGTAAATGAAACAAAGGTGAGCTTCTTTTCACTTTATTTCTCTGTTAAAACGAAAATATGGGGGGAAAACATTTACATGTTCACATTTATCTATTTCTTTTTGTATGTGTGTAAACACGTGATAAAACTGAAAAGAGGAAGTTCTGTTCAGGGGCTAAATTTGCATATAAAGCACAGTTGACATGGAAACACGCTCCTTGGTGTAATTACTGCCATTTTTATGGTATTTTCTTCTCTAACGGGAGAATTACTAACATCATTGGTAAAAGTCATTTCAGTTCTGGATAAACACTGGAAAGTATTTTTATTTCCAGATTGTGTTTCATCATCAATGCCTATAAGTTGTATCTATCTTTTCTCTAAGGTGATTTTCTTTTTGTTGGTTTCCTATTTAAAATTTGACCTCTGGAGAAAATTATGCCTTAAATTCACTGCAAAGTTTATTATTATTATTATTATTATTATTATTATTATTATTATTATTATTATTATTATTATTATTATTATTATTATTATTATTATTATTATTATTATCAGAATTTCAACATGGAAATGCATAGAAAACCTGTGGATTATAGACATATATCTGCCTAACAAAATAAAGCAAGACGTGAAACTGTATCCAGACCATTAAGATGACAAAAAAGATTGCCCATCCTCTGTAAGAGTGCTTGAAGTGTGAGTAAATGTGAGCATAGGGCCAGAGAAGCTCCTCGTGGGAGTGCTGCTGAGTCACATGGAGGCCATTAGAGGTGATCAGTAGGATTTGGATCCCGAGCAGCTGGCTGCAGCACGATGAGCTCTCCCTGAAGATTGGCTCAAATGGCAGGAGTCAGAATTATCTACTGCATCAAACACTTTGAAGATGCTGGAAGCCTGGATCAAAGAAGGGTTCAGGGTGGCAGCATTTATTCAAGCTCAGTATAATAGCTCATTTCTACAGCAGCTTTTATATAAGTGCTGGTTGAGGATAACAAAGTGTTGGGTCGGTGTTCAGTTTCCTGATGGGTTCTGTGTAAAATTGATCCAACTTTGACATGCGGTCATACGTCTTTATGTTCTCATCATCAGCATTAATGTTCCATTATGGGGTTTTCATGATCATTAGTAGGACATATGGGTTTTTTGTGACACCCTTTCTATGCACATATACATATTATACATCATTGGAAAGTTGGGATTCTTGAGATTATCATAAATGTAACTGTAGAGGCAGTTGATGCTTTTGTCAAAAACAGACTTTTCACATCCAGAATAGTGAGATTAATGTACTCCAATTAAAATAGTTAGTTCACAACAAGTCTTGCATCCATAATCCAACATAATCTGCTGCTGAAAACCTTCAACATTTGTTTTGTTTGCTTTGTTTTAAGTGCGCTGCAGGAAACTTAAGGAGTAATTCTGAAGCATTCTTTTTACTTACAGGCTCAGATATTTATATACACCTGCAGTAATATGTACATAAATGCTTTTTTGCAAGTTACATCTAACCTACATTTTTTTGTTGCCATCAACAAGCTTTTGTGTGATTCTTGCCAGATATTTGATGACGCTACATACCAAAGTTAGTGGAGGGTGGTCGTCCGCCTGTAGACTCTACTTTTAAACATAATTCTTGCACTTTAAAGAAGATTCAGTTCAGAGCTGTGGGAAGACCACTTCAGAAGCTCAGTGTTAACCTGGTTTATGCTTTCCAAAACCTGTTTCGATGACTGTGGCATCGTTTTCTGTCTCAAGTTTCAAATAGCAGCCAAACAGGCCTTCAGTATGATGCTCTCACCGCTATGTATTACATTTGGAACTGCGGTTATAAGTTTAAGACCTTCTCCTCAGCTCTTTCAATCATACTTCTCATCACTGATGCCAAATAGCTCAAACTTTACCTTGTCTTACCTTAAGAAACTCTCTACTGAGAGCATTTAGCTCATCTTTAGTTTAGCTTTGGCTTCCTGGGTTGTTTTGGATCTGTAGAAATACAAAAAAAAAGAGAAAAAAATAAATAAAAATTTTATTTTATTTAAATATTGTTTCCTAGGTAACTTTTTGGTTTCCTTCCTTCTTTACTGCATATGTTTTCCTCTTTTTTTTGTCTTACTTTTTGTCATGTTAGTATTTAAGTTGGGACACAAGTGCAGGCAAACCCATAGGCAGACGGTAAAGTGCAGAGCATTTCCTGTAACAGATTAATGGTGGAGTGATTCATAGTATTTATTTTTGAATATGATTTATGTAATTTCAAGCAAGTAGCGAATTGAAAGACTAAAATACATTTTAATTTGTGCATTCAGTTCCTGGTTCCCAACTAAAATTTTTCACATGCTTCATTACTAGGCCAAATAAATTATAAGGTCATCAATTACACAAAAAAACAGAGTTTTTCTTCTCAGTCCAAAAAAAAAAAGGAAAACATCTCATTTTAATTGCCATCTGGCTGCATTGTTTTCATAAGACTGCTTTAGTTGATCTAATATAAAACTTGTTTCTTGGAAAATAATCTATAAATGAATCCCTTCTGCTTTAATCCAGAATATTTCCCGGGTATCATTACTAGCTAGTGGTCCTCTCTTAACTTGTGTGCAGTAGACTCTGGCGCGATGCCTCGGACCGATCAGCCTGTCTGACCCTGTCTGTTATCACCTCACCTCAGCAGCCCAAGTCCAGCAGCTTGCTGTGGCAGCCGGCGGCTCCCAGCAGCAGCAGCAACAGCAGCCTGCAGGCGTCCTACAGCAACGGTCAGAGCAGGGTGGTCGCTTGGCTTCAAGAGTCGGAGGAGATGGACAAGTGTGCAGAGGGTGAGTGAGACGAAAGGCGACATTTGGGATTTTACAAAAGAGTAGATTATATCGAGCCTGCCACCTTTCGATAAATCCCTCAACGGTGGATGTGCTTGTGCCATGACGCGTAATGAGTTTGTGAGCTGGTGGGTGTAAATTTCATTTCCAGAGCTCGCAGGCTGCCAGTCTAACCTGACCGAGTTAAGCCGGTTGTTGCAGAGCCTGGAGATCCTGCAGAGGACACAGTCAGCGCCCAACTTCACAGATATGCAGGTAAAACACACACCTGAGAGCATATACTGAAACACACTTACAGCAGCGTTGAGGATGAACTTGTAGTCAGTACTTCATTACAACTGTCTTTTTCCACTGGAAGGTTTGCTGCTGGTGAGAACCTCACATACATTATTCATTGACATGAAGATCATTTTCATTTTGAGCTCTTAAAGACTTAATCTGTTTATCTGTGAAGATACAACAGCTGTACAGTAGATAGTGTCTGCTATTTTAAAAATAGAATCAGGTGGACAAGCTTAACCGCAGAGTCAAAATTATACATACTAGTTCTAAAAAAAATAGAAATAATAACATTTTTAGGTGTTTTTTATTTCTCTTATTTTGATTTTAATTAATTTATGTATTTTTGCTCTTTTTTTCCTGAAGCATCTTGTGATTTTTATCTGTTAATGGTAATATATTAAATAAACCTTAAACAATTTTGGCTGCATATAAACATTCTTCTTATCCAAATAGGTAAATCTTGTTCAAATTGCCCAAACAATTACAAATGTAAGTATTTGTGCCATTACGATAAGCCTGCTTTATCAATTGTAAAACCAGTTTTGACGGCTGCTGATGATCATTGTTCTGTTGGAACTCCCAACTGTGTCCCAGTTTCAGCTCTCTGACTCAAACTTTAATCTGCAGACGGAAAGAAAAATGATAATAAATGAATAACCCAGAAAACACAAAAACCAGGAATGTGACAAAACAGGAAGTCACTGCTACACGACTGTAGCACGTTCAGCACCAGCATGGACTGAGATAACACTGACCAAGACGTTTGGTCTGTTATGTATAAATTTGACTGGAACTTATTGACATAGTTCATTTTTCTAATCATTTCATTCTAGAATAATATTTGCATCTTTAAAATCTCTAAGTTGAAAAACATATATATTCATGCCCTTGATGAGTGTGTGTCTCACCAGCAGTGTAAGTGTGCATATATGAGATACAGACAGAGAGGAGTCTTCAGATAAAGATGGAGGTGATTAGGTCTTTTGTTAGTTGGAGTGAGAAATGTGTCCCATTAGTTGCCGACATTTCGTTCATCTCTCACCATTTGCATGGCATGTGTGTTGCTCCACAGCTGCACTCTGGCTGCTGACCTTTACGCTGCAGCACTGCATACACAGAATCACAATGCCTGTGGCAATGACCATCAGTAGGCGGTTAACTGTTTAAGAAATCAACGTGCGAAGCTGAACTGATTGTGAACTGAACTATTTGATGAAGTAAATTAAGCTAGCAAAAGCAAAGGATTATAACAATTGAATTGCATTCATTGCTGTACATGATGGTTGCTGAAGAGTCTGAGTGAGATTTAAAATATGCAGCCACGGTGTATGCTTTAATCTGTTTAGTTTGCGAACCAAACTAAAATGTGCATAAGGTTTTGCAACACACATGCTACACTGTCACCTGACCCATCCAGCCCCTATGACCTATCATTATCTATTGATTTGTTGTGTATTATAGTGATTGGCTCAAATTCACAAATAAAACAGCATACCATTGTTTTTGTTTGCAGCCTAATTTTCTTTTTTTAAAAAGCTGTTCTTTAATGCCATTTCACTGCAGTCTATGTGCAGCTAACTCTTGCTTCTTTTGTATGACGTGTTTGTCCTGTTAACCTCCCTTTGCACTGCTCGATCCACATGTGCCTCAAAGGCCAATTGTGTAGAACTGTCAAAGAAAGAAAAGCGCTTGAACAGAAGATGGAGAACAAAAAGTGTCGGCAAAGATGCAAAATTCCAACTGCAGGTAACACACATGCACACTATCAGGGTTGGGTTGGTTAAACTCTCACTAGATGTAAGCGGCGAGGGGAAATAATTAAGCCGCAGCTAATAATTTACTTAATTCTAAGCCAAATTTGTGTGTTCACTTATAGTACGTTGTTTTGTTAGTTCAGAACAAAGTTTAGTGATTTGATGACGTCAGGACATTTATATACTCATGGTGAGATTATACTGCTCTAACAAAATATCAATCATGTCTCATAAAGTGGCAGAATCTGATTCAATGTGAGACTTTTATCCAGTTAATACCTAAATATTGTTCTTTTATTTTTATCCTTTTAATCAGGAAATAAATACCTCACTATAATAAAATGGCTTGTCTGCACTGCAGCTCACAGAAACCTGTATGTCATGGCTTGAGCACTTTTCACTGATACACCTTTTTTTTTTTTTGCTTAATGTATAAATCTATATGCTGTTTGCTGACACAACTAATGGGGTTTCAACTTTTTGCATAAAACCCTAATGTCAATGTTAAAATTAAGATTAAATCCTGTAAATAATCCTTTTTGCATGTTTCTAAAAAAAACTAAAGGATGGTGAAACATTTCCATTATTTTGACTTTTCACTTTGAATTTTATAATTATAAAATATGCAATAACAGAATAATTTAGAATTTTTTTTGGTGGTAAGGGGTGGTATTTTCTTTGATTTAACTTCCACGTAAATAACATAAAAAGAAAATCTTTTTGTCAGATTAATTCAACAGATTCACTGAGTTTAATAGATGAACATTTGGTTTCCGGCTTGGCAGCTGGTTCTGATTGTAAGACAGAGAAAAGCGCAGTACTGTAGTGTTTCTGACAGTAGTTCCCTGCGGTTGTGATCTCTCCAGGTTCCTCTGTCTGCCAGCTTGTCGCCTGTCCGCCTCCACTCCTCCAATCCAAACCTGTGTGCTGAACTCGGGGACTACCAGCCCCCAGTTTCTCGCCTGTCAGACAGTGTGGAGTATGCCAGCGACTACATTAAACTTCAGCAGGAATTCTGCACTATTGCCCAGAAAGGTAGGCAGGTGATTGCTAAGCAGTTAATTTGTTTTATTGGTATTCCTATATAAACAATGCAAAGAAACATTTAAATCTCTCGGACTTTTTCACACTTTTTCTCACAATAAAACCACAAACTTCAGTTTATTTTGTAGCGATTTGATGTGATACATCAAAGCAAAGTTAGGCAGGACTGTAAACTGGGAGAAAATGGACATTTTGCCCCAATTTCTTATAAATACTCTCTGACCAGATTCTCATTTGCATATAGGTCTAGTCTTTTCCTGGCTCATTCCAAATCTTGACCTGATTTAAAACATGAGGTGAACTTCAGTCCAAAACTTTTGGAGCCCCCAACAAGATTTCTTTTAGTATTTCATAGTTAGGTCCATCAATCCTTCTATCAACTTCTGACTCATCATAATGGTGCCAGTGCCCTGTTTGGGACAATGCTGTAGGTTTCCAATAAACCCCAAATGTTTGCGTGAATGTTTGTCGTCTGAAAATATCGCCCTCTTCCACGTTTGCTGTTTGGCTTGAGTCAAATGCTTCGATTCTGTCAGCAGCAGCTTTCTTGCCGTTCCTGGATAAAGGCTGTCTTTTTGCATGACTGACTTTGTTCAAAAAAATCCAATTTGTCCTGTTTCAAGAGTCTGGAAAGCACTTAAAATTACAAATGACATAGTAAAGGTCAAAGCATAGATGCAGCACAGCACAAATTGGGATCATTCCACATTAAATATTGATGAAATTCAGTAAAAGCAGCAATGATGTTGGTGTAAAATTTAGGAATTTTGCTCTCAGGTGCAAATTTAAAAAGATCTTTGCAGTGCACAAACCTGAGTACATGTGTTTTAATCTTGAACTGCAGTGTAAAGGCAGACTGGGCCCTTGTGTTTTGGAAAAAGTACATTTAAAAAAAATATTGAAAATAAAGAAATGAAGATACATTTTTAACATCAGTCTCCTTTTTAATCTCTAAGTTGTGTTTTAAGGGAAAATGTATAATTTTTTTTTTTATCTTTTCAGTTTCAGAAACAGGCACATTTTTTTCTCATAGTTAAATCTGTTGAACTTTTCCATAATCAGAAGTTGCCTTTTTTTCCCAAACAACTATATTCAATTTATGCAATTTATACTGTTTCTCATCAGGCACACATTGAGTTTTAACCTTTGTGAAATTCTTCCGTCATTTAATATGTCAAATAACTCAAGGAAGGATGTGGTTTCTTACCCCGATTATGTAAAGCAACAGTTTTCTGCTTCTTTCTTGCTTCCCCACAGTCCACTCTCTCTTGAAGTCGGCTTTCAACACCGTGGCCATAGAGAAAGAGAAGATCAAGCAGGTTCTCTCTGAGCAGGAGCAGTCCGACCAGTCATCCCAGATCATCTCTATAAGGAAGTCTCTGTCGCTGGTATTTTTCATTTTAATTTTTTTCTCCTCCTCACCTGTAACCTGAACTATTTACAAGCAAATGTGGCTACCTTTGTGCCTTAAAGCAGTGGTCCCCAACCACCGGGCCGCGGACCGGTACCGGTCCGTGGACCAATTGGTACCGGGCCGCGCAAGAAATAATTAAATATGTCCGTTCTATGTATTGAATCTGGAGGAGCTTTTATTTTGAAAATCGTACACCGGATGCCGAGGGCTGAGTCTTGCGCCAGCTCACAACGCGCGCACCACCCCCCCCTTCTCCCCCCCCGGTTCGATCTTCACAACGCACGCACGACCCCCCCCCCGGTCCGCAGGAAATTTACGAAGGCTTGGGCCGGTCCGCTGTACTAAAAAGGTTGGAGACCACTGCCTTAAAGGATCATAATTTGGGGGGGGGGCAATGGGAAATGACAAAAATATTTTTGTTTTCTTGTTACCTCAATTTATTTTTGAAGAAATCACACAACCCACTGTGTATTCTTAAGAGTCTCAGATAGCACAATTAGGAAAAGATGACTTGTGCAGATGAAAGCCGAGTCGAGGCAGTCAGGAAAGCCCAATCATCTTTTCCCAGTTAATTGGTGATGGAGGGAGATGTGCATCGCAGTTCATTAACCAAACTCCTGAGGGCTGTCTCTTTACTCCAGCGAATTAATTGGACTCTTCCTCCTTCTAACCGTTGGCATAATTTTAGTGAAATGTTTCACTTACTGCTTTATCTTTGTTATTTCCTTAATTGGATGTTAGTGTGACATGGCTCTCTCAGGCTGCAGGTCGGATTTCCCAGTGAAGCTCTGTGGGAGGTTGATAATCTGTGGTTAGTAGTTGCTATAGATACAGCTGTTTTAGTACCTGGGGCTTCAATGGGAGGATCTATATTTAGTTCACCACACATTTCTTCTTTTACTTATTTTAATAACCACTTAAACACATTTGGCTCGTTTGCTACATCTCACAATAGTTTGCTTCCTGATGCCTTGTCTCTTAACAGTGGAGAAACCTAATCCATTTTTCACCAAGCATTAATGCTAAACGAAATAAAAATCCACTCTTGTTGCCTTTGTGGGTTCCGACAGACTTTGATGTTGTCAATTCCAAGTCTGGATAAGTACGGAAAAATGAAAACGGAGCATGAAACATGTCTACATTTCCAGATTCTATGCCTTATTTCATCATCTAAAAGATAGAATTAAAAATTTTAGAAACAAAGGTCTTTTTATATCGATTTCTACATAAAATATTTCTTTTAGTTTTAATATTCAAATGTTCAGTTTTCCTCAGCTAATGGCTGTTAAACAGATAAATTCCTAAATTATAATTTTTCTGCTTTTGTTGAAAAAATCAAGAAAGGCTGACATCCTAACTGGCTAAATTGCCTATAAGCTTCATGGTTTAGTTATTCATTTAGTCTTGTTCACGCAAGGACAAACCTAAAAGGTGCAGGACGCTGACCCTGGAGGATTATAGTTTGGCATCTCTGCTCTAGACTCTTTGTGTGATTTGATTGATTAGAGCGTCTTTACTTAAAACGTTTGCATCACGCTTCTTAACTTTCAGGCTCTAGCCCAGAACGCGGAGCTTCGAAGCCGCCTCAACCGCATTCACTCTGAATCTATCCTGACGGAACAAGTTGTCAGCGTGAACATCATCGCCATGCCTGATGAGGTAGGTCACTGCTGTCGGTCTCTCTCTGATGCAGCCAATTTGATCTTATTGTCGATATCAATAAGATCTCATCTACCAGGGGACGTCCAGGTTCTTGCAGTGCTTGCTTATTACGTTTGTCTGTGGTGTTATTGATTCCTGTCCCAAAGATTTATGCTTTTTTCGATACACCCTGCCGCGTAAGCTTAAATGAACACTATTTGATGCAGAACCTGACATCAAGGTTAATAGAAAAGATGACTAATTCAAAAAGGACGGGAGCCTGCCTTATGGCGACGAGACACATGTTGTAATATGAACTCGCCGTTGCTCCCTCGGGTGCTGTTTCTGTTTCTGTTTGCTCAGGTCCGCTCGGCTCCGAATGCTGTCATCACGTGGAGAAAGGGTGAACAAACGCTGCTTTTGCTTGTGTTTGCCTGCAGGCCGTGGAGCAGATGGGGATCCCTCTGACTCAGCAGGCCTCTAATGAAAGCCGACTCTCCATGTCGGAGTCTGTCTCTGAGTTCTTTGATGCGCAGGAAGTGCTTCTGTCAGCTAGCTCGTCGGAGAACGAGGTACGAACAGACAGTGAAGATGTTTAAAGGCTGGCAGGTGTGTGTTGTGATTGGACTAAATTAAGAGATGGCTTAAATTGGCTCTTGTGCTGAAAAACCAAGGAGCTGTAATCAGACGATGGTTAACGAGAGCAGCTTGAAAATTAGAGGTAGAGCAGAAGGTTTTAAGTTCAGTCGCTTTAAAAAAGCCTTTTCTGCTCTGTCTCCTTTTTAAAAGCAGACTGTTGCACTATATCCACTAACTTCAATATATGTTATTGGAATTTTATCTAAATGATCAACACAATAGCAATGATGATGCTTATTTGTGAAGTAGAAGTAAAATTTGGCTTTGAGTGTTTGTGGTTAGCTGTGACGACCTCTACAAACAGGGAAAAAGTTTTAAAGCAATGTTTTCTTTCTTAAAAACCCATAATGCTGTTATTTTATTTTTTTTCTTTTGGAGGGTTGCTGAGTTGGGATGTTTTTAGAGGCTCTAACCATTTTCTTTAATTTACCCTTAGGTGTATATTGATGTTACCAATTGTTGAATACACGTTAACCAAAAAGAAGAAGGGCTTCGTTTAAGTTTGAGAAGATGTACAAAAGTCACAACTTCGGTATAAAAGTAGTGAAATAGGTTTACATATCATATTCTTTGCTGCAATCTAAACCAGAGGTACAGTGGACCCGCAGTATGAATGCCTGACATTTCCAAATACCTCTCCTCTAAAAATGTTTATAACAGTTCAAAACCATAAATATGCCTTAATATGCTTTAATGTGCTTAGTGGAATCTGCAGTCAGTCTTCCTTTTATCCCACTCTGGGAGTTAATCAGCAGCAAGGATAATAAATAGTGTTCCTGGATTGGTTGCTTCCAGTACCATATCAAGTTGCATTGCTCCTTAATATTTCAGCTTCTGAAGTTGTATTTTCTTATTTCTTCATATTTTAAATATGCAGATACAAGAATATCTGCGAGTAGCCGATATTTAATATAGGGGTATCATCATAAATAAGTCCCTCTGCATGCTATTCTTATATTTTACCTTCCACTTGACTCTTTGTTTTTCTCTGTTAAATATTATTCAAGTTAAATATGTTGAAGTTTATATCAAGGTCACGAAATATGGAAAAGAATTAGGGGTGTAAATACTTCTGCAGGTGAAGTAGCTGCAATGCCCTCCTTTCTGGTGCCTTCAATGACCTCTTTGTGTTCCCATATAGTATGAAAATGCTGCAGTCTCTCCTACTACTATTACCGCAGTAACACAGATAGTTGCTGCTGCAGTTTTTTAGCCA
Source organism: Gambusia affinis (assembly GCF_019740435.1). NCBI lineage: Eukaryota > Metazoa > Chordata > Actinopteri > Cyprinodontiformes > Poeciliidae > Gambusia > Gambusia affinis. Next base: position 16,167,140 of record NC_057878.1, read on the forward strand.
AAGGCAAACTACATTTTGTGTGTAAGGCTAATCTGCACCGTGCTCTGATCAGTTAGTAACGCACCCCCTCTTTCCTCGCTGTCCACCTGTCCGTCTCGCAGGGCTCAGATGATGAGTCATACGTCAGCGACGTCAGCGATAACATTTCTGAGGATAATGCCAGCGTGACCGACATCGTCTCCCGACAAAGTAGGTCCGGTTTCTGCGCCACCACGAGCATCTGCAGTCTCGAAAGAGAGACCAAAAAAAAAGAAAAGAAAATGAGCCAAGCAGGGAATTCCTACATGTCCCATAAGCTGTGCTGCTCCCACAATGCCGCGCACAAACCGACAGACACACGCTTTCACTGGCGAAACCATTTATCAGTGTTGCAGAGGCAGTTGACTTTGCAGTGCTGCTCTGTGCCGAGGGCTTTTCTCAGGCTTTATGAAGCAGTCGGGAAGGGATCTCCCTCCTTCATCTCTGCCACATCCCACACAGAGGAGGAGAGAAGGCAATAAAGCGCACAGGAAAAGAGAAAATACTCTGTGTTCTTGGCAACAATATTTCAAGGGGTTTGATACATTATTAGAGCCGCCAACATTTAGTACCTATTTTATAGCCTGGGAAATAAAGGACACTATTCTCTCAGGAAACAACAAAATCACATTTCCGTTTCACTCCTGCTTCAGCTGATTATAAAATCCCCATGATTACAAAGATCAGATAATGCCATTTTAATTCTTTAGAGTTCAGAAATTATTTATAATTTTTTGACTTATGTGTATCTCTAATTTTTTTTTAGTCAATTTCTTACGATTTTTTTTTTTTGCAAAGCCAGTAAGAACAAATATTTAAGAAAAAATGTTTTTTTTTTAAATAAATAATAATGCTGATTAATGGTACCTGGACAGTTTCCTTTGAAGTCAGTTTCACTAAAACATAGCTTAATTTATGACTTAATTTTTTGAAATCTTTATGATTTATCACACGTTAGCAGTCTATTTATGTCTGAGGAAACAGAAGTGACACAGATGCCCACAGATTAGCCATTCTTCAAAATGGGAAAGACAAGAGAACGAATGTCATTCCACAGAGAGGTGTAAAGCCAGAAAATGTGCACATTTTATATCTGGTGTTAAAGCAACAATTTAAAAATGTTAAAAATTCCCTAGAAACCATCAGGTGACATCTGCAGTTGTCACCTGATGCAGTTGCGTGGGAGTAATGCCATAAAAAGGCTCCTTTGTTTTATCATTTCAAACATAAATGTGTTGCTAAACTTTTCTAAGTCTTTAACTAGAACCACATATTTGGTCTGGAACAAATGCTCCAGCAGGGCCTGGCATATAAATGAATAAAAGTAAAAGCATAAGCATGATTTTAATAATCTCAAACATGAAACCTCAAATCAAAATAGAGACAAAATCCACCTTTCCTCCATGGCCATCACATTCCCCAGACCTAAAACCTACAGAAAGCCTGTGGAAAATAGTAGAAAAAAGAAACTGTTTCTTAACAGGCAATATTTTAGCTAAATGTTGGTCACTATTCTCTAACGATCATTAGAGTCACATTGTTGTTTGTTTTGCTCAGTGGCCAATGGGGACTTTGCTGGCAGCGCTTTCCGTAACGGGCGGCGCATCTGCCTGCCGGCTCCCTGCCCGGACACCAGCAACATCAACCTGTGGAACATCCTGAGGAACAACATCGGCAAAGACCTGTCCAAAGTGTCCATGCCCGTGGAGCTCAACGAGCCGCTCAACACGCTGCAGCGCATGTGTGAGGAGCTGGAGTACAGCGAGCTGCTGGACAAGGCTGCGGAGACCGAGGATCCCTTTGAGCGCATGGTAAACAAACACAAAGTTCAAGTTTGAGGTCATCTGATCTCAAACTCAAAGTGGGTGGATGGATGGATGGATGGATGGTTCACTTTTTTCCAATGTTCACAATGTGAATGCTGACTTCTCAATGGGGGATGTATTTTAAGAATATTCTGCAAATGAAAGTGTTGTGTTTAAATCTCACTCAGATCATCAACAGTAAGTTCCTGTGTCTCTTACTGGAAGGCCTGGCCGTCAGGTGTTAATTGCTTTTAACCTTCGGATCGGGTTTGAATCCCCGGTGTCACAACGAGCCGCTTAATCCTTTCTCTTTCCTGTTGCTCTGTCTCCATCACAGGTTCTCGTCGCAGCTTTCGCCGTCTCGGGCTACTCCTCCACTTACTACAGAGCAGGAAGTAAGCCATTCAACCCTCTGCTTGGAGAGACTTACGAATGTATCCGGGAAGACAAGGGCTTCTGCTTTTTCTCTGAGCAGGTAAGTCTGCCAAAGATGATTAATGTAGTAATGCGTTATGGCGTGTTTGATGGAGCACAGTGGTAAAATCTGCGTCTCTGTTCTATTTAAATCTGCTTTATTACATTCTTATATTTGTGCTATTCTCTAATAAAAAAAACTAGAAAGAGAAGAAACTTGACGAAACACAAATCTATGAACATTAGTGCGAATGTTATGAGAAATGTGACTCTTCATGTTTGATCTTTCCTCTCAGGTGAGCCACCACCCTCCCATCTCCGCCTGCCACTGCGAATCCAAGAACTTCACCTTCTGGCAAGGTAGATTACCTGCCTGATTAGTTAAAGGCTCCTGGGAGAGAGTCTGACTTAGCAAATAGGAAACATCAGGAGTAAACTCTCTTGTTAACAATAACTTTTTCTGGCTTGATTCCCAATGTTTGTCTGCTTTTTTTGCTTCCTAGATGTGAGATGGAAAAACAAATTCTGGGGGAAATCTATGGAAATTTTACCAATCGGCTCTGTGAATCTCACAATTCCCAGGTAACTTTCACCCCATCACTTAGCAGCAATTTGTTCTTAAAGGAAAGTGGTTTAATTATTTCAACCCAGCAGGTTTTCAGATTTATTGTCGCGCTGAGTTTAGAAAACTGTCCTGTGTTTTCATTAAACATTGTCAGTCTTGGAGCAATTAATGAGCTGCACCATGCATAATAATGTAAAATGACTATAAAACCCATGGAAAGATATTTATCAAACAAATCTGCTATTAAAGGTTAAGCTGGAAGTAGCAGACTTAGAACATTGAATATTAATATACTCTTTTACTTTAGAACATTAGGTCCTGGTCAAAAGTTTGCAAACAACATAGAGCTGAATCAGAAGACTCTTCAGCTCTGTATGGTTTTTAATTTGTGGAATAAAAAAAGCATAATTGTAACCTTATATGAAATACAGAAAATTAAAAAAAAAAAGAAAGAAATTTTGCACCTAGCTTTTGTTTGAAGAAAATATTTTTAAGTTATATGTTGTATGATCAGGGCATCCTGAAAGAGAAGGGTACAAATAAATTATCTAAGGCCCTTAACGAAATCTGAAATTCATGACAATGATAAGTGTATGTAAACTTCTGACTCGCTTGTCCGTATCCCAGAAAAAGAGTGATGCTGTGAATTTCAAATGTTTATGTTCGGTTGTGTCAGCTGCGTGTTTCTTTGCAGGTTTGGAGATCATTATGAATGGAATAAAGTCACCACCTGTGTGCACAACATCCTCAGTGGACGGCGGTGGATCGAACATTACGGGGAGATCACCATCAGAAACACGAAGAGCAGCGCTTGTCTTTGCAAACTTACCTTTGTTAAGGTAAAAAAAACATTTATGTATATATTTATGACGTTGTAAGTATCTGATTTTCTTTTATTAGCTGATTTATCAGAGACTGTTTCTCCTAGGGAAATTACTGGAGCTCCAACGTAAACGAGGTCCAGGGATTTGTGATGGACCAAGAGGGAAAAGTGATCCACAGGCTTTTTGGGAAATGGCACGAAGGTCTTTACTGCGGCGTCCCACCATCTGCCAAATGCGTCTGGAGACCAGGTGCCATCCTTTCACGCACAGCTGGACCTCAACTAATACCGGCTGTATAAAAAGCCAATCTCTTCCTGATCTTTGAGCTGAAAGGAACCCTGATTGCTTTTCCTCCTCAGGCTCCATGCCGACAGACTACGAGCTGTACTACGGCTTCACCAGATTCGCCATCGAGCTGAATGAGCTGTGCCCCGAGCTGAAAGATGCCCTGCCGCGGACAGATGCTCGATTCAGGCCTGATCAAAGGTACAGACCCCTGACAGCCATTCCTGGCTAGAGAAATGATGTCTTGCAAAAGTATTCATAAGAGTTCACCGTTTTTGTCATATCACAACCACAAACTCCAATGTAATTCATTGGGATTTTATGCAACAGACCAACACAAAGTGCCATTTAATTGTGCTCATATATTGTCTTTAGAAGTGATCTGGTCCAGCTGTGTGTATAAATAAAGCTGTGTTAGAAAGACCCAGTAGGTTTGTCAGAGAACACACATGAACAAACACAAACACACCTTGCATGTGTGAGAGTGTCAAGACAAAAGCTGCTATAGAAAGAAAACCATGGATTTTAAAAACATGAAGAAGAATCTCTGTTCAGGTGAGACTGCAATTTAATAATTTTGTCCCACATGCTATGTGTGGTGGAGTATTCACTCCTAAAAATCATCATCCACATGATGAAACAAGACGGTGGCATGATCATGCTGTGGGATCTACACTTAAATCCATTTAGGAATCTATGATATGACTTCAAAAATTATATAAACAGAAACTCCAGTCTGACTGAGCTTCAGCTATTTTGCAAAGAATAATGGGGCAAAACTTTAGTTTGGATTTGCAAAGTTAGTAGAGACGTACCCCAAAACCCCACAGCTGTTATTGTAGCCAAAGGTTGGATTCAGAGGGGCCAAATATAAACCCACTTTTTACTTTTGAGAGTTTTGTGTGTGACAAAACTTTTCCTTACACTTCACAATTGAGCACAACTGTCCTATGAACTACACTGATCCTTGTGGCTGTAACAGTAAACATAGCAAACTTGACAAAATCAAGAAAAAAAAATAGGCAATAGTTTTAAATAGTGTTCTTTAACATGTTCTCTGGAGGAGCTTCATCTTTTTTGTTCCTAGTATGCTATCTCTCCTTTTGCTGCCACAGATATCTGGAGGAAGGAAACGTGGAGATGGCCGCCTCTGAGAAGCAGCGCATCGAAGACGCCCAGAGAGCCAGGAGGAAGTGGAATGAGGAGAACGACATCAAACACCAGCCACGCTTCTTTAAGTAAGGGCAAGCCTCATGTTGAAAACGCATCTTTTTACCCAGATGACGTTGATTTTGTAATCCCAAACACTTAGCCTGTAAAACGTACCACTGAAGTGCCTCCCATGTGATGCATGGAAGCATTTTAAACAATTACAAACATGACTCATGCAGAAACCTGCAACACAAAGTGATGCAAAGTTATATACAGCGTAAGATCTCAATGAATATCATCTCAGAGTATTAATTTAAATCAAATTATTACATATCATTGACGAATATAGTTAATCATGTAACACCAGCTGGTATCAGTCTAAAGAAGGTCAGTCAGTTGCATCTGATCGTTGACCTTGCTCCAGTCCCTCCTCCTGATTAAGCATGTGGCGACAGTGGAGAGAAACCGTGCCATTTTAACTGAAGAAAAACTTCAGCAGAACTAGGCTGGGCTTGAGGAGCCGTCTGTTGCAACCACCAGGGGGTTCACAGGGCAGGGAGGAAACAAGAAAAAAACACAAGAAAAGCACCAGGATTGTTTTCTACGGGAAACAAAAATAACGAGTGCACAGAGTTAATTGCTGAAGTAGTATCATAGTAACAAGGCCTTTCTATGACAAAACAAAAACAAGTAGAGTAGAGAATGGTAGTGGCAGCAAATGCTTGGTCAGTGGCTCAATATTTCAGAGACACAGCTCAACTCTGAGCCAGAAGCACTTTCTCTGGAAAGATGGAGGGTGCAGGAAGTTACAGTAGCTGCACCAATTCCTTTTGTCCAGCAAAAATGTACAGTCAAACCAAGAAGCCCTCAGAGAACAAAAATTTCCTAGAAAAAATAGGGGAGTACAGAAAGTTTTTGTCAGCTGTTCAATTAATCACACAGTTCATTTCTGTCCAACAAAGAGACTCAGCTAAACACAGAACCACTGAGCAAAGAGGATTTTCTAACTCAGTGATTCTAAACTTGTCAGTTTATAGAACAAACTTAACCAAACCTTTTCTCACAGTGACTCATGTTGGATGTATAGATGATCTGAACCTTATATTTGATGTTATGTTGCTGCGGTAACTAGTGGGAGCTCAGCTTCATCATGCTCCACTAGAAACTGCAGTGATAGCTCAGTTCATAAAGGAAATTAGCAACATAACTATTATTTTCATCTCAAAATTTGCATAAAAATGATAAATCGTCATCTAGTCCCGCTTATCCTAGCAGGGTTGCGGAGGAGCTGCTGCCTGTCTCCTGCAGTCTTTTGGCAAGAGGCATTATTAAATAATTAGAAAGAGAGATAATTAATGTAAAATAGAGTTTAGGGGCTGTGTAATTTTCAGATTTTAGTGTTGTATGCATGATCTAAAATGATCAAGACCTGCTGAAGCATAACCGAGGAACAATCACTCTTCTTATAAAGCATCACTGTAGATTGAAGTACGTTTATTGAATTTAAAATAAAAAAACACAATGACCAGATGAAACTTGTGGCAGTTCTACAAAGATTTGATTTTTGTTGGAGCTGAATCAAAGTGTGTGTAAACTGGAGAGAGAAGCAGATAATTACCCGACGTTCACCTGCTGAGTCCCACGTTTCTGCTCAGGCTGCCATGGTGATTGTAATGGCAACAATCATCATGCGCTGATGTGTAAAGGTATTCATATCGCAAGGTATTGCAAACACTTGCTGGCAGTAATTGCTGCTAAGGGTTTTACAAGCAGTTTTTAGGATAAGGAGGCATCTACTTAGAAACAAAGAACCAAATGGGCCTGAATTGCTTCCTTTTTTTCCCCTTAAATAAATGCCTTTTGTTTTTAGTCAGATTGTCTTTGCTTGATTCTCAAATTCCTGTCTGCACCCATCAAAATGACATGATCTTGTTTTTGCGATAGCTGTGAACATTAAGATTAAGAAAAATATGAGCTGTTTCTGCTTCTTACTGGAAATAAATTGGAAGTCATCTTTCAGTGGCTTTGCAACTGAGCTGAGAACAGTTTCCACAGTGCAGCTTGGGGCCCATTTGCGGTCCTTGGAAGGATTTTTTGTGGCCCTTAAGTGGATGCACAGTTAAAGAAAATAGAAATTTTTAAAATATATTTTCTACAGATGAATTAGAATCTTACTAAAAGTTGAGGTAAATCATGTTCTTCACTTTTAATTTTGATTTCATAGACATAGTCCTACCCTTGCATAAAGCTCGGCTAAATTCAGTATATTCTGTGTTCTTTCTGATGAACATAGAATTAACCTTTTCACGGTCAACAAATTATAAAGACAATTGTAGAACTTTACGGTTTTCTTTTCAAATGGACAATGTGAGAGACCCTTTTTTATGTTTTGGATCTACGATGACTTTGACAGAAAATTTGACTTCTATGTTCATTTCATTAAAGTATTGCATGTTTAGTTTATTGATCTGCTAAAAATAAGAAATACATACAAAAACTTTTTTTTTTAGAAAACCAAATTACTTTGCTTTTCTAAATAACAATGCACGTTCCTTTTTTTATGTTCCTTCAAATGGGAACATAAAAATGTTTGGATGCCACTGAACTACAGCAACTATTTGAAGGATTTTTATGATGGTTTCTTGGAAATTCCGCTAGTAAGAGAAGAAAAGTTACCTGGTAACTACAAGGCATGTCTTCCTTATTTAAAAAAGGCACAAAAACTTTGGAATGCATAAAACATATGATAAAGACGCAAATCAGTGAAGAAATTTTAATGTATATGAGTGAAAATCCAAGGTTTAGCTAATCTTTTTACTAATATAACCACTTTTATGCTCTTGTATATAAATGAGTGCTTCTTTTATATAAATATAACAAAAAGAAATCATCAGAAAAATATTCTCTTATTACAAAAAAAAGCTAAAAATCTTGCATCATTTTGCCCTTTTTGTGCAGAAAAATGGTGGATGCCAACCACAGGGAGAGGTGGGTCTCCAACAACATGTACTGGGAGCTCCGCAAAAACCCCGGCTTCATCAACATGGAGCCCACCGTCAGCCTGTGGTAGCACACGGAGCTCCGCCTCCAACGCTGCCGACCAGGAGGCTCTTACCTATGCACAGCGGGGTGTTGGACAGGAACACTCGGCGACATCTGTGTGCATGGACAAGAAGGACTGCGGAGCTGAGAACGTCGAGGGGCTGCTACATGGTCACCCGTCCGTGGAAACATCCTCATCCTGCTTGTCGAAGCTGGGTTGCCACTACTGCGTAGATCTCTCCTCAGCTCTTCTGACTTTCCCAGTTTGTCCTTGCCTTAAAAAGACCCCCATACGAGTCAAAAGGATTAGGCGCCTTTTAGTTGAAGCCATTTCGTTTCCAGACAGCAGTTGGGCTTAGACTAGTCTATGGAGTAGACATTTTGAATACATACCGATATGTGCATGCTTAGAGAGCGGCTTTCACCGGCATAAAGCCGTATTTACTATATCATCAAATATTGTAGAGAAAAAAAAAAGAAGTATTTTTATAAAAAAAAAAAAAGAAGAATATCTTGTGTGAAAGAATTATTTGAATTGGCAGATTTTATTTATTTTTGCTTTTTAATACTAATGAATCTGTTAGGTGGCAGAATGTTCTCTGGGGAATTGACTCATGCTAGATTAACAGAAACAGTGGAAAGAGGTCACATTACTAACACATTTACACGAGTAAAACATGTAGGTTGCTTTAGAATATAAATAGAAGAGATGGTGAATAGTTAAAACATTGTCATGATTACTTATTTTCCATAAATTCAACTCTTCTAAATTATACAAAACCTCAAAGACTTGCTTAGGGTCAGAATGTGTTGTAAGGATACATTAGAAATTAGTTTTTCCTGTCTGCAGATGGTGCCCTGCCAGAGTATTTACTTTCACAAACTCCTTTGCATTTTGTCAAGTCACAACCACGAAACCTGAATGTGTTTTATTGGGATTTTAGACAATAGTGACGCATAGCTGTGAAGTGGAAGGAAAAGGAAACAAGCATATGCTTTTGCAAATAAAAATCTAAAATGTGTAAGTTCTTATCCAGTAACCCTGGCGTGTCCTTTGGAATATGTCTCAAGCATCTTTGTACGTCTAGACTGAAATATTTCAAATCTTGCTTCAGATTCTCGTTTGGATATAGATCTGGACTTTGACAGGGCCACTCTAACCCATGAATACCCCAATCTCAAATCATTTGCTGCCTTTAGGAAGTTTTCTTCCATGACTGCCCTGAATTTATGTTCATCTATTTTAGATTACACGCAGGTGTACTTCATGTGCTAATAAAGATGCTTCATAGTAAAGGAGGCCGGCTGGATATTTTGAATGACGCTGTTTTCATACTTTTCAGATATTCGTAGAAAATGTAAACAGCATCTTTATACTCCTGCTTCACATACAGTCTCATTAGAAACGCATTACGTTTTGTGGCTGCGAAAATATGTGAAATAAATGTAAGGGTTGTGAATAATTTTGAGAGGCAGTGTAAATGTTTTCAGTGTCAGTGTGAGAAAAGATGAAGCAAAAGTGTGGTAGAGATTGTGACATCTTTTAACATGCAAAACACTTTAATTTCACATTTTTTCACATCTTTTTTAATTTCCTTGAAGACAAATTACCAACCTTTCTAACGAGTTATTGAAGCTATGATTTTAAATCTACGAGGCAGCAGACTATATAAAGTTTGAGGCAGCAGCGACACCTACAGGTTGCCATGTAAAAGAACAGCAGGGTAATTTACTTTTTTTTTTTTTTACAGTTTTTTTAACCAGATTTATGTCGGATTCCCCAGAAAACTTACTGCTACATCTTTTGCTTCTGCAAAAAAAACAAGACAGTTATATAAAGTTTGTATATTTACTGCAAAACAGAGACGCTTTAAGGTTTTGAATAGCTCTCCCTATTTTTCTTTTCTTCTTCAGACTAATATAACATCCTTTTAAAATAACCTTCTAACACACAGTGTGTGAGTATACTGTCCTACATCTGAACTGCTTCCTATAGTTCTGGACTGCAGGGTGAGGGAAGAATATATATATATATATAAAGCCAGAGTGAAGATTAAAAACCAAAAAAAGTAGATCTGCTTCGCATCTATGTGATACTCTATTTAAAAGAAGGAAGAAAAAGAAAATTCTGGATCACAATCTCAACGCTAAAACTCTTCAGTTTCACTTGCTGTGCCTTAATGCATTTATCAATGCGTCACACACACACACACCTGACAGGAACGCCATCCACGAAGAAGGAATGCCATTAAAGAAAGTCACACTTTCCATCTACCTGCAGGCGATTACACTCACTGAGGCGTCCCCTCCGGACAGAATAGTTTAGATTTAATGTATTTTTGTTCTGACTGCATCATGCTGGCGGTTTAAAGACGTTCTTCACCGCTGAAGCTGATTTCCTTTCCCCCACCGGCTTCAGTGATTGAGTCCCAGCAGCTCAAAGCAGTGCTTCTCGTAGTCCTTGTATCATAGAATCAGGAGAGAAAAAAATAAATAAATAAAAGATGACCTGAAGCTTTCTACATCCATCGCTCCACCTGCATGTCTAGACAACTTTCGCTTGCCAATGAATGTCTTTGATGCCTTACAAAGAAAGGTTATTATTTTCTAACTTGGACCCAATCCTCCTTGTGGACTGACACGGATCACAAAGCACTAAAGTCAGCTTGGTTTTATTCAGACCTACTCCCTAGTGGATACCTTCTAAAGTGCAATTTTAACTAAGTACATATCTTTCCATGGACACTGTACACTGCTGCTGCATAGTGCTTGTTCTAATAAAATGGCAAACGACAAACAGAGGAGTGGGTGTGTTTTTACATCCTGGAGAAACTGCAGTCATAGACTGAACATCAGAATGCTTTCAGTCAAAATGAAGGGAAATAAAATGCTAATTGAGGTGCTATACAAGTTTACATGTATAGCACATTACAGCATCAAGCAATTCTTCCAAGAGCTAAAAAAAAGTGTATGTAAACTTCTGAACATGAAGAAACTGATTAGAGAAATGGATTTGTGCATGTCATCATTGTGACATTTAGTAAACAGAAATAACTGAAGTAATCTTAACTGAGCAAAAAGGATTAATTTAGTCGAATTGTAACTTTAAACAGTGAGACGGATGAAAACAAAACCTTGTGTTATTTTCAAATGTATGCAACCATCTGGTCTCAACTGCAGCACTTGACCACATTTAAAATAATTAATATGTATGGCTACTGAACTAAATCCATGAAGTCTCTTAAAAACAAAAGACTCAGAAATTTCTAAAAATGTATTTTCATAGCCTAAAATAATTTTGAAACAAAAACCGTCTCTATGGTCAGTGAAGAATTATCTCATCATTTTGTACACTGGGTGTTCTTCATTACTACTGGTATCCAGCTAAACAAATCAAAACTGAATCCACTTGTGGACCATCTGTGACGTAACCGGACCAGAACTGGAAGACGCACGGCCCAACAAGTTGAAGGCCGCCTGTTGGACAGCTCCTTGGAGAAATATCTCCAGCAATAACTGCAGCAATCATCAACCAGCAGCCCAACTGTGAGCAGACAGCAGCCATAACTCAGGAGTTGATTGGGTTTATTTGCTGGTTTCAAAACAAACAGAGGCTCCAGCGTTACACAGGTTGGGAGCGTTGTTAAGAGGATCACTTCTATATATTTAGCTGCACCACAGGACAGTATTGAAGGAATTGTTTTAAGAACAAACCGCATTCCAAGGAGCATTTCTGACAGAACGTCCAGAAAGTTCACAGCGCTTCACTTTTCACACATTTTCATACATTACCATACATTACAACGTTACTCTAAATTGTCTCATATTAATCTCTACACATAAATATACCATTTTATGACAATATTGGGGGAAAAAAATGTGATCTTTGTAAATTTAATGAAAAAAAAAGTTTGTGAAAAAAATCCCATTCATGTACAGTGGTCAGCTACAAACAAGCAAGATTTCTGGCTCTCATAGACCTGTAACTTCTTCTGTAAGAGGCTCCTCTGTCCTCCACTTGTTACCTGTATTAATAGCACCTGTTTGAACCCGTTATCAGTATAAAAGACACCTGTCCACAATCTCACTCTAAACTCCACCATGGCCAAAACTAGAGAGCTGTCAAAGGACACCAGAAACAAAATTATAGACCTGCACCAGGCTGGGAAGTCTGAATCTGCAATAGGTAAACAGCTTGGTGTGAAGAAATCAACTGTGGGATCAATTATTAGAAAATGGAACACATACAAGACCACTGATAATCTCCCTCGATCTGGGGCTCCAAGCAAGATCTCACCCCGTGGGGTCAAAATGATCACAAGAACGGTGAGCAAAAATCCCAGAACCACACGGGGGAACCTGGTGAATGACCTGCAGAGAGCTGGGACCAAAGTAACAAAGGCTACCTTCAGTAACACACTACGCCGCCAGGGACTCAAATCCTGCAGTGCCAGACGTGTCCCCCTGCTTAAGCCAGTACATGTCAAGGCCCGTCTCAAGTTTGCTAGAGAGCATTTGGATGATCCAGAAGATGACTGGGAGAATATCATATGGTCAGATGAAACCAAAATAGAACTTTTTGGTAAAAACTCTACTCGTCGTGTTTGGAGGAGAGAGAATGCTGAGTTGCATCCAAAGAACACCATACCTACTGTGAAGCACGGGGGTGGAAACATCATGCTTTGGGGCTGTTTTTCTGCTAAGGGACCAGGACGACTGATCCGTGTGAAGGAAAGAATGAATGGGGCCATGTATCGTCAAATTGAAGATGAAACGTGGCTGGGTCTTTCAGCATGACAATGATCCCAAACACACCGTCCTGGTAACGAAGGAGTGGCTTCGTAAGAAGCATTTCAAGGTTCTGGAGTGGCCTAGCCAGTCTCCAGATCTCAACCCCATAGAAAATCTTTGGAGGGAGTTGAAAGTCCGTGTTGCCCAGCAACAGCCCCAGAACATCACTGCTCTAAAGGAGATCTGCATGGAGGAATGGGCCAAAATACCAGCAACAGTGTGTGAAAACCTTGTGAAGACTTACAGAAAACGTTTGATCTCTGTCATTGCCAACAAAGGCTATATAACAAAGTATTGAGATGAACTTTTGTTATTGACCAAATACTTATTTTCCACCATATTTTGCAAATAAATTCTTTAAAAATCAGACAATGTGATTTTCTGGATTTTTTTTTTCCTTTTGTCTCATAGTTGAGGTATATCTATGATGAAAATTGCAGGCCTCTCTCATCTTTTTAAGTGGGAGAACTTGCACAATTAGTGGCTGACTAAATACTTTTTTGCCCCACTGTAAGTTTTCAGAGCCTTTGCTATGAAGCTCAAAATTTTGATGATTCTGCAGCTTAAATTGAGTCCCCCTGTGGCAAATACAGCTGATTGGACCTGATTTTGAAAGGCACCTGCATCTATATACGGTTCCACAATTAATAGTGCAGGTCAGAGGTCAAACGCAAAGAATGAAATCAAAAGAATTGTCTTGAGGCTCAGATCTGGTGAAGGTCCCAAAGAGCTCACTAGTCTCCATCATTGGTAAATGGAAGAAGGATTCAGGGCTGGCTGGCCCTTTAAACTGAGCGGTCGAGGGAGAAGGGCAGAGGATTTTGAGAAAAGAGACATAAAATGTGGAAAAAGGGAAGCACTGTGAACACTTTCTGGATCCACTGTTTACAAACTGAATTTCTGGGGTGGATTTAAATGGAAACATTCCAAACAGTCAAACTATAACTTCTGATACATAATTTTTTGTGATGGCAGTAAAAAAACAAACAAACAAAAAAAACTAACTGGAAATTAAAGTAACTTGCCTCCTGTCTGTAAAGCAAGTGAAAGAACTGAGCCAGAAGTGTAAAATCTAAACGAACAAAGCATGATTAGTTCAAGGTAAGTTAAAAAGCTAAGTCGTTGCTCTTACTTAACATTTGCTTAAATATTCTGGATAGTTGAAGCCTCTTAAAAGCACCATGATAAACCCGCCTATGCTAAAAGTTTTGGCTCTTTTCATCTCATCAGTTCCAATAAAATCAGCAGAAATCATGTGGAGCTGCTCGGTGACACAGATGAGTACAGATGATGGTGTCAGGTAGAGAATCAAGTGGTGCAGGTGGGACTTTCATTTGCTGGAAGCCATGATCTTCATGTACTGGAGGGCGCTGTGCGCTGCGTCGTTGTGGGCGTTGCTGCAGGAGATGCCGGTGCCGTGGCACACGGTGACGGGGGAGGTGGACAGCTCTGCCAGGCACTGGTACTGACCGTTCACCGTCAGCTCATCTGCAAAACACCAACACGTTTAAAAAGGAGAGCTGATGCGTCTTTTGTTGTCAGGAGTCATCAGATGTTACCTGGAATCAAACTGTGCGCACAAATGCATGCAAAAGTATTCATATACTTTAACTTTTTCAAATTTAGACACGCCTAACAACAAAAAAAAAGGAGGAAAAGCTATGATGAACTTAGACACACTTAGACAATAGGGATTGTCTCATACTCCCCTCATACTCATATATATATAAAATAAAAATGATCAGTTACTTTAGGGGTCGATTCAAATACAAAAGGAGAGAACATTTCATATTTTCTGTTCTTCAAATGAAATAGATTTTCCATCTTCAAGAACTCCTAGAATAAAAAACATTTTATTCTAGGAAAACATGAAACGATCATTTTTGAAATGGGATAGAGATGGAAGAAAACTAAATAAATTTTCTTATGGACCAGGTTAGATGTGGATATCCCACCTATGTCAAAGTATGTGACCTCAAAGCCTTGCTCTTTGGAGAAATCTAGCAGCATCTGAATGTAGTCGGTGTTGGGAATGCTCAGAGGGTTTCTCCTGAGTAGAGAGATCTTCTCTGCTGTGGAGTTCCTGATGTTCTCAAAGCAAACGGTCGGATTAGGAATCTAAAAAGATGAAGTCCAAAAATGAGTTTAAATTGATTTCGATTTTAACAAAAAAGTATGGCAAAAAGTCAAAACAAGCAATATAAAAAACTATAGCAGACCCATGTGATCTCAGAGGATCCCGATAAACTCTGAAGCTTCGCCACCATTTTCTCTGCTGCTTCCTTTTTTGCTGCTTTTTTGGTGTTTCCAACCCCTGCAACGTAAAACGAAGCCTCAGAATAAATCCCATCAAACAAATGAAAGAAAAAAAACAAAAAAACAAGTAAAATTGTGTAAAATTGGAATAGAAATAAATAACAGCAAAATCAGCACACCCTGTTCTGTGAGCGACTCCAGTCTACAGATTATTGTGAACTCTTTTCGGTGCGGCGGCCCGCACTCTGTTAACATAATGTACTCAGGAACGCGCCATCTTCTCTGCAACGCCAGGGCCTGAAACAAAAAACAAAATCCATGTTTAATTCAATATCACGTTCAAATCATAAGTCTGCCGCACGGCTTCTTAGTACCCACATGGTGGCATGCAAAAATCTGAGATCCTTGTAAAAGTAATTGAGGGAGTAGAATAGGATTACCTTTTCATAAATAAATGGCAAAAAACCAAGTTATGCTATGTTTATTAAACTTTCGCCTTTTCATACAAAAGTAAATGTGGACTACAGAGACTGTACTACTGATAGTTTGTTGCATTTCCCATATAAAAAGGTCAAATAAAGAGATTTCTGATAGGTGAAACCAAAAACATTCATGCTGTTACAAACTTTAACCAAATGTCAGAACAGGAAAAAAAACAAATTCTGGGAGCATCTGTTGTTCAGTTTGACTTATTTGCAGTTTCATTGGGGCAGCAAAGAAGGCCGCGATGCTGCTACACGTCAGCCTTAAAAAGTCTATAGCTGGGTGCCAAGATCTTTAACTGAACAATTAAAGATCTTGAAGCTAAGTGAACTTGGAGCAGACATTTGAAGAGCAGAAAGGCGGCAGACCTGCAGCAGGCCCACAGGGTTGTTTGGTTCTGCTACGACGCCATTAGTGTTGGACCTCCCAGGAACGGCCCTGTTGGACGCAACACCGCAGACATCATGACATCGGTCTGACAAATTACCACCCCAGGGAATCACATTTTATTAATCAGATTACTAATGAGTTTATAAATGTACGGAAAAATTGAAGGTTTGATTTTACCATCATTTTAAAGTCTGAGAATCATCAACTGCGGTAAGAGATGAATTTATTTTCAAGTGTTTTACAAACCAGATTTGAAAATGAAGTGTGCGGACTTTCTGTAAACGATAAATGACAATCTATAAAATGGAAAATAATGTTCTCAGATTAATAGTTCGCAGATGATTAGTAAAAACACAATTCAAATATACTTATCTTTATTTTACTTCAAAACATTTTGCTAAGAATAATCTTTGATTTTTCCACATTCTAGATGTAGTGAGTATATTTCATTTCCCTTTTTTCTTACGTTTATTTCAGTAGGAAAGCCCTCTATTCTTTAGATTAGATTCTTTCATTTAGTTCACGGTTTCTCAAGCTCTACTCACCCACTTTCGGAGTCAATGTTCAAAATTTTCAGTGCGGCCTCTGCAGCCTGCTGCTTAGCTGCCTTTTTACTGGGGCCCTGACCTGTAAAAGCAGAAACATGTATTATATTGCACAAATGGTAGAACAAATTTAAAAACACAGTTTTACATAATGTCAACTTCAACCCTTAAGGACCAAATCACAGGCCTACAAAAACTTTGCAGTGAGAACATGTGTCAATGTTTCTTTTCTTTCTCTATGTAGGAAGCTCTACTTGGTGTGCAGTTTCACTTCTATGACTTTTTTTATGTTTCACATTTTATTCCACCTACCATGTTTGGATGTCCATCTCTTTTCTAGATTCAGCTCTATTTTTATATATTGAAATCCCTTATGGGTTAAGTTAGGATAAATACTGGATTATTCTGTAATAAATATTGATTCTTAGCAGCATAATTTGTGATCCACGACATCTTAATTTAGATATACTGGGTTTAAATACTTTATTTTGATGCCCAAGAACCAGAAGGGAAAAATGATGTAAAGTATATGACCTGGTTCTTGATTTTTGGTTACATCATTAACTTGGGGGGGTGGGGGGGGGAGACTGATTAAAAAAAAAAAAATCTAATATAAAGTACAGACCTAACTTTGAAAACCTGAAGGTCTCATTGCAGCATCAGCTTAAAAGCCATACATTTATTTCCCTCACAATTATATACTATTTATATGTTAGTCAATGACATTAAATCCCAACATGTACAAATCTGTGTGGGTACATTTGACAGACACTGTAAGAGCTTACTGCTGCACACCTGTACATTTAATGCCTCCTATTGTCACACTGAAGACGAAGCTGGGCTGATGAGCCTCTCCTTCTGCTTTCTCCATCACAAACACGGGGAGATCACCACTAACGACTCCATGTTCATACAGGATTTGTATGGGCGTCTTCCAGGAGCCCGTCCTCTGTGGTTCTGGTGTGCTCAGGCTGTTCAACACGGAAACAAAAATCATCGGCTTTGACTTTACAAGAAATGAAATGCATGGGGGAGACAAAAATGAAGAAGCAATCATCGGCAGAGCTCGGTTGTCTTGTTTTGGGATCTGAAACTACGTTAAAACCTAATACTGCTCTTCTACGTTGCTTAATGATGGTTTTTGCCATTTTCTTATTACACATGAGAGGGATTTGGCAACGTCAGTGCCTATTTAGTTTTGCTGTTGTTGCATGCAGGATTTGGAGAGAGGCCTTCTGCAGGTGCAACTGATTGGCTTGGTTGCTGCCTGCTTATCAGGAACTGCCACATTTGCATCTCTGTCTCCAAAACACTATTTCTTCACAAGGTAATAAAACAGCTTTGCAGGAAAACAGTCGAACATAGAAACTACGTTGAATTGAGAGCCTAGATCTTTTGAATTTGTAAGATAAGTTCATGCTTAAAAGTAAGAAAAAAACACTCACCTGCTGTCAGGAGTAGCTGGTGACTGATATGCTTGTTCAGACATGTTTATGGTATAAGCTTGTTCTGCTTATCTGAAGCACTGTGAGACAGAATTACAAATTGGATTTTAGTTGTTCATGATCCTGTGCGGGGTTTCAGCTCCTCATCAATAAATGCCTCTGAAATACCTGTAAGTTTATGAATCTGATATGTCACATAATGATTAAGACCACTGCATAAAGTTATCACATCCAAATACTTGATTACGAAAAGTCTCATTATGCTAGTATTTGTATCATTTGCTGAAAATGATCAGCGAACAGCTACTCGTATCATAAGAATTTTACAGGCTCAACTGTAAGTGTCTAGCTGAAATCCCGCAAACGTTTAATTAGCAGGGAGATTTATTGTCTGCAGCAGTTTCCTCCAAAGAGAAACCTGCAGCCATCATCGCTTTGCATCTAAATAACCGTTAGGAAACAGATCAAATCATTGCTAAAGAAACAGATATTTTTACAGCGAGATGTCCAAGTGGAGTGACGAGGGTAATCACTGGTTTGACGATGAAAGCACCGAGTTAGGGGTATTTTAGGGCTTGTTGAAAATATTGATACCCTCACACGAAGTTGATAAAATTTTACTCGGTGACCTGCGCCTGGACAGCCCGACCAACAACCAGAATGTAGAGAACGTCACAGAAAAGCGAATAAAATGGTTTCCATGAATAGCGAAAGAAAAGCCTAACGTGAAAGATTTAGGACATTTTCACAAGTACAATAATAACTATAATTCACATGCATGCACGCTTCCGGATTTAATTGGAATTAATTGGAAAAAAATATATACTAAAAACACAAAAATTGCATTGTGACTGAAAAAAGATGCGGCGTTCTGACGAGTTGTGCTACCTCTTTGATCCCCGGCTTTCTTAAAGGGCCAGCGCAGCGATGTTGTAGGAGAAACTACGACCTAAAGGTCCCTCTGCTGTTTCTTAGGCATTTGTTGTTTTTTTCTTATATCACTAGTTAGACTGCCAGATCATAAAAGCTGACAACTGAGTCTTTTTGGTAGGGGCAAAAATACAAAATAGTATCAACATCCGGGTCAACCACAACCACAAAATGGTTTGGAAAATGCCTATCGCCCCCTGCAGGTAGAGACTTGGTTTGGTTGGAATCGCATAACCGCATTTACCCAACTTTTGTTGGAAGATATGCGAAAGCAAACCTTGGGAAAATCCCACTAGTGCCACTGAAACTTACTTACGGTTCATGAGGCCCTTACAAGCATGCCAGGCATGAACAGAAATCTATTTGTTGTTCTTTGTTTGTAGTGACGAATTCAGCAAACAAAAGCAATGCTCAACTCAGGTAAGCCCAGGTTTCAGTTTCCACATCACAAAAACCTGTCCTTATATTTTTTAATGGACAACAAAAAGTGACTGGCCATTTTCTTTCTTTAGGATCATTTTATTTCAGAATTTCACATTCATTTAGCTCAGTTCTTTTATTATGCAACAGATGTATTGGAGTTCTTTACATGGCCATTTATAATTCAAATGAAGTGGTGTAATATTCACGAGAGGCGCAGCAGGAACTTTGTCTACTAATATATATCTTGAAAATGTGCATAAAATTAGCAAGAGTATATATGTCAGAATAAATCATGTCTATAATTGTGTAAACATTTGTGGTGGGAACTCCAATCACACTTTGGAGCTAAAGTTTAAAATAATGTCACAACCCTGAGGTAAATGGGAGGAAATCTTGTCAAGAACAAACAGAAAACTAAAGAATAAGGTTATAGCACTGATATGCTGGCTTCTTTGTGATACTTTGAATAAAATGTTAATTTTGATACAACTTGCTGGAAAATGCCATGGAATGTATTGTAAATGATAATGAAGCAGAAAAGAAATTTATATACATTACTATAAACACAAATAAAAGATATAAGAAACTGCAAGATCTAAATTGATGACAAGAGCACAGAAAATATGATAAAATGGTTATATTGAGAGTCTGAGTAAAAGGTTGAGAGCAGGACTTTATTAATACCATTTGAAGAGGTATAACTCAAAAGGGATTCCCACAAAAGAACGGATAAACCTGATTCTTCAAAACTCAAGATCTGATTTAAAATTGTAAACTACCAGTGAGACAAAAAAAAACCAAAACAAAACAAAAAATAATCCAGCGTCTCTTAGGAATTGTCTTTGGTAATCACTCCAATTTCGGGTGGGGGTTTCTTAGGGACAGGGAAGACCACCCTCTTTCGGAGAGAGAAGGCTGGTTGAGGCATTTGCTTTCTCCTCCGACTAACATCGGTCATCCCGCTAACATCGGCGTTCACTTTTGTGAGAATGGAGACAAGGTCAACCTCCCTGGGAAAACATGAGATTTTTCAGTTAGATTTAAAAAGCAAAAGTACTCAAAGAACAGCTTGGGTCAGAGTTATTACTGTATGTGGTTATCACCGTTAATGATAATTCAATTGAACAAGTAACACGTTTTATTTTCTAGAGACTTTACAAATGAAAACAGAAATAAGCACTTTATGTCGCTGTGTGTAGTAAACTATGATTCTCTCTTCTGAATCAAATTAATAAAATAAATTAACTTTTAAATTACAATCATATTTTTGAGATCCACTTGCAAGTGAGTTCTCTCCACCGCTAAATCAGTAGCAGCAGATGTCAATATGCATCACTAACCGTGGCACAAACTTGATGAGGTTTTTGCACAACGACTGGATATACCAGGTGCCACAGAATTTATCTCTGAAGGAGGCATGATCAGGAACCGTGGACATCCCCACCAGCAAGTCAGCTATGACTGGGCTCCTCAGATCTGCAACTTTCGCATCAGCAGAAATTCGGGTTGTTTCGTCTTCGTCTTCAACGCCGTCTGCTTGGACTGGAAACTGTTCTTTGCTGCCTTGACAGGCCTGGATGAAAAGCATCTTGGGTTTTTCTATTAAAGACGGGCAGTTCTCTCCATCTATGCGCTCTATCAGCAATTTGATCTCAACAAGTTTGCCATCTACACCATACACTCTACCCTCCAAGCCATGACTGAGAATACAGCACACCAGGCTGTCGTACTGGCTGTGGTCCCGTTGGCCGATGCGGTAAAACAAACGTTTTATTTTATCCGCATTACAGTCTACGTGTATGTCCACCTCATAGCCCAACCATTCAAATACTGCTTTCAGAGCATCTGGAAGGAATAGAAATAGATGAAAATGGTTGTAAATACAGTGATTACTCCCAGAGTCTGGGGGGAAAAAAAACACACACACACAAGGGATTTCATTAGAAGGTAATCACACATAATCTTACCTCTGTCAACCTTGGTTCCCTCTCGATTTTTTAATGTTTTTGGTAAATGTTTGTGCGATTCAGAGAAATTAAAGTTGTCCACTATCAAACAGATCCCTCTCTGCCCAGTCATTGGATAATCACACAGAACCTACAAGGAGAAATCCACAAAGAATAAAAACTAAATTCAAGTCACTTTACAGTATAACATTTTACATTTGACAAATAAAAAACAAATGGAATCAAATTACAGAACTACAAACAGATATGCAACACATTTTTTCTCACTGTCTGAAGTTTAATCAGATCAAACATCTATTGTTTTAGGAAATTATGAATTGCCTAAATTATTTATATTAGTAAAATTTCACAATAATGTCAAAAAGAGTAGGTGAGAGACTTATTTCTTAATGTCTTCAAAATCACAAGTTTCCATGCATTTCACCAACATTTGGTAGCCCTCCATTTGAACGGGATGACTTAATCAATTTTTTGGGGGTTTCCATACTTCAGTTAGAATGGTACAAACATCCCCATTTTTCCTTCAAATGCAACAGTTGTCATTTTGGCCAACAGGTTCCACTTTAGTTTTATCAGAATACAGGACATGTCTCCAAAAATAAAAATATTTGATCCTATCTGCAGTGCAAATCTTACTTTTTTATGTTTCTTTTAGAGTAATGTCTTCCTTATAATGACACTATTTTACCAGCTTCAATCAGCATCTACACAACATCTTTGGCTTTTGTTCTGGAGTTGATCTGTGCACTTTGGGTCAAAACACTTTCTTCTCTGGCACACAGCACCCATCTCCTTCCTGAGCGTTATGATGGTTGGATATTTCCATCACGTCTCTACTTCCACATAACAGTTTGAATTAGGGGAGTATCAAAAAATTGGCTGGCCAACCAACAACCAACCAATAATCATGAGAAACCGCTCTCATCTAAAAGATAAAAAAATATAAAACATTTAAAAAAAAATCAGCCACACTCCATTTGCTCTCCAGTGAAAGAGCGCTGACTGGCATACCCTCCCATCAGGTCTTGTCTGCACGTGTGGTTAGCAGTAGTCAGTCACCCAATTGTTGCCAACTTAGCAACTTCTCAGACAAAAAAATAAATAAATGTTTATCAGCCAAAATGGCAATGTCAGGCTTTTTAAAGATTGGTAATTGGCCATAAAACTCCAATCGCTGCACCCCTAATTTGATCAGATAAATGCAGTATCTTCGAGCATCCGGAAATTTGATCCCAAAGGTGAGCCAGACTGGTGCAGCTCTACAATTCTCTTCCTGATATCTTGACTCATTTATTTTAACTTTCCCATCGTGCCAAACAATAAAGCAGTGTGTTCAAGGTATTTCCTTAAAATACATCCACAGGGATGCCTCCTCTCAGTTAAACAAATCAGAAATTTCCAAAGTCATTACCTCATCATCTGGTCTTTCACTCATTTTTTTTAAGAAATAGTAATTATTCTGAATGGTAACTTGTGATTTTGAAGACTTTAATAAATAAATCTCTGACATTTTGCTTCTCTAATTGCGGCATTCAGCCAATAAAAATAATTTTGGCCATTCTAACTGACCAACAATCAGAGAAGTGAAAAAATGCGTATTCTCATGTGGTGTATGTAAACCTCTGTAAGAAGGAAGGGAGGAAGCCAAAGAATGATGGAAGGAGAAAGAGAAAGGAAGTAAGGAAAATAACATTTTAGACTGTAGGACAGGAAATATAATTGTAAACTTGGAAAATACTTGAACCAAATTTCAGCCTTTTCCAGATTGATTAGGACCCTGTTCACTTGAGCATTTATTTTAGGAGGTAAAGAAAGAATAAATGTACATACATCATCATTTTCCTGAGACTCTGGGTTGTTCTTTTCTGGTTTCACTGTATCCAAGGAAGCCATTTCCCCTTTTGTAAAAGAAAAAAAAAGTGTGGAACAGAAGTAAATGTTAATAAAGACGGTTAAAAATGGTCTTCTACCTTGGCTAATATCTAGGATATAGATGTAGATAAGATTGATGAGAGTTCAGGAAAACTAATTAAAATGCATCAGTTTTAATAAAGTAGAACTGGAAAAACTCATTATATAAAAAAATGAATAAAATAAATAAATAAATAGATAGATAGATACCATTTGGGGAGTTGGATGGATTGATGGAAGGCTGCTGAAAAATTACATTGAAATAAAATTCAATGAATTAAAGAAAAACTTATATATATATATATATATACACATTTATTGTCTAGTAACTAAGAAGCTTTCTGGTAACTTACCGAAGGAAGTCGTGGAGCTTAAAGAGAAAGAAAGGTTTATAATCAAAATAAGAAGGTTAAAAAAAAAAAGGTAAAATTGCCATGTGAAATAAGTTAGCAAGAGCCCTGCTGCCTTTTGTCTTAGAAAAAAATGAATTATCTAATTTTTTGTTGACTAAAGTGTCACAAAATGATTAAGTAATAGCAACAATTTAGAAAATAAACCAGTTGATAAGATTACTTACTCTTATCTCCCTGGAAGTCAGTCCGGTAGGAAGGTTTGGGGGTCTTACAAATGGAAAAGAATTTTTTTTTTTTTTTGTAAAGACAGCCAAGTGTCATAATTCTGGAGCGTAGCAAAAGAACAGATGTCTAATCTTAAATAGATGATTTACCTGGCTTGGTTTAACAGTCAAAGGTGACGACTCTGGCTGCCAAATTTCTGAAAGAAAACAAAATAATCTTGTTTTGGGAACTGAAGCAAGATTTTGATGGTGTAAGAATATTTACAGATGCGTTTTTCATTTAATGAGGTCCAACTTCTCTTTCCCCTCCTCTATAAAAGTGCAATCTAGTAAATATCTCTTCTTTAGGCTCGATGAATGTGTGTATTGTCACATTCGTCATGACAGAGGGTTTAACAAGTGTTTGTGCAGTCCTTAAACTTTGCATGCATAACAAACGCCCTACATTATTTAAAGAATGGGATATTTAAAGTACTAATGCGTGGTGTTTGAAATAGAAGGTCATGTTCCTCATTTGGTTGATATCTATGATTATATAGGGTTACCTTTCCTAAAGAGACGAATCTCTTCATTCAGCACAGGACACACTGACGTAAATATGGTCTCCAGATATTCAAGACTAGAATCATTTATGAGGCCCATTTGCTCCATCTCCAGGAAGACTCCCAGTGTAGTCTGCAGAGTAAAGAAGGCTTATAGTTAAACTTGCAGTGTAGCGCTAATGTTTCAAAAATTTCAGGTTTCATGAACATCCGTGTAGATATTTCTTCCAACAAGCCTTCAAAGGTTAAAATGGAGAAGATGAGAATAAAAGAAGACAGCCTCTGCTGCAGATGAACCTCATCAAGGAGTGAAAAACATCCAATACTTGACACAGCAAGAACAAAAGAAGAATCACTCAACCTTTTGCTCAAGTCTTTTTCGTGGAATCCTGTCCTTTAGCAGGAACTTCATCTGTCCGAGCTCCTCCTCAGTAATTTGTTCTGACAGGCGATACAGCATCTTCCTGAAGCAAGTGTGATTGTGCGAGATCGAAGAAAAGGTTCAACATTTTTCAATAATACACATTCTTGATTAAAATCTTCAGACTGAGAAAAAACTTATTCTTGGCTCTTATCTTCTGGTGGAAATAGCTAAAAATTAGAGAACTGTTTGGAAACACAAAAGCAATTTAAAAACACCAACTTCAGCAGTTTTTTTTGTAGACATTTTCAGGCAAAAATATTTCCACAAAAAATGACAACAGTGTGAGGAATCTTCTTTTTGACAATTGGTTACAACTGTGCGTTTTGTTTTTGTTATTTCATTGATATTACTGTGAATGTCACACTAAAGGAAACTTAAATAAACTTAAAACAAGAATTATTATTCTTTAATTTAAAGACCTCATTTTGCATAATAAGTAATACAAAAGTAAGCCATTTTATTTCAAAGAGAAATGTAAAGTTTGTGGATTTTTTGTTTATGTCATTTTCTGTCCAGGAGCCCAAAAATATTTTTCAATTCAAAACTCAAAAGGTTTCCAAAACTCTAATGTGAATGATTTTTCATTTATTTCAGAACAAAAGGAAAAAGTTCAGTTTTACAAATCCTAAACACAACGGTAAGCCTGACTGCTGATCCAGCAGCATAGCAATGGGTAATTTTTTAATCCTCTTATTGTTTTGATAGTTAAATCAATCTCTGATTTAAAATGTATAAAACAACTTGTATTACTTAAATCTAGACGGAACTACTCTAAACTAAACACAGATCGTTTCCAGCACAGTTTGGGAATTTGATGAATCCCCCTAAAAAACGTTTGGTGATGAATAGCAAAGGAAGGTTAACAAAACACTTCCTCTTACAACCCCGCAAGATGAAAGGTTGCAAGGTTCTTGCAACCCTTGCAACAGTTGCAAGGTTTTCACCAGATGAAAACTCCGTCTTCACCAGATGATTGCCATCAAAAGAACAAGGGAATCAAAGTAGGAAAAACAAAGGGGGAAGAAATTACTTCTTTATGAGAGAGGCTTGATTGATATAGAAGGGCCCACCTGTTCCTGTCTGCACATTTTCCGTTGGCAATAGTAACCCTGCTGTTACCAACTCGGTGACTTTTCAGACAAAAAAAAAAAAAAACTGGTATCAGCCTAAATTGGAATCGGCAGGTCAGACTTTTTAAAGATTGGTGATTGGCCAGCAGACTGCAATCGGTGCACCCCTACATTTTGATTTTTGTTCAAACCTTAAATCCACTTGAACCAATAACAAAATCTTGTTTTACTGTTGTGTAAAAAAAAAAAAAAATGAAGAAAGCCCACCTGTAGGGTGAGATGAGGGTGCTGGGTGAGGACAAAGAAAGTTTAATGTTCTGCAAAATAACAGGTCGCTGGATGGTGAGGAGAAGCTCCACCAGGAGCTGTGGGTTTCCAGCTGACAGATGGTCTTCTTTCATGAGTAAGGAGAAGAGGTTGCTGGCACCAACCAGAGAGACTGATTTTCTCCTCAAGATGTCAGTGCACAGAAAGGACAGTGCTTCCACCTCATCAATGGACAAGGATTTATCCACTTCAAGTAGAGCCTTTTGGAAATCCATTTCCTGGCATTTAACAAAAAAAACACAGACAAAAAAAAATGTATTAGATGTCAAGTTTTTACAGAATGAAGACACTTGAGGATTTTTTGTGCCTTTCGGCGGTTAAACTTGCTGGTGTGCTTTGGATCAGTCTCCGACTCCACAAAACAAATATGCCTCAACTTACAGTCAGACTTGTTTGGACAACATCAGCAGCGTCTAACCTGGGCTAAGACGAAACAGAACTGGATTGCTATTTTCTGTAAGCAAAATTGCAAGAAGACTTGAAATATTTAACTCTGTGTACTAAATCTATGCAATATGTAGGTTTCTCTTCCTGAAATGTGCTACAAAAAATATATTAACTTTCAAAATATAAAAACATTTTTAGTTGTACGTGTAAAGCCCTGGAGCATCCAAGTAAGTAAGTACGGATCTTGATTCAGGAGAGTCTCACTGAAGTAATTTCATTTTATTATCTTTGCTATAATTAATCTAAAAGCTTTGATTTTGGTTAAGTGCAAATCTTTTTTTTCTGCCACAATAAAAGCAAATTGATATAGATAGCTGTATCGATAAAGAATAGAGCATTGATGGAGTATATTATGTCTTTCTGAAAGCCTTTGGACATGTCAGTACATGTTTAGGAGAGCAGAGAAAAACACTTCCTTATAACTTGCTCTGAAAATGTCCCTATGCAAATCTGATTCATGTATATAAGAGGAGGGCATTTTTGGAATGAGTTTTATTTGTTATCATATATACACTCAAACATATATACTTAAATGGTAAATGGACGGAACTTATATAGTGGTTTTCCAATTATATTTGACCACTCAAAGGGCTTTACACTAGAGTCACATTCACCCATTCTCACTCACACACACACACACACGCATTTATACCAGATCGGTAGACAATTTGGGGTACACTGACACGTGGCAGGAGGAAACTGGAATCGAACCTACGACCTTTCACAAGATGACTACTCTACCCACAAAGCCACATTGTTTTATTTTATAAGATTTATCTGTTGTTTGTGCAATAGACCTACATAGAAAAGTGCTAATAAGTGAAATGAAAACACCTGGAATGTGTGGTGTGCATTTTTATTCACCCCTCTTTATTCAGACACCCCTCATCTATTGCACCGATTTGCATTCCAAAATCAATAATAAATAGTGTTCATCTGTGAACTATAAATACAGCTGTCTCTGCCTCAGAGATTGAAATCCTGCTTACCATAAGGCATAAACAGCAAGCATGTGGAAGAAGGTGATTTCATCAGCATCCATGATGGAAAACTGACACTAAAAATCACCCTAACCATGTTGTTTCCCCACTGTGAAACAACATGGTTCTACAGTAGGTACAAGGAAACTGGTCAGAGTGAATGAAAGAAGGATGGAACTAAAAGAAAACTAAAAGTACTCCTAAAAAAACAGAAACAGGACACAAAGGAAACAACAACCCTAAACGCGCAGTCTGAGTTGCAGTGCAGTGCTATAAATCAAAGAATAGCTCTGCCAAAATCCAGGCCTAAATCCACTTGATTCATGATTTACAGACACTCTCCATTCAATCTGAATCAACTTGAGCCCGGATTCAATGAAAAAATTTATAAAATTAAAGTGCATTTGTATTATGGATATAAATGCACAGTATACCTTTCAGTCTTTTACTTGTAAAACATTTTCAAAACACATGTATCATATTCCTGTTACTTCAAAAAAAATATGTGGATGTTTGTGGTTGTCATGTGACAATACATAGAAAACACTCAAGAGTAAAAGTTCTTTACAACAAACTGTGAATTACCCCTAAACTGAGACAGTTGTAATGATTTAGAAAGATTTTGAGATCATTCCACCACTTAGTACTCCTTTAATGCTCCCCCAGACATTAAAGGAGCATATAATAGCATTATACTATTTTCTATTATGTAATAAATCAAGTTCTGTGAGTCACATGAGTTAAGTCAAACGCCTAAACACGGCTTGGTTGAAATTTCCTGTCTTAACAAAGCGCCACAGAGTTAAATGAAAGTGAAACAATTCGGCAATTGAACAACAGCAGGCCATGAAAATATTAAGATATAAAATACCTGAAATGCTACATTGATAAGTCAATTCTGACAGAAAATAAAGAAATGTAGTTTTAAGTCCACAGATGCTCCCTGGAAAAGTCTTGTCAACATGTGCTAATCAACTTTCACCACAAAGATAATCACTTAAATATTTTTTTTTAAAGTCTCCTTATAGGAAACAGACTAGCTTAGGAATTATCTAACAGCTAGAATTATTTATCTTGAGATAAGAGGAAACAACATAGTCCATAGGACAGAGCAGGGAATCAGCAGAAATGTATCACCCAGTAAAACAATTCCTTTCACTCCTTTAATGCATTTCATTCTGTTTATTCTTTGTCATTATAAAAGATGTGTTCCTATCCAAATAAATTAAAAATCTAAATGTTAGAACTTTACTCTTCTAACCATGCTGTGAAAGTTTTTGCCAAGGAAATGATCACAACTTCCTAGAGTTAAAAGTCTGGAAACGACTGAAAAATTAAAGTTTGAAAATGATTATGCATGCTGTGTAAAATCAGAAATGTTACGGTTTTAAAAGCCAAATATATGGAAGCATAACACACAAGACGTTGCTTATGACTGTGTAAACCAAACCATTCAGGATAAACGTGATTAAAATAGCGTACAATTGGTTGATTAAACAGAATAATGCACTTCCGAGTTCAGTACACTAAACATATTATTGTTTTATGTAAAGTGATCAAATGTGAAAGTAGAAATATTTTACTCAATAATTTATGCGTCAGTGTCTTTTCCCTTAACTGTTTACATGGTAGATAAAAACATTATCAACAAGTGACGATGCCCGGTTTGCTGAGTCAAACGAGGAAAAGAAACGTTCAACCCGGTTATAAGAAACGTTTACTTGTTTTTAAACACGAATAAATTTGGGTGATTAATTCCAAATAATTCGAGCAAGGAAAATTCAAATATGGTTCCTCTTAAATATTTTTGTGGGGAACCACCTACAAGCCCAACACAGAAGATCTTTTGACGTTATTTAAAATGAAAGAAGTTTAACTCGTTGGGATCGTTTTCATTTTCTAAATACTTCCTATGAACCAAGCTAAATTTGTCAGTCTGTCTTTCTCCAATATTCACACAAAAACAGGGATCAGAACCAGGAAAATAACGTGTAACAATGAGTAAATCAGCAATGTACGCCAGCACTCTGAACTATGTATCAATAACCCTCAAAGTACGAAATGACGATAAACAAGACGCTGTCATACCATGTAGACGAGTTGTCTCCTGGTTTGTGAAAGACAAGTTCACTTCAACATAATGTAGTTGCTCCGAGTCGACGAAGGAGACAGAAATACGAGCTAAAGGTTCAGAACTTATATGAGATAATGAACCAGCCCACCAACGGAAGTTGAGAAGAAAGTAAATGCAGACCTTGAGGGAATTTCTGAACTTTTAAAACCGACAGCGCCCCCTGCTGCAGTAACAAACAAACAAGCGAAATCAATAAATACATAAATCAATAAATGCATAAATACAGTAATAATAATAATAATAATAATAATAATAATAATAATAATAATAATAATAATAATAATAATAATAATAATAATAATAATAATAATAATAAGTTATTATTTAGTAAGTAAAGAAATCCTTGTTCTGTTTTGTACCTCCATGATAAGGAATGCGTATATCACCTGGTATAAAAGTCTGTCTATTGCTGAAAAATATCAACTGCTTCATAATTTGAACATTTTCTCTAAGTTTGCTGGCCACTCTGTCCCAAAAACAGTGTAATGTGGTGAGATTATCCAACATCACCTCTAACCTGTGACCTAGGAATGTTGACTGTTACTATGAAGTCAAAGCAACAGGCCCCTGAATTGAGTTTGACATGTGCCATGTATCACATGGTACTTTGTTATATCAGTATGCCAAATTTTAAACAATAATTTTCACCTCACTGTAAAAGTCAAGTCAGTCATGTTTTATACAGAACACTGAACATCCAGACTTTGCCGTCTTCAGGCAGATGTCAAATATTTTTTATAATACTCAAAGAAAAAAAATTGATTTGGTTCAAACATATGATAAGCTAAGCAAATCATCCTAAAAAAAATTCAATGCATGTACAGCACTATCCTGGTAAAATTTGACAATTTTTATAGATGAGAATAAATAACTTACATCTGAACTGTACAAGCAAAGGTAATTTTTGTTATTACGTTTTTCTTAGCCAATAAAAAGTCCTCCAAAATGTATATGCACAGACAAACATTTACATAAAAAAAGAACGCGGTTTTACATTTTTGAGCTAAATATTTAATTGTCCATATAAAAAAGTAACAATATTAAGGAATGCAAAAGATTAATATTAATATCCATACAACATATTCTTTTAACTGATGACAGGGGCATCTCAAAGAGGGGGTGAAATAAAGACAAAAGCTGTCCAACTGGAACCCTCAGAGACATTTGTGTTTTATTTGGGTTCCGTCTTCAGTGTGGTGATGTGTCCTCTGCGTCTCACTCTGATTGTGAGCTTTGTCCAGGAGTTAGCTCTCGAGCTGTTGAACCTGAAGGACTCTGTAAGCAACAAACACAGAGTGAAAGTTGCAACATGCATCACTCTCATGTAAATGGTTTTATGCAAATAAATTTACTGAAACAGTTTAATTAGGTATCTAAAGAGAAATGTACAGTCTAGGTAATTGTGCTTTCAGCATAAATGGTGTAATGAAGCCACAGCGAGCAGTGAATCATGGAGCAGGATGTTATTTATAGCTCACGGTAAGTCCCAAAACTCTACTAGACCTAATAAACACTTTCAGAAGACACTAATTAAATATGGGGTTTTCCAAATTCTCAAATTCAGATGGCCTGTGTGCAAACATCACTACAAGGATATCAGGAATTGATTCAGAAGCAGTCGAAGGGTTTTTCATGAGTATTAAAAGCCATAGAATTTATTTTTTATATATATTTTGTCATAAGTTCTTCCATGGCAAAACATGGTGAGAGAAGTTTTATGTTGTGGAGATTTTCTTCAGCAGGGAGAGGGAGGCTGGTCAGGCAGGATGGAGCTAAATTCAGTTCAATTCAATTCTAAAGCAATTTACATACTCCCAAAAGGGAATTAAATGTAGTCATAACTCACATTGTTCAAGAATCTTCAAAGAGACTGTGATGAGCTGGAAGAATCTATTTTGGTGTAAAACTCCAGTTCTTGCAGTCAGGTGGGTGTCTTGCAACTTTCAAATATGTCATTGCTAAAAAACACTTCAATCGAATGATTAGGTTATGCACAGGACTTTGCAGAACTTGACTGCATGCTGTGAGGTCGCAGTTCAGCTTTTTCTTTTAGTCTGTTCCACACCAGGGTCACATCTAAGCATTGTAGGACCCAGCTCTCAAGGACTGCAGTTTGACACCCATACATAAAATCCCAATAAAATCAACATTTGTGATTGTAATGTGATAAAGTATGAAAAATGCAAGCCATGTGAATACTTTTTAAACCCCTTAATCTGCAACAGAACGCCCTTGTGCCGTTTTTACATTGTATTTTCCAGGGACACTGTAGGCACCTATTGGCAGCTACCACAAAAACACTAGCTATAGGGTGTTTTCTTTTACTTTGTTGTGAATCAATAAACACATTTATTATTCATAATTTAAATGTCTTCTAGTATAGGTATCAAAAGTGAATGCCCCCTTTGTTAAAAGAAGCTTGTAGAAGTGTGAAGTGTCAAAAACATTTTTTTTAAAAATGTTTCTTAGGCCTGTAGTTCAGGGGTGGATCGGGTGAAAGAAGAATAAAAATAACATGTTTACGGAGTAGCATGGTAGTGGTCAAGTATGCTTTGCTTCCTCTGCAACTGGAAACCTGCAGCGTTCATAGGGCAATATGGATTCTAACAAGTGTCAGGGAGTCCTTGTAGAAAAGGAAACTGAAACATGGAAACTCAAGTTTCAGCTTGAGTGACGTTATTTTTAAAATGTCTTTTGCTTTTGTTCTGGTCTTGATACACACATTTTTATGCATTTTCAGTGAAACTATATGCTCATGTGTGACGCACATAATCTGTCTTTACTGAAAGATATGATGGCCAGAAACTGCTGTTTATATACATAGTTTGAAAAGATTATTTTAACAGCAATGTAACAGTTTCTCATTATCTGGGCTTTCCCAAATTGTTTAAAGGCATAGCAAACAGTAAACTTTATGTAGAGTTTGTAAACCTCTGATTTCACAGGAAAAAATAAAAATCTAAAATAATTATTTTAGGCTACACTTTCTTCCTAAAGCAGGTCCCATCTTCCTAAAGCAGAACAAGTTTGATGTCAGAAAATAGGAGACATTAATTTAAACTTATCAGAGATTTATCTTTAGTATTATTCATGTTTTATTTAAAAAATATATTTATGAACAAGTACTTCTAAATCTGCAACAGACTGGCGACCTGTCCAGGGTGAACCCCGCCTCTCGCCCGGAACGTAGCTGGACATAGGCACCAGCAACCCTCCTGACCCCTCTAAGGGACAGGGGTGAACAGAAAATGGAAGGATGGATGAATAATACTTCTAAATATGTAACAATTTTAGATTATAAATATTAACACATTTTTTTTAATTCAATAATATTGTACTTTGCTCTAATCATCGACTCCCAGTAATCTTATATCTTCTTTTATGTTTTAATTGCTATAAATATAGTGAGCTCTTTTAACTAAGGTGGACCTTTGGAAATATGTATTTTATTTAATCATTTTTATTTATTTATTTTTTTTTTTTTTAGAAGGGTAAATATTTCGTTTTCAGTGGCGTTTTGATGCTTAGTCCCTTTTTGTTTTTGTGTTTCTTTACTATACAAATTATAGATCCGTTGACTGAAAACTAATGAAATGTGCGCACTTACTGTCAGTAATCAGGGAGTGCACAGAGGTGACCTGTCTCCTCCCCATGCCGTGGCTCCTGGACATCACGCATTCCACGTAGATCTCCCAAAAGACCCGGGCCAGGTCCCAGAACAGCGCCGCGTGTTTGCCGTCCTCCGAGGACCGGAGGGTCCCCATCAGGTCCCAGAAGGCGGGGACCGTGTCGGCTATCCTCGGAGATCGCATCTCTAGCAGCAGAGCCGAGGAGGAGTCCCAGCACTGCGGGTCGGCCCGGTGGGCCGTCAGCGGGTCCACCTGCGGCGGCTTGTGGCCCCGCAGCGGGACCACTGACATGGAGGTCAGAACAAACACTGTGGCCAGGGTCAGGTTAAAGAGAACCGGGACCATTTCCTCTGGACCAAACGTAGATAATCTGACACCTGTCCGATAGTGTTTTCTGTCAGATAAAATAATGAATTACTTTTAAAGAAGAAAAAAACGTTTAAATGACACAATTCAAAAATTTTGCAAGAATAAAAGATAACAATTCTTTTTGTTTACTCCTTCATAAAGTTCATTTCAATTATAATCCAACAGATGATTTCCAAATTAAAAAAATGTACTTACCACTTGTTCTGGTGTGGCAGCCTGGACTTTAGCTTTGATGGGAGTTTGATACATACCTGTTTTAATATTTGGTGACGTCACTACACTCCCTCCTTCTCAAATGGAGGCTCCTGACGTTATTAATTATGCCTTTTTTCATAGATAGACACATAGAAGTTCACACATTCTCTAACTGACTATAGCTTTATTGCAAAGCAAAATGGGCAAGAATTTCAGTGTCTTTATGTGAAAAACTAGTAGAAACAAGTCCTGAGGCAAGGAAGGGATCACCAAATAATAATAAATATTGCAATAACATGACGTGATAATTTGAAGATATCTAACTTTAACTATTCCTGGGGTTAGAAACCCAAACCAAATTTAGCCCATATCAAAAATACTGTAGTTTTGTGAATGGGACTTCGATTTAGTAGAGCTTTATGGCATTATTCTGCTTAATGTAAACCAAGAAACCAAGTTTTTTTTTTTTTTTGTGCGGAAAACATAAGTAGTTTAACCTCACAAGCTGTTCTGTCATTTGTAAAACAAACTCATCTCTAAATAATGTTTCAGAAAGTGGTAAATGATTTTGTTTTCTATGCTTTTACTGAAATGTCACATGCATACCTTATCTCAAATGTAATTATTTTCACAGTGAGGGGCCGACACTAAATGTACTGGATGGATGTCTTACTCACTCATTCATTCCTCTGATGATGCATAGAAGTTGGCTTCACAACATTTTCACTGCCAAGGATGAATTCTAACTTTTAAATGGGGAACATTACATGCCAAAAAATAAAATGTGATGTTAAGAGGCATCTAGAAATGAACCAACATGAACTCTATTTTCTTTTCTTTCTTTTTTTTTTTAATTTTCCTGTGTATTATTTTATTATTAGTCACATCAAATTATCTGAAGTCAAGACTATTTCCACTTCCGTTCTACTAGAAATGAGCAATCATTCAATGTGTCAAAAAAAAAAAAGACTTGAGTTGCACAGATAAATCACAAGTTAATGTCTAATTCTCTCATTTATAGCACTAGATGCATTACGCTCTGTTCAGAACTTCACATAAAGTTATCAAGAATATAAATGTAGATACCTTTTGGATTTGCAGTAATTTCTTTTGAACTTTCCTTTTTCCAGGGTCGGATGATCATACAACATACAGCTGCAGTGATTTAAGGAATTTAATTGCATTAGTATAATATGATTGTAGATATTTTCTGGTAAATGTCTTTTAGATGAAAGACTATGGATGAAACTTAACCACACACCCCCACTAATATTTGCTCAAAGTTCTCCACCACATTATTTTTGTACATCATTTTATCATATAGTTCATTTATTAGTAATTTAATTGTATTCCTGTCACAGACTTGTCTTTTAGCTTTAAAAGACGTGCCAGAGAATCTTTTCTAAATCACTTTGGGATCACTGTTTAGTTGAAACACCCAACTATGTCCACATTTCAGATAATTTACATTTTTTAAAGAGAAAAATGTGTCTTACCCATGGAAGCAATGACTGAGATGGACAGAGTGGAGTTACAGTATTATCTGCTACTATTACTATTGTCCCATGTGTCTTCCATTGTTGTGTTTTTGATGATTAATTAACATATGCAACATTTTGAGCTTATGCTGGTTTTTAGTTGCACCAGACTTGTTCATAAGTTCCCGGACTCAAAGTCAGGGAACTTATGTGTATCTAAGGGACACTTAGATACACATATTGAATTTGATAAAGATCAGGGCAGTTTTGAGATCAACCTTTTATCAGGTAAGACATCTTGTCAACAGAAAGCTCACTTTCAAGAGACACTATGGAGTAAACCACAACTGTTTTTTTTTCTGGTGCTTATATAGTTTTTGTGCGGTCATTGCATGTCTTGTTTTAAAGATTTATTTTTAAATGTCACCAGCTTTTAATAAATTTTTTTTACCATATGTAGGTACTGTAATGCCTGATGTTTGTTGTTCACCAATCAGATATTGAAATTACTTAAATCAGTCATATTGGTTTATTAAGGTAACTGTCAATAAAAGATAAGTAAAAATGCAAAAATGTATATATTTTTTCTGTTCAACATTAAACTGAACATATAATATTTAACTGAAACAAATAACACTGAAAAATCCAAAACCTGAAAAGGATTTTGTTGGCTACTTTGTTAGGACACAGAATGGACAACCCTGATTTAACGTTCAGCTTGTAAAGTTATGTAATTCCTAAAAAAGATAGAATAAAATATACCCTGCACCCCAAAATGATGTGTAAATCATTACAACTACATCAAACGCACAAAAAAAATAACCACAGGTCAAATAAAATTTGTCAGTAGTTTATTAATGGGTCCAACTGTACATGATGCAGTGAGAGAGGGGCACCAGACGATGAGCAACATGGAGGATCACAACAATGCCAGTGCTTTTGGCAGCACCTGGAACACACCAACTATCAGCTGGACTGGAAATGATGAAGGACTTGCATGTTGAAACTGTTCTGGCCTCGCTATGCGCAGGCGCCACACAGTTCGCTTGTGTGTCTGATTAAAAATTTTAAACAGCATGAAAAAATAAAAATAACAGACAAGAAATGACTTACATTTCCGCAAATGTAAAAGGGCGCTCTCTTGCTTTACGCTGGAAATGTGGATTTTTATTTATTTTTTTTTTTATTGTTTTGAATTTTTAATTTATGCTCACCCACAGTTCGAAGCAAAATGAAACAAGATGTTGGAGAGGCCAGATAAAAAAGAGTAATCAGCTGATTTTTTATTTTTTATTTTTTGTAATTCCATGTCTACATTGATGTCACTATTATCCATACTTTTTGTGCAATATCTCTCTTTGCATAGTAAATAAAAGTTAAATGTTCTGGTTGTCGACATGCTCCTATCTTTTGTAGCATATTTTTCTTGCAGATTTTTTGGGGGAATCCCATATAGAATTATAAGCCCACTACAGTGATTGCATGCATGCAGCTTTATCAGAAGAGCCAAACTTGATTCCTACTTAGGGGTTTATGAGAGCAAAAAAGGCTAATGCCAGTAAGGTGGGTGCTGATGAGGACCTGGCTGGGCAAGCAAAGGCCTGCGTGGACAGACTTCATGCCCTCACCAGTGGGGGAGGGGAGGCACCACTGGCTGCAGACAGAGTGGGAGGGAAAGTGCTCTGTGTGCAACAACATCCATCTGTTCAGGTGATTGATTCTTTGGCTTTTGAGTCACCATTAGCACTGCTTCATTAGGGGGGGAGATCTTTCCAGACCTGATTGCTGTCTGGATCCCTCTAGAGCTGCATGTTTCTCTTCTGTCTGGCCCAAATCCTACAAGCCTGTTTTGGGTTTTATTTCAGTTATGTCTGCTGTAAAACATGCTAAGATAGAAAACGGAAGCAGCTGAGGTCATTGTGAAATAAGCAGTCGATTAAAAACCCGAACTCCTTATTGATGTGTCGTTTTACGTGTTTTTCTTTGTTAGTTGGTCTGCAATGTCCTCACATGCAGCACCTAAAAGAGGAAATTGAGCTTAAACTGGTTTTTCCAGTGTGTTTGGTTTTTAACGAGGCTTTCTCCTGCAATAGATAAGTCCTTTTTTTTGTCTTTGTATGTTTTTATGCGCTATATTCATAGCTTTGTTAGCCATGCTGAGCCCTAAAGAAAGGGCTTTTCATGCCAAGGAGGGCCAGAAAGCAGCACACCTTGTGTGTAAAGTCATGCCAGGTGAGAGGATGGTGTGGATTCCACCTGAACGCCTGTGCACTGGCACTAAAAGGAGAAATTGGAAGGGAAAGGAAGTTACATGTGGAGTTGAAAAGGCTGTAATTTTAATGTCACTACAATGGAAATTGTTAAAATGTCCACTATGTCTTTTTCAAGTAAATCTAATGCCAAAAATGTCAGCAGCAGTAAGTGCAGTCCAGCTGTCAGGTAGCCAACTAAGGAAGCCTCGGAGGAGTCCATCTTCGACTGTCACCTCTCCTCGAGTTAAATGGCCTGGGCATTGGGGTCGTAACGCCGCTTCTTCACATTTCTTGTATGGAGATAAGAAAACAGCAGTCAGTGTAATCCACAAACATTTCTGCAACACATTTAATGCAACGTGGACAGGCAACCGCACTCATCTCTGCAGCTTGCAGTGCTGCTAATATTGAATTTAAAAAAAAAAAAAAAAAAAAAAAAAAAAAAAAATTTGGAAACAGCTATATAAAAAATACTGCAACAAACACTGTTACAGTATCAAAGTGAGGAGAGGCTTGTCCATGTTGACCAGTTCAGCCTCAACTGCAAACAGAGAGAAGTACCTATGATCACTGACCTTTAGGTGTTAATTTATGATGAAGTAAAGGCTGCAGATTTTATGCTGGAGTAATATTATTCATACCTCTTGATCTTGTTCCCATGTTGTGAAGTAAGAAATGTTTTACAAAAAGAAATTGAAAAGTGAATAAAATTAAGGGAAATTATTCACCTTGAGAAATCCCTTAATTAGAAAGTTGATTTTTAAGTTTAAAATTTCTTTCAATCCAATCTGACCGGGATAGAGTTATTTTGTAAAGAGTGACTAAAAGAATTGTTGCTGTAATTGTAAAAAAAAATAATTCTACAAAGTATTTACTCATCAGGATAGACAATCATTTTTTGCCACATTTTTTTTTTCCAATTCTACTTGTTTTCAAAACATTTTATTGTTTCATCTTCAAGTGGTATGAATTCTTTTGCGATAAATTGTATTTTTAAGGCATCAAACACTGAATATATTAATTCCTAATCCCAGACTAGTAATTTTCACTTTTAAGTGGAAAATAAATAATTTCTTTCTAATTTCTAATTTCTGAGTATGAACTTCCTCTGTTTGGCCTTTTTTGCAGACAAGTGCTGACTGGATTGTGTCCGTGCAACATCAGCTTCCACAGTGAGGTGTGGGAGACTCATTACCAGTTTGGATGGGAAAGACATTGTTCCACTCAAAACAAAACCATCTAGGAGGAAGGAACTAACATAAAATATACTCTATGGAGGAGGGAGAGAGGAGACAACCACAAGAACAACGACGACAGCAACGGCAGCAGCAACAATAACTACTACCAAAGAACGGTGGGACAACACTCAGCACGACAACAGGAGTGATGCATAACCTCCCCGTACTGTGGCTTGCTGTGGGGCTTCTATCACCCTGTCATGCACCTTTTCCAATAGTAAGCCAGCTCAGGGTGGCACTATTGCTGTGCGTGGTTCATGCAGTGCAGTGCGCCGTGTCTGTACCAGGTCTGTGAAGCAGGCAGCAATGGCAGCTGGTGTGGTCGGGTCCGAGCCTTGCCATCCAGGTGGGTGTGGCCAGCCATGCCACAAAGGCTGCAGGCAACAAAAAGGTCCTGGCTTCTCTCTCTGTGCATTTCTCTGTGTCTGTGCTGTCGCTCTCACCACTCCGTTTAAAAGGCTCAGCCTCAAAACAGTGACGGGTCGGGAGAAAAATCATGGAAGTGATGAGAGGACGACAAAGTCGGGACCAGACTTGCTGTTTGGTTCAGCCTTTGTGCAATGAGCTGACCTCCTCCAAGTTAACAAGTCAACATGCAGAGAATGTGTTTGGACTATTTATCTTTTTATTTTTTCTCCCTTTGTCTGTTGCTCTGTTATGCTGAGAACCATGATGCTTTGCTATTTGGCATGCTTTCGTGGCTGCAGGATTAATACTTCTAATTTAGTTCTTCGGTCTGCTTGGATTAGAGTTTATAACACCCCTGTTGCTCGAGACAGCAGGTTAGTCAGCTTCAAACTGGAGCTTAAAACCCATTTTCTTGCTATATCATTGGATTTCAAAGGGAAATTAAACCTTAAAAATTGAAAGCACTGTTTCCCTTCACTGAACATGCATGTCAAGCACTGAGAATCTGCCCGTCCAATTAGTTTGAGGTTCTGCTACAAATGCACAAACCTCCTTGAGCCTTTTGCAATGAACTCAAATTCAGATGCATCATAAACAACATCCGCTGCACTTCAGTAAAGCACACGCTCTTTGCAAGTGCATCTTGGCGTAGCATGCTTTATTTTGCTTTTGGAACCATTTTCTGTAGCAGGAGCTCAAACCCTGGTGTCTAGAAGCAGCAGGGATGCTAGAGTTACAGCAGGAGAGGCATGCGGCGTGTTGCTTACTTAAAGCCCCATCCAGTCCCCCCCAGCACTATGGCAGCCACAAGGATGGCTCCGGCGATGGAGCCTATTATTAGATTGGTGGCACTAGGACCTGTGAAGGGTTATGGGGAAAAAGACATGAGTTTCTATACTCACTTCCTGGATTTGTAACATGTAACTAGACAGTAAGGATTTCACATGGCATCAACAACACACCAAGAGTGCTATTACAGGAAAATGATTGAATCTGAGGATGTATTTTGCATGCTTTTCAACCCCCTTTAGTGTGTAACGTGGTTTAAATGTACTGGTGCATCTCAATAAATTAGAATATAATGGAAAAGTTATTTTCTTCCAGTAATTCAGTTCAAAAACCTCAAACAGATATTAAACATATATGTTATACTATTATACATTTTTGACTTTGATTTGCTTGCAGTTAATGGAAATCCAAAATATCGTTTCTGAGAAATTTTGAATATGACATAATATAATTTATTTAAAAAGATATTTTAATAGAAAAATGTTTCTGGCTGTAAAATCGGGTAGACCTACAGACTTGTCAATTACCAGGATATTTATTGGCAACATACAGTAAGAATGGAAAATTTTGTGAAAGTAAAAAATAACTACAAACGTGTGCAAGCAAAAGTGTTTATCACAGTCCTAAAAGGATTATTAAGCAAGGGGTGCTTCAAAATTTATGGACTACAATAGTTTACAAATATGTTAATAGAGAGCAGAGGAGAAGAAAAACATGTGATAAAGACAAGTGCACCAATACAAGAATAACTACATAAGGTACTTCTCTGAACTACTGAGGTCATGAGTGTCCCACAAGGCTGAAGAAGAAAAAGGAATTTGGCCACCTGAGCAAAAGTCCAGACTTTTGATTCCGCCTGCTTCTGTATGTTTTTGGGTCCTTTTCATTCACATATCATGACAGGAATGATCATCAAATTTAATGGAAGTAAAAATGCTGATATGCATATTTCTGTCTGGAGCACAAGTCTAAATGAGGTTCACCTTTTGAACTGAACTACTTTAGTAGTTACACCTTTCAATAATATTTTAATTTGGGATGCACCAGGAATCAAGGTAACATCCTGGAAATGTTTACACTTATTTGTCGTCATTAGAGGTAATATTTGTCTTTGGTTTGTTAAGGTTGTGAAGAAGACTTGACCCTGGGTATCCATCACTGAAGAAAGACTGACAGCTTATATATGAGAATATATGTGACCTGCAGTATGAGCAGTACAAAATGTTTTTAAGAGGTCCCAGTCACCACACAGCCTCCACTAACTGGACAATTTCATCTAAGTGCCCCACATGCCCCAGAAAGGAGAGGATCACAGGAGCAACCACATAACAACTCAGAGTAAAAGAGAGAGGTTGGATGAGAAGAGGAGGGAGGGAGAATGAAGAGAGAGGCTTGTCATAATGGGGAACAACAGGAGAAGAGGAGGAGTGTAAGGGGAATCCATCGATCAATCACACAACACTGAAAACAACCAATCACATGACAACTAATATGGTCATCACCAACACACGAGGAAACACAAAGCCACCGGGACGCACACACGGGCTCAGGCCGGCTCACGAGACCGCCCGCACACTGAGGCACCACTATGAGGAGGAAGAGCTGTGAAAGGGTTAAAGATGCTTACTCTATTCCCCACCCTGTGCCTCCAAAAATCACCCCCAGGGCCAGAATGGTCCCTGCTACTGCCCCTATCAGCCTGTTAGTGGCCACGCTCACTGTGCAGAGGGAAAAGGAGCATTATTACCACTCTGTCAAAAACAAAATGCAACCTTCTGCTGCAGAGTCATGGATGGAGCAATCCCCAACCTTCAAATTGTGGTCACAGTTGCCGGTATGAGGCTGAAATTTGAGTTGGGATTTCTATTCAGAATCAAAGCAAACTCTAGCTCAATATTACCGGCTAAATTTGGTGTTTTTACAACCCTAGTACATCCGTAATCCCTTTGAACCACCTCACATCTAAATGAAATCAAAAGATTTGCGATTAAAGCCTATCATACGAAATGCATAAGACCTGTCCATACTAAATAAATACAGTGGAAACCAGACATTTACATGTACTGCATAAAAAGTCCAATAAGCTTATATTCTCACTGTTTTGCATTAGTGTCCTAAATAAACTTTGTATTTAATTTGGCTGGATGATCAGTGTCATTGTACTTTGGGAAAATCCATCTGTGTCCAAGATTGAACTTCCTAGCTGATGACCCCATAAGCTGCATTGTTTTCAAGACATGATCTTTCCTATAGTGATGCCTTCTATTCTGGGAGGTGTACTACATCCTCCTGCTACAAAGCACCCACACAGTCAGTTACGTCACAGTTTGGATGGTACTCAGGCAACTTTTCCCTTTTTTCCTTCTATGTGTAACAATGGGCTTCAAAAAGTTGAAGAAATTTGATCCAGGGTGGATTTTCATACTGCAATCGCTTTTTATGTTGCTTTTGGGTATATGGCTTGTTCCTCACTGAAT
This sequence comes from Gambusia affinis, assembly GCF_019740435.1. NCBI lineage: Eukaryota > Metazoa > Chordata > Actinopteri > Cyprinodontiformes > Poeciliidae > Gambusia > Gambusia affinis. Next base: position 16,209,722 of record NC_057878.1, read on the forward strand.
GACCTTTCAAACTTGTTTCACTGTGGATAATGGGATTTCCTTACCATGTTCAGTTAACATCTTCACAAGAACCTTTGCTTTTGTTCTGGGGTCGACTCACATGTTTAGCATAAAAACATGGTCATCTCTATGACACCATTTACATTGCATACAAGTCTTTGAACAGATGAACGTAACACATTCAGGTCTCTGTAAACGCTAACCAAGAATGAAGCAGATATGTTGAGGTCCATAATAATCTCCTTAATATCCAGCTTGTTTGATGAAAATAATAAAAAATTCTCGAAAAAAATCTTCTCTGGCATTTATCAAATAGAAATATTTTTTTGTCATTTTATACATCGCATGTAAATATCTGGTTTCATCTGATAATAACGTCACGCGAACTTGTCTACAATATTTTTTTTTTTTTTTTAGATGGCAGAGGCTGACAGAGGGAGAAACCGACCCTTGGGTTCTTCGGTTGTAGTGATTTCGGTCTCTTTGGGTGGGTCAGGCATGCTGCAGTCTGTCCCTGCCCATGTGGCATCACATGTGCATGTGGCTTCATTGTTGCACACCTGTTTGGAGCAGACAGAAATTAATGAAGCAGTGAGGGGGGAAAAGCTGGGGCTTTTTTTAAAAAAAAAAGAAATCGGCTTATGCATCAGGTCTATTTTGGGAAACGTCTTCCTTAGGAACTGTGCCCAGCAGCCATTTATCGTGTGCCGTGTCATCAAAACACAGAAAAGGAGAAACAAGGAAATATTACCCAGGTCCACCTTTCAAGTTGTTTTACATACAAAGCATATGTGTTACATTCTGTACAACTGCATATTTAGCAAACTTATAGAGCTTATTTAAACAATAAAACAAGTGCAAAAATGTAAAGGTGCCAGAAGTCATGAGCAGTGCTCCTACAATTACTTCAGTTGCTTAACATTTAATATTATGAAGGACAGGATATTAACCAAACTTATCAGAACAAACTGAGAAGTGCCTTGGGGTGATACTGAATTTATGCAGATATGACTAATTTGGTCTTTTAAATTTGTAATTAATGTGAATATATATATATATATATATATATATATATATATATATATATATATATATATATATATATATATATATATATATATATATATTCAGTATGCATTGCTACATCCTTTGAACCAGGTTTTGTAATGGTATGTGGGTTTTTGTCTTTTTTGTTATTCATCAATTAATCCCCTTATATTTCTCCATGTTTGTATTTTCATGGTTTTGTGTTACCTTGCCACTAAAAATAGTTAAAATTTTATTGGTTTAGGTTCATTTTTGTATCATGTAACTTCAAAATAGACTTGCTAAGACTTCAACAAATTATTAGTATCACAATTTATCAAGTGTTTAAAAAATCTACTTTTACATATTCTGTCATATTCCCACAGTTTACGCTCTTCTATTGAGTAGCAAGAGAAAGACACTCGGACTACATTTAGCACATTTGTTGCTGTGCCCAGATGGTCAGCTGGTTGAATACTGTATCTTCTTTATACAAGAAAAAAGAGAACACTTGGAAATATTTCACATTTCAAAAATGACTCATTAAAATAAGTGGGGGTTTTTTAATTCAAATTTACCATGTGAATAATTATATCGGTCCATGTTTGTTCGGAAATTTGTAAGTCAACTCAAGTTTTCAAACTCTGGATATGTTTTTCTGACTCTGTTCTACATCTTGCTGAAGGTCCCATGGTTACATTTTAGAGGTTTTGTAGACTTCTTCTGGCATCCAGCTGTCTTTTCTCAGAGTGAACCTTGCTATGATGGACACACCTGGCTGTGTCTCCTCCATTTGTAGACTATTTTCCATATAGTAAAAGGGTTGATGTCAAATTATTTTCAGAACTCTTTAAACCTCTTACTAGATTCATGAGAGTGTAAAACCTTATTTCTAAGGAATAATAAATGTGTGTCTTTTTCTCATCTCTGCCTGGACAAAGTTGTCATATTTCAAGCAGGTTTCACATGAGACCAAGGTCTGCGAGCATTAATTGTTTTATTGCACTAACCTTGTAACAAAAATAATTTATTTCTCCAGTTAATTATAAAAATAACAATTACTGGATCCTTTGAGACTCACCCCATGGGCAGAGCACACCTGTCCATTAGGACCGATGGGGCAGGTGCTCATATTGAGTGACTGGATGGGCAGACACTTATGGTCAAGGCACATCATTGACGGCCCACAGGGAGTCCCATCCTCCACGTAGCCTAAATCAGTGTCATCGTCCAAAAGGACGTGGGCACCACTGGTAGGACGAGGTGAAAATGGAGGAAAAACAGAGCCAAATATTGTCAGAAAAGTCTCCCTATAAACCTTGGTCATGGTGTTAAACATGGCTATAACAAATCAAAAAGTGTTTACGTGCACTGTATCACGTTGCCTTGGTGGTTGAAGGAGGTGGGAGTGATGTCTCCTTTCATCATTCCAATGCGCGGCGTTCGCCCCACGTTGGTACACAGAAGATAACCACAGAACACGTCACTGTAACAGAAAAGCAGACACTGATCTTTTTCTTTTAAAAAAAGTTCTATTGCCTCTAGTGGCCTTTATTTGAGAGTTATCAGGCAGGAAAGTGGGTAATGAGAGATGGGGGAGACATGCTGCAAATGTCATCAGGCCAGGATTGGAGCCTGTGACGGCAGCGTCAAGAACTAGGGCCTACGTTCATGGGAGGCAGCACCCAGAGAAGCACAGCTCTTTAACCTGAATAAAGTAATGATCAGGTGACTCACCACTGAGTTGCCTCACTCCTCATCTGACTCACCTATTTCCTGGCACCACATCCCACCAGGAAACGCCTGGCGGTGGAGTGTGGTTCAGTGAAATAGGTGAGTTCCAAGTGCAGATTTTGCTGCTGAGCACCTACAAACTTTGACAGAAATTGTTCATAAAGAGTCTAGGAAGATGCCATTATCATCTCCACCTTTCTCTTTAGTGGATCAAATCAAACCACTATGAACTCTGAAGTGTAAAATATGATCAAACACAACCTCTTAAAAAAAAAACCAAAAAAACACTGCAACATTTTTTAGATGAAGGCACATTAAACAAATACCTAAACTAAAGTTGGTTTTGATTAATGTGGTACATACAGTTTAGGTAGAATAGTACAGTGCAATCCTGGCTTTAAAATGGACCACTTGCTACTGAATGTTTTTCCTCCACTTAACTGTCCATTAATATGGTTGAACACAAAGCCATATAGATAGGCAGTCACTTCGGCAGTAGTTTTGCTTTCTGAGGAAGTAAATTTGAATTTGAATAAAGTAATAATGATCAAAATAAAAAGAAATATACTATTTGAAACTATTACTAGAAATGTGATAAATCTATAAAATATATAAACTAAACTTTTTAAATCGACATATTATAACAAAATTAATTTTTGATTATACTAAAATACTCTGTTCGATTCTGACTTGAAAAGCACAGTTCCTCAACAAAGAGAGTTGTTTGGTGCCCCCTTTTGGGGAATTGTAAAATAAGCAGAATTTTAATTTAAAGCTGAGAAGCTGCAGAATGTCTTCATTTGTAACTCACTGCTTGCTACACTGGATCCATCGGTCTCCGTCTTTTCCGCAGTTGCCCTTTTCTGTCCCCTCTGTGTTCAGCTTCTCGTAGCAGAACTTCTCTGAACTTCCAGCCTCTGATAGAAAGTGGCAACATAACAAATGACCATAATCTCTTTTGTGGAGCTCCACAAGCTTAATGTAGAATCAACGCAATCTCACTTGATCCCCAGATGTATTTGCACTGGTTTTCTCTGGTCTTGCATTCTCCAGTGTAGCAGCGACCCTTCAACATAAAAAAGGGCAAATTAACATTTTTGTGTGGCTGCTCTTGCTTCATAATCACACAAAAGCCTTCTTCTCATACCTGGTTGACTTGACACATGTAGCCATCTTGTTTATGCAGGTTGGGAGGACACTACAAGGTCATAAACAGAGCACAGCTTCTTAGCAATCCTCCTCATCACATTAAGAAAAATAATGTAAAACAAAAAAACAAATGTATTGCAAAAATAGAAAACACCTGTCCAGAGTCTCCAGTGCAGGTCTCTGAGATGTCGCAGTCATTCACAGCGTAGCGACAGCTGTAACCACGTGGGTAAAACTGGTAAGGAATGCAGAAAAGCATTAAGGTTTGTTTTTTTCCCCCAAATGAACCCCAAACATTCTGTGTTTTATAACCAAACTCATACCAGACATGTGACGTTGCAGCAAGGCCCATCGCTGCAGTGCGCTCCATTAGCAAGTGAACACTTCTTGCAGCAGCCCTTGTGGCAGTCCTCAAGATAAAACAAATTTTAACCTGTCATAGCAAAACAGATAACAGCAGAAATGCTGAACAAAGCAAGAGAAAAATAGAAACCTACTGATCTCAGTCCACAATCGCACTCCTCTCCAACTTCTACATATCCGTTTCCACAATGAGCCACCTCAAACAGCTGCCAAAGCAAGAAGAGACAGCATGAGGCAAGCATGGCAGCCAGGATAGGTAAGGAAAGGGGAAGAAGTATGTGTGCACCAAACCTTTGTAGGTCTGTTAAATAGACATGAGCCTCCACCTTTCAAAAGAAACTCCCTGTAGTCAGAAATGCTGCATTTGGAGAACCTCTGTGGATGTTGGACCCTGCAGCCAGAGAAAACATCCATTTCATGTTAAACAACAGCAATGTTAATATTTCAAAGTCCAGCCAGAGAGCTTAAAGGTCTGCTTTCCTTCAGAGACATGTTCAATGTCCACTTACATCAGAATGATGTCCTATAATTTATTAATGTGTTTTTAGGCCTAAACCATCTTGTGGATTTTTTGTATTGTTTGCTTGCACTGTATTAATAGCTGAGGCTCCATCCAACTCCCACCTTCTCCTTGGAGGCTACACAATGTAAGAAGAAACTATAGAAACTTTATATCAGAAAAAAGGCAGAAATAAAAAGTTCCCTGGCAGTGCTTCAAGGAAACGCTTTGAACTGCTGCTTCCTTGGGGGAAAATCAAAAGAAAACAACAAATCTGGTTTATGCTTGGGAACAATTTCCAGAGGTCTGAAGGAGCCATGTTCATCTGTTCAACTGTGTACCAAAGCACTGCCTCAGTTAGATATGAGCCAACAATCTGTGGATGCTAGATGTTTTCCGAGGTTGTCCTTTAAAACTCTGTAGACATGCACAGCAAGTTGAAAATCCTTACATTGTTAAACTCTTGATCACTGTACCACTGAGAGTACATAAATAAAGCATCTGCTACAATTTCACCCTGATCTCTCTCTCTCTTGTGTGTATATATGTGAATGTTGACATTACCCAGTGTCCTCCATTATGCAGCCGCTCCACGAGTTTACACACCCACACTCTTCTGCAAGATGAGAGCACAAAAAACAAACTCACACATTTACCGGAGGATTTGGATATCTGAAGCAATTTGCTGAGTAGAAAAAAGTTTCACACTTTCTATACTTGTTTGTTTTCATAATTTTGCTCACAGCATATTTTTAAGTTGTCAGTGTTGGACTTGTCAGGCCCTGTGTGACCCTTTGGCCTCAAGCTCCTGGAGTGAAAGCATCTTATGGCAGGCGACTATTGAATCATCTATCAGAATTTTTCATGTCAAAGGATTTTACATAAAGAAACAGCTTTTTCACAAAGCTCGTCAATCATATTTCAGGCCAAATTTCATAAATAATTTATTGAATAAATAATAGTCCTGATTTGAACTTTTCAACTGAAGCAAAACAGCCTGAAATGAGAGAGAAAGGACATAAAGAGACCTAAGAGGGGCTAAAACTGATGTAACAGGACTATTTTTTTAAAAGTGGAAGTTGATACTCAGTGAAAGTCTTTTCGGAAGAGAAGGAAACATCTGCAAAAGCTTAGAACACAACCGCTCGCCTTCTTATCTGGCCATGACCAAGAGGACTGAGAATCTATACTGCTATCTCCAACTGAAATACCCCAGTTATCTATAGACTGTTGTTTTCTAAACACTTTAAATGCTAGAAAAAAGTCTGGTCTTTCAAGTAAGGTAGCGGTGGGTAAACTAAATGTGTTTCATGTATACTTCTCTTAGCTGCAGGGTCCCACTGGATACCCAAGTTCTGGGCCAAACTCTGAGACAGAGACACGAACATGGATGAGGTGGTGCCATACTGTGGAGACAGCAGCAAGTACATGTTATACATCAGCATGTTTGTAGATACACGTACATATATGTGAAGCAGAAGAAAACTGATGCACCATATCTGAAAAAAATTTGCCTGCATTTGTATTTAGCTGCTGTATTGTACTCTGGTGCCACTAAATAAAATTCAGAATAGTCAATTGCTTCTAAGTAGAAGGGGGACTTGGTGCACCTGTAAGTGAGAGGACAATGGAAGTGCAGAAAGTCTAGCAGTAATAACCATCCAATATCGTTTGCAAAGCCACAGGCTTCAAGTGGCCAAGTGGTGTCATTTAAATATATAACGCTCTATGTCAGCATCATAGGTATTTATTCGTCATGCACTCCACAAATCTTCCCAGAGTGGCAGGGAAAAAAAACATAAAAAGTCCTGTTTCCAGTTAAGCAACATGTGTAAGAATGTGTTATGTCAGATTAGATCAAATCTGCACATTTTGGCTGACATCCAATTACTATATGTGGAGGAAAACTAGCATTGCACATCCCCCTGAGCACACAATGACATTAGCATCATCTTGTGACGACAGGGGAGCTGGACCAAGCTAAAATATACTCCCAAAGCTACAATGGATCTGTTTAGAGCAAAATATACCTATGATCTGTAATGGGCATGCTTCATTCTCCTTCAGCTTCACCATAATGCACCACTTTGTGTTGACTCATTAAGTAGAATCGCCACAAAATACAAAAGTATTTGTGGTTGGAATGCGTTCATTGGGTATGTAGTTTCGGCTGTGGCTATATCACAGTAAATCTGACCTCGTTGACCCCCACTCCACGGCTCACGGAGCACATGCCACCAAAGTATGCGGCGCTGCTTCTCCTGTAGTGAAAGGTCACATTTCTGCAAGAGGGACAAAAACAAAATAAATAAATAAATAAAAGATGAGCATCATCTTTTATAATAAAAGATAAAACCATTTAACGACATGTGAACAAACAAGGAGTTCAGTTTTGGGGCAGATGACTATTTATAAAGCATAGAGCTGAAATGAAATTAAAATAAATAAAAAAGAATCAGTTCCCTTCTATCTGGTGTTGCAAAGATCTTACGAGAGGAGCTGCACGGAGTCGGCGTGCAGCTTGATGCTCTGCTGGCGATATTTGGAGAAATCTCGCAGCATTTCCAGCGGCTTCACACCTATGGGGATCTGATCCTTGTCCGTCCAGATCTCCAAAGCAACGAGCACCACACGCGTGTGCAGCTGGTCTTTGAAGATCTGTCATTGAAGTGTGCCATGAATGGAAGCAACAAAAAAAACAAAAAAACACAGAGAAATAGAGGGAGAAACAGGGGGGAATAGAGAAAGCAGCACAGGAAGGAGAAACCACAGCAGGGGTGAGTTTGGATTTAGAACACTGAGAGCAGGGGAGAAATTGTTGAAAGTAAAGCACAATCCTTGTGGAGACTGCTCTAAATACTGTGCAATGCATTCATGAAAGGGTAGCTACAAAGTGTACTTACGCCATCAACAAGATTCACCACTGATTTCGCAAAATTTTTCGTGTGCTGCTTGTTTTTGTGTCTTTTATACTGCGGAGACAGAAAAAGGACACATGATGGTTCAGTTACAGCGTGACTTCATGATGCACACAAACATTTTCAGAGGCAAAGCTCCCTCTTGTGGGGAACAAAGAGGCAGGCCTGAAATATTAATGAAGGAATGCATGGCATTTCCTGACATTTCATCCTTTTCAACATTTCCTGTCTCAGGTCAATAAGGATTACAGCTTTGTTCCAAGAATGCAAAATGTCAGAGAAATAGGGAATAATCTTATTTATTAAAGCTTTTATTTATTTCAGCAGCTTGCATGTACTTCTTAAGTGAATTACTTTGAATTTGTTTTAATTGAAATGCTTCTGGCGTTGCACTCTTAGAGCTTCTCACAACAAGAGGATTTTTGTCCTTTTCTTCCTCATTTGTCAATGCAAGTCGGTGCTTTAAATGTGAAACTCCAATGCTGACAACTGTTCATTTATTTCAATGTTGCATGCTTATTTTTCTAAAAATTTAAATTTAAGATCCAGAAACTTAGTTTTGGCAAGAACTTGCACCATGTAACACTGCAGAATTTTTTATTTTTTTTTTATATTTTAACCCTAATATTTTAAAATCTGCTGCAAATAAACATGTAATTTGTTCAAATTTGTCCACAACTGCATACATTTCCATGATGTTATAAGTTAAATGTTCAAAATTGCATTAAAGAGAAACCTTTAAAATAACATTAAGCAGATTTTTGGGTGCTATGCTCGACTTGAATTTGCCATTGAAATCTGAACTAGAATCTGGAGATAACATAACCAAGTTGAGGTGTGGTTTGAGTTACAAGCCTTAAAACCATATAGATTTACCAATTGTAGAGATGCTATGTACTTAAGGACCATTAGTACTACAAGCCAATACAGGGCAGTCATATTGAATCTGACCTCGAGAGACTCTGGTACAAATTGAATACACCATTAGTTCATCTTACAGTGGCCTACTTTTCAAGGCTCGTCAACAATAACTGCTGAACAATGTGTGTGTGAAAAAACACAATCTGCAACAGGCAGTTCAAAACTTTTAAGATTAAATCCTAGTTATATTCTCTTTCTTGATCAAGTTTGCCAACAATAAAAAGTAGTTTGATAAATCACTGCAGTGGAGGACCATAATGTGACTGCAGCAGTTTATGCAATTAGGTAATTGGTTAGGTTATTGTTTCATTTGCAAAAGTTCTCTTACAATTATTGCTAATACAGTGGACTTTACCCCAACTATTTATTGCTCAATAATTGCATCTACACTAGGGTGACAGACAGTGCTAAAACCTTCCTCCTAGCTCTGATTGGTTGGGTGTGACTGGGAGCGGGGAAAGATGGAGGAGCTACATTTTTTCACAAATTATCTCATACCATGCTGACAGGACATAGTAATGGTTTTTAACAAATATGCTAAAACCATATTTATTTTTTAATTAAAAGTTGCATAATGCTGTAGAGAGTGTCTTCGGAATAAAAATTCAGTGAATTTGAGTGGGGTGATAGTCTGTTATGTCTCCAAGCTACTGCACTCATATAACATTTCTCTGGACCTTCCTCACCGTATAAATCAGCCCGAAATCTTCACCTAATAAACTCGAATGGCAGCTGGGCTTGTTGTTAATGCTACTTTCTTATTTTAAGCTTTCTTAGATACTTCTCCATGACAGTCATGGAAATAATACAGTTGTGATACTCAAATCTGACGACAGCTGAGAAGAAAAGGTTTTGAAAATAATCACATAGGCTAATTAATTCTATATATACATACACTGAAACAGTTTAAGTTGAACATTATAGTGTTTTTATGTAAGTATGAAAGATACTACATTTATGAGAGCCACACAAACACAATCACCCACACACACACAAAAGGGGAACTGTAACCTCAAATCTAAGCATGCAAAATGTCATGATATGGCTTCGGAGTAGGACAAAAGGAATGAAGTCATTTTGAGCATTGGCTTTACACAAAACCAAACTTGTGACTTCTACTGTATAGTAGAAGCTTAGGAACAAACAAAAAAAATTAAATAAGCCAAAGAATGGAATTTACACAACTGCCTCCAGTAAAACCACATACCATACTGTGGTCACTAACAATCATGATTTCCAAATACTTCATCTCCTCAAAGACGCTACGAGGCATCTGCGAAACAAAACAAACAATTACAAGGCAATTGAAAACATATAATTTGAGGTGGTGCACCGCATGTTTAACTTTGCACAGACTAATCTAAATTCATTGTTGTAAACACAAGGGACGGTTATCTAAAACTGTACCATGAGTTCAGAGACTCACTGCTCGTTTTTTTCTGCTCCTCAGCCAGGATAACTCATTTAGCTCAGAGAAGAGATCCTCCTCCCCAACCTCGTACACTGCAAACACACACAGGCAAACAGTGACAACTCAACATAAACATGTGAAATATTTACCACCATGTAGGCTCAAGTTGTGTATTCAGGCCAGCTGGGATGGGCTTTTATTGGGGTACTTTCCTAGAGCAAAACTAAGTCATTTCTCATCTTCACCAGAGTGCTAAGTTACAAAGAGTCAGTGTTGAGGGTGTGGTGTTGGTCATGGATGGAGGAGTGATGGACAATCTTATGTAAGGTGATAAATGACAACATTACCCTGTTCTTCTGAACCAAGGCTGGATAGAATTGAGGCTGCTCTCTTTATTTTGTGAGGCCTGGCAGCAGTATCCTGCAGAATGGAAGAAAACATCATGATAGGAATTCAGACAGGCAGGAAGATGAGTTTGTTCGAAGTTATTGCAAAAATAAACGTGGAAAGCCGATAACAGCAGAACAATGTGGGAAGTCAACAACAGGGAAAAAACAGATATAGGGAAATTTTTCACAAGAAACAATCGAGTAAATTGCTAGATGTCTTAGATTAAACATGATTACAGTGACTCATAGAAATGCTTGAATGTAGGGAAACATAATCTTTAAAATTTTGTGCACAATGTGCTCTTTACAGAATTATTACATTTCTGTTTATTTATCCATTTATTTGTTGATTCTCTTGCGGGGGTGAACCAAAATTTTACAGGGCCCTATACGGAATTGGATTTGGGGGCCTATCTCCAATATCAACAATATATCTTTAAAAATGTCCAGCATTGATTGCATCCGTGTTTAGCTAACACTCTGGGATTTCATAATTTACCAGTGAAGAAACAATTAAGTCAAAACTAATTGAAGAATATGTTTTTCTTCACTCCAAACTTCCCCCCATTTGACATAATTATTTTAACACAGCTAATTATACATAATAATAAATTCTCTCAAAGACTAAGTTATGAATGTGGATTTTGCTCTCAAGTATTGAACATTTTTATTCATGAAATTACAATCACATAGTTGAAGTCAAACTAAATTCAAATATTTAAAATTTGCTAATAATATAAAAAAAATGAAGAAAATTTGAAAATGAGTTTTCTCCGCTTTATTTCAACCACAAATTGAAAGTTTTGCATTTAACTCTATGGAAGACATCAAGAAGTCCTGTGGACATAGAGCCCATAGACAGCAGATTAATGAATTCCAACCCAAATAAAGCCTTTGTGGAACTGTTTCCAACAATGACACAGATTCAAAACGACATACTGTCGCACTGTTTACTGTATTGCAATTTCCAACTGCTGTCAGACAGTTTACAACTACAAATGTGTGTGAGATCTCTGGCATATTGTAGGACTTCTCTGCAAATGCAATAACTTACAATTACGTGAGCCTGGTGTAAGGGCTCAATTAGATATGCATGGACTCCATCGTCAAACATCCCGCTGCCGGAGCAGACAGAGAGAATGGAAAAAGGTAAAAGAGAGAGACCAGTCGATAATGAGGAGAGAGCAGAGTGCATTGAGCTGTATGAGGTATTCTTAGCACACAACTTTGCTGTTCACTTACTGCAACCCGTTGCAGGTAGATAAGGCCACATGGGAGTTGCTGCTCCCCCTCACCTGGCCGTGGTAGTAGCAATGTTCCCCGCCCTAGGGAGAAAAACAGTACAAATGCATCACCAAAATAAAGCAGCTTCACTATAAGATCCCTCAAATGTTCACGCAGGTCTAAAAGTGTAACAGATTGTGCTGCAGATGTCAGTTTGGACTCCCTGCAGTGCATTCCTGCAGGGAGTCTCAATCTGTGCTCATTAAGGCGTAAATTTAATACTCTGTAAGGCATCTCCTGGCTCTGCTTGAGACTCAGCTGTTCAGAAACTCTCCTGCTTTCCTGTATATCTTTCTTTGAGCAGCTATTTTCTTACCTTCTCGCACACTTTATCTATCTCTCAGCCTGCACTGATACTGCAGAGTGCTTTTTCCTTCCCCCATCATGTGACCAAAGCTCCAGCAGGAGGCTGCAGGGAAGTGAAACCCTGCTGATTCAGCCCTAGTGTGCCCAGCCCAGCTCTGTGTCTTATTCAGCAGCAGCAGAAACAACATCCACTCATCTATCTATCTATCTATCTATCTATCTATCTATCTATCTATCTATCTATCTATCTATCTATCTATCTATCTATCTATCTATCTATCTATCTATCTATCTATCTATCTATCTATCTATCTATCTATCTATCTATCTATCTATCTATCTATCTATCTATCTATCTATCTATCTATCTATCTGTCTCTCTGTCTGTCTGTCTGTCTGTCTGTCTGTCTGTCTGTCTGTCTGTCTGTCTATCTATCTATCTATCTATCTATCTATCTATCTATCTATCTATCTATCTGTATGTCCGTCCGTCCGTCTCAATGCTTTCCTAGAAAACAGCTCACCATTGCACATCAGCGCTGATGCCATTTTTAACTATTTTCTTTCACTGCTTGTTTTTCTGATTTTGCACAGAGCCAATCTATAAATCTCATCATTGCCCTCTGATCTGTAAAAAAAAAAAAAAAGAAAAAGAAAAAATTTAAAATAGCAGAACAGAGAGAGTGCCAGAGGAAGAAGATGATTACCTTCGAGAGGACGGGTTTTCCATTTTCGTAGTGGATCTCGACGTAATCAGAAGACAGCAGGTCACTGTTAAAATGAATGAATTAGTAAATAGGATCAGCCATAATGTTTGAAATGGGGTTCTGTTAAAAGTTTAGAAGCAGTGGCTATCTCTAAAGCAAAATACGACTGCCTTGGCATCTTCATTTTACAGTTTCTTTTCAGTCTCTTTGGTACATTTCTTGGAAAAGAATTGATATCACATGTTCAATCATCAATCATCAAAAAATCAGTTTCTGTGAACAAGTTGCAAATGCATTTATACATCCACAAACATATTTATGAACAGTTCTCTACATCTCTTCTACATTTTTAATTGCTTGTCTAAATCTGTCTTGAATGGGTAAAATTGCTCCCAGGTGAATCCTGAGTTTCTCTATTGAAGGTAAATGTGTTAGGCATTAGGCCACCCAATGATCAAGCAGTTTTACATCTCAATGAACCATAAGATGAAAGGTATACAGTGTAAATGGCAGAGGCACAACATGATGTCAAATTTCTGACAATGGAAGGTCAACAGCATGTGCAGTTCTCGTTAAGCAGATTGTTGTATGTTCCTAGTTGCAAATTTGCTTTATTTCTTTCCGTTCTGTGGTGCTGTCTTTTCTTTTCTGCATCACAATGACATGGTCTGCCAACAAATTACAGTAAAAGCATAAATATGAATCTTGTCTAGACTCCTGTCACTGATCTCCCACAATTAAAATTTATAATATTTTAGCCATAATTTACAACAGAACATCCCTTTAGTGAAGACTATTTAATAAACATTTAATGTGTTGCCATCTTTGTTTTTGATGACCGCTTACAACAAATTGTTTGATTATTTACACAGGACACATAGGTTGGAGGCAGTGTTGACTTTAAATATTTCTAATGAAGTGGTGGAAGATGGAAGAAGTCCACTTTTTTTGCACTACTTATACTCATATTAAACAGTTACTCTGACCAGAATCATTTTGCGTACATCATTCTCATTTGTGTTTTAAACAGGAAGATTATTGGTGCAGCACCCCCTCCAATCTCCATTTTCTGTGTATATAATCAACCTCTTTTTGGTTTAGAAGTTCCCAAAATAATCTTCTCTAAAACAACTGCTTTCGGCTTTTCTTTTTTTAAAACATTACAGTTGCTTCAAGACAGGTGGAGCTTAGCTTCAACCTCTAAGTCCAGCTAATCTGAATTCATACTAAAAGGCAACATCAAAAGTCTTATGTACTGAGAAAATACCTGGTTATGACCTTTTTCAGAGAGCCTCACTGAAAATATCCCAACATGTCCTTTATGTCAGGAGAATGTGACTCAGTCCCAGTAGAAAAACGTGTTTTCTGTTTTCTCTGACTCACATTTTGTGGCTGCTTTGCTTGGCACCTGCGCAAGAGGCTACTCAAACATTCCCAGTAGAAAAGAGTGAAGGGGTATGATTCATGATTTAACTCTGCCCCACTCAACCCAAGCAAAAAATGAAAAAAGAACACTGAAAACAATTATGTACAACCGTATCCAACAGTTTATAGAGACAGGAACAGAAACCAGGAAAGCAAAATGAAAGCTGCAAACAAGCCCTGATGTGATAAATGATCACCAGGCTCCAGTTTTCACCTTGAACACAACAGTCCTGCTGTCAGTTGCTGCTGTCTGAGTCAGCATCCCTCACCGTTACACACACTCAATCTGTTAGCTGACTTCAAAAGACTGCGGAATCTGCCATAACTGCGCTTTTTTTTTCTTCTTTTTCCTCTTTCCTCCTGGATTTAACCTTGCAAATCAACAACATCCCCCTCCCGCTCTCTGCAGACATGTGTGCATGGAAAAAAAACAAAAAAACAAGAAGAAACGCTCTGACATGTTCGAGTGAGGCTAAGAAGCATGGGAGCAGAAACTGCACCTTTAACGTAGAGAAAAGTCAAGGCAGGAGCAGCATCTCTGAGGTATTCCTCAGTGTAGGGGCTATTTTTAGCTCGGCAGATGAAGCAGGACAAGACGAGTGGCCCATGCCACGGTGTCTTGGTGTTTGCATGTTGGAGTGTGAGTGCAGGGCGTGAAGGGACTGAGTAAAGCAACATGGGCACCTTGAGGTGCATGTCTGCTTGACTGGTGCAAAAAGGATACAAACAGGGAGTCCTGCTCAGGGGTCCCTCAGCGAGCAGACAGAATGCTACACTGCAGCAGCAGCAGCAGGGAAAAGCCAGAGAGAAAGGTCCAGGAAACTACAGGAGGTTCTCATGTCTGGCACCAGATCAAATCAAGCCCCACTGCAGCACACAATGCTCCCATGCTGTTCATGCAATGCTGCAATCTGTCCCCTAATGAAGGAGACGCTCTAAGGAAAGGTCACAGACACTCAAATACTCCACATCCGCAAACCCTAGGACCCCTCGAGGTAAACAGGATCCTGATCCTCTAAAATGAGTCAGTTTCAATTAAATTCCCCCCAGCTTCCATTCTCAGGTACACCAAGAGATGAACAGAGAAAGTAGCAAACAGCAGCACTTTGCAGATCCAGCTATATTTAGCGCAGCACCGGTGCAGCTACAACACAAGACAAAGATTTCAAACCGCTGCTCTCACACCAAAAAAAGGCCATCTCATTGATAACCAACGTGTAAACAGATGGCAATCAAGGTCACACAGCTCTCTGTTTGATTCCTCAACATTGAACAATACGCACCATAGAGCAAATTCAGTTCATTAGGTTGTAATTTCAGAGTGATTTTTCTGTAAGACATACAAGCTGTATTTATACTCCTTGTCAGTGTTTGACCTTCAAAAACACAAAGTCAGGCAGATTTCTAAAACTGCTGCCAAAAACCGCTGAATTCTGCACTTTGTAATTTTATCCCGGCACTTTACTGCTACTAGCTAGAGTTTTCTGTAAAATCAGCTAAATTCATTTTAGATACAGTTTGTCACCTCCAGAACAATGTGTAATGATATGTTATTTCATTTATGTTTATTTTTGCTGTAAATTGATAAGATGCCATCTGCACACATACAAAAAACACATCCATCAAATCAGAAAAGGCATCAGTTGTTTGAAGTGGGTTCGTTCAAAATTTTTCTAATGTTTACAATCTCCATATTTAAGGGGACGCCAAGAGGCTCAGTGGTTTGGTTTGATTCCCATCTGGCCATTTGTTGCTTGACTTCCTTGGCTTTCTGTCTAGCTACTGTTGAATACATGCCACTAGTGGCATTATTCAAATGTTACGTTTTCTTTGCTTGTATTCCTACTTAAAGGTTCATTTCTTCCAGTTAGCCCCATCATTCATGCATCTGCAGAAAAGCCTAATCAACTGCTTTTATTCAAGTCAACCCCACAGGAAAGTAAATCAGAAAGCACCCCATTGTTCCACTGTCCTAAAGAGAGAAGACGGGTTTACTAAAGTTTCATGAGTTCAGACTACATTCGCTTACAGGTTATGGAAAACCCTGTGAGTATTTAAGGGAATTTTTTTTGACGGGGTATTGGGGGTGAACTTTTAATAAAAAAAGTTTTCTTAATTCCTGAAAAGGAAATTCCCACTTGCTTTTACCCAGCTTGCTTGTAATAGAAAAAAAAGCAAATGTTGCTGTTTATTACAAAATCTTTTCAAGATATTCTGTCTTTGATGTCAAAATTATGAAATAATGCTATCATTTATCATATAAAAAAAACTAACATTATTTCTCCAAAAAAGGGCAATGTGGTGCGCATTCAGTTCAGTTCATACCATGTCTAATTAAAAAAATGTGAAAAAGATTTTGAAATAAAAAATGTTTCCAGAACGAACCATTTTTTTTTTTTATCATTCCATATTGTAGAAAAGCAATTTCATAATTTTTTTTTAAACTGCTGTAGCTTTTTATTTGTAATAAGTAGATTTAGGTTGTGGTGGATTAAATATTTAACATCTGCATAATTTATGTTTAGTAATAATTTATGGAATTGTTTTGGTTCTGTCGTTTTCTGGTTTTACTTTTCCTTTAACTTCTCTTAGTTTGTTTATGCTGTATAAAGGTACCTTTTCTTTCTCCCATTGTCTCTCTCTCTTCATCTTCCATTATTGTTTCTTTACTTCCTTGTTCTCTTGCTTTCATTCTTTGTTTCTTTCTTCCTCTTTCTTAATATTGTGATAGTGACTTTTTACATTAGTAAAACAGCCACACTTTTGTCTGACATGTTTGCTAAATGACTATATTTTACATCAGAACAAATGACTTAAACTCCAATAAGACATGAAAACAAGTGAAACCTTTAGACTAGCCTTTAGGAAGGAATCCATGTAAAGAATACAAGGATCACAAACCACAAAACCATTGTCTCTTTGCTAATTTCAGTGCATAGCTATAAAGATGTCTCCATCTGCAGACTGGCAGCTGAGCAAAAATGATTTGTAACCATTAAGAACCAGCAGGCTGATGTTTTAAATTACATCATCCCTGACTGCAATATCTGAAACTAATGCACCATTAATCAATCTGTTAATGCTATTATATTATATACAATATATGCAATTTGCTCTTAACTACTGATTAAAATCAATATTATTTTCTTGTTTGCTTCAGCTAGAAAACTCTATTGTGTGTTCTTAAAAAAAAATTAAGAAACCAAAAAGTCCATAATCTTTTTGTTAAATTTGCTTCCATTTTATTTTAGTTCAACATTTCCTAGAAAATGTGTTACCAAGCAGACCTAGCTATTTCCTTTCTAACATCTTTGCTGTTTCAATTATATTTTGCATGTCATTTGTAGATTAGATAGTAGCATTAATGTGGCTGCGTTTTTAACTCCAGCACCGACAGCAATATAGACTTTCTGCACTCTTATGCGACTCTTAAATGCCATTTCAGCAAAGTCTGAACAGCTAAAAACATTTTGAATAATTAAAGACTTTTTTATGTTTCACCTAATGTGTCTTCCATAAAAGAGGTCACAGTGGTTCTGCTGGGTCATTCTACCTCTGCATTGGCCCTGCACGGTAAAACATTTTAGCCACATTTAGTTATGTCAGCTAACATCAACCCTTTCAGTCAAAGAAACAATGCAGATTTTGATTTTGAACTTTCTTGGACTCAAGTTATATCAATGAACATTAAACAAACACTGAATACTCATTTTGTTGGAAGAATTTTTTTTTATTTGAATTTAAAATGTAAAATGCTTCCTGTAATATTTTTTTTCGTAGATTTTCAATTGCTTTTGTCATGTTGCTTTGTCAAAATGTATTGTATCGGTCTCTGTTGAATTGTCTTGACGTCCACAACATTAAAGTATAATTTAACTGTATGTCTTAACATGCAAAATGCTTGAACAAGTTATTAAAACGTCAAACATTTTTCTATACATTTCTATTAGATTTTTTTTCCAATTGTGTCCTGAACTGGTAAATTACTGCGGAGTTTCTCCAAAAAAGATAAATGTACGAAGCATTAGGTCAACCAGTTTCTGGAGTAGCTCAAATGTACATCTCATGATATGCCAGTTCATATCCAAACACGATATGAACTGGCAAATTGTTTTCTGTATAGCCAGAAAACAACACAATGTTACATTTCTGATAATGAAAGGACACGGACAAGGTCAACAATCAGAGAGAAGAAGAGGAAGAGGAGCGAGGAGACAAAACAAAAGAAAAGGCAGCAGCGGCCAAGGACATCCACCAGTTTCCATCGCTCCAACATCATCAGGATATGATTTGCGACCCACAACAGGAGGCTGATGGAGTTCCTCTCGTCATTCCTTAACTCCATTGAGGATTTTTTTAAGCATGGATATGAAAATTAAGGGAAGACTACACTGTTATTCCTCAATCACTGCATGTAAATTTTCTATTGTTTCTTTTCCTATTTCTATTTCTATTTTTGCATTTTTTTTTGCTTTGTTTTCTGTGGAGCTGTGTTTTTCTTTCTGCATCACAATGACGCAGTCTTTCAACAAATTACAGAAAAATCCTAAATGTGAATTTAGCCATTGGTCTCTCTCAATCATAGTTTTCACTACTGGTCATCTAAACTTTGGCCATAGTTTACAGTAGAACATCCCTTAAGAGTCACTGCTATATTGACAAAATGACTAATCAATTTGACTGTGTCATCCAAACACGATAAAACATGGACTTGTCATTCTGAGGCACAGACATGTTTACTGACACAGATATTTAATTTTGAGAGATGAACTAAGAATTTTGAGAAGGAAATTGAAATGCGCCAAAGCTACTGTAATAAAATGTAGCTATTTTGTTCATGCAAATTGTATCAAGATTATACATTTTGTAAATATAAAGCAAGTAGTCCTTTTAACTAGATCATGTGAATT
Organism: Gambusia affinis; assembly: GCF_019740435.1. NCBI lineage: Eukaryota > Metazoa > Chordata > Actinopteri > Cyprinodontiformes > Poeciliidae > Gambusia > Gambusia affinis. The sequence goes on from NC_057878.1 coordinate 16,228,764, forward strand.
AAACTATGGTAATATACAGTGCAGACCAAAAGTTAGGACACACCTTCTCTTTGAATTAAATTAGAAAGTGTGTCCAAACTTTTGGTCTGTACTGTATATGTGTGTACTTGTTTAGCATGGTGAAGAGTATCTATGTGAGATAATTACTTGGCTTATATTACAGTGCTAAGCTAAAACAAGTCATAATTCAAGATTAATGAGCTATCAACTGACTTAGAAAAACAGTGTTTAGACAACTTGTCTCTTAGGTTAAATCAACTAAATGAACTTTAGTTTCTGAGTTAAAACAAAACAATTTCCCTCTTGACTTTATTTGCTTTTTCAAGGCAGCATGTGAACTTTATTTTCATATTAAAACACCTTCAAATGTTTTACAGTATGAGGTGGGGCACAAACAAAACTGACTTCCAAGTTCTGAAAACAATTCCAGATCAAAAACTGGCAGAGGTTTATGAAAGTTACTTTTGAAACCTTTAAATTGTCTTTACATTTGCACTGAGTGATTACACAGTAAAAGGAGGTAGCAACACCAGTGATCATTTTTTGTAAGACACATACTGAGAACACAACATGTAGCGGGTTTCCTATCAAGCCCTCTGGCATTTAAGTAAAAAGCCAAAACATCATAAAGGTTTAGGTGAAAAGTGCAACACTGATACTGTCTTACTTTTCCACTGGCTATTTACTCTAACTTTCATGTTTCATTCTTCAAACATGTTTCACTTGGGAAGATTATTGGTGGTGGACTGCCTTCCTCTACTTCCACTTCCCATATCACTGGCTTCTGTGTAAATAAACAACAATAATAATAATAATAGTGTTAGAGTAAACTACTAGGATATTTTTGCTGTTGGACTTGTTTAAAGACTAACACAAGGTGTTGGCCTGCCTCATAATGGCCCTTAGTTCAGGTTCCAGGACCAACAAATTGGGACTTAAGCTAAATGAAGAAACCAAGAAGATTATTTATGGCAGTTAATTTAGTAATTTATGATAACAAACTAAAAATATTTTCTATCCATGGAAGATATTTGCAACATTATCAGGTCTGAAGCCACTATACTTTCACAATAAATTACTGTTTACTTAGCTGCTCTCTAATTTAAACAACTTCCATGTTACTTTGCTAAGATTACATTTTTGGAGATGGCAAAGTGTTTTGACAAGCTGATCATGAGTTGACTGGGATAATTTTCTAACAACTATGGGACCCTGATCAGAGTAAATAATAAATGTCCATGCAATTGCTCAAGAGTATGGGTACAAAATGGTTTGTTCAGTTCTGAAACTGAAGCAGGAAGGAATGAAATTGCCACTATATATGGGTCATATAGATAGGGAAATTTTATTGCTTTCATCCTATCCCAGAATCTCAAATAAATTGCTGCATTCTGATAGGTTGAAGGAGGAACTTGGCCAGTGCCCCATTAATGCCAGAACCACCCCTCTGTGCAGGCGTGAAATTTGGGTTCAATTTGGCAATGGGCCCAGTCGACCTGGAGCTGTTGAGGCATCCTTTGATTACAGGTAAGGGAACAATTACTGATAATAACTTCAAAGAAGTCCACTCAAAAAGACTGAGCTATTATTGTTAGAAGTGAGATCACTCCTACCAATAATCACAGCTTATTGTAGAGAGATAAAAAATGAATAAAAGAAGTGGCATGTGCTTACTTGTTCAACGTTAGATCCAGAACAAATTTGGAACCGAATGCCTCTAACTGGAAACTGGCCTGGGCGAGGTGGACTGTCTGTAGATGACACAAAAATATTCCGAAACTGATTATGCACTTTTCTGTTATTCTCGGGATCTCATTGGTTTTTCAACACAAGCCCATCTCAGAGGGAGCTTACCTGGTCAGCCACGGCCTGGTTCTTGGCATGGGTGTTGAGGTCATGGTGGGTGCTCTCTGAGTCCTCATTCAGGTAGTAGATCAGCCGTGAGGGGTAGGTGATGGCCTGCTCTGCTGCATGGTGTGTTGTGTTGTCTGTGGCAGGTGCTGCAGTCGCCTGTTGCTTCAGCAGTGCTGACACTGCGTCCCTCTCAACCTTGTCCTCTACTCCTTGGGAAGCTGGATTTTAGCAGAAATAACACGTCTGACTTATCTAAAGCACAAAGCTGCCATTCTCTGAGAAAAGCATGACATTGTTCGTGGAATAGCTCGGCTCCATCACATTTTCAGTTAAATCTGGTGATTTCAAAAAAGAAACGGAATTGCTTCATGGTTGACTGCTTTTAATGGGCTTGTAACCAAATGAAAAGGTTTATTCAAAACGAGTCTCAAATTGATTTCCTGTGACTGTTATTTCTTATGTGGGAAACAAATTTAAGAAAGCTGGACGCTTTTTAGTGTCGGAACAAAAGATGCTGTTCTCATGCTGCTTTTCATGCACCATCACGTTGGAGACGCCGCATATTAAACAGAATAATTCCCTGTGATTTGTCTTAGGGAGATGAACGAGCACGGCGCACAATTAGGCGCAATTTTCTCTAAACATTTAAAATATACATACATCTTTTCCAAGGAGTTGAGTGTCAAAAATAAATTATTAAAATATCTATCTTCTTTTTAAAACAACAACGAGCTGTTGCAATACGCACCGGATGAAGCCAGGGATGGATGGAGCCAAGGCGAGAGGACGCAGACGAGCGAAGTGGCGAGAAATATCAAATGCATGATTCATATTTGATTGCTGAAATAACCCAATATCATCATCACAACGACGCTGTTAATCGCTGGGGGCCCATCATCGTGGCACGGGAGGGGACAGGCCGTGTGGAGGGGGGTCTTTCTTCATAGATCCATCCAGGAGACACCGGGCTCTGCTGCTGCAGTAGTGGCTGAGGAGGATGAACAGGGAGAGGAGGGGGAAGAAGCGGAGGAGGGAGCTGAAAGAAGGCGGTGGCCAGGCAGATACACACTGTAGGTTGATATACTGGAAGACAAGCAGCAGCAGACTCCTCCTCAGCGTGGTCAGTGATGCCCTTCACACTGACAGGCAGACACAAACAAACAGGGGTATGGAGTGACGGCAACATAAAATTTAAACCCCTTTAAAAAAAGGAGAAAAAAAGCGAGAGAAAGAGAGAGAGCGACAGAGAGAGAGACGTTGCATACATGGGGAAGCTAAAATTAATTAGATTTTTTTTTTTTTTTTACTGAAAATTCCAATAAAGTGAATGTAAGAGAAGCATTTCTGCTATTTATTCTTTTATTTCTAGAGGTACTAAGTGACAAGGGACACAACATGTAATTCCATGAAGTACAAAAAAGTGGTGATACTAAGTAGAGGACACTCTTCAAGATAAGAAAGGATAGAGAACATGGAATCCCAGTGGCTGAGGTGGCGCTTGTATCCATGAGTCACAAAACGGCTTCACGAAAATAGCTGCGTGTTGTAATCCAGGACATAAATTACAGACGCTGAATGGTTTCGTTGCCTCAGAGAAACAATGACTCAACATGTCCATAATATTCTAGCGTCTTGTTTTTAAAGTCAGATGTTTACAGACACTGTGCTAGCCTTTAAGCGGTTTTGAAAGCTCATGTGTTGATGTTATGTAAGCTTCTGACTGGTTAGTGTTTTCACATTTGCATTAAACAAAGGTACAGCTGACATCAGGGGAAAATCAAAAGAAAATTTCCTGGGGAGATTTTCTTCCCCAGATGATCTTCACAAACAAGTCTGCCATCTGGTTATAAACAGACTTGTGATCTTCATAAGTCTGCAACTTGTTAAGACTTGACAATAGCACAGCAGCAACACCCCAATAACAACTCAAACTGGAGTTTTGATCTAACTGCAGTGAACTGATTTAGATCAAAAGGAAATAAAATTAGATTTGAGATATGTAGGAAAACTTTATGATTTTGGATCAAGTAGAAATCTCTTGAGACATAAGTGTAGCACTTCATCATCAGGTAAAGATCCATCCATCGAGGTTGGAGTGACTTTCCACCTTTAAGGTCTTGACCAAAAGGCTACAGGTCTGATTTCACAGGCTTAACACAAATATCTATTTGTGTTTTAGCACAAAACTTCAAGATTGAAGAGCTAGATCAGGATTGTGAAAGGTACAAGCTGAAAAAATTAATTCTTATCTAGGAAGCTTGGAAAGGGAGGAAGTTTAAACAAAATCCAATGCTCTGCCAAATTTCACAAGAGCTTATACTTGTGAAAGTATAAACCTATGTTTATACTTTTATGAACTTAAGTTTATACATTAAACTTATTTTTAAACTTATGTTTATACTTTCACAAGTCAAGAATGTTTAATCAGAAAACATTTAAAGGCATTTTAAAAAGATGAGAAAGCACAAAATCTGTGAAAATCCCCTAATATGAAACTGCTGAAACACAGATTTATGATAAAAATGAAAGAATATTATGTGGAAATATTGAAATTTGGCACTTGGAGACAAATGTGTCATCCAGATGGACAATGACATTGTGAACATCACCAAATTAGTTATAAAGTGGCTTAGAAACAACAGAGTTGATGCTTTTGATCTGCCTGATCTGTATTTGTACTGTAAATAATTAGTCTTAGAAAGAAAGGACACACATATTAAAGAAACAATGAAGATGTTTATTACCAGGAACACAGGAACTCACACAAAATTTAAAAGCTCCGATATTATTTATATATATTTTTTGTGTGTTTTTTTTTCACACTTTAACATTCAAACCTATTAAGTAAAATTATGTGAGAACGAATTGTGTTTAAAAGCCAATTCCTTCGTTTCTCCCAAAGATATTACAAGATGAGTCAGATATGCACTGCAAGCCAGACTAAACAGGCCACACCATCAACATGAAGGACACTAAGCAACTTTCAGCATGGTTTCCTGATGGCTGAAAGAGAGAATTGTTAATTGAAAGACAATATAGTTTAGGACTTTACTTACTAGTGTAGAAAATCAAAGATTAACTGAGTGACAAGAGCAATTAGATGGTGACTCCTTTGCACAGTTTCCTTACAGCATGTGTGTGTTATCCAGTATATTTGTCTCTGAGTATAAATACTATCTTTGGAGGAGACTGAATGAGAAAACTTACAGTAGTCAGGGATATTTTTCATTTATACCTTGGTTATTAGACACCAGAGATTCACTAAACTTCTGAGGAATGTAACATCATGTTCAAAAAATGCAACTCATACTGACTCACTGGCTTTCGGATGGAATAAAAAAAAATTAAAAATTAACAGCAAAGTCTGTCAGGAAGCTCTGAAATGTTTCAGGCTGCACCAGCATAAAAAAGGCTGGCTATTTGACACAAGCAGTAGCAATAGCTCCCTGCAAGTAAAGACCTGGTGAAATGCATTTTTTCTATTTTAAAGCTATGAAAACTGCTTAATTTCACTTTAACAGACAAGCTGGGTAAAGAGAGTGTCTATTGTAGAAACAGGAATGACACCCAGAGTGACTCTTGAGGAGCAGCAAAGATACACAGCTCAGGTGGATCAATCTACAACCACTAAAACGATATTTGCAGCCATATTCACACAAGCCATGCAACCATGGAAAGAGGACCCACTGGGAAGATGATTGGCATGAATAGAATAGAATAGAATAGAATAGAATAGAATAGGACAACAGGTTCAGATTTACAACATAAAATAGTAATATAAAATATAGCATTCTCTGATTCAGAGAGATGAGTGAGATCATTTCCATAAATGTAAAAAATTGTATCTATATTATTGCCAAAAATGCAGTGGTTATGGTCTTTACAACTTCTGGGATGAAAAATAGGATGATGCTGTTTGGATTAAGGATTAATTTAAATACAGGCTAATTTTGGATCTTTGGTAAGCTAAAATGAACTACGCTACAACTGGGGCAGAGGTTTACTTTCCAGCAGAACACCAACCCCATACAAACAGCTCACGTTCCAATGGATCAATTTAGATCAAAACCTCTTCATGTGTTAGAACGGCCTAGTCAAAAATCCATACCCTAAATCAGTGGCTGCATGGAAAGATCTGAAAATTTAGGCCTGCAGATGCTCTCCGTGCAATCTTAATTTAATCGTCATAAAAAGTTTTTTTTTTTTTTTTTTTTTATCCTTATGTCCTCTCAAAGACATAAGAAAATCTTAATGATTTGGAATCAAGTAGAAATCTCTTCAAACACAACAGGAGCACTTAAACATCAAGTAAAGAGCTATTCATCAAAACGGGAGTGACTTAAAGGGCTCCACAGAAAGACCCCAGGTCTGATTTAACAGGCTTAACACAAGGATCTAGTTGAGTTTTTGCACTAAATGTCAAGATTGAGGAAGGCTGCCAAATGTTAGGAGAACATTATTTGGCCAGATAACTGCTTGGCTGCAACATGCTAGGTAGGTTTTGTACTGATTACAAGAATGATTACCTAGGCAATAAAAAGCAAAGGTACAAACTGAAATAATGCATCTTTATCTCATAAACTTGCAAAGGCAGGGAAATTAAACAAATCCCACTTCTTTGGGTAGATGTTAACCTCAAAGAGGAAATAGTCTAATCAGGCCAAGAATGTGTAACCAGAAAACATTTTCAGGAATAAAAAAATAAAAAAATAAATCGAGTGGAAAAGCACGTAACTTGTGGGAAAGAGCCCCAGTTATCTTGGAACACTGTGGCTCTTCTGCAGAAATGTTACAAGCCATTGTTCATTTTGTGCATATCTCACTGAGAAAGCTCTTTCCCCCCCAGTTTTTTCTAGCTCCATGTAAATGCTCTATGTAGACATGCTGATGTTCAACAGAATGCAAGTACTTCATTTTTAAGCTTTCTGTGATGTTCAGTCAGGTTTACCACTAAAATCACACAGACACGCATATGATGACGTAAAAGGCCTCATCAGTGTGTGAGATCTGTTGCGTAATGTCTTTGTGGAGAAAATGACCCCTCATCACCATTATCTGTGCCTCTTTGGAAGCTAGAGTTTGGGTGTGCACCAAGGAAGGTCATTAAACAAATGCACAATGGATCTGTGAGCTGTAGAACCTTTTGTAATTCTCTAAACAAATGAATACGTAAATTCAGCCCAGTTTATAACATCTGTAGCTCTCATAAACTCATTTTGCAGACATATACACTGGTTAGCAGCTGTATTTATAACCCCCTTAACTTTTCTGACATGTTTTCACATTACAGCCATAGATGTTAATGTATGTTTATTAGGATTTCAGGTGATAGATCAAAACAAAGTGGTGCATGATTGTGAAAATTGAGAAAAACCAAATGTAGTTTTCAACTTTGTTTTTTTTTTCTTTTCTTTTCTTTTCTTTTTTACAAATAAAAATCTGGAAAGTGTGGCATGCATTTGTTTCCAGCCTTCTGAGACAATAATGAGTAGAACCTGCTGTTGTTACAGCTGCAGGTTTTCCAGAGAGTAAAGATTGAAATTTCTTGCTGTATTTTCAAGACCTGCCAAATATGATAAATTTTGGGTGTTGACTTTGACTAAGTCATTCTGTCGCATGAATATTTTTGGATCTGAACCATTCCATTGTAGCTCTGGCTTTATGTTTAGGGTTGTTCTCGATAGAGTTTCTAAATGAATCATTGATGCACACTTTGAGAAATTTTGGTAGGCCTGCCACTCCTATTCCATGTAACATACAATTTTAGGAGCTATTATTTTTTGCCCACTTCAACTTAAGTTGTAATTTGAGGAACTTAGCTTTCTAAAATAAATAGATAAATGAACAAATAAATAAATAAATAAATAAATAAATAAATAAATAAATAAATAAATAAATAAATAAATAAATAAATAAATAAATAAATAAATAAATAAATAATGCGGTTTGTGGCAGTAAATGTATAGTTTAACAAGAGGCAATTACTTTTCAAATAGAATCAGACACGTTTGGAAAGCTAGTTTTCCCCATGAATAAAATAATTAGATAACCATTGAATGTTTTCTTTGATGATCTGAAACATTTAGCATGACAACAAAAGAATAAATCCGTGAAGGAGCAATACATAGTGAGGACTTATTGATTCAAAGCGGACAAAAGAATAACGACCAACATAATTAGGCTATTCTGTCACAAACTTGTTATCCCATTAGGCATTCAGAAGGAGCAGGTTGTTAAAAAAAAAAAAAAAAAAAAAAAAAAAAAAAAGCCATCTAGCGGGGGAAACAGGCAGCGGTCAATACACAATTGACTGAGGCAATCTGCCTAAGAGACACAAAATATGCGAAAACAATAGAAACAGATGACTTTGAAAAACTCTCCTGGGTTCTTCCCCGAGTGGAAAAGGGTGCGTTCATTATTTACTCTGCAGATGTAGAGAAAAAATGTGTACGCAACCTTGCTGAATGAAAGCCGCCTTCATTCCGTGCGGCTGACCAATAACTTTTCTTCTTTGTGTGAAGTTCGCCTTTTGGTTTTTTTAATATATGTTGGACGCGTCAGTCTGGGCAGGCAGGGAGGGCTGGGAAGGAGTCGCACCCACCGCTCAGCACAATCCCCTATACACACAGCGGCCGACTTTGGTTTGGAGGGGCTCCACAGAATACTTCACATGCAGTCGGAAAGGAGTTTGTGAAACCGACAAAAACAACCCCCAGACGAGGCTCGGCTAAAGACAAAGCTCACAAGAGGAAAAGAAGACGGAGAGAGTCGCTGACAGACAGAAAAAGGGGAAATCTTCACTCTTAGGGTAAGCGATGCAAAATCCGCTTGAAATCCTAAAGAAAAGCACTCCTTTTAGTATGTCGACAGTGTTTATGTGGCTCTGACTGTCTGGTAGAGCAGCACGTTATTAAATATTAGGCTTCAGATCAGCATATATTTTACTGAAACTCATCTGAACATGCAAAGACTGCCTTGCTAATGTTGTATTTTCTTTTTTTATGGGATATTTTTCATCAAATGTGCATATCTGGCAACTTATTACAATTATTTAATGTTATTTAAAAGGCATTTATTTATTGATACTTCTATTGTTGTCACGTCTAATGTCTAATATGACCCCAAAGTCAAATTAAGGCTTTTTAAAACCTTTGTTGATTTAAAATTAAAGTCTTACACAAATTGCATTCATTAAATAAATAAATAAGTAAATAAATAATGAACAACAAGCATACTAATTTAGGAGCTTGCAAAATAGTTATATTCTCAGAGACATGTTTATAGGTGTGGTCAGACACATTATTCTGGGGTTGTCTTTCATTTCTTTAAGAGATTGTAAGAAACTCTGACTGCTCCTCTGGAAAAGATAAAGGATAAACTAAAGAAACATGAATGACATAATACTTTTTTTCTCCAAATGCAATAAGATATTCCTTCTGAATGTTTTAAGATAGCCAAAATGCTTATTTCAGCTCTAGATGGGAAAATGTTTTTATTTATTTATTTATTTTAATATGGAGCATATTTTCCTTAAATGTTTGGATCACATTGGTAACAAAGCCAAGCTCTTAGAACAAAGGTTTGCATTTTAAAATTGAAAAGACATTCACCAACTTTTCTGTGTACTATTGAAAAAAAAAAAAAAAAACATCCCCCACAGCATGATGCTTCCACTGCCATGAATCACTGTCCATCACAGATAATACTTTTCTTCAAAAATGAAATGCAGAAATATCAGCCAGACTGTTACTTGTTCAGATCTTGTGGCTTCATGTCGAGCAATGCTACTGGTCATGACTTAAAGCTGATTTAATAACTTATATAGCTGGTATCAGAGCTGCAAAAACATGTCATGTACACTTGAAATGTTTGTAGAGGAATAGAGGAAAAAGAAGTTGAGGTTTTAACTGGTTTGTTATCATACTCAAACTATGAGTATGATAACAAGTCTTAAATATTCCGGTCAGTGACTTTTTGGTTCTTCAACAGTTTTACTTTTGACAAGCAAAATGAATTACCACATCATTTGTTAAATAATTAGATAAGACTTTAGAGAAATGAGGTATTCTCAGACAGCTCTTATCAGCACTTTATCAGGGCTTCTCCAGCCTTGATGGTCATACAAATAGCTGTGTTTCAAAAAACCTTTTACCCAGATTTATTTTGTATTTTATAAGGACACCAAAGAGTAAAAACATCTGGTTATCTTCCTCCCTGATTCAGAAATATTCCATTAAGTGTGGAACAAAGTGGTGTTTCCAAGCTTCTCCTTGTTCTCCCCCACAAATAAAAGTAAAAAAAAAAAAAAAATCACATTTTTTCTCTGTGTTCCTCAACCATGTGGCATCTCACTGTCTCTCCACATTATTGAAGTAAATTGAAGTTGACAGGATGTTCTTTGACACACCCAGCACCAACTTCAGTACAGGAACTAACTGACAAGAAAAGAGGGCTGAAGAAGGGAAACCAGAGCAGTAAAAAAAAAACAGCATTCTGGGCAAATTTCTACTTCCACTTATTCAAAACTATAAGTTGCCATTTTGCAATCATCTACAAACTTTAGCCTTGCACCTTTTATTTATTTATTTTTGTTCTGATCCTTGTCTGGCTCAATTAATTTTTGTAAAATATGAATGATTATGATCCCTGATCAATCAAAAGTCTAAGTTACATTTTCTATAAAAGCAGATTATAGAAAATGACATTAACTCTTAATGCTTGAACTGTGATAACATTAGTTAACTAACTAATATATAACTGATATCATTGGGGATTTTATTCATCCTGTACAGTTTGACTTTTTAACCCTCATTCATCTCTTTGTCTTGATTCATCACACCTAGCCAGCCCTATACTTCAACTGTTAAATGGCGTCTTTTAATTTTAAATCAGTTGTTAAAATGTTATCAGTTGTGCATGATGTCCATTTTTGCAGAGAAATTACAAACCTTTCGTGAATTTACGTTTGTCTCCAAGAGAGGGATAGCGTATGAAGAAACAAACTAAAGTCTGATAAAGTGACTTATGTTGAACTACAGCAACCAAACCCACACTCTTACAAGATAACAGCTTTTGCAGCAGACGGCATCATTTTCAACCCAAAATGTCTGACTAGTACCATAGCACTTGTTAACATAAATATAAAGTCAAGTCATGGATGAATCTTGTCATTATGTTTTTTTTTTTTTTACTTTCCAACAGATCTACTCCAGCATACAGATCTTGTTCCTGAAACCATGGCCAATTCCGCTGACGATTATAGTAACTACACGTATGAATATGAGGAGTACGGTGATATGGAAGACCTCAAAGTGGATCACGGTCATAAGGAACCTATCCACATCATCTCCATAGTCATCTACATCACTTGCATCACACTTGGCCTGATTGGAAATGGAGCTGTCATTTGGGTGACTGGGTTTAAAAGCAAGAAGACTGTCAACAGTGTGTGGTTGCTCAATCTGGCTATAGCAGACTTTGTGTTTGTGCTTTTTCTGCCCTTCTACATCGACTACATTTTGAAGGACTTCCACTGGAACTTCGGTCTGGTCATGTGTAAAATTAACTCCTTTGTTTCCGTGATGAACATGTATGCTAGTGTCCTCTTTCTCACCGTGCTCAGTGTGGACAGGTATGTCTCTCTGGTATACCTGAACTGGTGTCAAAAGTATCGCACTGTAGACAGAGCCTGGCTTGTTTGTGGCTGCATTTGGCTAACAGCTGCCCTGCTGAGCTGCCATGCGCTGGTCTTTCGAGACATTTTATATGTCAGTGGTAAGGTGTTATGCTACACTAACTATCACATAACAAACCAGCACACAACAGCTGCTACAATACATACAATATTAGTGTCCGTCCGTCTCACTGTGGGCTTTCTTTTGCCGCTTAGTGCCATAAGTGTGACGGGCATACTTCTGTCAATAAAAGTGAAACAATCCCAGGGTTTGGTTCGCATTTCAGGCTTCTCAAAAACAGTTACAGCTGTTATCCTGGCTTTCTTTTTCTGTTGGGCACCTTTCCATATTTTCGGCTTGATGGAGTTGTTTGTACATCACTCACTTACAATGCACAGTATTTTGAGAGCTGGTTTCCCGCTAGCAACCAGCTTAGGCTTTTTCAACAGCTGCATCAACCCGCTACTGTACATGCTGCTTAGCAAGAAGGTGCGCCATATCCTCAAGGATGCGTGTCTGAACATAACCAAGAGTTCCCTGAGAGAACTGAGCCAGTCCATTTCCGCCACAGACATAGAGACTATGCACAGCATACATCAGGACAGCGTCCCAGACGAGCCAACAGTGTCGTCGACTCTATGAGAGATGGGTGACTAATCACTGCTGTTCTTTCCAGCCTCAGTGTTTAGATCTACCCATTTTGCTCCATTTTCCACAAAGCTACGCCTGCTTCAAATGAAAATTGCTTTGAGTGCAAAAACTCAACTGAACTGCACTTAGCATGCCATTAAGTAAATCCCTTTCCACCTTTTTATCTGCACAGAAAAGGGCCAGGTTTACAGCTGCAACTGTTTACAAGATTTGAAGAAAATGGCTGCACAATTATTCTAATTAATCGTCTATTCACCGCAAGCAACTGACTGCTTTTACTTTTGTAAAAGTATCTGTATATTGACTTTTCACCAAAGGGAAAATCTGGTTGTTGTTGATTTTTGTTGCAGAAATCTTGATCAAAGGTTTCTAACATATTTTTAAATCTTGATGCATTTCTATCTGTCTAATTATTCAGAAACCGATAACATTTATTCTACAAAGAATTACATAAAAGGCAGGTTTTTAATTGTAGTTTGTGGCGAAAGGTTATAGTGTCTAGTAAAAGTTTTTATATAAACCTTTTTTTGCATTACAACCACAGACTTCAATTTATTTTATTGGTATTTTATGTGATAGACCAAGTGTCATCAACCTAAAACCCATTTCCCCCCTTATTTCCACTGAAAACATTTTGTCTTGAACCAGAAGAACCTATCTGATCATAAATGTGGCTTGTTTCATCAGAGAAAGCAATCTTACATCTTTTTAGATTTTAGAATGAAGAAACACACTTTTACAAATTTAATGGCTTTCATTTTCTTGAATAGAAAGTTTCATAATTATGGAAATGTCAGGGGGAAAAATCTTGATTTGAGACCCAAAGAGAAATAAAAAGACTACTTTTCAAATAATTATGTTTTGAAATATCTTGCAGATTAGAACAAAGAAAATGGCTAAATTCACAATTTCTATCCCCCTATATTTATAAACTGTTTGGTTTAATGTCATGTTATTCAGAGCTAAGAAGAAGAGGAGCCTTATGTGGCTCCTCCTTGAGATTTGATTTGAATCAAATCTCAACTTGATTCAAGTTGAGATTCTATTGCAAGTTGAAAACTCCTGCAACAGACCAAACCATGTTGAAAGTGCAAACTTCTGAAACGGAAGTTGTTTCACATGCATTTATTTATTTATTGTAACGTCTTTGTTTTCATGCTCCCTGTGTGAAAGATTAGTAGAACTGTGCGTTCATGTCAATGTGCAGTGCATCTATGTGACCTGACCACCTCCTTGCACATGTTTGTTTTGTCCCCTGCAAATCCTCACCCAATTTAATCTATATCATTTATATTTCTAATCCCAATTATGTGCTATGTTGTGTAACATAAAAATATAAAAAAATACAGCGAGGTTTGTGAAAGTAATGCAAAAATTGTGTAAAAATTCAAGGTAAATCATTACTTTTGCAAAGCACTTTTATTCAGGTTTACTCTGTTAGAATTGTATTACCTCATCTATTTAGGCGTCTGCTGTATGTTTACCATTATTACACAAAGGGCTAAATAAAATAAAAAAAATATCCAAACATATTTAAAGTAAATCTTATATGTCTTAATAAACATGTTCTTCTGAGTTGTGTCGCAATTCATTTCAGTGTTTGTTTTGTTCTGACATGAAGAAGCATTGCTTGATGTTTTCAATCAGGCTGGATTATCCTGAGGGTCTAACATGTGGCTGAAAGGCATGTATGAGTGAGAAATGAAGCCAGATGTGCATTTCGTCCACATTTACTCACCGTCTCTTAAAAATGTAACTATTTCCTGTTTTTTCCCTTTGAGGTTAACCCAGTCTGGTTGCATCACTGGGGTCAGTCACTGTGTATCTGCGTGTTCTCTAGGGGGTACTGGTTTATCTCTCTGGGAAAACATTGGCAGGAAGCAGACTTTAAAAAGTTGCTTTCCTGTTTTTAACTAATACGTTTCACGGATGCAGTCGTGGAAGATATTTGAGATTAGGAAATTTACTCTATTAAATAAATTAACTAAATAAAAGTGACCTTAATGTTTACCCCCTAAAAAAGTCATTAATTCCACTATACCTCAGACAACACAAATATTCCAAAGCCATCCCTCAATTCTATATTTTGCTTTAAACCAGTGAGAGATTCTTTTAATCTTTTCATTCTGCTTCTAGGCTTTCTGGGTGAATTTTAAAGGGTTTCTTTCCTCTGATCTTTGAGTCATCCCAACCACTACCCACAGCAAGGGATGATCATCCAGCTTAATACTTTATTTTATTTATCTTAAAAGTTGGAGCTCAGAGTTTCTTACTGCTGGGATCAAAAGTGATATATTTCTTGAGCTTCCTGAACACCCGGCCAGTGCTGCTGAGTGATTGCCTTCAATTTATTTATCCTGAGGGATACTTGACAAAGAATATGTGTCTGCAAAAATTATTTACTATGAACAGCAGAGTTAAAGTTTGTTAATCAAAAAATAATAGGTAACTTAATTTGAAGAAGTTTAGCAGACTTTGATGATTTTTGATTTTAATAAGCCGCTCCTAATGAATCTTCCTCATGAAACAAAACGTCATTAGTCAGCTTCCTCTGTAAAGTCAGACATTGATGTAACACCACAGAACAATGTTTTGTTCTAACAATGCTTTAAAATATGAATTCTAGTTCTGTATTACATCCTTTTGCTACATCTAATTCATTATACTTTGTTCTTCATGAACCTTTATTCAGAGAAACGTACAGAGAAATACTGATTTATTAGTAATCCCTGTTTTATGGGGTGAGAGGGACTAACAAACATTTAAACTATGACACACCTAACGGTCCTGCGCATCAGAGTGTAATATATCTCATGAATTTCAAGCAGTGACCTTTACAATAAAGTTTCATAATAGAGAGATAACTTTACCCTCGAAAGCAGCCACAGAAAACTCTCCCTCCTTTTTGGGATTATGGTACAGGCTTCAGGATTACTTAATCCGTGACGCAGCAGAATTAGAAGACAGCCCGCAATCCGCGAGGCACACGGCCCATTGAGAACACTGGCAAGGTGGGTAAAATTAGATAAACTCCATACTGAAATGGTAAACATTAAGAATGTGGGGTTTCTTTAAATGTACAACGCTTGCGGACGTTAGCAGTTGTGACGTTCCATGTGTGTTTGCGACGTTTTAAGCATCAACATTTTACGCAGTTAAAATATTAAGCATTATATTTTAACTGTATTGTTCAACCAAGTGCATTGTGGACGGGATGAACATCTTTTGTTTTTTTAACGTGCCGTGGCGTGGGTTAGCTGCTTAATAACGGTCCGGTGGATGGCCAACTTCAGCTAGTTTACCTCTGCGTTTGTTTTGGTAGCCACCCGGATGCGAATTGAGGTCGTCCACTCGGTTTAGAGTCTCATATATTCTGTTTCTCTCTCTCTCTCACTCTTTCTCAAAGGGTAAATTTGTATTCCGTGATAAGATGCAGTGTTAATTTCTGTGTCTCTTCCAGCATGCTGCGGTTGCCTGTTGTGAATCGCAGTTTCTTTCCAGCAGCTATTATTAAGGGAGGTGCGGCTGCTGCAGCTCACAATGGTAACAATATGCCACTTCATCAAATGATTAATTGATCCTGCCTCGGCTACAGTTCGTACAACGTGTGTTTTGTGTTCTTGCATAACAGCCATTTGTCTGCTCTGCTGAGGAAATTAGTTAGTTTGCTGGACTTGATGGATTAAAGGAAGGATTATAAACTCACCAGCTACTTCTGTGCAATAGGGTCACTTTGACCAGACGTGTCACTTTCAGCTCCATGTCAATAAATTAGAATATCATCAAAAAGTAAATACATTTCAGCAAATCAGTAAACTAGTAAATGTACATATATTGAAATATTTAAAGTATTCAGTTCTGGACTATGCTTACATCTAATTAGGCCAAAATTCATTTGATCTCATAATGAGAATATTACATGAAACCAATATAGAATACATTTCTATTATGGAAGTATTACTATTTGTTGGTCACAGAATGATTGTTAAGACAGCTGACTTGACAGTTGTCAAGTTCACTGGCGTCTAGAGTGAATATTCGTCAAAAAAGATCATTACTAAAAGAGATAATTATTCACAGAATGTTGTATCTAAGCATATGAATGGAAAGTAAGGTGGAAGGAAAAATTGTAGACAATCAGCCTCTAAGTACTACTGACTCCTGCTGCAGTGTATGTGTTCAGAGTCTTTGAAATGCAAAAAGATAATCTTACATGTTATATATGTTAAGACATGCAGATTGATACATGTCACTTATTCATTAAAGAATAATTTTTATGATTTTTAACTATGCAACAAAGGTGAGCCAGAATTGGGTATTGATAAAGAAACTACCGCCTCACAGAGTGCTGTACCTAAGTAAATTAATGGAAAGTTTAGTGGAAGAAAAGTTTTGAAAATATAGCTTCTTTACCAGAGCATTCTTAAACCCTGGTTAGTTTGCTTAGGATTTCAAATAAATTAGAATTTCCAAAAATTGTTTTATTTTACTAATTTGATTAAAAATTGAAATTCATATATTGCAAGGTTAATATATCCCATGTTTATTTCTGTTTTAATCATGGTTCAGATCAAGGCGAGTAAGCCGCTAAAGGTCATTGCTAAAGAAGCTGGCTTTTCACAGAGCCTTTTGTCCCTGCAAATTAGTAATCAGGTGGAAGGAAAACTGTGGAAAGTCCATTCCACACTTTTTTAGGTGAACATTAAAAGACATTTTTGCATTCTTTAAGATTTAATTATGACATTAACATGAAGTTATAGTTCACTGAACCCATAGATTAACTTCGCGTGAAAACAGTCCAAATGATGATCAAGATTCTTTTTTTTTTCTTCTGGTTTAGTTTTGCAGTCACATACTGAAGGCTGATTGAAAGTATATATCCAATTAAGGTCTGAATAAAACTCTGAGATTCAGGATCTAATATCAACATGGTTCTTTTACTATCTTTTTAAAAGCTTTGAAAGTCAGCATCCATTCCCATGATTGGTTAGCATTCATAGCATTTCTGTATTTAAAAAAATATATTTGTAATGGTCTTGACTAATACTTACTACTTCGGATGACTGATTGCAGCACAAATTAATATGTAGTAAATGATTAAATGATGTATGTCTTTGCCTGAAGCTCGCACCGCGTCTACAGCAGCAGCTGCTGCCACCACTAACCTCCTGGAGGTGTTTGTGGATGGAAAGCCTGTCATGGTGGAGCCAGGAACCACTGTGTTGCAGGTAGCATACACACTTACCCCTAATAAAGATGTGCAGAAACCAGACGTAGTATGATCTCAAACTGAAGAAAATTCATCTTCTGAGAACATTTATTCAGTGAGGGAAAGAAAATCGGGCACAACAGTTGGTACTCCTAAAAAGGCTTTAAAAAAATAATTAATTAATTAATTAATTAATGAATTAATTAATCTAAAGCACATATGTCAGAGTCAAGGCCCGCGGGCCACATCCGGCCCGCGAGAAGATTACAAAAAAAAAAAATCTCAATGAACATTCGATCAGTCCGGCCCTCGGCTTGTAGCTAAATTTTTTATTTGGCCCTCCGTCCATTTGACTTTGACACCCATTTTACTTTATTTTTAATTGACTTGTGTTTCTACCAACTTCCAACTAGTGATCCATGATTTGTTGTTCTAAATGTAATCTGACAAAGACTCCATGAATTTCTTAACATGGCTTTCTTCACCATTAAGTAATCCAAATTAAAGTTTGAATATTGAGATTTCTGGATATCTTCTCTCTGGATGTGATGCTGGCCGTATTCTGTCGCAGGCATGTGAAAAGGTAGGGATGCAGATTCCCCGTTTCTGCTACCACGAGCGCCTGTCAGTTGCTGGAAACTGTCGGATGTGTCTTGTGGAAATAGAGAAAGTTCCCAAGGTATTGTTTTGGCTAGATAGTCTGGTATTTGCCTGTTTTTACACCAACGATAGGCACAGCTGCTTATATCCTGTGTTTACCTTCCAGCCTGTGGCAGCCTGTGCCATGCCTGTCATGAAAGGCTGGAATATCCTTACCGACTCTGACAAAACAAGGAAGGCGAGGTAGGATTAAATTGATTTATGAAAAATGGCTTGATTAATGTAGAAGTTTATTGTTTGCAGGTAAACTGCAAAAACTTCAATCTGTGAAAACTGAGGTCTTTTTAATAGAAAAAACACAAGATTCTCCAACAATATGTTAGAAATTTACTTTTGGCGAATTTCACACAGAGAAGGTGTGATGGAGTTCCTACTGGCTAACCACCCTCTGGATTGTCCAATTTGTGATCAAGGAGGTGAATGTGATCTCCAGGTAACTTGTCTATCTTTTTTCCGTCGCACTTTTCACAGTTTCACTTAAACTTCAGAACAGCACATAGAGTTGTAGATGCCTGTATCGACAAACAAAACTTGACATCCATTATCATTAACCTGCATCTTCTGATCCTACTGTATTTATGTTAAACTTAATCTTGTAAATAAACGTTATCTAAATATTTTGTACAATGAAAATAAAAATTAAACTCCCTTCCCTTTCAATTAACAAAAGAGTAAAGACAACCGTTGTTAGTGATCAACTCAGGAAAGAGGGTTTTTGTTAAGCAAATAGTAATTCTTCAGGACGAGAATTGCCAATATGTAACGTCAGTGTTTATATTTACACAGACGTGATCGTCCTGTTATTAACTTAGTATGTGTTGAAAAAATCACATGCTACGCCATGTGGCAACAATTTCTTTTTGTTGTAACTAAGATGAAGCACGTCTTTCACTTTTTCATAGTACCTCGTCTACCGGATCCGCGCTCCCTGCCCCGTGCGCGCTCCCGACACAGGGGAACGTATTCTGTCGGGGGGATACCTATCTTGGTACGACACCGACTTCTGTTTATGCAGGGGGGGATTTCCGGTACATACTCTCGCGTGAATACTCAATCTCGCGACTTCGGTGGTCTACAGAGCGACCATAGTATCGGAACCTGTGAGTCTAGAGCTTAGGAGCGCTAAATTGCTTGTGCAAAAAATAAAAATAAATAAATAAATAATGAATACATTTCACGTGTGATTAGTGGGCGTATTGCGTGCGCAGTTCGTTACTGGCGCAAAGGTAGTGCTTACCGGGATATTTAAAGGAGGATTTTGCGTGTGCTACTGTCTGCCATCATGGAGCGTTTGGGGGAGCAAAGCAGCCGTAAAAGAAAAATGAAATTTGAAGCTATGGCTTTGAAGGTGCTGGTGGAGGAGGCGTGTGCTCACAGTGGAGAACTGAAGCAGAAACATCTAAGTGTTGCCAGAAGAAACGCGATTTGGGAGGCCATCTGTGAAAAGGTGAATGCTGTGAGCCGAACCAGAAGATCTCCCGATGAAGTAAAAAGAAGATGGCAGGATTTTCGCAGGAGAACAAAAGAAAAACTTTCCCTCAATAAATCCACTTCTAGCAAATCAGTCGGGGCCCCAGTAGAAGAGATCTCCCTCACTACAACTGAGCAGACGCTTCTGGACACATTTTGCGATGAGCAGATTGTTGGAATCCAGGGATGTGACTCGCTTGACCAAAAAATAGTAAACCAAGGTATGCCCATAATAACACTTTATTCAATCCACCATGAATGGAATAAATAAATCAAATGTTTTGTTTCCATCTTAATTAAAAAAAACTAAGTGAATTTCTTCATTCTTAGCTGGTGAATCTTTATCAGATGTCCGGAAGTCCCCGCCTTCCTCCACCAGTGTGCCTACATCAGAAAACTGCCCAGAGGAACCCCGAAGGTGTCCTGACTGTGATGATCTGGAGCGGATGCAGGAACAAAATCAGACGGACTCACTACAGGCTATTGCGCAGGAGATCAGAGCCGTAGCCAATGTTGCGCGCGCCTTCCGCCGTGACGCTCAGGCCATCGTGGCGCACACGAGGCAGCTGGTCAGTGCCGTGACTGGGCTCACAATGGCTGTAAATGCCCTGGCAGGAGTTGGAGGCAGTGTTCCTTCACCTGCGCCGCCGGTGAATGAAGTGGTAGGAGAGCGCACGAGTGGACGCCGGGGCAACCCGCGAAAACGCAAAGCCCCAAATAAGAACATTTGAAGAAAAGAAAATAAGAACAGTCAATGCCACAATAATCAATTTCTCATTCGGATGTTTTTTTTTATTTGTTTTTTTTTATTGGTTGTTCTAGGTGGTTGTTGAATTAACGTTACGTTTCCAATCATAACACAAGATTTCATGTCCATCATGGTGTATTTTTATTACATAAATTATTTAAATAAACCTTAAATGGCTCGTTAGAAGGTTCTTTGAATCACATTGGCGGGTGTCTATGAATACGCTGCATTCCGTGTGCGTTCTACAGTCGGAATCTGACTAAATAGAATCACGTTATCTCAACTTCAATACGTTTTATTCAAATTGAGACAAAAGACTGTCTCGTGTGATATCCCCTGATTTCCTATGATCCCGCGTTGTCACTCCTCGTCTTCAGCACAAGATCAGTCTAGCTATAATGGATCATGTTATCTCAACATGATTAAATGTCATAAACGTGAAGTTGTTGAATTTCTTGTTTATCCAACAGGATTATATCACGTTTTTGTTTGAAACGTGAAATTATTTAGTTAAAAGTACATGCTATTCTTTTGTTAATGTGATAAACCCCTAAGTTCATTTTTTTTAGTGCATTTGGTGTAATTCTCACAGTGTTTCAGAAAAAAAGGTAATTATTCTAATAGTAAGATGTGTGTGGTGGTAAAATTCCGCTTTGCTGCTTCAGAAACTCACCAGTTTATGGTGCAGTAATGGCACCATAAATTGCAATTACTGCATTTTATGGTGCAGTAATTGGAACCATAAATTCACAAAATGAGTATTTGGCCTAATCAAAATCTGTTTTCAGATGCTGTAGTGTGGCCTTAAACAGGCCATCCATACTCAAAAGCTTTACTTTATCTGAATTATTTCAATTCTGCAAGGAGAGGACTAAAACTCCTTCATTACTAGTTATTGCAAACACTTGATAGTTATTGCTGCCAGTTATGACACAGCCATTTATTAGCTGTAGGGAGCAATTACCCTTTCATATGTGGTCAGGTTTGTTTGCATGACTGTCTTCCTTATAAATGCCATAAGCATTACATTTTGTGTTTAATACTAGAGTTATCTTTGTCTGATATTAAAATGTTATTGGAAATATATGTTTGAGTGGAAATATGACAAGAAAATACAAATCTGTTAAAAAAAATAGACAATCCAACCACTCCAGACTAATAAAATGTAAAACTTTAATCAATCAATCAATCAAATTTTATTTCTATAGCACATTTCAGCAGCAAGGCATTTCAAAGTACTTTCAAACACAGAAACACAATGCAACATAGAATCAACAATCAAAACACGACAATAAGTCAAGTTCCATCAATAAATTTGTAATGGACTACGTTTCAAATACAATCCTAAACAGGTGGGTTTTTAGTCGAGATTTAAAGGAAGTCAGTGTTTCAGCTGTTTTACAGTTTTCTGGAAATTTGTTCCAAATTTGTGATGCGTAGAAGCTGAATGCTGCTTCTCCTCGTTTGGTTTTGGTTCTGGGGATGCAGAGCAGACCAGAACCGGAAGACCTGAAAGGTCTGGAAGGTTTATAACCATCTAAAGTATCTTACAATGAGCACAAGACACATAAGGCTAAGGTAGTTGACCTTAAAACCTTAGTTTAATAAGTAAATCCAAGACACACTATTAAGTAAATTTTTACCCAAATAGGTTATAAGCAATATTTCTTTGGTAGGACCAGTCCATGCAGTTCGGCAGCGACCGAAGCCGCTTCACAGAGGGCAAAAGAGCAGTGGAAGATAAAAATATTGGGCCCCTTATAAAAACCATCATGACCCGTTGTATCCAGTGCACTCGCTGTGTGCGGTGAGTCAAACTATAAGTGAAATGGTAAACTGAGATGCTGTGCCACTTGTGAAAAAGTAAGTACACCTACATGTATGTTGCGTCTGCAGCTTTGCCAGTGAGATTGCAGGTGTGGAGGACCTCGGCACCACCGGCAGAGGCAACGACCTCCAGATTGGGACTTATGTGGAGAAGATGTTCATGTCAGAGTTATCTGGGAACATTATTGATATATGTCCAGTTGGAGCGCTGACGTCTAAGCCTTACGCTTTTACTGCTCGTCCTTGGGAGACCAGGTTTCTAGATAGTTCTCAACACGTTTATTAACTTTTCACAAGCTCTACTCTGTTTACATTTTCTTTTTTTTTTTTCTTTTTTTACAGGAAGACTGAGTCTATTGATGTTCTAGATGCTGTGGGGAGTAACATAGTGGTGAGCACTCGTGGTGGGGAAGTGATGAGGATTTTACCCCGTCTTCATGAGGATATAAATGAGGAATGGATCTCAGATAAAACCAGGTTAATTCCTCATCAAACTGGCTCTTCATATTAGAAAAAGATTAAAGTGCTCATAAAGGTTTACATTGTTCTTTAACTGTTTCTGACTTTTATATTTGACAGGTTTGCTTATGATGGTCTAAAGAGACAGAGGCTTACTCAGCCAATGGTGAAAAACAAATCTGGGGATTTGGTCCCGACATCGTGGGAAGACGTTCTGGCCCGAGTCGCTGGAGCGGTCAGTAATTGACAATTTTATGGCTTCCTCCATTTTCAAGGAAGTGAAAAATAATACGATCTGTTTGGACAGTTGCAAAGCGTCAAAGGAAGCGACATTGCCGGTGTTGTTGGAGGTCTGGTGGATGCAGAGGCTCTCGTTTCCCTGAAAGACTTGCTGAACCGTTTGAATAGTGATAACCTCTGTAC
This sequence comes from Gambusia affinis, assembly GCF_019740435.1. Taxonomy (NCBI): domain Eukaryota; kingdom Metazoa; phylum Chordata; class Actinopteri; order Cyprinodontiformes; family Poeciliidae; genus Gambusia; species Gambusia affinis. Next base: position 16,251,739 of record NC_057878.1, read on the forward strand.
TGAGGAGGTGTTTCCCATGGCTGGATCTGGGTAAGACCACCATAAGATGAAAACAAGCAGAGCTCCATTGTGAAAATGTGCTGATCCTGTTTTCTTTCCACCTTTTTTCTTTTTTAGAACTGATCTGCGTTCCAAATATCTGCTTAACACTAGCATTACTGGCATTGAAGAGGCTGACGTGCTCTTGCTTGTGGGCACCAACCCTCGCTATGAGGCGCCTCTCTTCAATGCACGCATCAGAAAAAGGTAAATAAAATGCTTACCTTTGACTGTGTGACTGTCGAAAGTAAATAACCTTGATTTCATATGAAATTGCCATAGCTGGCTTCACAATGAGCTGGACGTAGCTCTAGTGGGCAAGAAAGTGGACCTAAGTTACACTTATGATCATCTTGGAGAGTCTGCTAAGATCCTGAAAGACATTTCTTCAGGAACTCACCCTTTCTCTCAGGTAACCCCCGGATAGTTTACAGGTACAAATGTTCCCAAACATTAGGTGTGTTGCTTCTGATTTCGTGGACTTTGGCTGCTCTTGCAGGTTTTGGCTCAAGCAAAGCGCCCCGTCGTTGTAGTTGGCAGCAGCTGCCTGCAGAAAGAGGACGGGGCTGCAATAATGGCTGCTGTGTCAACTATTGCTAGGAATGCTCGGGTCAGCAGTGGCATGCAGGGAACCTGGAAGATTCTCAATGTGCTTCATAGGTAGCAACCTCAGAGAACTCTAACTAACTGTATGATTCCCTTAGTAAATCTTTGTTGTTTTGCTTGTGTCATCAGGGTTGCTAGTCAAGTGGCAGCACTTGATTTGGGATACAAGCCAGGTGTTGACTCAATCTTGAAGAATCCGCCTAAAATTTTGTTCTTACTTGGGGCTGATGCCGGCTGCATCACTCGCCAAAACCTTGCAAAGGACAGCCTGATAATTTATCAAGGTAATATTTTTCTTTTTTTTACTTCTCACCAGTAGAGGCCGTTGTACTGAACATACTTTTTACATTAATTTATTGACTCTTAAGAGGTTTAGTTGGATTCCAGTAAAAGAAAATGCAAATATGAGTAGCCAAATAAATTTGGTTATATAGGTTTAGAATGGTTTGATTAGTTTAGCAAATGTAATAGTTCTGTAGTCAAGCTCTTATTATTCACTCACTTACAGATTTCTGCATTCCTGTCAACATGGATCATTAAAAAAGTCAAACAAAATAAGATAAGAAAATAAATAAAAGTTAGGAATCTGGAATATGCCACACTGACACTGGGTATTAAAAACCTTCCTAAATCAAAAGTTCTTAAGTCTATTTGACCTCAGGGACTACTTAGCAGAAATAAAATATTGTTCATGTTGTTCATAGCCATTAAACATATTCTCCTTTTGTCACATTATAACCACAAACTTTTATGGTGTTTTTTTTGTATTTGCAAAGTTACATGCAGTGTTGTGCAATTGTAAATAGGAAGGAAAATGAACATCATCTTCTCTGTCCATGTACAAGAGGAGTGTCCCCACAGCATGATGCTGCCACCACTATATTTCACTGTGGGACTGATATGTTCAGGATGATTCAGAGTTCTATTTTCTCTTCATAGGGTTTTTCATGAAAGCCAAAGTGTTGGGTTTTGGTCTTTGTAACCCGAGCACCATCCAGGTTTACTATTTTCCTACATAGTTTGTGTTAAACCATTAAATGTGACTTCTCATGAACTTCAAGCAATTTCTTCTTTCCACTCATCTACAAAGGCCGAAATTGTGGAGTGCACGACTATTTGTGCTGTCGACAGATTGTCCTTGCTGAGCTGTGGAGCTAATCCAGAGTTACCAGCAGCCTCTTAGAAGCTTCTCTGTTAAACGCTCTTGGACTGGCACATAAATCTAAACTAACAGTGAATTTTGTACTGGCAGTGTGAGAACGTTTGAGGAATACATATGCTTTTGCAATGAACTGCATAACAAGGCAGAAAGTTGAGCCTACATTATTATGACTTTCCATTTTATTACCTAGGTCACCATGGTGATGTGGGTGCCCCGATAGCTGACATTATACTCCCTGGAGCTGCATATACAGAAAAATCGGCTACCTATGTGAACACAGAAGGCCGTGCCCAGCAGACCAAAGTTGCTGTGACTCCTCCCGGCATGGCTAGGGAGGACTGGAGGATCATCAGAGCCATATCTGAGGTATACCAAAGAACCATATATAATGTTGTAAACAAAGGTAATTACTGTGTATAATTTTTTTTTTTCTCATTTAAAGCTTGCTGGAGTCACTCTGCCTTATGACAGTCTTGATGAAGTACGTGACAGACTGGCTGAGATTTCCCCTAATCTGGTTCGATACGATGAACTTGAGGAGGCCAACTATTTTAAGCAGGCTAATGAACTTTCCAAGGTCAGCAGTTATCTTCCTTTTTTGATTTTAGTCGGTCGCAGACAGGCAGCAAGTCATAACAACTTCATCACTGTGTACTGGTGACGTTTCTTAGTTCATGTGACTCATTTATATTTGATGCTGATGCCTTATCTGTTTCAGGGAGTGAACCAGGCAGTGCTCACTGAAAGCTTAGTTCCCCCACAGCTTACTGCGAAGGACTTTTACATGACAGGTGGGTCGTCATTACTATGGGGAGAGAGTGGCATACTTCAATATAACATGGCTAATCCTACGTTATAAAGATTCATAAGTCATATGATGATTATGTTTTTTTTATTTCAGAGGCAAAACCAAATTATTATTATTATTATTATTATTATTATTATTATTATTATTATTATTATTATTATTATTATACAAATATTTTATGATTAACATCAAAGCATCCTGCTCTTCTCTTTTGTTAACATTACACTCAATTGTGTACACTGTTCAAAAATACATGTATTTGTTTTATTTTTTTCTCACATTAAATCACTCTAAACATTCTCTGTTTTAAGTCAGTTAGCTTTTATTTGCTTAATTCTAAAGTAACAAGAGAGAGAGAAAGAGAGAATTAGGATTTGTAAGCTTTTAATCAGAATATTTGGGTTAACTGGAGGTATAGCGCACCTGTGATTGTAATGGAAGGCCACAGCTCAAATAACTGGTTCCATGTGTTAATTTAGTCGCTAAGAATTCGAAGGACTAAGTCAGTGTTTTGGAGTTATTACAAAGCGATGATGTTAGTCTTAAATTAAGTTTCTGGGCATACCTTATAAAGTGTTTGAACAAGGTCCCCTTCAAAGTTTCAAAGCGTTGGCAAATACTTTTTATTTTATTAATGACGAAGAAGATTTGAACGAATTCTCTACGAGTTGCAGTAATGTCAAATAAAGCCGACCAAATTGCTAAACATACTTTAACTGTTTTTCTAAATGCATGTTTTAAAAAAGGACTAGAATATGTTGTGTTATTAAGAATACAAATATAATCTCTATTTTAAGCTGTAGGTTTGAAATATGGCTTTCAATCATGTGAGCAATTTTGGGATAGAATATGTATATATATATATATCTATATATCTATCTATATATATATATATATATATATATATATATATATATATATATATATATATATATATATATAGAGAGAGAGAGAGAGAGAGAGAGAGAGATATATTTTTTTTCAAAAAATGTCATGTCATAGACACTTTTGAGCTTTTCTTCCATGCTGTAATGGCAGTTTACAATCTGCTTTAAACATGTACCCACAGATCCCATAAGCAGAGCCTCCCAGACCATGGCAAAATGTGTGAAAGCTGTCACAGAGGGAGCCCAAGCCGTGGAAGAGCCAGCCATTTGCTGAAACACAATGGATAGCCATCAAATGATACGCACAACTTCTACATTTGCACTTTTCTAGATGAATATTTTTTTGCACATCACTGCAGATGTTCTGTAATGGAATGTCATTGTTTAACCTTTTTGTGTGCAGAGTGAACAATATCACCTTATATTTGATAGATATTCTGAAATCTATAAGGTAAAAAGAGGATATAGTTTAAGTGTATATTTTTTGAAAAGTATTCAAAATAAACTGAAATTTGTTAGCATGTCTAATAAATCTTTTCAAATTTATTTAAGCTTTTGCTTTTCAAAGTGTACTGAAATTACACCGACTAAAGTTTTCCAGATGAAGGCTGTTCTGTATCTGATTGGCACTGGATCTGTCATTAGTGAACAGCGGGGCAACAGTGTGGCAGGAGGCTGAGAACTCATTCATGTGGACGATTATAGTCGGAGTCCAGGTGGATTTTTATCCTCTGTCGGACTAATTTGTTTCAGTGTCCAACACGTGTACTGCACTGCCCTTCATTCACACCATAATTTGTTTCATTCAGTCATAGTTGCACATTGTAGAGATTTTAACAAAGTTAGATTTCCAATATGGTAGGAGAGGTTGTTGTTGTTGAGCGGATTGTTGTCATGTCCCCGCAGTGCCTGTAGTGGTGCTGTGAGGAGTCTGCTGTGGATCCAACAAATGTCCTCAGCAGCCTACCTACGGCTTGTAATTTGCGCTGGGTAGCCTATATTTACATGGGTCCATATTTCAAGAAAATTCGAGCTCGATGAAGACCGCCGTTACTATCCTACCTGGAATATCGATGCCCGAGTAGCCTAGCTGATTCTAATAGACATTTCGGCCGTCTATCTGGAGCGAATATCGTGCACAGCCCAAACCCATTCAAGGTAAGCGGAGTCGTGAGCAGCCTCGGGATCGATTTCTGAGTGCACCGCATTACACGGCCCTCAGTCGGACTGGCAATTTACTAGAGGCCGCCGTCTTTTCGAGGTTAATAGGCCTTTACTATTTAATACATTTGATCATTATTTTATAATAATGTTTAAATCCTGGTCGTCTAGAGTAGGAGTAAAATACATAATGTAGACGTTTTAGTTGCTTACAGCCTGCAAATGTCACATTATGTAATAACAGTGGCTATAACTCATCGATTTTTGCGGAGGCCTCGGCAGAACAGGCCGTAATCCTCGTATGTATACCCTTTGTTTGAAAGTATTTGACCATAAATCTTCTCAGTTGCATTACGGTAAATGACTAAAACAGGGTCCGATAATCTGTTGCTAGTATCTTATGTATATGCTTTATTTTTTCGAAATAATCTAGACTGGAAATAGACCTCTGTTTGAATATGTTTCCGTTTCCTGGTTAGCTACCGCCTACTAATTTGTGTTTTTAGCTTTGTTAGCTAACAGAAAGAAATAGGTTTTCTTGTTCAGTCCTTGTAAAAAAATCTGTTTATCTGACTGACAAGTATTAAGGTTATACTTTAAAAAACGAGATATAGGTAAATAGTAGATATACAGTTGTTTGTAGTATAACTGTATAAAGTTTAAGCGCCTCCCGTCGTTCGCTAAGCTAATGTAGCACGCTAATGGTATTCATGTAGTAGTTAAAGCTAACCTAACATTAGTCACTGTTTATTTCCCCGCCTCTAAGCCTTTAACCACAATAAAGAGCACAGTTTAAACTTTGCACTGTGTAAAGTTGTAAAGTCGAATTGTAATTTATATTAATGTATGTAGCGATGCTCACAGTTATTTTAGAACAAAAGTTTTTAAATATCATAGTTATTAATAAAAATATATAATTTGTCATTAGAACCAAGATAACACGTGCTTCTTCGACATTAACTTTACTTGGAAGTCACTGTCTGCTTCTACCCATCATACCGTTTCTCTTCCAATAAGTTTTGAATAAGCACTGAAATTGCACATAAGGTTGCCACAAATTTCTCACTTGGAGGTGGTAACATATAAAATATCAGAGTATGAAATGAATAAACCAGTATATTAGAGGAATTTGACTTGACTTCCTTAAATGTCTGTATTTTTAGATATCCTCAGGATTTAGTTATCAGTTATTAAGTTGCAACAAAGCAAGAAGAAATATGTTCAATATGTGGAAAATGCACTATGTTGTATATGCGAAATGGCTATTTTGATTCCATCTATTATTGAAAAACATCCCCTTGACATTTTCACATTTTATCATGTTATAATCGCTAACCCCAGTGTAACCTTTCAAAAGTTTATGTGACAGAGTAATACAAAAGTACTCATATTTGTGAAGTTGAAGTACACATTTTGTAAAATGATAAAACCAACTAAAAGTTGATGAGTGCATTTGTATTTGAACCATGTAGGGTGCAGAGGAAACACGTGGAATAAGTCAATATGGAACATACCTTTGCAATGTGTGGTGAAAAACTGATATTGCACATTATTCTAAAGACACCATCTGCATGGATGTGACAGGCAGCATTAAGCTGAGAGGATAGACTTCTTCAGCAGGTAGCAGGGAGCAGGTCAGAGTTAAGGGATGATGCGTACAGTTCAGTACTGAGGGATCCTGGAAGAAAACCTTTAAGAAGCTGCTAAGTCTTGAGACTGGGGCAAAAGTTCACCATCAATTTGGATAATTTGTTACAGTGGAAAGCATTTCCACTGTAGCAAAGTATTTAGATCAACAGGAAAGTATTTGTATTTGTATTGGTCTAAATACTTCCCAACAGTATTTAGACCAATGCATATTCCTTATAATGGCCTAGTAAAAGTTCAGACCAAATCCAGTTAGATTCTATGGCAAGATTTGACAATTACTAGTCAGGGAATGAATTGCAAATGCAACCCACTATGTTTATTAAGTTTTTATTGGAGCAAAAACTTGTAAACCATGAATCACTTTTGTTCTACTTCTCAATCATGTGCTACTTTGCATTGGGGTTTATTGCAAATGTTCCAGAAAAATACATTGATGTTTGTCCGCTGGAACAAGGCAAAATGTGAAAAATGCAAAGCGTCAAAAAATTTTTTTGCAAAAGAATGTGGTTGAGCGTATAAATAACTGAATATTTCCATTTATCTCAGTTGTGCAGGGATGGTGGTAAACTTTTGGAGTTGTGATTTATTTATTTTTTTCCTCCTCTGTCCCGTCAGCTGATGTTTTCAAGGACAAGAGTCACGTGATGTATGAAGGCAAACACATACACTTCTCAGAGGTGGACAATAAGCCGCTGTGCTCGTACAGTCCGAAGCTGTGCAAGCAGCGCAGGCTCAATGGGTACGCGTTCTGCATCCGACACGTTCTGGAGGACAAGACAGCTCCTTTCAAGCAGTGTGAATATGTGGCAAAATACAACAGTCAGCGATGCACCAACCCCATCCCAAAGTCTGAGGACCGCAGGTGGGTTTTGAATGAGTGCACGTGTGGCACATGTGATTCAGTTCTCTATATGAAAATAGCATTCTTTTTTTGATGAATATCTGGGGTATGTGCTCTTATTTACCAGATACTGCAACAGCCACCTGCAGGTTCTCGGTTTTATCCCGAAGAAGGAGCGCAAGAAGAAGCACGATGCTTTAGAGGAAATGCGTCCTCGGGCTCACCTGGAGTCAGTGGCTCTCAACATAACGGTGCCCTCTTTAGCTCTGAGAGCCACTAACGGCATAGACGAACTTCCCCCGTCTCCGCCCTGCTCGCGCCTGTTACCCCTCGCTGACGGCGAACTCTTGGACCCTTTTGCCTTTTACGAGGACGAAACGGACGGAGAGGAGGTGGGCACCCCTCGGAAGGTGAGCAGCATCAAGAAGAAGCTACAGAGTCGGCTGGCGCTCAACCAGAAACTCTCCCAAGACGCGGAACTCTTCCAGCCAACTCCTGAGCACTTTACGGCGTTGCCGGTTCCGCGCCTTCACCCCTCCTCGCCGCTCAACGCCCATCTACCGCGGCCGACGCACGGCCTCCTCCAGCCGCCTCAGCAGCCCGGCGTGACGTCCTTCCCCTTCCCAGGGCAGCAGCAGGGTTTATTATGCAATCCACTACCACCTCAGACAGTCAACTTTCTGCCTCCAGGGATGCTTGCCAATGCATTGCCCAATTCAGGGCAACATTCTGGACCGTCGCTCAGCAAGAAAATGCCTTTTGCTGCTACTCAACCGCCTGTCTGCTGCAAGGATGCTGGCAGTAACAATCAGAGGCACGTGGTCGTCATGCACCCCACCATCTTCTCGCCGCCTCCCGACTGCCTTGTCAGGTTGCAACACCTGGTGCAGCTCTGTGCCAAGAGACAGCAGGAGCACGGAGACCTCTTCTCTCATCTAGGTGACTTGTCTCAAAGTTTGAAAGCAGAGGTGTTTGCATTAGGGCTGCAGCTAATAAGATTATTTTAGCGATTATTTTTTTACGAGTAATTGCATAAAAAAATTAGCACATTCTTGCAGGTATTTTATTCAACCACTAAGGGACATTTTATGAAATATTAGAAATACATTAAAAGATGCTAGTAAACAAACTTAATTCCTTTTTAAAATAAGAAAATTTTATTGCCTAGAATTCAATATCAGAAATATTTTAGTGTAGCAAAGAATGCATCTACAGCTAAAAAAATTTGAAAAGCTCAGCTCTTCCTGCTCAACTCAACATCAGCATAGTGTAGCTCGTAGTTACAAACTCGTAAGAGCTTGTTGAGATGGATGAGCCTGTCTAAACAGTTCTGTTCCAGGGTTGGACTGGTCAGAAGACAGTGCCGATGACAACGATGACGAAGAGGAGGATGCAGAGAGGGTTACTCCATTTCAGAATTCGTGGAGACCAGAGAACGGGTTTGTATCTTTAAACGCTTCACCATATTGCACAATATAGGGCTGGGCAATGTGGCTTAACAATAAAATCCCTGGACTGACATCACTCTGAACTAAAGAGTGCATTGATGGAAAAGAAAATACATTTCCCAAAAGTTCAATTAATGAATAAAACCGATTTATCGCCCGTCACCAGATGTGGTGTTACTATCACACTGTGATGACTTTCCCTGGTTTCTCGTTAAGGCTGGAAGTCGACGGTGGTTCTTCGCGGAGAGCACGTCTACTTCGACTTTGCTCTTACCTCCGGGAGAAGTACAAGCACATGTGCCGACAGGAGAGGGCGAGCATCCGCCAGAAAAGGTACCGCTACGCCTTCCGGAAAGCCTTGCTGCACGCCGCCAGCAACAACCCTGACTGCGCGGGGCAGCTGATCCAGGAGCTGGGTGGAAACTCTCACAGCAGTTCATGGTAATCTCACGCTGGGCCAAGGAAAAATGTTTTATAATGGTGTTTACAGAAAAGAGTCGGTTGATGAGTCCAGAGTGTGTTTTGTCTTTGCAGTGCGCCTCCAGCAAGGCTACAGAGCACACAAGCAGTGACCTGCACGGGTTCCACCAAGGGCCAGAGCTGCAGCAACAGAGCTCTGCCCTTCACTCAACACTGTTTTCAGCGTATCCTTTACACTTCTTCACTCTATGTTGGATCTGGATGCTACAGTTTCAGAGTAACGGATGCAATTCTCACTTTTGCTCCCCTTCATCAAAGTGTGTCATTGTATCAATGTAGCATGTTTTATTTCCAGCATATTGTCGTCGTTTTTCCTTTATTCTCCTCTGCAGACATACTGTTGAATCGTTCTCAGCAGCTCTTTGCGAGTTGCACAGCCAAATTTGCAGACGGTCAGCAGTGCTCCATCCCTGTGTTTGATATTACGCACCAGACGCCTCTCTGCGAAGAGCATGCCAAAAAGATGGTGAGTTCAACAGCTGATACATAACATGTCAGAGACATTGTGAGGAGTCGGTTTGAAAAACATTGGATGGCTTTACAGTTTCTATTATAAACTGTGCAGAAGCTACATACTATTGTGAGAAGTTTGTGGAAAGAAACCCAAAAGGTTTGACCCTAGTCAAAGTCAAAGCTACAAAATACTAAGGAAATGTATGCAAACTTCAGATTTTGAAGACATAAATAAATAAACAGAAAAGAAAAAAAAAATCTTTACTGACATGAAGGAATAAATATCTAATTTATCTCCAGGGGATTAGAAAAAGAGTGTTACTTGGTGTACACTTTTGGTTTCAATTTTATTATTAGCATGAATATCATATTCTTGCACAAGTTCTAATCTGTTGTGGATCCCACAAATTTTGTAGAGTAATAAAGTAGTTCCTACTCTGCATTAACATGCATTGATATCCTGCCACAGAACTAACATTCAGCCATTACCATGTCAGCTTTAAGTGTGCAAATGTGCTGTTTGGACACCATTTAATCCGTCTCTTGTCTTTATTTCCCTCTCTGTTTTGCTGTCATTTATTTTGCTCAGGATAATTTTCTACGTGGGGATGGAAACCGGAGAGTGCAGCACCAGCACCAGCAGCAGCGAAAGCCACGAAAAAAGACCAAACCGCCAGCGCTCACCAAAAAACACAAGAAGAAAAGGAGGAGAGGACCGCGGCGGCCGCAGAAGCCCATCCCGCCCGCGCTGCCGCAGGGCAACCTGGGAATGCCCTCAACGAGCCTTGTGATGCCCTCGCAGGCTGCCATTAGGTCCGCCTCTTAAGAAAAATGTTCAAAAACAGGCTGGAAAATTTCTTTGTTCTTTATGTGTAGCATCTCCATGGCTACATGGTCTTACTTCTCTTGCTGCAGGAGCCCTTCGACTCCAGACCTGAGCACCGACGAGCTTCCTGATGACATCACCAACGACATGGCAGACATTCCAAATGACCTCGAGTTGAACCAAGAGTTAAACGATTTCGCCGACGTGTTACCAAGGCTACCTGACGACCTGCAGGATTTCGACCTGTTTGAAGGTTTGGCACAGTGATTGATTTTGTGCAAACAGAGAAATCTCCCTAATCTGTGATGCATTCGGTGAATTTAGTGATTTTTCTGGGTTTGGTTTGGGAAAGGAAAGAGAATATTTGTATTCACATCTCAGCCCCATTGTCTTAAACTTCCTTACATCTGTTTCTTTTCCTTCCGTTTCTGCAAGCCACTGTAGAAAATTCAAATCAAGCCATTGTATTTACAGGATGTCAGTGCATCCTTAAAAAATCTTAAATTATTTTATAATAAAATTAAGGCCTTAAAATGTCTTAAGTTCATTAAAATGTTATTTAATTATTTATGTACTAGACTTCTTTATCTGGAACACGAGTCCAAATTTCAAACCACAAACAAAAAAGGTAATGTGACAGTAACAAAATCCTTGAAGTTTTAAATTGGACTTTATAGGCTATTCTTAGATCTTTAATTTTGTCTTGACAGGACTACTCTTGGATAAAAGTTTTAGTCGCACTCTAAGATGTCTTCATTGCGTTTAGTGATTCAAGACAGCTGAGGATACCATTAACTAGCTGCTAATTTACTGTTGCTAACTAGGTAGCTTTTTTATGTCTCTCCTGGGTAAGTGTAAATTTATTGCCAGTCAGCTGGACGAAGTTTGTACATTTCTGTGGCGATACAGTCTTAAATTCCATTCATACTGGCCTTAGAAAGTCTTAAATTTGAGTTGTTGGAACCTGTAGAAACCTGTGAACTGTTGTATTTATTTGTGGAACGTGTGTTAAATGCTTCTGCAGTAAAGAACGGCGAGCTGCTGCCCACCACGGAGGAGGCAGAGGAGCTGGTCCGCGCGCTGCAGGCGATGGGGTCTTACCCCGACTCGTTGGTGTGCCTGACGTCTATGGGGGAGCTGGCAGCAGGCGAGGCGGTGGACCACCGGGCCATGGCCTTGTTCCCCGGACCGGTGCAGCCGGGCGGCATGGGGGACCTGCTCAACACCCGCATCCCTGCTGAAAACTTCACCAGCCTGGAGCTGGAGGACAATCTGCTGCAGACCACCGGGGACCACTTCTCGCCGTCCCAGCCGGCCAACCAGCCCCCTCCGTCGTGTTCCGGCCTGACATCCCCTTCCTCTGCGGCAGCGGCCACCACCAGCATCGCCCTGCTCACGCAGACCTCCATAACAGAGCGAACGTTTTCCCGGACGCACACTTCCCACATCCTGGCCAAACCGGAGGTCTCGGCATCGTCTCCCCAAGGCAGCCACTACAGCAGTGAGCACGTGCCGTCCCCGTACAGCGACCACATATCTTCCCCTCACACCACCTCCTTCCAGACGGACACCCCCCTCCTGCTGGAGGTTCCTATAGGCGGCGTTCCGGGGACGCCTCGCTCGACGTGGAACAACCTGCCCCTCCCTCTCGCCGACCCCGCGCAGTTCGGCAGTCTCATCAGGTCAGAGAGTCATCTCATCACCACCTCGCTGTCCACGCCGCCTGCCACTACTCACTCAGTAACACTGCAGCCCATGGCAGCTCTGTCGGCCATGCCTCAGGGCGGCGTGACGGGGTTAACAGCTCCCGCCGTCTCCTCGTCATCCTCCTCTTCCTCATCTTCCTCCTCCTCACACGATCACCTGTTGACCCCCACACAGCCCAAGCAACAGCTCCCTCAGTTCAGCGCGGCCTTCGGCCATCAACTGGCCTCCCATAGCGGCATCCCGAAAGACGTGCAGCCCAGTCACAGCTCCACGGCGCCCCCTGCCGGCTTCTCGTTAGTTAGTGCCACCACTGCAAGTGCCAACAGCGCCACGCCACCCTTCACGCAAAGTAAATGATTGGCAGCGGCCGCGCAGACTCAACGCCGACCGGCTTCCGGTTAACTCGTTTCATTTGCTTTATGTGTGCAATGTGGTTCTAGTGCACTATTTGGTAATGAATTTGCACAATCTCAGATTTTTAGTTTTTCTTTCTTTTTTTTTTTTTTTCTTCCTTCCTGTAGCCGGATGGTTTTCAGATTTTAAGTAGCTGTGAGTCCATTTTGTCAGTAGGGGGGGCTGTGGTTAGATTATGTGATGAATTAATGGACATTAGCAAAAATTATTTATACCAGTGCTCAGAAATCCCAGATGCCGTTCTGTTTGCTTCGCCCGGTTTTCTTAAAAACGATCAAACGCACCCTGCCTTTCTCAGATGGCCATTTGCACCTCCCCGCCCCCTCCTCTGTTTTATACACTCTGGTTTCAAGAAGAGAGTACTCTTTGTTACGTTTTTGTAACCCATTATGTTTCAAGCTATTTAACTGTCCTCATAATATTGATTCAGTCAGATTTAATAGTCACCAAAATTCTTTTAAACAGCTGTTTTTATATGGTGTATATTATATGTGCTCATTTGTTGGCTTGCCCGGATGTGGAACAGTCTTTGACCTCACCGTAGGTTGTGGCACTGTGAGTGGTTAGTAGACACTTGAAGGTAATAGTTTCTTAAAGCAATAAAAACACATTACCATCACTCACAGGATTGTGAGGTATTCTTACTGGTGTCACTGCTTGTAGCTCCACTTCCTGAAACCAGCCGGATCAGGTTTTATTTGGCCTCGGCGGCTCAAAAACTCCAGATTTCTTTTTTTTAACAACCGTTTTTACTCAGGCCATCTCTTGTACTTCTCCAGAGTTAACTCTCAAGGCGATGGTGGATGATGGTGGCGGCGGTAACTGCCACCACACTTTTAAGTGTCTACGCTCAATAGGTGCTCCCTGATCCACATCTATATCAGTCTTCACTGGCTTGGAAAAGCGGGAAATCTCATTCGCAGATTGAAGACGAAGTACAGTGCTTTGCAGAGATTATCATCACTTATGTGCAACTTTTTCACATCTTGTCATGTTTCAACCACTAACTTGCATGTATTTTGTAGGCTATTAGGAGATTCTCAGATTGTGCTGAACTTTAAGTAGGCCATTCTGGCGCGGGATTATGCGTTGATCTAAACTTCTAAACTCTTCCATTGTAGCTATGACTGCATTTTAAATCCTCTATCGTCTTTAACAGATTGAGAGGTCTTGGTCACTAAATGCATGATGCTGCCATCACCGTGTTTCATGGTGGTGAAGATGTGTATGTTTGCAGCCACACTTGCATCTTGGTCTCACCTGACTAGCACTCCTTCGTCCACATTGTTGCTTCCACCTGAGTTGTGGATGTCTACAGCTCCTCCAGAGTTACCGTGGGCCTCTTGGCTGCTTAATGCTCTCCCTTCCCACCCTGCTTGTTCAGGGGGACGGCCATGTTTTGGTAGGTTTCCGAGTTCCTACTCAGTCTGGAAACATTTGGAATTTGATTATATCAATTACCAAACCTGGAGATACACGGAAAATATTTCCAAATGTTATTCCTCATTCCATCATGTTACATATAAAAATATGCATTTCTCTTAAAATCTTATAACTTCAATTTATTTTGACATTTTAATCTACCTTCATTAAATATATAAATATATATATATTTACAAATGTCCACATCACTTTTTTTATTTCTAGATCACATTAGAACTGGACCAACGTTGATGAAACTGCGTCCGTTTTAGATATTGATGCGTTTTAAAGATTACAGATTCAATGTATCTTAAATTCAGTCCAAGTAATGCAGATGTTGAATCAGAGCTGATCTCCTTTTATCCAAATGCACAAAAAAAAAAAGCAAAATGGCCTTTTAGCGCCTCCCTACCAAGGCAGCTCAGTTTTGAAAGCAACTATAAACCTGATTATTTTTGATTCGTCATAAAATTGTGACTATTAAAACCATTGCTTGAGTTTTGAAGCTATCTGCTACACTTAAACAATAAACTTTCTTGCCCACATACAAATATCAATAAACCAGCTACATTACCATATCTATTCTAAATAACAGCTGTTTCTGAACAAATGTTCCCATGTTCAGTGCAGCTACTAAAATATTTGGCGAAATACAGTCCAGAAATTTGCATCTACTTTCATTATTAGTTGCTCATAAATCAGGTGCTTGGCACGTTTTGTTGCGTTCAGTAACTCTTGCATATCATGGGTCCTTCATCTTTGTCTGCATCTTTGAAACCCAGCTGTTTCCACACAAATCAGCCGAGATTCCTTGGTTTCCCCTGCGGTCTTGGTCGTTTCTTGCCCGACTTTTTTTTTTTTCCAGGAATGAAATGGTTCCGTCAACCACCGGATGTTTGGTATGAGCCATGCACCATCCCCGTACTCACGCTGTGAACGTCTCACAGCTCCTCTTGTCTGCCGTCTTTACTTGAGTTCACTTTTCAAAGCAAGATTACACCAGATGTCTAATCTCTCTTTTTTTTTGTATGAAGACGATGAGTGTTTTTTGCAATGGTTTGGAGGCAAAATCAAAGCTGAACATAAATGTTTTTAATAACCCAGCCCTTTAACATTTAGAGAATTAAACCAAGCTCTGAACAGAATTATTTTTGTACCTAAATTTCCAGAATTTATCCTAAAACCCATAAGATGGTTGCAACGACTTTTATTTAGGGGTGTTAGAGTAATGGGGGCAGAATAAAAACACATGCCACATTTTAAAAATACAAACACATAAAAAAAAAAAAATCATGAAAATTATGCATGGTTTTCCTTCCGCTTGATAATTACACACTACCTTGTGCTGGTAAATCCCAATAAAACACTGAAACTTGCGGTTTCAACATGACAATCTGGGAAAGAGTTCAGAGGGTGTGAATACTTTTGCATGGCACTGAATACATTTATGTGAGTGGTGTAATTTGCACGTCTGAAGTAAAGCTGAATAAAGTGATTTTTAAGCTATGGGATGCAAAGCTGGGGGTCTGGTGTTAGTTTTTTTTTTTTTTTGGTTTGTTTTTTTTTGCAAACAAAAGCCTCCCCACATCTCTTCCCCTAACCTGCACAATAGTGTAACTCTTGCTTTTGATAGATTTATACATATATACAATAGCAACTGACAAATTGTTGAAAACTTGGTATATAGCATAGAAGTCTCTATCTTGGGGTTTGTCGGTGAACTCTTCAGTAGCAATGGGTTGAAGTTATTTGCAATGTATTCAGTGGCGACTGTATGTTGTGGAGTGAGTCTTGTTTTTAATAGCTATCAAATGGTTAAATGGTGGAAGGCGGAGCAATGCGTGCGCACAGTCGTGTTTTTGATAGCTATTAAACATCAGGAGGCGCGGTGGTGAGGCGGTAGTTACCGACTGGACTCATGTCGGGTCACACGCGTCACTGTTTCTTACATAGACTTGCACAGGAATGGTAGAAGCTGGTGTTTTCTTTACCCTCCGCTTTTATTTTTGCCTTCATCTTTTATGACATAATTACCAGATCCTCCCCACCCCCACCTGTTTCCAGCTGTGTGATAGCCCAGATCTTTTCTCTCCCTTTTCCAAAGAGAACACCCCCCCCCCTCCTCTCCCCTCCCCAGAGACGCGGAGGCTTCTCTTTCTCTGGTATTACCACATTAAAGAAAAAAATTGAATAAAAAAAATCAGGTTGGTTAAGAGTGACGGTTGGAAGGGTGGCAACACTGCTGTAACCACGAGGCATGAGATTAGTCGCCGCACCAGACAAAAGCCACGTAGTACGGCATCCTTCCAGCAGGGCTCGCAGGCACATGTAACTGCTCGACTTCAGAGATGGCTGACGATATTCCTATACTCATTGAATGTACTGTATTACTGTTTTTAAAGATAGGACGAGCTAATCTAGTCACCTTTTGTTATTGGTCCTTGTTTGACTTGTCTAAGGTATTTTTTGTATACAAAAGTTTACATTTTTATGTATATTTTTCTTGTGTACAAACTATGTAATATGTGTACAAACACTGTATGTAATATCTGTATATAGTGTGAGAAATCTGATCTTTTTTTTTGTTTTGTTTTTGGATGTATAAATAAAACTTGCTGTGAGGTATTTGCTGAAAAAAAAAAAAAAGTCTCTGTGTGGTACTTAAACGGCTGAAAGTAAAACGAAGTGAGGATTTTATCCAAAGGTCATGCTGCTGTGAAAAAATATTTGGTTCCCTACAGATTTGCGGGTTTTTTTTATGCTTTGCTACACTTTAATTCAAAGCACCTAAAAAATGCACAATACATTTTTCAAATGTGACCTATGTGACTATCTAGACTTCACCTGTGCCAGTTAAACTTCCTTTTTTGTCAATTCAGAGGTGGACTTGCTGGTGTAGTTTCGATCATTACCCTGTTGTAGTGCAAAGGCTCTTTAGTTTTAAGCCACAACCTCATGGCAAAACATTCTTCAGGATTTTCTGCCCGAGAACAGAGTACATTGTTCACGAAGCAACAAATCGTCCCCAGATAATCACGATTTTTTGTTTTGTTTATTTTACTCTCAATATGATCGCTTTTCCTTAAAACGTCATCAGTTCATAGAATGTTTTTCCAGAAATCTCTGTGACTGCAATTACTTTTTCTGAAGAACTCAAGATAGATTTTTATATTTTTTCTGGTCTTGAGCCAAGGAGGTCCTGAACTTTGTTACTGGGTGGCGTTTTCATGTTCTCCTTGTACTTCTACAGATTCTTTCCAGGATCTCTGCTTCCTCCCACCATCACCAAATAGGCACCTTAGGTTAATTTACCACTCTTAATTGTTCTGTTTCCCTGGCAACCTGTGCAGGGGGCAACCTGCAACCTGTCATTTATCAACATGTAGTGTTATGTCAGGATCCTGACGGTGCAAGTTGTCTTCTGCGTCTTCTTCAAATTCCTGCTTTGGAGAGTGGGTAATTGGATAGAAAAGACATTTCAAGAGTAGAAGTCTACAAATATTTATTTCAGTTTGAATCATCAATAAATACAGAACACATTTTTAGGTAAATTCACAACTTTAGCTTCTAGAAGAGTTTTATTCAGCAGTATAAGAGGTTCTTGACATCCCTACAGTTCCGTGGTTAAATATGATTGTTGGAAAAAATGTCTTTAAGTGAAACCAGTGGAAAATAGGTTTTACACTTCAGCCACGGCTGATACATTTCATCTCTTTGCTGTAGTAATTTAGTACCAATTTCAAACCAACATTTTGAAAAACTTTTTTTTTTTTTAAGATTAAAGAGCTACAATCAACAGTGTGAATTTTCAAAAAGGCACTGAAGAAAATAAAAAGCTGCAGACAAGCAAAAAAACAATCAAAAATTTAGACGTTCAAACAATCTTTAATTATTTTTGTTCTTAATTATTTGACAGCATTTGATAAATCCAACAGCACTGCCATGAATAAACAAACTGCCAGCAAAGTCACACCGCATGAAATGTACACATTAAATGATTGCTGTCCAGTGTTAAAAGAAACAAACACAATCATGACCCAACCTACAAAAAAAAAGAAAGAAGAGTTTTTTTTATATAAATACATATAACTCAGGAAAAACAGAAAAATTGGTTTGACTGAAAGATATTGAGTTGCAAGTACCACTTCTAGCAAAACTTAAAGAAACCCCAGAAAGTGCAACAAATTAAAAAATAAGATGCTTGCAAGAGGTGCAAATGATGTTGCATTTTTTATTAAAGAGAGGCAGATTGGTAAAATGGCACATTTCACAAATAAAAAGGAAAAAAAAAAAAAAAGAAAAAAGAGACGAGTCGATTTTGCAGAACAGCAGAAACAGACAAAGCTAAACTATACTTGTGGCTTTTGATCTGGTTTGCTGATTTCTAACATTCCATCATTACTGCGCATTTTACTTAACCAGCTGAGAGCCGCAGTTTTGGAACCTGAAATAAAACGGACGATTTTTTTCAAAGGCACAATTTGAAAGTTAAAGGAACATCTGCTCAGTCTAGGAAATCCAGGAGCTTTTAGTTAAATGGTCCCACTGGTAAAACTGGCTGATAACAGAGACCAAGGCATGATGGGTAGGTTAACGGTACCTACGGTATGTTAAAGTTTTAAAGAGTTAACTTTGTGCCACAGTGACTGGGGTTTGTTCCCCCTCCCACACCTGCTGCTTCCCTTTTCCCCTCACAAAGGAAGTCAACTGCTTTGAAAATCATGTGGAGAATAAAAAAAGCGCAACCAATTGGTCTTTTAAGAGCCAATTTTAAAAACTCTAGTTTTTAAAATCTGTTTAAAAGCTAGAGTTTATGAAGCTATGATGTTATCGGTTTTTACAGTAAATATGTGGGTATATTCCGTCACTAAAGGTTATTTATGATCTGCTGAGAACCTCATAACACACCATGCCCACCGAGACACTGAATACCAGCACTGACAGAACTAAAAACTACAATATTGACTCACTCTGAAATGCATGAAATTGCTGGAAGTATTGTTTTCATTCAGAAAGTTAATAAATCTATGGTTAAAGGCTGATGCTGCTTCAAAATTTCATACAAGACTAAAAAGTTTATATTGCCAGATTTTACTAAACAAACCAGAACTTCCTTTGGATTGCATTTAACTGTACCATGACTATTTAATAAAGGTGGGACAGAGTACTTCCTTTGAAAAATGTTAAAATCCCAATTAGGCTAATAATTAGGTTTTAATTATAGTTTACCTTGAAATTATTCATACTCCTGGCAGATTTAGATTTAACATGTAAAAAAATAAAAATAAATAAATAAATCTCTTTAACATCTAGGTTAGGACTCTGCCCACTAGTCAAAAGAAACCCGTTTGAAAAAATGAAACAATTACTTTAAAACTGTTAGAAGTATGAATAATCCTAAACTTCAGGAACTATTCCTTTAGTGTAGGCTGTGCCCACACATCGCCTCATGGAGAGCAGAACAGCAGTCGATTTTTCTGATAAATCAGAAAAGACGACCAACGACGACAGCGATGGTTTGTAAATGACTTTAAAGACCGACTGTTCAACATGTTTCCCGGAAAGAAACAAATTCAATACTTTTATTATTTTTCGCCAAGAGTCACCACATATGCATTTTAATGCAACAACAACAACAACAAAAGAAGAATAAAACAAAAGCAGGAAACAAAAAAGAAAATAAATCTGATCCAACCTTTTTAAAGCTGATAATATTGATCCCATTCATCACGAACATTATAAGGCGGCTTCATCACTGTTTAGGACTGGACAATCTTTCCGTCCTGTAATAGCATGCTACAACGCATACCACCCAGGTCAGTCTCTGGGCTCTGTGCTGATAACAGTATCATGCACAATCATTTTGAACAGTAGCGACAGTGCAGCTGGTCTCTAGCCTCCTAATATTTACATCTGACAGCAGTTTTATCACTGAGCATCAACAGGCACCCCTCAGTAAATTAGAATCGAAAAGACACCAAATCAAAACTATAAGGAATCAAGTCACAGAGAGTGAGATAGTTTATTTCTTTAAATTTTGATGGTTATGGAATATGGCCAACAACAAAATCCAGAATTCAGTTTCTGTCATGCTTTGGTCCTACATATTTATCCAGTTAGTGAACCTCTCCACATGAAGGGGAAATAAGCTGGTCCTTCACATGTAGACAAGCAAACTAATGGAAAGTTTAGTGGAAGGAAAAAGTGTGGTGCACAAGCAACAGGGCTAACTAGTCTTGAGAAGGCTGTGAAATGTAAGAGTCAAATGTTTTTGTTTACATTTCTGCTTCAAAAAAAAAAAAAAAGTTTAATGTTTCAATTTTCTGTTCGGGTCTCCGTTCACTAAACGCCAATAGAATGAGCATAAGTTTGAAAAAAATAAAATAAATAAATAAATAAAAAAATCACTCTCAGTTTCAAATTGGTGAAATAAATGAACTTTTCAAACTTTTCAATTCTAATACAGTTGAGACGTGCCTGTATGAAAACCTCCCATCAAGTCCAAATGCAAATAGACAACTAGGCAAATGCCTCACTGCCTGACCAGTCGACTGACCTCACTCTGTAATACGGCGCATTCCTGCAAAAATACTGCAATTGTCATGCTACTGCGTTATGGCTACTTTGCTATTAGTAAAGGCATTTATACTTGAAGTGCAATTAAAAAGGTACCCAGAGGAAGTACCGGTGCAGCTCCTAGGAAGACTAAGAGTCTGCTGATTTATGAACAAGATGATGGCACTGCCATTTTAATGGAATGAGTGGACGAAACCTCAGTTTCTCTGAGCAACCACGCACAGCAAACAGGAGAGGATGAGGTCGACAAAGCCCACCCTCCTGGAACGAAGGCTGGGAACAGCATCCAGTGTTTCAACTGGGGAGGCTTTAAAAACCCAGCCAGCTTTTACATTCTACCACAACATTACAGCCACAGCAAAAAGTGAGGATAAAAAAAAAAAATACAAAAATTTAGCGGCAAAACAACGGCAGAGGGATGAAAATTTAAACTGGAGACAACAACAACAACAACAACAAAAAAAATACTGATGTACAAAAGAAGAAGGAAGGCAATCTTTACCCAACAGCCTATACTTTGCATTTGGCCACTTTGTTTCAACCGCCCTGTTACGCTTTCAACAATCTATAGAAATGAGCTTATTTACAAGTCTGTACAGCCACCCATTAGAGCTCCTTCCGTCTCCCAGACGACCCAATCTACTTAAAGCAGGATACCTGAGTTTTCAACAGAACGCCGCCACTCGTTATCTCTCACTGCCACACGCGCACAACAAACTAAGCAAGGGGTTTTCTTCCGAAAAGGGAACAGAGTGTAAACTTTCGTAAATCAAAAAACAAATGAACCAAACACTCCACATGCCTGCTAGAAAGAATGATCACTAACTCCAGTCTAAAAATAAAACGGTTGAGAAAGAGGAACAAAGAGGGGAGATCGGAGAGCAGCTGGCAGCTGGGTAAGGAGCCGCCGACCAGCCTGTGTTCAACCCTCTAGTGCTCTGCGAGCAGATAAACACACGGTAAGGAGGCCAGGAGCATTTGCTTCAGCCAAACGAGTGACGCGGGCCTTCCTGGGAGAAAATACATCTCAGCTGAGGAGGCCAGAGGAGATCTGACTGCTGCCGTCCGGGTGGGAGAGCAGGACAGAGGCGGGAAGCGACGGCCGTCACTGGGCGGTGGCCGCCTGCGGCACAGAAAACCTGGGAGGCATCAGAGCAAAGCGTTCAGATTTCAAAGGTTTCAAACTCAAGACAAGTCAAGACAACTGTGGCTTCTAACTTTACAAACAATGGAAGCCCTAAAATGTTCCCTTTTTTAAAAAGTTTAGAGGAGAGAATCCTAAGGAGACTTCAGATGTTTTAAGGTTTTAAAGGACAGTTTATATAAGATTTTCACACAAAAGTCTTCAGAAGGTGGCAAAAGGCTGCAAAGGAGAAACATGCAATCAGGCACAAATTTGGGAAAAAGTATTTCTACTTGTGATTCCTTCCTACAAACATAAAAAAAAGTAGCTGAGAAATGAGGAAGTGTGTCTCAGTGCAGGAGATGTAAATTTTTTGGACAACTGTTTTTTTGTTGTTTTTTTTTTTCTGCATTTTGTTAAAATCTGACAGCACAGAAAGACTTCAAAATTGGAGAAAATCAATAACAAAATAAGTGTTATGTTATTTGAAAAGTTTTCCTTGCTCTTTTTAACATAACTATGTGCAAATAAAAAGCAGATTAAAGTAAAACCAAACATAATCAAACTGAGGCCAGTTGATTTATATTTTTAAAAAGTATTAGAAAAAACTAACTCCATAGTGCCTGCAAATATTATCAAAATTTGAGACTTTTGCAGACAGTTTGATGCAATGGATTCTGTTCAGGTGGTATCAGAATACAGTGGTTTGAATGTGAATGTCTTTTGAATTTTCACCTTTGAAAACCAGGGACCATTTCCCTTCCACTTATACTTCTGGTAGCTCTAAAGGCAGAAAATCTGAAAAAATAAAATCCACATGGTTTTGCACCGCATGAGCTCAACTTACCTCTGAAGTCTCTGCAGCAGTTCGGCCACCAGAGAGTCGCAGATGCCAGGGTGAATGTTCTCTGCCAGGAAAATGGCCTTCCTCAGCTCCTCTGCAGCTTCTGGCTTTCCATTACTCCTCTCACCCGTTGCTCTCAACTGCAATAACAGACGTCCAATTATTTATTTTTCTGTTGAATTTCACGCATATGTACGTGGAGGCGGATTTATTTAAGTTTCAGGATCGCGAAACAATTTCCACTTTTTTATTTCTAGTCTATTTCTGGAGACATTTTTGAACAAATGGTTGCTTTGAACCGACTTGTTGCTGGATTATATTTGCTACACAAATAAACTTGACCAAGTGTGAGCCCAAACATCCTGGAAATGTGTATTTTTTTGAAAGTATTCCAGAAGTTATCAGCAGAGCAGCCTAAACAAGGAATTCGAAGTTTTTACATAGAAATTTAGATGTATATTTAGCAGAAAATGGAGCTGGAGGAGCTATGTTATGTTTTGCATCCTTATCCAAACCTGATAACAGAAAACAGATCAAAACCACAAATCCACTTTGAGTCTGAATCCTGGAGTTTGAATTATTCCAAATGTTCAACAGAATTATTTTTATTAGAAGTAAGTTGTTGATCAAATAATACCTCAGAGAACAATGGAGAGAATATTGATGTTAAGCTCTGTGATGACAAGCTCTCGGAAGTCTCCTCCTGCGCCTCCACCTGCACCCGCAGCTCTGCAGGCCCAGCTAGCTCAACGGGCTCAACGGGCTCAGGTGGCGACTCCTCAACCGGACTGTGGTCCTTGATGGTGCCGAAGATCCAGTTGTCGTTCGATTTAGATTTGCCGCCCTCCGCCAGCTCCCTGCGGTGAGGCAAGGTTCAGACACATCAGGATACCTAGTGCGACCGCGCTCGTCTGGAAGGCCGCGTGATGAACCTACTCGTCCGATTCGTCGGAGCTGGAGTCTTCCCGCGACTGCTCAGACTTCCACCTCTTGTATCTGTCGATCAGCTCGGTCAGATAGGTCGTCTTTTTGGCGTGCCTTGCGATAAACTTGTGCCTTAGCAACTCTTTGGCTGTTGGCCTCTGTGGGAAAAAACACAAAACAGCAGTGAATTTTCAAAGGATCTCTTTCTCAGGTTTTGGTCTCTAAACTACGAGCAAGGCTGTTGAAACTTACAAAGCTAGGCTCCTTATTCAAACAGGCTTCAACAAACTCTTTCAGAAGTTTACTGTAGTTTCCTTCCAGTGTCGGCGGATTGTTCTTTGGGATCAGGAATAAGACTTTCATAGGATGAAGTTCAGAGTGGGGCGGCTCTCCTTTAGCCAGTTCTATAGCCGTTATTCCTAATGACCAGATATCTGCCTGTGAAACGAGGAAAATAAGAGAATTTCATAAGGAGGGGAAAAACCTCTTCCCTTTCCTACAATCGGTCTGTCAACACACTGGGAAATGACATTCAAACTCAATGACTAAGTGGATATCAAACTTCTGCTAAAAAAGAAGACACTGATACAGCAGCTGCAGAGGAGTCACACTGACTCATGTTGTGGTTGTTCCAAAAATATCCACCAGGGCCTTTTTTGACCAGAAAAAGCCCCCAGTGGTAACTGTGCTTTAACATTCAGCACCAACACAAGCTGACAGGGGTCAGTGAAATGCTGAAGGTAAAAACAGAAGAACAACACTTCACTGTGGTTTAACGCAGTAAATATAATATAATGGTCACGGGTCCTACATACTTATGGTGGATAAACCGTCTGTCTGAAGGTAAAATGATTTGAGTTGTAGATGAACTCAAAAAGGCCCAAAAATGTTTAAAACAATCACCGTGTCAGTAAATACTAAAATTTCCAAATACCACCGTATTGACAACCACCTTAAAACACTAACACACACATTTTAATATTGACAAATTTTTATTGGATTAATTCATCTTTTCTAAAAGTAACAAAAAATCTACTAAATAAGCCCCGCCACAAAATAAAATACAAATACGCACTGAAAACACATTAAAGCACTTATGAATTTCAAAGTATTTTTTGGAATGTGAATAAGATGACAAGTGTTGTGAATTGGTGCTCTGTTAATAAACTGAACTGGAATGAAAAGAAAAGAAGACGATCGTGTTGCAAAAGTCAAATATAATGAATGAAGAATTGACAGAAATAAGTTATTTTCTTCTTTGCTATTACCAAAGAAAAAAAATCTGTTTTTATTACCATACTTTGAGAGTTAACACCCCTAACTGTATTTCTTCAATGTTTGCTTTTTATCACAGTCTACTTTTTTTTTATATATATATTTAATTTATTATGCTGCTAACTATGTGTTCACAAAGACAATCATCAATAAAATGGGCAGAAATGAAGCTGGACACCTTAATCAAAAAACAGGTTCAAACTAATCCCTTCACGTTTCTATGAATGTTTATGGAAAATGTAGCCGACAGGAAAAGTTTCTAACTTCATATCTTGCATTCAGCAGGTTTTGTCTGTTGGTCCCTGGATGAACAACTAAGTGGCTCCTGAGTTGGTCTCTTCAGATGCTGAGACATCGTGTTTGTGCTCATTTGCTGCATAACAAAACCTTATTTCAAACTTTAAACCTTTTTGGCTCATGAAAAGCTGAACGCAGCTCACTCATCGCAATTACCGACGCTCTATCAGCTATAAGATTCTTTTTCTACAGCAATGACGACGATGAATAGTGACTGGAGTCAAACTGTATAGGAAGCATATTGTCTGACATCGAAGAAAGTAAATAGAAATTCTCTAAAACAAATAATAATAATAAAATACATCTCATTATTCTGGTATTTGGCAAATAAAACAAATTCTAGTAATCCTTACTGACCAGAACAGAAAAAAAAAAGTTTCATCTGATTTAGTATGAGAAACATACACAATGCGCAGATTATGCAAAGATAAGGTTTTAAATGTATTAACGTGTCAGATCAATTTAATTTAATTTACATTAAGAGTAAGGAAAATGCTCAAGTCTTTTCCTATCTGAGAAAGAATTAACCAGCACGCTGCCTTAATAACGTCTTAAAGCCTTTTACACTCATTTGCACTTGGTCTTTTACAGCAGTGATGTAACTGAAATCCGGTCTGAGTTTCAACACTGTAATCATGTTAACTGACCTTTGAATCGTAGGCAGATTGCTTTATGACTTCAGGTGCCATCCAGAAAGGTGTTCCAACGAAAGTGTTCCTCTTTATTTGCGTGTCCGTCAACTGACCCGCCACACCAAAGTCCGCCAGCTTAACCTCGCCTTGCTCTGACAGCAACACGTTGGCAGCTAAAAATAGTTTTAATTAATTAGACAAAACACATCATTTACTCCTCCAGGAAGCAAAACAGTGCAGTCGTCACACAGAACAAAGAAATGTTTTTAAGAAGCCAGGTTGTGTCTCAATAACCTTAGCAGCATAAACATGTAAAACTACTAACTTCTTACTAGAAAATGTTACAAATAATATTGACGAAGCAAACATAATGTGTCTGAAGCAGCGTTTGATTTTTTTTTTTTTTATCTGACTGCACCGTCGGCAAGAAGAATTAGACATGGACAGAAAGGGGAGAAATTATTGTGCACTTCCTGCTAAACGCTGATGTCGCCACGTTCTAAACTCACTAAAGCGATAAAACTGGATAACAGGCACCATGCTGACCAGATGACACTAATTACTGTTCAAACACAGAGCAAAGCATTTATTAGATTTACCTTTGATATCTCGGTGGATTTTCTTCTCAGAGTGCAGATACTCGAGCCCTCTCAGAATTTCCCTCAGGATTGTGGCTATCTGCGTTTCATCCAGGGCTCCCGGTTCCAACTGAGACACAGAGACAAGTTTGTGACTCCGTGCTGTAGGAGTACGAACTGTTGTTCTCTAGGTATTTTTCTCCAAGTTTTTTTTTAAGTTGGTAATCAATTTGCAATTAGTATCTTACCAAATCCAGAGCAGATCCCCCTCCCAAATATTCCATGATAATCCATAATTTTGTACCCTGAGGAATAAGTAGGATATTTTTTAATATGTATACATATCAAATGCAACAAAAAACATTTCATTAAAACTTACAATTTTCATCATATCATAGGTGTCAGTAATGACAGTTACTGAATACAGTTTTCCCTTAAACTGATTAATGATCAACTTAGAAGAAAACAAATCACAGAAAAACCTCTGCTTTCAAAAAACAAGCACAGTTCCTGGAAAAAGAATTTTCAACCCTCCAACATTTTGTCATAGTACAACCAGGAAATGCAATATAGTTTATTGATATTTTATGAACGCAATAAAGGATTACAATCACAAAATTGAAAAGTATGCTTTTAGGCCCTTTTATTCTGATATCTCTTAATAATATTTGGCACCATGTTTGATTAATTCCAGCTGTTTAATCGAGCTTATGGGTGAGACTGATTTAGCAGTTCAGTGTAGTTTGATGCACTGAATATTTTTGGTATTTCAGACAGAGCAGCATTTCCTTATTGCCCCCATTACTGCAGATCTTTTGGCTCTCATATGTCTGTTTTATGGTTAACTTAGTGACCAAACTTTAAAACCAGCGAGAAACACTCTGTTGCAAAAACTGCAAAACAAGTCATTTTACTTCTTTTTTTATGTCCTTTATGATAAAAAACTATGTAAACTCATGCTTTGTTTTCCAGGCTTGGAATTATCAGAGAGGAAAATTACTTTTTTAGCCATCAACTTTCTTGCATTTCAGCTTCAATTCAACTTCAACTCTTTGTGAAAGTGAGGAGGCTATTTTTGTATATCAAACAACAGCAATGCTTTTTTTTTTTGGTAACAATTCATCAGTTAGATGGTAAAGTGACAAATTTTCTGCTAAATGCCTTGCACCACTTTTAACTCCACAATTAGATATGGGGATTTTTTTTTTCTTTTGCATTCCCTCGCAAAAGGTTTTGCCTTCTCTCGCAATAATGCTAATCAGTTCATGCGGAATAATTGAATTCTGTTATCCTTTCTTAAGGGCCCCTGTACTTTCTGCTTCAATACAAGGTTATGCAAGGTTTTTCCATGAATGTTAATATCTCTTTGTGAAATATCTGAAGTTTTATATCTTTTTCTTTTGTATAGAAATGCACCACAGATTTATAAACAGAAACTTTCCATAAGTAGGAAAAAAATAAAAAATACATCTGAACTATTTGGACTATTTCTGAGTTATTATTGCGGGTTATTATCAGTCATCTGACAGTTTTGATTGGGTCTCTATTGTCCTGATACTCTGAATGGTTTAATGGGCCGTTTTTATGTGCAGTTTCATCTCAACCTTAACACACAGACATGCAGTGAATAAATCGATTTTCAATCAGTTTTTTGCAACCAAAGAATTAATAATAATAAATACGTTTTCACTGATGCTCTAAGAGCCATATGAAGGAAATAAGTAATTATTGATATGACAGGAGCATGCGCCTTTGACACTTTAAACCATTCAGACTCAGCTATCATTAATCCTGTTACATGTTTGGTGTATTTACTGGGATGAAAGGTGTAAAACCTACAAAGTACGACTGTGCAGGTCCAATGTAATTTATCTCCTGTGGTGATGTCTTTTTAATTTTCAAACTTAATGAAAATTACATTGTTTTGATGACCAAAGAAAGTTCAGTGCCTTACAGAGAACTTATGGTGCTATTGAATGGTACAACAACTATTAGCAGAATTAATCTAAAAATGGGAGTCAATTCCCTTCAATACCGATCATATTAAAAATATAAAAACGAAACTTGACTTTGCTTGGGTTAAAATTATGTACGCTACAACATTAGATCTATACTCAGATGGTGCTGGGAGGTTATCTTCAAGTTGTGTAACCTCATGTAAAAAAATTTATAGAAAAGACAATTTTCAATTTTCAGAGCTACATGAGGGACAAGGGAGATAAAAAACGTGCTATAGGCAACACAAGACTTGAGCTCCTATAAGCAGGACAACAACTCCGAACATAAAGCCAGAGCTGCAATATGATAGATCAAGATCAACTCCAAGCATACACACGGACTGGAATATCCCAGTAACAGCTCAGAACTAAACGTGATTGAGAATCTGCAGAAAGGCTTTAGAAAAACACGACACTCAATTTTGCGCAGATGAAATGGGGACAAATCTTCAGAATGTGAAAGTTGCTATTCTTCATCGATGTGTTCTAGATGAGATTGCAGCTCAAGGTCATTCTGAACAGTCCTGTACCACATCGTTCAGATTTTTACAATTTATCTTTACTCCACGATTATGTCCAAATTTTTATTGGTCCATTTCAAAAACTGCCCATAAAAACTCTTTGTGTTTTGGGATTTTAACATGAGAAACTATAAAAAGACTTCACATCTGAGTCTAATCACTCTTAACCAACAATTTAGATCCCAAAACACACAAAATAAGAATAGTAAAGAGGAATAGTGTATCACTGCAGAATATGCAATACCACATAACCATGCATAAAAAGAGTTCTCTTTGTAGATATAATGCAATAACAGAGATGTCCCAAGTTTTGCGAGGCACAAGCATAAATAAATGCACAAATACCACACAAAAGCCTTAATTCTCTTCCATATTCAGCAGCACTCTGCAGTTTAGCTAATGGAGCACTTTTCTCCAGTTTTGGTGTTTATGCAGCACCGTAAAAGCGTTGAGAGGCTCTCCAAGCTCCATTAAGTGTAGCATGAAATTATATTATATTTAGAAAATAGTTTGGAGTCAATACAGCAACTGCAATTACGCATTTGTTTGTTTCTTGTTGCTGCTTAGATTATATCTAAATCCACTAGTTCCAAAATGAAACCATGAACCTTTAGTAATCTTTCAGTTTTAGGGAAGCTTGAACATGACAGTTTCTGTGTCTGTAACCGCCCTGCTACTAATTTTAAAGAGTCTGAATGCTGCCCGAACTGCAACAGTCTGAACCACAACTTTCAGATGTTTAAGCACTTCTAAAACGCAGCAATAACAGTCCAAAACCTCAGCCGACTTTATGACTTGTTTTCTCCAAGTATCTGTGCCATATTTCAAAGGCAATTACTCCATTATTCTTCTAAATTATTTATTGACCCACATTGCTTATTCTGGCGTGCAGAAACTCACCATTACCATGTCAATCTTGCTGAACATAGACTAATATAAGTGCTTCCTTAAACGTAAAAGCTTACCTTGAGATAAGATCCATGGTATTTGGTAATAAAGGGGCTGTCACATTGGCTCAGCACTGTAATTTCTTGTTGGATGTCTTCGATGTCATCTTCGGCCTCCTCGAGATCGATAATTTTAATGGCTACAACTTTCTGAGTCCTTCTGTCAATGCCTTTAAAGACTTCTCCAAAGGAGCCTTTTCCTATCCGCTCCTGCTTGGTAAAAAGTTCCTCTGGATCGGCGTTGAAATTCTTAGAAGAAAAAAAAACAAAACAACACACACACAGAGAAAGAAAACACTTAAATTTTAGTCAAATAATAGGAAACAGGGAACCTAAGTTTAAATGCATATTTATGTGTCTGTACAAGGTACATGTGGAAGTCTATATTTGCTCCAAGTCATTCCTGTTTATCTAAAACTGGATAAACTCCACCTATATTTAGTTAATTGTGTAAAAATCATCAAAATTAGTTAGAACATTGTTTATTGCTGCGGTTGGCTATAATCATTTATATAGCTAAAACTGCTACTGCTACTCTAACTAAGTAGCCAATTTAAGCTCAAGGGAAAAAGCCGCAAAATACCAGAAATAACTGCTATACATAATTTTCGTCACAAATAAAATCTGACATCTGAGTATGAGATTGATTAAAGTTAAAAAATATTTTTTTTTTATATATTATTGTCCCAAAGAGAAATGAAGTGTTCTTGTAACTCATGTCATCCAAATATCTTAAAAGAGTCACTGTGGGAGGACAGTGACCCTCTGCTGTGGAAATAATTTTCCAAACAAACACTGCAAGTCTGCAAAAACAACAAATCAGAACCAACGGAACAGAGCTACACCACTCAAACCTCGTTCCATTTTTGGACATCTCTTACATAAGTGTGGAGAAGTCGACAACAGATTTTGATCATCATAATAACCTGTTTATACTCCATGTAAAAAACTTAAATAAAAACATAATGTAGTTGTGGAGGCAGTGAGATGCGGGACAGAATGTAAACGTCCCCTGGTTTTTTACTACTACTGTATAATGATGGGAGTCAGTTCAAGTTTCACTCTCTCACACCTTGGTACACATTCAACACTCTGCACCACGTCAGTGAAGCACTTGCCATCTGGGTGACAGGTCTCATACCACATTTGAATTTGTGATGAATTACACAAACAACGTATTTGCAACATCAGTGCAGTCAATACGGCTAATCAATTGTGATTAAATGTTTTATAGCTAAGGTAATAGACATCAACAGCTTGATTCTTGCACTAGAAATTTATTTTCTGAGAAAACTTTATACATACAAGATAATAAAAATGAATAACTGCATCAGCTAAGCAGAACTTAACTTTAAATTGATATGATTATTACCTACTAGTTGCAATCAAGGCTAATATAACCACGTACGACCTTGACATCTGTATGCAGTGACATTCTCTCCACCTCCGAAAATGCTGCTATTATTAATATTTGGATCATAAAACCACATAACATACATATATCATCGTGGCTTAATGGCCTTCAAAGCAAAGGCTAAACAAAAACAGAGGAACTGCATTCTAAATTATTGACAGAGCTAAATGGCTCATTTCCTTGCAAGAGATCCAGAGTGGGAATAATTGCCTTCAAAACAGACCTGTTAATTAGTAAAAAAATAATTGCAAAACATTAATAACATGGCACTACATAGCACAATTTGAATTTAGAGTGTGAAGTGGCATTAGTTTTCTAAATGAAACCTTAAAGCTGACTACCTCCAAAACCTAGCTCTAGCTGTAAAACGATGATCTGCCAGAGATCAGACTAAATTGCTTTACTGCCTGCGCCCTGTGAGAATGGTTTCCTGTAAAACTGCTAATGCATGATGGTCAAATCAACAAGGAAGGCGGGATGAGAAACGACCCTCTGAACAGCTGGCAGAGGGAAATGCTGAACTGAAGGGACTTTACAACACGAAAATGCAACGTGGTGCAGATCTAAGCAGTGCAACAACAACAAACTCACGAAGCTATCACAACACTGGTGTGATAGATGAAATTTATAGTGTTGAGCATGATTTCTGTATAAACAACCGGAAAAATAACAGTGTGATCAAAGCTCACATATCACTGGAATGCAATTGCTGCTTCCATAGTCAGCAGGTTTGCTGGGACAACAATTGCTGCTTGAAGGTCGCTCTAAAAGAATGTTTTTGATTCTCTACCATGTGCACCAATCAACTTTGCGGTTTGCTGTCAGAAAACTAGAGTGCAACAGACGCTGATTAAACCTTAACGGCAACTAAGCAGCACTTTGAAAGACAAACTACAAAAGAGCCGCTATCACATCATAACGTGTGCAGATAAATACAAATAAAGAGATGTTTTGGTTGTGATTTATGCAAACTTGGACGTAGCATTTTAACAGGTTGCTGTTCATATCAACATGGCGGCTTAGAGCTGCTCAGCTATGAAGAAAAAAAAGAAATGTTTGACTCTATGCTAATTTTCTTATTTAACACAAAGTGTAAGAGTAATATTATAATATTAAAATTTGCAGACGATTCGGTGATAGTTAGCCTTCTACATGATGATGAACATTCCCATGGCCCTGTGGTCGATAAATTTGTTGACTGGTGTGATAATGCCATACTTTCATAAAATGTACAGAAAGTACAGAAAACAAAGGACATGTGCATTGATTTTAGACAGAAGCCCAAACACAAATCAAACAGTTGATTCAAACAATTGAATGGATTTTAATTTCTTCACTGCCCATACCTGATTTTTATTTTTAGAGGCTGAGATGCAAAAATCTTTGAACAATGTTGGGGCATTCTAGATGACAAAAAAAAAAAAAAAAGAAGAAGAGTGAGGAAAATGTGGATTAATCGTAATCTATATTGTCATCGGAATATTTTCCTCATATTGTGCAACCCTAATTGAAAGAGAAATATTATACAATGTCAAAATCAACTTTAGTTTTTACCTTACAGGAATATTCACAGATTTTTCTAATTTTAACACTATAAATGTCAGTTACAGCAGTTTTTATTTATTTGTAAAATAAATAAAAACCTACGGTACAAAGCTGACTTTCTTTTGGTCCCTTAAAGGTAAACTACATTTTTTTTCTGTGTCAGAGATTCCCACATTGGCATTGAGGATAATTCTGATCCATTTAAATTATTGTGCTAAGTAGTTAGAAAGTTGCCAAGAACATTTTTTTTTCTATCCCATATATGCAAAGTGATAGATTTACAGAACACATAAATATTTTCACCTACAGTACAAAATGTATGACACTTTTAAGGTTCGATTTTAGAGAATTGAACTAAACAAAGAAAAAATCTCTATTAAGTATAATTTAATTGCAACGCTAGACTATTCATGAAATTGAAAAAATAAGAAAGAAACTCAAAATGGGACACAGACTACTCTAGTTTAATATATATATTAAAAATTCTAAGAAAAAAAGAATAATAAAAAACAGATAAGGAGGGTTAACGCTGCTTTAAATACTTTCTGGCTAAATCTAGATAAGAATAAGAATAATCAGCATTTAACGAAGTAATAAGAAAGGCAGTTTTACCAGGAACCTGAATGGACTTTGATAACTTTTTATCAGTGAAACCCAAATGTGACAGAGGTGGAAAAGGTGACTTTGCATACACATAGATAGTAGTCTTCAGAGGCATAAGATGCAAGATTAAAATAAAAATAATTTAACTCTTAGATTGACAGCATTATGTTATATTTACCTGAACCCCAGGCAGTCCACTCTGAAGAGGGGAGTGAGCCATGGCGTCAAAGAAGCAAAGATGACGCCTCTCCTCGACTCACCTTATCAGATCAACGACGTAACTTCCCTGACAACCACTTTGACTCCACCAGAATCCCAAAAAGCTGGTTTAATGTATGATATGGAGACGTTACTTTTCAAAGAAGCGAACTTCTGCTTGCTGTTGCCTTCTCTCTTACTCGCCTTCCGCAGTTACAGAGCGCTAAACGTTAGCCACTTTTAGCCGCTAGTTAGCAAACAGTTTACTGAGTAGCTTGATCTCATCGGGTCCTCGGGACGTCAGCTGCTCGGAGACGCCACACAAGTCTGGTTGTAATCAGCTGTAAAAAAAAAGAATATGTGCACACTGTTGTGCCAGCTGCGACGCTTGTTGTTCCTCTCTGGCATCACTTTCCTCTGTCTCCTGGCGCCATCTTGGTTAATGTCATTTCTAAGAGTGAACCAATCAGAGTAGCAAAGAGGAGTCGGCGAACACGTCGTCATTCATTAAAGGAAACGTCCGTAAAGGAAGGGAGTTCACGTACAAATAGGTTTTGGCAAGTCCATTTATCATTCTATTGTTAGACAATAAAGGCGCTCAGATGTCAGTTAAGTAAATGTTGCCACCTGTTACATTACTTTAAAGGAAAATAACTAACAGAAAGTGTTGCACAACCTCAGCTTTAACGGGAACTAACTCTAGCTAACAGATAGCAATCTCAAACTGCTTCTCAATCATTACTCAATTTTTTTTATTAAACTTAAGTAAAAAAAAAAAAAATCAATTCAATTCAAAGTAATTTATTTATTTATTTATTTTTTATCTCAGAGGAATAAAATAACTTTCTAATTTTTAAAAAACATTATCTGCGAAAACGTTGGGAAATTAATTGCAGGCTTTGTTAATGTGTTATTAGCACAGTTTGCATATTGCATAAGCAGAAGAATGTGGCACATTCAGGGATCTGGAAATTGTATCCAAATTAGATTGTGAAGGACCCCAGTTTTCCTCCTGATAGCTTGGCTGGTTTCTTTTGATGTGTACAAAGGAATTGTTTGATACACAGGTGCGTCTTCAGTCAGAACATTTACACGGTAAGTGTAAAAACTCGCCAAATTAATCTATCAGAAGATTATAAAGCCACAACATCATCACCTAGGCTTTTTCATATTGTTTGCCATTACGTGTTTTATTTTTATTTTTTACATATGGCCAGATTGGCTTGGATATTGTTTTTTTCCCTTTTAAAAATAAACCATTACTTAAAAAGTATTGTTTGTATTTGTGGAGGTTATTTTTTGTCTAATATCAAAATTTGTTTGGTATCTATCATAGCCCTGTGGAATCAGTGCAATATTTTCTAAATATATTTATTACATTTTTAGCACAACATCAAACATTAAAAATACAGACCAAAGAAAAACATTTTAAAAAAAAAACTAAAAAAGCCAGAAAATGCAGCATTATCAATAAATCCTGAATACCATGACTACACTCTTATTTCTTAAAAATTTTGTAAACACATTTTAATACATTAAAATACAAAACAAGAGAGGAAAGAAACACTCTAGGAATAGAGTTGTGTTTCATTGTGCAAGTGTCCCAGATATTGGAGAATCTCTTTTTTCTGTCATCCTTAAGTGAGTCTCAGTCACTTCAAATGAACATAAATAAAAAAAAAAAAGGCTGACTTTGTTTCACAACCAACTTCTTAAACTAGCAAAAGGAACGACCATTATCTCACATTAAGAGATTGCAAAACATCATACTTTTAAGCATTATCATAATTCCAATACTTTGGGTACATCTTTTCAATAAAAGAAGCAACAACAAAAAAAGAGAAAAAAACAAGGAAGAAGTAAATTTTTGTAATTATGTTGATTTAACTTGAACTTTAAAGGAACATTTTGTTGCACTCAGATATTCAGAAAATGGACAGATCAATTAATTTGTAGTTTTTGCAAAAAACTCTTTTACATGCCTTTACGTGTCAACATCATAGATGAATTTCCTGATAGCTATAGTTCACATGCTGGTTTGAGCATATTTATTGTCTTCATTGTCACTGCTAACTGAATCTCTTTTCTCCATCTTAAACTCTGATTTCTGCAGCTCCTTTTTCTTATCATCTTCATCATCATGAATTTTCTTCTTGAACTCGGCCTCGATCGCTGTGGGGTCGATGTAGGTGTAAAAACTCGCCATAATGGAGAAGATGATGGACACCGCCACCAGCAGAGAGGCAAACAGGATATACTCTGTCCACTTTAAGGTAACAGAGAGAGAGGGAAAAGTCATGAAAGACATTGAAAAATATTTGTGAATATCACATGTTGCTGGCATTGTATGCATTGTATTCCTTTTTTCTTTTTTTTTTTTACCTGTTTGGGAAGTTTTGCAATCTCTGCCACAATGAGGACGATAAAGTTTCCAAAGGCATTGGTCAACAACCAGCCCGCCTGCAGCACTGACTTCATGTTACTGGGTGCCTTGTTGACAAGAAAGGAGTATTTAAAAGTGAAAACAAAACAAAAAGAAAAAACAGAAATAATAATCAGAGACTGACTTACATAATTCACCTCTAAATTCTTGCAACAATTTAATATATTTACTATAACTTAAATAATCTATATTAAATTTGTTGAAAGCCTCTCGTAACAGATTTCATAAAGTAATGCCTGATCAGAATGTTGTCCCAAATTGTGTTCTAAGATAGGAATATGTAGACAACATTATACAAAGATTGTTTAGTTTTGTTTTGCACAAATTACCTGCGAATAGGAGAACTCCAGGCCAGTAACAGAAAACAGGACTTCACCAGCAGTGATGAGGAAGTACTGTGGGATCTGAAGGGCCATGTGCACCGAGTTTGGTTTAATGTCCACTGACTCAGTTATAGATTCATGACACTGAAATAGACCAATCAATAAACACAGTTAAGAGACAAATATACCAAATGTAGTGGTATTCAACATCTGAAGCCTTCACAGAACTACTGTGATTGCAGTGACATTAAATTGTTCACTGGTGGATGAAGAGGCCTTTGAAAACTTACTGTGGATTTTCTATGTTTTGGAGTAAAGGGGTAAAAGAGGCTGAATACAAATGCATACTACTCTTTGCATGTTTCATGATGTTTCAATTTCACAAGTATGCCTCACTTTATGTTTTTATATTACATCCCAAACCCTAATAAAACACATTGAAGATTGTGGTTGTAATGTGACAAAATATTTAACAACAAGAATGAATGTGTTTGAAACGCCACTGCAGGGAAAAGACATGATACAAAAACATATTTTTACAAAAATATAAATCAGTCTTCAAAAGTTATACACAATAATAAAGTGTGATGATCCTCCTCCTCCTTTTTTGTTACAGTTTCTTTTTAAGCAGGCACTTTCTAAAGAATATTAACATTTAAAACATAAATCACTAAGTTTAAGACTCACGTTTGGTCCAAATGTTAATGTGCTGGGGATGAAGAAAGTGTATGAGCCTCCAAATCCAAAATCCTTGCTGTATTCACATGACTGTGACCCACTCTGCAAGGTGAATGTGGCCCTTCATAAGCCATAAGAAAATATTCAACAAACCATTGCTTATATGTGCACCTAAGGCAAACATTGTAGTAACAAAATGTCTTAAAAGGATGGATAATGATCCTCACCTTCCATTTTTTATCTTGGAGTAGTTTGAATAATGCAATGGTTCAATTTGATCATAATTGACTGCAGCTGAAGAGACATTCACTGGTGTACTCATTCCATTTATAAATCTAAAATGGGATAAAAATCATGCAGAATGTTTGAAGAACAGCTACTACCAAATCTACAAACGGCTCTTTTAACAATTTAAACAGGACTGATGCTGTTGGACCTAAACAAATATTCACCAGCTGTCACAATTAATAGGATTTTTTTTTTTTGTTCAACAAACTATGAATCTGTTAAAGAAGACTAAGAATGACTTGTTAAACATACCGGATTTCATTGTTTCCTTCTTCTGGCTTGTAAATCAGATCAGAAGCCTGAAGAAAATTAGTGGTAAATGCTTGTTATTTCAACAATTATACATGGGATGGTGTGACTTTAATTTATAGTATCTTTTGTAAGTCTCTCACCAGTTGCCATTCATCTCTGATTACTGAGGGAATAAGAAGTGTTTGTCGCTGCCCTTTGGTCAGGGAAACATTTCTTGATACTGAAGGATTGCCGATTAAAACCAGAATTTGATCACTTTCAAATTTGAAGTATTCTTCACTGGCCTGCAAATGAATAAAACAGATGTAATATTTTTTCACTCGGGAAAAAAACATCAGAAGAAGTGTGTGTGATATATGAAGCAAGCAGTTAGTATTAATTTTAATTTAAAGAAAAGAGATTATGTTTTATTTAAAAGATACATACCTGAGCTCCTAGAAGATTTAACTGATCTCCTGGAAACTGAACAGTAATCTGAGTATTTCCCATGTTAAGAAACTTCAACTGACTCTGGGACGCCGATGGGAAGACAGGCAAGGTTTTCTGGATGTCAGGTTAAAGTAGTTAGCTTTTAGAACTCCGCCTAGCATTTGCTGTGTGTTTTAAGAATTTCATTGGTCCTAGGAAGAGACAAAATGACAACTTGTCCTTAACTTACGTCAATTTGAAGCTGGATCACAGCTGCACAGACGAAAGCAAGGGCTGCAAGAATCATCCCAACAGTCATTTTTTTCAGAGGTCTGTTGAATTCAAATGAAGCTTTAGTATTTATTTGTATAATCTGCACACATGAAAGGAGAAAATGCTAACAATTATCTACAGCTATGCTCTAAAGTTTTCATAGCCCAGGTGAATTTAGACTTTTTTTTTGTTGTTCAACCAGGAACTTTGTTTCTGATAGAAAAACTTTCAAAAGATACAATAAGGTGACAACTGGCAAAAACAAAATATACCACCTCACTTACGTAAAGTTCAGACCACACTTTTTAATCAGAGGGAATACCAGGCTGTCCATAATGGGAACCAGAGTCAGAATCAGGATGGGGTTGATTGTCTTTAAGAAATAAATAGCACAATGAACATTCTGTCCTGCAGAGGGCAGTACACAGGTTTGGGTCTTCGCAGTGCACTTTTTTACTAACTTGCATCTGGTCGGGCTGTATAACGATTGACCCCTGCAGAGAAAAAAGGCTAAAATAAATGAACAAATAAAAAAAAAAACATATATATGCACTGCAGCATAAATGCACTGCTATTGGGAACTACGAAACAAGGATGCTGCTTGATTCGCCAAACTTACAAAATGTCCATCCATTGTGGTGGCTTGTAGTGTCCACCTTGAACCCTTTAACAGAGGTGTAAAAATTCAGGAATACTTCTGCTTCAGGGACATTGTGCAGTCCTGAGAGGTTATGATTCCAATTCATACCTTTTGATCAAAAAGGGTCCAGAACATGGGCAGTGGGATGTACAAGAGGAGAACCCTCAGTGCTATTTTGATTTGAGCAATGAGGAGTTTCTGCAGCAAATTGGAAATGAAGAATTACTAGAGGAACATCTTGTTGCAATCAAAGAAATCAATAACTTACATCATATTTGTCCTCTGCCCAGTCCATCCAGTGCTCCCTCTTTGGATATTGTTTGCTTCTGTGTCTGTACCGGTTTTTAATTGCAAACTGAAATGAGAAAAAAAAAGCTCTTAGAAGTCAGTGGAAGTTATGTGAATATTAAAACAGGGAAAAGACTTACCCCTATGCATTTAGACACCTTGAGCATGATATTCCCCTCTGGTTTAGTTTTGTAGTACATACCACTCCCCAGGATAAACACCACTGTTGGAGAATATGCACATTTTCAGTGTGTATTAAACAATTCCGTGGGAAGAATATATCCCGAGACTCAATAGTCATACCGAGAGCAACCGCCATCAGGACTGCAGGCACGCCGAAAGCAAGTGAGTAGCACTTGCTCTTACTGTGAATACCACAATCCTGAGCTGTAAAGGGAAACAAAAAATATTTGTTAAGATCAAATTTAAAGTTCCTCGTACATCCTGAAA
Organism: Gambusia affinis; assembly: GCF_019740435.1. NCBI lineage: Eukaryota > Metazoa > Chordata > Actinopteri > Cyprinodontiformes > Poeciliidae > Gambusia > Gambusia affinis. Next base: position 16,291,160 of record NC_057878.1, read on the forward strand.
TTTTATTAGTGTTTATAAAATTTTTCTTTCCACGTTTTGACCATGAAATGTATGCAACATGTACCTCTGAGGATGGGAGTTATGATGGTTGACAAAAGACTTCCACCATTGATGCAGAGATAGAAAACTGAAAAGAATGTTCTTCTTTGCTTGTCCTGCATAAAAAGTACAATGAGTGTTTGTTTTTGAGGACTGATATAAAGAACTGTATTTCTATTATTATTTGTGAGGTTAAAGTTCTGTTTTTTCTAAAGCAAAGCTGTTTTACTGGTGTTAATATTGAATTTTACTTATTCATGTCCTCTCTTCACTTTTACCTCTACCATTTCTTTGGTCGCTATTTATCCAAATCAGGTTTCTTTCATCAATAATTTAGTTTGACCTATAAGCATGATTTGAACTATTTATGTATGAGTAGGCTGAAGGGAAGGCTGTGGCTCCTTCTGTGCCTCTTCAAAACTGATGGTGGAGACATTGACACATATGTCAGGTTTTAATTACTAAGCTGCCCTTCAAACATGACAATTTTGCTTTGACATGTGTCAAAATTCCTGACCACAGCCCATTGCTAACCAGGTCACAACCAAATGTTTGTAATTAATCCCACAACACAGAGATTGATTGACCAGGCTCTTAAGTCTGTGGGTAGCTGATTGACAGGCTATGGTATCATGTACAGCCACAGCAACATGTGCTGGTCTCAGATATGTTTCAATGATTAGCAATAAGTATAATCCGGCGAGGCAGATTGTTGCTCATAAAATAGTATAGTAGACTAATTTATAGACAGTTTCTTCTGCTGCTGATATCTTTATTGGCAGTGGCTTTCCTTCTATTTAGTGCATAACGATTAAAATAAACACACATTATGACATTATCATTTACGGCTCAACTTAGTTTATAGGATGACAACAGAAAGCAGGTAAAGCGTGAGGCGGAGAGTGGAAGAGTCACAAGCAATAAAACATTTGAACTATGGATGTTTGAACTGCACGTTTAGAGTGGAAGCTGACGTTAAAGATCAAGCAATTGAAATCTTAGATAGGAGCTGTCCACGTGTTTTTCCAACCTGATGATCTCCAAATTGATCTCCACCGAAGGCAGCCACACAAGGTTTGATACCACCAGTGCCAAGAGCAATGAGCAGGAGACCCACCATGGACAGCACGCTGAATGTGAGGGGAAAGAACGAGTGCATGAGGCAGCTGGTACACTAACAAGAATTTATTTATCCATGTAGAAACATGTAAACCTACATATGAAAGGTGATATTGTCTGGGGACCCATCTCTGTCTGAGTCAGTGATGTCATGGATTGCGCTGACAGCCATTGCCACCTGACCGAGCGCATAAACAATCGACAGGTAGATGATTGTCCTATGAGAGTCATAACGAAGAATAGTGGAAGTAATACAAGCTGAGCTAAAAGTACCTTATTGAAAAAACATTTTCAGATCGCGCTCCTTTGACTGAATCACTGAAGTATTAATATAACACAGTGAAATCATTAAAATCGGATCCAGTCACTCACTTGAACTTCCCAAGCCAGGAGTCGGCTATAATGGCCCCAAGAATGGGGGTTAGGTAGCAGAAAGCGACAAAGGTGTGATAGATGGAGATGGCCAAGTCGTCATCCCATCGCAAAAAGTACTTAAAGTACAGCACCAGCACAGCTGTGGAGAGGAAATAATATCTTTTTCTACAGCACATTTGTAAATATATCAGTTTATTCTATTCCATAATTACAGGTTCAAATCACAGTCTTGAGTTAAAGGATAGCTGTAACAGTATCTAAAACAAAAGGCAAAATAAGAAAGATAATGGCACAAATAAATGGGTTGTACAACTATTGTTCAAACTTCATGCTCAAACTGGAACTATTTGTGTGACATAATAAGTCTTTCTCCCCAACTGAAAATCGTAAAATGATTTGTCTTTTTTTTGTTATTTTGCCTGCCTAAAAATTAATTAAATGTGTAGTATCATTGTAATCAAACTTTTTGTTTTCTTTTTTAGAAAAGACAAAAATTGAAATTGAAAGGTCTCTCCCCCCATCTCTCAGCAGTCTTTTTTTACTTTTCAAAAGTAAGGTCATTGCAAAGTCTTGTCATGTAGTTTGCTGTGTTACTTCCCAGAAAACTCACCTCGCATTCCATAGTAAGAGAACCTCTCACAGAACTCATTTACTATAATGAAAAAGATACTGATGGGGTAGCCAAACACTTCTTTACACTGTTCAGGAGACACAAAACAAATGCATTGTAATCCCTTCAGCAAAGCCAAACGTAGTGAAGATACAAACTGATCAGTCAGCACAAAAAATATTTTGTACAGAGAAAGCAACATTAAATCTTAAAAAATTATGAACTGTTAATTCAAATGATACTGTTAGTGATTTTTTTTTATTGCATTGCAATTGATCCTTTAGTATATTTTATGCCAATAAAACAAGGTCAAATATTTGACTCTTAATTTTTACTCATACAAACTCAGTTGCACTAAAGAAAGTTTTTATCTGTTGAATCCACAAATAAAATGTCATTCTAATGGCAAAGATAACTAAAAATCACATGCAATTTTTAATACGCTGTATCAAAAGACCAGCATTCCAGCTAAGATTGTTGATGCTTGACTTCTAAAAAGCCTCAGTCAGTTTGAAAGTCATTATCCACCACTTTACCTTTCCTCTGCCCTTCCTTTCCTTTTTGAGATCATCTTTTTCTGTGGGTACAAAAATCTGCTTTAGCTACAAAAAATTTAAATATCTAAAACTGACCAACTTTACTTTGACTTGTCAGTATTACATCTACACATTCTTATAAATGATATGTCCTATTTGTCTCTAATCTTACCAGTCATGTTTAAGTGAGGCGGCTGCTTGCTTTCTCTTGCACCTTGGTATTCCTTTGAGACTTGTTCCACAAGCACTCAGTACTTTATCTTTTTCTCCTGACAGGTGGGAGTGGGAATGATTCATGTTATATTACTCCTCATTAGCCTTACGTTGTCTTTTACACTGCTGACTGGTTTGTTTTTGCAATGGGGTGGGAACGTGAGTTGCAGCTGATAAATCCTCTAACATATTCATACCCTGAGGTTTCACTGAGGTTTCTGTTTATATAGATATACTGTATATATATAGTCTTTATATAGAGTATAAAGACATCTGATGTCAATATGGAAAAGACATCAAGACCTCTAGACATTCTTGACATTTCAGTGTAGTCAGAAAGTGAAAGGTGGAAAGCCACATTAGAATGGCTGTCACAATTAAAAGCTACATTTAAGTCAAACTGTGGCTGAAAAGTGAGAGGGAAGAAACTGCCTCACTACAAATAAAGAAAAACATTTCACCTCAAGTTGGTGAATAAGCATCGACAGACATTCAGGATACATTTAGAAGTGACAAGAGGACTAAAAAGTTGCACTGCAATAGCTTTAAAGAAGTTCCCTATTTGCAGGGTCAAAACATTTCTGCATGCCTGAATTGCCTGGGAGGAATGCCAGGAAAACACCATTTCTGTCCAGCAACCACAATCTAAGGGTGTGGTATCTACTAAATTATACTGGAGTTTTAATATTAACAAGTTGCTTTAGTTTGTTGAGACTAACTTTGATCTTCAGAAGAAAAGAATGTGAGAAAGTACTTCAAGACCAATGTTAAGTATGGTGACAGATCTGTGATGCTGTGGGCCTGTTGGTCTTCCAAAGGCCCTTAGAAGATTGTTAGAGCATTGGATCATAAAAAGCATGGATTTTGTAGCTGGAGTTGAATAACAATATTGTAAAAAAAATAAATAAATAAAGACATGCGCAAAGAAATGAGTGCTTTTATTTAAAAGATAAGCATTAGGGAACATCTCTGTTTACAGCAGAACAGTGACTTGTGTTAAATATTAAAAAATGCTGCTCAAATATAAGACATTTTCCTTAAACAATAAAAAAGAAAAACATAAAATAGTATAAGCTTCATATTTCTTCCACAGTAGGCATAGTGTCTTTCCCCCACACCTCATCGCTTTGGCAAAAAGGTGAACATAATCATTACAGTGTTTGATCTCCACCCAGCAAGATGCTTTGCAAATATTGCACACAGTCCTTTGTATGTACATCAATAAACAACTTGGAATATACTTTTTGTTTGCAATGGCTTTAAATACATATAAAAAAAAACTCCTAATAAAAACAGATTTAATCTAACATTAATTCAGAGGAGTTTTGCAAAAAAAATGCCTTTTCTGAAAATGTAACTTTATGTCCAGACAGAGAAGCGTCAATGTTTGCAGCATATATTTATCAAGACATCAATACAGTGGCTTATAAAAGTGAAATACTGTACATAAAAACCCTAAACATGATAAAAAAAAGAGAGAAAAAAAAAACAATAACTAGAGGCTGTCGGGGCGGGGTGATGTAGTGACATGCATATTTTAAAAATCCCAACAGGAATGTCTAAATAGAAACAGTGTTCAGTCTAGGTAGAAACAGGTGAAACATACATTTCAACAGAAAGTGTTTTTTTTGCCAGATGAGAGTCTCTGCTGCAGTGTTGCTTTTCTCATCAGTCCTAGCCGAGAGGCTAGGACTGATGAGACTCCCACCCTGAGGACTCCCACCCTGAGCATGAGTGGACCAGAGTGCAACACAGAGAGTGAGCGTTATTTACGGTCCCAGCAACTTCCAAACAATAAGCTGACAGATCTAAGCCAGCCTCAATGGTGAGCATACAGGCTCACATCCGGAACTGGATTATATCACTGAGGCAGAGTGCGGGATGCCCTGGATGGTGACAGAGGTCGGCGTGCCACTGATGGCGTTGAAGATGTGAAGCGAGTCGGGGAGCACGCTCTTCATGCCGTCATCTACAGGAATGATCTAGTAGGAAAAGCGACAACTAACTGAAAAAGTAAAGCTCACAATAAAAGCCAACAGATTCAAAACTTGGGGTCTGCTTGTTTTGAATCGTTTCCATCCTTTACAATGAGGCTAATGGTAAAAAAAAAGAAAAAAGAAAAGGAGACTGTATTGGATGCAGCACTTTTTTGTGTCTCCGTATCATATTATGTTTGTTCACATTGTTTATTTAGGAAGAGAACAAGTTTTTCTGCAATTTTTTGTATATATGCATTTAATATGAATGCTTGTCAAATTATAAATGTCTCATATCAAAACCCAGAGTTGAAGAAATGTGGGTCTAAAATCTGGCAATTACTTCTAACAAGCATTTTTTTAGTTGCCAATAAAAAAAGGTATAATGAGAATTAACAGAGATTTATCAGGATGCAGGCAGTAATCCGATTTTGGGGCATCAAAAAATTGCTTGCTAAACTGATCAGGCACCTCTGGTTATCCTTTAAAGGATAACAGGAGATTTTGATTGGGGCACCTGCTGTTCAAAATAGAAAATTTTTAATCTAAAGTTTTGTTGTTAATTAGCTGATGTATTCACTGCTTTTTAAGCTTCTCACTCACACAGGACGACATTACCTATGCTCATAACAGAAGCAATTAATGGCCACTCAAAATGCGAAAGACAGAAAGAGAAGTTGGAATAATGTTTCTACATTAGATTTTCTATATTAGTTTTTTAAAAAAGAAATATGTCAGCTACAATTATTACATAAATTAGAAATAAACCATACTTGTTTCATGCATCTCTAATGAAGAAAAAAATAAATACATTTATGAACACAGATTTAGATGCATATTTACACAACAACACATACTGTACATGCATCCAAACACTCCGCACTCGCATGCCAGAAAGTATGTCAGCAAGCCAAAATAACAAAAGCCAAATAGTGACTGTTGGTCTAGCTAGCACCTTGAGCAGTGGGGGGATTAAGGTGGACAAAAACTGATTAATATACTTTCATCCACAGGAGAAATCTTTTGGTCATTGTCTCCCTTTCATAGGACAAACAGTATTGTTTATAAATCAATCCATTTATAGTGAAAACAATTGCTCTGACAGCCCAAATTGTGCAATTATGTTGCAGAGCAGAAATTTGCTTCAATCAACCTCACATAGTTTATGTGAGGTTGATTTCCTGTTTACTGCAGGTGTTTAAAGATAAAGCGGTTTATCATCTGACAGCTCTGAGCCTCGGGATCAAGTGTTGGACCTGGCTTTTTTTATAACTACTTTAAAGGCAGGACTTTTACTAAGTTACGTTAAATCCGAACGGTGTTTGTCTAGCAAGACCAACAATTAACTCAATATTTTGCATTCTGATGTTTCTTGCATTACCATCAAATCTGCTCATGTCAGCACGAAGAAAAAAAACAGAGAATGTTATCAGAGAGTGCCTTATCGCTCTGTAAAACAATATAAAAGGCCCTCTGATTACTGTGCTTTACACAGACTGTTTCAGAGGCAGGTTAAAGGTGTTACATTATTATGTTAAATCCAGTAAAAAAAAAAACAAAACAAAAGACAGCAGCGGTAGGAGCAGCAGCAACGGCGAGTTTACCTGCTCGTGCATGATGATGGACAGTTCTCTGGTCAAGTCTCTGTAGTTTGCTTTCATCTCATCGTGGTACTCCTGCTGGTCCTCTTTGATCAGTCGCTCATTAATGCCCAAGCCGTGGCCACAGGCCTCCACAAAATGCCTGCTTAGAAAAACACTGTAAGCATGTCTTCGAGAGAGATTACCTCAAGATAACTGTAGGACTCTTACACCTCACCTGAAGACCTCTTTGAGCTGCTTGACCTTGTTATCTGGATACTTCTTGGCGCTAGAGTCATCCAGAAAAGCTCTGGCGTATGCAAGTGGTCCTGCATTTACCTGTCACAGAGCGGGTGTAAATTTTCTCATAATATTATACTCTCATTTTTACAGGTGTGTGTTTGTGCTTTGACAGGATTCAAAGTGGGCACCTGGACACTGATGCTGCCTTGCAGTTTGAGCTGCAGACGGATCATGTCCACGTCGCTGGAGGAGCACAGCTGGTTGATCTCGGCCACTTTTTTGCTCATTTCATCGATGGCCACCTCGATGGGGCTCAGGTCGGTGTGGTGTTGGTACATCACTGCGATGCGCTTCTTCACGTAGGGAAAACAGTGTGTTGCTGTAGGAATTACACAAAGAGGCGAAAAGCTTGAATTAAAGCTAAATGATAAGGTTTCGCAGTTTTACAGCTGCGTGTCCGTCTAAGTGGAGACTCCTCATCAAATAAAAGTTCACACATATTTGCAGATAAGATGACATGGCTGAACTTTTGTATCTCTCGCACCATAAAACAATACAGCTGTAATAGGGATTAGGAAATGTACATGTCAAACAGCTGACATGTTCAAAATCTAATCAAGACCATCTATTCATAAACAGGAACATTCTGCTGACGGATGCAATCAGTGATTGATTAATAAGAAATGTGCTCAGTGTTAATAAACAGTCTTGTGTGAGCAGGAATATGACACAATGGCTTTTTAAAACTTATTTTCAGATTATGAATCTTACATCCCTGAGATGTTGACAGCAAAACACAGCTGTTCCTCTGTCTTTGTGATGTTAGCTATCTAACAAACTTCTGAGGCCTTCACAGAACAGCTGGATTTATACTGAGATTAACTCACACACAGATGGTCTCTGTTTACTGATTCCTGCACTTTTGAAACCAACTGGATAAAATCAGTTGTAGGGGTTTGAGCGCAAAAGGTAATAAAAACAATGTGTGCCACAGTTTCAGATTTTTCCTCCACATATCAATTTCCACATGGCAATCATGTGCTACTTTGTTTTGGTCTATCACATAAAACCCCAATAAGATACATTCTCTAATAAAGTTTATAGGACATTATGCTCTCAGAAGGTATTGCTTGAGAAATAGATTTTTTAAAGAAACAAACCAAAACAATTGTTTAACGGAGTTACCACTAATACTAATACCACTAATGCTAATAAAGAGTAGCTTACTGGTGAGTATCGTCCTGCGTTTGCACTGCTCCTCCACTCCACCTTGCTTTTTGCCAGATATTGTGAAAGGCATTTCGAATACAAATCGCCGGATGTTGTGGCTCTTTTCAAACTCTGTCTTTCTGTCTGCCAGCTCTTTCTCATCCAGGTAGGGAGTCACGTGGGTCACTTGGATATAAGCGTACTTGGAGTCCAGGTCTTTGGGATTAATCTATAGAGCAAGCACATCATCTCAAGACATGAACTCCTGCTACAATGCAGCACCAACCAAACTGCCAACAAATTAAATTAATTAAACAACCTCCAGGTCAACTGCTGTTTTTGTTCCTGTTCATAAACTGCATCAAAATGGTAAAAAAAAACAAAAAAAATTTTTTCATTATGTTTCATTTAGGGATCCACTGAGTAATGGATCCCTGATAACTGATAACTTTTTTTCCCAAAAGATAAATGCAGGTGATCTCACCCGTCCAGAATCTTGAATCATCTTCACGTTCTCCTGTCCAAACTTGTCAGAGTAAAGCTTCAGGAGCCTCTGGGAGATCTCAGACAGGGGTGTGAACTTGGGCTCTTTGTAGATGTACTCCTTACCATCTTCATCCTCAAAGAAACCCTAAAAGAGATGAAACACTCTGAAAAGTCAGCTTAAATAAGCACAAACGCTGGATTAATCTACTAACAAGGGAAGCACATCAAACCAAGTATAAATAGTGAGTGGGAGGCATTCTGACACTGATTAAAATTCTCAGCTCTGATCTGAGCACTCCTAAATACACAACATACTATCTAAGCTCCATGAATATCAACTAGAGAAAAACACTTGTGTTAGTTTATTAGTTTTATATCTAAAGAAGATATGGATGCCATAATAGCACACTACAAGTTAAAAGTCCTGTGAAATGAAAAGGGAAGCCATGCGTTTATACAGCGGGATCTAAACCTTGTGATTAGCTTTGTAAAGCAGTTTCCTACTCTGATTGCTGCAAAACTGATTGTGGCGCACAGGAGGAGTTAAGGGGATTAACCATCAGCACTGCACATGAAACCGCACTGCAAACTGCATTAGTGAAGGAGCACAACACTGAAGCAACCTAAAACACACTGCAGCTGTCAGGTTATTTTACCTCCGCCTCTGAGTCAGTAAACTGGTACTGCTACAGGAGTGTGGACAACACAAAAGAATAAAAATCATTGTTATTCAAAAACTATAATAACCATGAGCACATTAACTGGAAAAAGACAACTATTCTTAATATTTATCAGAGAACACAGCTGGAGGTAAACACACTCAGAAAAAAACCCTAAAGTCGACAAATATGGTCAGATTTGAAACCTCATAAACTAAATTTGCAATTGCAATACACGCAGAAATGCTGAAATGAGTGCAGAAGTGACTGAGGGCCATGCAACATGTCCTTTAAACAGAGATTAGCAGTGCTGGTTGTTAGTCATTCTGTGCCAACTCAACCATCTTATTTCAATTGCTTTTGTTCTGGTGAAAAGAAATTCTCCTCAAGTGTTACATCATCACATTATTATGTTATGTAATCGTTTTGTAAGACTGTGCAATATAATTAAATCTGTGTTGCTACTCCAATACTTGTCTGGAAATTTTCATTATTTTTTGCAAAGGAAGGGTCAGTTTTAGTGAAATGTTCACCAATCGCACATTCAACTGGTTGGATTGTTTCTCACTACCCTTGATGCCCACATCTATCAATGCTAAACAAATGTAGTGTGCTGACAGCGTACCAGAAAAACAGAGTTAACAGTCAAACCTAACTTGCTTTCTGTGCAAAGTTTGCAGCACTAGTACTCCATGTTATTAAGATGATGTAACAGGAAGAAACCTTAACATGAGGGTTACACTGCAGAGAAATACACCAACATTTGTTTCTATCTATTTAGAAGATTTTTAAAGAAGAGGAGTACGTTATCAGTTTATGGGCATAATAAGACTTTAAACAATTACAGTTTCAAAACAACTTCAATTTCCTGTCACATCATGCTTTTAATAAGATATCAGTGAAAATGCCAAAGTACCATAGGTTTCTGTAAGCATATAATGCATGGAGTAAAGCAGTGCTGCCCCTCATCCACATGGCAAAAAGGAATTAATGAATTAATTCATTTTCAAAAGCTGACTTCAAAAGGGAAGTCAGCTTAGACCAGCAGACTTCCCTTTTGTTTCTTTTAAAGAATTAAATGCCAAAGTGGATGAGTAATCTGTGCCATAGACACTTGAAAATAACAAAAATGTTTAGTGTGTTTATCTTAGATATTTGCTTAAGTCCATGCAACAAAAAGCAGAAAATACTGAAATGTATGTTTACTGAAGAAGAGATGCTATATTAAAGCTGAGCTGTTTTGAGTCAACTCCAAAATGACCAAATATTCTTTTTTAAAAGTTTCTTGGATTTTTACCTCTCATAGATTAACCTTTCAACAGGAACAAAACCTGTGAGCAAACTCTCAGCTGATGTAAGAAAAAACCTCACAATAACATGAGGTGACACAGAATAGCACATTGGGTAATTTGAAGCAGCAAGCAGTGTTTGACAAGTGCAAATGAATTAAAGCAGCACCAACACCACAGACTACGACTGACAAAATCAGGAAGGTCTCCTGTATGACTTACCGCTGCCTTCAAAGAGGATTAAAAAAAAAAAGCAGAGAAGTTGGGTCATAAAATATTGCTGCATGCAGTCGTGCTCTTAAAATATATTCAGCAGCTTGCTAACCTGTGCTCTTCAGTCACGTTTTCATAATTTACAGTCACACAAGCAATGTGTTTGTTTGGAAAAGAACACCCCACCTTAAACCCTAGTGGACAGACGGTGTAACTGCAGTCTAAAGGCTGAACATACCTGGCCAAAGAAAGCCACTCTGAAGTACGTCCCCAGCAGCCTCTTGCCTGTATGCATCACCTCCGTCACTTTGCTGTATGCACGATGCAGTGTGTCATACAGGTGGGCCAGTTTCTGTATAAAGGGAGACAGCAGAGTTGTAGAACATGCTGGAAGCCAAGTAAAATGAAGACTAACTCAATCTGGTTTGGAGATTCTATCCGTCATAAAGAGACAGTGTACCTCAAAGTCCCTGCGCTTCTCATAAATTGGGATTATGAGTTTATAGATGTCTGAGATGAGCTCATAGCGCTCTGCTTTCCACAGGCCGTCTGCACACTCCTCCAAAAGCTCCATTAAAACATCCTGGACGACAAAGGGAAAAAATAATGGATGGGGAGCTTAGTTAAAGGGGTTTAAGGAGACACAAGTACAGGCTGGTGATAATGACCTGAAAAGGAACAGAGTGCTTTTGAACCAAGACATTAGGAATAGACAGACAAGCACAATAATCTTAATCCTATATCAGAATAATATTTATTTTAAAATCAATCCTCAGACTTTGCATGATTCTCCTAATTCAGCAAAAGTAACTATTCATAGTTGTAACTCAGAAATCTATAGACAAACTTAAAGTAGATGAAGCCCAAGCAGTGGAGTTCATCCCAAGAGCTGAAAAGTCTTTAAGATCAACATTTGATTTGTACTGCAAATGCCAAAACTTTTCTACATATTCTTAATATCCCAACATTGTGATAATGTCATAATGTCAAAGAAAAAAATTAACACTTCAAACTTTGTCGACCACAAAGACAATATTCTACCAAATAATTATCTTACCTGCAACATAAGAGATTAAACCAAAAGTAATTGGTCATGCAAAACATAATATTATACTGACTGGCTGGTGCAACACTTTGGCGACTTCACAAAAATGGCATCATTATTTCTTAAATAAGAGAAATTATATGACAAATTAGTAATGGTCCATTCATACTTAAGTAAACACTCCATCTTATCACTGTTTGTTGTAGCTCTAACTCTTAAAGTATAATTAATTAAATAAAATAAAACAGAAGCAAATTTCATTATTGTCGTCTTTATTGTTGTTATGACCACTCAGGTCTTGAAAATAAGACCTGGTCTAGGACATCAAACTAAACCAGACTGCTGGCCATTTGTGCTGTTTTTTTTTATGTCCAGTGGATTAGCTCATTTGGATTCAAATGGCACAAATATGCCTTCATTTTATATCTGTCTTCATTCCTGCTAAATTGCAAATTAACAAGAAGTAGCAGTTTAATCAGCATACGCAATGATGTAGAAACCAAATTTAGTTATTTTTACCTTTTTTAGATAACTTGGATATATTTCAGATTTCCTCTCAACTCATTAATCTTCACTAGATAACAATAGACACAAAATACATACAGTAAGAAGAAAATAGCTTTACTTCATTAAAATGCACATCCTGCATCCCAACATCCTCCATCATTGCTGCTTCTTCATCAATGTTTGGGGTTACAACTCGGAAAGCTGAACAGCCCTGCTTGAACATTCCTACATAAGACAGGAGGAGAGATGTTAGTACAAGTAGAATCTTTCTAATGGCAAATAAAAGAACTGGATCAAAAGCATTTTCATCAGAAACAACTGAAGCACCTTTTCTCCGGAGGTATTCTGCCACGAGGGCTGCAACATGAACATAACACATGGCCGCCTGGGAACCAAAACATTAAAATGACAATCAAAATCACAAAGTGGATATCAGTGATTTGTCACCACACATAATTGTATATCAAAGGAATCAGCATAAAGCAGTTGAACTACATAAAACACCCACTTTAATGCAAGTCTGTTGAATGTTGAATGATAAATTATCCATTGTAATATCACAATGAAGCCCAAAGAACCACACAAACAGACAGGAGTGTTATCGCAGACCTCTGATAGGTCTCCATTCTTCACATGGATTCGGGCCATGCTGTCCAGCCAGGTTTTTCGCAGCTCGGGGGTGCTGGCGTACGACTTGGCAAGGCTGTACTGCAGGTCCACTAGCATTTCTGGATCTCTCTCATGCTCCTTCATTTGAGCTGTGGCCATCAAAACGGTCCTGATGCGTTTTGTCAAGTCCTTCACATCTGATGGGAAAGCTGTGTGCTGTTGAGTGGGACGGAGTTCAGACAAATCCTTGTGAATATAATTTTCACTTTAACTTGCTTCTAGATCACCTACATTTTCCCACTGTGGGACAATAAACGGATATTTCTAGTCTATTCTATGACGTGGTGTTGCCCAGATCAAGGTGTAGGAATGCTGAGTATAAATACACATTGCACTTTTAAAATAATTTTTTGTGAAAAGTCTTGATATGTAGATAATTTCCATTTCCGCTCAAAGAGTCATTGCGTGTCCTAAAAAGCTCTATATACATTTGATGTATTATTATTATTTACGCAGTACTCTGTTAGCTGTTTTGCATAAAATGCCATTAAAATGCACTGAAGGATGCGGTGTAAAAGTTGCCGGGGTATGAACGCTTTTCAAGGTACTGTAAGGCTTAACTTTATTCTTTTTGCTATGACGCTCCTCACCTTGATAGTTCTGTCACTGTTGGCACAATTGTTGATTATTGACAGAGAATGCTGGAAGCGGGTGCTTCCAATACCGATCACATCAGCGATCAACTGACTGACAGCAATCACCACCTGAAGCAGAAACACATAATTCTAAGAACAAAGTAACTGTTGGGCTTTACAACACATAGAGTTATGTAAAAACATCACACACAACCATGGAAGCCAGCTGTGAGAAGCATCTTTTATTAAACCAGTGTGTAGGGACTCAAATTGCAGTTTTGTTGCCGCAAGAAATATACAAAATATACGTGCAAAGCTGTAGACTGAGATCAAGAAAAAAAGGGTTAAATGTAGAGATAATTCAGGTCGACAGAAAAGCCGTCTCACCTGCAGGTGGGTTCTGACAAAGGACTTGCGACCGGTGTAGTCAAAGTTGCTCTTCATGAGAAAATACAGCAGGTGGGCCGCATCACTACGAATGGAGCTCAGCTTGGAGTTGCAGCATTTCAGAATCTCGTAGCAGAAGGCTGCGCACATATCTGCACGGCCTTCAAAAAATGTGCACGGGAACTGAAAAAGTTTGAATGAATGAATTTGAATGAATTTTTGGTCAAAACAAGCAAACCATCATCCCATAGGGCACCAAACGTTCTTCAGACCTTGTAGATAAAAGTGCGCAGTGATGTGAAGACCTGCTTCAGGGCTGTTTCAGACTGATTGATGCGCAGGAAGCAGAGATGAACTTCAAACACCTTCTTCATCAGTGGGCTGTGGCCGTGGTCAGAGCAGAGCTGTGTCTGTACGGAAACAAGGAATGACCTGTAAATTCAGATAATGCAGATAATTCACGCCACGGCACCCGACAGGTGTTTGATATGATACCTTAAAGCCCATGATGAAGATGCTGAGAGTGTCCAAGACTGTGAGACACACTTCAGTGGCGATGTTGGCCTCCAGGAGTGACTGGTTCAATACATCTGCATCGGAGTGACTGTAGGCTGAAAAGAAACACAAATGCTGTAGCACTTTCATGTTCTTCATTAAACTCTGTCAAGAAATACTATTTACGTCAAAGGTTATCATATAAGGCAAAGCTGATGCTAAAACGATTGAAGTTTTCTTTAATAATGTTGAACATAAAAGTTTCATTCCAAGCGAAAGCCAAAAATTCTTATTCTTTGCAGCGCAAAATTGCTCATAAGGCAAGGAAAACACATGATCTGTGTTTCCATTGGTTCACAAAGAAACTGTGTGCTGTTCAGGGATGTGTGTTTATGCTCATGTGTGTCAGAGCCGAAACGAGTTACATCTGTGGGGATGTTTTATTGACTAGTGGTGGAATAATTACAATCAAAACAAATCAATTAAAATATCTGCAAGTTAAGCCCTTAAAACAGCTGTGAGATTTACTAGAAGACAGAAGAAAATGCTGCTAGACAGCATACATGTGGTCCTACCCCTTATAAACTATGATATGTGATTTCTCCACAGACCAGCATGTTTGAGGGACAAGGGGAAGAACAAGTTCCTCTTTGTGCCAAAAATGCAAACAAACCTCTTGCTCTGGTTAAACAAGGGCTGGTTCGCCCTTAAATAGAACCCTGACTGGAAAATGTTAGATTTGAAATAATGATTTCAGACCTCCACATTTAGAAAGTTAAGAGAACATACTCCATTGTCAGTGAAAAAATTTTTTATCCATGTTTATGCTTACAAACTGTCATAATGGATTTTATTTTCAGTCAGACCAGCTGCTTGCCATTTTGCAATTTTTTTACTCAACTCTTCTATGTACAAAATATCATCTGTCACAAGATGTTTTTACGCTTTGACAACAGACAATTTGAAGTGATTATTTTGTGTTTTACTCGTGATCTAATTGGCTATAATACATTATATCAACCAGAAGCAGGTCTCAGCTATGGAACAACGTTGCTGCAAAATGGATTGCTTAGAAGTCA